>NC_137891.1:159098929-160298929 GCF_963455335.1 Martes martes
AGAGAGAGATCACAAGTAGGCAGAGAGGCAGGCAGAGAGAGAGGAGGAAGCAGGCTCTCCGCTGTGCAGAGAGCCCGATGTGAGGCTCGATCCCAGGACCCTGAGATCATGACCTGAGCCGAAGGCAGAGGCTTAACCCACTGAGCCACCCAGGCGCCCCTCCAGTGTTCTTTTCTTTAAATCTAAGTTTCAAACTGGTATCTTTCCCCTTTAGCTCCTAAAGAATGTTTGCTTTGGCATTTCTTATAGCAGGTCTGCAGAAAACAACATTTTGTTGGGGTCTTATTTACCTGAAAATGTTTTTATTTCATCCTTTGAATACTTTTTCTGGATGTGGAACCTTGAGTTTGCATGGTTTTCCCCCACCTTTCAGAACTTCGAAGATGTTCTTTTGTCTTTGGCCTCCATTATTTCTGCTGAAAAGTCAGCTGTTTCTTATTCCCTTGTTCTTAGAGTTTATTCCCCTGTTCTTAGAGTGGAACTGTCTTATCTGTGGGTTTGCTTTCAACAGTTTCAGTTACCTGTGGTTAGCTGTGATCCCAAAGCAGATGATCTTCCTTCTGACATATTGTCAGAAGGTCAGTAGTAACCTAATGCTGTTGTCACAATGCTTACATCATCCACCTCACTTCATTTCATCACATAGGCATTTTATGATCTCAGAAGCATTTTATCATTTCCCATCATCATAGGAAGAAGGGTAACTACAATAAGATATTTTGAGAGAGACCACGTTCACGTAACTGTGTAGTGTTATAATTGTTCTATTTTATTATGAGTTTGTTGTTAATCTCTTATTTGTTGTTAATCTCTTATTATGCCTAATATGTGTTTATAGGAAAAAACATACTATGTATAGGGTTTGGTACTATCCACAGTTTCAGGCATCCACTGTGGGATGCTTAGAATGTATGTCATATGGATAAGGAGGACTACTGTAATGTGCCCCCTTGCTCCCTCTCTCTCTCTTTTGTGGTTTCCAAGATTTTTCTCTTTATTTTTAAATTGAGGGAGTTTGTGCCTCAGTGTAGTTTTCTTTGTATTCATTCTGCTTGGGATTTGCTAATCATCTAGGATCTGTAGAGAGAGGTTTTCATTCATAATTTGGGATATTTTGGTCATTAGTTCTTTTAAAAATATTGGGTTTCCATTTTCTCTCTTCTTAGCATCCCATTAAAGCATAGACTGACATTATTTCACAGGTCATTGAGGCTTTAGTTTCACTTTTTTTTCTTTTTATTCCTCATATTTGGTAGTTTTTACTGATCTGTCTCCAAGATTTCTCTTTTACTCTGTCCTATCTGTTGTTAAGCATGTTTGGTGAACTTTCTATTTCAGTTGTTGGATTTTTTTGTTTGTAGAATTTCCATTGGTCTTTTTTGTGTATATTAAGAGACAATTGGTGAAAGGAGTTCAACCAAGTGCTCTGATGCTGGAACATTAGGACATTTTTGTTGGTCTCAGCCAGTTCCTGGACATGAGATATGCCCAGGAGTCTCTGCTTCACTGTTTTTTTGTTTTGTTTTGTTTGTTTGTTTGGTTTTGTTTTTGTGTTTTAAATAATAAGAAGGTATGTAGTACCATCCTGATCTGTGTAAGGTTTAGGAAACCCATGAACCTAAATTTTTTTTTTAATTTTTATTTATTTATTGGACAGACAGAGATTACAAGTAGGCAGAGAGGCAGGCAGAGAAACAGGAGGAAGCAGGCTCAGAGCAGAGAGCCACTGAACCACCTAATTGCCCCAAAGAGATAAAATTTTTAAGAAATAAATTTATTCTTCTTTATTTAGACAAGTTGGATTACTGTGTCATCTCTGACTGGTCTCCTTCCTCTAATCTGTGTTTCTCTTTGCTCTATCTTCTACAGTGCTGCCTTTAGGTATGATAAACAAAACCACAAACCTGTCTCTCTTGCCATATTTTCATTTCTAGCCCTCATCTTCATACCCTAAACTATTTATTCAAGCTGTACTACATTATTTTTCTTGCATTTATGATGCAGTTTTATATCTTCTTATTTTTGAAGATCTTCATTGTATTTAAAATAGTCTTATATCTTACTCGTCCTTTGGTGGCCAGCCCAAATATCAGCATTACTCTGGAAGAAGGTGTAGTCCTTTTTCTCCCTCCTTTACATTTTCTTTTCTTTTCCCCTATTTTCACCTCTCTTTTTATTACCATAGCTCTTTGAGCACATCACTGTTACTGTTCTTGAATGATGTAGCCATCCATGTTATGATCTGTTCTAAATCTCTTGTGAGTGTTTTTTGTTGAACAGGATTGGGTCTTTGAGGGCCACCTGATTGGCTCAGTTGGAGGAGCATGTGACTCTTGATTTCGGGGTAATGAGTTCGAGCTCCGCATTGGGTATGAAGATTGCTTAAATAAAACTTTAAGAAGAAAAAAAGATTGGGTCTTTGATATCTTCAAACTTTCATAGCAGCTAGCATAGTTACTGTACATAGTAGATGCTTAAATGTTTATCGTAAGAATGTTTGTCTTTTCCTGGTTAAGAAGTAGCTGTTGTATTCCGTCTTTTTTTTTTTTTTAAGATTTACTTATTTTTAGAGAGAGAGATTGGGAGTGTATGCAAGCAGGAGGAGGGACAAAGGCAAAGAATCTCAAGTAGGTTCCCTGCTGAGTGTGAAGCATGGAAAGAGGGCTCAATCTCACCACACTGAAATTATGACCTGAGCCGAAATCAAGTTGGATGCTTAGTTGACTGAGCCACCCAGGTGCCCTGCTGTTGTGTTCTTCTTAAGGAAACTTTTCTAATTATACACTAATTCTTTTGCCATTTTCAATTAAGGCTGGTTTTTAGATGTTTAGGAATTGTCACTTTGGGATGCCTGGATGGCTCAGTCAATTAAGCGTCTGTCTTTGGCTCAGGTCATGATCCTGGGATTCTGGAATCGAGTCCTGTGTGGAGCTTCTTGCTCCATGGGGAGCCTGTTCTCCCTCTGCCTGCTGCTCCCCCTGCTTGTGCGCACATGTGCTCTCTCTGACAAATAAGAAAATAAAATCTTAAAAAAAAAAAAAAAGAAATTGTCACTTTGCTTCTTTTTTACTCTTTTGATCAGTAAGGCAGGGTCAAGACAATTTATTTCACTTAACATTAATTCACTTATATTTTGAATTCGAGAGAACTTGGAGTTCTTAATTCTTTAAGTAGGTGAACTGCTTGACATTCTGTGACATTAGTGACTGTTTAGAACTTTTATCAAAGACTGACATGGTCCAGAGGAAAGCCACGTAAGAGCTACAAATCAAGAGATTTGAGTTCTTTCTGGGCAATACCCCTGACTTTGTTTCATAAAGTGTCTTTTGGCTGTGCTGGGCATACTACTGTATTAGATTAGAGCTCTTTGACTCCTGTTTTTTTCTTAATTAAGAAAATATATTTTTTTAAATTCATATACCATAAAATTTACCCTTTAAATACATATGATTCAGTGGTTTTTAGTATATTTGCAGAGTTGTGGGACCATTACCATTATCTAATTCCAGGACATTTTTATTTTATCACCTCAGAAGAAACCTTGTCCTCATTAGTAGTCATTCCCCCTTCACTCTCCATTTCTATGGATTTGCCTGTTTTGGACATTTTATATAAATGGAGTCATGTAATTTGTGGCCTTTTGTGTCTGACTTCTTTAATTTAGCGTAAGATTTTCTGTGTTGTAGCATGTAGCAGTATTTTATCCCTTTTTTGTGACTGAATGATAACTCCATTTTTGGGAATTTTATTTATATTTTTTATCTGTTTTTATCTGTTCATCAGTTGATGGACATTTGGGTTGTTTCCATTTTGTCTACTATGAAAATTCTGTTATCATTTTTGCAAGCTTTTGTATGAACATAGTGTTTTCATTTTTATAGGAGTGCAGTTCCTGGATCATATGTTTATTCTTTTGAGTAACTGCCATACTTTTCCGTAGGAGCTACACTATTTTACATTCTTAAAATTATAAGGCTTCCGTTTTTTTTTTTACACCCTTGCCAACGCTTTTTAATTATTTTTTAAATTATAACCATCCCAGTGGGTGTGAAGTGGTATCTCATTCTATTGTGAGTTTGATTTGCATTGCTCTAATGGGAAATGATGATGATCATTTTTTCATGTGTGTATTGGCTATTTATATATCTCTTTGGGAGAAATGTCTGTTCAGATTCTTTGGCCATTTTTTAATGAGGTTGTCTTTTTAATAGTGAGCTTTATATGTTCTTTATATATTTTAGATACAAGTCCTGTATATATGTTTTGTGGATTTCCTTCCATTGTGCAGGCTGTGTTTTCACTTTCTTGAGAAGGTCTATTGATAAAATAGGTTTTAGATTTTGATAAATTTACCAATTTTTCTTTGGTTGCTTGTGCTTTTGGTGTCATATCTAAGAAGTCATTGACTAATCCGAGGTCACGAAGATTTACAGCTATTTTCTAAGAGTTTTATAGTTTTAGCCCTTTCATTTAGGTCTCTGGTCCACTTTGGACTTTTTTATGTATGGTGTGAAGAGGCCCAATTTCATACTTTTGCATGGGGATATCCAGTTTTGCCAGGACCATTTATTGGAAAGACTATTCTTTCCCCGTTGTTTTATCTCAGTCTGTGAAAAACCATTTGACCATAAAATATACTTATTTTATTTCTAGACTCTTAATTCAAATTACCATAATTTCACATTAAGTTTTAAAATTAGGAGATGTGAATATTCCAACTCTGTTCTTCTTTTTCAAGATTGTTTTGACTATGCTAGGTCAAATACATACTTATTTTAGCATCAGCTTGTCAGTTTCTACAAATAAACTAGTTTTTTAAAAAGATTTTTATTTATTTATTTGGGAGAGGGAGAGAGAAAACACAGAGGGAGAGGTAGAAGCAGACTCCCCACTGAGCAGAGAGCCTGCTGTGTGGGTCTTGATCCCAGGACCCTGAGATGACCTGAGCTGAAGGCAGATGCTTAACTGACTGAGCCAACCAGGCACCCCAGACTGCAAGTTTAATAAATCTTCCAGTCCATGAGTACAGGATTATCTTTACATCCTTTATTCCCTTTAACTTAAAGAGTAAAATGTTGGGTATGTATAAAGGCAAGTAGAGCTTCGGTATCTAAGTTCCACGTAGCTCTGGATGTTCTGAATGTTTTCATTATTTTAATAATTTCAGTGTATCTTCAAATAAGACATTTATTGGAGTTAAGTATGGCAGTCATTTGTTTTATATATATGAAATATATATAATTATAACTTTATGCTTTTAAGTTTGGCTTTAGAGATACAAGGATGAGTAAGAGATCACTACCTTTAAAACTTCTGGTCTAGGGAAGAAATCACTTATAAACTGAGAATTTCATAGGTTCAGAGATAAAGAGTTTTTTGAAAGTTGTTGGCCAGTCTTCACTGTGTAAAAGATTTCACTACATAAAAAAGTGATTATAGGGGCTCCTGGGTGGCTCAGTGGATTAAGCCACTGCCTTTGGCTCAGGTCTTGATTTCAGGGTCCTGGGATCGGGTCCTGCATCGGGCTCTCTGCTCAGCAGGGAGCCTGCTTCACCCTCTTTCTCTGCCTGACTCTCTGCCTACTTGTGATCTCTCTCTCTGTCAAATAAATAAATAAAATCTTTAAAAAAGTGATTATAAATTGTGTATTAGCACTTTTCAGTGTTGCCTACTTGTGATAGCTTATGGAAAAGTTAAAAAATAAGTACTTGAAAGGCTCTTAAGACTTTGAGTTTTGGATGAGTTAATATCAGTAATACATTTTTAATGAATTTTCAGCATTTATGAATTAATAATTACAAGAAAACTTAAAAATCAGCATGCCACATAAATACTGAAGGAAATAAATAGCATTCAAGTGAAGCAAAAGAAAAATAAAAAAAAATTCTCTTCAGCTATCTGAACTCATCTTTTACCAAGGTTTTTTTTTTTTTTTTTTAACCTAATCAAATGAACAGATTCTTCAATTTTTTATTCACTCTTACAGATCTGTGACTTTTATAGCAGAATTCTCTGCATGGTTTATGCTATGACTTCATTGGGGAGTTCTTTTGAAGCCTGGAAACTCCCTTTCAGAATTGTTTTAAATGTTTAAGTTAGAATATACAGGATTAAAAAGATATGCAGTTATATTAAAATAGTTACAAAAAATATAACAAATTTATGATACAATAATCTACATGCTTCCTTAGTAATATTAAACAACAGAATTGAATGTGGTAGCATATTATTATTTTTGAATGTGGTAGCATATTAAATAACAAAAGAGGAAACAAGTAATGAGTAGTAATGACATTTTTAGACAAAAACTATTAATGTGACAGGACTCAAACTGATTTTTAGATATTCCTAATATTGTCATTTGTTCCTTACATCCATAGTAGAAGGAAGTGCTGAACTTCAGCATTTTCACCTTACCCAATTTTGTAAAGTCCCTGAGTCCTGTGCATAGATCCTCTGGGAGTTCATGAATACCAGGTTAAAAATGCTAATTGAGGGGACACCTGGGTGGCTCAGTTGGTTAAGCAGCTGCCTTCGGCTCAGGTCATGATCCCAGCGTCCTGGGATCGAGTCCCACATCGGGCTCCTTGCTTGGCAGGGAGCCTGCTTCTCCCTCTGCCTCTGCCTATGCTCACTCACTCTCTCTCCCTCTCTGTCTCTGACTAATAAATAAATAAAATCTTTAAAAAAAATGCTAATTGAGGTATTTCCTCTGCGTGAAATTGTTTTTGCCCCCCCTTTCCTTCTACCACAGCTGAACTTGATTATTCTGAGTTTCTTTCACTTAGCACTTGCTGATTATTTACTTGCCTTCTGTGTGCTAGTTATGATTCTAGGTATTTGGAATACATAAGGAAACAAAAGACAAAAATCCAATGCTCATAAGGAACTTACAGCCTTATGGGAGAATAACAAATAACAAATTATATAGAATTATATAGAATGTTAGATAATTAAAAATGCTGTAGAAAAATATGGACTAGGTTAAAGTGGATTCAGTGTGGATTGCCATTTTCAGAAGAATAATAAGCAAGGTAAGTTCCATTGGGAGAGTGACTTTTGAGCAAGGACATGAAAGTGGTGGGAGTTAATTATCCAGGTATCTTTTCTGTCCCCTTCACCACAGTTGAGGACTAAGACTTCCTTTTTATTTGTATTCCTGGTGTTAGCATTGTGACTAACATGATCAACCCTTCATGAACTGTCATTAAGAGAAAGGTGGTTTACCTTTCTGGTATCTGCCCATAGTTTGAGAAGTTTAGCCAGTTTGGGTGATTCAACATGTATTATTTTCCCAGTGGTGGGTTAGATAAATATTCAGGTTATATCCAGGTAAGCTTGTTCTTACATTTACTTTCTGATACTAAGCTTCACTAAATATATTTTGGCTCTTGTTGTTAATCTTTTGTCTTTTGTGCAAAGCAGGAGTAAAACAAATATTAAGTGAAACTTGGGTGGCTTAGTCCGGTCCTGATCTCAGGTCCTGAGATTGAGCCTGATGTCAGGGTCCACTCTCAGTGGGAGTCTGCTTTTCCCTTCCCTCCCCAGCTAAATAAAGTGGAAAATAATTTTTTTTTTAGAATTTTAACTTTTGTAGGTACAACTCTCTTTGGCAGTCAAATAAAAGTTGTAGTAGAAAAGCCCTTAAAATTAAAGATTTGACAAATATTTTTGTGCATCTCTCTTAAATTGAAATTGTAGGAGATGAAGAGTATTAGAAAATTAATACGAAACAGTATGTGATCAAATGCTGGAGGAAGAAATCCTTCATATATATTTTATTTAATCTTTGATATATCCTCAGGTCCATTGAATCTAATTCAGTTTTCGAGTGTCTGTTTTGAGCATTGCTAATTTGTAAAGATGATTATTGTAGTACTTTTATTCTTTCTTAGAAATCCTCTAAAGAGCAAATAGGAAATTTATGTATTTTATTTTATTTATTTATTTTTTTTAAAAGATTTATTTATTTATTTATTTGACAGACATCGTAAGTAGACAGAGAGACAGGCAGAGAGAGAGGAGGAAGCAGGCTCCCTGCTGAGCAGACAGCCTGATGTGGGGCTCCATCCCAGGAGCCTGGGATCATGACCGGAGCCAAAGGCAGAGGCTTTAACCCACTGAGCCACCCAGGCGCCCCGGAAATTTATGTATTTTAAGAAAAGAATAAAACTTACTCTATCTTGCAATTACCATATGATTCTTTTATAAATCTAACATGCATTATGGGATTTCGTTAATCTTATTTTTCTTAAATCGTGACATGATTATATCACCTTGTTTCATCATTGCCGATCAGTTTTTCTCCCATGATGCACAAACATTAAAATCACAAGAATACAAAAGAATGATTGAATTACCTAGAAGGATGATATAGTAATGAAATCATCATGGTTATACTTCACTTTTCTTGCTGTGATCCCCAAACACTTTGCAAGAATGTATAATAAAAGTCTGTAGAAGCCATTTTAAATCTTTTTTTTTTCTTTTAACTTTCATTGAATAAAGTTGAGAGTTTGGGGTTTTTTCCTACCCATAAGGACAAAGGTGAAAATTGACAAAGGAAAATGGTTTACTTTTATCTGTAGAATCAGAAAATGAATACAAAGACAGCAACACTTTAGACTCTAATTGTCATGTTGATAATCATCATCTAATGATAGAATCTTAGATTAATCTTCCCAAATCCAAGAAATCTGAGTTACTGATACATTTCTAAGGACAAAAAGATAATTCAATATTCTTACCCCTTTAGTCATTCAAGAAGAAAGTCTTCATCATGTAGTGTTTTGTGACTAGAATCAAAATCATCCTGTTTTTTCCTGGAAAATCTTGTGACAGTATTTTTCATCTTTTGTAATATTTCTGCACCAAAATTCACTTGATATCGTAAGAGGACAAATCCTGAATTCTTTTTTTTTTTTTTAAGATTTTATTTAAAGATTAAAAAAAAAAATAAAGATTAACAGAGAGAGTGAGCATGAGCCAGGGGCAGAGGCAGAGGGAGAAGCGTACTCCCTGCTGAGCATGGAGCCGGACTCGGGGCCCTGTGATCATGACCTGAGCTGAAGGCAGACGTCCAATCTGCTGAACCACCTGGGCGTCCCCAAATCCTGAATTCTGATATGTATCCAAAAGTCCGTGTGAGGAAATAGATGATACAGAAATGAAAAAGCTAATCAGGGTCCTCATTTGGTTTGTTGTTTATAAACCAAATATGAGAATGTGTTTTACAGTTTTGGAGTAGAGATGGCCATCCTTCACCAAAATTCTGAGCCATCAAAAATTTCAAAAGTACTGGACTTCGAAAGCGTAAGTGCAGGAAGAACCAGAAGTAATAATATGCTAAATCTATTAAATATGTATTTGAAATCTGAATTGTCTTCTGGTAGTAAAATATAAGTTAACCAGAAGTAATAAAAAGAACATTTTAGAGATTGGAAGATGTTTGTTTTAGTTCTGTGCATGACAGTTGATGAGCAATTAGTTGTATTCAGGAGATGTTGACCATTTTGGTGTATATATTTTCAAAACCAGGAAAACCTGAATATAATAAATATAGTACGTATTGTACATGTTTTAGAAAATCTGGGTTTACTAGCTTAAATTCCTATTAAAACAGCTCATAAATTTGTTTGCTGCTGTTCTTTTTATTATTTGTCCTATAAGTTATAACATCTCTGTCCCATGGACACTTCTTATTTATAGTTAAATAGTAATAACTAGATTTCCTAGTATATATTTAGTGCTAATTGTCACGATAACTCTATGAAATAGATACGAGGAAAGTAGATCAAAGGTTTGGTAACTTGTTCAAGATTCTTGAACCAGATCTGGGGTTCGAATCCAGGTATGTGGATTGATAGATGTTCTCTTTAGGATATCGGGTGATCTTCTAAATATTGTAGTACTTATATTGGAATTCAGCTTGGTGCATTACTCAGGGAAAAATTCATGGAAAACTTGCCTAAAATGGTAGGAAATGAAAGAGACTGGTGTCAGTATGACTCAGGAAAGAGTTGGAGTTATCTCAGCTCTTCAGTCAGGGGAACAAGTGGCCCAGAGAGTGGATTTAGTAGACACAAATTTCAAAGCAGCTACTGTAAGTATGTTGAAAGAATCAAAATAACGTATATTCAAATAATGAATGAATGAACAGATTGGGAATTTCAGTACAGAGATGGAAACTATGAAAAGAACCAAATGAAAATGTATAGCTGAAAAGAACTATAACTAAACAGATAATTCACTGAGTAGCCTTAACAGCATAGTATATAGATAGCAGAAGGAAAGACCCGTGCCTCAGGAGTACTTAAGAATTATAAATGTGTGTACCTCAAAAAACAGCTTCTTGGGGTGCCTGGCTAGCTCAGTTGGTGGAGCATGGGACTCTTGATAATCGAGGTTGTGAGTTCAACCCTGCACTGGGTGGAGATTACTTGAAGATCAAATCTTAAAAAAAAAAAAAAAATCCCAAACTAAACCCCCACAAAACTAGAACTTCCAAAAAAAAAAAACAAAGAAATACTGTCAGAACCAAAAAGAGAAATAGAGCCATAATTATAGAAAGAGATTTTGATGCATTTCTCTTAGCAAATAATAGAACAATTAGACAAATAAGTATTTAAGGATCTGAACACTACATTCTTTTTTTTTTTTTTTTTTTTTTTCTAAAGGATTTTTTTTTTTTTTAAGATTTTATTTATTTATTTGACAGAGAGAGATCACAAGTAGGCAGAGAGGCAGGCAGAGAGAGAGAGAGGGAAGCAGGCTCCCTGCTGAGCAAAGAGCCCGATGCGGGACTCGATCCCAGGACCCTGAGATCATGACCTGAGCCGAAGGCAGCGGCTTAACCCACTGAGCCACCCAGGCGCCCTGAACACTACATTCTTAAAAAGCAGAATTACATTCTTTTCGAAGGCACAGTAAATATTCATCAGGATATACCACATGCTGGGCCAGAAAACAAGTTACAGTAGATCACTAGAGGGTGAATTTTTTTTTTTTTTTTAAGATTTTATTTACTTATTTGACAGAGAGAGTGCAAGAGAGCATAGCAGAGGAAGGGGCAGAGGGAGAGGGAGAAGCAGACTCCCCATTGAGCAGGGAGCCAGATTCAGGAGCTTGATCCCAGGACCCTGGGATCATGACCTGAGCTGAAGGACAGGTGCTTAACCAACTGAGCCAGCCAGGCACCCCTAGAGAGTGAAATTTTACAGAGTATGTTTTCTGACTAGTAGAATTAAATTTGAAATTAGTAACAAAAATATATTAAAAAAACCCCCAAATATCTAGAAATGAAATGATGCATTTTTAAAGTACCTTTGGGGTCAAAGGCAAAATCGTAGGGGTATTAGAAAGTAATTTGAATTGAGTGGTAATGAGAGTGGAATATATAAAAATCTGTGACATGCAGCCAGTGCATTGTTTAGGAAGAAGCTTACAGGTTTAAATTAGGAAAATTAGAAGAGTCTGAAATCAGTTATGTAAGCGTTTACCTTAAGTTAGGAAAATAAGAGCAAATTGAATCCAAAGTAAGTGGAAGAAAACAATAAAAGATTAGAAATCAGTAAACTAGAAAATGAACAAATAAAAGCAATGAAACCAGAAGCTGAAATACTTTAAGGAAAAAGCAATGCCAATTTTCCAGAAAGTTAAAAAAAAAAAAAGTGGATGAAGGAGCAGTTTACATAGCTCATTTCATGAGTTCAGCATCACTGTGGTGCTAAAGTCAGGCAAAGAAATAATCAGAAAACTACAGACCAATATCCTTTGTGAACATAGACCCAAAGATCTTTAACAAAATATTACCGAATTAAATTTGTTGATATATAAAAAGGAGAATGTGTCGTGATCAGGTGGGATTTGTCCCAGGAATGCACTGCAGGTTAAAATTAGAAAAGCAATTGATATATATAATTCACTAAGTAGTAGAAGAAAACAGAAAAATAATATCTTAAGTGTAGAAAAAAATTGAAACTCATTCAGCACTCTAGGAATAAAAAGGAATTTCCTTAATTTGATTAACAAGTCATCTATTGGAAAGAATTTACGGGGGCGCCTGCATGGCTCAGTGGGTTAGGCCTCTGCATTCGGCTCAGGTCATGATCTAGGGGTCCTGGGATCCAGCCCTGCATCGGCCCTCTGCTCAGCGGGGAGCCTGCTTCCCCCTCCTCTCTGCTTGCCTCTCTGCCTACTTGTGATCTCTGTCAAATAAATAAAATCTTAAAAAAAGAATTTACATTGTATTTAATGATGAGAAAGTGGATGCTTTCCTCTCTGAGATTGAGAACAAACAAGAGTGTTTGCATTCACTTTTACAAAACATTCTATTAGAGGGCCAAGCCAGTGGAGTAAGGCAAGAAGAAGAAAAGCCATCCAGGTTGAAAAATAGTAAGTGAAACTGTCTTTGTTATGCAAACAACATTATTACATATGTAGAAAATCCTAAAGAAGCTATGGAAAAGCCCCTAGAACTAATAAATGAGTTTAGTAAAGTCACAAGATACAAGGACAATGTAATTTTTTTCAACTACCAAGGAACAACTACAGGTTAACAAAAGCAGTTCCGTTTGCAGTTGCATGCAAAACAATGAAATACTTTAGGGATACATTTTAACAAAATAAATACAGATGTCTTCACTGAAAACTGTAAAACATTACCAAGAAGAATAAAAGACCTAAGTAAATGGAGAGCTATAGCATGTTTATGGGTTTGTGGAATAGAGGACTCATGTTGGATGTCAGTCTTCTCCAAATTGATTTATAGAGTTAATGCAATCAAAAGAAAAATCCTAACAGATTTTTTTTTTAAAGAAACTGACAAGCTGGTTCTCATAGTTAAATGTGGAAATGCAAAGGACCTAGAATAGGCAAAACAGTTTTGAAAAAACTGAAGTTGTAGGACTTGTGGTGCCTGATTTCAAGACTTTTTTTATACAACAAGAGTAATCAAGACACAGTGTTACTGGTAAAAGGATAGACAAGTAGATCAATGAAACAGAATAGAGTTCAGAAATAGACCTGTGTATATATTCAGCTGATTTTTGAGAGAGTTAACCCTAAGTGAATCAGAGACCTTAACATAAAGGTTAAGACTATTTTATGAAACATCTAAAAGAAAACATGGGTGAGAAGATAGGGGTGCCTGGGTGGTTTAGTTGGTTGGACATCTGCGTTTGGCTCAGGTCATGATCCCAGAGTCCCTGGATCAAGCCCCACAGGGAGCCCACTTCTGCCCCTCCCCCCCTTCTTATATGTACATGAGCGTGCTTTCTCTGCCTCTCGGTCTGTCATAAATAAATAAAATCTTGAATTTGGGCATTTAAGGGTTTTTGAGTACTTCCTGAAGAGTTAAGCTTATGAACAATTTTTTTTCTTTGTTGCTGGTGTATTTGTAACAAGCCACAGCCAATCATCTTTTATGTGGAAGAATGGATAATTTTTATAGTTTTATTAAGATGTTTAATAAATCAGTCTGATGTATGGGCAGTGAGCTGTTTCCCCAAATTAACACACAAATACACATCCATGGGGGCGTCTGGGTGGCTCAGTGGGTTAAAGCCGCTGCCTTCGGCTCAGGTCATGATCTCAGGGTCCTGGGATCGGGCCCGGGATCGGGCCCCGCATCGGGCTCTCTGCTGAGCAGGAAGCCTGCTTCCCTTCCTCTCTCTCTGCCTGCCTCTCTGCCTACTTGTGATCTCTGTCTGTCAAATAAATAAAAATCTTTTAAAAACCCCAAAAAAGCAAAAACAAATATACACTCATGAAAACAACACTAAACACTGGAATTTGTCATTTCCATGAACAGAGGATTTTAAACTATTGTCTGATGAGTGTTGGTATTTTTCTTTTCACTTTATTTTTCAATTTGTGTAATAACTGAGTATAAAACCTTTTTCCTTCTTCGTTTATTTTGAAACTTGCTAGCTGAACCTACTCATAAAATCATAGTTTTTATTTTTAGTGCTTAATTTCTGTAGCATGTACATTTTACATGGTTCTTGGGAAGTTTACATCAGGTCTGATAGACTAATTAGCTGGAACTGCAATGACTACTTAGAAAAGATATCATGGAAGAATCCTCCAGTAATGGCTGGGTGATGAAATGAGTGCTAAGTTCAGGTACTTGCATAAACTAGGATCTGGGAAGGCCTTGTATCATACCCTGTACTCTTAACATTGTTGGCACAGTTTGTTCAAATGCTTTTCTTCCCATTTCAGGAAGTGTTTATTGAGTACTTGCTATGTGTCTGATATTGTGCCGGGCACAGTGGATATATAAATGAGTTTCTGCTATTAAGGAACTCAGCCCAGAAAGGATTCAGGCCTATAAATAAGTTTATAAATGTTAAGTGCAGTCAATAGACCAGATGTATAAAATGCATGGAGATCTTACAGAGGGATAGAGTGATGAATTCTTAAGGACAGTGGGAGGATCAGAGAAAGGATTCGTTTAGATAAGATCTGAGCTAAATTTTGGAGGTTGGAATGTGAGGTTGTCAGTGGTAGGGTGAATATTATAGGCAGGAGATCACCATGTAGGGCAAGGCATAGCTGTGTGAAAGGACACGGTATGCTTAAAGAACTCTAAGCAGATAATTCATGTTGGACGCGAGTTTGAAGATTGATAGATGAGTGCTTTATTTCCCCTCATTGTTAAACATTGCTTGAAAAGGAGCCAGGGAAGCTGAAATGTGTATCTCCCTCCCTTCTTTTTTTTCCTTACTCTCTCCTTCATTCCTTGCCCCCCTCCCTAAATATGTGTGTGTGTGTGTGTGTGTGTGTGTGTGTATAAACAAGTTGAGGAAGAAGGAAAGCAAGACCTTAATTCTGGTCCTGGTTCTCATACCCTTGGTTGAACAAATCACTTCTCTTTTTGAGCTTTGGTTTCTTCATCTGTATAATAATCTGTAAATGGTATGATTTATATTTTTCAAATATTTTTTGAAGGAGCCACAGTTTTTGAGTGCCTGGAACACAGTAGGTACTAAATATGTATTTTCAAATGAGTGGTCTGAGAACTTGTGTCTGAGAGAGGATAAATAGTTAAAAAGTTGTGACAGAATAAGCAATAAAATACTTGTTTACAGACCATTGCTTCCCAGGATGCATTTATTATGTAGAATGTGTTCAAGCAGTTTGTCTTTCTAAATTGTTTCGCTTAACCATTTAGATTTGTGAGGTCCCAGAGTATAGAAATTATAGTATCTTTATTCATAAAACCCTATTAGACTTTAAAGTCCTGTGCTGTTGTAGTTATCGTATATGTCCAATTAAGAATCAGTATATATTTTAAAAGTATGTTCAGTTGATCACTGTACTTTACTTTGACTGTGGCAGAATTCTTGGACCTCACACTACTTCAGATTGTGATTTTTTTCTTTTTTAATAATCTAGTTGTAAATGGACTTTGCTTCTAATATAAACTTTACTTTTCTCAGTGCAGAGCTAGTATATCTTCTCATGCTATTTTTCCACTGTTTTATCTGCAGAATGTTTGCTTTTGGAGCAGAGGATTATAAAAATCCATTCTTAATGGTATAGAATTGCTGTAATATACTGTTAATATAATTTCTCTCTTTACTTTTAGGGGTCCTACTGGGCAATAGACACCAATCCAAAAGAAGATGCGCTGCCTACTCGGCCAAAGAAGAGAGCACGATCTGTAGAACGGGTAAAAAGCTCTTTATCACAAATTTAGTATGAGAGTTTATGTCAGCAATACAAATTTTTAAATTTCATTTCTAATATATGTACAACCTTAATGAAGGTAGTATTTTATTTGTATAGCATTTCTGTTTTTTCAGAGCACTTTCAGACTCATTTTATTTGATCTTAATAACCCTTGAATGAGTTAAGCAGTTTAGGAATTAAGTAAAAAGTTTGTTGTGTAATTAGGGCATAGCTACTGTCTGAGACTTGAATCCAAGGCTCCTGGATTTTAATTTGGTATTCATTCCTCTGTATCTACAACATCGAAGACTGATTTTATGTAACAGAGCTATTCCCTTTCACTGCAGGTAATCAGTCTGATGACATTGAATTTTCCTGATTGTCTTCGCAATCAATGCTTTTTCCTGCCTCCAACCATGTAGTAATCATTTCATATACCAAATCCTGTGTGTATGTGGTGTTTATAAGATCATTCTTACAAATTTACGGTTAAAATTAATTTATAAGAATGAAAAGAGAAATGGAGCTCTAGTTGATGTCCTATTATTTGTTGGAATATACTTTTAGTCAACACTTTGGCTGTCATCAGACATTAACTTTACCTTTCAGCTTTCCCCATTCTGTATTTTCGTCATCTTAAATAACCAAGACACACATATACACACCATTATACCCTATTCTTCTTTAAGGCTCATTTCGTATGTTAACTACATTATGAAACTTTTCCTCACTTTGTGTTCATATAGAATGTTTACAAAGTTCTTTTATAGTATTTCTCACATTTCGTAGAAATTATTTTTCTCTATATTTGTCTCCTTTGCTGGACTGTGATCCCTTAAGAACTGAGAAATATATTTGTATCTCTAGAGTTAGTGTTTTTCACAGCTTATAATAACTATCAGTAAATGTTTGCAGAAAAAAGCAGGGCAAAGGGAATAAGATAAGAGAAACTGGGAAATTGTTTGGTCAAATAAATTTTTTTATGCTGGTTCCTGGTAGAGAGATAAAACTTTTTCCTGGTGGAGCGATAAAACTTCCGATTCTTAAAGATAAGGACCTTAAGCTGTGTTTAAGTTGGGTAAGCTCATGAAGTGTAGCAGCAACGGGATTTAGTGAGGCAGATTTATGGAGCCAGCAGAGGGAATTCAGTATTCCATTTACCAAGCTATATAGAGTTAGAGGTGAACTGTTAGGCCAGAACACGTTTTAGTTTTACACATACCAAAGTTTAAGAAATAAAGGAAATTAAAGAATTGAAGTTTAGGGGCACCTGGGTGGCTCACTTGGGTAAACATCTGCCTTCAGCTCAGGTCATGAGCCCAGGGTCCTAGGATTGAGCCCGACGTTGGACTCCCTGTTCAGTGGGGAGCCTGCTTCTCCCTCTCCTTCTGCCGCTTCCCCTGCTTGTAGCGTGTGCGCTCGCTCTCTCTCTCTCTCTCTCTCTCAAATAAATAAAATTTTTAAAAAGAAAGTTTAGTATTGGTGGGATGGCCTTCTGGTAAGTTTTAAGACAGATGATCATGAGAGTTATGTATGTAATGTATGTACGTAAATCATATGTAATGGTTTGAGAGGGAATGGATCTCAGTTCCTGTCTTCCACCTTCTTTTAAAAGAGACTTAGCAATTGGGCTTTAATTGTGTGAGGATATGGAATACAGAACATTTAGCATTTATTGCTAGAATTTGAAGGAAGGGGAGAGCTATCCACATTGTTAATCCAGAGCATCAGCAAGGATATGTATCTTGGAAGGCTGAGGAATCGTGATCTTCTCTCCCATTTGTTCTGTACTGAAGTTTCTGGAACTTAAATTATTTTTGGAAATTTGCACTGGTAGTTGGGTTGACAGCTGTGCATTCCTTTGGATATCAAACCTGAATTTTATTGTTACCTTGTTGCATAGTTCTTAGAGCAATCACTCTTTATTTTTGAGAGTCCTGGTTTTTTCCTGAAGACCATATTGTCTGTTTTACAGTGGAAGTTTGTAGAAATAAAGCATTCAGATTACAGATTATGTATGTTTTACATACAAAGCATATGTTCTTCAGTGTGTATTTTGGGCACATATTTTCTATATTTTCTACTATTTACCCTTTTATCTTCATTTTAAGTTAATTTAAGTTAAAAAGCATGTAAAAGCTTCAACAACTTAACTTTGTAGTGTAGTTCCATAAAAGAGCCAGTCTCTTTTGGTTAATACTATTGATAATTATTTTGGCCTGAGCTGTGTGTTGGTTGCTACTGTAGGAGAGGAACTATATAGAAAGATTCTAGCTGTAAGCAGAGTACATATAATCAGGGAGACAGATACTGTTTTAACAAATACTCTGAAAGATAGTCATCATACAAAATATAATTTCTTGCTCTGAGAAACTAGTTATGTCTATTTTTCATTTAGAGGTGTTTTTTGGGGAGTTGAGGAGAGGTAGTATTTTTATTAGAACAGTTTGTATTTTTTTTTAATTTTTAAAAATATTTTATTTATTTATTTGACAGACAGAAATCACAAGTAGGCAGAGAGGCAGGCAGAGAGAGGGGGGGAAACAGGTTCCCTGCTGAACAGAGAGCCCGATGTGGGGCTCGATCCCAGGACCCTGAGATCATGACCTGAGCCGAAGGCAGAGGCTTAACCCACTGAGCCACCCAGGAGCCCCAACAGTTTGTATTTTAAATGATCATTGGGTTCTATCTAAGGAAACGCATAAGATAGTCAAATAGTGATGGTTCTGAATATGATATTTATATGTTTAAAGTTTTCTCAAAAACTGAACATGACCCATAAATTGAAACTTTTAAAAAGATTTGATTAATTAATTAATTAATTTTAGAGAAAGAGGGCGTGCAAGTGAGCAAGAGGTGAGGGGCAGAGGGAGAGGGAGAAAGAGAATCTTAAACAGATTCCCTGCCCTGTGAGAGCCTCATAGGGCTCGATCTAATGACTCTGAGATCATGATCTGAATCACCCAGGCAACCCTGTTTTTATTTTTTTGAGTAATTTCTACACACCCAACGTGGGGCTCAAAACTCACAACCCTGAGATCAAGAGTCGCATGCTCTACTGAGCCAGCCAGGCACCCCTAAACTTTAAAAGTTTTTAAAATGTAGGGGTGCCTGGGTGGCTCAGTGGGTTAAGCCTCTGCCTTCAGCTCGGGTCATGATCTCAGGGTCCTGGGATTGAGCCCCACATCAGGCTCTCTGCTCAGCTGGGGGCCTGTTTCCCCTTCTCTCTCTGCCTGCCTCTCTGCCCACTTGTTCTCTCTCTCTCTCTCTCTCTCTCTCTCTGTCAAATAAATAAATAAATAAAATCTTAAAAAAAAATTTTTTTTAAGTTTTAAAAATGTAGATGGTAAATATGTTGGCATTCCTCAAAGGTTCTTATTAAATTTCTGAAATTTGAAATTTTTTCCCATGTGTAAACATCAGAATTCTGTGTGAAAAATCAAAATATTTTATGCATTTTTAAAGAGAGATGAGCTTTTAGAGGAACAGAATTAGCTTTCTAAACTGCTAAAGAGAAAGGGTTTTTGAAAAATAGAAATAACTGTATCTTTATGTCCTAAATGAAAAATAAAGCATGATAGTTCTCTCCAACCTAATACTCTTAATTCATTTCTCTGGATCACCTTCCTGTCACTTCCATTTATGTGAACATAAGCCCATGTTCTGTCTTGATCATGAAGAAAATTCCTTTTTTCTTTTCTTAGTCCTTGCATATTTAAATGTCTCTCATTTTCCTTTTTCTCACTTCTTACACCTTCTCACCACTTTTTCTTTATCATAAAATGGACCTGCAGACCTTAAAAATATTACTGCATAAATTTTAGCATGGTAAAATGAATAGGCTCCTTTACTGGGAGTCCTTTGTTTCTCTTCTGGTGTTACAGTGTACTTGTTTTGTGACTTTTGACAAATTGTTGTTTTGAGTTTCAGTATCCTCGGTTATAAAGTAAGAAGATAGAAGTCTTAATAGCTGCTTTGAACTGAATGTTTCTGTTCCCCCAATATTCCTGTGTTTGAAACCCCAGTTTCAGTATGACAGTATTTGGAGGTGGGCCCTTTGGGAGGTACTTAGGTCAAAAGGATATAACCCTCACGAATGGGATTAGTGCCTTTTTAAGAATAGGCCAGAGAGCTAGCTAGCTGTCTTTGCACCATGTGAGAAACCAATGAGGATACCTCTTACAGGATTCTTTCTCACCAGAACCTGACCATGTTGGCACCATGATCTTGGAGTTCCTGCCTCTAGAACTGAGAAATACATTTCAGTTTTTGATAAGCCACCTAGCTTATGGTAATTTTTTATAGCAATTTGTGCTAAGACAACATTGTAATAATAATAATGATAGGTAATTACATTGAGTTTAGGTGCCAGATGCTTTTTATTTTTATTTATTTTTTAAAGATTTTATTTCTTTATTAGACAGAAAATATGCACACATGGGTGGGTAGAGGGAAAGGGACAATCAGACTCCCTGCTGAGCGCAGAGCCCGACATGGGACCTGATCCCAGGACTTGATCCTAGGACCCTGAGATCATGACATGTGCCAAAGTCAGACATTTAACTGACTCAGCCACCCATGCACACTTCAGATGCTTTTTAAATAATTTTATGTATATTAACTCATGTAATTTTTATAATAACTAAACATACTGAAACTGATAGGTATGGATGCTAAGTAAGTTGTCAAAGGGTAGTAGGAACAATAAGTACCAAGGCCAACATTATGAACCTAGGTAGTCTGCCTTTACAGTTTACACTGTTTACAACTGTCCTTTCTTGCCACTAGTATTTATTATGCTGAAGACCACAACACTGAATCATATTTCTTTTTATATGTGCATATCTTGTGTGAGCTAATGGTCCATGATTTTAGAAGAGAACCTCCACGTTGAACATAAGTATATATAAAGTTTATATACATATACAGGGAGACACACACACATACACTATTAGGGACATAAATATGATTATAAGTGACTGCACAAGTACTAACTAATAAGTCTGTTAGACCAGGCAAGGATAACTAAAGTGACTCAAAATAGATAATGCTGCCCTCAGAAGGCCTCTGGGCAGAAGAATGAAGCTTTGCATGTAAATTTTTTGAATTGAAATGGTAAAGGATGTTGTTCCACTTGGAGAAAACAGTGTGCATGGTTAACAGGGCAAGAAATACAGGTGGGCATACTTTAGAAACTTTTTAACTGTAGTGGAGAGTTTAGGCTAGAGTGTGGACATTTAGATAAGGAGTGGAATCAAAACAGTTAAGTAAGATACTTCTCTTTATATAATACTCCTTGCAAGAGGAAGATGCTATAGGGGAGAAAAACAATTTTCCCTCTACCTTCTACGTTCTTGGCTGAGACCCCCCTCAATAATAAAAAGGCAGATTAATAGGAGAAAAACAAATTTAATTACATATGTACATATGGGAGTCCCACAAAGATATGAGACTCAGTGGCAGCCAGCCATTTGAGGTTTATATTACCATCATGAGCTGAGGAAGGGGATTTGGGTCTGGGGCTTCAGAGAGGAAGAAGGCAGTTCACAGGAAGGTGGGAGAAGAGCAAATGTTTGGTAAATAAATGTTTGTCTTGCCACGCAGATAAATCAGATATAATTGACATGCCAAAGTGGCATGTTCTGGGATGGCTTGTTCCAAACCCCATCAGTGCTGAGTAGGTGGAGCTGCCATTGTGAAATGACAGTGACCTGAGCTAGGGATGTATGCATGAATAAGTAAGTTCTCTAGAAAATTAGCATGGTATCTGGTCTCCTAATATGTACTCATAATTGTGTGAAATGCTGCCATTTTACCAGTTTCATTTGATGTATCTTAGTTTTCTAGATACTGTGTGTCAGGCATTGTGCTAAAATGTTACGCGGTATACCAAGTACAATGACACATAATGAAACATAATCCTAGCACAAGGACAAAGTATGTATAGAAAGTATTATAAGAAAGATATGACAGGTTACTGTATGCAGAGGAAGGAGACATTGTTTTACTGGGACTATCTGGAATGGCTTCATATGGTTTTTGTGCCTCAGCTTTCAGGTGGAGATAGGCAAGGCAAGATAAAAGGCAGCATTCACTGAGCACACAATTCTCAAGTGCTGCGTGCGAGCTTTAGGCAGTGCTTTAGGTGCTGGGGAAACATTTAACAAAACAGACATACTCTGCTCTCCTGAAGTTTATATTCTGATTGGAGGGGCTTCAGATAGGGAGGCAAGAGATAAAAGGTCATGATCAAAGATACCATATGGGCTGGAATAGTATCAGGATTTGGGAGAGAACAGAGTAGTTCATTTATCTGGATGAGTTTTTCCTCTTTTATATTAATTTGCATTATTCACGCCATTCATTGAGAGAGAGGTGGGGAGAGGCCATGCACCAGCACACACCTTTTACACATACCTTTTACATTTTAAGCCTAGAGCTATAAGAACTGGGGGAATAGTGTTAGGCAAGACAGACTCCTCATGAAGCTCTTAGTTAAGTAGGAAATCTAAACTGATAATTCATAATATTACTTGCTGTCTCAGCATAATTAATAGTACCCTATTCATTCTCAAAGCAGCATTTGGATGATATATTATGTGGTCACTCTAAAGATGAGGGTCTTGAGAACTTTGGGCCCATATAGCAGAGAACTGATGTTTCAGTGAAGCCTGTTGAATGAACAGAAATAAGGCAAATGGAGGGTGATTGGCAGTGTGAAAGAGTGAAGGGGAATTACATGTACAAGCCTAGTCATTTAAAAAAAAAAAAAAAAGTACCCAAAGGGACACCTGGGTGGCTCATGTGGTTGAGCAACTGACTCTTAATTTCCCCTTAGGTCATGATCTCAGGATCATGAGGTTGAGCCCTGCCTTGGGCTCAGTGTGGAGTCATCTTGTTCCTCTCCCTCTGCACCCCCCCAATCCCCTACTCACAAGCATGTGCACCTCCCCCCATTTCATTTTTCCTGTCCTATTAGTTTCTGTTTTTGTATTAATTAATTTCTCTTTTAACCTTTTGCGTATATTTTGCTTTTTAATTTGGCTTTGCTGTTCAGTTCAACCAAAGGGTAAATTGAAAAGCGCCCTGTCTACTGGAAGCTGCTTAGGGTAGGAAAAAGCAAAAATAGCTGGATATTACCTATGGAGATTTTTTTGAACACGAGAAAACTGAAACTATTCCAAGGGAACTGAATGTTATAGGAATAGAAAAGGGAACTCTGGTTTTAAGCAGTTCTTTGTTGAAAAAAAGTGCTTGAGAGAATGAGTGCTTCAGATTAGTATAGTTTCTCTCTTTTATCACGTTGATAATCACAGAAATATATTCTTCTCTATTCATTCTTCGATTGGTTCCCCCCCCCCAAGCTTAAATCATGTATCTTGGTTATTTTGTAGTGTCATTCTTTGCCTATTAGAATCTGTTAAAAGCAGTGTGAGGCCCATTCAGGGGGGTCCGTGGGGTCAAAACTGTGTTCATAATACTAAAATGTTCTTTACCTTTTTTACTTGTAATTTTTCAGAGGTTATATGACCTGTGATTTTGCCATAGATTGAATGTAGAGGTCTTCTATTAAGCAAAGCATTAAAGCAGTTTGTTTAAATATGTAAAATAATGCCATTCTTCTTATTAAGTTTTTTTTTTTTTTGGAGACTATATTTTTCATACAAAACCGTATTTATGTTAACATGTAGTGTGTCATTGTTTTAAATAAGTTTTGTCTCAGTTTAAAATTCTAATAGGTAAATATAAATAGATATGTCACATAAATAAAAGCTCTTTGGAAACCTCAGTAACTTTTTTTTTTTTTTTTTTTTTTTTTTCCTCAGTAACTTTTAATATAAGTGCAAAGGAGATCAAAATTTTGAGGACTGTTGTGCTAAAGGAAGATTTCCTATCTTTTCCAGGAGACATTCTTTTTGAGAAAAGAAGATCCCTGTCATTTGAGTTCTACTATAAATAGACAAGGAACTGAGTGCAGGTAGTTTGAGGGGGGATACTAGGAAAGTGGGGCAATTACCAAGTCAGTTACCACCGTGTGGACTGGCTCAGTTAAACTGGGAAATGCTGGGAGGTGGTTTAGAACTCTGGGCAGCAAGCTTTCTGTCTGTCAGCTCTTCCCCTTCATTGGGGTGGTGATGCTGCTGGGGACATTATGTTTTCTGCACTTCTGGCCAGATCTACACAAAGCCAAATCATGCTCCTCGATTGAGGGAAAAAAAATGCTCAGGTGGAGACGTAGGGGTGTTTGTAGGAAACAGGGTAGAGACTAACACAGAAGGTAATGTGGTTGCTACGTGTCTTCTCTTCTGTTGGTGGAGTGTGTTTGTGTGTTTTCAGATCTGTGCACCTTTTGTTTGTTTTTTATAGCCTCTTGCATTTTCATAGTCTTTATTTCTTAAATTGGATCCAATCCAGGAAATCCTTTAAAAAATCTTTTTTCTCTTCAAAGTGTGTGTGGGTATAGCTGTTAAATCAGTAGACTGAAGGTGCTTCTTTTTGAGTATATTGTTTCTTGTAATTGAAAGAGACTCTTCCTAGTTACTGATTAGTGTTTGCCTAAGTGCCTCATTCAGTGTTTTAAAATAAGTGGACAAATTCAGTATTGTTATAGAAAAAGTTGAAGTGGTTGTATGTAACTTTTATGGATAGTGAGGATACATGTTTACTGTGTTTCTGTTGTATGCTTGGTACAGGTAAGGTGCTTTGAAAACATGTTTACTGTGTTTCTGTTGTATGCTTGGCACAGGTAAGGTGCTTTGAAAGAATTCTGCGTAGGAAATAATGCCCCTGGGGTCTGCCAGTGGTAGGAAATAGAAATTCTAAAAACAAAACCAAAAAAACTCCTATAGTTTGTGTTATATTTTAGCAACATTTAATCATCCAGAGTTCTTCTGTTTAAGAACATAGTAAAATTATGAGCAAAATCAAGTCATGTTACAAAGTCATGAAGGGTCACCTTTTTTTTTTTAAATGAAGACTCACTTTTATTAATTACAAGATTTATCTTTTTAATCATTTAGTTCAAAATATTTTTTAAATTCTTTTGTGAGTCTTATCTAACCCATGAATTATTTATATAAATGTGTTAATTTCCAAGTATTCCACATGTTGGGTTTTCCTAGATATCTTATTGTTTTATAATACAATTTTTTTTGTTTCAGTCTTTACATATTTATTAAGACTTGTTTTGTGACTCAGTATGTGCTATATCTTAGTAAATATCTGTGCACTTGAATATGTATTCTACAGTTTGGCATAGTGTTCTTTAATATCAGTTAGATCAAGGCATTTGGTAATATAGCCCAGTGTTCTTTTTTTTTTTTTTTTACTGATTTTTTAATTGTCAGTTTTTTGCTTCATGTATTTTGAAGCTCTGTTATTCATCACATTTACATTTATAATTGTTATGTCTTCATCAATTCTTTTATCAGATGTTTTTTAAATGTCTGGTATACTCTGTCTTAACATCTGTTTTTATCTGATATTAATATAGTCATTTTATCCTTATGCTTACTGCTTACTGTTTGCAATGTATACATCTTTCCATGTATTACTTTCAACTCATTTGTGTCTATATGTTTGAAGTTGTGATTGTAGGCTGCAGTTTGCTGAGTCTTTTTTAGTATATCTCAAAATCTGTTTTTTTATTGAAGGGTTTATTGTATTATGTAGTTAATTACATTAATGTTAACTAAATTAACTAATTAATGATCTTGTTAGATTTAGGTCTGTATTTTGTTTTCTGTTTGACTTATATGTTTTTAGTTCCTTTCTTTCCCCCTTTCCTGGCACCTTTTAGATTACTTAGATACATTTTATTTATATTTATTTATTTATTTATTTGTCAGAGAGAGAGAGAGAGGGAGAGAGAGAGCACACAAGCAGGCAGAGTGGTAGGCAGAGGTGAAGAGAGAAGCAGGTTCCCCACTGAGCAAGGAGCCTGATTCAGGACTCGATCCCAGGACTCTGGGATCATGACCTGAGTGGAAGGCAGTGGCTCAACCGACTGAGCCACCCAAGCATCCCTACTTAGATACATTTTAGGATTCTGTTTTATCTGTTGGCTTTTTAGCTGTAGATTGGGATTTATATATTGGGATTTCAGTATACATTCCTAACTGTTTGCAGTCTGCTCAGAGTTAATACTTTACCATTTCATATAAAATGCAGAAATCTTCCACCAATATGGGTCCCTTTTGCCTCTTTCCTCATCATTCCTTCTAGTCGTAATATGTGCGATAATCTGCATGTATTGGAAGTCTTGGCAAGACAGTGTTACAAGTTTTTCCTTAAATAATCATATGTGGCTCTTAAAACCTAAGAGGAAAGCAACAGTCTTTTATATTTACCCAGATGTTTCCCATTTCTAATGCTTTATTTAACTCATTCGTTAAGGTCCTAGTTTCCCTGTGCTGTAATTTCCCTTTAGCTTAATGAACTTTCTTGTAATGTGCAGGTCTCCTGGCACCAGATTCTCTTAGTTTTTCTTTCTCTGAAAATGTCTTTCTTTTGCCTTCATTCCTAAAGAATATTTTCATATGATACACAGTCTAGACTGGAATTTTTTTTCTAAGATGTTTGTCTAATGACCTCCATCATTTTTTTTTAAAGATTTATTTATTTATTTGAGAGAGAGAGAGAGAGAATGAGCAAGAGGAGTGGCAGTGGGGGAGAGAGATGGAATCCTCGAGCAGACTCCCCACTGAGCACTGAGCCCAGCTTGGTGCTTGACCCCAAGCTCTGAGATCATGACCTCAGCCAAAATGAAGAGTCACCTGCTTAACTAACTAAGCCACCCAGGCACCCTGGGCCTCCATCATTTTTATGAGAAATCTGATCATTTCCAATCAGTGTTCTTCTGTAGGTGAAATGCCATTTTTCTTTGGCTGCTTTCTGTCTTCATTTTTTTAACAGTTCAGTTATGATGTATACAAGTGGGATTTCTTTTTAATTGATCCTGATGTAGGTTCACTGTGAGATTCTCAAATCTGTACATTTGTCTTTAAATAAATTTCTGAAGTTTTCAGATATCAGTCCTTTCATATTTTTTCTGCTGTTGTTTCTCTTTCCTCTCCTTTTGGAACGCTAAACATGTTAGACTGAGTTTATCCCATAACTTTCTGATGCTCTGATACTTTCTTTGCCCGGAATGCCTTTTGGCTGCAATAATAACAGTTTGAGGATATGTTTTGGGATACCTAGATCCTCTGGCTTTTCTGATCAGAAAATTTATTGTCTGTTAATAATGTAGAATCAGGGCACCTGGGTGGCTCAGTTGGTTGGGCGACTGCCTTCGGCTCAGGTCATGATCCTGGAGTCCTGGGATTGAGTGCCACATCAGGCTCCCAGCTCCATAGGGAGTCTTCTTTTCCCTCTGACCTTTTCCCCTCTCATGCTCTCTCACTCTTTTTCTCTCTCAAATGGATAAATAAAATCTTTAAAAAAAAATCAGTATGCCTGTAACTAAAAATATATACCATATTATTGAGCACATCAAAGCATGTAAAGAGAATGTTGTTTATTCTTTTGATTGAACCAGACTGAAGTATCCATAAAGAATATCTAATTAAAAGATTTTAAAAATTTACCATCCATTTTATAATAGCAGAAGCTATGAATCTGGCTTTGTAGGAAAATAGTATCTCATATCAAATCTGTGCCTTTTCTCATTACTCACTATTAAATGTCCCTCTGTATCAGAGATCCTCAGCATCGATAGCAGGTATGTTCTAGTAGTCGTCATAGCAGTTAGTTCTCACTGTGCATTTCAGGTACCATGCTGAGAGCGTTGCGTAAATCATTTCATTAATGCTCTTAATAGACCTC
The DNA here is from genome assembly GCF_963455335.1 of Martes martes. NCBI lineage: Eukaryota > Metazoa > Chordata > Mammalia > Carnivora > Mustelidae > Martes > Martes martes. The sequence continues at coordinate 159,126,431 of NC_137891.1, forward strand.
TTAATAGACCTCTAAATAATCCTCATTTTTATAGATGGGTTAAAGAGCATAAAGGTTGAGTAATTTGTGTACCATCACACAACACAGGCTTTCCTCTTCCTACCAGTGGGGAGAAGTGAGAAATAGTGAACCAGTAGTTGGGATGGAGATGACTCAGTTGAGTTAGAGGAACATGAGATTTGCAGGTTTTGGTTTTTTTTTATATAAAGATTTAATTATTTACTTGACAGAGATCACAAGTAAGCAGAGGCAGGCAGCAAGAGAGGGGAAAGCAGGCTCCCAGTTGAGCAGAGAGCCCAGTGCGGGGTTTGATCCCAGGGCCCTGAGACTATGACCTGAGCTGAAGGCAGAAGTTTAACCCTCTGAGCCACCCAGGTGACCGAGATTTGCAGTGTTCTAAAGCAATCTTGTATGTTAATTTAGGTTTACCTAAGTTGGACTGGCACCAAAATTGAGGTATAGACGAAGTTGTCTTTGTAGTTCTTCCATTTGTATTTCTGAAGCCCTTTGCCACTTTTGCCTTACTCTCAATGTGTACCCAGCACATAAGTGCTAGATTCTATCTTCCAGGGGGCAGGGTGGGGACATGACCCTTGTTTTTTTTCTCTTTTTTCATTTCAATCAAGCTGCCTGTTCCTTACCTTTGTAGGTTATCTGATGAAAGAAATTCAGGATGAGGATTAAGTGATAAATAGATCAGTCTTAGAAATGGGTCTCAGTGAAATTGCTCTCTTTCATTCAGTGTGATCTTTTAAAAATGCGTCTTCACTTGGGACAGTGTGGCACAGGTTAGGTTGTTTTTGCTAGAAGAGGAATATACATGGAACTAGCATCATAGCCACAAATTATTCCTATCTGTTCTTTGTTAGTTTTCAGCATTTGAAATTGAACATTCTTGAGTCCTCAACAAAGCCATGAACACCATCTCTTATGAACAAAGGAGGAGTTATCACTATTTCCATCCCTGATTATAAATACAGAATTTTGACCCCCATATTAGCTCTATAAACTGTGTGTGTGAAGTTGTGTTATTCAGTACTGTTCAGTTGCACTAATAGACAAAGGAAGAAAAGCTTAAATCAGATTTATTTCTCTTTCAAGTAGAAGTTTGAGCTGTTAAATTTAACAGATAGCCAGGTGTGTCCCACAAGTTCATTCAGATGTCCATGTTCCTTCTGATCTCGTCTTTTCAGTGTTCCCTAGAATATTACCCTTGATTTTTTGGTTGAGCAAGATTACCACCACTGTGTCTGTGTCCCAGCCTGCGATAATAGGGAAAGATAGAGTAGAGGACAAGCAGGTTCTTTTCAAAGACATGATCCAGAAGTTGCACATATCTTGCTCACATCTCCTTTACACAAGTTAGTTACATGGCCACATACACCTAGTCACATAGCCACAGTTACTTTCAGATGAAGCTGGAAAAGGTCGTATTTAGCTGGGCTGTCATAAGTCAGTAACTATAGGGTTTTATTACTAAAAGGGAGAAGAGAGGAAATGGATATTAGAGGACCATTAACAGTCTCTATTTTTGCTCGACTGTCCCATAGTCAATTAAAAGAACTGGTAAGAAGTAGCCAGACCAAGGGACTTTGTGATACCAAGTCAGTGGCATATTAAAATATAGTACAAGAGATTTCAGTAGGGATTTAAATTCATGTTTTCAGAAACAAAACACAAAACTGGATGTTGGAGAATTTGATGAAATACCTTCAAATTGTGTTAAAGTTGCTGGATATATGAGCTAATAATTATTTATTTTGTTCTTGTATTTTAGGCCTCAACTCCATATAGCATAGATTCAGATTCTTTGGGAATGGAGTGTATTATTTCGGGAAGTGCCTCTCCAACTCTGGCAATCAACACTGTGACTAACAAAGTAATTCTGTTTTTTTAAAACACTTTTTGAAATGTTGTGAATAATACATTTAATTTGTCTTTATGATAACAATAGCGTTCTATATGATTGAGTTTAAAGATGACATAAATTTGGCTAGCCTGTAATGGCAGCTGGAAAGCTTGAATCCACAATGTTTTGAGGTATATACAAATTGGAAGAAAATATTTCTCTAAAGAAGTTGGAGGATGCTTATTGGGAAGCTCTATTTAATTTAAATTCTTGACAGTGCCAGTTCCCATTGATGGAATTTTTGAGTTAGTATTTTATTGAATCAGTTTGTTTCAAAAACCATTGATTATCTCTCTAAATATATGCTTGAAAAAAAATTTTCAGATTCCCAAGGGGTCAACGGAATCTAGTAAAATAAATAATTTGGACAAACTCATAGAGTTCTTTGAATGGTAGTCAGCTTGTTTCATAATATTCAAGTGTAGGTGCATATCCAGAAATAGTATGTAGTAGTCTGCTTTCTTTTCCTTCCCTTCCTTCCTCCCACTTCCTTTTCTCCCCTTACCCCCTCCCATCCCTTCCCCTTCTCTTTTCTTTCTTTTTGAAGCAAGGGTCAGAACTTCAAAATTTCATGCCAAGTCATTAGATACCTACTGGAATACAAGTGTTTTTTTCTTTACAACGTTATTTCTTAAGCTCATAGCTCAAAACCCTAAAAAGTCTCTGGGAGATTCATGAAGTAACTAAGTTCTATGCATGTATTTCCTCCCTTATTAGACCATGAGCACCTGAAGCCATATATGTCTTATGCTGCTACTCTCTTTCAGTCTCACTTTCAAATCTTGCTTTTTTACCCTCTTCTCCTCTCTCCCTTGCTTTCGCTTGTTCTTGCTTTATTTCTTCTACTTTATCATGCACACACATAAACACACACACTTATATACATATAATTATACTGATATATATATAGGATCTTTTTATTTGTAGAAAGATAATAAACCAATAGAAGCAGACTATCATTAGTGACTGATCAGATTTACAATTTAGAAAGGCAACTGGTAGCTGAGGTATAGAGTATTGATTTTTCCCAAATACTAATCCATGGGATGATTCCATCAGAATCACTTAGGGGAGGTGTATGTGGGTGCGTGTGTACGAGTGTGTATTTAGTGGTGCTGGTGATAATTCCAAGGTATTATTGCAGACCTGCCAAATCATTTATTTTATACTTACAGGTAAGGTTCAGAAATCTGTACTTTAAGAAATCATCCCTGTGCGCCTGGGTGGCTCAGTTAGTTAAGCATCTACCTTCTGCTCAGGTTGTGATCCAGGGTCCAGGGATCGAGCCCCACATCGGGCTCCCTGCTCAGTGGGGATCCTGCCTCTCCCTCTCCCTCTGCCATTCCCCTGACTTGTGCTCTCTGGCTCTCTCTCTGTCAAATAAATAAATAAAATCTTTAAAATAAAAAAAAAAAAAGACACTATCCCTGTTTGTGCCCAACTAGACTTGAGAATTTCTAGTGAGGCATATGGTCTAGAATCAGAAATATCCAGTACTGTTCTTTGTAGTAGCCCAAGTAGGAGATACTAAGGCCTAAATATAGATAGTTGTAGCTTTTAGGAAATAGTTATGCTGGACTTCATGATGAAATAATATGGGGGTCAAAGAAGCTGGAGTTCTTGGACTTACGCTTCTAGATGTGATGGAATAGTTAGTATTAGATTAATCCTTCTTTCTATATAAAATACCACCATCCCTGACTAACAATAAAAAAGAGGGAAGAGGCATTTAAGCGCAGAAAAGCCAGGACTTCAGGGCTAAAGATTCCAGGAGAAACAGAAATATATTGAGATAAACCATGCATATTTCCCTTGGGACATTTCTCAGTTCTCAGTGCATAGCATAGAGGCTAAACTGAAATCAGAAGCCTAGACCAGTCATTGGGCTAGGAAGACAAAAACTGGAGTTTGAGGCTATCAAACAGCTGGGGATTGAGGACTAAGATCCTCTTGAATCTCCCAAGTGAGTTCGGCTTGGAAGTATTATCCACTTAAGGCATTTGCTAATTCCTAACTCATATGTAATTTGACTCAGGCATAGACAAATCAAGTGGATTTTTCACTACTCAGAATCAAGCAGTCTCACAGGAAGGAGGGAACAACGATTATTGTCCATGATCTTCAAGGAGGAGGGAAGCCATGGTAAACACTCCAGCCTTTCAAGTCGATACCTCAGAAGGGTTATGTTCTGTGAGTAAGAGCAAACCAAAATAGACCAGCTTCAAATTGTTACTAGCGTGGTTGCTAATACTTTTCTACTTGCCAAAAGAAAACTAAATCCTTTTTGGAAGAAATAACATTATGCTGAGCTTTTACAAGTTTTCATAAGTCAGATCTCACTTTCAGTCAAAAACTTTAGATATTACAGGAAACAGGATCAAATAGTTAAATAACAAGGAGATGGGTAGGGAAAAACAGCATAAACATATTTATAAGTGATCTGGATAATGATTTTAAAGTAACTATATAATACTAGTTCAAGAAAATAGTTGAATTATAGAAAATTTATCAGAGAATTGGAAGCTGTATGGAAGAATGAAGAGGAAACTCTAGAACTGAAAAATATAGTAACTGAAATTAAGAATTTGATAGATGGGTTTAACAGCAGATTAGGCACACCAGAGAAGAGAATAAAATAGTGAACTGGAAGAAATGTGAATAGAAAATATGGAGATTGAAACACAAAGAAAAACAGTGGAAAATTCAGAAAAGCTCAAGAGAGAAATGGGAGGGGCGCCTGGGTGGCTCAGTGGGTTAAAGCCTCTGCCTTCAGCTCAGGTCATGGTCCCAGGGTCCTGGGATCGAGCCCCACATCGGGCTCTCTGCTCAGTGGGGAGCCTGCTTCCTCCTCACTCTCTGCCTACTTCTCTGCCTACTTGTGATCTCGGTCAAACGAATAGATAAAATCTTAAAAAAAAAAAAAAGAGAGAGATAAATGGGTTCTAGGGGAAGAAATCTAACTTGTTATTAGGGTTTCAGAAGAGAGGAGAAAGGAATAAAAAAGAAGCACTATATTAAAATTTTTAAACTGATGAAAGATAACACAGTATAGATTCAAGAATTTCTTGAGAACTTCAAGAAGAATTAATGAAAAATCCTTATTAGCTGCTCTCCCCACAAAATCAAGCTGCTAAAAACAAAGATGAATAAATCTTAAAATCAGAGGCAAAACCAGGCAACTTCAAAGGAATAATAGTAAGCCAGGCACTGACTTCTGAATAGAAATGATAAAAACCAGACACGAGAATGAAACCTGTATACTGCTGAAAGGTAATACCTGCTAATCCAGATTTCTACAGTTAAAATTTGTGAAAAATAAAGGTTAAATCAGTAGGTTTCTACAGAAACAAAATCAGAGAGAATATGTTACTAGTACACCAGTATTATAGAGGGAATTAATTTTTCAGATAGAAGGAAATTATCTAAATTATCTTGTGCAGGAAAGAATGAAGAACACCAAAAGAGTATGTCTATTGGTAAATCTAAGTGTGTATTGAGTGTTTACAAAAATAAAACAATAGCAGTTCTGTTACATAACACAATGCCTTTGAGTCTAAAATACTGTAGAAGTTAAAAGACATGACAGTGTAAGGGTAAGGTAGGAAGAAATATGGTTGACCCTAGAACAGTGTGTAGTTTAGGGGTGCTGATGCTGCTGCTTCCCGCACAGTTGAAAATCTCTGTCTCTGCCTTTGACTTCCCCAAAACCTAACCAATAATCTGCTGTTGACCAGAAACCTTACTGATATCATAAATAGTTCATTAATACATGTTGTGTTATGTTATATGCATTATATAATATTCTTACAGAAAAAAGCTGGAGAAAAGAAAATGTTAAAATCTTAAGGAAGAGAAAAATACTTTCACAGTACTGTACTGTATATTTATTTATTTTTAAAGATTTTTATTCGTTTGAGAGAGAGAGAACATGTATGAGTGTGATAATCGTAGGGAGAAGCAGAGGGAGGGGGACAAGCAGACTCCCAACCTGATGCTGGGGCTCAGTCCCAGGATCCCAGTCATGACCCAAGCTGAAGTCAGACACTCAAATGACCGAGCTACCCAGGCACACCTATTTATTTATATTTTTAAATCAAACTCTCTGCCCAACATGGGACTTGAACTCACAGCACTGAGATCGCGTTGCATGCTCTACCTACTGAACCAACCAGGTGCCCCAGTAACTGTGCTGTGTTTATCTTTTTTTCTTTTAAGATTTCTTTCTTCTTTCTTTCTTTTTTTTTTAGTGGGAGGAGAGGCTGGGGGAGAGGGAGAGAGAGAATCTTTAGCAGGCTTCGTGCCCAACCCTGAGATCATGACCTGAAACTGACTGAGCCATCCAGGTGTCCCTGTGCTGCTTATTGAAAAAATTCTGTATATAAGTGGACCCATGTGGTTCAAAGCCATGATGTGAAGGATCAACTGTATATACAGTTAAAGTCTTTGCATTGCACTAGAAGTGGTGAAAGTACTAAGTCAAGAACATACTATAATATTTAGGGCAGTGGTTCTTTTAATACATCAGCATTTGTCAGAATAAGAAGGAGGTCTTGTTAAAACCCAAATTGCTTGGCCTCACCTGAGAATTTCTGGTTTTAGTACGTTTAATTGGGGTCTGAAAATTTGAATTTCTTTGTTTTTGTTTTGTTTTGTTTTGTTTTGTTTTGTTTTTTGTTTTGTTTTGTTTTGTTTTTTTGTTTTTCTTAAGGATTTAAAGTAATCTCCACACCAGTGTAGGGCTTGAGCTCAACCCTGAGATTGAGTCCCATGTTCCACTGACTGAGCCAGCCAGGTGCCCTAAAGATTATATTTTTTTGAGTAATCTCTACACCCAACATGGGGCTTGAATTCCTAACTCTAGGATGAAGAGTCACACACACTCTACCAACTGAGCCAGCCAGGCACCCCTGAAAATTTTGAATTTCTAACAATACTCAAGATACTTGTCATATTGTTATTTACTACAAGAATAGAAAAAGAATATAAAGTAAATAAGGAGAGGCACCTGGGTGGCTCAGTTGGTTAAGTGGCTGCCATCGCCTCGGGTCATGATTCCAGGGTCCTCGGATTGAGCCCCACATCGGGCTCCCTGCTTGTCGGAGAGCCTGCGTCTCCCTCTCCCTCTTCTTGCTGCTCTGCCTACTTCTGGTCTCTCTCCATCTCTCTAATAAATAAATAGAATCTTAAAAAAAAAAAGTAAACAAGGTAAAATAATATATCCAAAAGTAGACAAGAAAGGAGGAAAGAAATGAATAAAGAAGTAAGAGGGAAAACAGGAAAACAATTATGTACTTAAATTGAGTTATGTTGGGCTCCTGGGTGGGTCAGTTGGTTAACCTTCTCCCTTCAGTTCAGGTCATGATCCCAGGGTCCTGGGATGAAGTTCCACATCAAGCTTCTCTGCTCAGTGGGGAGCCTGCTTCTTCCTCTCCCTCTCCCTCTTTCTGTCTCTTTCTCTCTCTCTCAAATAAATAAATAAGTTTAAAAAAAAATTGAGTTCTGTTAGGAAATAAACATAAATGTACAGAATATTCCATTTAAAAATCAAAGATTGTCAGACTGGATGAAAAATAAAATTCAGCTATGTGCTGCTTACAAGAGATATATCTTAAAGAATTAGACACACACACACACACACACTCTTAAAGATTTTATTTATTTATTTTAGAGACAAAGAGAGTGTTGTGGAGGGGAGCAGAGGAGAGGGAGAGAGAGCCAGAAAGAACCTCAAGCAGACTCTGGGCTGAGCATGGAGCCCAATGTGAGGCTCAATCTCACAACCCTGAGATCATGACCTGAGCCAAGAGTCAGACACGTAACCAACTGAGCCACCCAGGCACCCCACCCCGCCAGAGATATATCTTAAAGCACAAGACATATTACTGAAAACAAAGATATTTTATTATGCAAAAGATCATTTCAATAAGAAACAATACTAAATTTATATATGCTTCAAGAGCTGACAAAACTCAAAGGAGAATGGACAAGTCCTTGACCAAAGAGGAAGATTTTAACATATGTCTCCTCTTTATAACTCATAGAAGCAAATCAGAATCAAAACATAATCATATAAATCCCATTAAAGATATAGAAGATTTGAACCAGGAAATTAGGAAGTTTGTTCCACTTGACATATATGTACATACACATACATACACATACACGTACTTAACAATTGCAGAATATGCTTTTTTTTAACAGGATTTATTTATTTTAGAGAGTGAGCGAGAGAGTGTGGGGGAGAGGGACAGAGGAGAGAGAGTCTAAGCAGATTGCTGCATGTGGAGCCTTTCTTGGTTCGATCTCATGACCTTGAGATCATGATTTGAGCCAAAACCAAGAGTTGGACACTCAACTGACTGTACACCCAGGCATCCCCCGAATATACCCTTTTTATGTGCACATGGCATATTTACCAAAATTGATCATGTAATACTGATTTATGCTAGACCATAAAGGAAGTCTCAGCAAACTTTGGAAGACCAACACCATATAGTGTATATTTTCCAGCACAGTGGAGTTAAGGTAGAAATAATAGCAAATAGATGATCAGATAATCACCCAAAGTGTGCAGATTAAGCAATATAGTTATAAATAACCCAGGGATCAAGAAGAAATCCTAATAGAAAATACTTTGAATTGGTGACAAGTAGAAATATGAGTTATGAAAGCCTGTAGAAGGAGTACAGTTGAAGTATTTTTTTTAAGGTTTTATTTATTTACTTGACAGGGATCACAAGTAGGCAGAGAAGCAGGCAGAGAGAGAGGAGGAAGGAGGCTCCCCACCGAGCAGAGAGCCCGATGCGGGACTCGATCCCAGGACCCTGGGATCATGACCTGAGCCGAAGGCAGAGGCTTTAACCCACTGAACCACCCAGGTGCCCACAGTTGAAGTATTAACCTTAAATGTGTATACTAGAATAGAGGAAGGATTGAGTATTAATGATTTAAGCATCTAGATAAAGAGCAAGATAAATCTGAAGAAGACAAAGGTAGTAAAAAAAAAAAATAAGTCAACAAAAAGAAGCTGGTTCTTTGTAAAGATTTGTTGGTTCTGGCCAACATGGAATAGCAGGGCCTAAATTTACTCCACTACCTGAAACAACTGACAAAGTAGACAAAATATATGAAACAGTGGTTTTCAAGAGATTGGGCCATAACACAGTCCTCCCTGAGAAATTATGAACAAATAAGGTCAACCCTATGATTGTCCTAGCTTACTGTTTAGAGAAAGTTTCTAAGGCCCAGAGGTCTCACTGAGTGGAGCCAGGTGGAGTTGGGAGATCATGGAATCCCTGAGGTGGCTAGAGTTCACAGGGCACCATATTAGAGAGGAGAAAGCTATACCAAGAGAGAATTCCAGTGATTTACTGAGGGTGCCCCCTGAGTCTTCAGTTGGTATTTATAGTACATGAGTAAGGAAGACTAGGGAAAGAAAATTACTGATACTTCTGTAGGGCCAGGCATAGTTACTGTTCACACAAAAGTGAAAGTCTTCATAATTCACAGGTCATTAAGTAAAGTATTCGGGATTTTGATTCAGTAGTGGAATAAAATTAATTCTAGACTAAAATTATGCTCTGGTCCTATCTGCATACCTTCAAAGCAAAACTCAAAAGGATTTGTCTGTTTTCAAGTAATTCTAATTTTAAAATTTGATTTGAAGTTTCTTAGATGTAATTCAGAGACCATTATAAAATTTCCCCTTTTAAAGTTACAGTTAGTGGTTTTGGTATATTCACAAGGGTGTGCAACCATGAACCACCATGTAATTCCGGAACGTTTTCATCACCCTGGAAAGAAAAGCCTGTACCCATTACCATTGATTTCCTATTCCATCCATTTCTTGTAACTGTTAATTTACTTTTTAATTCTGTGGATTTTCCTATTCTGGACATTTCATATAAATGGGATCATATAATATGTAGCTTGTTATGTCTGACTTCTTTCACTAAACACATTTTTCAAGGTTCAGCCATGTTACAGCATGTATCAGTACTTTATGCCTGTTATCAAATAATTTAACTATGTTCCGGCATAAAGCTCAAGAAGGTTTATAGGAATACAAAAATATCTAGCACTTATCAGTGTAAAATTCACAGTGGTCTGGCACCCAATAAAAAATTACCAGGCTGGCAAAGAAGTAGTAAAAAAAAAAAAAGTTAAAAACAAAAAGCAACCGTAGTGAGGAGAAGATTAATCAAAACTGACCCAGAAATAACACAGATGATAGAATTAGTATAAAGCAACATAAACAATTATCATAAGCCAAGATACAGAAATAACCTATCATTGGATGAATGGGTAATGAAGCTGGGGGTTATGTGTGTGCATGCATGCATGTGCACGCACACACAGAATGGAATATTATTTAGCCATGAGAAGAAAATCTTGCCATTTGAGACAACATTGAATGGACCTTGAGGGTATTATGTCAAGTGAAATGTCAGGCAGGAAAAGACAAATACTGTATATCATTTATATATGAAATCTTAAAGGGCCTAATTCATAGAAAGTAGAATGGTAGTTACCAGGGGGCTATGGGACAGGAAAAATGGAGAAATGTTAGTCTCAAAAGGTATAAACTTTTCAGTTGTAAGATGATTAAGTTTGGAGGCTCTTTTATATAGCATGGTGATTATTGTTAAGAATATTGTATTCATGTATACATGAAAGTTATTAGGTAAGTAGATCTTAAAAGGAAATGGTAATTATGTGAGGTGATGGAAGTGTTAAAGCTATGGTGGTATTTAATTTGCAGTATATAAGTGTATCAGATGAACACATTGTATACCTTAAACTTATATGTTAATTATATTTCAGTAAAGTTGGGAAAAGCCGTTTTTATAACTGTATTCCATAGAGGAGTAAAAGAATAGGTTGAACATTTATGTAGACATATGGAAGATACTCTTTTAAAATCCAAATCAAACTTCTTGGAGATATAAATTATGTCTGATTTGAAAAATACGCTGGGTGGAATGAACAACAGACATTGTAGAAGGAAAGATTATTGAAGATAAAAAGTTAGACAAAATGAAACATGAAAAGACTAAAAAAGTATGTAGAATACTTGCGTGCTGTGGTAACAACTAGAAATCTGGATCTACAGAAAGGAATTAGGGACCAGAAATAGTAACTATGTAGGTAAATATAAAGCATTTTTTAAAAAAATTAAATCTCTTTAAAAGATAACATACTGCTTAAAGCAAAAATAAACATATTGTGGGTGTATAACATGTAGAAGTAAAATACAGGACAACAATAGTATTCAGGCAGGTAGAGGAGAAATGGAAGTATTACCAAACAAATGTTAAACATAAACTTTAAGAAAGAAACCTAGCTGTCATTCATAAGTGATTCGATTGTTTATGTGGAAAATTCAAAAGAAATCTACAGTTAAACTCTTAGAATTCATGAATGAACTTAAGTTCTTAATAGAAGATCAGTGTTTTTTTTTGTTTTTTTTTTTTTAATTTATTTGACAGACAGAGATCACAAGTAGGCAGAGAGGCAGGCAGAGAGAGAGGAGGAAGCAGGCTCCCTGCCGAGCAGAGAGCCCGATGCAGGGCTCGATCCCAGGACCCTGGGATCATGACCCGAGCCGAAAGCAGAGGCTTTAACCCACTGAACCACCCAGGCGCCCCTAGAAGATCAGTGTTTGACTTTAGAAACCAATAGCATTTCTGTGTATAAGTCAGACAATTAGAAAATAAGATTAAAGAGATAATAAAACTTACGTTATTATTCAAAAACATTAAATAATGTAGGATTAAGTGGAAGATGATCTCTATACATAAAATTATAAAAAGTTACTGAGAGAAAATGAAATATAAATAAATAGATACTTAATTTTCATAGGGAAGATTATTGTAAAGAAGTCAGTTTTTCCTCAGTTTATCTACAGATTTAATATCCCAGTAAGAGGTCCACAATGCTTTTTTGGGGGAAGGGACGGGAATAGAAAATGACCAGGTGATCTTAAAATATAAATGAGAATCCAAATGGCAAATGGTAGTGGAAGATAATGTTGAAAGGAAAGGTACGGTAGCGGGGCGCCTGGGTGGCTTAGTCGTTAGGTGTCTGCCTTTGGCTCCGGTCATGATCCCAGAGTCCTGGGATCGAGCCCTGCATTGGGCTCTCTGCTCAGTGGGAAACCTGCTCCTCCCTCCCCAACTCTCTCTGCTTATGTTCCCTCTCTCGCTATGTCTTTCTCTCTGTTAAATAAGTAAATAAAATCTTTAAAAAAAGAAAAGGTATGATAAAGGATTTATACTTCCAGTTATCAAGAGTAAACCTACAATAATTGAAAGTTTGGTATTGGCATAAGACAAATAGACTTACGGAACACAACTCAGTGGTGTCTCTCAACGAATAGTGCTGCATTACAAAGGAAGTAATAAAGATGTAAGAGCAGATATTAGCGTAAAGCTTTGTGTAATCCTTTAGCTGATTTTACTGTAAAAGGACAGAAAAGGATATACATTGTATGATTCCATTTATTTATTTTTTTAAAAAATATTTTATATATTTATTTGACAGAGAGATCACAAGCAGGCAGAGAGGCAGGCAGAGAGAGAGGGGGAAGCAGGTTCCCTGCTGAGCAGAGAGCCCAATGTGGGGGCTAGATCTGGGGGCTAGATTGCAGGACCCTGAGACCATGACCTGAGCCGAAGGCAGAGGCTTAACCAACTGAGCCACCCAGGCGCCCTGTATGATTCCATTTATACTTAGTTCAGAAAGCAGATAAGCTAACCAGTAGTGGCGGAAGTTTGATATAGTGGGTGCCTGTGTCAGAGAGGGGGATGGGTAATGACTGGGAGAGCACATGAACTGGCCTTAAGGAGTGCTGGTTGTGATCTGTATCAGAGGTTCTGTGGTCTGTGGACACCTAGGTAACTAAGACCCTTTTTAGGGATTCCATGAGGTCAGACTGTTTTAATGATAATACTAAAATATTATTTGCCTTTTCCTTTATTTTTATATATTTTATATTGATGCAGCATAAGCAGTAGTAAATGTTAGCACAAATCAAGGCAGTGACCCCGAATTGTACTAGTAGTCATTATATTCTTCACTGCCAACATCCCTCAGGTTGAAAAAAAATACTAGTTTAACTTAATGATATCCATGTTGAAGCAGGAAAAATAGTTTTATCAAGTTGTGACCTTTGAATACATGTCTTTTTAATATTCTCTGTGATGAAATGGGAAGTATGCATAAAACACTTAGACTACATGCTGAACTACATTGGTTGCTTCAAGGAAGAACAGCTTTCTTCGTGTGGGTGTTTGAGTTGGATGTGGAGCTAGCTGCTTGGATCATTGTTTTTACGTGAAAGAAAAACTGACACTGATTATTCAGATTTGGCAGATGTTTTCTTGATAATAAACAAAGTGAGTTTGTCACCTCAGGAAAAGAATTGTCAGTATCCATTGCCAGTGATAAAATTTGAGCTCTTAAGCAAAAATGGAAGTTTGGAAAACTTATCCACCACAGTGAATATGATAGGAGACTTTAAAGACTACTTCTTTAAAGAGATCACTGATGATGTTAACAAGTATGGTGTTTTAATGTTGTATAATGAAATGTGTCGATATTTGGAAGATCTGTATAGTGAACCAGTATTTTCCAGATGGCCAGTGCATGTTATAAAATCATGCTTGGATGAATGATCCATTCAAAGTACAAGGTAGACCAGAGAATTTCAATGTGACAGTATGAAAAATTTATTGGTATATTTTCAGATCCACATTGCAACTAATCTTCAAAAAAATTTTCACTTGTCATGTTGTGGTATAGTATCAAAAAAGACCATCCACAATAATCTGAAAGTCTGTTAAAATATTCTTCCCTTTTCCAAATACATATATGTGTGGTGCTGGGTTTTCTTTGTATTGTTCTACCTAAACACCTTACTGCTGCAGATGGAATACAGAAGTAGATAAGAAAATCCAGCTGTTTCTGTTAAGCCAAGCATTGAGATTTACAAGAATGTAAAATAAGGGAAGTCTAATTGTGTTTATTGGGAGAAAATACTTCTTTTTTTTTTTTTTTTAAGATTTTATTTATTTACTTGTCAGAGAGAGAGAGTGAGCACAGGCAGGCAGAGTGGCAGAGGGAGAAGCAGGCTCCCTGTGGAGCAAGGAGCCCGATGTGGGACTCGATCCCAGGACGCTGGGATTATGACCTGAGCCGGAGGCAGCCGCTTAACCAACTGAGCCACCCAGGTGTCCTGGGAGAAAATACTTCTTACGTTACCATTTTAGCCAGGTTTATAATTGTTATTTTAAAATTAATAATATGTTTTAATATGTATTCCAATTATTATTTGGGGAACATAATATGCCAATTATTAATAGATGTATCAGCACAAGCAAGCTCCTAGACTCTTTAGTTTTTAAGACTTCGAAAGTGTTCTAGGATCAAAGTTTGAGGATAGGTCTATACTTTGTTCTAGATGGTGATTGCATAAGTATGCCCATTGTAAAAAACTAGTAATTTTTATTAAAATGTTTATCCTCTTTCCAGATAAAAATAAGCTATTAAGATTTTGTCCAAGATTTCTGACTTGAGTGGTACGTAACTGAGCATGGACAGGAGAGAGTGTGAGTGGCTAAGAAAATTACCATAGGGTGCTTGTAATTTGTTGGCTAGGAGCCCATAAGCTTGATTTTTTAAAAATTATTTTTATTAACATACAATATATTATTTGCTCCAGGGGTACAGGTCTGTGAATCATCAGGCTTACACATGATTTTTTTTTAAATGAAATTTATGTTGGAAGTGTTTGCCAGAGTTTCCTTTATTTCCTCTTAGATTGTCTTATATTCTTTTCCCTAATTAGTTCCTAGGCATGTTACTGTTTCTAGCTGACGTGAATGGGGGACAGTTTGATTTTGCCCTCAGTATAGAGGGATACATGCTTAGTTTTCTACATGTTTGGCCTCTTTTGGCAGATGTTTATAGCATTTAGCATGATCCCATTCTTAGCACAAACAGAAGGATGGTGATAGCTCAATTGGTTATTCAGTCAGCAAATATTTATTAATCGTGTACTGAGTAGAAAGCACTATGTTGGTTATGATTACTTACTGGGGACTCAAGGAGCTAACAGTCTAGTAGTGGGTAAAAAATTAGTTTTACCATAAATCTAAATGTATTGTGCCATGGAAGTAGCAGCATTGAAAGGAAAGTTGGTTGTACCATCTGAATAGAACCTTGAGGGATAATAAGGCTAATTATCTGTTTTAAAAATACTCTTTGTTTCTAATTAAAAATTATAAGTCTTCAGAAATGCCTAGCCTCCTACTGGTTAATAGTTGTTAACAGTTTGATTTATAGTCCTTAGCATCTGATGTGTGTGTGTTAGCATCTTATTTTTGTTTAAAAGATTTATTTGTTAAGAGAGAAAGAGCATGGTGGGGGAGGGGCAGAGGGAGAGAAAGAGAGAATCTTAAGTAGACTCTGTGCTGAGCGTGGAGCCTGATGTGGGACTTGATTCCACAACCCTGAGATCATGACCTGAGCTGAGACCACGGGTCAGATATTTAACCAGCTGAGCCACCCAGGTGCCCCATAATCATTGCTATTTTTAAAAATTAGATCACATACATGTGATTTTGCAAGTACGTTGTGGACAATTGAGTGTCCATTTTCAATAATATAACCACTATGATGCCTGTGATTTTTAAAAATTCCTTTTTTGTGTTCTTTTTAATGCTTAGTATTTTGATAGAAGAGAATAAGTTTTCCTTAAAGCTTGAGTAAAAATAAATTTATACATTGTAGAAATACCTGTAATCTCCTTATTAAATGTTGATGAGCAAATTACACCTGATAGTATATTGAATTTATGTACTTCTGGATAAGATATTTTTCAGTTTGAGAGTAATTTATTTCATGGTAAACATGGAGTTAGCAGTGAAGGGCATGGAGTTGGGGTAGGAAAGACTATTAACATTTTGTCTTTCTGCTATATACCAACCTAATTGGTTTTTTTTGTAGAGTTGCTTAGAAAGTACTCTTTACAGTGAGAACTGCTTATGCAGTATTTTTCTTTTCTAGGTAACGTTGTACAACACTGATCAGGATGGTAGTGATAGCCCACGCAGCAGCCTTAACAACAGTCTCTCAGACCAGAGTTTGGCGTCTGTTAATTTGAACAGTGTTGGAAGTGTGCATAGTTATACACCGGTAAGTCTTGATGAAGTTAGCTTCTTTATTGAGTATTCCATTAGTGCTTAAAACTAAGCCAAATATCATTGAAGTGTAAATAAAAAGTGAAGATGTATATTTTTCACTAATCAATTCATTTAGCTTAGATAAGTAGAGCAGATTCCTACCTTGATAGTGTTTTAATTGGGTACTTATATTTTAACAGGTTGGATACAGATAGGTGGTTATACTGTGTTTTATTATTTTGGTCTACTTTATCTGTTTTCTGTTCAAGTGAAAAGTGATTGGAATAGGGAAAAAAAGTTGTATTTTAGTCTAGCGAAGCTATATTTGATGATACTTCACAGTCCTTGGTAAGAGTTTACAGAATGTGTATATCACCTTGTTTTCCATCTGTAGATCTGAGAAGGGAGTTCTACAAACCTCAAAGGTTAGGGTGACTTGGTACCCAATTATTAACCAGTCTTATATTTTTAATTTTGGTGTGGTAAACAAAGCTATACTATAAAGGGACCCGTGTGTGCTGATTTCGTTACCTATTATAAGAACATGACCCTTGTGTTATCTGATACCTCTTTTCAAATCATCTGGCAACTGTCCTCCCTAGAAGACTTAGAACAGAGCCCAGGAGCCATATACTGCCACTGTACGTTGGTTTAAATTTGATCCCACCAGATCACTCCCTGTTGTAGGATGAGTAAATAGGTAAAACCTTACACAGGACAAAGATACATAAGGGAAGGGAACCTTAAATAAGAAAATAACACAAGAGAAACCAAACTTAGGGAGCAGAATTAAAATTCACATTGAATGTAGGAAAACAAAAGGTGGCTCCTCAAAACTGTTATCAGTGCTCTGGGGAAAAAGACCTACTATATTCTTTCAGAATGCAGAAGTGTCAGATAGAGCAATAACAGTTAATGTCAGAGAAGATAATAGATCTGGAGAATTAAGAATTACAGGTGTCCCTGAGGAAGAAGCTAGAACAGTTGGTACAGAAGCAGTTTTCAAAGAAATAGAGATTATAAAAGTGTTACTGAGTTATAGGAAAAGTTGATGGGGGAAAAACCTGTATTTAGACCCATCACAATAAATTTTAAAATTTCAAAAGTAATCATCTACGTAAATGCTCTTGTAGAAGAAATTAGATGCATTCAAAGAAACATAAATCATACTTCTCTTCTATAATGCTAAATACCAGAGGATAATGGAATAATACTGCACATAGAGTTTTGAGAGAATAGATTTGGATTTATAAATATTATGTCCGGCCAAATTTGCATTCATATGTGAAATAAAGAGAAAGACATTCTTTGATACACAGAGCTTAAAAAGCTTGCTACCTTTGTTTTCATGTGCCCTTCTGAAAAACTTACCTTGTGGATCAAGAGGTGAACTGAAAGCACTCAGAAATGATGAAATCATAATATAAAAGGACTAGTTGGAGCATTGAAGCAAACTAAGCAGAGATTAATGATTTTAAGTTATTTTTAAAATAATGCGAATGTAGAAAATCTTGACACCAAGAGTCCTGTATCACAAAATACAATACAAAGGAAAAAATTAAATTTGTAGAACTAGGTAACAGAAGAAAGAACAAAAATGTCTCTAATGCCAGTACATGTAGGAAGGTTAAACTACTTTGAAAAGTTGGACATCACATACCGTGCTTTGTCCTTTAATGATGTCAAGTGGTCATCGAACACTCTGTGAGCAGCAGGACAACACCAGCTGTCGTTCAGGCTTGCCACATGTATATAGGTTGATCCTATCAGGACACAGTGAGCCCAAATGTACAGAGACATTGTTATTACTTATGTATAAGCCAGATGGATATGGTGCCAGTTCCCCACATCCCACAGGATGACACTGAACTGGAGAAGCCAGATGACAGACTTCACAAGTGGTGGGTCATGTGCTCGCTTCGGCAGCACATATACTAAAACAAGTGGTGGGTCACTGAAATGAAGGGACAAATTCCATATTGCAGCTAAGCAGTTGTGACTCCCAGCTGTACCCTAAGAGAAAAAAGTAGAAAGTCCCCTGTCTCTCTGAAATAGGGAGGCAGTTGAGAAACGGTCTCTTGACAACTTCCTATGGGTTAGACAGGTAGATGAGAAGCTGCCCCATGGCTGCCCCCTACAGAATAGAAAGGCAGATGAGAAATGGATGAGAATTTACTCCTCATAAGACCACTCACATTCCATGTTCCAGGATAATCACCAAGGCTTAGGTTGTTCTGCCATTGAGCCTGGCCTCCAGTGGCCTGTGTGGAGATGTGTAAGGTACCGTGGTGCAGCCCTTCCCCTACACAAAATTCATTTATTTCTGTTACTGCAGATTTCTTATAAGCATCATTTTGAATGGCTGCATAAATTTACAGTGAGTGTTCATATTTTAATTTTTCAAAGCACTAACAAAAATGGCAGTTTACCACCCCTTGATACAATCTTTAAGATAGATACTGCTGATCTTTTTTTAATTTCTAGTTGTGCTGCCTTCAGTGATAATTCTTATTTTTTAGGTGTTTAGGGTGCTTTTTTTTTCTTCGCATAGCTCAAAGCCATGCTTTCTTCTGTTTTTCTCTGAATCTTCTTTATCTGTTACCCTCACTCCTCATTTCCCCTTAGTTTCATTAAAAAGTTGTTTTTTTCCCCCCTCTAGAAATGAAGAGTTAGGTGTATTGAAGCTCCTTGTGGCTTTGGACAGCACCATACAACCTGACTCACAATACTCAACAGTATTTGAGTTTAAATACTTAAAGATTAATAGAATAAATGAATGAGAAATGTTAGTAATATCATAGTAGAGTGGAGTTTGAGATGAAATTGCTTCAGTAGAAATCAAGATGAAGATTCTGCAGAAACTGGGAGGATTCCATGCCTAGCCTATCATTTATTTGTATGATCTTGGGAAGGTCATTTAAATTCTTTGAACTCTTTACCTCTTCTGTGATATGTGGAGGTTGGATTAGATTTCCGTGGTTCTTCAGAATCCAAGTTAACACTTTTGTGGTCTTGTCTGTCATGTGTGTCTATCTTAACAGAAGATGGGAAAGCCAAGGGCAGGGACATTATTTCCTTTGGATTCTAGAAACTATTCCAATATTTCAGTTATATATTTTATGTGACAGACCAATTCTGATATATACAGCTACTAAATTAGTAGTATTTTCTTTTAATGTTAGGTGACAAACCACCCAGAACCAGTCTCTCAGTCATTAACTCCTCAACAGCAGCCACAATACAACCTTCCAGAACGAGACAAACAGCTACTTTTCTCAGAATATAATTTTGAAGATCTCAGTGCCTCATTTCGGAGTCTTTATAAGTCAGTTTTTGAGCAGTCACTTAGTCAACAAGGTGAGTGTTTTCTTGGGGGTAGGGGGTTGTTTTTGTTTAATTGAAGTATAATTGACATATATATCCTATTAATTTCAAGTGGAGTTTTTAAAATACCGTTTTGAAAAGTAAATTTTTATTGAAAAATTTTTAAGAATTATTTTCACATAGCAGCTGTTTATTTCTTGAATTGTTGAACAGTATCATTGTGGTCAGGATTGAATACTCTTTGTGCCATTACTATACCCTGTATATATTCATATAATAACACAAGAATGCAGGTAAATTTCATCTTGCATACCCTATTCACTTACTAGTGGTGTCCTGGAGGAGTACGTATTGAAGAATTCTGACACTGCATCTGTGCCGTGTAAGAAATACTGCCATGGTTAATTAGTGATGTCTGGCATGTGAAGTGTTTGAGTGGCAAATGTTGCACTACAGGAACAGATGTGCCTTTACTGTCTGAATGGACTGTTATTAGCAAAGAGATAGCTGGTGGAATATGGTAGCACCAGATTTGCAATTTCATGCATGGTGCTTGTAAGTGACCATACTGGTTAGTGGGAAGCTCTGGGTCACTGTTATATACAATGTAGTTAAATCAGATTTTAACAACTAAAAGTGATTTTGGTTGAGATGCCCTGTTACATCTCAATCAGATGCTGGATTGTTGCTATTATGTGTTACTGTCCTTAAGCTGCTGGTTTTATTTTAGTCAGAGTCTTATGATAGGATTAAGATGTTGTATTATCCTTCCCTCATAAAATACTAATCAGAAATTGTTGGGAACTCTACTATTAAAGCACTTCCTGATTGCTTTGTTTGGCAGACTTTTTCTACCCCAACTCAAGGGAGTTTACCTGTTCACAGTAGTGATAAAAATTCTGTGTTTATAGAATTTACATTTTAATACTTACTGTCAGATACTACAAAAGTTAATGTCATATACAAGTGTTATATATATATATATATATATACACACTCATATATATATCAATGACTATCGGTAACTTGTACAGGAAGTTGGTTTTTCTGGTTAAAGTAAGATTCATGTATTATTCTCAAATTTATTCTGAATTTTCTATCTATGAAAGTACAAAAAGGACTAATGCAAGACTTTGCTAAGGAGATCCAGATGTGGTGATCAAAATAGAAAAATACTGGCTTTGAAATAGAAATGACAACAATTTCTGAAGCTCTTAATGATATTTCATCACACATTAAAGTTTTTAAAGATTTATTTACTTATTTGAGAGCAGGGAGGGGCAGAGGAAGGGAGAGAATCCCTAGCACAATCCCTGCCAAGCGCAGAGCCTGATGCAGGGCTCAGTCCCATGACCCTGAGATCATGACCTGAGCCAAAACCAAGACTTGGATGCCCAACCAATTGAGCCACCCAGGCACCCCTTAAATTTTATTCTAAAAACAGCTTGGGGTGGGGGATGCCTGGGTGACTTAGTTGGTTGAGTTGTCTAAGTCTTGATTTCTGCTCAGGTCTTGATATCAGGGTTGTGAGTTTGGGTCCTGTGTTAGGCTCTGTGCTGGACATGGAGTCTACTTTAAAAAAAAAAAAAAAAAGTGGGATTGAAAAGGTTTGTTTAGATCATGTCTGGGTTTCCTTTTAAAATGCTAGGACTTTACTGGAAATAGACAATGAAATAACTGCTTTTTTCATCTTACTGAAAGAACCTTATAGATTCTCTCCAAATGACAGTTTTCCAGGGCCAAGGCAAGAACTTTTATTAAGTCTTCTACCTAAAAAAAAAACCTTAACTTACTAGGTTTTATGATTATCTTACAACGTACTCGAATACAGTTTTGCTGTTAATGGGTAGTGTGAGAATATTTTCATTTAAAAGGTTTGATTCTTTAATTAACTGATACTGTGCTACAGGATTTTATTTTTTATTTAACAAAATATGTTGTGTTTTGGTTCAGTAAAACATGGTATGTGCCATCCTTTGGGATATGAAAATAGCCTAGTTAGGTCTAACCAAATATTGCAGTAAGATTTATTAAAATGAGCATTTACCTGCAAACCAAGAGCACATTATTTTTAACATTTGGTTGAATCATTATCATCAGAGCAGCTAACATTTACTGAGCTCATTCACATCCTGCACTTGCACCACGGCATTTAATCCTCGCAACAGTTCTGCAAAATAGATATATCCATACCCATATCCATACCCATCTATAATTGAGGTAATTTTGACCTGCAGAGGTTAATCACTTCCCAAAGTTACCAGGTGTGCAGATGGTAGTACAGAGACTTTAATCCTTACATTCTAGTCCTGTAAATTATGCAGTCTTAACCCCTAAAGTGTATGTGTCTCAAGAATATCCTGTAAGTCGAATGAAAAAGCAGTGAAGATGGCTATTCTGTTTTGCTTAGTCTTTTTTTTTTTTTTAATTTTTATTTATTTGAGGGAGAACAGGAGAGAGAAAGAGAGGGAGAAATAGAGCACAGATGGAGAAGCGGACTCCTGCTGAGCAGAGAGCCCAATGCAGGGCTCTATCCCAGGACCCTGAGATCATGACCTGAGCCAAAGGCTGACGCTTAACCAACTGAACCACCCAGGCGCCAATGTTTTGCTTAGTCTTAAGAATTCTTGCCACCTTTGACTTAAAAGTTTTTGGAGTTGTCAAAGAAAGAGTTCAGAAATAACTAGGCCTTACTTCTCTTCTCCACCTCTGTCAAATCCTTGGTCTTTAGGCCTGTAGGAAAGCATCTGGAATGTGACCCAGCATTCACACACTTTCCCCTTTAACGTTTACTCAGTCTTTCAAGACTTCTTCAGATACTGCCTTTTCTCTCTTTTTTCTTTTCTTTTTCTTTTTCTTTTCATTTCTTTTTCCCTTTTTTCTTTTCCTTTTCTCTTTTCCCTTTCCTTTTGTCTGTGAGAGGGAGGAGAGCAGAGAGAGACAGAGGGAGAGGGAGAGAGAGAATCTTAAGCAGGCTCTGTGCTGAGACGTGGTGCTCAATCTCACAACCCTGAGATCATGACCTGAGCTATAAATCAAGTCAGATGCTTAACTCATTGAGCCACTTAGGCACTGCAGATAACTGCCTTTCAGTGACGGCTTTTCCAAATTTCTAGCCCCTTCCTAGCTGAACAGGCAGTAAGCATTGTTCCTGAATGCCCTCGTATACTTTCTGCCTTAGTACTTATATTACTGGACATAATCTCCTTAAGTGTCTGTCCCTTCTACTAGACTATCAGCTACTGGAGGGCAGAGGGTGGTGTTTCTTTTCTTTTCTTTTTTTTTTTTTTTTTAAGATTTTATTTATTTATTTGTTGGAGAGAGTGAGCACAGGCAGACAGAGAGGCAGGCAGGGGCAGAGGGAGAAGCAGGCTCCCTGCTGAGCAAGGAGCCCGATATGGGACTCGATCCCAGGACCCTGGGATCATGACCTGAGCCGAAGGCAGCTGCTTAACCAACTGAGCCACTCAGGCGTCCGAGGGTGGTGTTTCTTAATCTTCTCAGTGATCCCAGAGACTGGTGTGTGGTGGATATTCTGTGGATACTTTTTCAGCTGAGTTAGTGTTGCTTCCTGACAATGTATACCTCTGCTCCATTAATAATTTTGTAAGTGTGTCATAAAATATAATTGAAATCTGACTCTGAGTGCTCTTGCTTTCTCTGACTGTGTCTAGGTTTGATGACCATCCCTTCCGAATCTTCCCAGCAGTCCCACACCTCGTGTTCGTATCAGCACTCTCCTAGCAGCACAGTGAGCTCTCACCCACACAGCAACCAAAGCAGCCTGTCCAACAATCATGGCAGTGGCCTCAGCACCACGGGCAGTAATTCGGTTGCACAGGTCTCACTGCCCCACTCCCAGATGCACACACAGCCGTCTCCACATCCGTCCCATCGACCGCATGGTTTACCACAGCATCCGCAGCGTCCCCAGCACCCAGCATCGCACCCACAGCAACACAGCCAGCTCCAGCCTCCTCACCCCCAGCACCCCTCTCCACATCAGCACATACAGCATCATCCGAACCATCAGCATCAGACGTTAACCCATCAGGCACCCCCACCCCCACAACAGGTATCCTGTAATTCTGGTAAGTTTGTGTCTCTTGACTTGCATTTGGCTGTGGATTATTATCTGTTCTTTGTTATCTGAGGCTTGTGTATATTTACTACCGAAACCCTTCTCATCTGTCTCCCTTTTGTGTTTCCTTGTTGTAATCCTATAGTTGTAACTCATTCAGTCTATACATTGATCTGGAGATTTTTTTTTTTTTTTTAAGATTTTCTTTATTAGGGGGGAAGAGAGAGAGAGAGAGCACAAGAGGGGAAAGGGTCAGAGGGAGAAGCAGACTCTCCACTCAACAGGGATCCTGATGCAGGACTCAGTCCTGGGACTCCAGGAACATGACCTGAGCCGAAGACAGTTGCTTAACCAACTGAGCCACCCAGATGCACTGGAGATTTTCCTGATTAAAATTTATTGTTAACAGCATAGGCAAACTCAGCAACCCTTGTAGGTTTTGGTGTCAACTCTCATTTTGTCTTTCTGGAAAACCAGTGTTTTTTTGTTTTTTTTTTGTTTTTTTTTTTTTATATTTTATTTATTTAACACAGAGAGATCACAAGTAGGCAGAGAGGCAGGCAGAGAGAGAGAGGAGGGAAGCAGGCTCCCCACTGAGCAGAGAGCCTGATGCGGGATTCGATCCCAGGACCCTGAGATCATGACCTGAGCGGAAGGCAGAGGCTTAACCCACTGAGCCACCCAGGTGCCCCTGGAAAACCAGTGTTTTGTGAGCATTTGAAAGAAGAGTGAGATGTACAATCTGTTTGCAATCTGTTATGATTGTGTGGTATAGAAGAAGGAGTATAGGTTATGTCAGAAAAACCTCTATTTGAATCCTCATTATGACTCATATGACCTTTCATGCATTACTTCTTTTAGTCTTATTATTTTCTCATCTATAAAAATGGAACTAAAATGAGCTAGTATACAGTGTTGTTATGAGGATTGCACTGGAAAATGCAAATAGGAAATGCCTCATCTAGTATCCTTTAAGTATTCAGAAAATGTTCCCACTCTTCATTTCTTTGCTTATTCCTGCCCAAGATCTCATTTTAGAAAGATAGATTGCAAAGGAAGAAAACATTCTTCATATCCTGGTTTTTTAAAAAAATCTATTGCTCTTAAGTTAGGTCTTGATGGTTTCTGGTGAGATGCTTAATTGACGTTGCTCTCAGACCAGGTATCTGCACTGCAGAACTCCCAGGGGTGCCCCCAACACAGTCTGCAAGGTGAATGTGTCCCTTTGGAGTTGTGCAGATACAGATCCTTCCCTTAGCTTACCTGGCTGTCCACTTACCAACCAAATCACTGATGAGATTTTTATTCTGGAGAGACAATTTCTAAATGCTGGATGATACTAGTTCTTACCAATTAAAATTGATCCTCATTTCAGGCAATTAAACTACTGTCAGGGAACTGACTTTAGATAGTGCATACTGTCTCTTGTATTCTGACTGCTATAAAGCTTACGTTTTTCTGAAACTATTTACTTTTTTGCACAGTGGAAAAATAATATATTTTGGGGAGAATTACACAAGGTACAAAAATGCAGATCAGGGTACTTGAAATTTAGTAAGTTCCTTTTCACAATTAATTTTGTTTTCCCAGTTAATAATTCTAAGTACTTTCCAGAATAAATTTGAAAATTGGGTGTAGTTCTTTTTTTTTTTTTTTTTTAAGATTTTATTTATTTATTTGACAGAGGGAGACAGATCACAAGTAGGCAGAGCAGTAGGCAGAGAGAGAGGGGAAACAGGTTCCCTGCTGAACAGAGAGCCCGATGTGGGGCTCCATCCCAGGACCCTGAGATCATGACCTGGGTTGAAGGCAGACGCTTAACCAATTGAGCCAACCAGGCACCCCAGAAAATTGGGTATAGCTCTTGATGGACTGTCTCCTAAAACATCTTGAAATTATTTTTAGGTTTATGCCTAGAGAAAAAGGTGTAAGTATAGTCCCCTTTTCCTATTCTTAGTGTTATTCACTATTGTCTACCTTTAAAAAAATGTTTTTAAATTTTTTTAAATTTAAGTATAGTTGATGTGTAATGTTATGTTAGTTTCAGATGTACAACACAGTGATCCAGCAGCTCTATACTTTATGCTGTGTAACTACTATCTGTCACCATACAATGGTATTAAAATACCACTGATTATTTCTTACGCTATACCTTCCATACCGGTGACTTACTAATTCCATCACTAGAAGCCTGTACTTCCCACTCCCCTTCACCCATTTGCCTGTCTCCTCCCCTGCCCCCAGCTTGCTTGTTCTGTGTATTTAAAAATGGGATAGTTTCTTTTTTTTTGTTTTGTTTTCAGATTCCACATATAAGTGAGAAAATACGATGTTTGGCTTTCTCTGACTTAGATCACTTACACTACTGCCTACCTTTTAATGTCAATACATTCTTCAGAAAGTTAAGCTTGTTCTTAATATGATTTTAAGGACTGACTAATGTTTGTAGATTTGGTGTCAGTAGAAGTCTGTGATGCTCAGGTCATACCTTTCTATTTACTCTAATGATTGCCGGGGAGAAAAAAGTACTATTACAGCTGAAAACAATCCATCATGTGCTCTTAGTGGCTTGTTGTTATACCAGTGGTAGCTTGCCAGAGAAGGAAAATAGCTTTTTACCTGGGGGGATTAGGAATAATCATTGTGGCTGTGATAATCTGTTTGAGTTAAAATTTCTAAGATGAGACTAAGCAAGTTGTCTTTAATAGGGAAGGAATAGAAGAAACTCAGTTTTTTGAGCTCCAATTATGTGATAGGTAATTAGATACATTATCTCATATTATTCTCCCAAATCAACTATAAATTACCACATTTAATAGATAGGAAAAGTGTAACTCAAAGAAGTTAAGCTGTTTGCTCAAGATCAGAGCTAATAAGTAGAATTAGTATTTATATCCTGGCCTGTCAGGACTTCAAAGCCTGTAACGCCAGTAATTCCAAAAGGACTAAAATCAGTAAACATTTACTGAGTGGGTCTTGCAGAGATTGCTTTGTATTGCCAAGTCAACATTTATTATAGGTGATGGACTTGAAAGTTTCATGGACTTGAATGTGGCTCACTGGAGCATTACGTTATTTTTCCCCAACAGTTTTCTCCTAAATTATGAGTTGCCTGGGGGCAGAGTCAAGTTGTCTCTGTCTGGTTCATTGTTTATTTGAAAAAAATCCTTAATTGGCAGATTTTTGTGAATCAGGTAACCAGTAGTTGATACAGAGTTATCTGTGATGTAGCAAAAAATCCTTTTTATTAGTTCTTACCTTCATCCAGGGCTGATTCTGATAACAGAATAATTTGTGCAGCAGTCACTGAACGGAGGATTTTCTTCCTCTGCTCAGCACTATCTCTTTGAGTGCAGCTCAAGCCCCATGCCCATGAGTGGTGACCACTTTGCTAACATACAGACTATGGAGTCTTAACCCTCCTGATGATACCACTTCAGAGGATACTATTCCTGACTAGAAATGCTCTGGTTTGGGTTCAGCAGCATTTCTTAGAGATGTCTCAGCCCTTTTTATTTATTGCTACTTTGCCAGGAGGACTGTGCTAAGGCATTTCTCTTTCTTAAGGTTGTCTTGTAAGACATTTGTCCTCTTGCTGTACAATCTAATTTATCTCTTAAGTCAGTGCTTTAAATTCTACTGTGTGTTACATCTAAATGTGAACCTGCCTCTGAGTTATAAAGAACATACCTTTTGATGTCATAACAGGACAGGAAAATGAACAGGATGTATTGATTTGCCTGAGTTGCCCTGCCTGGTCATTCATTTTATACTGTACAAATGTAAAACGCGGTAATCAAGTGTGACATTATAAGGTGATAGGGCAGTTTGTAAGCTGTCAGACTAAACCTTAGAAACACCAGGTTCAAGGTTTAGATATATCGTAGTGACCTTGCTAAGTTATGCCACCTCTCTGGTGTTTAGTTTCTTTTTATTTATGAAATGAAGAGAAATAAGACCCCTCTTCCTGTTTCACAGCACATGAAATGATGGGTGTGAATCCATTTGTAAAACTGGTTGGGGATCTACCAATGTTAGGAATAAGCCCAGCCCATTGTCTTCCCCCTAGTATATACTTCAGACTTTCACTATCCAAGATTTATAGTATTGTCGACATTATTTTTATAGGTGTTTCAAATGATTGGTATGCAACACTTGATATGCTGAAAGAAAGTTGTCGAATTGCCAGCAGTGTTAATTGGTCAGATGTAGACCTTTCACAGTTCCAAGGTGAGTATGGCTTCTTTCTGATAAACAACCAGAAATATATGATCTTGTTTTCTCTCACAGATAGTTTTCTTTGTAGTAGAAATAAGTATCTTCTTATATAGTGTTTCTTTTGCCTTTGGTAGTACACTTAAAAACAACACTGCAATATTTCATGATTAAGCTTTTCAGTCAGTTGATACAGTGGAGGATCAGAGACAGGAGTTTTGAAAGAAGTTTGGCCACATTTGGAAATAATTAGGCTTTGAATAATTTTTAACTGTCATTCTTCATTGCATGGTAAATCACTACCAGTGGGAATTTTGAGGGCTGAAGAAAAACCGTGTCTTGCTATTTTCTTTGCAGTGTTTGCAGAACAAACTATGCTAACTGTATTTCTAATGCTTTCTTCATAGGTTTGATGGAGAGTATGAGACAGGCAGATCTCAAGAACTGGTCTTTGGATCAGGTTCAGTTTGCTGATCTCTGTTCTTCTCTTAATCAGTTCTTTACACAAACTGGCCTTATCCACTCACAGAGTAATGTTCAACAAAATGTCTGTCACGGTGCCATGCATCCAACAAAACCTTCCCAACACATTGGAACAGGTATGGGTTTAATTATCTTCTCGATTTTCTCTTTTTCATTTAATGCGATTTGGTATGTTGTTAATGGTGACTGATGTGTTTATATCTTTTTATTTCTAAGAAATGAAGTAATTTATATATATAAAAGGTATATTTTAGAGAAATTGAAGAGACTGTTTTTCTATCTTTTATATGATTATTTTATTGTTCACAATTGACTTTCCTTTGTGATCTTTAACCTTTTAAGTTCTCAAGAATTAAGTGTTTCAAAGATACATTTTTGTAAGAACATCGTTACGAAGTTATATCAGTTTACATTTGTGTAGATTTGAAGTGAAAATCATTATGTCTTATTTTATATATCTTCTAAGAATGTTAAGATTAAAGTTCAAAGTTTACTTGGTGAGTACAGTAATGGTATAGTCTTGATGGTGTTTTTTACTCTGGACTTGAGATTCGTTGTCTGTATTTTTCATCTCACTTTCTTCCTTTCCTCTTTACCCTTGTAGCCATCTCATTTACTCTGATTGCAGCGTCTTTTCATCTGTAGGTGTTTAATATCCAAGTGCTTTCTTCATTTTATTTCTTGCAACCTTTTATCTCCAAGTTGACATCTTTTCTGTTCATTATTTTGGTTTTACATTTGATGCATTTTTAAAAGTCTTTTCAATCCTGAGTGGCTTTCTTCAACCATTATTCTAGCTTATTTCACGTATTTGGTCTTTCCATATTCTCAGGATCCCCAGCCAGACCGTATCTTTCTTTTTGTGAAATCTTTATTTCTCTGTCTTTGTTTCTTTCTTTCTTTTTTTTAAGATCCATTTATTTATTTTAGAGAGACTGAGAGAGAGTGTGCAAGCAGAGGGGAGGGGCAGGGTGTCTCAGGCAGACACCCTGCTGGGCATGGAGCTTGACTCAGGGCTCCATCCCACAACCCTGAGATCATGACCCGAGCCAAAGTCAAGAGTTGGGCACTTAACTGGCTGAACCACCTCTGTGTCTTTTGATAGAAATCTTCCATCATCTTTGCTTCTTCTATTTGAATAGTTTATGTAACTTGAAACCCTCAGTAGCTGTTTGATGATTTTCTCATTTCATAAATTATATCCATGCAAGAACCTCATTTGTTGCTTGACATATAGGAGGTACTTAATAGTATTAGATGAATTTGTTGAATGCTTGGAGTGTGCCGGACAACTAAGCTTTATTTTTTGATGACTCTTTAGCTCCTCTCTCCCTCCCTCTCTCTTTCACTTCCTTTTTGGTATCTTTCAGATATATATCCTTTGAAAAAAATTTTATCCTTAAGTATATAGTTCAGTGGCAATTAAATATATTCATAATGTGCAACTGTCATCATCATCCATCCATAACTCTTTTCATCTTGTAAAGTGGATATTCTGTATTCATTAAATAATACCTCCTCCCAATCCCCCTGACCCTCCACCAAGCCCCTGGCAATCACCAGTCTACTTTCTGTTTCTGATTTTTGACTACTCCTAAGTATCTCATGTAATTGAAATCCTACAGTATTTGTCTTTTTGTGACTGGCTTACTTCACTTAGCATGTCTTCATCCATGTTGTGGCACATGTTAGAATTTCCTTCCTTTTTATGGCTGTGTACTAGCCCTTTGTATATATGTATCATATTTGCTTATCTACTCATCTGTTGATGAACACTTGGGATGCTTTCATGTTTTAGCTATTGTGGATAATATTGCTATGAACATGGGTGTACCAATATTTTTTCAAGGCCCTGCTTTCAGTTCTTTTGGATATATACCCAGAACTGTAATTGCTGGATCATATGTAATTCTGTGTTTCATTTTTTGAGGACCCACCATACTGTTTTTGATGGTGGCTTATACCATTTTACATCCCCACTAACAGTGCATAAGGGTTCTAGTTTTTCGACATCCTTGCCAACATTTTTTTTCCTTTTCTTTCTTAAAAAAAAAAAATAGTAGCTATTTTACTGGGTGTATCTCATTTTAGTTTTTATTTGCATTCCTTGATGATTAGTGATATTGAATATCTTTTCATCTACTTATTGGCCATTTTCGTGTCATCTTTGGAGAAATGTCTGTTCAGGTCCTTTGCCCATGTTTTAATCTGGTTTGGTTTATTGCTGAGTTTTAGGAGTTCTCTGTTTTTTTGGTATTAACTCTTTCATCAGATTCATGATTTGTTAACATTTTCTTTAATTCTTTTGTTTTCTTTTTTACTGTGTTGTGTCTTTTGATGCACAATTTTTTAATTTTTCAGGAAGTCCAACTCATCCATTCTTTTGTTGCCTAGGAGTTCTGTATCCTATCCAAAAAATCATTGCCAAATCCAGTGTCATGAAGCTTTTGCCCTGTGTTTTCATCTAAGAATTTTATAGTTTAGATCTTACATTTAAGTCTTTAACCCATCTTAAGTTACTTTTTGTATATGGTGTTAGATACAGGTCCAATTTCATGGTTTTGCATATGGAATCCAGTTTTCCCAGCACCATTTGCTGAAAAGACTGTCCATTCCCCCACGGAATGGTTTTGACACCCTTGTCAAAAGTCACTTGATCAGGGGCACCTGGGTGGCTCAGTGGGTTAAAGCCTCTGCCTTCGGCTCAGGTCATGATCTCAGGGTCCTGGGATTGAACCCCGCATCGGGCTCTCTGTTCAGCAGGGAACCTGTTTCCCCCCACACACCTCTGCCTGCCTCTCTGCCTACTTATGATCTCTGTCTGTCAAATAAATAAAATCTTTTAAAAAAAAAGTCATTTGATCATATATGCAAGATTTCATTCCTGGGTCCTCTGTTCGATTGCAGTGTTCATAGTATATTTGTCTTTATGCCATTAGCACACTGTTTTAAATACTGTATTTTTGTAGTAAGTTTTAAAATCAAGATGTGTGAGTCTCCCTGCTTTGTTGTTCTTGTTCAAGATAATTTTAGCTCTTCAGGGCCTCTTGAGATTCCCTATACATTTTAGGATGGGATTTTCTTTCTGTTTTGCCCCCTCCCTTAACTGGAATTTTTTATATGGATTACATTGAATCTGTATATCACTTCGGAGAGTATTGACATTTCAACAATAATTGTCTTCCAGTCCCTGAACATGAGATGTATTTCCATGTATTTATGTTGTCTTAAATTTCAGCAGTGTTTTTGTAGTTTTAACTATACAAGTCTTTCACCTCTGTAGTTAGTTCCTAAGTATTTTTTATTGCCATTGTAAATGGAATTGTTGTTGTAATTTCCTTTTCAGATTATTCATTATGTAAAAATGATTTTTGCATGTTGACTTTGTATCCTTCTACTTCGCTGAATTTACTTATTCTAATAATTTATGTATGTTTCGGGTGGAGTCTTTGGAAGTTTCTTCATATAAGATGATATCTGTGAACAGATATAAATATACTTTATCCTTTCCGATTTGGATGCCTTTTATTTCTTTTTCTTGCCTAATTGCTCTGGCTAGAACTTGCAGTATGTTGAATAGAAATGGAGATCCTTTCTTCATTCATGGTCATAAAAAAGCTTTCAAGTTTTTCACCATGGAGCATGATGTTTGCCATGGGGTATTAATAAATGGCTTTTTTTATGTTTAACTAGTTTTCTTCTATTCCTAATTTATTGAGTGTTTTTAATTAAGAAAGGGTGTTGACTTTGTCAGTTACTTTTTCTTCATCAGTTGAGATGAACATGTAGGTTTTTTTCCCTTTTTTTTCTGTTAATGTGGTGTATTACATTGATCACATTTCATACGTTGAACCACCTTTTTATATTCCAGGAGTAAATCTCACTTGATCATCATGTTTAATCCTTTTAATACAGTATTGAATTAATTTTGCTACTGTTTTGTTTGGGATTTTTGGATTGGTGTTCATAAGGTGTTCATTGGTGTTCATACAATTCACCAGCGAAGCCATCAGGTTCTGCAGGGGCTTTTCTTTGTTGGGAGATTTTTGATTACTGATTCAATCTTACTTGTTTTAGGTGTATTCAGATTTTCCACTTCTTTGCAAATTTCTCTTGGTGGCTTTGTGTTTCTAGGAATTTGTTCATTTCATCTAGGTTATCTAGTATGTTGGTGTGCAGTTGCTCATAGTACTCCTATGATCCTGTTTCCTTCCTTTTTTGGGGAGATCCTGTTTTTTTGTAGACTCAGTTATAGCATGCTCACTTTCATTTCTGATTTTAGTTATTCTCTACTTCATTTATCTCAGCCCTAATCTTTATGATATCCTTCTTTCTGCTAGCTTTGGATTTACTCTGTTCTTTTTGTAGGTCTTTAAGTTGTAAAGTTAGGTTGTTGATTGAGATATTTCTTGTTTTTTTAGCTATAAATTTCCCCCGTGACACTGCTTTTGCTGTTTTCCCATGTTACGTTTTGATTACATCTGTCTCTAAGTATTTTCTAATTTTCTTTGTGATTTTTTTTCTTCGATCCATTGGCTGTTTGTGTTTAATTTCCACAAATTTGAGAACCTTCCAGTTTTACTTCTGTTACTGATTTCTGACTTCATCCTCTTGTGATCATGGAAGATACTTTGTGTATCTATCATTTAAAATCTGTTAAGACTTAAATTTGGAACCTAACATATATGGTCTATCCTGGGAAATATCCTGTGTGCATTTGAGAAGAATGTGTATTATGTTGTTGGGTAGAATGTTCTGTATTTGTCTGTTAGATGTAGTTGGTTTATTCTGTTAAATCCTGTTTCCTTACTTCTCTCTGGTGGTTCTTTCCATTTTTGAATGTCAGGTATTTATATCACCAACTATCATTGTAGAATTGTTCGTTTCTTTCAGTTCTGTTGGTTTTTGTTTCTTGTTTTGCTGCAATCTGTTATGTTTATAATTATCTTTTTTCTATATTGAACCTTTTATTGATATGTAGTGTCCTTCTTTGTCTTTGTAACCTTTTTTTTTTTTTTTTTTTTTTTTTTTTTTTTTTTTAAAGATTTTACCCATTTCACAGACAGAGATCACAAGTAGGCAGAGAGGCAGGCAAAGAGAGAGGAGGAAGCAGGCTCCCCGCGGAGCAGAGAGCCCGATGCGGGGCTCGATCCCAGGACCCTGAGATCATGACCTGAGCCGAAGGCAGAGGCTTTAACCCACTGAGCCACCCAGGCACCCCTGTCTTTGTAACCTTTTGATTTAAAGTCTATTTTGTCTGATATTAGTATAGCAGTCCCTACTCCCTTTGGGTTACTTTTTCCATCCTTTCACTTCTCATTCTATTTGTGTCTTTGGATCTAAAGTGAGGGTCTTACAGATATGTGTTGTTACTCATTCTGTCAATCTCTCTTTTGATTGGAGAATTTAATCTGTTTACATGTAAAGTAGTTACAGATAAGGAGTGATTTCTGTCATTTTGCTGTTTCTTTTCTGTCTACTTTTTGTCCCTTTTTTTTTGCATTGCTGTTGTCTTTTGTGTTTTGTTGACTTTCTGTAGTGAAATGTTTGAATTCCTTTTGTCTATATTGCATAGCTCTGTGTAGTTACCATGGGGATTGGGTTTACCAACCTAAAGTTGTTAACATTCTAATTTGAATTTATATCAGTACAACTTTTATAACATAAAGAAGTTCTTCTGCTTTATAGCTCCATCTCTACCCCTTTGATTGTTGATGTCACAAAATCACATCTTTATGTACAGTGTGCCCCAAAACATATATTAATAATGCTTTTAAATGCATTAGTCTCTTAAATTATGTAAAAAACATGTGGAGTTACAAGTGGAAGTTATAATACTTGTGTCTAAACTAATCACTTTTAGAAAATATATTAGTCTTTCTAGTCATGTATAAAAGAAAAAGTGGGGTTCTGAATTGTTGCCACAGTAATACTAGCTCTTTGGTTGCTTTTATAATAACCTTTATTGATATCTTTATTTCTCCATAAAGCTTTGAGTTACTGTCTAATGTCCTTTTATTTCACCCTGCAGGACTCCTTTAAGATTTCTTGGAGGGCAGGGCTAATGGTAACAAACTCCTTTAGCTTTTGTTTATCTGGAACCATCTTAATTTCTCCCTTGCTCTTGAAAAGGACAGTTTTGTTGGGTATAGCAGTTCTTGGTTGATACTTTTTCTTTTTAGCATTTTGAATAGATTGGCCCATTGTCTTCCAACTCCTAAAATCTACCATGAGAAATCTGCTGGTAATCTTATTGAGGTTCCCTTGTGTGTGACAAGTCACTTATCTTGCTCCTTTCAAAATTGTCTGTTTATCCTTGGCTTTTGAAAACTTGATTATAATATGTCTTGGTGTGGGTCTCTTGTGGATTTCATCTTTCTAGAGTCTGTTGAACTTCTTGGATGTTCTCATTCTTTGTTCAGCCATTATTTTTTCAAATATTCTCTATGTCCCATTCCTCCTCCTTCTGGGACTCCCACAATGCACAGTTGATTTGCTTTATAGTGTTCCCCAGGTGCCTTAGTCTCTGTTTAATTTTTTCAGTTTTTTCTTTCTGTTACTTACCCTTGATAATTTTCATTTTCCTATCTTCAGATTCACTGATTCTTTCTTCTGCCCACTCAAATTTTTCTTTGAGTCCTGTAGTGAATTTTTCATTTCAGTTATTATAATTTTTAGTTCTAGAATTTCTTTTTTTTTTTTAAATATTTTATTTATCTATTTGACAGAGAGATCACAAGCAGGCAGAGAGGCAGGCAGAGAGAGAGGGGGAAGCAGGCTCCCTGCTGACCAGAGAGCCCTATTCGGGGCTCGATCCCAGGACCCTGAGATCATGACCTGAGCCAAAGGCAGAGGCTTTAACCCACTGAGCCACCCACGTGCCCCTAGAATTTCTTTTTTATTTCTTTTTAGGTTTTCTCTCTCTTTATTGATATTTCCAGTTTATTCATACATTGTAATTATGACTTTTTCCACATCTTCCTTTAGTCTTTGAGCATCTTTAAGACACTTGTTTTAAAATCTTTGTAGTGGATCTGCCATCATATCTTTTTCAAGGTCAAGTTTTGTTGATTTGTTTTTGCTTTGAATAGGGCATACTTATCCGTTTATTTGTATGCTTTGTGATTTTGTAGTTGAAAACTAGACACTTGAATCTAAGAATGTGGTACCTATGGAAACTAGATTCTGTTCCTTCCCCGGGTTTGCTGTTTTCAATTATTTTGTCTTCTGTTTTTGTTTTCTTGATGGCTGCAAAGTATCCTTATGCTAAGATTCGCCCTAAGGTCTTCTCAGGTCTTCTCTGTGTCTGTACTTTTCTCTTGGCAGAGGTGGTCACTTTCTAATTTTCCCAGTATATGTGGTTGTTTTTCAGTGTCCTGGCTTTTAATGTCTGCCTCCTCAAAGGGTAAAAAGAGAAAAATGAAAGAGGGGGAATGGAGGTTAGTAGCCCCCTTATAACCCCTGGAAATTAGTTTATTTAGATGGGAGGTGCTTTGCATCATTGATGGAATGTGCGACAATGGCCACTCTCCTTTACATCTGCATATCTGTGATCAGAGTACAGATCTGCAGTATTTGGAGAACAGAGGCCTCTTTGCCTACAGTGGCTCTTGCAAGCTGTGTGAGTTGTTCCAGGAACACATGCACAGCTACCTGCCATCGGGTAGGGATGAGGGATAGGTAGCTGCTGTTGGGCTAAGAGCTGGAATTGACCAAAAATAACTGTAATTTATTATATAAGCCTTCCTCTATGCGTTGCAAACTCAGTAGACTTCAGAGTTCCAAATTCTCCAGTGTTTTCTGTTGCATCAGACAGTCTACCAGTGTAATTTTATCTAGGTTGGAAGATTCCTGGTGCTTCCTACTCCACCATCTTCTCGGAATCCTCCCTTTATTCCTTTTTAATTGTCAAGATCTATATAACGTGGCATGCATTTTCACTTATTTGCCTTCTTATTTCATCTTCTTATCTCTTCTTGTAGATGGACAGCTCATCTTCTTTGATCCTCTGGTAGGTTTCAGACCCATAGTTTTTCTCTTTCAGGATACATCACTTTTACTTTTCCATCTTGCATTAAATCCCAGAGGTGTACCATCCCTTCTGTTCTTTGTCCCTTGGTTTTTCTTTCCTTTTTTATTTCCCTGTCTAACCAAAATAAATCATGAAGCTAGCTCTTCCAAGTGCTGCCATATTCTCTGCCAAATACTCTCAGATCATTTCAGCCAGCTTTAAAATGCTAAGGGTGGGGTGGGTACCTATGTTGCTTACAAATTATTGCCTGCAGCAGATTAGAAAGTTCTAGGAAGATAAGTAGAAGAAGGTGTGGGTCAGTCTTAAAGAGAGAACCGTTTCAAGGGCCATTGTACATATTAGCCAGTAGCTCCCCTTTTCTGGAATTTCAAAGTTTATGTGGTGAAACAAGATTTTCTTCGATTTTGTGACCTAAATTTCTAAGTAAGGTCCAAGTGTACCTTCTGGTTTTGGAACTTGGCACTCTTGGTCATGGAAAAAGTGCTAACCATCTGCTGCTGCTGTCCCATGTGAGAGTGGCGAAGCACTACTTCTGTATTCTTTCTAGACTGAGATCATGGGTTATTTCTCAAAGCCCTTTGTTACTCCATGGTCATTTCTTCTTCACCTTTGACCTGGATTTATTTGGATCTGATACTCTGATTGTTTTAATTTTTTCTGCCATCTTTCCTTTTTATTGCCGTCACCTTCCTTCTCCAGGGTCCCCACAACTCACTTGATTCTCAGTGCTACTCCACTCACAGCCTATTAAAAAGGCAGAAGACCTATCATTTTTCCTCATTTTTATCCTCTCCCAACTCCCCTTCCCCTTTTGTCTTTTCCTTCTGAGTCAAAAGAACTTTATCCAGCGTTGGCCTGCCAAGCCATGTTGGCTTTTGTCAATACTTCTCTGATCAGTGGTAGTTCTCCAGGTGTTTGTCACCTTGTACCCACTGATGTCTTCTCATAGACACTCAGGTTTTTTACATGCCCAGCCTGCTTCCTTTTTAAGTCTAAGCCTTTTTCTATCATTATTTTATTCTCCTTCTCACAGCCCTCTGTATCAGATCCATTCAGATATTATCCCACTTCCTGTCTCTCTACCCCCCAGCACATCTTTGCCACAAATTCAAAATGGAATGTAAGAGGGGACTTAAGATTAATTTTATCCTTTTATCTAACAGATAAAAACTGTTAACTGAAACTGAGACCAGAGAGAGAAAGCAACTTGCCTAAAATTACAAAGTTCATTTGGGTATAGATCTTGACTCCCTGAATATAGTCTGTCCATATCCTTCAAACTTTCCCTTTCGCTTCTGCCTTCAAGATTCACCTTCTGGTAAATACCTCTTTGGGTTCCCTAGAGGTGCTGTAATGTGTTAGCGTGGAAGAGAGAAGGGAAGGAGAAAAGGATGTTACAGTACACAGTGTCTCTCCTTTCTAAATCATTTTACCTGTGTTTACAATTTGTCTTGTCCAGTAATGTTTAAGTTCTCTAACTGTGCTGTTCTTAATGAGGGCTCAGCTTAAAGGTCATTAAATAAGGGTAGGTGTACATTTCATATAGATATTTACTTAAACTTTTTCTGTGCCTAACTATGTATTGGGCAGTAGGGATGAAAAAATAAGTCTGGATATCCCCTAATCTCAAGGAGCTTGTAGTCTGGTGTGATGAAGACTGCACTTCTGCCATAGAACAGTAGGAGTAAGAAAACGGGGCTTAACTGTCTTGGGGAAATAGAAAAACTTCCCAGAGGAAAACAGCTTGAAGCTGGCTTTGCAGGATAAATGGGATTTTTACAAGACACAGATATCTGATCACTTCTGTGCTCAAAATCTTTCATCAGTGCCCAGTTTTCTCAGTAAAAAAACAAAGTCTTTTTGTGGCCTATTTAGCGTTACACAATCTGGTCCCCCATTACTCTCTGACCTTGTATCCTAATCCCCTCCCCTCAGCTCTCTGCTCCCATACCAGTGGCCTCCTTCGTATTCTTTGAACATACCAGGCACACTCCACCTACCTCAGAGCCTTTTTTGTAGCTGTTTTTTCCCTTTGTGTGGAGTGGTCTTCTCCCAGATAGATACATGGCTCACTCATATCCTTAATTTTGTTCACTTTTTTTTTTCTCTATAAACACCTCTTCAAGTGATGCCTTCCCTGACCATTCTGTTTAAATGGCACTTATGTCCAGCACTCCTTGTCTCCACTCCCTTCTTTATTTTTTTCTGTAGTGTGCATAACATATTAAGTTACTTTGTTTGCTGCCCTCAGCCTGAGAATATGCTTCAAAAAGAGGGAGTTTATTGGGGCACCAAATTGGCTCTGTTGGTAGAGTATGCGACTCTTGATCTTGGGGTCGATGAGTTCAAACCCCAGGTTGAGTGCGGAGCTTACTTAAAAAAAAAAAAACACACACACACACAACAAAACAAAAAAAACGACAGGAAGTTTGTTTTTTCATTTCTATATACCCAGTGCCTAGAGCAAGCCTATAACATAAATAACTTCTTGAATGAATGAATGGTCATTCAACAAGAGTCTACTTCCAATAAATATGTGATTAGATTTTTAAATTCTCCTATTTTCTAAATGTTGTAGGATCTCAGAAGTCCTTGAAAAGTACATTGGAAGTTAATTTTTTGTTTAGCAAGTCCAGGTTGGCTCATTATTTAGAATAGAATGAGAACATGAGAAAAAAAGAGGAGTAATGAAAAATTTCTTCATGAAAATAAAAGTGTTAGGAATGTGACAGAATTTTAAAAAGTTAGTCTATTTAATGTGGGTGACATGTTTGTTCCTGTGATCCTTGTTTATTCCTGTAATTCTTCTCTAGTTGTTACCTCACTCCCCTTTTAAGTTAAGAATTACTAAGCCAAAAACAATACATACACAGAATTTCCATAAAAATCAGTTGTCTTTTGATTGTGATTTGAGCTCTTACGGATGAGTAGAAAGAGAACTAAGATTTTATAACATAGGCTGAGAAGTCACTGATAAACCAGTGAATGTGTTACTGAGAGTGGCGTGGCCTCTCCAGCCTGCTGCAGTTTTAGGTGTGCTGGCCGCTCATGTGAAAGCTGATCAGTACTTGGGGGTGGGTTTTTTCCTCTAAGAATATCCCAGAGCTGCAGGTTAGTGTAACTCTTCTTTCTTTTTTCTTCCTAAATCTTCAGTATGGTAAATTGGTCAGAGAGCTTAGTTCTGACTGTAAACTTTACTATTAAAAGGCATGTCATCTTGGGAGGCAATGGCTTGGAAGTCAGAAGCGCTGGGTTCTGTTCCTGGTTCTGTCTCATTTTCTCTCTAGTTTTATGTCCTCATATGCATGAACAGAGGTAGGCCTGAATTAGGCTGTTTCAGAGGCTGTTTTAAGCGTGGACAGTCTGACATTCCGGTGACAGGTAAAAACTTGTGAGTAGGCAAATGGTGTTTTCCTACCTTGAGTCTCTTTTTAGTTGCCTCTGGGGAAATGGTTGCTGTTTACTAGTTTGATTACAGTATTGTTAGATGCAGTTGTAATTTGTGTGATACAAGGGATACCTAAGGGAGAAATAGCCTTTCCAGTATTCCAGATGTTCCATACAGTGTGAGCCAGTGTTAGGCTTCTTCTTCCCCAGGAGCAGTTGGGGGTAGGCATGTGATGTTTGCTTCCTTCCCTTTCTACTTTGCATTAGGATGCAGTGTAATTGACATTTTAGAGCTGTTCTATTTAATGGCTCCTGTCGACAAAAATATATTAATTTAAGAATCTTCAGAAATGCCATTCAAATGAGATGTTTCCCATCTTCTCACTTTTTTTTTTTTTAAGATTTTATTTATTTATTTGACAGACAGAGATCACAAGTAGGCAGAGAGGCAGGCAGAGAGAGAGGGAGAAGCAGGCTTCACGCTGAGCAGAGAGCCTGATGCGGGGCTCGTTCCCAGGACCCTGAGATCATGACCCAAGCGGAAGGCAGAGGCTTAACCCACTGAGCCACCCAGGCACCTTGCCACCTTCTCACTTCTAAGTAATACTTTTTTCATCACCTTTACTTGGTATATCTCTTTTAAATTTGTGCAAATCTTTCCTGTCACGTTGTGCCTCCATTCATTTTGTTAATCAGCTAAGGTACATACAGGTAAGTCTATTTTGAAAGTGAGAAAATCAGGGAGAGAGGTACAGTGGTCAGTAGAAGGAGCCTATGACCTAGCAGAACTGAATGCTAGTGCTAACCCTGTCAAACTGATGTGCCTTTGGGCACATCAGCTTAGTCTTTCTGAGCCTCAGTTCCCTCATCCATAAAATGGGGATAATCCCTGTCTTGCCCTCATTTTGGACTTAGTGAGAGGCTCAGATGATAAAATAGTTATGAAAATGCTTTTGAAATGTTATGAGGTGTGTAACAGCAACAGTAAAGATGACTTGACTGGAGGCTTCCAGACAGAAAGAGGCAGTGCCAGAATTAGCATCAGTATACTCACACTCAGCCTGGTACCACCTTTGGTATTAGCATCTGGAAGGAGTAATTTTTCTTTCTCTTTTCTTGCCTTACCTGCTTAATTTAGTTCTAGGTAATAATTTTATTAAGGTTTTAATGTTTGACTTGTTTTATTTATGTAAGTATGTTTTCCTTTATTCTGCTTTTCAATCTGATTAGGAAATTTGTACATAGACTCCAGGCAAAATCTCCCTCCTTCAGTGATGCCGCCCCCTGGTTACCCTCACATCCCACAGGCACTCAGCACTCCAGGAACGACAATTGCAGGTAATATGGGGTGTGTTGTATTGCGGTTGGTACTCAGAGAGTAATATTAAAAAGACTTTAGCTGTCCCATTGTGAGCGAGTCTGTTCAGGAGGGAGTGAACTCCTGGGTAAGGGAGGATGGGGTGACAATCTTACAGTTACTTGGCTTCAGGGCCGGATGAAGGGATTCAAGTGTCATTTGGTGTTTGGACCGTATAACCTGAGTCTCTCTGATGTTGTGATTCTCATTATTGTCCTGCCTCTCTAAAGAGGTCCAGGGGCATTAGAGCTTGTCCTGGGGTCTTAGGGATCTTTGTGGCTTTTTGACTCTGATGCAACTTGAGTAGGCTTAAGAACCCACTTTGGTTAGCTTCTGTATATTCTGCTTCATTCATTCTGATGTCCCCCCAGCTCTCGTTTCTGAGGAAGTCTCTTACAGAGGAGTAAGTTGCAGGAGTTGCTGCTATTTCATAAACTGTTCCCCCTGGGTTCCTGAATGCAGGATAAGTTACATTTTCAGGGCAGCAAAGGCAGGCACATGGTTAGAGGTAGAAGGTAGCTTAAGGATGATCTAGATGAGGAAGTGCCAGCTCAGGAGTAAAGATACCTTGCCCAGAGCTGCCAGTTTGCTGTAACCAAACCAAGACTCAAGTCTTGATATCTGGATTTAGAGTTCGTTGTTGATTTTTCTTATGTACCATGCTGCCCTCCACTTAGGCTGCTCAGGGAACAGAAAGGTCATGTGCAGATGTGAATTTAAAACCTCCAAAGAAGTGTGTGCCAGGTAGTATGGAGGAAGACTTGTGGCCAAGTAACCTGTTCTTTGATGGCCAAGGAGGAATAAGTATTCTCTGTCCTCAGCACTTACCAGGAACCTTGTAGGTGGTAAGATCTGGTAGTTCAGACTCTGGAACCAGATTCTCAGGGTTTGCCTTCTGGTACTTTGCCACTAGATAGCTGCCTTAACCCTCCTGGGTCATGAGGCCTCCTTGTCTGTTAAAGGGAACTTACATCATTGCCTAACTCCTAGGGTTGTTAAGAGAATTAAATGAGGATTAGATGTACGTCACTTAAATTTAGCACCTGGTGCATAATAAGGAATTTATAAGTTAAAAAATAAATACAGGCATTTCTGCTATACTGCAATATATTGAAAATCTTAGCATTTTATAAAATGATGCATTAAAAATTACAGGGCTTATAAGAAAAATGAGATTAGCAGCAGATTGCTTGAAACTTTGTAATCGGATCAAGCAAATCAAACAAAACTGCAACAATCCAGTGAAAATTCCACATTAAAAGGATATGTTTAATTCCTAATAGAAGAATGAATTCTGCAAATAGATAGAGTTTATTACTTGAGAAAAAAGTCTGGTTTGGAAGGGGGCTTGTCAAAGCTGTGGAGACAAGGGCACAATGCACCAAAATTGAGGAGCACAAGCTGCACACGACCACAGTAACCTAAGGAGAGTGTGGAGAGGGTGGGCATCCTGTTCTCCACTCTGATCTACCGTGGCTTCCCTGCACTCAGCTGTGTTGATGTTCTCTGTGTTCACCCACTATTACTTGGTGGCCCAAAAGTTAACTTGCTAGTGAGAGTTCAGGATGACCCAGTGTGACTTCACTGGTACACTACATCATTCTCCCTTTACCATTCTCATGGGAGCCAGTTCTTGTTACTGAAACCTGTACTGATGCAGGACAGACTAAGAGAAAGGGCTGCATCAGCGTTTGGGCACCCTAGTATTCTTTCTATGCCCTCCTTGCTACCTCCTGGTGGAATCAGAACAGGCGTGGATTTTGGAATCAAGGGAACTGAATTCAAATCTCTTCCCCTTACTAATTGTATGACCTTGGGTAACTTGTTCCATTCTCTTTAACCTCTGCCCTGTCGTTCATAAAACGAGGGTCATAAGAGCTACATCGGTGAAGGCTTCTGGGTGGATTAGGAAGATAATATGCACCGAGTGCCTGGCACAAAGGAAGTGCTCAGTAGGCGTTCATTTATTTCTTTCTTCATTACCCAAGTCACTGCTGACATTGCCTCCTTCTTCCAGGCCATCACGGAGCCATGAACCAGCAGCACATGATGCCTTCCCAAGCCTTCCAGATGCGGCGCTCTCTGCCTCCGGATGACATCCAGGATGACTTTGATTGGGATTCAATTGTGTAGAG
This sequence comes from Martes martes, assembly GCF_963455335.1. Classification (NCBI taxonomy): domain Eukaryota; kingdom Metazoa; phylum Chordata; class Mammalia; order Carnivora; family Mustelidae; genus Martes; species Martes martes. The sequence continues at coordinate 159,169,537 of NC_137891.1, forward strand.
CTTGTTTCTGCAAGGCACCAGACCCCAGCATCACCTTTCTGTGCAGTGAAGGGGAAAGGTTTAAGAGAATCCAGTTGAGAAAACAAAGTTGCTAATCACTTTACCGATGTTATCAAAATTTCTTTTGAAGACAATCAAAAAGATTTTAGCTGGATAACTTACTGCTTTTATCTGACCCAAACAAGTACTACATGTTTGTCTCCCTGCCAGCTGCCCTACGTAGCTCCTAACTGTTGTGTGATTTGAACGGCTTTTGCATATTTGTGTCAGTTTGATGTTGACCACAAGTGCCAGACTGATTTTTCAGACAGAGCCTATTTTGCTGCAAGCAGTTTATAGATACATATGTGTAAATATATGTACAAAAATTACTGAAAGGCTTCAGTTTTTCTAATTGGATTACTACGTCTTGAAAAGAAAGTTACTGTGAGTTTTTATTCCTTGTTAGGCTATTTTCTGCAGGATGCGTTTAACTGATAGAGGGAACCGAAAGGAAATAGATTTTTTCAAAGCCCAGTTCCCCTTATTTAATCTTTTTCAGAAATGTGGGTATTGAGTCCTACTCAGTAAGTCAAAGAACCCAGAGTTTGATACTCTCCAAACAATCCAGAGGGGCATGTTGTTCCTGAGCAGCATAAAGAACTGACCAAATTTGTTTTGATGTTTGGGGGATTACAGAGTTTAGTTGTACCTTGTCAATGTCTGTTTTCCTAAATCTGCATTAACATTTCTGAAATGTATGTGATCGGTTAGCAGCTGGGCATTGCTTGGCTCTTTAACAAAATCATTGCCTCCATATTCACTCATGTATTTATTATTCAAAAGTGTTATTTTAATATTTATTGCTACCTTCTGTGAATGCTCAGCTCCTGTATGGTTCATTAAGGAGAAGTGTGGTGTCTGAAAGCACAGAATTGTTTTACTTAAGAGTTTACAGACAAGACAATCAGAGAGATTGTGTCGTTCTCTTTATCATCGCTCCTTTTACCACGTGAGTATATTTCTCTATCTTAGCATTCCTGCTGATTGAGATGTATTAGCGAAATAGGATTTTTCTGGAATTTGAATCAGAGTTCATTTGGGCAATAGAACAGCAGGGCACTGTTGATACCGCGAGTTTCCTCACTCATTCTGTTTCCATTTAGGAAGCACTGAAAGGAGGATAGAGCCACACATAGATTTTATTTGCCTCAGTCTTCAGTGCAGATACCCTTAAGTCATCTGCTGTTTCTGTTGTCCTGTGTCTTTGTATGCATGATGTTGGGTTACTTTGAAATAGCCTGCCTCCTTGGGGTTTTTATTAGTTGTTTCTTGTTTTGTTTCATATTGTATCATAGTTACTTTACATGAATTGATTGTCTTAGTTTTATAATAAAAGTAACAGAAATGAGATTTTTTTTAATGAATAGATTTTAAATTGGTTCTTTAGACCATAAAAAAGGCAGAATTTCTTTCAGTTATAATGGGGGAATGATATGTTCCATCAAATCAAGGAGTAATAACTGTTCACTGGTTGTTTTTTAGCATCTCTCGTCTCTGTCAGCCATGCTTTAAGTCACTTTAATTAGCCGTAGTGATAATGTCGTTGAGTGTTCTCTACTTGAACTAAACAGATAGATATCTTTGTTTCTGTATGTGTGTATGTGAGAGTGTTTGTCAGCGTGTGTGGGTATTTTTTTTTTTAATGGAGTATTGCCTTTAATGAATCACTGGGAAGCCAGTCATAGTAAAGGCTGGTGAGGTTGGGGAGAAAGGAAGGGCTTTATGTTCTTTTGTTTGGACCCTGCTTGGAATGAGAAAAGAAGCTCAGTTCCAGCCCCTTGGATCAGTGAAAATCGGGAGGATTCTGGCAAGGCAGCCAACAGGCCCCTTAAACAGATCAGAGGCAAGATGAGATAGCAGCCTGCAGAGCAAAAACTTGAAAAAATTGGGGGGGGGTGGATTTTCAATAGTCTGCTCAAGTCACTGTTTTCTGGATACCAAAATAGCTGTTTTGAAACTTTAAATTGCTTGGGTAGCAATGTGCACTTTAAACAATTTGGGTATTGGAATGCAGTCTTACCTTGAATGATTTGAGTAGAAACCACTGATGAAGATTTTACAAATTTTGTGAAGCTAATTTCCTATTTGGCAATCATTTACTGATTTGCAATGATCAATATTTCTATAAGAATTTAAACTTACCACAAATGGCCCTGGAGGCAGAGCCTCCACTCAGACCCATCACACTCTTTTGATTCTGGGGGCCCAAGAGCCTAAGACAGGCCTTCTAATGGGCTCCAGCCAGCCCAAGCCATCTGGTGGGGTGCAGAGCATCCCCTCTAGTGGCTGTTTCAGTTGGTGGTTGTTAATGCAGAGCAAGTTCTGTTTGGGGTCTAAATTGACTGAAGACTTTTGGGGAAAAGAATAATAAATGCATATAATCAAATGGGGGTACTCTGTCCAGGAAAATAATCCGACTGGCATTTGTGGCAGTTTTTGAAATGTAAATGTATTCATGTGTGTTCTTGTAAATACATGTCTCTCAGATGTCCTTTGAAGTGGGAGGGAATCAATCCGGGGATTATTTCAAATGGAATAGAGTATTTTGATATTGTTCATTCAGAGGGTGATGTGTACATATCTATATTGTATATATGTGATGAAAATGCATTGGCTTTTTGTGCAAACACAATCTGCTCTCTGTACTGCTGTTGGACAGTCAGTGTTTTAATGTTTCTACAGTTTTGCTATTGCACGATTTCATATTTTGCCTCTATGATGAACGGCACCCATTCTTTGTAACTGTTTAGTGCTGTAAAGAAATACCCAAGTGTCATTAGGATTGTTGCTGCCAGAACTGATATGCATGAATGGCACTTAAAATAAATATATTATGTTAACTCTATCTACAACACCAGTTGGTCTCTGTCATTTGCTACAATTGAGGGAACAAGATTGGAGCCAGACCCGATGCAGAAACTTGCAGACAGTCCTTGTGGTCTTGGAGATTGTGTCCCGTGTGTTGTTGCCTTTAGGAGTATTTCACTAGCTCTGTGAACTTTTCAGTGCCTTCAAAATGAGGATAATACCTATCTCCTAGAGTTGTAGTGGGAGTAAATTAATTAATGCATTTAAACATTTAAAATAGTACTTGGAACATGAAGAAATACTCAGCATGTGCCAGGTGCTGTGCTAAGTAGATACTGTTATCCTCATTTTACAGTGTGGTTACAACTTGGAGGTACCGTGGCTTACCCAGATCCTTTATTGGGAGTGACAGAACTGAGTTTGAATCAGGTCGTTTGATTCCAGTGCCATGTTCTTTTACACCAGCCTCTATTAGTTTCAAGAAATTCCCCTGCCCTACCCGTATCCTTGACCCCATTCTTGCCCCCAAATCAGCCTTCCCAGGAGAAAGCCACAACTCCTGCCTCTTTAGTGAGTGCAGACTTACCCAGGACAGCCAACAGACACCAGCTCAGGCGGACAGCCCAGGGCCACTGAAGCCACTCTGAAGGTGCACCCTGGCAAGGCAAGGTTCTGGCGATAAGGAGTTGGGTTATGCTGAGGGCTGAGGCAGTGGTCACAGGAGGGCCTCAGCCTGGCATGGGCTACTTAAGTTGAGTGTTGAAAGGGTCCTAGACAGACAGGAGGTTTTTCCATTTACACCACTGCTCTGAGCCAGGCACGGAAGCTAGATTAGCATAGGGGTGGGGTTCACAGCGGAAGTGATGGTTTTGCTGGTAAAGACCCAAGCACAGCAATCCTGTGATAAGTGGTGGGGTTCCAACTTGACTGATAGGGAAACAGGTTCAGAGGCTAAGCACTGAACAGACCAACAATACTGCAGTCTGCCTAATTCAAGAACTGGAGGGCTTCCTACCAATCCCATAATCCTGCTCAGGGCCTCTTCCTGCTTCTAACTGAACCCATATTATCATTGCCAGGAAAAGCTATTTATTGCCATTTTACCACTAGGGAAACTGAGGCTCAGAAAGTTTAACTTGCTTAAGTTCTCATAGCCAAGAGAGGACTTGTGATAATTCAATCTGACTCCAAGGCTCATTTCTTTCTTTCTTTCTTTTTTTTTTTAAAGATTTTTATTTATTTATTTATTAAGATTTTATTTATTTATTTGACAGACAGAGATCACAAGTAGGCAGAGAGGCAAGCAGAGAGAGAGGAGGAAGCAGGCTCCCTGTTGAGCAGAGAGCCCGATGCGGGACTCGATCCCAGGACCCTGGGATCATGACCCGAGCCGAAAGCAGAGGCTTTAACCCACTGAGCCACCCAGATTCCCTATTTATTTATTTTAGAGGGACAGTGAGAGAGAGGATGAGAGGGGGGAAGGTCAGAGGGAGAAGCACTCTCCATGAAGCTGGGCCAAGGCTCATTTCTTTTTACCTCACTGCCTTCCAAAAGGGAATTTTCCCAAAGCCAGAGGTAATGTCTACCCACCAGTGTCTGTGTCTCTGGGAGGGAGGAGCTCTGTTTTCCTCCCATTATAGGTAAATCGTGGTCATTAGCAGTGCCTCTGAAAGGCTGTAGTAGGGGCTCGGTTAAATCCAGTCACTTTGTGCTGATTCAGGCACAGCTGAAGTGCAACTTTGGGCTAATCAAATGAAAAAAGTAAACAAGATCATTAAGATGCATGTTTAATTCTCAAGGCTTTGACATGTTTCAGTATGCAAAGGGCTGTTATTTATAGATGTGCCCTTACCAGCTGGATGAAGCAGTCCCGTGAAAGCCTCGTAATCTTAAGCATCGTTAGTATTCACGTAAGACTTGACTGCATCTAAACGCCCTAGAGTCATAAGTATCTTGAAGGCCTCAAGCTAGAAGCAGCCTTTGAAATCATCTAAGACAGTCCCTGCATTTAGCTGTTGAGAACACAGACCCAGAGAGGGAAGTGGCTTGCTCAAAGTCACGTATCCAGAGGAAAATTCGGGGAAGGGAGGAGTGGGGAGTGTCACCTACTTGGCAGGAATTTAAAATTCCTACACACGTTGCCTTACTTGACCTATGCAGGAACCTGACACGGTACTGTTACTGCCCCATTTTACAGAAGAGAGGCGGGCACAGCACTGCTGCCTCCTGTAAGCATTCATTTGAAGCTCTCCAAGGCAGTTGTGCACACCTGGCCAACAAGAGAGACTGGGAACACTGACTGTCCACCTGCAGTGAGTGTGGGGCCCTCTGTGGATGTGAGGTGGCAACTGAACCTGAGACTGTAACCGGTAGCTGCTTCCCTGTCCTGCCTGCGTGAGCACCTGCGTCCGCACCAAGAGTGACGCCACTGGGTTCTGTGTTACCGGGCCTTTGGATGCAAGTCAGCCACCTCAAAGGCAGACTCTAACCAAGAATTAGAAAAACTGGCCATGTTGGCCTTATTCAGACTTGGCGTCTTCATCCCCAAACTGCTGAGGGCATTTTCTAGAGCGATTTTGAACTTCCCTCCCTTTCTCCCTCTGTGTATGACGTGTAACTGGTCAGCACGTGCAGAGCACAGACCTGGTGGGCGGCTGCGGCAGAGCCAGAATGCAGCCCCGAGTCAGGGCCGTCTACAGCCTCCCACTCACAAGCAGTGCCCCTAAGTAACGCTGACCCAGTAGTACAGAATAGCACAGCTACCTCTACTTGTTAGTTAATATCATTTCTCCCAAGCCCCTTGGAGATGGTATTTACTTTCTGAAACAGCTGTGTGGTAGCTACTGTTCTCAACCTCAAGTTATAAACAAATCTGAACCATAAAGTGAGTAAGTCACTTTGGCCAGGGTCATCCAGCTCGTAACCAGTAGAAATGATGGTGGTAATAATAATAATAGCAGTAGTAGTAGTAGTAGCAGCAGCAGTGACAGAGCTGGGATTTCATACCTAGGGCTCCCAGCCACCCTCTTCACCACAATGTGTTGTCAATTCCCCGCTGTGCTGTGCTTCCCCGCTGTGGGGGCAGAGCAAGGGAGCCTTAGAACAAAGCAGTCAGGCTGCAGTGAGCATGGAGGCCACCAGAGGGCGCAGGGCTGCCAGCTCTGTGCATTTTCCGTTTCTGAAGGTCCCTTTCCCACTGGGGGCTCTGCTTCCTTTCTCCACAACCCCCAGGGCCGGGGCCTCCCAAAGACAGGTAGGGAGCCCAGTGGCGAGCCCCCAGAATCTTCTCCCACATCAGAGGTTGCTAGAGGGAGCCAAGGAGCCCCTATAGTTCTCATCACTAAACATACTGGTGGGGCCCACTGCAGAGCTGAGCTGCCGAGCTGCCTTATCTAAGCCTGCTTCCCTCCTCCAGGCCCCCAGGGCAGAGTGGGAGAGGTCACCCCATCTCCAACCCCAAACTCTGAGTGTCCTGAGGCTCTGCCTTTCTGGGAGCCGCTGACACTGGGGGCTGGCATTGTTTTGGCAGGTGCAGAGAGGGCTGTGGCCTGGCCAGCCACATACCTTGCCCTCCCAGCCCTGCCTCAGCCTAAGCTGGCTCTGGTGTCCGCACACACTCACGCTCTCCTGCGGCCCGCACAAACATTGTGGGTATCACTGCCATTTGCCAGGCCCCCTACGCTGTATTTGAGCCATTATCTGAGTTAACAACCCCCGCTGCTTTGGAGGCCGAGTCTTTGTCTTCCTTTTACGGCAGGATGGTGCTGTTGAGAGACATGAAGTCATCTGCCCAAGGTCACAGCCCAGTGAGACAGGCCGGTGACAGAACAGGAAGCCAGCTCCTCCTCCTTCCAGTCTGTTCTTCCCACTGAGGTATGCCGTCTCTTCCACAAAACTCCCCTGGTGCCCTTGACCTCTCTCAAGGCTAGTCACCACACCCATCCTGCCCCACCCTACCCCAGCACAGGATCCAGGCGGACGTCATGGAGGGTGAAGATGCCCCTCTCTCAACGCAGGCCCCAAAAGGTCAGAGAGGCAACTTCCTGTCCTGGACAATGGCAATAAAGACATCTGAGGACACTTCCCACCCTTCCCGGGCTTGATGACGTTCACAGGCAGAGGCTGCCCTGGGAACAGACCTCTGGTTCCGTGTGAGTGAAAGTACACAAACTGTGTGACTCTGGGCTCCTTGTAAGTCCTATACCTGGGTGACTAAGGTGACTAGATGGCCATGTGACAGATGGTGCCCACGGGGCCTTATGTGTGTGTGTGAGACTACTCGTGAGCAAGTCCTTCCTGGCGTGTGTGTGCTCGTGTGTGCTTGTGTGACTGTGTGCTCTGTGTATCTGCATGCTCGTCAGGGGCAGATAGAGAAAGCATGCTGGGGGTGGGGAGACAATTCCTCGCTCAAATTCTGCCTCCCTCCTCCCTTCCGAGCCTTCTTAGCCACTTGAGACCCCCCAGGGGCCCAGGTCCCAGGGGACACCTGCCTGGGAGAGAGCTGGGTTCCCAGGCACTATCAGGGTTGGGGACTGTGGGTGCGATGCTGGTGAATTCTTCCCCTTCCCTCATCTCTATCTTGCTCCTGTGGCGGCTCCTCCCTACTGATCTGAGCTGGATTTCCAATCTAGCTCTACCTGCCCCTACCCCGCCCAGAGCTACCAGGCCGGGCCAGAACCTGGTTCCTCCCGAGCTGCTGGCCCGTGGCTGAGCATGTTCCCTGTAGGCCCCAAAGGCCACAGAAATACAGGAGTCAATGGAAAGAACACAGATTCTGCAATCAGAAGAAGCCTGAATTCCATCTGGGCAAATCGTCCTTTCTGAGCCTCAGTTTCCTTATTTGTAAAATGGAGATGGAATGTCTTACCTCAAAGTGTTGAGGAGAAGTCAGATGGAAGGCAGCCAGCATGGGCCCTGGCACACCACAGTCCCCAAGACCACTCTGCCAGGTCTGCCTCCCTCCTCTCCCACATGCAGTCTCTCGCTGCACTGCCCAGACCGGCTACCTCTCCGGCACACGTCCTCACCCTCCCGGAGCACTGGCAGGAGTGGAACGCATCCCTTTGCAGGACTGGTACCGCACCATACCTAGGCAGCCCGCTCCCACCCCTAGTGCCGCAACAGTCTTTTGAAAGTGATGCTCTTCCCATGGTCTTACCCTGCTCTGATAGGCTTCCCACTTTCTCAAGGTGAAGGGCAAATATCTCAGCCCGGTATTTAAAGCCTCCTTCCCTGGCTGTTGCCCACAGCACCTCTTGACACATTTTCTGCTTCAGCACCCCTCCCCCAATTCCCTTCCCCTCCGTGCTTCCCGCTGCCCTCCCTTTGCCCCACAGCCCCCATCTCTGTGGGTCCAAATCTGCCCATTGATCAAGGCTCAGTTCAAACGCCACCTCGGCTGGCAAGCATTCTCATACCTGACCCCATGGGAACTTCTCTCATGGCTCTCAGTCTGCTTCCTACAGGTCCCGTCCTCCCTCTAGCCTGGGGCCTCTGGGGAAAGTGGCCAGAGCTCCAGCTGTGCCTCTTTTCTTCCTGACAGTCTTCAGGGGTGTTTCTGTGGCCAACACCCAGAGTAGACTGAGGGCTGGGGGGACAGGAGGCAGCTGCTGGTGAATGGGGTGCCACCATGGCCTCATTCTGGCCAGGCCAGAGGGGATGTGACATGAAAAGCCAACAGTCCCCTGGAGCCTGGAGGAAAGAGCCTGCCTCCCAGGGCCTGGGGGAGGGGAGGGCGCCCTCCAGCCCAACCCAGCAAGGCTCAAAAGATTGGGCGTCCTTCAAGACAGGCCCACACCTCATGCAGGTCCACTCTAAGGAGGGAATGTGGAGGTATGTGATGCATGCCTCCTGAGGTGTCAGGAAGGCCATGGGTGATGGCAAGGCTGCCGGCATTGGGGTTGCATCATGGGAGGGCTTCATTTAAAAGGAAAGGGTGGTGGTGCCCTGGGGGATTTGGGGCTCCAATTTTCAGCTTTGTGATTCTAGCTGCTGCCAAGTGCACCTGGCAATGAATGTGAAAAGTTGTGCCTTCCCCTAGGCCTAGGTAGCCACGTGGCTTGTGTCCACACTGATCCTCTGTTGGCTGGGTGCCCTGTGCAGTGCGCTACCAATACAACCGTACCTGGCTCCTGTGTATTACGCACCCTTGGGAAAGTCATGGCCTCTCAACCTCTCTGGGCTTCTGAACTTCAGTTTAGCCATCGATAAAATGGGCTTCTATAGTTATTTCTGACGTAAATAGTAAAAATGTTAGAGGCGGGTGGAACCCAGAGGAGGTGGAGATGGTCTTAAGCCAGACTTGCTGGAGCTGGGCATCAGGGAGGCAACTTTTCTAGACAATATGAAATTCACAAAGTAGTTCTTGTCTCTATCTTTCAGATGTGGAAACAGATTCTGGGAAAGGCCACGCAGCTGTTCCCTAAAGGAGCTGGGACTCTGACCCAGGGCTGCCTCACTTCAAAGCTGGTGCTCTGTCACCTCAGCAGGTCTGGGCCCTTCTTCCCAGTTCACTCCTAGGAGCACTTTTGGGATCCTGGTGGAAGGGTGAGCAGAGGCTGACCATGAAGGGCCCTGAATGCCAAGCCAGGGAGTCTGGGCTTTCTTCTGAAGGTCTGGGGCAGCCAATGGTGGGTTTTTAGGTGGGGTGGCAGGTCGTAGAGGTGGCATGGCTTGGAAGGCTACAGAGGAGCCAAAGTTTGCCAGAAGGGGTGGCCTTGGATGTGGGCAGCCCAGCAACCCCAGACCCACCTGCTGCCGATAAGGAAATAAAGAGGGGTCTGGGAGTCCTGGGGACCAATGCCCCAGGACTCAGGTGGGGACCTATGGTTCTGGAAGGGCCCCAGCTGCTTCAACACAGGAGCACATGGAGGGGGCCTGCACTCACACCTGGGCTGGGGCTGGGCTGGGAACTGTGAGGGTACGGGAAGGGGAGTTGGTTCCCATTTCCCAGGGCAGACGTCAGAGGTGGTTAGTAGGGCAGGGCCCAAAGATCTGAGGCCTAGGAGCCATTTCCTCTTTCCCACAGCATGAACCACGTCACTCCCACAACCCCCGACCCATTCCAGTTCTGCCTCACACCAGGTAGGCCCGGGCTAGGGAAGAAAGAAGCTTTAGGAAGCAAAGCCCCCCCACCCCCGTCCCTCTGTAGCTGGGGAGGGGAAAGACTGAAGACCAAAGTCAGCCAGATACAGGGCTCTTCCAGCCCACGGCAGCCCTGCGCAAGCCCCATCCTTAATGTTCAACTCTATTTCATTTCGCTTGAGCCCCACACTGACCAGCCTTGATCCCAAACCTGACCCTAACCAGCCTCCACGTCATCTGCAATCCCAACATCAGTCACAATCAATCCCAATCCCAGTCACAGCGGCTCCCCGATTCCAGACCCAACTCTGACATCCCATCCCGCCCTCAGCTCCATTCTAACCCTGCCTTGGACTCAAACCCCACTTTGAGTCCCAATTTGACCTCCTGCCACTAACTGCTCCTCCATCTTGCCCCAGCTTAGCCCCAAACCAATCCAGAACCTCAGGCTGACCCTAACCAGCTTTCACCCTAACCCAGCTCCACTGCACCCACCCCAGTTCAGTCCTAGGACCAGCCTCAGCTGTACTCCAGATTCGTACCTGGTTGTTCACCTCCATCCCCATCACAGCAAACTCTACCCTTCAGCCTGGACTCCATAACCCCACCAGAGCCTGTCCTGTCCCTCCCCCTCCTGGGTGCACACTCCCACCCAGTGGTCAGCAAATGGAGGCCACCATGCAACTGGACCCAACATGCAGACCCCGGTGTGGGCATGTGCATGGGCGTGCGCACGCGCGTGCACACACAGGAGAGGGGAGGGAAGTCCAGTCCAGCTGTGAGGACTGGCCTGGGAGAGCAGGTAGGGCAAGTGTTTCCTCCTCCCTTAGGCAGGAACCCTTTGCAGTTCCCTCCCTGCCAGACTCTGCCCCTCCAGTTCCTTCTTCAGTACTGACTCTCTCCACCCAGGAATTCTGGCCTCTGTTCCCTACCTGAAAGCTGTCCTGGCTTCTGGCCTGGTTTGTTTGTAGATTAGAACGATGGAGTGCCCAGGGCTTTCCTTCTGCTGTGTCCTGGGGGCCTTGCTCACAACAGAACACAAGGACCATGCACTGAGCTGGAGAGTCCAAGCCTAGAGGGGCAGAAACACGCACCCAGGTAATCCTACCCAACCAGACCCCCAGGAGGGGAATGTATCTGTTTCTGTGGGAACTAAAAGGGGTTATTTAGCTGGGGATACAGTGCGGGGATAGTCGGTCTGGGCCTTCAAGTCTGAGCAGGAGTTCACCTAGTGACAAGGATGGAAAGACCTTCCAGACAGATAAAATAGCATGTTCAAAGGCAGGGAAGCATGTTCAGGAAGGTTGGGGGAGGTGAACCCGTTACGAAAAGTCAGGTTGGGGAGATTAGGTTGGTCTAGTTCGGGAAGAAGGGGAGAAGAGGAGAACACGTGGTAGGGGTGGTAGTTGGAAGGTAGAAACAGCAGAACTGAGGAGGTTAGGGGAGCACGGGCAAGGGTGTGGGGAGGCGTTCATTCTGGGACACTCTGAGATTGAAGAACAGGCACGTCAGCACCGAATGAGGACAGGCTGTGGCTCAGGTGGTCACCAAAGGGGTCAAGAGGGACCAGAAGCTGCTGCTATTGATAAAAATAATAATAATGGGATGAACCTTTCACTGAGTGATTTCTGTGTGCCAGGCGCTGAGCTAAGCATTTTTACATCATCTAATCCTCAGAATAAGTCTACAAGGTAGGTGTTAGTAGTGGCATTGATCCACAAGGGGTGCTGAGGCTCAGAGAGGAGAAACAATTTGCTCAAGTTCATACACATTAAAATCGTGTGGTAGGTAGCACTTGAACCCAGGCCCATGGGACAGCAGAGCTGAGTCCTTCCTCAAAGTCACAGTGGCCAAACCTAGTACCTACCTTGGTGTACAACTCATCTCTTATCCTTTGAAGCTCCCTTGTAACCCCCCTCTCCCCCTAGGCTGAACTACTCACTTCCCTGAATATTCCAGACCTGTTTACCTCCTGCTTGTTCCACAGGTAGCATCCTCTGCAAGAAATGGCCTACCCCTGACCCCTTTTTTCTTTTTTTTTTTTTTAAGATTTTATTTATTTATTTGACAGAGATCACACGTAGGCAGAGAAGCAGGCAGAGAGAGGGGAGGAAGCAGGCTGATGCGGGGCTCGATCCCAAGACCCTGGGATCATGACCTGAACCTAAGGCAGAGGCTTTAACCCACTGAGCCACCCAGGTGCCCCTCCCCCCACCCCGGGCCCCTTTTCTAAGAAAATTCCACTCTCTCCAGAACTTAGTGCTGACACAACCTCCTTTGGGAACTGTTCCTGAACTCCCCACCCCTGGGCTGGATGGGAACGCTCCTCCATCCACCCACTCCCCCATACCCACTCCCCTAATCACCTTGCATTACCACTGTTTGGGCACCCCTCCTTCAGGGCTGGGCTGGGTCTGCAGCCCCACCCCATCACCCCACCAGGCGGGGAGACCAGGTGTCAGGGAGTGTGTGTGGCTGGTAAATGAATGCAGTACCCAGCCTGGCTGGGGGGCGGGGGGTGTTAAAGTGGGAGCCCAGGGAGGGGTCGGAGTTCTGCAGAGCTGGGGGGGGGGACCTGATCTCTCTCTTATCTGCCAGGGCTGTCCCGTGCCTTATCTGATTAGCCCTGAGTTGACAGGCAAGCCGCTGAGATGCTGATAAGTCTCCCTAGTTACTCAGTAACCATGCCCTCATTAAAAGTCCCACTGTTTCCCTCCCGCATCCAGAACCAACCACTCCTCCCTCTTGGCAGCTGCTGCCATGGACACCTTCCTTCTCTCTGCACTGTGCCTCCTTGGGACCTGGGCTGTCCTGGCAGGGGGAGTCACCGTGCAGGTAAATCCTCTGGCCCAGCTGGCTCTCTGCCCCCAGTGCCCAGGGCCTGTCCTCTGAGACGGCACTCTCCTTGGGCCTGGAGTAGAGGGTGCGTCTCGGGTGTGGCTATTTCTCAGGAGCCGGTCGCAGCCCTGCCTCCTACCCTTTCCCCTTCAAACTTCCAGAGAGAAGAGAAATCACGATCAGGGAAAGGGAGGTGATGAGCCAGTTTACTAAGTGCCTGCCCGGAGTCAGGTTCCTCCTACCATCGCCCTGCGAAAATGGGATTATTAGTCCCATTCTCGGAGGAGGAAAACAGCCTCCGGCCCAAGGCACGTGGCCGGGAAGTGAAGGTGCTCGATTCACTTCTAGACCTTCCACCTCAGTCCGGTCTGTGGCTAGAGCCCCGGCCTGGGTCTTGGGAGTCTGCGGACATCCTGGAGGGATCTGCAGGCTGACCTCACACTCTGCGCATGTCCCTCTCAGGATGGAAAGTTCTCTTTTCCTCTGGAGTCAGTGAAGAAGCTCAAGGACCTCCGGGAGCTCCAGGAGCCCCGCACCAGGAAGAGTGGTGGGCCCGCGGTTCCCCAAGTCTGCAGCCACCAGAAGTTTCCAGAAGAACTCAAACCCCTCTGCAAGGAGACCAACGCCCCGGAGATCCTCCATAGGCTGGGTGAGTAGCTTCCTCTCCGGTGGGTGGGGCCTGGGAAGCCCCTGATTGGTGGCCCCCGGAGGGAGAGATGTGCTCTGATTGGTGAGTCCGCTGAACCCGTTCTAAGTTGTAATTGGCGAAACTTACTTTTGAAAGATCCTCGCTCTGGCCGGTGATTGGTTGGTGGTTCTGCGTCCCGGGCCCTCTGGCCTTGGCTATTGCTCCTCCTGGGTGGAATCCCCACTCTGACTGGCTGGCTTGAGCGGTACCTGTTTGGGGAGGAAAGACCAGCGGGTGGGCGGGGACAGGCCTGGGTTTCTCCTGGGGATTCAGGGGCACCTGTCCCGGTTCCCGCGCAAGGGAAGTTGGAGGCTCTGACCCTTCGGCACCCCATCTCTTCTGCGCAGAGGCCATCGCGGAGGACCCGAGGTCGTGCGAGATCTGTGCCTTCGCAGCCTGTGCGGGGTGCTAGGACAGCCGGCTCGCGGCCGCCTGGCCCTCCCCCGCAGGATGCTCCCACACCTGCAGCAGCAGCCTCCAGGGGAAGAGTGAAGAGTGGGTGGCCTGGGGCGGCCTGGGGAGGCCCAGCCCCTGACCCATCCGAGTTGCGGGTGCTTTCCAAGATCCACTGCAACCCTCCGCTAATAAACCAGTTCCCAGAGTCGTCCTGGTGTCGCTTCCTTCCTCCCTTCATTTGCCAGTGGACTTGGAAGCCAGCTTTCTAAGGGTGCCTACCCTGCCCGGCAAGCTCGGGGTTTAGTGTGCGGCTCCCCCCGATGAAGCTGCCCCCCGCCCAGGCGTTGTCACCACACACAGGCACTGAGGGGACCACGACCCCCAGACCACCCATGGTGCAGGTGGAATTTGTTCTTTTCTTCCACATCTCCTGGGACACTGGAGACGCTGGGCCTGAGTGAGTGCAGGAGTCTGCAGGCGTGGATGTCCCACACACAGCTTGAGGGGTGGTGAGACTGGCCCCGGGCTCTGGAGTGTTCAAGGTCTGGCAGGCCCGGGGCCCCATGGACCACAGCAGTGTAGCCTCCTCCGCGCGGGGACCACACCTTAAGCCCGGCCCTCACCCCTTCTTCTCTGCTGCCCTCACCTGTGCTCGGCTTCTCTTCCCACACTCCTAGCCAGATAAAGTCCTCCCTGAGGCCCCAAGGCTGTGCTCCCGTGGCCTCTTCTCCTCAGATGCCCCTCCCAGGAGGGGCTTTGTGTTCCCACTCTGTCCCTGGTGCCCTGTGGGCACTTTGATCAGCTGTACCCCTTGCAGGGCTCTGGCCCGCTGTGCTAGAGTGGCTTCTGTGCTTGGGAAGGTCTCTCTAACCCCCAGAGCAGGTGAAACCCACCACACTGACGACTGTGGGAGGACACAACCGAGGGCAGGGGGGAAAGCCAGAGCTACACAGGCCGGCCTCAGGTCTTGCACATACTGTGTGATGCTAGGAAAGTCGCTTTCCCTCTCTATGCCTCAGTGTCCTACCCTGTAAAACTGGGACTGTGATAGTACCTGCCTCCCAGGCTGGGTGAAATACTCTAAATGTGTATGTCACGCAGGTAAAGTTCAGGCCATGTGCAAACAGAGAATCAATAAATGGTAAAAACAAACAAACCAGAAAATGGGGAACCAGGGCCAGGCTGAGACAGGTTCAGACAAGGGCGAGGAGGTGAGGCACAGAGGGCTGCTTGTTAGCAAAGTTAGAGGGAAGGGGGAAAGAGGAGTGACCAGGGCATTTCTTGGGGAGTTGGTTGGAGGGGAAGGGACATAGGGTGATTCAAGTAGAATTCCCCGGGCTGTAGAAATGGAATTCGCAGGGTATGGTGTCTTCAGGTCAGAAGAGGCTTTGTGAACGGGGCTGGGAGGCAGGCATCTGCATTAGTGCTTGGGATATGCACTGCGGTGGATGGACACTCAAAACCAATCTGGAGGTAGGAAGGCGGAGGGCATTCTAGAAGGTGGAGTAGGTGCGGGCACAGCATGGGGAAGGTCCGAGGCACTGGAAGGGTCCGGTAGGGACAGGGTGGGTCCTGGGAGGCACACATGGCTGGGTTTGAACCTGCCGGTGTCACTTACATGTTGTGAAGCCTTCTCTGAGACTTGGTTTCTTCATCCGAAAATGGGAATGCTAGCAGACCCCAGCACCCAGCGTTGCAGGGGGATTTGAGGAGACAACAGGGTGGGGCAGGGTCATTTAATGCTCCTACTCTGGACCTGGACTCAGGGGGTGGATCCTGGCTCTGCTGTTAGCAGCTATGTGACTGTGGCCAGGACTCAGCCTCTTCTCCCCTCAGGCTCCTCATCTGTAAAATAGGGAAGACAAGATTCCCTACTTTGTGAGGTTGAGCGAAGATTAAATGAGGTGACCCATGAAAAGCTCTTATAGGCCCGCTGGGCCCATAGTGGGCCCTCTGCTGGTGCTGCCAGCATTGTCTGTGTGGGTGGCTCAGCCTGAGCCTGGCACGTAGTAGAAGCTCGGTGAGTGGCCGTTCCCTTCACCACCTCCTCCCCAGGCAGGTGGGGACTCAGCATAGCTGAGGGGAGCCATGGGAGCCGAGGCCAGACGGTGCTTGGGCTCAGTTTAGCTTTGAGAGGGGGTACTAGGGAGCCACAGAAGGATAAGGGACCCCATCAGAGCAGTTCCTCTGGCATGCTGGGCACCAGAGACACAGCAGGCACTTCGAAGGGCCCAGCCAGCCTTGCCTGTGGGGTGAGGGAGAGGAAAGAACTAGAGCTCTGGGGTTTGTGGCCTGGTGGAGTGGGAGACTGCAGGGCTCATGAGCAGAACTGGGCCGGGAGTGGCAGCTGGTCTAGGGGGAGTTCGCCGTGGCCTTGGCCGTGGGTGAACTGAGCTCAGAGACCACGGCCCCCTTTGTGTCTGGCTCTCCTCTCTGGCTGCACAGGCCAGGGGCTGTGGAGGAGCCCAGCCTGTGGGAAGGCCCAGGAGCTGGCGGCAGCTGTGAGAACCCAGGGGCCCCTCTGTGAGGCAGGGTCAGTGTGGCCTCGGGCCACGGGGAGCCACTAATGTGGTGGTTGAGAGCATGGGGTCTGGCCCGGCCTGCCATTCTGCCACTTCACTGAGCCTGCCGTCCTGGATGAGCCTGTCACCCTGGACTAGTTGGGTCTCTCTCTGTACGTGGGTCTCTTTATTTGTAAAGCAGGGTGTTTATTGAACAGTACCTGCTTCATTAGACTGTTTCCAGGACTCCGTGAGTTTAGAGTAGGGCCTAGGGTACAGCAAATGCTCAATAGACTTTTAATTTTTTAAAAAATTTTATTTATTTGAGAAAGGGAGAGATAGTGAGAAGGAGCACACAAGCAGAGAGAGAGGGAGAAGCAGGCTTCCTGCCGAGCAGGGAGCCCAATGTGGGGCTCGATCCCAGGACCCTGGGATCATGACCTGAGCCAGAGGGGAATGGTTAACAACTGAGCCATCAGGCCACCCAGGCACCATGACATTGGTTATTATTATTATTATTATTATTCCTCAGGGTCGCCAGGATGGAGGGAAGGAGGAAAGGTCTCCCTTCTGGAGCTGGCCAGACGGTCCTAGCGAGCCTGAGAAGGGAGGGAGCTCAGGAAGGTAAGGGTGAAGGTCAAGGCCCATCTTCTCAGGAGCCCCAGGGCAGAGGCAGCCCAGACACCCGGCCTGGGGAGGGGGTTTTTCCCTGTACCCCCCCAATCGGTGCAGCCCCACCTCCAGGGGAAGCTCTCTACCCCCCAACTCCCCCTGCAAACTGGGCTGGAGCGCAGTTTGGGCTCTGCAGCTGGGCCGGGCCTGGAGCTCGTCTTGTGGGGTCAGATGGGTCCAGGCGCTCTGCAGCGTCTAAGCTCTGTGATTTTGGGGGACTCATTCCACGCCCCAGCCCCGCCAGCCTCCCTCTTCCTATGTGAAACAGGGCTCGCTGATCCAACTCCTCAGGCACTGGAAACTGGGAAACCCCTGCCTGTGTCCTGGGATCAACCTTTCTGCCGGCGCACTCAGCTTCCCAAGCAGCTCTGCTGGGGGCTCCCAGGGATGAACATATGGACTCCAGACTCGGGGTGTAGGTAGTTGGGCATCTTTATTAGGCAGCAAGGCTGCCTTGGGCAAGACTCCCCTCCAACCATGTGTCCAACCGCCTTGTGCCACGTCCAGCCGCTCAGGCCTCGGACCGGTGATGGTGATGCGTGCAGGGGCCTTGAACCGGGGGTGTGGGCTGGGAAGGCAGCAGGCTGGGGGCAGCGTGCGCGCGGTCTCAGGGCAGCCAGACCCATCAGAGGCAGCCAGTGCAGGCGACATTCACACACAGCTCGCAGTCATCGTTAGCAATGCTCTCTGGGTAGGGGACAAGACCAGTCAGTAGCTGCCCATGAGACATGGGGGCCAGGGCAGCCGGAGAAGGACGGCTCTGGAGAGGGCCTGACCATGTCAGCAGCATCTCTCTCAGGGGTCCAGAGCCTCAAGTTTCAACAGCAGAGAGTGGCCCGGGGCTGAGTCCCAGGCCTCCCCTGTCTCCCGGTGCCTGGGCCAGCCCCTTACACACTTGGAGCTGGGGATATCCCTGTTGGCTCTCTCGGGAGGAGAGGGGGCCGGGCACAGGGCCGGGCACGGGCCTGACGCTTCATGGGTGTCACACTCGCTGGCCAGCTCTGCTCTCTCACATTTTGGCTTAGATGTCACCTCCTCTTGGAAGCCTTTCAGACCCCTTATGGGACCCCAGACATGAGCCATCTCCCCTCGGTCCCCTGTGCTTCCCCCATTGCCCCCCGCCCCGGGCACCGCCCCCCCACCCCACCCCCGGATTGCGGTCCTTGCTTACAGGGCTCTGGCCCAGGCCTCTTCACAGGTGGGAACCTGTGAAGTCCACTAGGACCATCAGCGGTCCGGGGTACTGGGGACTGAGGGGTTCCTGGCGTGTCTGACTTGCGGTGCTCAGACAGGAAAGGCCAGAGGCTGAGCTTTTTGATGTTCCCTGTCCCAGCCACTGGGTGCTTACTAGAAAGAACATGAAGTGGCGGAGCTGCGGGGGTGGGGAGGAGGGAGAGCAAGGGGCGGGGGTCAGGAAGCTCCGCAGACGTGAGGATACTCACTCAAAGCCTGGAAGACGCTGGCAGCTTCCTTGGATGCGCAGACGGGCTGGAGGTCCGGCGGCAGGGCCGGGTCGTGACACACGGAAGGCACGAGGCTCTGGGTCTGGAGTCTGGAGACTCTGGAGGGGTTGGGCCCCCTCTGCTCCTCCAGGTCCCTCAGCTTCTTCACTGATTCCAGCTGGACCTGGAAGCCTTGGTGCTGGAGGGCCAGAGGGGACAGGAGGTGAGAGGGTATCAAAACCCGGGCCAGGACGCCAGAGGTCCTCCGACCCCGCAGAGCCTTCCCTGTTCTCATGGGGGGTCCTGGGAGCGGGGACTGCTGGGGACGTGGGGAGCTGGTGCCTGATACGTCACACCCCACCATGCCACAGGCTCCCCATTACTGTGTATGAGGTCACAGCGAGGCTGGAGAGCAAGTGATTCAAGGTATGGGCTTTGGAGACCCGCGGAACCCCAGTTCAAATCCCGGTTCTTCACAACTGGCCTCCTGTCTCTTCCGCACTTGGGGCCTCATCAAATGCATGCATCTCCCTAGTGCCTGGCACCTGGGCCACACTCGGTAATGGGGTGATCTCCCCTGAACGGACATGGCACAGTGATACCCCCCAGCTGGCTGGTTCCAAGGCCAGAGATGCAGGGGGAAGCTGCCTCCTGCCCCCACAAGGAGGCCCAACCGGGAGTCACGAATGTGTCAGACTCCAGGGCCCCAGGCGTCCCCCTCCTTGCTGGCCCCTGGCATCCTGGCACCCCACGGGCAGGCCCTGGAAGGAGCCCCGGGCCCCCTGCTGACTTTGCTCTGAGCCTTTGTGTATACTGGGCCCTCTGCCCCAGGCGATCCACATCCTCTGTGCCCGGCTGCCTCCTGCTCAGCCTTCGAGGTCAGCTGTCACCTGCCAGGGAACCTTTTTCTGGTGACTCTCTCCCACCCACCCATACATGGGCGACCAGAGAGACTCCTCTCCTTCAGGGCTCCTTAAGGGCGGGGACCACATCTTGTTCCAGCTTCTGACCTCTGACCAGGATGTGCCTTCTGAGAGAGCAGTGGTGACTAGCGGTGGTTTATTACTGCTGTCATCACCATTGTCATTGCCATCGGCGCTCCGGCTGCCCCCACCCACCTGCTGTCTTGGTCCCTGGGTTGTGATTAAGTGTTGGGGTGAGCCCTGGGCACTTGCTTCCCCGTATCCCATGAGTTTCCTAGCGTCCCTTCGTCATCCCAGCCGCTCCCCTTGGGGACCTTTAGGCGAAGGGCACAGCGGCCAGAGGGACTCACCTGAATGGAGACTGAGTGTGTGTCCTGCAGCAGCAGGAGGAAGACCACAGCCACCCCGGGCAGGAGCCCTGACACCATCCTGCCACTCATCTCACTCTGTATCCCACTGCCCCTGTCCACCGACTCCCATCTGCTTCCCCAGTGAGGAGCTCTTTATAGGCCGCGCTCCAGTGCCCTGGTCACTCATTAACTGGCCAGCTGGGGTGGGGCTGACAGCTGGCTGGCTCTCCAACAAGCCTGAACCCATTCCCAGGAAGGGCGCTGGGGGTCATAAGGGCAGGGAGGCCCAGAGCTCCTAGGAGGAGGCACCTGGGGTGGGGCTCTGTGGGAGGGCCTTGGACACACCACTTACCTTAGCTCCAGAAGACACCTAGTCAAGTGGAATGATGGAGAGACCATTCTATAAACTGAGAAAGTGAGGCTCAAGAGGTGACGTAACTTGCCCCAGGTCACCAAGCCAGTCGATGGCAAGAGCAGGGACTCAAGTTTGTCTTTGACTCAGGTCAGCCCATGGTCCTTTCTTCACAGCCTTGGAGACAGAAGGACTTGGGCTCAAATCCTGGTCCTGCTGCCACTGTGGGAGTTTGGACAAGTCACACCAACTCTGACGAGCCCGTTTCGCTCTCCCATCAAGTGGGCAGAGTGACAAAATCTGCTGCATGAGGTCCCCATGGGGATGACGGGGCCAGGCCCTCTTGAGTCCCCGAGGAACAGGAGCTCCTTAACCTCCCTCTAGGCAGTGCCTAACCCACCAGCCCAAGGGCTGATCGTTGGTCAGACAGAAGAGGGCAAAGTCCCCAAGGGTGTCATCGCCGCTCCCACCCAGCAGCTGTTAACAGTGCTCGAGCCAAGGCTCACCTCCACTGGGCAGGGAGCCCGGCATGGGACGGGCACCCTACTCACGACACTCAGTTGAGGCCCAGGTGGCCCAGCTAGGCTCACTCTTCAACCTGTAGCTAAAATTTGACCTCATCATGCCCTAATACCGTGCTTGCCCACAGCTTTGCTGATGAATTCCACCTGCCTGAAATGCCCGTCTCCCCCTTTGCCTTATCTTGGGATGGAATGGGAAAGGGCTTGGGCGAGCTCTGGCATTTCCTATGTCTGCCTTTGAATCCAGACTTCAGCCTTTACTCTTCAGAGTGTGAAGGAATTAATGGACTCTGACATGCTTTTTCAGCTGAAAACGGAGAATAATCACCCGTAACCATAGCTTTCGTTTCTTGAACGTGCACCACGAGCGAGCGAAGCACAGTGCTGGTTTATGAGAATGATTCCATCCGATCCTGTAGGAGAGGTGTAATGGTGGTCTCCATTTTCCAGATGAGTAACCCAAGGCCCAACAAGGTCAAGGACTGTGTGGGTAAGAGGGGACAGCCGGCCTTAGCTCTGCTCAGCTGACTGTTCTAGACAAAGGAGCATGGGCCTTGGAGGCAAGAAGATCTCCCTGCTTCTCAACTGTGTGACTTTGGGTACCTTACTTAGCTTCTCTGAGCCTCTGTTTCTTCATCAGTGAGTGGAGGAAATCGTGAATAATTTCACGGTGGCTATCATGAGCAAACGCAGAGCAGGCCCGCCCCAGAGGAGTCCAGGACTCTCTCCCTGTCCCCAAGCTGACAGCTTCCCCAGCTAGCGGCCATACAGTCTGTGGAGGCCCCTCTTTCTCTTCCCTGCCTTCTGGCTCCTCCAGCCATGGCCCATCATGTATTACTCTTTTCCTGGGAATAAGCGGTGACTTCCTTATCTGCCTACCATGACTCAAATTCCCATCTCGGCCCAGGTCCTCCTAATCACTTCACGAATGACCCCCCATCCATCAAAAGTAACTGAGTCACAGGTGCAAACCCACGCTGCCGCCCGCGATCAGCCGGGGTACTCTGACATTTCCCAGGGTGCTCTGACCTTTCTCTGACCATCACCACCAGCCTGGACTCCGGTCTCTGTGTGGAAGCTTCAGACCGCCATGGCAGAGTGAGTGACGGTTCGCCTGCGTGTGTGTGTTCAGGCTCTCCTCTCCCCAAACTGGGTTTCCCGCCCAGGGCCCGCTTCGGCGGAGCCCTGGCACCTGTGACCCGCCCTGCCCCTAAATGGACCACTTGCCGAGCAGCACTTACCACCACCGACCACTCTGTCTCTCCTAGAATAAAGCATTTTCTCCACTTGCCTTCTGGGATGCAGGTTCTCCAATCTCATAGGCCCATCTCCTCAGGCTTCTTTGTTGGTGGTCCCTTCTCTTTTTGACCTCTGGTCCCTTCTCTTTGACCTCTGGACCTCAGAATGCTCCAGGGGCTCCAGCACTCAGTCCTGGGACCACTCTTCTGGGTCTGATCACCAGTGATCTTATCTCGTCTCAGGAACTTCAGCCACAGATTCCTGATTCTCCCCCTAACCTGACCTCTCCCCTCAGTTCCAGACTCCTTTGTTTACCAGCTCAGCCTCTCCCATAACAGTCCATGGTACTGCCAGTCCCCCGGTTCCTCAGGCCGAAAATCTGAGAGTCATTCTTGATGCTGCTTTTTTCTTTTCTTTTCTTTTCCTTCCTTCCTTCTTTCTTTCTTTCTTCCTTCTTTCCTTCCTTCCTTTCTTTTTTCCCCCCACAATTCAATTCATCAGCAAATCCAGTTGGCTCTACCTTTAAAATATTTCTAGACACTAACCATGACTCACCGTCTCCACTGCTACTCAAGGTCCAAGCTATTGATCATTGGTCCAAGCTATTGATCAAGGTCCAAGAGTTGATCATTGATCTCATGGATTATTGCAACAGCCTTTTATTAGTCAGAATTTTCCAGAGAAATAGAACCAATGTAGAATATATATATAACATCGGCTACTTTCCCAAAGTTGATCCTCTCAAGGTCACCAACCACTTCCATGTTGCCAAACCCAGAGGGCAGTTCTCAGTCTTCATCTTACCAGAGCTCACTACAGCATCTGACCCAGGGGATTATGCACTGGTGTCTGAAACACTTTCTTCATTTGGCTTTGAGGACACCACCCTCGTGCTGGTCTCTATCTACTACCGCTCCTTCTCCTTCTGCTGTGCTGGTTCCTGCCTCTCTGCCTTACCTCCAAATGTCGCAGTGCCCTCTTAGGGTTCCATCTTGGAACCTCTCCCCTTCTCCATCTAGCCACTCCCCCAATCCTGCGTCACATGCAACGAATCATATACTCCCTCATGATTATAAATATATATATATATACACACATATATATATAAAATGTATATCTCATCATTCCTCTCTTTCTTCTACCTACCTACCTATCATCTATCAATCATCTCATCTATGCCTGTCTATCTACCTAGATTTATTTTAAGAAACTGGCTTATTTAATTGTGGGGCTGGCAAGTCTGAAATCTGTAGGGCAGAGTGCAGACCGGTGGGCTGGAAATTCAGGTGTAAGAGTTGATGTTGCAGTCTTGAATCTGAGACCTATGAGGCAGGCAAGCAAATGCCAAAGGCAGAGTGGGCCTTTATGCTGCAGTCTTGGGGCAGAATTCCCTCTTCTTCAGGAAATCTCAGCCTTCGCTCTTAAGGCCTTCAACTCATTGGGTGAAGCCCTTTCCCATTATTCACTCCAGGTCTGCTGGTTGTAAATGTTAATCACAATCTAAAAAATTATCTTCACAGCGACATCCAGACTGTTGTTTGACCAAACAGCTGTGCAACATAGCCTGGCCAAGAGAGGCCTTCAACCAGATCTCTCTGCATCCACCCTTGCCCCTCGTCGGGAGCCTTCTCCACACGGCAGCCAAGAGTGATCCTTTCACAATCTAAGACTATGTCCCTCCTTGGCTCTCATCTGCTAACAGCTTCCCATTTTACTCAGGGGAAACCCAAAGGCTTCCACTGTTCTACAAAGTCCCTTTGGCACCCCTCCAAAGATTTTGACCTTATCTCCGAAGAGTCTGCCCTTCACTCTGTGAGTTCTGGCCACACTAGCTTCCTTGCTGTCACCCAAACTCACCAAAGGCTGCTTACTTCGGGGTCTTTGCTCTTCTCCCACACATGAACATGGGTCGCCTGTCACTTTACCCAGGTATCTGCTCGAATCCCACTTCCCCGGAGGGTTCTTTCCCATCCATCCTGCCTTGTTTCCTTGCTTTCTTATAGCACCGGTCCTATGTATACATTTCATTTCTCGCATTTCCCTCCCTACTAGATGGTAAGCTCTATTCGAGTAAGGGATTTGTCTGTTTTGTTCTCCCAAAACAATATCTGGCACATGGCTGTGCCCAACCAATAGCTGATGAATTAAGTGAATGAATGTGTTGGAAATACCGATTCCAGGAACCACCAGATGTTTGGCGTGGGTGGTTTCCTACTCTCTGAGCCTCATCCATCACATCTAGCACCTTCCCAACACATGGAAGGGGCCTGGCCCATGCCGTCTATTCATAAAAAATGCTGGTTATTATTTTTTTCATAGTTGTGAAATTATTTATCAAGAAATAATCCTTTTGTGTCTTAGGTGTATAGCAAACTCTAAGGCATTCAATCATGTAACCAATATTTACTGATGGCCTACCATGTGACGAGCACCGTTCTAGGCACAAAAGATAAAACAGCCAACATAATGAGCAAAGTCACTGTCCACCATGCCGTGCTGGTGGCTTGCACAGGGAGTCAGAATCGAGATGGGAGCAGGTGCTGGATTCTAGAGATTCTTTGAAGTGGGAGCCACAGGATTATTTTCCATTACCTTGGAGGTCAAGCATGAATGAAGAGAAGAGTCAAAGTCAACTCTAAGGTTGTCCCAAGTCAAGCAGTGCTGCCCTCTGTTGAGATGGGAAACAAACGAGCAGGTCCAATGAGGGTATCAAGAGTTCTGATTGGACTCGTTAGCTTTGAGATGCCTGTTTGACAATCTGTAAAGATGAGGCCACAGACATACAAGTTGTGGTCATGAGGGAGTATATGATTGATTAGTTGAGTTCTAACACTGGATTGGGGGAGTGACTGGGTGGAGGAAGGGAGAGGTCCCAAGATGGAACCCTAAGAGGGCACTGCGACATTTGGAGGTAGGGCAGAGAGGCAGGAACCAGCAAGCAGGAGAAGAAGCAGTAGTAGATAGAGACCAGCACGAGAGTGGTGTCTTCAAAGCCAAATGAAGAAAGTGTTTCAGACACCAGTGCATAATCCCCTGGGTCAGATGCTGTAGTGAGCTCTGGTAAGATGAAGACTGAGAACTGCCCTCTGGGTTTGGCAACATGGAAGTGGCTGGTGACCTTGAGAGGATCAACTTTGGGAAAGTAGTGGGTATAAAGCTGAGTGGAGTGGGATGGAGAAAGGAAGACAGGGAGTGGACCTAGTGGGGGTACAGTACGGCTCTAGAGCTAGAGTTTTTAGCTGTCACTCTCAATTAAAGGCTAAAATGGAAAGATGACATTTAAAGAAGGATCAACATAGTGGGTCCAAAACATGAGCAGAGTCGATCTGGAAGGCCCTGAGTGGGGAGCTCATCAAAACAGGGTGCGGTGGATTTCCCAGCAGGCTCCCAAATGAAATTTTGGCCTGTCCCCGGAAAAGTGGGTGACCTAGAGAGTGGTTCTATTTTTGCTATAGCCAACAGGAAACCTAGAACCAAATGTGTACCCCAATATTAGTAACCAACCGAATCTCATTCAATCTACGTCTTCTCCTTTGGCTCTTTTCCCAGCCTATTCATATGGTACTGATTGCTGGGCACACCTCCACCCCCACCCACACCCACACCCACACACAGTACCCCCACTGACCCGTGCACACACACCCCCCCCACCCTCCCACACACACCCACGTGCCCACCCCCACCCCATCCACACCCACACCCCCCCCCACACACACCCATGCACCCATATCCACCCCCCACCCCCCCACCGCACACCCCCGCCCCACCGCTGTCTGGTTTGTTTATAGTCTGGCCAGCTTCATTGTTTTTATGGACTGGGGCTTGGGTTAAGTGTTAAAACACAAATAAGTGAATCAGGGTTGCCCCCTGGTGATGGGCAGCTGACACTGCAGGCAGAGAAAGCCGAATGGCCCTTACTCCTTGACAGTTAATGGGAGAGCAAATAGGTGAAAATTTATACTCTCTGATTTGAGGGGCAGTGGGAAGCCTCTGTCCCCATGTCCACGCCTGGGGTAGGGGGAATCCTATCAGTGTGATCAGGATGGTCACCGTCAGTGAAGCTCCTTGGAGATGCCAGAAAGGAAAATGTGTGAGGTTGTTCTGGAAAAGTCCCTGCTTGATGGCTGTTGCCTGAGTCCTGTGGTCTCCAGACAGTAGAGGCTGAGGTGAACAAAGAGGCTGAAATGGAGGGGAGAGGCAGGAGAAGTTCAGGCCATGGGAATGGGGGAGGTGGCACTGAAATCAGGTCTTGGGGGCCACCAAAGGGCAGCTGAGGCAGCAAGAGAAATGGAGGATGAGACGTGGCTTCCAGAGACCGGCACGGCCAAGCTGGGCTGCTCTGGGAGGAGGACATGGTGTGTGCCTCCGACCCTGACTTCTTTTTTTTTCTTAAAGATTTTATTTATTTATTTGACAGAAAGAGACACAGCGAGAGAGGGAACACAAGCAGGGGGAGTGGGAGAGGTGGAAGCAGGCTTCCTGCTGAGCAGAGAGCCCGATGCGGGGCTCCATCCCAGGACCCTGGGATCATGACCTGACCCGAAGGCAGACACTGAACCGAATGAGCCACCCAGGCGCCCTCT
This sequence comes from Martes martes, assembly GCF_963455335.1. NCBI lineage: Eukaryota > Metazoa > Chordata > Mammalia > Carnivora > Mustelidae > Martes > Martes martes. Next base: position 159,195,975 of record NC_137891.1, read on the forward strand.
GACCCTACTTCTGCTGGCATTTCTGACTTCTGCCCCTGCAGTCAAAGGCAGGCACAGCAAGGGGTGCACATCCACACCCTTGTAAGTGTGTGTGTGCAAGTGTGCACACACGTATGTTTTGTGCATCTGTGCGTGGATGGGTGAGAGTGTTGTAAGTGTGCACGTGTGAGTGTGTTTGTGCATGTGCATGCATGTGTGAGAGTAGAGTATTGGTAGGTGGGTGCTTTATGTGTCTGTGTGTCGGCAGGTGTGAGAGTGTGTATATGAGTGCGTGTGTCCAAGTGTGAGTAGGCTTGTGCCTGTGAGCATGAGTGTGAGCAGATGTGCGTGTGAGTGCAATAATGGAGCATGAGTCTGTGTGAGTGTGTGCAGGGGGTGTGTGTGAGTGTGTGTTGGGTGTTGGAAGGGAGGTCTGGTGTTTGGCTCAGGAGAGTGGCTGGAAGATTCTGTCTGATGCAGATGGGCCCTGGGGAGCCAGCAGGTGCGGAGGGCTCCAGGCGAGGCGAGGGGGGGGCGCGGGCTGGAGCCAGGGGAGGCGGTGGAGAGCAGCTGCCTTGAAGCTGGGGAGTGAATGGAGGAGCCGGGAAGGTGTCCAGCCCTCGGCAGCCGTAGCAGAACGTTCTTGCCTCTTCCACTCCCCGCTCCTGCCAGCAGCCAGCAGAATGCTGTGGCTCTGAAGTCAGGCAGAGCGAGGTCCAGGGCTCACCCATGTCTCTGAGGGTCTGCCCTCAGCTGGGAGGCGGGACCAGCACCCTCGGGGGCCGAGTGGGGGCCCGGAGGGCGAAGGAGAGCTGCGGTGCCTGGAGTGCTCCAAGGAGCCAAGGAGGGCCCAGGCCCCCAGCGAAGGGCCTTGCACCTGCAAACACCTGGCTTCCTCACGCGCCCCTGCACCCACCTTTTAAGGGGCAGAGCCCCTGAGCTGACCTAGCACCGTGCACTCCGCCCGCGAGGGCAGCACGGGGTTCTAGAGCACGCCTCCCCACGCTGGGCCGTCCCCTCCACTCTCTGTCCCTTCCAGAGGTTCAAGGGATTGACATAGGGGGAGAAGGCATCCTCGTCATGTCCCTGGGGAGCACTACCTCGTGGCAGAAGTTCTTGGGTTCCTGGAATTCTGGTCACTCAAAGAACAGACACGGATGTCGGTTCACGTACCAGCGCTGTTGGCAGCAAGACAGCAATGACATAGGGCGAGTGTACGGCATAGTCGGGCCGAGTCTTTGTCTGACCAACAAACATTTATTAGGCACCACCCAGAGCCTGGAAATGGTTAAGACAGCCCATGTCTGCAAAGGGCCCACAGTCAGTAAGAACAGAGGGGGACAGTGCCATGTGTCAGATGCAGGGAGCGGGGAGGCTCGGAGGGGTGGGTACCCCCTGCCTCCAGGGAGGAAGTGGGGGAAGCGGTCAGGCTTCACCAGCCCTTTGCTCCCATTCATGCCCCGGGTGCCCCCTGCCCTCTCCTACCCTGCTAGGGCACCAGCCCAGACCCTGGCCCTCCCTCCTCTCCTCTTCTGGGGGACTCCTGCAGTGCTTGACTCCCAGCCATGGAACCGAGTGTCTGCTAGCTTTATCATTTGGTTTCTAGTGCAAGGGACTCCACCGTCAGACTGTGTCTCCTCCAGGACACAGGCTCAATTTCACATTCCTCAGACACCCGTGGCCTAGGCTGGGACACGCTCATCTTTACTGATGCTTAAGCCGGGGGGTGTAGGGGGTGTGGGGGGGTGTGGGGGGTGCCTTTTGTCTGCGTCCCGATCCCACCCCCATCCCCACCCCCTCCCAGGCTAAACCGCAGAGGAAATCCTAAGTGCTGAGTCAGGGCCCAGCCTTGGCAAGCAGGATGGCATCTCATTAAATGGGGACGGGACACAGACTCCCCGCAGCATTCATGGGATCGATGTCCAAGGCGCAGCTGCCATGTAGGTTCCAAAAATTTGCAGTTGGGGATCATTGTGAAACTTGATTGCTCTGTCTTGGGGACTTCTTGAAGTCCAACTCCACAATAAAGCCAATCAGACTCAACCATCAAATGTCAAATAGGAGCTAATGAACCATTCACGGGCTTGGGAGAGAAATCAGGCAATCTCTTATTTCACGATCATCCCTTCCAAATATTGAATCTGAACCGTAAGCAGAATTTGCCGTAATTGCATCCCCCTCCTGTCGGGCGTGGGGGATCATTGGCATTCAGGGCATGTCTCGGCTTTCTGGAGAGAGGCTTGACGAGCCAACCCACTGCTTTCCAGAGGCACGTGCTTCTGGGGCATCGCGCTGACAGCAGGCAGGGAGCGCCGGGATTCCTCCGGGCCTTGTGGTTGAGATTGTCAAGCTTGGTGTTGGCTGGGCGTCCCAAGTACTCACGCGGCATCCTCTTTGTAGGGAAGGACATCTGCGTGGAGGGAGGGGGATCTCCTCACAGAAGCCCCCCTGGGAGCTTGGGTGAACTTCAGGAGGGTGGGTGGGGTCAGGGACGGTGTCATTTGTCTGGTCCTTGTCTCTCTGTCAGCTGCGTGAGGGTCTGCAAAGACTCGTGTCTTGGCCCACCTGATGGCCCAGTACGTATGCTCCTCCCTGTGCCCGTCTCAAACATCTGGCTGGGTGATGAGGGTTTGTCATCTCCTCTACCTGGGGCAGTGCTATGATGCAGAACGTGATCCCTCTCACTGTCATTCCCGCAGGAAGTCACGGTAGCACAGCGGCGAGTCATTGCCTGTGTTGGAGACGGCTGGTTGTGCACTGAAGTTCACTCTCCCCTCCCAAACCGTACAGTCATGGCTGGAAAGCCACTGTGGAGTGGGGGACAGGCAGCCAGGCTTGGTCAGGTAACTAGCTCCCATCACTGGACTATGTGAGGAAGTGATGTGGGCCGCTTGTTGTTCAAGGCTCTGGAGAGGCAATGTGCCTCTTCCCATGTTGTTTTCCTCTTTTGCTGATTAGTTGCCAATGATGACAAGGCTCTCCAAGATGGCAGAGTCCCAAGATGGAAGGGGTGAGGGTCCTTCCACGGACACCTTAAGGATAAGGGCTGTGGTGCACAGAGTGCCCTGAAGAGTTCCACTTCTTGTCCCTCTGTGCATCTTACTGTGATGTGAACTCACAATTCCCCTCACAAAGGTGGAGTGTGCTGCTCCTATCAGTGGAATGAGGGAGCAGTAAAATGGGGCAAAAGTCCCAAGTCGAAATGTCACAAGACCCTGCATGTTTCTCTATGTTTGTTTGTCTCTCTGCCATCTGCACCTGAGCATTCCTGGCTCGTCTGCCTCTGGAGTTTTGGGGTTGCTTGTTACGCAGCGTTAGGACGATAGGTAACGGACACAGCGGTCTACTAACCGGGAAGGACTCTACCTCGGACGGTGATGGGAGAGAGGAATTTCTGTCCTCCATTTTGGGCTTGACCTGTACTAGCCATTTGGCTTACCCTGATTAAAAGGCCCCACTACTTCTCTGCACCCCCTGCCATCACTTCAGGATGAAGAGTCCAGAAAAATTGGGCTGCTGAATGCCTCTCCAGTTCCACCGAGCACATCTCTCCCCTCCCCTTCTACACACTAGCTGCACTGGCATTCCCCCGGGAGCCCAGATGCTGCAGACAACCTCCAACATTATGACCTTATCTTGTGTTTTTCCCTCTGCTTGGAACACCCTTCCTCCCGACTTAGCGTAACACTCAGCTAAAACGGGCCTCCTTCTGGCAAGCTTGTCCTTTTTCTCAGAGGAGGTTGGTCCCCGTTAAGATGGTCCCAAATCTCTCGGTACTTCCTCATGGGCACTCAGTGTCTTGGTGACTCCCGCCTGGGTGTGTCTTCTCGAACTTCTCCATCTTCTCTCTCTCTTCTCCATCTCCCGTGTGGTGTGCCTCCCATGAACACATACCTGACGCATTGCACCTGCTTACTGAGTATTTCTTGAATATATGGGTGACACAAGTGGTGTAGGTGACATTCTCTAGACTAGGGTTACCCAGTTTTCTAACAGACACCTCTAGCCTGGGAGAACATATTAGGGACCCCCTTCTGCACCCATTGCCCAGTTGGATGTTCATTTCCTTCTGAATCTTATTCCCCAGCTGAAGCTTTCCAGTGGCCGTTCAGTGGGGCGGATGGGCTCTGCTGCCAGTCTGCCTGGGTCCAAGGCCTGGCTCTAATCCTTTGTGACTGTGACATTTCCAGCAAGCTTCTTAATACCTCCCTGCCTCAGTTTCCTCATCTGTAAAGTGGGGATTGTGAGAGTACCCTTCTCATAGGATTGCTCTGAGGAATACACCAGCACATTAGGTGCAAGTTATAAAAGCGTATGCTATGATGATTCAAAGTCAAGGACTGTCTTTTTTTTCTTTTAAAGATTTTATTTATTTATCCAACAGACAGAGATCACAAGTAGGCAGAGAGAGAGGGGGAAACAGGCTCCCTGTCGAGCAGAGAGCCCGATGTGGGCCTCGATCCCAGGACCCTGGGATCCTGACCTGAGCCGAAGGCAGAGGCCTTAACCCACTGAGCCACCCAGGCGCCCCAAGGACTGTCTTTTATCATTTTTGTATCTCCCTTGTGCTGGCAGAAAGAATGTGCTCAATAAATGCCTTAAAAAAAATCCCATATGTCTTTAAACACACACACACGCGCACACACACACACACACACTCACTTTTTTTTAAAGAGTCGTTTTAGGTTTACAACACAACTGAGAGGAAGGGGCAGAGATTCCCCTTGTCTCTCTTGCCCCCCACCCGTGCACAGCCTCCCGTCACCAGCACTGCTCACCACACGGCATAATGTTTTTTATTAACCAAGGATGAACTCATAATGGCACATCATAACCATCCAAAGTTAAAGTTTATAGTTTATCTTAGGGTTCACTCTTGGTGCGGAATATTCTGTGGGTTTGGACAAAGTTGTAGAATGATGTAGATCCATCATTTTAACGTCACACAAAGTCCCTTCCCTGCCCTCCTCCTCCTCCTCTTTCTTTTCCTTTCTTGCCCCTGTTATGCCCTGAACCTGGGCTCCTTTCCACTAGGTCTTGCAAGCGTGCTTCTCTGGGTGGAGAGGCTGGTGTCGGTTGATCAGTCTTTTTCTTTTCTTTTCTTTTAAAGATTTTATTTATTTATTTGACAGACAGAGATCACAAGTAGGCAGAGAGGCAGGCAGAGAGAGAGGAGGAAGCAGGCTCCCTGCTGAGCAGAGAACCCGATGCGGGGCTCGAACCCAGGAATCTGGGATCATGACCTGAGCCAAAGGCAGAGGCTTTAACCCACTGAGCCACCCAGGCGCCCCGATCAGTCTTTTTCTGATCATTTTCCTCCAGGCCTTTCAGGAAGCCAGCTCGGTTCTTAGAGAGAGTGCTCAATACGGTCGATATATACATGAGTCCACTTGGCAAGAGCCTTGCCTTCAACTTGTTTACGACAACACCAGCAGCAGCATACAGGGCAACATGGACTCTTCCGGTTTTGCTGTAGTGACGTCAACAGGACATTCTTTTCCTGTGTGAACAGTGCCCCATTGCCTGCATTCCTTGACATACCTTCTTTGCAAATTTGCACGGAACAACTCCGTGTTTTCCAGGAGGCCTGCCTCCCCTCTTCCCCTTGGTGTTTGCCATTTTGGCAAATTACCAGGAGGCCGTGGTTCCCAGCGAAAGGCAGTAAACGCCTTTTGAGTGAGAGAATCAGAAAAGGTCATGGAAATAGTATGGAGAAAAAAAGATCAGAATGTAGACCTTGAAACAGCCATTCAACTCCAGACCCGGCTCCTATCCCGTGGTTACCGCCGTGTTTCCCTTGCTCAGTCTGGGCTGGAAACAATCATCAGAGAAAATGAATTTCATGGTGTTCCTTTTGCACCTTCTTTGGACCCCACATGGCACCCCAGTTTGGTCCCCAACTTCATTTCCTTGTCACTTGCTACTCCCGGGGCTCCTGAAGAAATGGCCAGGAATCATCAGTGATTGGAATTCTCTGAGCTTCGCTGAACACCCAGAGTGGTGCATTTGAATGGCAGCGTTCATTACTGTATGTTCTGACCCGTTCAATCAAAAATCCTTCGTTATTTTTTTAAAACTATTTTATTTATTTGTCAGAGAGAGAGCGAGAGAGCACAAGCACGGGAAGAGGCAGGCAGAGGGAGAAGCATGTTCTTTGCTGAGCAAGGGGCCTGACATGGGGTTCGATCCTAGGACCCTGGGATCATGACCTGAGCCAAAGGCAGACACTTAACGACTGAGCCGCCCAGGCGCCCCTCCACGGTGTTATTGATACCAACATCTCCCACTGTCGCTCTTCTTTCTCCCATGATGTGGGAGAAAGACTTGGCAGCAATTTGGGAGGTTGTGACCTTCCTGGAAATTGTCACCATCATATCAACACTCGGCAGCGACGGAGCGCTTCGTTTCTGCCCAGTGGTCTGTATTTTACCTGCATTCACGCACTGACTCCTCACAACACCTCCGTGAGGTGGGTTCTGCCCCATGTCAGAGACGCAGAAACGGAGGCTCTGAGGGATGATGCGCCCAGGGTGGCAGAGCCAGGATCCCTGGCTGGAGAACACACCCGCGGGACAGGCGTGGGACCTCCCGGGGGGCCACAGGTGTCATCCTGAAAAGGCTTGGCACACAGTGCCCTGGGAGACCTGCATGACAGCCCGTTCCTTCAAAAACTATTGTGCAGGTGTTTTGCCCCATGATGGTATATTTGGCCCACGTGGACGTCCCTAGCAGGAAGTCGTGACGCCAGGTGACACGTCTGTAGCCCTTACTAAGTGCAGGGCGCTGTTGTAAGAGCTTGGCAGGTGTGAGCCAGTTTAATGCCGACATCAACGTTATGATGTATTAATGACCATCTCCATGTTGCAGATGAGAAAAGGGAGGCACAGCGAGGTCTCCCCCAGAAATCTCTCGGGGGCCCCAGACGGCTGCAGGCTGCTCCTCAAGAGGAGGCTTTGGTTTCAGACGGAGCGTATTCTATACGGTCTGCAAAGGAGCCCTGACGGATCCCCCAGCATCCGTGAAACGGCTTCACAATCAGGTGAGTCTTTTTTTTTTTTTTTAATTAAAAATTAAGAACTCACCGTTAAGAGAGTGAAAAGGCGAGCACTGGCCTGGGAGAAAATAATTGCAAATCACATATCTATAGAAGGTTTGAAACCAGACGATATAAAAAACTTTCAAAAAGCAACAACAAGAAAATAAACAACCCAATTTTTTCCCAAATAACCCAATTTTTAAAAATGGGCAAAGTTTGACGCCTAGATTCCTTTCTTTCTTCCTTCCTTCCTTCCTCTCTCCCTCCCTCCCTCTTCTTTCTTCCTTCCTTTCTTTTCTTTCTTTCTTTCTTTTTTTTTTTTTAAAGATTTTATTTATTTGACAGAGATCACAAGCAGGCAGAGAGGCAGGCAGAGAGAGAGAGAGAGGAAGGGAAGCAGGCTCCCCGCCGAGCAGAGAGCCCGACGCGGGGCTCGATCCCAGGACCCTGAGATCATGACCTGAGCCGAAGGCAGAGGCTTTAACCCACTGACCCACCCAGGTGCCCCTCTTTCTTTCTTCCTTCCTTCCTTTCTCTCTCTCTCTCTCTTTCTTTCTTTCTTTTTTTTCTTTCTTTCTTTCTTTCTTTCTTATTACGTTCAGTTAGCCAACACATAGTGCTTGGCTCTAAGGTAAACTAGATGAGTGATTATTCTTAAGCTTGTTATCCGTAAAAGAAGGACGATGTGACCAAATTCCCTGAGTTGCTAAAAAAGAAAATGTTACAATACAAATGGAACTATACTCCGAAAAAAATAAAAAAATAAAAAATGGGCAAAAGAGTTAAACAGACACTTCAACCAAGAAGTTCAATGGATGGGTGGGGCGCCTGGGTGGCTCAGTGGGTTAAGCTTCTGCCTTCGGCTCGGGTCGTGGTCTTAGGGTCCTGGGATCGAGCCCCGCATCATGCTCTCTGCTCGGCGGGGAGCCTGCTTCCCCCTCTCTCTCTGTCTGCCTCTCTGCCTACTTGTGATCTCTCTCTCTCTGTCAAATAAATAAATGAGATTAAAAAAAAAAAAGAAGTTCAATGGATGGCAAATAAACATGTGAAAACGTGCTCATCTGTCATGGTCTGAGGCAGATTCCGTCCATGCGGAGCTCCTCGGCACTGATGAGAAGAGCGACAGTGTAGGAGACGGGGCTCACACGTGTTAGCAAGGATGGGGAGGAATCAGAGCCCTCTTCCACTGCCAGCGGGAACACGAAGCCATAAAACCATTTTGGAAGACAATTTGGCAGTTTTGGAAAAAGCTAGACTTACACATATCTTAGGATCCCAGCTATAGCCAGGTAAATCCTCCTTGGTGTTTATCTGAGAGAAACGAAAGCTCATCTCCGTGGGAAAACTTGAACGTGAATGTTCAGAGGAGCTTTATTTGTAAGAGCCCATCCAATGCATGGATAAGCAACTCTTGGGATATAAAATAGATGAAATTAGAGGAAATGCAGACACATCCCTATCGACAGAAAGCAGATCGGTGGTTGCCTGGGGACGAGGGATGTGGAGTGAAGGGGGCAGACTTCAAAGGGACGTGAGGAAATTTTAGGAGGGATGGAGAAGTTTACTCTCTGGGGTGGCGGTGGCTTCACAGGTGTGTACATTCCCCCAGACTTACCCGTTGCGGGCTTTAGGGATCTTCAATTTTTTCTGTCAGTTATACCTCAATAGAACCAAGGAAAATGAGATTCATAGGTGAAGGCGGGGTTTATGAGAGCTGTTGGAGGACCTGAGTGGTTTAACTCTGGCTCCCTCTAGGTTATTGCTTAATAAAAAAACTATTTTTAAAAATGAACTCTCCAATAGAGGCCAGGCCCTCCCCATTCTAAGCACTTGCATTTCATCTTCTCGGGACCTGGAAGGAGCGTGGGCAAGCAGGTGTCCCCCAAAAGAGCATGGGGTGGGGCAGGGCTTCAGAAAACCCCTTCCCATCTCCATTCAGCTTTCAGCTTTACAGGTGTGTTGTCCTGGCCCTTTTAGAAAGCGAGTTCCGTGGAGCATTTCCCTAGACCTCCTTCTAGATGCTGGGGCGGGGGGAGGGGAGGTGAAGATCAGTGTGTTTGAGGGAGGCCGGCAGCTGGCTGTGCCAGCCTCCCGGCTGAGAGCTAAGCTGGGGATGGGGGTCTCGGGGGGCAGGTCCCTGGGTGTTTGCTCTGTGTGTTCGTCATCTTCCAGCTCCCTGGGGACGTGGGACTGTCTCATGCATATCGCAGCCTGTCTCCGGTGAAGGCAAAGTCGGCAGGCAGACAGGGCTTGGCGGAGACAATGCGTCTGTTCACGGTCTGGTGCTCCTGCCCTCCCTGCACCAACTCAAGTGAGGATTTTTAATGATGCTCAGACATGGTTTGAAATGGAAATCACCACCGGATCCCACCCCCAGCCTCTTGGGGTGTGTGTGTGTGTGTGTGTGTGTGTGTGTGTGTGTGTGTGTTTAGGATACAAACCCAAGGCAGATGCCACTTGGCTCCCAATCCACCTCTAAGGGCAGCTGGGTAAGTTCCCCTCTTCTGGCTCGCCAGTCCTTCGAAGTTCCTGCCGGATGGATGGACAAGGGCGGGCTCAGCAGGAGCTGAGTTATGAGTCTCCAGCCGGACCAGCTGACAGTGTAGACAGCAGAAGGAATGGGCTCTGAAGGCAGGAGGGAATGAGGGACTGACGAAATGAGCATGTGTGTCCTTGGCCTTCCTTGGCCTCCACCTAACGGACGCCAGCAGCATTGACCACCCCGCTGCCCCCACCAAAGTCAGGACAACCAAAACTGTCCCCAGGCATTGCCAAATGTCCCCTGGGGAAGGGACCATCCCAGTAGAGAGCCACTGCACTAACCAGTTTGGATCTCAGCTGTATCGCCTGTGAAATGACCACACTGAACCTCCTTGAGGGCAGAAGGTTGGGCTAGACCTGCGCTGTCCAATATGGCAGCCACGAGTCACAGGGGGCTCCCGAACTCTTGAAACGCGGCTCGTGTGGCAGAGATGTCCTACGTGGGTAAAACACAGGCTGCATTTGGAAGACTGGGTATGATGAAAATCAAGCAAAAAATCTCATTCATAATTTTCTCATGGCTTCCATGTTGAAATGATATTTTGGATGTATGATAAACTAAAATATATTAAAATGAATTTCACCAGTTTCTTTTTACTTTTTAAACTGTGGCCCCGAGGAAATCTACGATGACTTACGTGTCTCACACCACACGTCTATCAGGCAGTGTTGGTGTGGAGAAGAGACAAATGTGAATCAAGGAGTCACCAGGGAGAGTTGCCAAGAGGACATGTTGCTCATAAGGGCGGGGAGGACACCGTGCTGGGAGTGGTGGAAGACACTGACAAGGAACTCGTGTGGCAGAAGGGAGCACAGACTGGGGGATGCCAAGGGTCAGGGGTCTGGGCTCAGAGAAGGCTCCTCTGAGGAACTGAGGCCACAGAGGAGCTCTGAAGGAGGAGGAAAAGCAGCTGGTGCAGACGGACAGCTAACCCCAAAGCGCCCAGCCGGGTCGGAACACGGCACAGCTGGGACAGCACGGCGGGGGAGCAGGGCGGACCACGCAGGGCTTCCTGCGCTGGGGCCGGGAGCCGGTTTCCAACCTGAAAACAGTGGGAAACTGCCAAAGGGATTTTAAACAGTGGGCAGACCTGATCTGATTTACATTTTAAATACACACTCTATCTTCGCCGTTTTACCTCCTCTCCTAAGAGGTCACAGAAGGTTCTGGAACAGGCTGCTGGGTCCAAATCTGAGTTCCGTCACTTGCTGCCTCTGTAATCATGGGTAAGTAACTTAAACTCCCAGTGCCTCATTTCCACATCTGTAAAATGAGGCTGACGATGATAACAGCATTTACTTCATGAGGCTGGGATGTTTAAATACATTATTACGTGGAGAACATGTAGAACAGGGCTGGGCGCCATAACCACTTGGTGTTATTTGATACTAAATTTCTGACGGGGAAACCCTCAACCTTAGGAGCCTTGGCTTTCCTTGTTCTGAGCACACAGGGGGAGAGAACTCCACCAAAGGCCGTGATCCCAAGTTCTCTCCCATGGCGGAATTGCTTGCAGTTCTTCCTGGCACTGCTTCCTTTTAAAGCCAGTCTGAATAAAGAGGAGGAAGGAGAAGAAAAATGAGCTTCTCTTGGCTCTTGCCCCACCCCCCGCCCCCCGAAAGTGCCCCAAGCTGCCAGGCCAAGGGGTGGGGGGAAGGCACAGCTTTCACAACTTCATGCACGTATTTGGAAAAGTCCTTGATGGGTAAGTTCTTGGACCACATTCAAGAACCCAGCAGTACCTCCTGAGAGGGGGACCCCTGGGAGCCAAGACCAGTCTAGGATACGTTGGGAATTGTCCAAGGCTTTACAGCAACTTTGGCAGCATGACATGTATACGTAAGAGTTCAAAATCCTGAAAATCCATCTGGGTGCTGAGCTGGGGACCTCCAGAGCTCCGCATGCTAATTTGAGCTGAAGCTTCATAGCCGTGTCTTAGCCTGACTTGCCATTAAGTGGAGAGCTTTGGGCAACTCTCTTTGTGCCCGTCCCCTGGGAGGATAAAGTTCATGCTGTGTGCGCCAGTGGCGAGGGAAGAGAGGCTCCTGTCAGCGCTGACCCAGGGAGACCTGGACTTGTCTATTCATCTTCTTACTCCCTATACAACCGAGAACTAAGTTTGGTCTGGCTTGCTCAGGAATTTTGCTCACCCTGGGATGGACCTTGGGAGCTTAATCCTTTGGGGTCCCAAGGGATTCTGGATCAAACTTCCTTCTCTCTAAAGGACAGCCGGGGGGTGGCATGATGCCGTGTGCTGGGGCAGCTCCGGGCACAGGCTCCCTACATGACTGTTTCCCAAGCAAAGGGGAAAGGGCTGTGGACAAACCTCTTTGTGTGCTGTGATAGAGTAAGAAATAGATTTACTTTTGTCTCTGCTCCTGTCACAGAGTTCTTCAAACCGTTGTAATTTCCTAAGAGACAGGGGTGCTAGGTCTGTGACCCTGGGTCCTGACATAAGAGCTTCTAATACCCTTGGAATCTCCAGGGTGATAAGAGTGTCTTTTTGTATGTTAATGAGATGACTGGTGTCTGGGGGCCCCCAGATAGCGCAGGGATGGGGCCTGGTGCCCCGGATGGGGGCCGGCCACCAGAAAGATCCAGCCGTGATTAGAAGCTGGGAATTTTCAGCCCCACCTCTAACCTCCAGGGAGGGACAGGGGGCTGCTGATGGAGTTAATAATTGATTATGGCTACATGATGAGGGCCCCATTGCAATCTCTAACCTACAGAGTTCAGAGAGCACCTGGGCTGGAGAGCGGGTGAGGTGTGGGCAGGATGGCACATCTGCAGAACGAATGGAAACCCCACGCTTCCTCCCCATACCTAGTCCTATACATCTCTTCCTCTGGGTAGTCACCTGTATCCATTGTAATGTTCTTTGTAAGAAGTCCGTAAACATCGATAAATGTTTCCCTGAATTCTGTGAGCCATTCTAGCAAATTATCAAACTCAGGGAGGGTTCTAGAACATTTTATAGCCAGCCAATCAGAAGGACGGGTGACAACCTGAGACTTGCAAGTGAATCCGGGCTGGGGGGCAGCCCTGTAGGACTGAGCTCCTCACCTGTGGGGTCTGCCCTAATTCCAGGCAAACAGTGTCAGATCTGAGTTAAACTGTAGGATGCCCATCTCAGCATCCATTGAGAGTGGGAGAATTGCTTGACGTGGGGAGGCCGGTGCATCTGGTGTTGGAAGTGTTCTGAGAGCAGGCAGCTTTCTTTTCCCCGTTCTCCGTCATCAGAGAACTTTCCCTAAAGAGCCCGGCAGACCTTGTCTTGTGTCTGTTGGTCAGAGCTGTGTCACCAGCGCACCCCAGAGCAATCCCTGGTGTTGGGATGCCATGGTTGGGTTAGACCAGCCATGACCCAGGACCTGGGGCCAGCCGAGCTCTGGTGGCAGGGAGGATGTGGAGAATGGATGCTGGTAGGAAATCTGTTGTCTGCAGAGCCTTTATCCTGAGAGCAACGGGGAGCCATTGTAAGGCTGGAAGCAGCAGAATGACACGATCACATTTGGAGAGTGGAGAATGGGTTGAAAGGGAGCAAGAACAGAAGTGGGAAGATTAGTTCCAAGCCGCCTCCAGGCTTTTATAACAATGAATAAAGTCAGATAGGATTTCATTCTATATGCTATAAATATTTTTTGTTAAGACTTTACTATATCGCAGGATAATGCTTGGAAGAACCTCCCAATCGGTTTTCCCTTCTTGGCAATCTACTCTTTGCTCTCTCGCAGCCCTTAAAACTGGGCTGGGAGACCAAGCTCACTGCCCAGGAAAGAGGAGAGAGGCCACTACCTACAGCAAAGAAATCACGGCTTGTCCTAAGTTTCAAACTAGGCTTTCTTTTTTTTTTTTTTTTTTTTAAGATTTTTATTTATTTATTTGACACAGAGAGAGAGATCACAAGTAGGCAGAGAGGCAGGCAGAGAGAGAGGAGGAAGAAGGCTCCCCGCCGAGCGGAGAGCCCAATGTGGGGCTCAATCCCAGGACCCTGGGATCATGACCTGAGCCGAAGGCAGAGGCTTTAACCCACTGAGCCACCCAGGCGCCCCCAAACTAGACTTTCTAAGTCCATGGAAGAACAATGTTCTAGAACAGGGGTGAGCAAACTGTGGCGTGCAAGTCAAATCCTGAAAGATTTACCCTCGGGCCCTTCATGGAAATACTTTTGTCATCCTTGTCTAGAAAGGCAGACTTTGGAGAGAGGAGGCATTTTTTTGGAACATCTAAAGCTGACTTTTTTAAATGAAGAGCCACAGCTTGGCAGACTTACCACAGAGCAGGAGGAACAAGGATCTATATTTTTTTCTTTTTAATTAATTAATTTGAGAGAGAGACACATACACACAGAGGACAAGCAGAGGGAGCGGCAGGCAGAGGGAGAAGCAGGCTCCAGGCTGAGCAGAGAGCCCGATGTGGGACTCTAGATCCCAGGACCCTGGGATCATGACCTGAGCTGAAGGCAGAGGCTTAGCCGACTGAGCCACCCAGGTGTCTCCCACAGAGATCTATTTTGCGGGAAGCCTGGCCACACAAGATTGGGGAATGTTCCTCTGGTGTTGAGGCAGGCAAGGCAGGATGGGCTTTAGACATGAATGTCCTGACTTCCCTGGAGTCACAGCTCCCGGGGACCTGAGGGCACATATCTGGGGAAACCTCAAGGCATCCGTTCGCACGTTCATGGTGCGGCTCAGTGTGGCTCAGAGATAGCAGCGGTAAGTGGCTGGGGGAGACTCCTTGGAAAGGCGGGCCTCCAAGCAGCCCCACCTAATCCCACACACTCTGGTCTCTGGACAACTTCCACGTTTCAGGAAGGCCTTGCCCGATCCGCCCTCCTTCATTCCACGAAGCTAGTTCCCCGTTACGGACTTCCAAAGAGCTCCAGGCTCCCACTTTCACGACGCTCGTTACTCCTGTAATTATTCACTCTCCGTTTAGCCGAGCAGACCTTTAGTCCTATGAGGTGGGCAGTGTGACTTGCTTGTGGTTTTATCCTTTTCCTGTAACTCAGTGATATCCAACCTGGTGTGCGAATGAATGAAGGAAGGACGGAAGGAATGACAGGTTAAAAAAAGGAAAAAGGAAAAAAGGTTAAAAAAAGGAAAGACAATAATCTTGACAAGTTTTTACTCAAATCAGTGAATAATAGTAAACAACAGCACTTGTTTCGTGTTCCATGAGGGCCGGGTGCTCAGCCAAATGCTTGGCCTGCGTTTTCTTGTTGAATCTTGAGAACGGCCCTGTGAGATATTGATCCCTGATTGGAAAACTAGGTGATGAACACTACTTGAAGGAAACACTGCCCAGGCCCTGAGATAGAGCAGCAGGCAAGGGAAACAAGGGTCTGTCCCCAGGCAGCTTACATTCCAGCGGATAGGCACCCATATCAGCTCCAAACTGTAATTAAAAAACAAAACAAAACACACAGGTTCTGCATAAGTCCTGCTTCTGGTAATCGACCAGGACAGAATTCATTTCCAGAAGTCTCTGACTCTAAAACTCCTAACCACTGGGACATGCTTCTTCCTTCGTGTCGATTCTCCCCAAGAGTCATGCAGACAACTCTCTAGACCCGCTCAGGAGTTCTTCCGGCTGTTGTAAGATGGACAGGTTATTTTTACTTATTTTTAAAGCAGTAAAGTTTCGTGTCACGGCAGAGTGTGAGGGTGGGTGGATTGAGGGACTCTGACATTGTTATGAGGACTCCCCTCAGTGCCCTGCTAGCCTTGGTGTCAGCACCCACCTCTGGCAGGAACTCCCCACGGCAGCCCCAGGCTTGCATGACCCCTAGGGCTGGTGTGAGTCCCTCCTCGGCTCTGGCACAAATCAGGACAGTGTCTGGCTTGGGGCATGTACCTTGCCCAGAATGAACTGCTTGTAAGACCAAGGGTATGAGTATTCTTTTTATAATTTTATTTGTTCTTTGAATATGTTATACAGTCATATGGCACAAAATTCAAGGTAAAAAAAGAAAAGGCTACAATGGAAAGTCACCCCCCTCCCCACCCTGTTCCCTCGGCACCCAGCTTTCCTTCCTGGAGATCCTTGTTCTTCTTGTACGCAAATGGAAAACACTTGAAGACAGAGGGAGTGGAGGCTTCCCTGGCTGGCCCTGATTCGTAAACAAAGAAAGATGGCGGGGCTTAGCCTGAGCCTTGAACACTGTGCTGCTCAAGTGTGATGGGATCCTGAAATACTTGCCCAGTCAGACGGAGGCCACCTTTCCATGAGTTGCCTTCTGTGCCACGAAGCCTGCATTCCAGAACCTCGGAGAAGTCAGGCCAGTGATTGGAAAGAGTAGTCCCCCCAGGAGACAAGTACATTGATGTTCTG
The DNA here is from genome assembly GCF_963455335.1 of Martes martes. Classification (NCBI taxonomy): domain Eukaryota; kingdom Metazoa; phylum Chordata; class Mammalia; order Carnivora; family Mustelidae; genus Martes; species Martes martes. The sequence continues at coordinate 159,211,865 of NC_137891.1, forward strand.
GGTCAAGTTCTTGGGTCTTGTGATTTGGTTTTCTGAAAGTCCACTGTGGGGCTGGTGCTGAGACAAGGGTGTCGCTGGAAGGCACAAGACAAGCACTATGTTCCCTCAGCCCCTGGGAGTTCTCCTCAAGCTTGGTGCCTGTTTCTCTCTAATGACTTTTTTTAAAAAAGGTTATATTTATTTATTTATCACAGAGAGAGAGAGAGAGAGAGAGAGAGAGAGCACACAAGCAGGAGGAGCAGTAGGCAGACTCCCCACTGAGCAAGGAGCCCGATGCGGGACTCGATCTCAGGACCCTGGGATCATGACCTGAGCTGAAGGCAGATGCCCAACTGACTGAGCCACCCAAGCATCCCTCCAATGACGTTTTCAATGACTTTTCAAAATACCCTAGTTCTCTCCTATCCAGTTCCTATGCAGGTAAGAGACATTTGAAACATGGAGCCATCGGTTTTAAGAACAGGCAGAGTGATTGGTTGTCTGAATCTTCGGTGAGAAGAAGCAGATCGGCTCTGGTCACCAGCAATAGGCCATGTTCTGGAGATGAATGGGCCAGGGTGCCTTCCACAAGCTCACTGCCGGGGGCTGACTTAGTGTGACGGTCCAGCCATTTGGCAGGTCAAGATCATTATTTCCAACGTCTGCTGAATGTATTTCTTCCCTCAGCTTCAAAAGGACCAAGAATATATTAGAATTAGATATTTCTTGACCGTCCTTTTGAGATCATGCCTAGTATTTTAACTCCAACATACAATGAAATAGATATTCAAGGTCATAAAGTTGGCATGCTGTTTTGTTTTCTCTTTTATTTAAGTGGATGTTTTCCTTTGCAATGAAACATTTTGTTGCCAAAGGCCTTTTGGCTCTGTTTCCATGCCCGCCCCCCTCCAGTTCTTCAGACTCTTGCTAACCCAGAATCTTTTTAAATAAATCACAAGCATATTGGCATTCTATGGGAACTGGGGTCACAAAAAAGCTGCCCATTTTCTTCTTGTGTCAATCCTTCAAACACTCTAAATTCTCTGCCCATGGCTATAAGCTGTTAACAAAAGAGCATGAGGGTTGGCACATAGCAAGAGTGGGTGACAGGTCAAATGCTGACCTATTCCAGCATTCGCCAGGCAGGAACCAATCAATGTCTGAGATCAGAATTATTCAGAGACTGGCTAGAGAGCATGGACTCTCACAGGGTTGGCTGAAGAGTGCCGGCCGTGGAGCGCGGAGAAAATTCAACACGTTGCGTTCAGAACAGAACACAAAGATGGTTGACATGTGGTCCCATTTGGGGACCCTATGGTCTAGGACAGGAGATGGAGGTTCATTCAGGAAATGTTTATGGCACATCTACGATGTGCCAAGGACTGAGGAGACAGAGATAAGATGGGGGCCCACATGCTTGTAGCCCATAACTTGTAGGGAGACAGAAATGTAAACAGAGATCTGTGACCCCAAATGGGAAGTGAATACCAAGGGCTCTTGGGAGAACGGATCGGGGGCATGAAGGATCAGAGGTTCATGGAGGAGGTGACAGAAACTTTGACAGATGAAAAGGAATTTGCCAGGAACATGAGATAGGAAGGGCATTGGGGTAGACAGAAGACGCTGGGAGGGAAAACATGGGGAAATAGTGAGTGGGAATGTTCGGGAATAACAGTAATGATGAAAATACTAGCCGACATTTATGGAGCGCCAACACCGGGCACCTTAGATTTCAGGGATACTGGCCCCCTCAGTCCTCATGCCCAGATGAGACTGGGTCACGTGCCTGTGATCACAGAGTTTATTAGTGGCGGACTTGGGACTCAGACCCTGGCAGGCTGGCTCTGGAGTCTGTGCTCTTCTCCACCAAGCTCTGTCACCGTGGGTCTTGAGCCTGTGACACGGGGGCAGAGGGAAGCCGTGGAGGTGAGATCGGCATGTACGTCAGGGCTGGATGGTGGCGAGCGTTGTCTGCCATCTGCCAGAGCTGAGACTTTGCTCTGTAGCAGAGAAGGCATCTGGCTTACAACCAGAGCTGTGCTGGGGACCAGTCACCTTGGCGTCTGGGATGGTGACCGAGAGCCGAGGAACCTGCGGATTGGCTTGAGGCAGCTGGGCAGGGTCAGACCGGTGACACCTGAAGGACAAGAGCTTCTTGAGGAGTAAAATGTCCAGGCTTAGGGGAACAACTGGATATAGAGAGGGGACAGGAGGTGTCCGAGGCTGAGGCTTAGAGCTTGGGAGCCATTTTCAGCTGCCTGCTCTGAGCTGCTTCTCTGGGCTGCGGCCATGTGGGGATTCCATTCTGCCATTGACATGCCGCTCCCCACCACCCCCCAGACTGTCCCAGTGTGGACCAGTTAGCTCTCTTTAGCTAGTAACAAAGGAGCGGAGACCTGCGTATCACATGGAGGAATCAGAGCCCAGGATAAGCTGTGTCCTCTCAGGGGGTCTGAAGCTCTTCCCACTGCAGAGTCTGCTAAACCCAGATCCTCTCTCCCCCACCCCAAGTCTTTGGGGCCCCACATCCCCACCTCCTCCCACCCAAGAAAGCAAAAATACAGTTGGCATCATTCTAACTTCAACATCCCAGGAACACGCAGCATTTTCTGGCAACACAGGTGTCTCTTCACTGTTTTGACATCTCCTTCCAGACTAATTCCTTAGCCTCACCTCTGCATACCCAAGAGGCACATTAAAGCATTTCCCAAACAAGAAAGCGAATCTCTCCCTAAGATGGATTTCGCAGCCTCTCCTAGAATGCAAAAACAGCCATAGGCATCTCTGAAAACGGCGATGTTTTCATTCCTCCCCTAATATTAAATATTACAAAAAAGCCAAGGACGGAGACCATCTGATTGATGGCGTGTCTCAGCGAACAAACGCTTACTGAGGGAGAATTTCCACCTCTAGTAATAGAGAGGCAATCTTCTTGCTAAAGACGGTGAGAAACTCTGGACAAACCAGAAAAAGGTCTGTTGTATTGAGAGCTCGGCCAGCTCTCATCCAGGCTGCAGCCCAGCTCCCGACCACGGGGGTGCCCCAGAGAAATCTCACTTCCTGCAACTGGATTGAGATGGTTCTGGATTGCTAGTGCCCCTGCCCTTCCACCTCCACACCCTGAGCACCAGCAACAGCCAACATAAATCTTTTCTGGTGGAAGGGGTCATCCTCTGACGCCTCAAGTTGTGTGTACAGACGATATATATTTTTTTAAGATTATATTTATTTGAGAGAGAGACAGCGAGAGAGAGCATGAGAGGGGAGAAGGTCAGAGGGAGAACCTGACTCCCCGCAGAGCTGGGAGCCCGATGCAGGACTTGATCCCAGGACTCCGGGCACCCCAGATGATTTTTCAAATACAGCATCCAACATTCAAATCAAAGTAAACCAGGCATATCGTGGAGTAAACATGGTAATATGGCCGACATCCATCAGAAAGAAAGACAAGAGCAATACAGAAGTTCAGATATAAAAATGATCAGAAATAAATCTAAAATGATTTTCGAGGGGGCACCTCTGTGGCGCAGGCGGTTAGGCGTCTGACTCTTGGTTTCAGCTCAGGTCCTGATCTCAGGGTCACTGGGCTCCACTCTGAACGTGGAGTCTGCTTGAGACTCTCTCTCTCCCTCTCCCTCTGGCCCTCCCCCCCAAATAAAAATCAATCTTAAAAAATAGAATAAAATAGTTTTTGAGTAACTATTGTATGTGAAGTTTTCACGTTAGGCATTGAGGATAAAATAGGGAGCAAACAAAACATAATTCTTGCCCTTATAGTGCTTCATGGTCTCCTCAGGGAGACAGACGTTGATCAAATAAATCAGCCTGTGGTGGATTGATTGCAAAGCTGGGTCCAGTTCTGAATGTACAGTGGTGACTGTGGTTACCGTGGAAAACTGTATGGAGGTTCCTCAAAAAATTAAAAATAGAAACACTATGACCCAGCCATTCCACTTCTGGGCATATACCCCAAATAATGGAAAGCAGGGTCTTGAAGAAATATTTCTACATCCATATTCTAGCGGCTTTACTCACAATAGCTAAAATGTGGAAGCAATCCAACTGTCCATTGGCAGGTGAACGAATACACAAAATGGGGTAGATACTCAAAGTGGAATCTTATTCAGCCTTAAAAAGGAAGGAAACTGGGGCACCTGGGTGGCTCAGTGGGTTGAGCCTCTGCCTTCAGCTCGGGTCGTGATCTCAGGGTCCTGGGATCAAGTCCCGCATTGGGCTCTCTTCTCAGCGGGGAGCCTGCTTCCCCCACCTCTCTCTGCCTGCCTCTCTGCCTTCTTGTGATCTTTCTCAGTGTGTCAAATAAATAAATAAAATCTTTAAAGAAAAAAAGGGAGGAAACTCTAACATGCTATAATGTGGATGAACCTCGAAGACATTTTGCTACGTGAAATAAGGCAGTCACAAAAAGACAAACACCGTATGATTCCACTTGCATGAAGTACACAGAGTCACCTAATAACACAGATAGAAAGGAGAAGGGTGTTTGGCTGGGGCAGTGGGAGGGAAGAATGGGAGGTGTTGTTTAATAGGTGTAGGGTTTCTGCTTTATGAGATGAAGTGAGTTCTGGAGACAAATGGTAGTGATGGTTGCACAACAATAGTAATATATTTATTACCCCTGAGCTGTACTCTTAATAATGGTTAAGATGGTAAATTTTATGTTAAGTGTCTATTTTTAAAAGATTTTATTTATTTGAGAGAAAGAGAGGTGGGGGGAGAGAAGCAGACTCCCTGCTGAGCAGGCTCCCCCCCCAACCCAATCAGGCTCGATCCCAGGACCCTGGGATCATGACCTGAGCCGAAGGCAGACACTTAATGGACTGAGCCAGCCAGGCATCCCATATATTAAGTGTGTTTTAACACAGAAAAAAAGAAAAAAAGACAATGAACCCATCCTACTCTTCCTGCCTCCACGCCCTTTGTGATATGAGTCTGCAGCCCTCCCAAGAGGTAAAGGATTTCCCCTTCCTCCATTCTGAGCTAGCAATGCATTTGCTTCAGCGATGGAATGAGGCCAAAGTTCTTAGGGTTTTCTGATCATTTCAATTCCAGAAGTATTTGTGGGTTTTGTTCTGATGTCTGTGGTATCTGCTGGTTAGACTCACTGATTTTTGTTTATGCTCTTGTTTACCTACCATTATGTGCTGCTCAATGTCCTACGTCATGGGCAAAGATTGGCAAACTGCTTCCGTAAAGAACTGTATAAGTATTTTAGGCTTTGCAGGCGATAATATACTGTCTCTGCCACTTCTTTTCTTTCTCTTCCTCCTCCTCCTCCTCCTCCTTCTCCTTGTAACAACTGTTAAACATACGAAAACTATTTTAGTTTGTGAGTCTTACAAAAACAGGCTGCAGCCAGATTGGCAGATTGGCCTAAGGGCTATAGTTTGCAAATGTGTGGCCTGGGATATCTTTCTCCAAAGAGTTTTGTGTTTCTTTCAAGTGTGTAGGGGCATTATCAGTCTGGAACTACTTTAATTAAATTTATGGCTTTTTTTTTTTTTTTTTTAGTAGACCACTTAAGTGATGTGAATAAGGTCTTCTAGTACATGAGGGCAGTTTACTTTCTTTTTTTTTTTAACCCTAGTATAGTTAATGTACAGTGTTATATTAGTTTTAGTTGTACAATATAGTGATTCAACAGTTCTGTACATTACTCAGTGCTCATCATGATACATGTACTCTTTAAAAAAAAAAAGATTTTATTTATTCATTTTAAAGAGAAACAGCATGAGCAGGGGGAGGAGCAGAAGGGGAAGGAGAGAGTCCCCAGCAGACTCTGCAGTGAGCTTGGAGCCTAATGCAGGCCTCGATCCCAGTACCCTGAGATCATGACCTGAGCTGAAACCAAGAGTTGAATGCTTGACCAACTGAGCCACCCAGGTGCCCCATGATAAGTGTACTCTTAATCCCCTTCATCTAATTCACCCATCCTCCTACCTCCTCTCTGGTAACCATCAGTTTGTTCTCTGTATTTTTTTTAAGGGTTTTTAGTTATTTATTTATTTGACAGAGAGAGTGAGATCACAAGTAGGCAGAGAGGCGGGCAGAGAGAGAGACGGAAGCAGACTCCCTGCCGAGCAGAGAGCCTGATGTGGGGCTTGATCCCAGGACCCTGAGATCCTGACCTGAGCCAAAGGCAGAGGCTTAATCCACTGAGCCACCCAGGTGCCCTGTTTTCTGTATTTAAGAATCAGTTTTATTGTCTTTTTATGTTGTTGTTCATTTTGTTTCTTAAGTTCCACATATGAGTGAAATCATTTGGTATTTATCTTTCTCTGTCTGACTATTTTACTTAGCATTGTACCTTCTAGGTCCCTCCATACTGTTGCAAATGGCAAGATCTCATTCTTTTTTATGACTGAGTAGTATTCCATTCTATGTACACCACATCTTTATCCATTCATCTATGGATGGACACAGGCTACTTCCATATATTGGCTGTTATAAATAATGCTGTAATAAACATAGGGGTGCACATATTTTTTTTAGTTAGTGTTTTTATTTTCTTTGAGCAGACACCCAATAGTAGAATTACTGAATCATATGGTTGTTCTATTTTTAATTTTTTGAGTAACATCCATACATTTTCCACACTGGTGGCACCAATTTACATTCCAACCACTAGTGCATGAGGGTTCCTTTTACTCCAAACCCTCACCAACACTTGTTTCTTGTGTTTTTGATTTTAGCCATTCTGACAGGTGTGAGGTGATATCTCATCATGGTTTTTATTTGCATTTCCCTGATGATGAGGGATGGTGAGCATCTTTTCATGTGTCTGTTGGGCATCTGTAGGTCTTCTTTGGAAAAACATCTATTTACATCCTCAGGGGAAGTTTCCTTTTGTTCAGCCTTACCTTGAGGATGTAGTCCTTTGAGAGTCCTGCCAGGTATGTAAAGGATCTCTGATCAGACACCCTGCATCAGGTGTGCTTTGGTTTCTGACCTCTTGCCCTCAAAGCTGTCAAAACCAAAGTTCAAGTTTGCAAGGATTTGAAATAGTCTGGGAAACTTAGTTACTTCCCTGGGTGCCTGTATTCACTCTCATTTTGGCCTGATAATTCCTTAGTCTTCTTGCTGGCTCTATAGTCCTTTAAGGAAGTTTTTAGAAATCTTTTACTCATTACTTTTGGTTGTTTGTAGCCAGGAGGACAGTCCAAATAACCTTTCCTGCTATAATGAAAACAGAAGTGTCGGATGAAAGAATTTTATTCTTCTAAAAATTACATCCAGTAGCCTTTATGGAAAGAGTGACCCAAGAGGCCATTTAAATTTGTTTCCTTCAGTTATGTTAGTAAGTCTTAATGGTGAATGAAACATGGTGTCATTAGGAGAGGGGTGCACAGTGAATGAATGCTGAAAAAAATCAATCTGAATTTATGACCTTAAAGAAATATCTCTCCAGCTCTGTTACTAAAAGTGACCCAACAGTAGCAGAAGCACAGGGCCATGAAGTATGGTTTTACATATTTGAAAACTGCTAAGGGAGTAGATTTTTCAAAATTCTCATCACAAAGAAGAAAATTGTAACTACATGTGGGGACAGGTATGAACTAGACTTCTTGTGATCACCTCACCACGTATACAAATATCCAGTCATTATATTGCACACCTGAAGCTGACATGCTGTTATATGTCTATTATACCTCAAGAAAACGAACAGACAAACAAGAGAAATCTCAGCCTAGCATCCAGATTTTGGTGAATGAGCATCATTCTCTGCTTAAAGAAGTGGGGAAGATCAGAATGATTCTGGAAAATTCCAGAAGCAAGGATAATTTCTGATATGTTTGGGTCGAAAGGACTTGAAAAGGCTCTTTCTCAAGAAGTTGTACAATCTGAGCATAAAGAATAGAAATAACTATGACTGTAACTGTTGGGAGAAAATTCAACACATGGAAGTCTGCAAGTTCCTCATGACACTCAAAAGATGAAAGTTAATATAAAATGTACAAGAAAGTAGTCATAGGACAAAAGAGAGGATGGGTGTAATCAAATACGCTTTATTTTCATTCCTAACAGGAGCATGAGAATCTTAATATTTAGAGTTTTGGGTGCTTTTTAAACTACATGTTGGGTTATTAAACAAGTACATTTAGTGTTTTAATCTATGTAAGTAAGAAAAAATGAACACAAACATGCAAATGAACCAAGAATCCTGGAGAAAAATCAGAAGGGGACCAAGATCAAGAAGGAATGTTTGAAATCATGGACCCGTCAAAAGAACCAAGCTGATAAGGGCTCAGCAATTTTTCCACATCAGTGGTCATTTCCAGTAGAACCGACAAGAGTTCTAGGCTGATAAATTGGCCAAGTTTCCCCAAAACGGAGAAATGATTGCACAGACAGACGCTCTCATTTAGGTGTTCTTGCTAATTATAAGGAGAATCTGACAAGGCCCACTTAAATATTTCAATAATCCCAACAGAGTAGGTCATTAGATCACAATGATAATCATTTAATTAGGTAATTCTGAACTTGTGAAACTTAAGGAGTGTATCATATCTGGGAAAGAGAGGAAATGTCACAAGTCTGAATTTTTCGTGAAATCAATTCCCGTTGATGTAGGGAGTGAAATTTTATTCTGAAAGAAGCCCAGGCCAATGACTAGGGACCCAGGTTTGAATCTCCTTGGACCATACAGCCAGGTTCCATGTTTCAACCAAGAGCTAATAGGTTGATTTGCACACCCCAGACTGTGCAAATTTAGCTTCTCTGAGGCAGTATTTGTTTCTTTATTTGAGTCTAATAAAAGAGGACTACAACCCAAAGAAAGTATAGACCAGCTATATCCAAAAGAAACATCTAAAGTGGTGGAAATATTCTGTATCAATGCTCCCCACGTCCTAGTCACCAGCTCCATGTAGCTACTGAGCACCTGACATGTGGCTAATGAGAACTGAATTTTAAATTAAATTAAATTTAAATTAAATTAAAGTTAACAGCCATATGTGGTTACTGGCTACTATATTGGACAAAGCAGGTAAAGATATTATAGCCTGCAAAATTATTACAGTCATAGGATGTGACCGCAGGAAAGGGGCACATTATTAAAATTTAAATCAGTGGTATTAGTATTTTTAAAATGTGTTTCAATATACCAGTAAAAATCAGATTGTGCATGCACATGATAATTTGGGGATGTTTCAGATTGTTCAGAAAATCTGATAGGAGAGCTACCACCTTAAACACTTAGAAGAAAGATTAAATGAGTCAGTGATCAATTTTTTCATGTTTGTGGAAACCTCATTTTGATAAATCCATCTGTTGCGATTTGTGTTTTGTGCAAGTCATGTGTGATTGAGAGGAATGCCAATGGTTTCAATGTATTAAAAGATGCTAAGTGCTTTGCAGAATTAGAAGATCGATAAGCTGGATATCAAACAAAGTTCAGGGAGTAGTGAGTGTTCCTCTAAAAGCTCCTGGACACGTTTCTTCCTTTGGATTTTCCTATCCCAACCCTTACCTTTTGTGTTTCTAAATATAGATGCGCTTAACTTGGGGAAAACTCAGGATGGGGCTCTGTGACTTCCCACCTTGACCAATTTCCCTCCCAGAATTATAAATGCTTTCAGGAAGGTCCAGTGTTTTTAAGAAGAGAGTATTGCTCTATTCCTTCTGCTTAGCCTTGGTAAGTGTCCCGGCTTTGTCCACCTGGAGCTCACCCTACCAGGAAGTTCTGCTGAAGATTCCATCACCACCCCATAGGCATTTGCCCACTTACAGGCTGGAGGCTCGCTCCGGAGTGGTGACTCTGGAGCCAGACAGACGGGAGGTTGAATCCCAGCTTTCCCCTTCAATCTATGTGACCCACGGCCACGGCTAATGATTCTGAGCTTGGTGATAATGATAAAAATAGCTACTTCTTAATGGGTTTTGTTGGGATTAAATGACCTAGTTAATGTAAAGCGCTTGGCATGATTATTGATTTCTCAATACATATCTGAACTCTGTGTACTCCGTAAATCAGCTCAGATCCTATCTCCACCCACGAGAATCATCCTTATGGCCCCTATTGTCTGACTGACCCAAAATGATACACCACTTTTCACTCCGACGGAGAGTCTCCAACTCTGCCCTTCTTTTTGCAAATTGGAAATTGCAAATGCGGACTGTGTATTAAGCCTACTGTCCCCACGTTCGGTTAGTGAGATTCCTCCCCAGGCTTTGACTTCTCTGTCCTCGAGCCCTAGCCCTGATAGGTGAACCCACTATCAGAGAAAACAAACCAGCAGAAGAAACTTCTGTGGACATCCCTTGACACCATGGGCACCTTCCAGCATCTGTGGTCCTGGCCTCTGCTCTCCCCCACCATGCCCCCCGCCCCCCATTCTGTGGAGGCAGCCTCTGGCAACCCATGCAAACACTTCTGGCTCCTTAGCTTATCTCCCCTCCCTCTGGCATCCATCCCATGTTCCCGCTTCATTATTCCCAGCGGCCAGCATGGGTGGAAATGTGTCCCTTCTCTGCTCCCCATTACCGCAGAACTCCTTAAAGAGTAAGATGTTGTCTCCACTTCCTCTTCTCCCCTGAGCTCTTGAACCCTCTCTAATCAGGCTTTTGCCCCCATGGACATGACTCTCACCAAGGTCATCATTGACCTCCCCACTGCCACAGCCCAAGGTCAGACCTCACTCTTGTCATACTTGACCCTTTAAGGGGTGTTGGCGCAGCCGATCTCCCTCTTATCCAGAAGTGTTCCTCCCCCTGCCTTCCAGGACACCTTGGTCTCCCTGTCTCCCACAGGCCCCCCTTTCTCAGTCTCCCTCTCTGGTCCTCTGCATCTCCCAGCCTCTAAATGCCGTGGGGGTCCAGGGCTCAGGCTTGGAGCTCTTCTTTCTTCTCCACTTGCTTGGTGGTTGCATCCAGGAAAGTTTCAAATGCCCCGGGCACAGGGACCACTCCCAAGTCTTGCCTCCCATTCAGGCCTCTCTCCTGGAGTCTGCCTTAGGGCCCAGCTACCTACGGGAAGATTCGACAAGGCCGGCATCTCAAATGTAGAACGTCCCAAGTAAACTCTGGATCTGGCCCCTGAAGGCCCCTCTTTCTCATCTGAGTGAAGGCTTTCGAGCGCTCAGGCCCATTCTCTTGGAGCCTTGGCTGCCCCTGGCTTTCTCTCACCTCACATCCAGTGCTTGAGTAAATCCCTTGGTCTCTACCTTCAAACATACCCAGATGTGACCACGGTTCTGCAGGTACCCCCCTGTCCCCCCAGCCCACTGATCTCCCTGCACTGTCTGTCGGGCGTGGTCCTGCGTGAGCCTCTTTCCACGCTTGCTCCCTAGCATAGAGGCCGGGAGGGGGGCTAGTTAGGACCTAACCCAGACCTCATCATTCCCATTTAGAGCCCTCCATGACTCCTGTCTCATGTGGAGTGACAGCCCAAGTCCAGGCAGTGGCCTCTGCAGCTCTGCATGGACCTGCTGCTCTCTGACCCCATCTGCTATCTCTCCCCAAACCCCTCTGCCCCACTTTTTTTTTTTTTAATAAGAGAATCTTATGGTGTCTTTATTCTTCTTAGAATACATAGAAAAGGCGATGTGCTGATGGTTTGGGTAGTTAACATCATACAGGGAGGACCAAGTCCACACTTTGTCCTGCATCGTTGGCCGCCACAGAAGTCTTCTCCATTGTCACTTGCATCCACAGTGACAGAATGGGTCCCTGGGGATACCTCTAATGTAGTGGTCCTTAGATAGGGGTTCTCAGTTGGCTGGGACACCTCTAGAGCACACTGTGAGGCTTGAGAGAAGCCTCCAAGACCAGGGGATGTGTCTTTATTCTGACCATTCCCAATGACCGAGCCCAGCTCCAACTTCTGTCTGCGATTACCATAAATACGGTCGCCCCTCTTTCTGTCTTCCCAGGAGAGGGCGCTGGGAGCTGGCTGCCAGCCATCTTTCTTGGTAGGGGAGGTCCAGGGGAAAGCACTCTGGAACTGCCCCCGGCCTCCCTGCTGTTCTTGACCGTGTAGGAGATGCTTCCTCTTGGGGCTTGGCTCTCTGACTCATCACTCCAACCCCCTTCCCTGCGCCTCTGTTCCGTGTGCGTTGGCTTGCTTTTTGGCTGTTTCTTTAACATGCCAATCTCACTCCCACCTCAGGGCCTTTGCACTTGCCATCCCACACATCTTGCTCCTGTACCTTTGCAGATTTTTGGCCTCAGTGAGGCTTTACCTGACCCCTGTCTTTAAAATTAGAACTCTTATCTCCTGATACTTGCTGTTGTCTTTTACTGCATTACTTGTTTATCCATTTCTCTCAACTCCCGTCCCTGTTGGAAGGTAAGCTCCATGACGGTCAAGATTTTCCAAATCCCTGTATGTTTTAAAAATAATAATTTCTAAAACCAAGGCACATAGCAGGCACTCAAAATACTCAGTGAATAAAGAATGAATGAAGTTAACTGAGCTTAGTTTTTGTGACAGGCAGGAATTCTTTGAAATACAATTATTTTCAATTAATTTGTTAAAACCAGAGTTTTAAAAGCCGTTTTTAGTGTTTGATATAATTAGTGTTTCTTTTTGACAAGGCCTTGTATAATAGAAGAGATCACATTTTTGTGAGATTAAAACAAAAGGCTGAAAAGAAACACTTTTAATTTTAAGTGGATGAAATAAGACTCTTTCCTCTCTCCTCCAAGTCCTGTATAGATCGCAAATTGTTTTAAGAGGAGAATCACAAAATTAACATTTCTTTTGAATTCCTGCAGCCAGACACACAGTGGCACAAAAAAATCATTATAGCTTGAGTACGTTGTGATAAGTTCAAGCTGTCTCACAGCAGAAAACTGGCTTGACTGAGGTCATATTTTCAGGCAAGACCACTGGGTGGTGGGCATCACTGAACCTCAGAGGTAGGCACTCCCCCTTTCACTTGGGGAAAAATGAAGTTCACAGAGAGTCACTCCCAAAGTCATTCTCTAGTAAATGGAAGACTTGGGATTTGAATGCAGGTCTGAGCTTTTCCCAGAAGTCTCAAACTGGCATCCAGCCTCAAACAGACATTTGCAGACATTGTCAGGAAACGGACAGGTAGAGAGGAGGGAAGCTCTGTCCAGGTTCTGAAGGAAGAGAGATCCCGGTGATCCCGTCCCTGTGGTCACCTTCCTTAAGAGTCTCTCCGCCATCTGGCAGAGCTGGTCTGTCTTCCAACTTCCAAAACGGCCTTAACTTCTTATTGCTTTTCATGGCTTCAAATGCAAGAATACATTCCCAAATAATTCAGAAATAGGTTCCATCCAAAGTGATAGTTCCCCATAATGTCCCTTCTAAAGAAAGCCACCAACATCAGCTTGAAATCACCCTCTCTGTGTGTTTGCTCTAGATACACGTAGACCCACACTGACACGAGTCACACCACATGCATCATTTGCTGACCTCCTATTTGCCCTTTCTGGTATCTTCTGGGAATCTTTTCATGTCAATAAATGGTACAACTTTATTCTAACTGTGGCACATGTTTCCACATAGGAAGGTACCATGTGCCATGCTTTATTGAATGTAGGACATGTAGGTTGTTTCTTTGGGATACATTTCTATAGACTGTCCTTGAAGTGTGCTTTCAATTTTTTGTTTTCACCAACATGTAGACAGAGCCCAGTTCCTCAGCTTCTCCCTAGTCATGTGTTTCGACATCTTTTCTTTCCAATGGGAAGAGAATCAGGACCCAGGATCAGCCTGGGGTCAGGAGGGTCAAGGAGCTCACGTGACTCAGCAGGCAGGCCAGGACACAGTGGGCCCAGCCCTGAAGAAAGAGTGTGAGGATGATGGAAACGCCACCAGTTCTAGATTCTTTTCACATGGTAGCTCACGGCTCTCCCCTGCTTAAAATCCTCTAGTGGCCCATTGCTTTATCCAAAGACCTTCCTTTGCAGGGTCTACAAGGCCCACTAGTGTGGCCTCTATCCCTCCATCCTTACTTTGCACCAGAGTTCCATCCCATCTTTCACAGTTCCATTTCTCCAGTGAGTGCACTGGGCAGGTGTTACCACTTCCCAGTCCCATCCCAGTGCGGGTAAGGGTTCTTTCTGCCTTCTATCTGACCCTAGGTCCCTCTGTGAGTCAGAAACACCACCCTATGTTTGGAGATTATGCATGACCTGGCTCCTTGACCAAGAGGCAGCTCCAGTGACACTCAGCACAACTTTGGGGTCCAGATACTTCTGTATGATCACGGGTCACCTGCAGGAAGCTGTCATTGAAAGCTCCTTGCCAGAGAATGGTGATGGCACTGTTTATGTGGCCCAGGGCTCGATGATGGTCTCCGAGCCTTGGCTTGGCTTCCACGCTGCCTTGGCCTTGCCCAGGACCCACCAGCGTCCTCCATGGAGGATGGCTCCCGGTTCATCTCCTCTTCCCCACCTGGTGCCCGGGAAAGGTGTGATTGATCTTTTCTCTCCTCTTTCCAATCCACAGCTAAGGTTTGAGGTCTGCATCCTTTCCTTTTGAAGTCTCAAGAGGGACTCTTTTTTCTCCCAGTAAAACCCCAATTCTTGCAAATAAAAAACTTTGGCTTTCAAAACTATGGTTTCTGACCTGGGATTCAACACAGAAATCTATTTTAAGAAGTTGAAAACCAGAGCATTAAATGTTTGTTTTTGTGTTCCTGATATAAAAATTCTAATTATTCTTGCAGCAACCAGGATGCTTCTGATGGGTTTTTGAAACCTTTACCGGTAAGGAAATATGGAAAAGAAAAGGACAAGAGTGATTATGTCTATATATTACCATGTGATAGGCAACTTTTGTCTTACCACAAGGCCTTTGCACATGCTCTGGCCTCTGGCTTGAATAATTTTCTTCTCCCTCTGCATGATGAGGCTCCAAAGCTTCCTCCAGATCTCAGTGCAGTGATCACTCCTTCAGGCAGGCTGACTCTGTCTATTCTCTGGTTCCATGGCCTCCTAACACCTTAAACTCCCCTTCCTCAACATTTATCAGAGTTAAAATTTTGCATTTTTTTCATGGTTTTGTGATTAAAGGTCTATCTCACCACTAGACTGAACCGCAAGAGGGTGAGGACCAAGTCTCTTTTCCCTTCCGATGGATCCCCAGTATTTATTTAGCACAATGCCTGGTGTATTCTCCTTATAAAAAAGAGTAAATGAATGAGAACAGACTTCACCCATGCTATACCCAGGGATGCACTGGATCTGGCTCAGGCCTAGTGGCAGAGCTGTCCATGCATGTCTGTCCCCAGCTGCACATCCCCAGATGTCACGACAGCCATGGAATCAACCCTCATGGCAGTATTCATACCACAGAAATCAGCCAACGCTATGAGCCAGATCTCCTCGGCTCCTCCTCACCCTCCATCTGTTAGATGTTTACCAGCTCACCACCAGTGCATCTGATTTCTGGAAGTTTTTCTCCTCGACGTCCAGAGTCACCTCCACATGTGTGATGCAGTGATGTCACCTTCATTTGCCCACGGTTCATTCTTCATCAGACTGTCTTCTAATGAGCAAGCATTCTTCAGTCTGTGGAGGTGTGCGCTGTAAAGTCAGCCCAAGTTGAAATGTGTGATAGATGAATGGCTGCACTTGTAGAACCTGTTGATTTCGCTGCAGATCATTCCACCAAAGTGTGTGAGTGTTTCAGGGTGCGTGGAGGCAGAAGGCAGACGTCCCCATTTTCTCTGCTGAGGAACTATAGGCATGTTTATCTGGTGGTGGCAGGAGGACATGAGACAGTGCGCAGAGGAGAGCTCCGTCGTGCCCCATCCCACCGAGGCAGCACGGCTGCGCAGCTCTGGGAAGTGCCCTTAGTCTGTGGTCCTGGTTTCGTAAGTGAAACGTGATGGGGGGGGGGCGGTTTGAACGATTCATTCAATTAAAGGCTTTGCTGAAAACAGGCGTGGGCGAGGTGAACCACACAGCCTCCAGGTGGAGAAGCATTGAAGGTGAACTGGTGACCTGCCTGGGGGACGCCAGAGCACAGGTGAGAAAGACACCACTCTGCCCGCATTCCCCTGAGTTCTTGGGAGCAGGTGCGGGCTGTTGGGTGCTGGGTGCGCGGTGGGGGTGCAAGTGCGGGGAGGGGTGGGGAGGGACCTACCAGGTGCCAAACTCCCAGCCCAGTGCTTTGCTTCTTAACTCCCTCGAAATACTCCTGCCCCGGAGGTTATTCTCTCCGGGATGGGAGTAGGAGATTCAGGAAGGGGGACTGGAGCTTGATGTGAGGTTGACAGCCTGGTAAATTGGAAGTTTAAAGTGATGCACCAAGATACATTTCATGTATGAGGGGCCAGTCCCAGACGTTGCCTTTCAATGGGGATATGGTAAACTTGGCTGGATGACTCTTAGTGCCCTCGCCCGTGTCAGGTGTCCTGAAACGCCAGACTGCAACCCCTAGTGGAGAGGACTTCCAGAGAGAGCTGTAGGTGGGCTGTAAGGAGCCCCCCAGCACGAGGGGGGAGAAGTGCTGGTGGTGGCGTGCTTGGAGGTGTATGGTCACAGTCTGCCCCAGCGGGAGAAGTATTGACATGTCCGAGGGTTTTGTAGACACCGGTTTTGGGCATGTGCACATGTAGCTGCAGACGCAGTCATGAGAGGTCCCATCTGACAGGTCTGCTGGAGGAGCAAACACACCGGGGATGCTCCACGGAGGGAGAGAATGGCAGCTGGAAGGCCCTCCGCGATGGATCGGGGGTCATCCCGAAGAAACTGCAGAAACACTCATCAAAGGAAGGGTCAACTTTAAACACCTGGCTGCCCCAGAGAGCGCCGAAGCCGCATGCACCGTACCCACCGAATAAGACCTTTCCTGTCTCTTCCTAACTTCCTCCCTTCCGGCTCACAGCCGACCTTGGTAGGGAGGAGGAGTCAATACTAGCAGCTAGCACGGGTGGGGGAGGGCAGAGGGGAAAGAAGCCTGCCTGGGGTTATTGTGTTCCGAGAGTTCCAGATTTCGAGAGTTCGAGTTCGTACCATAAAGAAGGTCGGATTTTGTCAAATGCCCTTTCTGTGTCAATTGAGATGATTGTGTGGGTTTTTTCCTCTTTGTTTTATTAATGTGATGATATTACATTGAGTAATTTTCTTAATGTTGCACCACCCTTGCATTCCTTGGATAAATCCCTCTCGGTCATGGGAAATAATCCTTTTAATGCTGTTGGATTGGATTGGCTAGTTTGTGTTAAAGATTTCGCATCTATCGTCATAGTGGCATTGGTCTGTAGCTTCCTTTTTTTTTTTTTTTTTGGATGCCTTGGCTTTGGTATCAAGGTCATGCTGGCCTCATAGAATGAATTAGTAAGTAGTAAGTGTTCCCTCCTCTTGAATTTTTGGAAGAGCTTGAGAAGGATTGGCATTAATTCTTTAAATGTTTGGTGGAGTTAACTAGTAAATTAATTTGGGCCTGTGCTTTTCTCTGTGGGAAGTTGTCTTTTTTTTTTAAGTGTTTATTACTAATTTAATATCTTTACTTGTTACAGGTTTATTCAGATATTTTGTGTCTTCCTGAGTCAGTTTTGGCAGTTTGTGTTTTTCTAGGAATTTGCCCATTTCATCTGGTTTGTCCTGAAATTTAGCTGATCCTTGACGTGTGCCGTGTTATTCGGTCATTTAAAATGACCCCGTGAACAAGTATGTAATGATAGGGAAAAATGTTCACAGTGTACTGTTAAGTGAAAAAATTAGGTTTCAAAATACTATTACATCTGATTCCAGGTTTGTAGAACATACACAGTATATATGTATATATGCTTAGAAACAAAGAGCCCAGAAGACTATGTTCAGGGAGATTAGCAAGGGGTGGTGGGATCACTGGTGGTTTTTGTTGTTGTTGTTGTTGTTTGTTTGTTTGTTTTTAACAGGGTGATATTTATAATCTTCTTTGGGTTTCTCTGTATTTTCTAAAATTTCTCAGTTAAATATGCCACTTTTGTCCTATGAAATAAATGATAAAATTTTGTTTTTAAATTTATTTCAACTGAAGTTCATTCATTGGGGTTAAGGTCCTGTATCTTCAGTGGAACCCATGATTCCAGCCAATTTTCGGGCTGCGATCCCTCAGCTCTGTAGAGCTGTAGTCTGTTAGATAACTAAATGTCACCTTGGAAAGATGCGAGTGGGGCAGCGTGGTCCTGAGAGAACTGGACAGGCCAGGATGTGGTAGTTGTTCTCTGTTTGTTTGTTTGTTTAGAAGGGGGAGATGCAGAGGGAGAGAGAGAATCTCAAGCAGACTCCTACTGGGAGTGGAGCCCCATGCGAGGCTTAGTCTCAGGACCCTGAGATCATGACCTGAGCCGAAGTCAAGAGTCAGTCACTCAACGACTGAGCCACCCAGGTACCCTGGGTTTATATGTATGTATGTATGTATGTATGTACGTATATATTTTTTAAAGATTTTATTTATTTATTTGATAGACAGAGATTACAAGTAGTCAGAGAGGCAAGCAGGGAGAGAGGAAGAAGCAGGCTCCCCGCTGAGCAGAGAGCCCGATGCGGGACTCCATCCCAGGACCCTGAGACCATGACTTGAGCTGAAGGCAGAGGCTTTAACCCACTGAGCCACCCAGGCGCCCCTGTATTTTTTATTTTTAGGTAATCTCTACATCCAGTGTGGGGCTGGAACTCACAACCCTGAGATCAGGGGTCACTCACTCCGCTGATGGAGCCAGCCAGGCACCCCTGGATTGGTTTTGAGGAGGGAATTGGAAAGGACAGTGGGGTATGGCTGAGGGAGCGGGCCTGAGCTTGACCTTGGCAAGGACTGGGAGTTTGAAGCCGGGGCAGTGGGGTGGAAAGGGGCAGTGGGAGAAGGACTTTCCACCTTCGTTAACAACTGTCCTAACATCAGTGCAAGTCCAGAATTTGTGGGTCCTGAGTTTATACAATCTAGAGCGCCCACTTTCAGAAAAATGACTCATGAATATAAAGTTAAGTACTGAAGTGTTTTCTTAGAAGGATAAAAAGAGAAATCACGGCAAATTGCTGGGTCCAGGAGCTCTAGAACCCTTTCTTCTGGGAGTTCTTTCAGCCACTGACCGGAACTGCATGTATATTGTTTCTGATTACCACCTGGCTTCCCCTCCCCTTCTGGAACCTTCCATCACTCCCAACACCTCCAGTTCACACAGGGATTTACCCACCTGAGGGGCCCTGGAATACCATTTTGAGTAGCTTCATGGGAATTCTGCTTCGACTGGTCTTTCTCACTGAAAGCCCTTTTAAGCCTTCTCCTGGTTAACTCCTTTCCTTGTAAGTAGTGAAGCTACAGGACGGCAGGGACTGAATTCTTGTAGGCTTATCCTGCCTGTGGGCCGCTCAACCCTCAAGCTGTTCCCTTCTCTTAAAGCGGTGACTTTTATTTCTTTCCTGCTCTTCCTGGAAGAAGGAGGGAAGCTGAAACTAGGATTTGCTAACGAGGAGGTCTACAGATCTGTCCAAAACAAAGGCTGTGGAAACTAGGTAAATTGTATTACTTCCTTTTTCCCCTCCTCTCTGATATTATGCTGGGCAATTCAGAATTTATTCCAACTGTCAAATCTTGATTTCTCAAGTGAGGAAATTGTAGATCAAGGGGTCACACAGATAGGCCCAGATTTTTTTTTTTTTCAATTTTTAGGTGAAATACAGAGCTTAGCCTTCCTGGTGCTCAGGGAAGGTGTCACTAGAAAATATATTTCCCTGGATGATAGATTTCCAAGTAATACTGAGTATCATGTGTCATTTTTTTTTTTAATCTGAGAAATTCAACATGTAGAGCAAACATTTATTACTTAAGCATCATATCACTTCTGCGGAGAAGGTTCAGCAAACATTATCTTGGTTGCACAGGTGGGAAAAACCCAAGCGTGATGAGGTTTGGAGGGCGATACGTCCGGCTTGTAGAGCGAAGCTGAGCTCTCAGGGAGGCTCCTGGCAGTCACGCCTTCTCCTCCCTTCCCTGTTCAGTTGCTCAGGAGAGAAAGTGTGAGGGTGGTTGTGGAAGCAGATCCTTTGTCTAGTTCAGTCATGCTACTTGCCATCTTCTGCTCTTGCTCTTTGTGGGCTAGAAAAGTCCGTGGCACTCTCTAGGCTGTGGGCAACAGACATCCAGGTGAGTAAGTGTGACCTGGAAAAGGGGGGACTTTGCTAGAAGATGCTTAAGGGTGTCTCACGGACATCTGGAGTGGGAACATAGGCACCTTAGGAGGAAGTGAACCGGGGAGCTGGAAGGGGTCTGGACGTTCTTTCCCTCCATCCCTCACCTCTGTTTTGGTCTTTATCACTGGGGACACATATTTTCTATCTCTTCCATTCACGGAAGAGAGCCTGGCTTCTGACTTTTAGCGACAGGTGGGGACTAACTCACTGGGCTTCTCTGTGTCAGTGCGAGAGACTCTATCACCCACAGGGACAGGTGCTCTCCCCGGTCCCATTCCATACCTTCACACAGTCCCAGTGTGGCTGCCAGCAGCCTGCCCTGGGGGATTGGAGGCAGTTCCAAGAAAAAGGAGGTTGTTTTATTTTATTTTATTTTTTAAATTTTTAAAAAAAGATTTTATTTATTTATTTGACAGAGAGAGAACACAAGTAGGCAGAGAGGCAGGCAGAGAGAAAGAGAGGAGGAAGCAGGCTCCCTGCCTAGCAGAAAGCCCAATGCAGGACTCGATCCCAGGACCCTGAAATCATGACCTGAGCTGAAGGCAGAGGCTTAACACACTGAGCCACCCAGGCGCCCAAGGAGGTTGTTTTGGTTCCTCAAAGTGCTTCAACCCTAACTGCCTTCAGCAATAGTAGCCTGGAGAGGCTGGGCAAGATTCTTCGAAAAACTTCATAAGAAAGCAGAATTTAATGATTAATTCTTCTAATAAATACTGCTGAGGCATGGGGATGCAATAAGGGATAAGCTATCACCCCTGCCATCAAAGAAAGCAGTCTATTGGGGGTAAAACAGATGCACAATCAGGTAATTAACATACAGCATGGCAGGTGCGAGGACGGAAGGGGGTATGTGGGGAAGGGAGGAGGGAGGGGCCTGGGGGGAACACCACAAGGTGTTCATCATCATCAGACTTGGGCTGAGGGGCATGACTTGGAGAGAAGGGGGAGTGGTGGTGGTTATGGGGCAGTTTCCGGGAAGTGAGGGTATCTGAGCTGAGTCTTGAAGGACACAGAGGATTTGCGGGTCAATGAGGAGAGAGAAGAGAACGGCTTTGAGAGTAAGTCAGAGAAATAGGACCCCACAAAAAGGCACACGCAGGTAGCTTCTAGTATAGGTAAGTCCATCCTTTATGCTCAGGAAATTTGCTGATAGACACACTGTCAGGTGTGTACGCACACACACACACAGCCAAGTGTGTGAAGGAAATTAGAGTCAAGGCCAGACCTTAAGAACCTTGAATTCTATTTGTGCTCTGATTATATTTTCTAATGTGACTTGAGAGAAAATGTGGTCATCTCATCCGGTTCATCTTAAAATTGTAAGTAAAAATGGGCTTGATATTTTTGAAAGGCTACTGTTTGGTTTGTGTGATGGTTAATTTTATAGGTCAGCTTGCCTAGATACCCATGGTATACGGATATTTGGTCAAATACCAGTGTGGATGTGCTGTGACCATTTTCTAGGTGAGATTAAGATAAGTAGGTAGACTTTGAGTGAAGCAGAGTATCCTTCCATGATGTGGGTGGGCCTTATCCAATCAGTTGAATGCCTTTAGAGAAAAAGACCGAGGTTCCCCCAAGGAAGAAACAATCTCATCTCCAGAGAGCTTTCAGACTGAAGCTGCATCATCAGCTCTCCCTTTGGCCTCCAGCCTGTTGGCTTACCCTGCAGAGTTTGGACATGTGTCAGTCTCCAGTTCCTTAAAATCAGTCTCTATCCTCTTAGTTCTGGTTCTTTAGAGAACTCTTGACTCATGTAGTATGTCTACTTGTATCCTGCAAAGTTTTATTTTTATTTTTATTTATATGTCTTAAAGAAGACCTCCATGCTTCCTGCTGTACTGTCTTATATATAACTAAAGAAAGAGGCTAGAAAGTGGAATTTGAAGTCAGTCTCCAACAGTCGTGACCTCTAAGGGCTGTAACGCAGGGAGTCGCTCTGGGGAAGTTTTGAACTGAGCTGCTCACACTGTTTGGCATATCTTCTTCTTGCTTCTCTTACTGCCCATTCATAGCTTCACTTAAACACTTGCCCACATTGTCCTTAAGAATGGAGTTTTTTCTCCTCTTGCTCCTTCTTACCTCTATCTGCCTCCCTCCTATGCACAGATAACCCATGTTACTGTCATGATTGTATACAGTTATACATACGCACATAATATTTTTGTCTTTATGGTTTTCATTATATAATCTCTAGATCTTGCTTCTCCCACTTAGTAGAGCTGCCTGGAAATCTCTCCAAAGATGTGGGCAGAGATGAAGCCTATGTTTTATTTGCTGCATTACACACCAACATGTGCATGTGACAACACTTCTTCAACCAGTTCCCAGTGACAGCCTTGCGCTCTATTTTGAATTTTTTTTTTTTGCCTCCACAGTGCTGCAAAGAACATCTTTGTACATATGTCCCTGCAAGTTTTACTACCACTTAATTACTTCCAAAATATGCCCCAACTAACCTGCTTTGGTAGAAAAAACAAAATGTGCTGTGATTTTTAATAAAATACCATTTAATGAATCCCCCTGAGAACAGATTGGGCTTTCAATATCTTTATTTATATTTAATTTCTCATATTTTGGCATCTCTCAATATGTTCCTCTTGTACCTAATGAAAGCTACAGGAGCCCCCAGCACGATGTTATTAAAAACTCAACTTTCAAGAAGTTTATAATAATTTAGATTTAGAAAATAAAATGTTTCCCCTTGCCCTCCCCCCCATTTGGAACATAGTTTTAAGATGTGCACATTTCAAGTGTACGACTATGACATAAGTTGTTTCTAATTATATATCTAATTATATGGCATTCGATAGACCGTTGTCTCAGATCATCATTTTATTTTATTATTTTTATTCAAGGACACTTGGGGTACAGCATTATATTCGTTTCAGGTGTGTGACGTATTGATAGAACAATTCTACACATTGCTCAGTGCTCATCATGTAAGTGTGGTCTCTGTCTGTCGCCATACAACACTGTTACAATACCATTGACTATATTCCCTATACTTGGCTTGAATCTCAGATCATCTTTTAGAAAGTTTTATAAACTGTGCGGAACAGGCACCTGTCAATGGGATTCTTACAACAGTCACAAAGGTTATAATTAAGGATAACCTTTTAGGGGAAAAGTAGGATTCAGTGGCTACTGCTGCAGAATTCCAGCTGAAGTCCTGAGGCGCCATAGGTGACAGAAACAGCAAGGTTGGTTTGGGGAAGTAATTCATGGAAAGGGTCCTGCTCCCAAACAGGAAATCCCAGTTCTAAAATCATTCAAAATACAAACAAAAACAAAAACAAAAAAAAACCAGAAACAAAACCAAAAAAACTTTTTTCACAAAGTTTTTGTTATAGATTTTTACGTATATCACTTGACAGAAACCTAAATGTCCAATAATAGGAGAAAGGTGAAATGGAGGAAAGACCGCATAGTGATATTGACTTAGCAGAAGAACGCAGACTGCAGAGTAACGTGTGCAAATTGGTTACAACTGCATGAAAACATACACACACCTGAAAGGCTAGTGAGAGATAGAATAGGTGAGTGTATGGCATTTTGGGGAGAGGAGAATTTTCAGTGATTACTATTTCCCAAATTTTCTTTTTTTTTTTTAAAGATTTTATTTATTTATTTGATAGATCACAAGTAGGCAGAGAGGCAGGCAGAGAGAGAGGAGGAGGAAGCAGGCTCCCTGCTGAGCAGAGAGCCTGACGCAAGGCTCGATCACAGGACCCTGGGATCATGACCTGAGCCGAAGGCAGAGGCTTTAACCCACTGAGCCACCCAGGTGCCCTTCCCAAATTTTCTATAATTGTGTTATAGTACTTCTATACTTTGTTTTTCCAACCAATTAATCAGTATCTATGAAGAAAGAGCCCTAAGATCCCACTAAGTAGTAAGACCCCCTTCAATCTAGCCTCTTCTAGTCAAGGAAGTTTATTCTGCCAGGCTTCCTGTCATTTTCTGGGTTATTTACACTGATGTGAGTGTTGTCTAGTTGTTTCCAAAGGATGAGGTGAGCCTAGGGTCCTCCTACTTTGCTGTCTTCCCTGGAAGTCTCTTACTTCTATACCTCTTTTAAAAAGATATTATTTATTTATTTGAGAGAGAGAGAGAGAGTGAGTGAGGGAGGGAGGGATGGAGCAGAGGGAGAGGGACAAACAGACTCTGTGCTGAGCGTGGAGCCTGACATAGGGCTCGATCCTGTGACCCTGAGACCATGAAATCAGGAGTTGGTTGCTGAACTGACTGAGCCACCCAGGTGCCCCTATACTTTTTTTTTTTTTTTTAAGAAGAGGAGAGCCAATTAAGAAAATAGGTTTCTGATGAGATTACAAATTCACCCTTATGAACCAGTGAGAAATCTTTTGATTTGAAGTGACATAATGAGGCGATAATACAGGTTTTCATAGCAACAGCGTCTTTTGAAGACAGTATTTGAGAACGGATAGTACAAGAAGGATTTTGACTTTTTTGTTTGGGTTTTTCAATTTATTAACTCAGAATTAATTCAATCATACACTATCACAATCTACAAAGAGAAGGTGGGAGAGGATGGGGGTTAACTGTGCTGAAGAAATTTTTTTTTTTTTCTGTTGAAGATTTTATTTATTTATTTGAGAGAGATAAAGAGAGCACAAGCAGGAGGAGCAGCAGGCAGAGAGAGAGGGAGAAGCAGATTCCCAGCTGAGCAGGGAGCCCTATGCAGGTCTCGATCCCGGGACCCTGAGATCATGAGCTAAGCCGAAGAAAGATGCTTAATTGAGTGAGCCACCCAGGCGCCCCTGTGCTGAAAAAATTATGATGAAATGCAGAAAAACATGGAGTGTGACAGCAAGGACCTGTGCACCTTCCACCCAGCTCTGGCAAGACCTCATATTTCCCTTTTTTAGCTTATGACAAAAAAATTTGAAGATTGAGTTGGAGCTCCTGAGAACTTCTTCTTTATCCCATTGCCCCTTTTCCTTGTCCATAGAGAATCAACAATTTTAGGTTTTATCATCCCCATGCATATTTTAATGTAATCACTACATTTGTGCATATCTGAATTATAGATAGCCTGATTTTCAAACTCATTGCCAATGTTATCGTTCCCAAGCACGCCATTATGCAACTTGCTTTTCCACTCAGAGTCATGTCTTAACATTTATGGACATATGTAGCTTTAGTTTATCTGTTTGCCTGTTATAGAGTAGTGCACTGAAGAAGCGTGTCATGATGGGGCTAATAATACATTATATGTTAATAAAATTAAAAAAGAAGTGTGTCATTATTTATTCTTTCTTCTATTTATGGACATTAAGTTTCTTCCCATTGTGTGCTTGCATTACAATGTTGCAGGGAACATTCTTTTTTTAAATTGGGGTAGTTATTATTATTAGTATTTAAATTATTATTATATTATATTTAATTATTGTTATTTTATTATTATTATTATTTTAATTCCATAATTAACACACAGTGTTATATTAGTTTCAGGTGTACAACATAGTGGCTCGACATTTCCATACGACACCCAGTGCTCATAGTGAGAAGTGGACTCTTAATCCCCTTCACCTATCTTACCCATCCCCCTCCCCCTCTCCCTTCTGGTCACCATCACCTTGTTCTCTATAGCTAAGAGTTTGTTTTTGGTTTGTCTCTTTTTTTCTTCATTCATTAGTTTTATTTCTTAAAGTCCGCACATGTGTGAAATCATATGGTATTTGTTTTTGTCTGACGGACTTATTTTGCTTAGCATTATACCCCCTAGATCCATGCATGTTGTTGCACATGGCAAGATTTCATTATTTTTTATGGCTAGGTACATTCTGTATATTATATAACATATATATTGTACATTAGATATATAATATTATATATGTGTATGTATCTCACATCTTCTTTATCTGTAATTGACATCCTTGTCTGCTTCCACACACATGTGAGGTGCTCTGCAGTATACACCTAAGAGTGAAATGTCTCGGTTGCAGAGCAGCTTCAATAAGATAAGGTCAGGTTATTCTCCAAAGTGCGTTGTACCAGTTTATCCTTCCATAAACAGTATGTGGGAGTTCCATTCTTGTAGCTAGCTATAAATAGTCCCCACTGCTCTGTGTTAACACTTTTTTCAAACTGAAGAATCTTACCTTACCATGTTATGTTAGTTTCAGGTGTACAACATAGGGATTTCACTGTTGTATGCATTACTCCATGCTCCACCACGATAATGCCATCACCACCTGTCATCAGACCACGTTATTACAGTATTATTGACTATATTCCCTATGCTGTACTTCTCATCTCTATGACTTAGTTTTGTTTTTGTTTTGTTTTGTTTTGTGAAACATTCTCAAATCCATGAGTTTTTTAAAAATTTTTAATTTTTTTAACATATAATGTATTATTAGCCCCAGGGGTAAGGTCTGTGAATCGCCAGGTTTACACACTTCATAGCACATACCTTTCCCAATGTCCATAACCCCACCACCCTCTCCCTACCCACTGCCCCCCGGCAACCCTCAGTTTGTTTTGTGAGATTATGAGTCTCTTATGGTTTGTATGACTTAGTTATTTTATAATTGGAAGTTTGAGACTTGTAACCCCCTTCACCTACTTCACAAATAAAATTTTTAATTTTCACAATCTGGTGTTGTAAAATGTTACATACTTTGCAACTTTCTGATTTCCAGTGCCCTCGCTCATTTTTTCATGGGTTATTGTCAACTCAGGTTTGCTCTTCTATGAATTCTCTGTGAGGTCCTTTTCTCACTTTCTCATTGTATTGTTTGTCATTTTGTTATCAAACTGTAGACTTTCTGCATGAATTTTGGGCAAGAATCCTTTGTCAATTATATGCATCACAAACATTTCCTTTCATTTGACATCTTTAACTTTGTTCATGATAACTTTTGTTGGACCTAACAGTTAATTTTTAATGACAAATATATCAGTCACATTGTGGTTGGTCCTTTTTGCTTCTCATTTAAGAAAACTTTTTTTAAAAATACTTCTTTCTTCACAACCTTAATGTATTCCATATATTTTTTTGAAATTTTAAAATTTTAATTTTAAGTCTTTGCCTGGAATTTATCTCATATAATGTGAGTTAATGATTAAATTTTAATTTTTTTCTTTTGGGCGTGTCACAGCATAAATGATTAAACAGCCCTTCCTTTCTGCATTGGTTACAATGCTGCCTCTGCCATAGGTGGTTTTCACATGTGGGTTAGTCTGTTTCTACACTCTGTCTCACTCCATTGATGGAGTTGTACATTTTGGGCCAATTCCACCTTGTCTTGGTCATTATGGCTTCAGATAAGTGTAGCTTTCTGATAGGCAAGCTCCCCAGCCTTCTTATTTTTCAAAATTATCCCAGTTATTCAGGTCCTCTAGCTCTTCCAGATGAATTTCAGGATCAATATTTTTCTGTTGGGATTTTGATTGGAATTGTATTCAATATCAGAGTATTTTAGAGAAAACTACCTCCTTCACCATATCAGATCTTCATCATCCTTAAATATGTTATGTCTCTCCATTGATTTTGGTCTTCCTTGTGTCTTTTACAATGTTTTATAGTATTCTTTAAAAGGCTATGCACATCTTTCACTAGATCCGTTCCTAGGGGATTTATGTGTTTGTTGCTATTATGAATGATGACTTTTGTCTATTACATTTTCTAATTGATTATTACTGGTATTTAGGAAAAATTTTTTTTTAAGATTTGTTTATTTATTTTAGAGAGAGAGAGAATGCAGGGAGGGCAAAGGGAGAGGGAGAAGGGGAGGGAAAAAATCTTAAGCAGACTTCCTGCTGAGGATAGAGCCCTATGTGGGGCTCCATCTCATGACCCTGAGGTCCTGACCCAAGCCAAAATCAAGAGTTGGATACTTAACCTACTGAGCCACCCACGTGCCCCTAGGAAAATTAGTAATGTTTGTTATCCTTGTGTTTAGAACTTTTCTGGCCTCTCTTATTACTACTAAAGTTTGTAGATCCTCTTATATTTTCTATTCAGATAATAAATCAGTCGCAACTGGTTTTAGTTAGCCTTTCAAACTCATGAACCTCTTTTTTTTTTTTTTTTTTTTTTAAAGATTTTATTTCTTTATTTGACAGACATAGATCACAAGTAGGCAGAGAGGCAGGCAGAGAGAGAGAGAGGGGAGGAAGCAGGCTCCCCGCTGAGCAGAGAGCCCGATGCGGGGCTCGATCCCAGGACCCTGGGATCATGACCTGAGCTGAAGGCAGAGGCTTTAACCCACTGAGCCACCCAGGCGCCCCCAAACTCATGAACCTCTTGATTCTTTTTCCCTTCTTGTGAATTGACTTTGATCTCTGGTACGATCTGGAATAGAAGTGTTTATACAAACATCCTTGCTTGTTCCAACTTGTATGCTTCGTGGTTTCACAATTGTATACACTATTTACTTCAGGTTGAAAAGGAGGTGTAACTGTTACTTGTTGGAGGCACAACTCTGTATGTTTATAAGATCTGTGTTTTGTAAATTGTAGACCACAATCCATTCTTGGGTTGTGAAATCAATTTGGTTGGCTGCCACTCACATTTTTTAAACAATTGAAATAGAACAGGATGAAACAAAGTGTATCAGAATGTATTGCTTGTATTAAAGGTGAATATTGTTTGTAGAATTTATCTATCATCTATCTATGTATCACCTATCTATCTGTATATGTGTGCACTTGTGTGTACTTGTGTGCATTTTATAGGGTTTGGTATAAAATAATATATTTTATATTTCTCAAAGGGACCACATTAAAAAACATTTGAAAATTTTTTTTAAAAATTTTGTTCTTCAGGGACGCCTGGGTGGCTCAGTTGGTTAAGCGGCTGCCTTCGGCTCAGGTCATGATCCCAGCGTCCTGGGATGGAGTCCCACATCGGGCTCCTTGCTCAGCAGGGAGCCTGCTTCTCCCTCTGCCTCTGCCTGCCTCTCTGTCTGCCTGCGCTCACTCTCTCTGACAAATAAATAAATAAAATCTTTAAAAAAAATAAAAATTTTGTTCTTCATATTTACCATCATCTTACTAAATTTTTGCCTGCTTGATCTATCTGTGTTTAATAGAAGTGTTTCAAAAATTTTGGACTCTGATTATGGATCTGTCCATTTCCCTCTAATTCTATTTTGCTTTACCTATTTGGAAGCTATGTTTTAGATGCATATAAATTCACAATTTCTCTATCTTCCTGGTACACTGTTATTGTTATGTAATACCCCTCCCCTTTAATTCCCATTAACCTTTTGTAGAAAATTAACATCATCTCACCAGCTTTATTTGGAGATAGACATATATAAAATTTTCCATTTCTTTACTTTCAATCCATCCAATCCTATATGTTAATCTCTGTTTCGTAATAAAGGCTTTTAGTACAATTGCACTTATGGTGATTTCTGATATACTTCAACTTATTTTGTATTTTCTCTTTATTGGCATTTTCCTTGTGTTCCTCCTTACCCACCTCCAGTCCTTTTGATTACTTATTCGGCTGGCAAGTTAATTTTTAAATATTTCCTTTATTTTTTCTTCTGTTGGTAGGTAATCCCTTCTTTGAATTTTCCTACAATTTTAACATATCCCATTGGAATAAAAAATATTCTAACAAACACATTGTTCTTTAGCATTTCTCTCCCTAACTGTAGCATATGCATGGTCAATATTTAATCCAGCATAAGAGCATATTTTGTGAATTCTTTCTCACTGGTATTTCGTTGTTTCTTCTATCTCCAACCTCTGCTGTAGTTTCATGGTTCTTTTGACTGAAATGCATCCTTTACTAAGTATGTAAATGTGAAGCCGTATGTGGGAGGACTCATTTAATCTCTGTGCCTTCTGCAGCGTCTTTTTTTTTTTTTTGTCCCCACTCTTAAATAATAATTTACCTGCAGAGAAAATTTGGGGCTGGCAGCTGTTTTCCTTTAGCACATGAAGGATGTTACTACATTGTCTTGTGGCCACAGTTGTTGCTGAAAATAAATCGCTGTCAGCCTACTGGTTTCTTATAGGTATTTTTGTTTGTTTGTTTTTGTTTTTGTTTCTCTCTCTGGTAGCTTCTTTAGGGTTTTCTTCTTATCACCAGTGATCTGCACTTTCACTGTCATCTGTCATGCTCTGTCCACAGAGTGTCCTTCCCATCAAAGGACACATGTCTTTTGCAATTAAGAATATCTTCAGGTCTCATCTCTTCAGATACCACTTTTCCCTCATTCTCTCCATCCTCTTCTCTTGGAACATCTCTCTGATATAGGTCGGAGCCTCTTAAGGTACCTTTCACGTCTGCTCACCACTACAATAAAATCAGCTTGTCATGGCTCAGCACTAAATTCCGTGTGTGTGTGTGTGTGTGTGTGTGTGTGTGTGTGTTTCGCAACTATATCCCAACTCCGCACTCTCTGGAGCTACCCTAGCGTTTATCTTGTCTTTTGAGTTTTTTATTTTGGTAACCACATTCTTTTAGTTCCACAAGTGTATATTTGTGTTTTCTTAATACCCGCTTGGTATTCTTTATGTCTCTTTTGTGTTTCAGGTTTCTTACTCATTATTAATGGATGCTTTACCTTGGCTTATGCTTTTGAACATTTCAGACATACTTATTTTAAAGTTTTTGTTAAGCTGTTTCTTAAAATCAATTTTATCTCTAGGCATTTCATGTTTCAGTGGATGATTTTGATAGTTCTGCAGGCTTTCTTCTTTGGTATTAGATTTCTTCATTTGTTGTGGCCCTCACATTTTGAATGTGTGTGTGTGTGTGAGAGAGAGAGAGAGGGAGTGTGTGTGTGTGTGTGTGTTTCTCTCATCCTGTTTGTCCAGCACTTTGGGGATTTGTAGTTGCCTCCATCTGACTCTCCTCCATGTCCCCAGTACAGCAGCAGGTGGAATTCGCTCTGCAGGGATGTTGGGGCTATCACAGATGCGGTCACGGGGCAGCAGATGGCTGGCTCTGTTCCTGGCCAGGAAGTTGTATCTACAGCCTGCTTTCTAAGCCAAGAATTCCCTGTACAACTATAGTCTCAGGAAGTAAGCTGATAATTGCTTTTTCTTAACAGACTCCTTCCTGGAGAGGGAGGAGCCCAATCCAGCGTCTGGCTTCAAGCAGCGAGCCTAGCTCTGTCCCTCTATTGTGCACGAAGCACTGTTAGTTCCCATTACATGGTGGGAGCCAAAATTTGAGCTGCCATTATGTGTTTGCGGACTTGGAACATAACAGACTTGTGGCTTCAAACCCACTCGCCACTTTGTAATTCATTGCCAGCTTTGGTCAATGGAGATGTTTATCTTTTTTCCTGCTCTTCTGATATTTTATCAATCATTGCAATGTGTTTGGAGCAAAAGGGGGTGGATCAAAGCCTTCGTCTTTGGTGCTTCCTCTCGATTGGAAGTCCAATCTTCCTTGTAAAGTTTTTCATTTTGTCTGAAAATCCATTTAGTTGTAGTTTCTGAAAGCTACACATTATTGCCTTATCACTCCACACTGAAAAGAATATTTTTATTAAATAATTTAACTTTTATTTATTGTAAAAAATTCCCCAAATTTATAAGCATTCTTATTGTTCCAGAGAAAGTAAAGCAACTTAAAAGTCTTGCTTTTGATGGGGATTTTTGGGCTCTTCTTGTAAGTGTGGCACCATCCTCAACCAAACCAACTCGAAAATTCTGTGATTCAACTGTAGCGACTGGATGGAAAAAGTGCACAACCGATTTGTTGATAGAAGTCAGCGTGGTGTGGTGGCTAAGAGGATTGGGACTCCTTGGGAATCCTTCAGTCTTGGCTTTAAGTCCCAGAGTCACTGATTACTAGTTGTATGACTCTGGGGGAACTCATATACCTCTTACATGTCATTTTCCTCATCTTCAATGTGTTGGTAATAATACAAATGAATAGGATTGCTTGAGGATCGAAAGACATAATACATCTGACATATTTACATGCAGTACCTGGCACATGATAAGGACCCAATAAATATTAAGGGTTGTTACTATGATTCAACATTGAGTATATGTTTCATTTAGCCTTGGTAGATAAAACAACCAAACCATGAGGTTCAGACATAGATGGAAAGCTTAATTGAAAAAAAATAATAGCAAAATAAACTCACTCCTTTACAACATATCATGTGTGGTCCAAACAATGAAAACCGCCTCACTCTCTATCACAGAACAATAAAGTTATATCAAACCACAGCAATGAAGGAAATTTGGCTAAACTGAGTTTTCCAGACTAGTAATTTTTAGTAAAATTTCCCCAGACTTCCATGGTCAAAATATCACCTTCAAAATTTTCCATAGCTATGAACCAAAACCTTGTCAGGACAGAATCTGCCTTTCTCACCACTAAGAAGTTAGCATCTTGACATTTTTCTACTCTTACGTTTTTATCAGTAGTTTCTATTAATGAAATCACAGTTCACTTCTTCCCTCCTGAGTTCAAAAAAAAAATCTCAACAAACTGAAGGATGATCTCAGTTTGAGAAGAACAGTTCATCTCTGCAATGATGCAATGCCTATAAATATTGTCCTATTAGACAAGGGCTCAGTGGCTTAAGTGGCCTAGTTAAAGGATTAAAGCTAACCTGCTTGGTCCTTTGGGCTCACAAAACCAAGAACTTAGGGACTCAATACAATCCCAGGGGACTCAGCTTTAAAGGCTCCTTATTTAACTTGCTTTTAAAAATAGTGCACTGTGTGTTGGTGTGTTTTACTTAGCAGACACACTGATGGCGGGTTGAGGGGGTTGGTCTGTCTGCCTGGTAAAACATCAGCGCAACACCCTTCGTGAATGGATGTGGGACGTAAGGGTTCTAAAACAAGGCGTTGATGCATGTGTGAAAGCTTGTCACTTGTTCACAGAGTAATGAGACAATTGTAAGAGAAAGGAGAGGTCAAAAGCAGGATTTCTGCTAAAGAGGGAAAAAGGACCGTGTCTCCAGGACTGAATTCACACCATATTTAGGACAAGTGTCATGTTGGAACCCATGACACCTCTTTCTTTGGGAGCTGGATAGGAGCCTTGGCATGCTAGGACTTCAAGGACACAGTGAAAGTTTTGTAGATTCACCTTTCACACCAGCCAGCATGGTTATCTGTTCGCAATTGCTCATGTCTTCAAGGTGAACGCCACTGAAAAGTAGGGATATTTATATGGGAGAACTGAAGAGCTCCCTCCGTCCTGCTGTGAGTGCAGGAGGACTGTGCTGGGTGCCTTGGTAAGTGGGAGACTGGCATTATCCGCTTTCTCGTCTTGTTTTTGCCAAGGAAGAACATGAAGAGAAAAATAGAGACTTGGAATATTTTTTCAAAAACCTTTTGGCATTTGAATGTTGTTTTTGGAGAAATGTCTATCCAAGTCCTGGCCCCCTGAAAAAAAAATCAAGTTGATAGTTGTTCTTGCTACCTAATGATAGGAGCTTTTTAAAAAATTTTATTTGATTATTGTGGTTAATTAGCCAGCATGTAGTACATCATTAGTTTTTGATGTAGTGTTTCAGTGATTCATTAGCTGCATATAACACCCAGTGCTCATCACATTACGTTCCCTCCTTAATGCCTATCACCCAGTTACCCCATCCCCCATCCATCTCCCTTCTGCAGCCCTCGGTTTGATTCTTAGAGTCAAGAGTCTCTCGTGGTTTGTCTCCCTCTGATTTCTTCCCATTCAATTTTCCCTCCCTTCCCCTATGCTCCTCTGTGTTCTCTTATATTCCATATATGAGTGAAACCATATGATAATTGTCTTTCTATGATTGACTTATTTCATTTTTCATAATTCCCTCCAGTTCCATCCATGCTGATGTAAATTGTAGGTATTCATCCTTTCTAATGGCTGAGTAATATTCCATTGTATATATGAACCACGTCTTCTTTATCCATTCGTCTGTTGAAGGACATCTTGGCTCCTTCCATGGTTTGGCTATTGTAGACATTGCTGCTATGAACATTGGGGTGCAGGTACCCCTTGTTTTCACTGCATCTATATCTTTGGGGTAAATACCCAGTAGTGCAATTGTTGGGTTGTAGGGTAACTCTATTTTTAACTTCTTGAGGAACCAACATTCTATTTTCCAGAGTGGCTATACCAGCTTGCATTCCCACCAACAGTGTAAGAGTGTTCCCTTTTCTCCACATCCTTGCTAATTGTAGGAGTTCTTTATATATTTTGGAAATTAACCCCTTATTGGATATGATTTTCAGATATTTTCTCTTGTTCTGTAGGTTACCTCTTCATGCTGCTGATTATTTCTTTTATTAAAAAAATGCACATCACTAATCATCTGGGAAATCAAAACCACAATGAGATATCCCCTCACACATGTCAGAATGGCTATTGTATTAGAAAAAGACAACAAGTGGTCTTGGTGAGGATGTTGAGAAATTGGTGCCCTTGTGTCCTACTGGTGGGATTGTAAGACGGTGCAGCTGCTATGGAAAACGGTATGCAAATTCCTCAAAAAATTAAACATAGAACCATTATATGATCCAGCAATACTGCTTCTGGATATTTATCCAAACAAATCAGAATCTCAGCGATATTAGCACTCCCAAGGCCATTGCTACACTATTCACAATAGCCAAGATGTGGAAAGAACCTGAATGTGCAGTGACAGATGAACTGTTAAAGAAAATGTGTTATCTATGTATATATGCATACACACATGCATTCAATGAAATACCATCCAGCCTTAAAAAAGCAGGAAATTCTGTTCTATGTAACAACATGGACGAAACTTGAGGATGGCGTGCCAAGTGAAATAAACCAGTCACAGAAAGACAACTGCTGCATGATTCCACTTCCATGACACATCTAAAATAGTCGGATTCATTCCGTCATAGAATAAAAGAGTGGAGTGGGGTTGCCAGGGTTCGGGGAGGGGGATATAGGGAGTTATTAATCAATGATCGTAAAGTTTCAGTTAAGCAAGGTGAATCAGCCCTAGAGACCTACTACACAACATTGTACCATAGTCAGCAATTCTGATCATGCACTTAAAAACTTGTTAGGAGGGTAGATCTCACATTAAATGTTCCGAACATACTACATTAAAATGAAAGGAAAGAGAAAATTGAGGAGACAGCCAAGCAAAGAACCTCAGAGAATGACAGAAATTTATAAATGTGCAAACTGAATCTTTTGATGGTCTGGCATTCCTAATTTTGATGTCTTTGCTCAGACTCCTACCTTATGTTTGGATTCCCTTCCACCATCTGGGTCTGAACTCTTCCAATGCCTCAAATGGAACTAATCCCTCTCAACGTAATGTCTGCTCCTCTTCACTGGCATCAATCACTCTCTCCTTCGTGTCATAGCGGTTCGTACAGACGGGTATGTACGTTTCAGGATCTGTGTGTTCTGGGGACCGAGAATCTCAGCCTCCTGATCTCGTGCGTGGTCCAGATCCTTGCTGAACTTCTTAAAGATGATAATGATGTCGATGCCACTGCTGATGATCATGAGGAGGAAGACGAAGAAGATCATCACAGCACACTAGAGTGGAACAAATATAAGTTTGCAAGCCGACTGTCCTTGGTTTGAACTTAACCCTGCCATTTGCTAATTGGGTAGCACTTGGCAAGTTCCTCAACATAGCCCAGCAAAGTTATTTTGAGGATTAAATAAATTAACCTACATTTATATGTGCTCTATTCTAGAGCACACAACAGATGCTCCAGAAATAGTAAATTATTTTTTCTTCTCTGTCTGCCCCCTACCCAGTTCACGACAGTTCCTAGTTTATAAAGAGCTTCCTTCTTCAGGGCACTACTCGAGATCTTTTCAGTACCAAGTGGCAGAAACCCCGGGTAAGTAAATGCCAGAAATGAACATTTGCTCATGTGACTGCAAAGGCAAAGCAAGGCTTGATCTGGGGCTCAAACAATATGATGGGAACCCAGGTTGCCTCCCTTCACTTCTTAGCATGCCTCACTCTGTGATTGCTTACTTCTCAGGCAGGCTCTGTACCTCAAGGCAGATGGCCACCAAAGCTCCCATTTCTGTCCTCAGCAACATCAGAGGAAGGAAAGCATCTTTTCCCTAGCTGTCCAGCCTAAGTCTGAGAGTTTCATCCAAGTGGTTTTTATCCGCCTGGCCATCTCTGAGCCAACACTGTAGTCTGGGGGGATGTGGTGCCCTGAGGGGCAGCGTTGGGTCTCACATTCCCTCATAGCTGAGGGAGAGAATAGCCCTCCTTCATCCACAAGCACCAAGAGAAGGTAAGAGTGGGCTCCTCGAGGAGAATCAGGGGGCCGTGACCAGAAGAAGGTGACTAAGTGACAGGCAAGCAAAATGTCTACATGACTTCCATGACATTAAACATACCCAGGGAGAACGCTTCTCCTGTTCGGTGGAATTTCTAAAAACTCTGTCTGGGCATATAGACGCCTCTGTACTTCTGTGGCTTGGGGCTTTCCTTATTACTTCCCCAGTGTGATGGAACATGTGTGTGTGTGTGTGTGTGTGTGTGTGTGAATTTCTAGTGCACTAAGTGACATCCTAGGAATATGGTGGTTCTCTCGGTGTGTTGGAAGGAAGGGACATACTCAAAGGGCTTGAACATAAAGGACTATTTAGATAGATATGGGCAGGATTAGCCCACAGCAGGTAGTGAAGCTCGCAGGGTCTAGCCTGGAGTAGCAAAAAGAAGGAAGGGGATTCCCAGAATCCAGTGGGAGCTGGAGTTGCAGAAGCAGGTGACCACAGAGGAGCCATGGCCTAGGATCAGCACAGCTACTCTCAAAGCCACGGCAAACCCGCAGGAGGGAGCAGAGAAGTCAATACCCCAGCCCCCCTTCACCTCCATTCTCACGCCACTGCCTCCTGTTGGCCAAATCCAAGCAGAGGCCAGAGAGCAAGAGAGCCCAGGTGAGAGATGCACAGAACAGGGCAGAGAAGGTCAAAGAATAGAGAGTAGCCAGCAAGGTCCTACTGTTCTGCAAGGTCTGTTCTCTGGGACGAAAACACAGTTGTGTTAGCCACTTGGCCCGTGATCAGTGCAACTGGGGGAAGGGGGTGTTTAGTCAGCGTCTGGCTAAATTCTGATTTATTCTCTTTGCTTTTGGAAATGTAATAATCTCTCCATCAAAGCTCCATCTATCTGCCAAAATAATGCATGTCCTTTTGTACAAATGAAAGAATTACTGCTATTATGCAAACACAGAAAGGGGAGCACATTTGCATGCAAAGGGGAAGAAAGAAAAATCCTATTTGTAATAAAATTAATTATACCACTGTGGCAAAGAGACACACGAGTATCCATTTAACACTTGGATGGGAGCAGAACCAACTTTCCTTGCCAACCCTGATGAAATAATGGAAGCCAAAAAGAAAAGGCCTCGATAGAATAAAATAGGATTCGGGAATTTCTGGCCATTTTAAGACTCCCCCTCAACAGAAACAAAAGATTGAAATGAAGGTTTTTTACAAATATTAACCATGAATATTAATGTTCTATGGCTGATGCCTGAACCAAGTTCTTCATTAGAACGGCCTTTCGGTAGAGGGGTGTTAGCACGCAGGGCCTGGGGCTGGTGTCAGGTCCCATGGAGAGTGCTTTGCTTCTGAAACCAGCAGGAAGGTAGATGCCTTGGGTTTGGAACTTGCCAGGTGTTTCTTATATGGCTGTATTTGATCATTAGGAAATAGGAAATTTGAAAAAAAGAAAAGCAAAGGAATCACTCTTTTTCTGGAGAAGAGAGGGTTGAACTGTCACCAAGGGACATTCAGTTTCATAAAATGCCTCCTGGCAACCCAGGCCCTTCATGTTAATATAGATACTGGGGGTTTGCTTGTTGGTCGGCCCCAAGCTGATTGAGAGCTCCTAGGGGGCAGGGACTGTCTACCTAAGTCTTATTCACCCTGGATCTCCAGTGCCTGGCACAGAGTAGGCATTTAATAAATGTCAAATTGAGAAATATCTTAATGAACGAACCACAGAATTAAAAAAAATATTTTATTTATTTATTTGACAGAGTGAGAGAGCACAAGTGGGGAGAGCAGCAGGCAGAGGGAGAAGAAGTCTCCCCGCTGAGCAGGGAGCCCCCTGTTGGACTCCATCCCAGGACCCTGGGATCATGACCTGAGCCGAAGGCAAATGCCTCCCCGACTGAGCCACCCAGGTGCCCTGAACCACAGGATTTAATTTGAACTCAAAGGATTCTCAGAAATCACCAATTTCAATGGCTCTGAAAGACTATGTGCTCTTAGGATGAGGGGTCGGGCAGTGGCGGGTGGGAGGTGAGATTAAGGAAGATGAATATATACGGGAGAGACTTTTTTGAAGCAGATCCACATGCCACTCCTGCCTCCACATGGATATCAAGATCCAGTGGACATGAACTTTGTTTTGAAAAGCTCCATTAGGTGACCCCTCACCCAACCAGGCTGAGAACCACCAGCCAACACCTACCCACCCAACCACCCCTCCAACCCTCCCTGTTTCCAGGACTCAGCTCTGTGCTTCCCACAGAACAGATGTTGCCAGTAGTTTCTGAGCAAATGAATGTCACGGGGGGACTACTCAGGGGCACTAATAATTTGCCCAAGGCCACATACAGTCAAGTCTTGGCAGTCCAGGCGCTCAACACAAGGCATCATCACAGAAGAAATGTTGACTGTATTTTTTCAACATCTTCCCCACTGCCCCCAAAATTTGCCCTGAAGTTGAAAGCTCTCATGTGTGAAAGAGGACATATGTCAGGACTTTCTGGAGAAATGGGAGGCCATTAAACAGTGGGACCAGCCCTCAGGGGAAGAGTGGGACTCCCTTGCTAGATCCTCCACTGAGGTGTTAAAATGTGATGGGCACTCACCTTTCTAGATTGAGAAAGATTAAAGGCAGCCTTTGTGGAGGCAAAGACTAGACTAGAGGCTATTTAATAGCACAGATCACACCACATCTCCACCATCCTCACTGGGAAATTCCATTGCTACTGTGTGACTTGAGGAAATAGGGGGGAGATATGAGGGCTCCATTAAATACTGGCTCTGGCACCTACTAGCTGTGTGACCTCAGGTAAATTACCTAACCTCTCTGTTGCTTCTGCTTTGTCATCTGTCAAAGGGGATTATAATAGCACTTACTTCATGGGGTTATTTGTTGGGATTAAATGAACTGATATATGTAAAACTCTTAGAACAGTGTCTGGAATGCAGTAAGTGTTATCCAAGTGTGAGCTTTCATTAGTATTATTGCAGATGGCATCCCCATGGGGAGATGAGGCTGATATTAACTTTTGTTGTTTGTCTACAAGGCTGTGCATTATTTAATAGATGGAGTAAAAACTGACAATTGAAGTTGTCTTAGTTGTATGACAGTGAATCAGCCTCATTGTGAGGGAGAATAGTTTGTTTTCCTAAGCACAGTGCTAATATAAATGATTTCCTTTGCATTTCCCGAATCCCAGAATCTTAAGTAGTGGAAAAGGGCTCACAGTTCATCCCACCCTGAATAGAGAGGAAACTGACTTGCCCAAGGTTGTACAACCAGCGTGGCCTGGTCTTCTAATTGCTAGAAGAGTGCTCTTTCTGCCCATCACCATAGTTACAATAACCTAGTCCATGGAAATGCACTTTATTTTCACATCTGTAATGTTTAAAGTGAAACACACACACATGAATCAAGGTGTTTTGCAAGGAGCCATCAGTATTTAATTGGAATGTACTATGCTCTCTGTTTTGAAGGGAGGGGAGAAGGCTGCAGCAATGTACCAGGGTCCCTAGTTATAAGTAACAGAAATAAGCTCTGGCTAACTTGGACACTCAAGGAATTTATTGGAAGGATATCAGGTAGCTTGCGAATTGAAGGGAGGCTGGCAAATCAGGTTTAGAAGATAACCAGAACAAGAGGCCAGGCAGCGGCTACCACAGCCAAGGTCACCCCTTAGGGTCAATGTGGTGAAGATGCTACCAGGTGTAGCTGCTCCTGGACCTCAAGGTCAAGGCCCCACACTCCACCCTCTGCTGCCGCCAGTGGACACTCCTCCTTGGGCTCGACGGTCATAAGCAGTCTCTCACTTCCTCTGTCTTTGCCTCACTGTCTGTGATTCGAAGTCCTAGAAGGAGTACTCTGCTAGCTGAGCCAGATGTTGGAGTTCTGGTGTGGCTGCCCGGTGGAGGTGGGGAGCCAGAGGGAGAGTCTCTGGCCTTCTCATTGTGGGTACTGGGAGGAATGGTCCCTCTCCATAACCAAGATTTACAAAGGAGGACACCTTCCTCTTTGGAATTCTCCCTAATAAGAAGGTGATAGAAGGCTGAATAATCACAAGGAAACGAACAAAAACAGAAAATACATGACATCAAAATAAAAAAAAAGATCCAGAAAAGAAAGGTGTATGGCCCAGACGCTTGCCCTTCTCCCTTTCCGGAGCCAGCATCCTCCACTTAGCCTGTTCCCCGCCTGCTCTTCCTCATCCCCATCACTTTCCCATGCTGAACGAGACAGATGCTCCAAGAAGGAGTTCAAGGTCAAACGATTCTCCTACAGCTCCGTTTATTTCAGTCACCGCCAGATTCATGCTGGAAAACTTGAGCATCTTCAGCCTCCCATTAACATAAAATCCAACTGCCTGACCAATTTTTTTTATTGTGATAAAATTCTCACAACATAAAAGTCACCATTTTAGCCACTTTTGAACTACACAATGCAGTCGCATTGGGTACATTCACAGTGTGTGCAACGATTGCTACCGTCTAGTTCCAGGACATTTTCATCACCCCAAAAGGAAGCCTCATACTCATCAAGCAGTCAGTCCTCATCCTGCTTCCCCCGAGCCCCTGGAAACCATGAATCTGTGTTCTGTCTCTACAGACTGGCTTATTCTGGAAATGTCATATAAATGGAACCCTATGCTAGGTAACCACTTTCCTATTAATCCTTCGCTCCTCCTGGTTCTCTAAGACTTGTCTCCTCCCCACCTCTGAAACCACATCCCAGCACACCATGGGGAACCAGCACCGGCCACTCAACCCTTCCCTGACAAAGCCACAGACAGGAGAGGGACATCGATGCATCTGAGGAACCATTACAAAGACGATGAGAATCCCTTGGGGAGACAGACCATAGTTGGGTGTCTCCATATGTTGAGCAAGGACACAGGACACACGGCGGCTGGGTAAGAGGTGGGCGGGGTTCGGCCAGGCGAAAACTGCTTAGTTGAGTCGAATTCTTTCTCTTTCCCTAGGCGGGTCACTGCCCGCTCCTTCATCTCTTCAAGGCAGAGAAACTGCAGGCCACATTAGCGCTGGCTGAGATGGTGACGTTTGGCAGGGCGGCGACGCACCCGATGGGGCAGGGCGTGAATCGAAGCTGGTTCAAGCAGCCCTACCAGACTCCGAGTGTTCCTTCTACCCCCACTCTCCGCTCCACCGCTTGAGCAAGAGCTGAAAGACAGGGTGGGTTTCGGAGGCGCTGCGCTGTCCGGTGGGGAAAGTGCAGTCGGTAGGTATCTTTGAGGCCAAGTTATAGGGCTGAGGCAGGCTCTCCTCTCCCCCCACTCTCCACCCCGACCCCTCGCAGCAACGGAGCCAGAAAGAACACCACCTATGGTCTACAAGCCGCAATTGCAGCCTTAGGGTAATGTTACAATCCTGTAACAATCGTGTAACCAAGAGACCCTGGGAGAGAATGGCTTAAAGAATCCACATGTGCATTTCTCTTCCATATGACAATTCTGAAACCCGCCAGCGCCTCTGCTCTGTGTTGTCATCCAGGGCTAAAGACTGACAACATCTCTGTCATCTTCAACACGGGGCTTCTGAGATGTCTACAAGGAGGGTTCGGTAGGCCAGCGGGGGTTACCCCACCACACAAGGCTTGAGCACACAAGGGTAGGAACCACGGGTAAGCTCAGGAGTGGTCCTTGTAATTATTACAATTAATACTCTGCTTCCTGCAGTTTTGTTTCCATCTCTGGGATCTTGGGCTTGACAGACTTGGGGTGTTGATTCCCGAGGGAAGAATGTTCCCACCAGGAAACACAACGATGGTGCTGAGGAACGGAAGCCGAGCTTGTCCCTGGCCATTTGGGGACTTCTCATGCCACTGGCTCCCAGGAAGAGAAGGGGTGGGGGTTCACTGTCCTGGGTGTCGGAGAGAAATGGGGTTATTGCGATGCAATAGAGCCGAGAAGACTGTGTTCAGAACCAGGGGATTCATGGAACCATTTAGACCCTCCATTCCAATCATAAAGTTCAGTGGACACTGCAACTCAACCCAGAGAGGATGAGGAAAGACTCAGTTATTTTGAGATGGAGATTTGGGGCTCCCCACCTGCTGAGATGTTGTAGAGGGTAAGGGAAACATAAAAGGGATCATGAAAGAAGGAAGCCGTGGTTATCAGCTCTGGCCTCATGGCAGGCTCGGAAGGGGAAGATAGCAGCTGTACTTATTTTATTCTTTTTTCCCCCAATTCATTCCCCTCTTCCACCCTGCCCCCTTTTCCTACTACTCTGTATGAAGAATACTGGGGTAGCTAACCTCCCACCAGGGAGGGCACTTGAAATGACATCACCAGGAATACTACAGTGCCTGATGACACTTGTTTCCCCCTGTGTTTGAGATGAGACTTTCGTCACTCAAATGAAGAGCAAACCCTAGGGGCCGGATGGCCAGCGGGGTGGACTGATTCTTCTTTGTTAGTGCTGCCAGCTCTATTCTCCACCCTCCTCTGCTTTATTCTTCCCCTGGGAGGCTGAGCCCTATGGACTACATCATCTGGACTCCCTTGCCTGGCGGGTTTTCTGTTCAGGTCAGCTGATGATAGGCACTTGCAGATTAGAGAATGGGAGGAAGGCAAGAGTTCAAGGTACTTTTTCCCTTCTGGCTCTGCTTTGAAGCCATTCCTCTGGCAGGATCTCTGCCTGAACATAGCTCCTGCTAGACATCCTCTCCTCCACATCCCCCCTCTCCTGTTTCCTATGCTGCTTCTTCATTCTCAGGGGTGGTAATGGTTTCCTGCTGTTGTTGGAATGTGGGTGCCTTTTCCCACCCCACAAATAGTCCTTTCATTGAAGTCTTCACTTGAGCCATATGGGGCGAGCTCTGTTTCCTGCTGTGACCTGACTGATCTAGTGTCCGTTTCCTCCCCCAGCTCCCGAGCCCTTGAAGAATAAGAACATTGTCTTAGTCATCTCTGTATGCAAAGGTTATCTGGTCATAAAATGTTAAATGAATCAATCAAAGCTGTGCTGGAGATCTGTCTTTTCCCATGAATTTTGCAAAGCCAGAACAAAGAACAAACTTAATCAGCAGCAGTTTCTTAATTTCTATTTCCAGGAAAGCAACCCCTGTTCATTCCACATCACCTCTTCCTGATGTTCCCGGTGCTTGCCCCGGTGTCCCAGTGCAGTATTGGGCAGGGACCCAGGCAATGGCTTTCCAGATCAGGATGTTGATTACAATTGTACGTCCAGATACATTATTCTAAATGGGCCACATATCCCCGTGTGAAGCTTTTGCACGTAATTGCTAGTGCAGTGTATCAGTTTTTTCCGACCCTTCAGGCTTCTGAAGGTGCTTAATCTCTTTTATTAAGTGACTCTCCTCCACTAAATAACCATCCTGGTCTCCTTCCTCTAGGCCTTGTTGCTACAGATAAACGAATCTGTGCTCTGGAGTTGTTGGCTAATACATCATCTCTTCCAACTGATTGAAGGTGGTCAGTGCTGGGAATGCAGACATTGGGGGCAGAAGGAGGGAGGCTGGTAAGTTAAATGTAGGGCTCAGAGATCATATCT
This sequence comes from Martes martes, assembly GCF_963455335.1. Classification (NCBI taxonomy): domain Eukaryota; kingdom Metazoa; phylum Chordata; class Mammalia; order Carnivora; family Mustelidae; genus Martes; species Martes martes. The sequence goes on from NC_137891.1 coordinate 159,255,678, forward strand.
GAGGAGATAGAGAAGGCACAGGGGCATGCTCAGGTCAAAGAGTTCAGGTGGAAGAGGTCAGCACCCGAACAAATCATCTTAGGCGTGGGTACCATCATAAGAATCCAGTCGTCGTCGTCTTCTTCTTCTTCTTCTTCCTTTTTTAAGATTTTATTTATTTATTTGAGAGAGAGAGAGAGCGTGAGAGGGGAAGGGTCAGAGGCAGAAGCAGACTCCCCACTGAGCAGGGAGCCCGAGGTGGGACTCGATCTTGGGACTCTAGGATAATGACCTAAGCTGAAGTTGCTTAACCAACTGAGCCACCCAGGCACCCAAGAATCCAGTTTTCTAAAGCAGGCCTACTGTATATGCTTCCTCCCCAGACCACCCCTCCCTTCCTATTTTCATAGTGTAGAAACAAGTGGCTGAAGTATGAGGGGAGGGTAGAGAACTGGGTAACTCCTGGTATAGGCAACGATTAAGGATTTCTGTTTATATTTCTAGTTTCAGTTATCTATTGTTGGGTTATATTGGAGAATCTTATTTTCCTTAGTGCTTACTAGTAAAGATAAATCTTTAAAGATTTTATTTATTTGACAGAGAGAGAGACAGTGAGAGAGGGAACACAAGCATGGGGAGTGGGAAAGGGAGAAGCAGGTCTCCCACGGAGCAGGGAGCCCAATGTGGGGCTTGGTCCCAGGACCCTGGGATCATGACCTGAGCTGAAGGCAGACACTTAATGACTGAGTCCCCCAGGCACCCCATGCACTTACATTTTTATGAGTCTATTTACCCTTCAGAGAGTTATAGGATGTGAAAGCTGGCAGAATTTTTAAAGATTATTCATATTATCTTTATTTCATTTATGAGAAAATAGAGGCCTAGAGAGATTGTTAAGTGATGTTACTAGGACTACATGAGTAGGCCTAATATAACTGGAAAGTATGGAGCAACAGTTTCAGGTGTGGCTTGATGTGGCTGCTCACTGCTCAACAATGTAATTGAGGTCCTTTTTTTTTTTTTTTTGTCCGTCCCATTTGGCCTTCCTCAGGATTCACGTACTCTCTGGCAATCTAGTCTCTATCCCTGTGATCACATGTGGCTGTATTAATTCTAGACCTTATATCATGGACAGGAGCTACAGCAGGGACAGCAATCTTCTTTTTGTCAGAAGTCCTAGAAAATGTCTTTTCAAGTCTCATTGTCTTGACTGGGCTTCATGTCTTCCATGGAACTGATTTCCGTAACCAAAGAGATGGGATGGAATGATTGCTTTAAGCCAACTAGGCTTAACTCCTGGAGTTTGGAGTCAGGTTAAGCAGGACTACTTGGGTTACAGTGCAGGAAAACTGCGTTTCCAAAGAAATGTGGTGCTGATGGTGGTACAATAAAGGAGTGGTTACTGGGGAGGCTGACTGCAAGTATCCAAAGGCAGGGACTCACCCAAGGTCAAACACTTGGTCATGGCCAAAGTGGGACTAGAACCCAGCTCTCCTCCTCAGCATTTGCACATGGATGGCTATGTAATCCCACTTGAGGTAGTACATTTTACACAACAGACATCTAAATGAAACTATGGGTTTGCTTGTTATATTCAGTTTATTCTTCGGCTATGATTTAGTTAGTCACAATAATGAGTACAATTGTCTGAGTTACTTAATTTTGCATCTCATTAAGCCATGAAGGTTTTCAGGAGAAATTGAGTAGATTTCAGAGATGAGAGCCATATCATTTAAATAAGTGTCTTTCAGTCTTACTCAGGGTTTAACCATCTTCTGGAAGATGTTTTGGTATTGGAATACAGTTTTTGGACAACCTGTATGAGATGTCTTAGGCCTGAATTTTTGCTTCTCATCCTTCTGGGAAAAAATGCTTGTTAATGTACCTCAATGAGATCTCTTTCTCTTATTCAGGGATTATATAAGCAAAGAAGAAGAAGGGAAGAGTTCTGAGCACCCACATGGGCCAGGCACTGTGTTAAGCTCTAATGATACAGAAAGGAAGACTACAGACCCCAAGGAACTCCAAGTTTAGTGGGAGAGGCAGATAATTAAATGGGTAAGTAAGATACCACAGCAGGAAGTGCAATAACAGGTGGAAGAATAAGGTGCTTTGAGAACACAGCGGAGGACAGAACGTTGGCAGTAGGGAGAGCCAGGAAATGTTTTCTGGAGAACTCCTTAAGGGATGGTTGAAGTTAGCTGGGGAGAGCAGGGAAGGGTATTCTACACAGAGGGGACTCTTGAACTCGGAGGCATGAAATCTTACAGGGTATTGCCATGAATGTCCCAGGAATTCAGAAGGGCAGAAGTACGAGGGCAAGGTAGAGAGTGGGGAGAAAATGTGCGGGAGGGCAGGCAGGTAGGAGGGGGGACACAGGCCTTGGAGGCTCTCCAGTGTGTGTGTGATGGGATGATTCTAAATAGTTGTAGGTAGGTAATGACAAGGTCTATGTCTTAGACATATTTCTGTATTGATTAGATTCTACGGTTGCAGGCAACTCTGGTTAATTTCCAAAGAAGGAATACTCTGGAAAGAGATAGGATCATTCAGAAAACTGAAGGAAAAGCTGCAACACCCAGACTCTGAATGGAGTTCTGAAGGCAGAGACAGCAGGAATTACCTGGGAGTCTCCTTAGTTGGGAACAATCAGGTCCAACCACTTTCAGTATTTATGTGGCTCTGCCAGGGATTCAATTTTTGGATGAAGACAGTCACATTGCCTGAGCTTGAGGGCACACCTAGCCTGGGTCAGGTAAGATCAGCATCTTGATTGACAGTCTCATCAAGCCTGGGGGGACAGTGGGTTCCTAAAGCAAGATCAGGTGTTGCTAACATGAGAAAGAGGAATGCCAGCTGTATCAGCTAAAGCAATGGGTGTCCACGCCCACAGCTGTTTGGAAGCTAGATTTGAAGAGAACAAAAGATGAAGGGAATCAGAAGGCAAAAGATGATCAGGGTGTGAATTAGGGCTGCGGTAGTACCAAGGGAGAAGGACTGTGGGATTTAAGAACAGTTATGGGATAAAAATTGGTGGTTGACTCTAGAAGAAGGAGGAAGAAGGAAGAATCAAAGATAGTTCCCAGGTCCTAGCAGGCAGCAGTAGATGTCACTACTGGAGAGAAGGTAGAGAGCAGGGCGATGGAAGATGACAGATTGCTTAGGACACACTGAGTGTGAGAAACCTGTGGGGGCATCAGGTGGATGTTAGAATCTGAACCAGTAACTGAACTCATAGACATGGACAATAGAACCTAGGAAGGAATTTGGGAGAAGTCACAGAAAACACCAATATTTAAAATAGGCTTGCCAAGGGAAAGGTCAAAAGACAGAAAGATTGGAGAGAAAGAGGAGAATCAGGAATGTTCAGGGTCATAGAAAGCTTCAGGATTCAAGGAGAGAGGAGATTTCAGCTCTAGTACCAGCAGAAGCCACATTCTAGGGAACTAATATAAATGGGAGATGAGGAAGGAAGGGTGAAAACATGTAGGCCGCCATTGCAAAAATCTTCGATGAGAAAGGGTAGCAAAATGCAAAGTAGCTGGAAAGGGTACAGCCTCAAGGGAGTTAGCTGACTTTTGTTTTCATTTGTTTGTAGGTTGAATTTTTAAAAAATGAGATAGAATTCACATACCACACAATTTACTCTTTTAAACTGTGTTATTCAGTGGTTTTTAGTGTATTCACAAAAGTTGTACAGTCATTACTTCCATCTAGTTTCAGAACATTTTCATCACACCCCAAGAAACCCCATCCCCATTAGCAGTCACTCCCTATTTTCTCTCACTCCCAGCCCCTGGTGGCCATTCATCTACTTTCTGTAGATTTGCCTATTCCAGACAGTTCATAAAAATGGACTCATATGCTGTGTGGTTATTCATGTCTGGCTTTCTTAGTTTTCAATGTTCATCCATATTACTTCATTCCCTTTTATGGTCTGGTCATGTTCCATTGTATGGATAAACCATAATTCACCCTTTCATCGAATGATGGGCCTTCTAACTGTTCCAAGTTTTGGCCATTATGAATAGGCTGTGAACATCTGTGTACAAGTCTTTGCATAGGTATGTTTTCAATTTCCCCGAGTACATACTTAGGAGTGAAATTGCTGGGTCTCAGTTTATCCATGCTGGGAGAGACTTGATCTTTGTTTACAGGCTGAGGGTACTGGCACCAGCGCAGAAGAGGTGGGAGATACAGAGAGGGGGTGTGGAGAGGTAAGTGCTGGAGGAGAAGGGCCACTTAGTTCAGCATCCCTCACTTTCTCTGTTGGAACAACCCTAACGCCCTAACCTCGCTTCTCAACTACTAGACTCTGCACACACATCACTCTTGCTGACCAGGGAGCGAATCCAGCGCGTGGATAAAGCACCCTGGGATCCGTCGCAGATGCATCCGGGTTGGTGGCTCGTTTTCTGTTGCAGATCACAGTTTTGGGGTCTCCTCTGATTACACAGAGCCTGGTGGTTTGGTTTTCTCCCATAGATGTGTCCACGGCTGAATAAGGACAATCCACCATGTAGTCTGGGTCTGATTCCTGGTTCCTCAGGCCACAGAGGGCTCCCAGCCATCCCGGATTAGGAAGGACGCGCGGTACGCACCGCTGGGAATCTGGAACGGCAGCGCTCACACTTGTGCGTTGCCCGTCGCCGCCACCGCTCATGCGCCGCTCCCTGCCAAGGAGGAGGTGGGGAGTGGGCGGGGCGGGCATCTCTCAGGCCAATCGGAAGCGAGCGCCCCCGCCCTCCCGGCTGGTGGACCGAGCTTGACCCCGGCGGTGGGCGGAGGAGGCGGGGCCAGCCGCGCGGCCGCGGAGGGGGCGGGGCCCGGGGCCTGGAGGCGGGGCCTGGGGCTGTCAGTCCCGCGGCCGCCGCCGCCGCCGCAGCCGCCGCCGCGGTTCCTTACATGCCGTGGCCGGGTGGCTGCCAGCGCTGCCGCTCGCCGCCCGCTGTCCCGGCATCCCGAGACGCCTCCCGCCGTGCCGGCCCGGTGCGCAGGTAAGGCCCGCCGCGCTGCCGAGCTCTCGCGCCCCCTCCTCGGCTTCGGTCCGCCGCGCGGGCGCCCCCTCCGGGCTGTGTCAGCGCCGCGGCTCCCCCGGCCGCCCGGGGGCGGTCCCGGGGGGCGGGACGACAGTCCTCCCCAACCCCCCACAGCCCGGGGCGCCGCGCCTGCAGCGGGGTCCTCGGGCCGCGCCACCGCGGCCGGGCGTGGGGCGGGAGCCGAGCACCCCCTCCCGGGCCGATTATACAATCGCAGGGGCTGGGGGCGGGGGTCCCCTCCCGAGGCCCGGCTCCACACCTGTGCCCGCGACGCGCTCCCAGGCCGAGGGCAGAGACCCAGCGCGACAGCGGGGGCCCGGAAAGTTTCACTTTGTGGTCGGCGTTTGTTGACATCCCGGAGATGCGGGGAGATGGAGGCTGAGCCGAGAGGATGCGCCTGGCGCGCAGCGTTCCCTTTGCCCCGGGGTGGCTCCAGTCCAGGTTTCCCTTCCAGAAGTCCTGCCGAGAGCCCTGCCCCGGGGCCAGAGGCTGCTGCGGGGCACACGGGTCGGTCCGCCTTGCGTTAGCGAGCCCTGGCCCCAGGATTGCAGCAACTGGAGACAGCTCAGCCCCCCGCTCAGCTCTTCTCCCTTTCCTAATTTAGTATTGACATTTTAGACCAGGTAGGCGAATTTACGTAGCGTTTCCCTGACAGTTTATATTTGTGAGGTGCTTTGCCGCCCTTGATTAGCTAATTAACAAGGTGGGAAAGCAAAATAGATCCTGAAACGCATGGCTAATGTCTTTAGTTTAGCAACTCTTTAAGAGCCACTGAGAGCTTTAGGCTGTTTGCGGTGAGATGCTTTGGGCCAAGGTGCTGCCGGGAGAGCTAGCTAGCTGGTGTCTTCTGGTTGCCTGGGAAGGTTTTGGTGAGAATGGCAAGGCTTTCTCTGCCTCTCCTTGCTTATGCTGTTTATTGAGGGTCGCCCACCTGTGGTGAGTTAGTTGATCTCAAGCAGAGGAGGTTTTGGTGTTGCTGAGGAGGTAGCTAAGGAAAACCAACCAACCAACCAACCATCCTGAGATCCAGATTAAGTTTGGATACTTGTCTGCTACACCAGGTTACCCGCCCAGTGCAGAAAACCTTGGCTCTTCCTGTGCTTTCCCCATCTTCACGGTAGGACTGTATGCAGCTGGGTTGGTAATACGGCTCCTCCTTTAGTACGCAGACCTCTTGCTACCTGTGGTTTGTAGACCTGCCTAGAGACATCCTTTACGAGTGGGCTTAATTAGCACTTTTATCTGCCCATTAAGCAATACAGCCTGAGATCTCTTGTAATCAGGCACTGTTGTAGTGTTGAATCTTTAATAATATCTAATTCATGTTAATAGTGTTCCTATAATAATCTTTCTATTAGTATGCCAGTTCTGCAACACCAGTACATTTAGTATAGAAGCAGCAATTTACTAGAAATATTATCATGGCAAAAACAATTCTCCAACAGATTTGCAGCCCACTTTACTTAGGTAATGACTGCCAGAGGCTGTTAAGGTTTTTTTAGTCTTGGATGCAGTAGGTGTTACTGATCTATGAGGTCATTCCTCCCCGGAATAATGGTTTCAGTCACTGGGTCACTTAGCTATTTTTTCTGGTTATATCCTCTGAGTTTCTCCCCCATGCTGATTTCTTTTGGGACAAGGTGTGGTGCTAACAAGATGCAGTTGTGATTTGCCAACCTCCTTTTTTTTTTTTTTTTTTTAAGATTTTACTTATTTATTTGACAGACAGAGATCACAAGTAGGCAGAGAGGCAGGCAGAGAGAGAGAGGAAGAGAAGCAGGCTTCCCGCTGAGCAGAGAGCCCGATCTGGGACTCCATCCCAGGACCCTGGGATCATGACCTGAGCTGAAGGCAGAGGCTTTAACCTGCTGAGCCACCCAGGCACCCCGCCAGCCTCCATTTTAAGAAGAATTTAAGAATATTTATTGTGTTCGGGGGCTTCTATTAGAGTTGCGATGGTGATTTTATTAGCACATGTACTGGATACTGGTTTGGATGCTTTATAGATACTAAGTTATCTCATTCTCACAATGACCTTGTAAGGGAGGTACTGTCATCACCCCGTTTCAGACGAGGAAATCAAGGTCCAGGTGATTGACTCAGGTCGCACGGTTAGGTTAGCCAGATTCTAACCCAGGGAACCAGAGTTCAGAGTTCAAGTACTTAACCAGCTACTGTGCTGTCCTGCTTCCACAGGTTAGTCTTTCAACAGGTAATTACTTCTACCTTCTGTCTGTACAGCATTGCATTCTGTAGTGTGGTTGAAGAGTACAGTGAAATGACAAACACTGGGGTTGGGGCTCTCGTCGTGGGCTTCACTCTGCTCCCTGCTAACCTGTGATGTTTGGGCAAGACGGGCCCTCTCCCTGCCTTGCATTCCCTCCTTGGGGGAACAGCAGCAGCTGAAGCAGATGAACTAACTCCACTTCACCTGGTGGGGAGCTGGAGAGATGGTAGGTCGAGAGGCTGCCTCTTAAATACCTTGATATTATTTTATGCTGTTGTCACCGGCGTCGTCCCTTTTGTAATTAAAAAAATGAAAGAGGACCAGGAGAGAAGTCATCCTGTAGCATATGTGAGGGACATTTGTGGGAGGACAGTTTGGCGTGACTCTGCAGGAGGCTTGGGGTCGGATGATGGCAGGCTCAGAGTGCAGACCTCGGAGTTCTCAGAATCATAAGAAGTCAGGGTTGAAAGGAAGCTCTGTCATGGAGTTTGGCCTGCCCTTTCTCTCTCCATCTCTCCAGGGGATCAGCCTTCACATGTGTGCCCCTTCCTACTCACTGCTCATCCCACTCCTCGTGGGATGCCTCTTGGGTCAAATGTTGGGTGAGCTTCACAAGTGCACCAAAGAAACTGGGGCAGTATCCAGTGATAGGGAGTGGGAAACCGCAGAAGGATTCTGGGCCCTTCTGGCTTGTGCTCTTGAAAGACCATCATTGACATAAAACCTGGATTAGAGGGGGAATGTGAAACCAGGAGGACATTGGCCAGAATCTAAGATTGGGGTGATCCAGACTGAGACAGGCAGTGGCATGAGGGAGGATTGGACCCCAAAAGACACCCCCCACTCCCCTGTGCTTGCCTGTCCACAGTCATCAGAGTGGAAGAACAAGTCAGTTTCTCCTTGGGGTGAGGGGGGCATTGGAGAACCCCCGCATGGAGCTGGGGAGTCTGATGGGGTGGGGATGAGAGACAGCTGTGTATGTCTGTTCCCTAAAGCTTGATAATAGACTGTGGTCAGTACAAGTCCCCTGCAGACTGAGAACAGATTTTCCTTCTTCTTAAGAAGGGAGTGTCCCATTTAAATACAGCGGGGAAACTCCCTGTGCTTACTGAAGACTTGTAATGCTATTTATTTCCCTGCGGGGGTTGCAAGCTCTTACTCGGGGTCCTTTAGCTCCTTGCGGTGCTTCCTGGTCATGTCGGGAATCTGGTGTTGTCTGAAGTTGTATCAGACACGTTGGCCATGCTTTTCTGTGCTTTCGTCAGGAAGCCTTCTTTTGGGGGATGCTGTTTTCCAGGGACACCTGTTAGATAAGTGCTGGAAAGCCAGCACACCTTGGGGAGTGCTCAGAATCATTACGAGTTTTTCCTTCAATGAATCTTGGAACACTGCATCAAAAACTAATGATGTATTTCACGGTGATTAACATAACACAATAAAAAAATAAAATAAATAAAATTAAAAAAAAGAAGAGCTTTTCCTTCTAATGCAGATTATGGGGCACTTCAAAGAAGACCCGGGTGAGACGATTGCCACATTGACAGGCAAACAAGATCCTCTGGAAGAACCAAGTAAGATTTACACAGGAAACCACAAAGACAAGAAAAATAGTTGGGAGTATTATAAGTTTATTTTTCTCTTGTTAATTTATGTGTTTCTGGCTGCGGATGCAGCATGTCTTGAATATTCATACTCGTAAATTTATATGCTGAAATATGTCGTCTAATAGTGGATGTGGAAATAAACTGTATAATCTCAATAATTTTTTTTTTTGGCCAGGAGAATATTGGTCTAGGTTTTTCAATATCTTTTCGACCAATGATTCTTAAGTTTTGTCCCCTAGGGAGTGTGTGGCAACGTCTGGGACATTTGGGGTTGTCACGAATGGGGTATGTTCCCCTGTCATTTAATGGGTGGAGACTGGGGAGGCTGCTGGACATCCTACAATGCACAGGACAGTCCCCACAACCAGGAATTGTCCAGCCCCAAATGTCAACAGTGTTGAGATTGACGAAATCCACTTTCGATTAAAAAAAAGAAACAAAAAACAAAGCATTTTTTTTTTTTTCTTATGAGGACCAAGTTGAGGCTAAGGGGAAGAGGAAGAAGAAGGTCATATAAGGGGTTCCTTGACTCCCTGAAAGTGATAATTGTCTCCTTGCTTTGGACCCCCAGGAGGGAGAACCAGCTGCACAAGCCGCTGGAGTACGGGCATCCGTCTGCCACCCAGGAGCTATTTCAATAGCCGGATTGCTCAACACGCTCATTTGGAACAGGAAGTAGAGGCCCTTGTAGTGGGATGAGGCTGGAGGGGTGATTTCTGGAGGCAGAAGCTTTGTGGGCCAAGAAGGGAAGCTGGGTCATGCCAGAATAATTTTGAAAAGTTCTAGGGAGTTTTTCAAAGGTGATTTTTGTTGAAGACAGTGAGTGTGGGGCTGTAGACGATGCTGTCTCTTCTCTAGGAGTGCATGACCCCTCTGGGTTATGGATCTGAGACTCTGAGGACTTCACAGATGTTGTTGGGTGCAAACACAGGGCGGAGAGGGAAGGACCCTTGGTTTTGTGTTCAGGTCGTATCTGTGTCCTCCCCACACGCCTTTAAAAGCCTTTTTTTTTTTTTTTTAATGGTACATTTTAAGTAGACGCAAATGGAGAAAAGTGTATGACAGACCCCTGTTCACTGGATGCCAAGCTTCAAGGATTGTCAGCTCCTGGCCAATCTTGAATTTTACTCCACCCCTTGTAGACTCCCTCCCCCCTCATTTCTCTTTCTTTCTTTTTTGAATCTAGAAAACAGCTTACATAATTCCTGATCACCTGCCTCCTAGGAGAGGCTTGGGAGGGAAGGAGGGAAGTGATTTTTCAGTGCTTGGGTCTCCCTGGAGGAAAGCTGGTAATGGACATGGATGACTCGGAGAGCCCCGAGCGCCCTGGAGATGGGACGCGGGCCCAGGCACATCTGGGCTGGGGGCGTTGGGCTCTTCTTGCGGGGGAGGGGAAAGTGCAACCCCGATGGGACAAGTTGCACTCTTTTGAAGCCTCCTGGTGGACAAGCGCACCTCGAGTCTCTGCTGGTAGAAATGTGTTCCTGGGTTTTGCGGCTGAGGGTCCTCTTGGTTCCTGGAGGGCGCATCATCTGCCTGTTTCCTTGTAGGAAGACCCCCTTCCTGTTGCATGACTCATGAGATGTACGCTGTATGGTATGAAGCCAAGCGTTCTGTGTGGTCCTCTGGCCCTGGCTTGAGGGGTCTTCACTGCCTGACACCTCCCTGGAGAGCACAGGGCAGGCTAGGGGTGGGCGAGGGAGGCATTATTTCTAGGGGTTTTATTTTTTTATTTAATTAATTAATTAATTTTTAAAGATTTTATTTATTTATTTGACAGAGATCACAAGTAGACAGAGAGGCAGGAGGGGGCGGGATGGGGGGAAGCAGGCTCCCTGCTGAGCAGAAAGTTTGACGCAGGGCTGGATCCCAGGACCCTGAGATCATGACCTGAGCTGAAGGCAGAGGCTCAACCCACTGAGCCACCCAGGAGCCCCTCCAGGGGTTTTATTTATTTATTTATTTTTCCTCTGGGGATTTTAGACCCTTGTTGCAGCTGTGGCTCCCCTGTATTTGTTGGTGGACGTAGGGCTGTCCTGTCGTTGCCACTGGCAGTCCACGCCAGATGGGAATGCCATCAAGGTTTGCACTTGGCAAATAAGGCTTTCTTTTTAAAGTCATGTCTCCGGGAGCTACAAGATTAATTTTTTTTTTTTTTTTAAGGCCATTGGAGAATTAGCATGCATTGACTTGACTTCGGTGTTGTGTTGAAATATGCATACAAAAAAAGACTTTAGAAGTTGAGAGAGTTCTTGAATAATCAGATAATTGATGTCTGCGAATTTTAATTAGTGCTGGTTTCTATACATGTAGACGTTCTGGACTCATTTCACAAGCAGCTCCTTTAGTGTGAAGTTCTGGAGCCCTGAAGGGCTATATTTCCCATCCTTATTTTACTTACTAAATACATATTTTAGCCTTTCTTTATTCCGCATCGAGGTTTAGGTGGCACCAACCGATTCTGAACATCTTGTATCTGCCATCGTGGGTTTTCAGGTGTCATACCTTCCTACGGGGACAGCAGCTCCTAATCTGTGAACCGTAGTTATTTACTCTCGGCCTCTACTGGGGGCCAGGCACTTTGCTCACATTTCCTCTATTCCTGAGGGCCCTTCTAGGTAGGACTTAGTATTCCCATTTTGCAGATAAAGAAACTGAGGCTTAGAGTGGTTAAGGAATGCTAGGAGGTAACCCCAGGTTTTAACCCAGGTTTGTTTGATTCTAAAGCCTGAGTGCTTTCCACCTTGTCTCTTGTGGTGAAAACTCGGCAGGAGTTTGTAGGAGTGTTGGTAGAGAGGATAGGGCAGGTGCTGTGAACAGGGCTGAGAGGCCTGGTTACTCCAGCTAATGAAATCCTCACCCGGAACCCCCTGGGACACATTGCTTTTGAGCGTGATAAATTACTTATGTCCTATTTTTGAGCTGACTGTGTAAAACAGAACCACGCCCTGGTAGCCCTGAGCCAAATTTGGTCACCAGATGTGTTTTATTTGGTCTGCACGGTGTTTTATTTTTTAAAAATTGGATTAGTTGTCAGCATTTAAACAGTGGGAAATTTCACCCTGAAATTTCTAATTTCTTGGCTTCTCTTGAGCCCTCAGAAGATCTGGCAACACCAGGCCCATGTTCCTCCTTGGCAGTAGTTAGTAAGAGCGTCTGCTTCTAGTTTGCCGTCTTGCCACGCTGCCCTCGTCACTCGTTTGTATTACTTGCCGGGACTTGGACGGCGCTTGAGTTAGAGGCACCCTTATGGAAGTTAGGCACATTCTCTCTGCTAGTGTCAGGTTTGCATTACGGGAGGCTTGTTCTGTATTTAAATGAATGGTCCCCAGCAGTTTTCCTCATTGCAGAGCACGCAGAGAGGGTGACTCTACTGGGCATATGAACAGATACAGCCACACCCTCCTTCTGTGCCCCCCAGCAATGGCTAATTGGACTCTGGATGGGTTCTTGGATGAAGGTGGACCAGTTAGATATTTGGGATTCGGACACTGAAATGGTTGAGCTGGGGAGCCTCAGGCAGGAAGGACTTCTGGATTCAGGCTGACAGTAGTGACATTAGAAAGGTAGATGAGTGAGCAAAAAACCTGGATGGTAGGGAGATGGCAGGGAGGTGAGAGGGTGCTCAGCGGTGGAGAGGGTAGAGCTGTCCGGTCTCTGCTTTCACTGGACTTCCTGCAGTGGGGTTGCTCTGTAGCCATTGCCTTCACTCTGTGGCATTTATTGCACTGTTCTAGATTCTTGTGATAGATCAGGGAATAAAAACAGACAGAGGTCTTATTCTCATAGAGCTTATATTTGGGTTAGGGGGGATGAACAAACAACTCTGAACAAAAAAGCAAATAAACATAAAATATGTAAGATGGTGATAAGGGCAAGGAAGAAATAGAAACTGAATAAGGAAACAGAGGGGATGCTGGGGGTTATACTATTATGTTAGAGAGGTCGTTCAAGGAAGGCCTCTTGATACAGTGCTACAGAGCAGAGATGTGAGTGAAGTGAGGAGTGAGCCATGAGGAAACCTAGGGGTGCTGCATTCCCTGCAGAGGGTTCAGCAAGTGCAAAGGCCCTGAGGTAGGAGTATGCTTGACTTGTTTGAAGAATAGCAAGGAGGGTATTGTAGCTGGAATGCAATGAATAAGGGGAGAGGGGAAGTTGGAGGGAATGTAGGGCTTCATATCTATATTAAAGACTGATTTTAGGGGCGCCTGGGTGGCTCAGTGGGTTGGAGCCTCTGCTTTCGGCTCAGGTCATGATCCCAAGGTCCTGGGATCGAGCCCCACATTGGGCTCTCTGCTCAGCGGGGAGACTGCTTCCCTCCTCTCTCTCTGCCTGTCTCTCTGTCTACTTGTGAGCTCTCACTGTCAAATAAATAAATAAAATCTTTAAAAAAAATAAAGACTGATTTTATTCTACTAAGACAGGAAGCCATTGGAAGATTTTGAGCACAGGTTGCACGATCTGGCTTCGGTCTTGAAAAATGTAAATGCTGCATAGAGAATAGACAGTAATGCAGCTAAGGTGAATCCAGGACAAGTAATTAGGAGGCAGTGTGATAGTCCAGATAAAATACAATGGTGGTTTAGATTAGGGTGGAGGCAGAGGTAGTACGAAGTAGACAAGTTCTGAATATATTTTGAAGGTAGAATTGACAGGACTTGAGGACATATTTGGTATTAGATGTGAGAGGAAGAGGAATCGAGACAATTCCAACCTTTGAATAAAAACATTGCTGTGTTTGTTGGCATTTCCCCTTCTTTTCCTGAAAAACATTCAAAAGCAACAAGGGAGGTGAAAAAATAATAATGAAAACCTTGCAAACTTCTATTTTTTCACAAAATTAGGAGAGAAATGTAATCCATAACCTTCAAAATGTGTGTGAAGATAGAGTCCTGAATAGATGAGATCAGGTGGAAGGCTTGTGGGAGGAAATGAAGAGAAGCAGCATGGAGATAGTGAGAGAGCCCAGGAGCTACAGATCTTAGAAAGTTCTAGAAAATCATGCTCTTTGAGGTAAAAAGTGCATCCCGGTGTGAAAAAGCTCTGTCCCTTGCTTGTAGTAAGTGTTATAGGAACTGGGCATGCGGCTCCTGGATGTAGGTAGGTTGGCTCAAAGAAGCAAAAGAAGTGGGGTTACCTGAAGAACCACACCAGCAAGCTGCTATGTTTATGGGAGGTGTTCTGTCTCTGTGGGAGCAGGGAGGAAGAGGGCCTTTGGATTGCAAAAAAATAGCTCATCTGAAAGAGTATCATGGCTGTCCTCCCTTCTCCTGGCCAGAGGAACCTCATGCAAATACTGTAACTGCCAAGGAAAACTAACTCATCCAATGGCAATGAAGAAGGAAATGGTAGCCTTCTGTTTCTGATAATGGTAGGCAATGTTACATGGACCAAAGTTCCTACTGAAAAATATTAAGAAGTTTAGTATATTTTTTAAGTTTAAAGAATTAAATTTCCTTAAAAGCACTAAAGAACTGAGAAGAGAGACAAAGGCACTAGAAGGTGTAAAACTAAGGTCTAATGGGAACCTAGAGGGATGGGTCGATCACTGGAAGGGTTAAGTTGCTTCTGCCCTGAGAACATTTGTTGATTCTAGTAAAACAGGGCTTTGGTTTTGGCAACCTTGCAGGACAAGGAGGTTAGAAGTCAAAGTCTGTAGCTTGCCCAAGGTAGAGAGTCTCATAGGGGACTGTTTCCACATAAAGCGGGAACTACTCAGGGTAAAGGTGAACCAGAAGTAAAACCATCTCTCCGTCCCCCACTAGAGACAGCAGAGAAGGTTGCCCAGGTACTGAGAGGAGCAAGATGAAAAGGAAAACATAGGTTGTAATCACTGGCCAGCCTTTTCACAGATTTTGAGGATTGTCTTATATCACCTTGATTTTATGGAACTGCCACCATGAATTTGGTTTGACTATAAGCTTCTTATGGTCACGAGTGCTGTCCCCCTCCTTTTTGTGGGACCCCAGCCTTGTCCTTATTACATGAAACCAGCAATGAAACCACCATGTTGGAAAGCATAGGAGAGAAACTGCATCCAAGTGACATTGTTAGACAGGCGGGAATACTCACCACCATACTAATGAGGACGGCAAGTGACATTGTTAGAACCATACCTGGTTTTTCTCTCATTGCTTAAGCTTATTTGAGTCGGATTGTTTGTTATTTGGAGTTGAAAGAATCAAAACTGACCAAAGAATCGACAGAAAGATCAGGAAAGAAGAGAATTGAATTCAGATACACACATGTATGGAAATTTCACCTCATTGGATTGGATACTCCTCAGTCATCTTTGTTATGGATTCTCTCTTCCCAATTTTTAAGTTGGAGGTGGAAGGGCTCAGGTCTTGGACCTCTTCTCGATTCCTAGATGATTTTTTCCTGTTTGATGGTATTAAATATCTATTTGTACATGACTCCTAAGTTTATATCTCCAGTTTTCATCATTCTTCTGACACATATATTCATTTGCTCACTTTGATTCTATGCTGTAGTATCTAACAAGATCTGAAACTTAACATGTCTTATACCAAACTTAGATTTTCAACTTCCCTACCCTAAACCTGCTCCTTTCCCTTTATTCTCAGGCTCATAAAAGGGTACTCCCATGTATCTAGTTGTTAAGACCAAAATCTGAGAAATTATCCTTGAGTCTTCTCTTTCTAATAAGTCCCACATTTAGATCAACAAGTTGTTGACTTTAGGTCAACAAGTCCTGGTTGACTCTGCCTTCAAAACATACACTGGATCTGAGCACTTACTCTGGCCTCCACTGTTCCCACCATCATCCAAGCCATAACCATCCTTTGCTTGGATTATTGCAATAGCCTCCCCCAGTCTATTCTATACACATAGTTAGGGGAGTACCCCCCTCTTTTTTTATGAGAGGGAGAGGAGAAAGATGGGCAGAGGGAGAGGGAGAGAGAGAGAATCTTAAGCAGGTTCCACACCCAGCACCAGAGCCCGATGTGGGGCTCCATCTCACAACTCTGAGATCATGACCTGAGCTGAAATTAAGAGTTGAGCACTTAACCAACTATGCCACCCAGGCTCCCCTAGAGGATCTTTTAAAACATAAATGATATCATGTTACTTGCCTGCTCCAAACAAGTGTTTTTCCATTTAGAATATCCCTAATCATTGCCACACTCTATAGTCCTGTGTACAATCTGGCTCCCCGCTAGGTTTCTAAATTTATCTTCTGTTTCTTTCTCTCTTACTTACTATGCTACAGTTGCAATGGCCTCTTTGCTCTTTCTAGACTGTCCCAAGTACTATTACTACCTCAGGGCCTTTGCAGTTCTTTCTGAACTTGTTATGGCTTATTCTGTCACATCATTCTGGTCTAGGATCAGATATAACCTCTTCAAAGTGATCTTCTCTGATTCTTGCGTGTAAAATAGCCCTTGCCTTCCCCCCCTTCACACCATTACCCTGCTGTATTCCTCAGAATACTTGTCACAATATCGTTTATTGGCTGTATTCTTCAATAAGTTTAAGCTTTGAAAAGAGAAATGTTGCCTTATTTAATGCTTATTCCTAGTGCTGGAATGATGTGTGGGTCATGGTTTGAGCCAACACATATTTTTGAATGGCTTATTAAATGAAATTAGAATGATAGGGATAGCATATCACAGTTTCTAAGAGACGTATTATTTAACAAGTGGTTCTGAGAAAGTGGTTAGGCATTTAAGTATAAAACAGATTGCTATTATTATTTTTTTAAGTAGGCTCTATGCCCAACATGGGGTTGGAACTCACGACCTCAAGATCGAGAGTGGCATGTTCTACCAACTGAGTCAGGCAGATACCCCTGAAATAGATTATTAATAAGCGGGTGTTATGAACAATTTTATGTCAACATATTTGACAATTTAGACAAAATAAACAAATTTCTTTAAAGCCTGACATATCAAAACTAACACAAGAAGAAATAAAAAATCTGAATGGATTAAAGAATTAAAGAATTGAATTCATTATTAAAGACCTTCCTACCAAACAGATCAACAAACAAACAAAGAGGCTCTGTAGGCCCATACAGTCTTTCTGATAAAGTCTTCTCAATGTTTAAAATGAAGTAATAACATCAATCTTACACATTTTCCCAGAGAACAGAAAAAGATGTAACAGTTCTTGTTCATTCTTAAGAAGAACCTTTATACCAAAACCTGACGAGGACATCATAAGAAAAGAAAATTAAAGACTGAACCCTCTCATGGACATAGATACAGAAATCCTAAACAAAATATAGTCAAAGTGAATTCAATAATTTATTAAAAGGTTAATATGCTGTAACCAATGGAACAGGTTTCAGGAATTCACAGGTAGCTTAACATTTGAAAATAAGTCAAAGTGATCCCCCAAAATAAAAGAATAAAGAGAAAATACATACAATCATTTCAATAGATGTAGAAAAAAGATTTGATAAAATTCAACATCGATTCATCATAAAAAAGAGTAAGTCTTAGCAAAAGAAATTCCTTAATCTGTTAGTAAGTCCCTACAAATAAAGCAAACATCATACTTGATAGTGGAGTTGAAAGCCCTCCCTCTGGGATGGCTGCTCTCACAACTTCTATTTAATATTGCGTTAGAACTTCTAGCCATTGCAGCAAGGGCAGAGAAAGTAATAAAACTGTCACTATTAGGAGGCAAAATGGTTGTGTATTCAGAAAATCCAAAAGAATCTTTAGATAAGCTCTTGGAATTAATAGGAAAATTTAGCAGGCTGTTGGATACAAGGTAAATATATAAAAATAAAAATAAAATAAAAATCAATGGTACTTCTGTATACTAGTAACAAAGAATAGAAAATGAAATCTAAAAAATGGTAGCATTTACAGTAGCCTCAAAAACACTAAATGTAAATAAATAAATAGTAATAAATGTAATAAATAATAAATGTAAATAAATAAATGTAATAGAGATGTATAAGAGCTCTCCACTGAAAACAAGAATATGTATTGAGAGAAATTAAAAAAAACTTTAGTAGATGGAGAGATATACTATGTTCATAGACTGGATGACTCAATGTTGTAAAGATGTTAATTCCCCCAAATTTATCTGTAAATTATGCAAACCATTCAGAATTTCAACAGGTTTTTTAAATGGACATTAACTGACTATGAAATTGGTATGGGAAGAAAAAGGGCCATAATCAGCTTAGACAATTATGAAGAATAAGAACAAATCTGAGAGAACTTCCACTACCAGACATATAGACTTATTATAAAGCTATAGTAATTGAGATTGTGGTATTTGTGCCAGAATATACAAAGGGCCCAATGGAACAATTTTATTAAGAAATTTAGGAAGAGACCCTTATAAGTTCACCTGATTTACAACAAAGGTGACCCTGAAATGTAGAAGAGAAAAGATATCTTTTCAATAAACAGTGCTGGTTCAATTTAATGTCCGTGTAGAAAAAATGAATCTTGATCTCTTCCTCAAATCATTTCACAAAAATTAACTCCAGCTGCATTGTAGATCTCTGAGAGCTAAGATAATAGAGGTGTTAGGAGGAAACATAAGAGAATATCTGTGTAATCCTGGGATAGCAAACATCTCTTAAAGAAGACACAAAAGCACTTAACTAAAGAGGAAAATATTGATAAAGTAGATTAAATTGAAATCAAGAACTTCAGATCATCAAAAGACACCATAAAGGTCAAGCTAGGGGCACCTGGGTGGCTTAGTGGGTTAAGCCTCTGCTATGGGCTCAGGTCATGATCTCAGGGTCCTGGGATGGAGCCCCACATTGGGCTCTCTGCTCAGCAGGGACCCTGCTTCCCCCTCTCTCTCTACCTGCCTCTCTGTTTACTTGTGATCTCTCTCTCTGTCAAATAAACAAAATCTTAAAAAAAAAAAAAAAGGTCAAACCATAGAGTAGAAAATATTGTAAAGAACTAAAAACCATTAAGAGAAAAAAGCAAGTAGACCAGTAGGAAAATAGACAAAAAGGGACAAAAACAAAAGTAAATAGTACACACAGAGGATGTTCGAATGGTCAATAAATATATTAAAAAGTCCTCAACTTCATTTGTTCTTAGGGAAATGCAAATTAAAGCTACAGTTAGTGTCTCTATATATTCACTAGAATGGACAAAATTTAAAAGTCAGATAATAGCAGATGTTGGCAAGAACATGAACAATTAGATTCTTCTATATTATTGGTGGGAGTGTACAACTATGTTGGAAAACTGATAATCTATTAGAGCTGAACACACTTACTCCATACTCCAAATTCCACACCTAGGTAGATACCCAGCTGATGTGTATGTATGTATGGTTATAAACAGTTATGTTAGAATGTTCATGGGACTCATATTATTAAGAGCCTCAAACCAGAAGTCACCCAAATGTCCAAAGGCAGTAGAATGGATAAATAAATCATAGTATATTAATATAATGGAATGTACACAGGAGTAAGAATAAGTAATATATGACTAACATACAGAGACATGGGTGAGTTTCACAAGCACGATGCAGAGAAAAAGAAGCCAGATACCAAAACAGGCAGAACTAATCTTTGGTGATGTAAATCAGGAGAGTGGTTGCCTAGGGGAGGTAACGACTGGAAGGGGAAATTAAGGGGGCTTCTTGGGTGTGGGTCGTGTTCTGTTTTCTGCACCAGAAGGTATGGCTCATGATGTGGCAAATGGGGGTGTGGCATGTGGGGTGCATGAAATTTACTTTGTGAAAATTCATTAACCTGTGCATTTACGCTTTGTGTACTTCTCTGTATGTAATTTATGCTTCATTAAATTTTTTATTTAAAAAAACCCTGGATCTTCATTTTGGTTCTTAAGCCAAAATA
Source organism: Martes martes (assembly GCF_963455335.1). Classification (NCBI taxonomy): domain Eukaryota; kingdom Metazoa; phylum Chordata; class Mammalia; order Carnivora; family Mustelidae; genus Martes; species Martes martes. The sequence goes on from NC_137891.1 coordinate 159,275,343, forward strand.
AGCTACAGCTAGATTCAATATTTAAATATAAGATGAAAATTCCACAATTAAATATGGGTCCACATTTTGAAAATCTTGGTACCATAAATTGGACTCCATAAAATTATAAATTTCTTCAAAAAGCACAATTAAAATTGTAATTAAATATAAGGTAAATTTCAAGCTAAGGAAAATATTTGTAAAATAGTAATAATATAGTATGTGTTGCCATTCATGTCATCAAATATTAAAAGATCGATAATACCAAGTGTTGCTAAGGTTTTTCAGAAGAGTACTGTCATACCCTGTTGTTGGAACTCTTTCTACAGCATTTGTATTTTTTGGTGGGTTTTTTTTTTTGTATTTTTAATTTTTATTCTAATTTTTTGTATTTTTAAAGATTTCCTTTATTTATTTCAGAGAGTGAGAATGAGAGAGAGCATGAAGGGTGGAAAGGGAGAGGGAGAAGCAGGCTGCCTGTCCCAATGAGGGACTCGATCTCAGGACCCTGAGGTCATGACCTGAGCTGAAGGCAGACACTTAATTGACTGAGCTACCCAGGTGCCCCTTTACAGCATTTTTACAGGTATTTGGCAACATGCTTTAAAATTGAAAATGTGCACCCAACTTGACCTAACAATCAATTTCCAGGAATTTTATCTCAGAGAATATTTGTGTAAGTGTGTGAAATTATACATATCAGGATCAAATATTCAATACAGCATTTTTTGGTTATAGTTAAATTGGAAATATTTTAAGTGTCTATTAATATAGCACTGGGTAAATAAGGAAAACTTTGTGTTTTTTTTTTTTTAATTTATTTATTTGTTAGAGAGAGAGAGCGAGCGAGCACAGGCAGAGAGTGGTAGGCAGAGGCAGACGGAGAAGCAGACTCCCCGCCGAGCAAGGAGCCCGATGTGGGACTCAATCCCAGGACGCTGGGATCATGACCTGAGCCGAAGGCAGCCGCTTAACCAACTGAGCCACCCAGGCGTCCCATAAGGAAAACTTTGTATAATAAAATATACTATGTCTGATAGAAAGAATGATATTGTTCTGTATCAACTGAAAAAATCAGATGACCAGGAGAGACTGATGGCTGATGATAAGAGTAAGTTCATGAACATTCATTATCTCATTTAAAGAAATATGTGTTTTATTGGAAAATACTGGGAAAATATATACCAAGCTATTATCCATGGAGATTATGAGAAATATCCCTTCATAAGTTGTCTGAATTTTTTTTTACAATAATGAACATATTACTTTTGTAGGTAGAAAAACAGTGACAAAAGTTACAAAAAAGCAAAATGAAGTTTCTTACAGAGAATGATCCCACATAAGTAAAAATATTCATGAGACATGTACATTTGGTAGAAAGTAGACCAAAGTGTCAACACTGACTATCTTTTGGGGGTAGGATTACTGATGACTTTCATTTTTAAACATCTTTTTTTTTTTTTTAAGAATTTATTTATTTATTGATAGAGATCACAAGTAGGCAGAGAAGCAGGTGGAGAGAGAGAGAGAGAGAGAGGAGGAGGAAGCAGGCTCCCTGCAGAGCAGAGAGCCCGATGTGGGACTCGATCCCAGGACCCTGAGATCATGACCTGAGCTGAAAGCAGAGGCTTAACCCACTGAGCCACCCAGGCGCCCTGATGACTTTCATTTTTATATTTCTTTGCATTTTCCCAATTTCCTACAAGTTTGTGTTGCTTTACTAATGGAAAGATAGTAATCAGGATGATTAAACTCTATCTGTATTTTACCAGCTTCATGACAAGGATGGAACTCCTGTAACAAAGGCATTCTTTCTCCATCCTTCCTGCCTGTCTATCCACCTTTATCTGCTGCTTCTGTTCCGCAGGGCATCCTACCTTCTTCCATTTTTCTACAGAACACAGATACATTCTCCTTGGGGAGAATTCAAATGATATACAGCATATAGGGAAAAATGTGGAAGTCCCCTTCCCAGTTTCACTGCTCTCTCATGATTCTTTTCTGTACATTCACTCATGTATGTACATCCAGAGATGAAGTCTTTTTTAAAACATTAAATGGGATACTTGCCCTCTACTTCTTAATCACATGCTGCTCATGAACGTGGACTTTCATGCTGTTTCACCCCAATGTGACTTGCCAAAAGCCCCTTTGCCCTTTCCTCCCATCCCTGCGTAACCAGCAATTACAGCATGTAATTATTTGATGTTTTTGCTAAGGACTTTGGAAGGGGGAAGCTGAAAAGGGACAAGGCATGACAGGGAGGCAGACACTGCCATAGCCACGCAGGCAGCTGAAGGACGAGGGGGCAGTGCGGCAACACACCAGTTGTCGTTACTCGCTGAGGTTTCTGTCCCTGTGATTCCTTGTACTTACAGCACATCCTCCTGCCTGGGCAGCTAGGACATTCCACGTTCATTGCCCTGGGGTGGGGTGCGGGGGTGGGGGGGCAAGTGACAGAGCAGAATCCAGAAATCAATGCTTGGTTTTTGATTTTCCAAAGCCTGGTCCTCATGGGAGCACCAAAGGACTCAGCGCATAGACAGTAGATTTAGAAGGGTGCCTTATGGACAAGAGAAGGCTTTTCTAGCACCCCTCATCCTCCTCCCACCCATTCCTACTGTGGTAATGGTGCCCTTGGTGGGGGAGGGAGAAGTTAGAGGGGAAGGAGGTGAGGCCTATGTGTGTGCCCCCCAGGAGACTGGCTGCCTGTCTAGACCGATTCCTGAAGAGCGGTGACTACATGAGCCCCCCGCAAGTCTGTGGATCCAGGTGTGGGAGGAAGCCTGTGCTCTTATATTTAGTAAAGCCCAGTACAGTGGTGTGATTCTGATTCCCAATGCCTGGAGCGTCCAAGCAGCAGAGGTGGCTTCTTGTCCTCTAGAGACAGAGAAGTCCTGCCCAAGCATTCCCCAGAGTCCTTGCACAGCAAAGGACAGGGAGAGTGCTTTGGAGAGAGGCAGAGGGGCTCGGAGGTTGCCTTAGAGAAGGCTGAGGAGGTCTGTGCTTGGGAGGTCTCTGTGGGACTCTGACCAGTGATCCAAGGCTGAAGGGGAGAGAGGAGGTGTGGGCAGAGGCTGGGAGATGGGGTCATTTCAGAGGACCGGGGGACTTGCCTCTGGCACTGTGGCATTCCCTGAGTAAGGCCCGGGAACTTAGATGTAACTCCGTGGAGGTGAGGCTGGGGGAGAGACTTTGAATTTTGTGCGATTACCAGATGGGGGACTTAAATATAAATTAGATGATTAGAGAACAGTAAAGTTGTATTCCTTGCACACCTGAGTTTGAAAACTGAGAATTGTGTCTATTATAATCGGAAGAGAAGAGCTTCGCTTTGATTTCTTTGCCTGATTGTGGTGCCGTTGGGCTTTGGTGTGACTGGCCAGGAGCCCAGGGATTTCCTGAAGAATGATCTGTAGGAGCCGTTTCACTTTCTCCTTTGCTTGGCTGCTCCCGGGGTGGGGGTGGGGGGCGGTGGGATGGGCCTTTGGAGAGCAACGCAGGTCTGGCAGCCACAGGTGTGGGAGTCCCTGCACCTGTATGGGAGCAGAGTGGGGAAGGATGAAACCCGCAGAGTGGGACCTTTGCGGACGAGCCTATCCAGGTACCCAGCCCATAACATACTCAGAGTTGATACCGAACAATCCAAGAGATATAACTGAAAACCAAGAAGGAAATGTGGGTTTTTTTTCTTCCTAAAGTAATCTCCATGCCCAACACGGGGCTCGAACTCATGACCTGGAGATCAAGAGCTGTGTGCTCTACTGACTCAGCTAGCCAAGCACCCCCAGGATTTGCTTTTCAGCTCATTAAATTTGGGAGAAGATGCTTGTCTCTGACTTGCATTAATTCAAGGGTTGGTTAAGTGATTTTCAGGCCTATGTTTATCTATGGTTCATAGAATTTAGAGTTAATTCTGGAAACCACCTGGCAACTTTAGCTTCATGGGTGCCCAGAAACTTCACTTCTGTGGACATCACAACACAACACGATGGGCTAACGGCGATGAGAGGACAGAGTGGTGACACAGCTATTTGAGAGGAAGTTTCTTTGGAGCAGCGCTGGGGACTCTATGAAGCTGGGGATGTAGGTCCTTTTGGTGGCCCGGGTTTATCTGTGCTCTGCTGTCTCCCCATTATTTCAGACTTTGCTGATCTTTGCACAAACCCTGTTGCAGTCCTCTCCTCTGACCCCTTTCTCTTCCCGCCTTCCTGCTGGTGCTTTGCATCCTCTCTTCACCTCTTTGCTATTGGTTTTTCTTCTTCTCCCCAAACTGACCCCACTTGCCCCTGGCCTCTTTCTTTCCTTGTGATGGGTGCACCGTTGCTCGCCTACGGCTCTGTTGTTCACTCTGTGGCAGGCCTTTTTCTTTTCACCACGCGGACTCTCCACCAGCTGGAAAGGAACATGTATCTGCTCTTCAGGAAATGCTGTCCTTTGGGTGGAAAAGGACTGGTTTCCTGGCAGTGCCAGAGTGAAGATCCTTCTCTGCTGGAAACAGACAAAACCCCTTTATCTGGGGAACTTCCTGTTTCCTCCAGTGAAAGCCGTGCTTCTCAAACATGGGGCGTCATGCCAGGGGCACATGAAATCATAGGATAAACTGGGCACGTCTTCCTGGATGTTACTTGGAACTTTGGGGGAAAATCATTTTGAATTTTTCTTCCTCATTAAAACTACTGCCACATGGTTGAAGAATAAAATTCACATGGCATTTAAAGATTAAACAGGAGATATAAAAATTTCATGCTTCCAGTAAGCTGCTTTGGGTTATGTCTTCAGAATTCCTGGGGTGTCTTTCTACTGCCGTGCTGTCAGGAAGTACTTCAGGGGAGAATTTTGAGAAGCACATAAAGCATTCTGTGGCAGAGGCAGTCGCTACAGGGTTGACCCAGTGAATTCAGCACCGTGGGCTGATTTAATGAAGTTGGAAAAAAAACTTTGAAACGTTCAGAGAGATTTCTTTCCTCTCCATCCCTTAAAGTTACCCAATACCCCTACTTGTTCTGTTATTAATTCATTGCCTAGGGAGCATTTGGATTGTTATAGCAGAAATGTAAAGATAATGAAACAGGTTTTCTATCAATATTTTATATTCTACCAAGATTATGTAGATATAATATATATATTGAGATTATATACATATAATCAAAAGTCTTAGTGTTCCTAGCAGAGACCAGCAAGCCTTTCGATTTGTGAGAGTTGGATAATGAACATCAAAAGTGAATTTCTTTGAAGGAATCAAGGTGTCTGCATTCAAGTGTGTTTCCCACACACACACAATTTATATGTTGAAACACTAACTCCCATACTTTATATGTTGAAACACTAACTCCCAGTACCTGAGAATGTGACCTCATTTGGAGATTTACAGAGGTAATTGACTTAAAATGAGGTCTTTAGGAAGGGCTCCAGTCCAGCATGACTGGTGTCCTTATAAAAGAGGAGAAGAAATCTGGACACAGAGATATGCATAAAGGGAAGATTGTGTGAAGATACGTAGGGAGAAGATGGTCATCTATAAACCACGGAGAGAGGCCTAGAACAGACCCTTGGAAGCCCTTGGAAGGAACTAGTATCTTGTCAATACTTTGATCTTGAACTTTGGCCTCTGGAACTACAGACTGTAAATTTCTGTTTGTTTGGTTTTTTTTTTTTTAAGCTCTGCAGTTTATGGCAGTCCTAGCAAACTAATACACAAGGGAAAGTTATGCCATAATTGATCGGAAATATCATGTTTCTTTAAATCTAAGATGTTATGAGTTGTAAGATATACACCAATTTAAGAGATGTCTATGTGTGAAGAAATGTACATCTTAGAATCAATAAATATGGCCGTGTAGACAAGGAACAAAAGTACCTTGTTCTATAAACTAATTAAACGTGGCCTAAAATAGGATGGGGAAGAGCCAGAGGAGATGTGCTACCGCTTATATTGCTGTGGGTTCATGGAAAGAGATCCAGTGTCCTATCTTTATGTGATGGGCTGATTCCTGAAGGGGGGAGTGAGGTGAATCCAAGAGAAGGGACATCATTACCTCACTGTCATTCCTGTTGTTTCCCGGGATGAAGCCTTGTAGAGAAGTTCTTTGTGTCAGCATGGTACTGCACCAAAAAAAGTACAGAAGGGCAGGGTGACATGTCTAAGATTGAGATTACAGAGTAGCACAGAATAGTGTTCAAAACTCCTGGTCTTTAAGATAGTTTTGAAGTAGCAAAGAGAAAAGTGGGGGAAGACATTGAGAGTGAATGAGCCAGTGAACCCAAAGGAGCATGTGGTTGAGATTAAAAGGATGCAAATGACATTTCTAGATTTGATGCTTGAAGGTCAACATGAGAACCAAGGACATCAGTGAAGGATTTGGTGGGGATGGAGACCAATGACTAAAGATTGGGTGGGAGGAAGGCAGTGCAATAGAAGCCAGGGTAGGCACCAGGTGCCCAAATGCCTGAGCCATGTTTGATAGAACCTTGGCAAGAAGGATGATAGTGGTGTGATATTTTCAATTCACCAAGTTTTAGCTTGAAATGATTGCTGTTACCCAGAAGTGACTGGGTTTACCTGGGAATAACCTAGATTGAATTTCTGACTTTGGAGGGAATGGGGGGTCAGGACAGAAATTAATAATGGTTAAAATTTGACAAAATGTATTTGACTTTATACACTTGTTTAGATTTAATTTTTTAAAAACTCGGTACACCAATCTTTACTTCTAAGCCATTGTCTACTACCCTCCCCCCAGATTATATGGATTTCACCTGAAACGAATGAAGAACATTCAATTGTTTGTCTTATCCATTTCCCCTTAGTTTCCTAACTGGCTTGGGTTACAGACCACTTGAGCATGTGATGAAAACTATGACTGTTTCTGTAGAAATATGCATGGGTATGCACATACATATTGAATTTGGCATGCAATTTTAGGGAATTCCCAGACACTCCAAAACCCCTCACATTGTTAAAAAAAAAAAAAAAAAAGAAAAAGAAAAAGAAAAAAAGAAGGGAAATAAACCATTGATTTGTGTTAATGGAAATGTATTAGGAATCCTGGTTCAAGATAACAGACTTGGGCAAATTCATTTGCCTCCCCTGCCTTCCTAGAAACCATGAAATGACAGTTAAATATGTAGAAAGAAATGAATCCATGACAGCTCTGAAAACAGGAAGGAGTGTTACTGGTAGACAAGAGATTTCACCAAGTTTCTGGAAGGTGGAAACTAGATGAGCTTGCATTTTATTATTTCTAAGATTCAATATATAACAGGAAACCATGGCCTAGTACTTAAATGGGGGGGAAACCTAAGGGGGAGACTTTCTTCAGAGAGGCTCTAAGCTTGTGATTGGTACATATAGAAGGTCAAAGTGAACTCTGAGGTAGCAAGATGTCCTCAGGACATTTTGGCTTAAGTAACTCCTTCCTTTCTTAGATGTGTATAGAGTGGCTTGAATTCTAAGAATTGTTTTCATGAACTTCTGAAAGGTTTGCTAAAGGGAAGTTCAAGGTATGAGGTTGGAGCAAGGGAGCAAGGCAGAATAATATTTGAAGCAGACTTGGGGGGTAAAATGGAAATCCTGGGGGTTGAGCCAGAGGGTAAAAAGGAAAGCCATCTCAGCTAGGAGGGAAATACTTTCAAGTGCCCACTTTTGCTTGACAGTGGTGAAAGTTCCAAATCCACCTGCCTGCTCTCCACCAGGGAATTCAAAGAGAAGGATCTCTCCACACAAAAGCTATAGCCTGCCTTCATATTCAGAGCAAACAGACCTTCATAAACACAAAGGAAACTTGCAATGAATCCTATCTATAAAGTCCTTCACCAGTAAATATAAATAGTCCACTAAGGACAACCTGAATTCTGAGGGAAATCAATACCATAAAAAACAAAGACCAAGGTGAACAAGCAAGAAGTTACCTGAGAGGTTATGGAAATAGTAGAAGGAATTCAAAGATATTTACACATACAAAATAATGACACATTGCTATGAAAGAGATGTAATTAGAAGAAAAGAATTTTCAGAAATTAAAAATATGATGGTTGACATTTCAAAATGTAGTAAAATATCTGAAGATCAGAGAGGATACTGATAAATTACAAATGAGTAAATGGGAAGATGGGTGAAAAAAAATTTTCTGGACCTAGTACAAAAAGATAGCAAGTATATAAGATAAGAGATATGTATAAAGACAATAAATATGGTTTGAGAAGGTCCAATATCTGTATAATAGATATAAAGGAAATCAAAGAAATAGTAGAATAAACTTTCTCTGAGCTAAAGAATCACATTCTTGGATTAAAAGGAGCCCCCTGAGTGCTAAGCAGAATAAATGAGAAAAGACCCAAAGTAAGACACACTCTGATGGAATTTCAATACTCTGGAAATGAAGACAAATGCTATGAAACCTCTCAGCAAGAGGAAAAATCAGATTACCCACAAGACTTTGGGGCATAGATTCACATATCACTTCAGTAGTCAACATTAGATGCTAGTAGACAATGGAATAATGCTTTCAATTTTCGAAAGGAAAGTAAACTAAGAATTCTACACCCCGCTGTATTGATTAGGGTGCTTTTGACTATAAGGAACAGAAAGCCAACCTCAAATGGCTTAAATAAGAAGGAAGTGTATTATCTTACATTATGTGAATAAGAGGTAGGACATCAGAAAGCCTGGTAAATCCATCAGCTTAGTAATAATAAATGTCAAAAGCTTTCCTGATTCTTCTGCCATTCTGCTCTGTCATCCTCAACTTTTTGGGTTTGTTCTCAGGCTGGTTCTTCTCTAGTGGCAAGATGTCCCTAGTAGTTCCAGGCACCACACCCAGAAACCACAGTCTCCAGAAGAAGACAAGAATGTCTCTTACTCAGAGGCTCTGATGTGCTTTTCTTCATGTTTTGCTCACTAAAATTTGATCACTTGCTTATTCCTCAGCCAGTCATTGGAAAGATAATAGGATAACCGTATTGACCTGCACAGGTCAGGAATTAGCCTGCGTGGACACATGAAGAGGAGAATACCTGTACCAAAGCAGATCCTGTACTGAGAAGCACAAAGGTGGGACCAGACGAATGTTGTGACACATAGTAGTGTCTGCTCTACCAGCTACATGAATAATTAAATGTGGGAGTAAAAGAAACATTTTCAGACATGTAGGGACTCAGGAAATTTGCTTTCCACTTAGCCTTTCCAAAAGAGAACAATCCCTGGAGTGTATGTTCTAGCCAAACAATAAATGATCAAGAAATGATGACAATATTGAACCCCAGAAACCATGGTAATAACTCAGTAGGGTAACAGGAATAAATACCAGTATAACAACTGGAAGCAGATCTAGAAAGCAACTGGTAACTGGTAATGATCGAAGTCAAGAATGTCTTCAAGAGGAAAGTGGATTCCATTGCATACACTGTGTAGTTAAGAACTTCTAAGGGCTCATGCTGACGTGTGGTTTTCCCTTTCTTCTTAGAAACTTTGTGCTGCAATGGAGGCTGGAATGGGAAAAATACTTTTCTGCTTTGCATTTTCTACACTTCTGTGCTACTTTTTTTTAGGTGCGTGTATTACTTTTACAATAAAAGTTTTAGTACAGTACAGATATTGGCGTATCATGGAGTAGACTGCTTTCTGGTAGGCATCAGCAGTAGGAAAGCTGAGAACCCTGAAATATCTGGAAGTGCTGTGTTGTGTCCGGTAAGCAATGCGCACTGGCTGCCACATCACCCCTTGCTCTCCTGGGACCTCCTGGACCTCTGCTGTCAGAGGACGCATCTTGGTCACTACGATGTGGCTTCCTAAGCCAGACGCTTCTCTGTAAGGAGACTTGCCACTATGTGAGTGTGAAGTTTCAGAGATGGTGGAAGGTCAGTATTACCTAGAAAGTCCTCAGATTGCCCATCAAATATCGAGTTTACCTGCAGTGTTGGACACTGTGCTTTCTCTCAATAAACTCAGTGAAGCTGGTTTTTCTCCATTCGGTTGCTGTTCTTTGACTAGGCACTCAGTGACACTCTTGGATTGTATTTACAAGCCACACTCTACCACACCATACCTTATGCCATACCTCACCATTCACCATACCATATCACACCACACATTATACCACACCACACTACAAATTACACCATGGCACACACCATACCTCACACACATCACACCGTACCACATCTCACCACACACAATATCACATACACATCATACCATACCACACCACACACCACCTCTCCACACACACCACACCATATCACATATCACATCACACCTCACCACACACTATACCACACTACACTCCATGCCATGCCATGCCATACCACACACATACCACACCACACACCACCTCTCCATGCACAATACCACATCACACCACACCACACATCACATTTCACTACATATCATACCATATACACCCCACCCTACACCCACCATACACCACCCTACACCCTACACCATACCACACACCACACCTTACCACACTATATACCATACCATGCATCACACCACACTGTATACCACACCACATACCACCTCTCCACATGACACTTCACCACACACCACACCGTGCACGACCTCTCCACACACAACACCACACCATACCACATATCACATCACACTTCACCACACACTATACCATACCACACTACATGCCATACCATACTACACCACACACACCACATACCACATTACACACCACCTCTCCATGCACAATACCACACCACACCACACATCACATCATACCCTGCAACATACCATACCTCACCGCGTACCACACCACACCACACTGACTGCACCATACTACACATTACACCATACCACAGTATACATCACACTATGCCTCACACCACACACCACACTGTACACCACACCACATATCCTTCTCCACGTATGACACCTTCACCACACACCATACCACACCACACCACACACCATACCACACCTCACCACACTCTGTACCATACCACACTACACCAAACCAAAGTATCTTAATCTCCAGAATCCCATTCATTCTGACAAAATACTTATACTTGGAGAGAACTGCACTACCTAAGCTGGGAGAAGGAACAGGGATTCATAGCCCTACCTCATGATCCCTTGAGGACATGCGCTTTTGGAATGAAATGGAGAATGCCGTGGCTCAGGCTCTAAAAATCTGTCTTCTTGGGGGCACCAGGGTGGCTCAGTTGTTAAGCGTCTGCCTTTGGCTCTAAAAATCTGTCTTCTCTCTGTGCTGTGGTAGGGCTGGTGAGGTGCCTGAACTTATGTCCATGTAAGTTGGATGTAAGTTGGATACTTGATTGACTCAACTCCACTCTATTTTATAACCGTGCTTCTTACTCAGAAAAACTCAGATTGGCAGAAACTACTGTGCACATGATCTTTCCTAGTGATGAGGTTTCACATACCTTGTAGTGACCTTAAAGCTCTCTGTGTAGAACCATTTTATAGAAAAAAAATATTTAGAACTGGAAATTCCCAGGATTATCATAAAACAAACCTAGTTATGAAAGACTGGACATCTTACTCCCAAATCACTCATGTTGAACCAGCCAGGGAGAGATCATAGGCATCTGGCACAGTTTTACATTTCCCACTGTAAGCTAGAAGCAGAAGTCTTGAATTTGAGTTGACTCTGATGGTTGTGCAATTTAATTACTAGTCTTAACTTTTAAACACTGGAGAAGGCTTTATTTGAGAGAAAGTATTGTCAGATGAGTGGTGCATTCATTTGATGGCTAAGATTTCTAAACCCAACGCTTTCACTACTAGTTCATAGCGTGGTTCTAGCAACTTTCTCTTTCCTTAGTGTTGGCTCCAAAACAAGATTATCAGCCATTCAGGTATCTTCAGAAGCATGTGCTGTGGGCCCCAACTCTGGGCCTTGAGGTGAGGTGCTTGAACACCAGTTCCCTACCTTCCATGGCAGAAGGAAGCTTCTTAAGTTCATAAAGATAGACCCTCACTGGAGTCTTTACAAAGTAAAGGGAGGCTGTGCCCTCCACTCCCAAACATTTGTGCTGATTCCTTTATCCATTCACCAAATATATGTGAGTCCTTACTCTGTGCTGGGCACTATTCCAGGCTCTCTGAACAGACAAAACAGATTACTATCCTCCAACTTCCTTCCTACTGGAGGGAGACACACAGAAAACCCTATATATTAATAAGGAAATTGTATGTTCTTTAGAAGGAGATAGAACTTTAGGAAAAATAGAACAGGGTAAGAGGAATCATGCGTGAAGTGTAGGCCCCCTTCAGAAGGTGACATTGGAGCTAAGTCCTAAATGGGATGGGAATGGAAGGGGCAGTGTTCCAGACAGAGGAATGGCCAGGGCACAGGGCCTAAAGTGGGAGTGTCCAGGACACCAAGGAGACCTGTCTCTGTGTGTGTAGTTTTCCCTTTGTCTCTGATACAGATACTGACTTTGTCTCTGATATGGATACTGACTGTTTGAAGTCAAGGCTCTAGAACCACGTGACAGACATGCCTGCAGAGACATCTAATATTTGGAACAAATACATTAGGAGTTCTTTTGTTTATGAGATGAGTCACTGTAGCAGCGCATCAAGAAACCCACATTGCTGGTGCCCACCCCCAGAGTTTCTGAGTCACTCGATCTGGGTTGGGGATCGAGAATTTTGCCTTTTTAACAAGTTCCCAGGCGATGCTGTTACTACTTCTTTGGTTCCCTTTTCGGAGAACCGCGGCTCCGTAGACAATGGGATTTCTCTCATGGGAAGTCAGGGGTACATTTTAGGTATAACTTAGTGGCAACATGTTTAGGACTATATCTTTTACATAAATAACTTCTGTTTCTCAGAAGTTTATATAGTCACATGTTGTGAGGCTCCAGTGGCCATTGGGCAAATCCTTAGCCTTTTGGGCAAGAATTTTTACCATTTTAGCCCCAGTTTTACTAATGAGGAATGGACACCCAAAGCAACTGTGGCGTGCCCAAGTCACATACTTAAGTTTTCGAAAAGATGCTGGTATGCAAAAGTAAGGAAATCAAAGCTTCCCCTTCTTCCTTGTTTCCAAACCACTGGTTGTGCAAACGCACTTAAAATTTTGCTTTTTAATCGGAGAGGGTTACATTTTGGTTTTAAAGGAGAATCAGAAGTCCCAAGACTTTGCTATATCTTTGCCACATTTTAAGGCCTGGAATGCATGTGGGGCTCTGCCTGTTTTGAACTCGTGTCCTTCTGATTTCTTCCTCACGCCTCTGATCCGTTTTCTTTCCTCTCCTCCTCCCTTCTGGCTTATGCCAGATCCTGCCCCTCACCTGGTGGCCCTCTTCTCTGTGAGGGCGAGGGTGGCTTGCAGGATGTTGGGGGGGTGCAAAGCAGTGTGCAGGGGACCTCTGACACTAGATGTCTCATCATTCCACCCGGGGTTAGTTCCCAGCCTGGGACATTTGTATCGACTTGATCCCTTTTTTGGTGGCAAAATGTGTGAGATGAAAAAAGCCACATTTTAACAGCAGGCAGCTTAATTTCACTGAAATCTCAAGTTTATGTCTCCCCAAAGGCAGGTCTGAGGTTTTTCTCTTTACTGTACCCTTGAGATGATAAAAGTGACATTTTTTGCCCAAAAAGACATTTTCCCATTGAACTGGTCCCTTCACCTCCCTGAACCCTAGTTTCCTTGTCAGCAAAGCAGGAAATGTGATCCTTCTTTAGAAAGGGGGCCTTTAGAGGTTCTGGGGCTTGAAGGCTTGGTTCCCTGCCAGTCTGCGCAGCCACCTGGGAGGTACAAGATTTCAGGATCTGTGCCAGGAAGGAGTGCCTGAAGGACTTGCTTCCTAAAGCAATTTGTCTTTGGTCATCCCTGCCCTCCCTATGGCTCCATTGACATTAGAAAGCATGGACAAGGAGCCCTTTGCTGAATTAAGGACAGGGTGCTTTGCAGAGGGGCCCAGAAGTCAACAAGGATTCATTTTTATTACGGTTTTTTTCTTTTGTGTATTATCTTTGAAAAGCCAGCTTTGACATCTTAATTTCTAGATAGGTCACAAATATTTTTAAAAAATTAGTTAGCAGTGAGAAAATACCCCAGAAATCCCTGGAAGGCAATAATGAATGATACTAGTACAATTTGTAACCTCATATTAGGATTTGAATAAATGTCCCAAATGTCTTTCTTGCTCTCACTGTACAGCCACCATGTGTGGGCAAAATGCTAGCACAGTTTACCCTCTAGACCTTGCCCCAGGCAGACGCAAGGCACCACTCAGGGCTCAGTCTGCTGGAAAAGCACACAGCAGGGTGGGTGGGTGAGCCCGGAGCCAGAATGACATCCAGACATTGTCCTTCTGGGCTGCAGACTAGACACAGGAAGGTGGAACCCTCCAGTCTGACTGGTCTGTGGAGGCCATTCACAGATCTGGAGCCCCCTCCGCCATGGTGGGCCCCACCAGATCAGTGGTCAATGCTGGCAGTGCTTGAGTAGGGCCCAGCCTCTGTATCAAAAAGCACCCCTGGGTGATTCTAAGGGGTCGAGAATACAGAGCACAGGTTCACAGGGAGCCCGGCTGCTTCTGAGCCTGGGTCTGAGTCAGTCTCAATCTTTCCTGGCGCCTGGGCAGGTCGAGGAATTTCCCAGTGAGCGAGGCTGTCCTGTGCATGGGTGGGTCAGACTCTGATGTGTGTTGTTTGCCACTCCTTCCTGAGTGACACGGCCAGCGGGTGTGTGGGCCTACAGCAGGTCCCTCTGGTTCCCGTGGCTGCTGGCCCATCTAGGTCTGTCTCACTGAGACCTCGGTTCTGAAGGTGTCTGTGGATAGGCACTGCAGTGGGTGGTGGGGGAGGAGAAGGTAATTTGGTCCTGTCTTGGCAAGATGTCCTCTGAGTCAACAGTTAGTGCTCAGACAGTTGCTGATTGTCACATTGTGTGTCTGACGCTTTCCCTTTTTTATAAAATAAAGACCCACTGTTTCTAAAGAGAACTGGCAATCAACCAGAAAAGTGTGAGTTTAAAGCTGGTTTAGAGAGGGAAGACACTTTCTGTAATTTGGCTACTTTTAGCGCATAAGGGCAAGGGCGCAGGCACCCACTGATCAGAACAGATGTAGGCCATGTGCGGGAGTGGAGTCCTGGAAACCCCTACTGGGCCCAGGGTTATCCCTTCAGTTGATGGATGTGGGGATGTTCCAGGGGTCCTGGGAGAGGGGCTAGAGCAAGGAGGGGCGTGGTCGGTCAGTCAAGAGACTTAGGCAGGGGCTATTTACCAAACATGTTTTATCAACCAGTACGCCTGTAGGAGTGCATACTGTTTAGACATCAGACCTGCTGGTGAAAGCTGTTAAAAATTCAGGTTGGCTTAAAAAAAAAAAATTCAGGTTGGCTTCAGCTGGAGTATGGGAGAAGCCAGGGCTAGGTGGAAAATACCATGAGAGCATAGTTGTGTCTGTCTGGTCATTGCTGTGTATGTCCTCAGGGCCAAGCCCAGGACTGAGCACTTAGAAGGTGCTCAATAAATACTTGATCCCTGAACCTAGTCTTTCAACCCTTTTGACTCTCCTAAGAATAGGGAGCCAGAGTTGCCTGAAAATTGAGGAAACACCTTTGAGCAGGGCAACGTGCTGACGCTGCCTTGGGTCCTAGCTAGAAGGGTCATCCCCAGACACAGGCTGCCTGTGGGCGCAGCATCTGCAGGAAGGAGAGAAGGTTTCACTACTCCTAGGATGGGAGGAGCCCTTCACTGGGATTAGTGAAACCAGATCACTCACAGCTTCATCAGGCAGTGTGCTCTGGTGTCCCATCCGGTGCTGGGGCCGCACTGACAGGTGCACGCTTCTGAGCTGATAAATTATGGCATCACATCTGCTTTTTTGGTTGTTCTGTTGTCGATTACTTTGTTTCAGTGTGGTGTTCATCATTGTCACTTTTTTTTCCGTTTCTTTGTTCTCCATTTTTACTATGATCTATCTTGAGCGGAGGCTCTGAGACTGACTTTAGGGCTAGGAGCGTGGCTCTGGAGCTGGAAGACCTGGGTTCAGATCCAGCTGTGTGCGATGTGACCCCTCTGTGCTTTGGCTTTCTCATCCATAAAAGAAATAATAATAGGTCCTGCCGCATGGGGTTGCTGCAAGTAGTACTGTATGTAACACACTTAGAACAGTGTCTGGCAAACCCTACCTGCTGTGTGAATGCTTGCTCTGTATATGATTTGCTTTAAATGACCAGATTTCAAATATGCTAACATAAGATCCAAGAGCTGAACGAGGTGGCTTTTATACTGTGGGTGGTGTGCAGTTGGGGAGTGATCGGATTTTCTCGTTCTGTTTTGGAATTCAAAATAGAATTTGGTGAAAATCAAGAGAATCTTGTAGGTGCTGACTTGTGTGTTGTTAGGATACTTCTCATCAGTGCATATTGTAGGAGAATTGTTATCTGCTTGCAGTCCTTCCCAGGTGACTGGAGGACTGTGATGATGTATTCCCATTGTTAGGATGGAAGAAATGCCCCCAAATATCTGAAAGGTACACAGTGAGAGTTAAAACTGTTTGGTGCCAAGCGTGTTCTTTCATCCCCCTCTTCTTCCTCCAGGAAGCTGTTTTCCTACCTCATGTGGTCCTGGTGGTGCTGTCCATCTAATATGGTGACTTGTACCACTTTGTGTCCTCATGGGGGCATGTGACCGGTGCTAGGCCAATCCTAGTGCTACATCCTTCCAGTCACATTGACTGGTTTGAAGATGGACATTTGCCCCATCTACACCACAAAATGCCCTCACGAGGGTTTTCTACGAGATCTCGTGGGGACGACTACATTCTTCATTTTTGTTGGCAAGCTGTAAGGATGTTGGCCTGGGACTGCCAGAAGATGTCTTCTTGTGATATGAAAAGAATCTGTCTACAGTAGGAAAGAATGAAGTTAACATTTGAGAAGAAGTAGATACAAGCAGACTGGAGAAAGAGAAGCAGACAGACAGAAACAAGCACATCATTCTAGCACCCAGATCCAGCTTTACCTGAATTGGTCTATAGACTCTAAGCTTCTCAGTTATGTGAGTTCATGAATTCTCATGCCTTGCTAGTTTTTGTTGAGTTTTTATCAACTGCAGTTTAAACAGTCCTGACTGGTAGAATCTGGAAATGTTTTATGATACTCAGTTTTCTAGAATGCCCTGATATGGCCTCATAAGAAAAAGCTGAGGAAAACAAAAAAAAAGAATGGATCAGTTTGACTCTTGATTTAAGAGTGGGTCACCAAAATGCTTCTTCATCACTATCCTTGTTGGACTTCCCAACTAACTCTTTGCTTTCCTTTGTGTTCTTTCTCTTTGGAATGTGGCTCCCTTGACTTGGTAGCTTCTTTTTAAAAAATTTTTTATTATTTTTATTTATTTATTTTTTTAAGCTTTTATTTATTTTTAAAAAATTTTTATTTATTTTTTAAATTTCTTTTCAGTGTTCCAGAATTCAGACTTGGTAGCTTCATGATAGTTTATTCATCATTCCAACTTCCGCTCAAACGTTTCTCTTCTGAGGCCACCTCTGATCCTGCTGGCCAGAGCCTGTCTCTTCCTTCTTTGCATTCCCTTAGCACTTCATTTTTTCTCTATTTATCTCAACCTGCATTACATTATAATTAATGGTCTGCATGACCCATCTGTCCTTTGGGGTCATCCTGGCTTGGACTTTCTAATGGTGCTGGCTTGAATGCCTGCTGATGTAGGTGCAAACCTGGCCTTCTGATTACATCTTGACAGTGGAATTGTTGGGAGATGCTTATAAAAAATTCACCTGTATTTCCCCCTAACACTTGTATGTATTAATTTTTATTTTTACCTCTTTGTACCAATTTGAATTTCTTTTGATTTAAGGAGTGAGAACGGGATCCAGTTCAGGGGGTTTAAAGTAAATTGGTATGGAGGACTTTGATTTTTTTATTTAGTTGGTCCATATTTTGTAAATTTTCCATAACGAGCATGTGTTCTTGTTGTAATTAGAAGAAAAATATTAAAAACAACAAAATGATTCCCAAGTATGTAGGTAGGCTCAAAATAGGAGTGGCAGGACAACATGAGGGAAGTGATAAGGCCAACTAGTTTTATCTCCCAGCAATCTTCTACTATCAAAGACATAAGCAAACCATTTGGTAATTAACGCTTGAATGTTTCACATGGTTTCAAATGGTAAGTTTGGAACGCTCAGACCTCAACTAAGGTTTCATGATCAGATTTTCACCATTTTGCTTGGGCACCCACCACTGTCTAATATACATGTTTAATTTTACATTTCACGGGACTAAGCCATACTCAAACTACTTACTCTGAGGATATTTAAATATATGCTGGATGGTATACAAACATTCATTTAAGAGAGAAGGCAGAGGCCTGTCTGAAATGCTCCATATTCTCAAAGAATATATAAAATTGGACAAAAATCATGAAATCATGAGGGTATACTTTTGTTTAAGCCCCCCACCGTTCCCCCCCACTTAAAGTATTCCAGATACCGGGATCAAAGGTGGATGAAAACAAATGGTGACAGTTATTTTGACTGGGCAAAATTCAATGTCCAGTTGCCTGAATGAATAATAGTAAGACAAAAACTGTTGGATGTGAATCTTAATTCAGACCAAATCAAGAAGGAATTGAAACTTTTTTTTAAAAAGATTTTATTTATTTATTTGAGATAGAGACAGTGAGAGAGAGCATGTGAAATGGGAGAAGGTCAGAGGGAGAAGCAGACTCCCCATGGAGCTGGGAGCCCAATGTGGGACTCATTCCCAGGACTCCGAGATCATGACCTAAGCCAAAGGGAGTCGCCCAACCAACTGAGCCACCCAGGCGCCACTACAAACTTTTACAGAGCATATCGCATTCATTTTTACAATAGGTCGGCTTTACTTTTCAATATTTGTCTTGAATTTGCCCTGTTGCTAATCCGTATTTTTAACAGACAGGCTTTTAATGCTCTAGGGCTGTTTTGTTCATTGATGTGAAGCCAGAGGACCTCAGGATATTTTACAAACATATCCACTGAAATTGCTGACTTCTCCAGTTTTGACAACTTACTAAACTGATCTAACAGGTAGTTCAATTACCCGCCGTATGGAGACCAATTGTTTAGCACAGTTTGATATTTAACACTGCAGCTTAACCATAAAAAATACAATTTATGCTAATATGTTCTATTCAGGCCTGTTTCCAACAAAGCCTACAATTTAGCCACTTCGAGGTCTTACAACTGCTGTTTACTAATAATGCTTGATTTCAACAGAAGAAACATTCCTTCAATGCCAACAGCATGGGAAACTCGTATTTTGAAGGAAGTTAATCATCTGGTGATTCTTTCATCCTTATGCTAAAAGTTGGATGTGATTTTCCCATCTCGCCTGCTCTCTTTGCTTGTGTTGTGTTATATGCTGGGTCCTTAGTGAGTTCAATCAAGTATACGATGGTCGCGGGTTGCTGAAATACTCACATGGTTCAAAACTTACACAACTCACATCTCATTTTCACTGAGGAATAAATGTGAGATAGGATTTGCCTGACTCAGCTGTGCATTCGGGAGGATGTATTAATTGTTTGATACGACTTTATTTATTGTAGAGAATGGGGGAGGGGTCAGGGAGAGGGAGACTGTTAAGCAGACTCCATGCTGAGTGGGGAGCCCAATGCGGGGCTCGATCTCATGACCCTGAGATCATGACCTGAGCTGACATCAAGGGTCAGATGCTGAACTGACTGAGCCCCCGGGCACCCTATATGATGTTATTTAAAATCGGATGAAATGGGACTGCGCTGTATATCTTTTGCCCAAAGTCATGCCCGTGGCATCATTAGGCTGTCTCTTTGTGTGTTCATGCTGCTGAGTCAAGGGTGGGAGTGGAGCCCCTTCCTGAATGGTAGACATGGTACAGCCGCAGCCACAATGGTGGTGGGACGGTTTTCACAACATGGCCGCAGATTTGTGGGCACTCCTTCCATTGAGAGGTTAGTCTGTGCTCCTTCCTCTGGACTCAGGGCTGGCTGTCATGGTTTTGACCAATAGTGTGCAGGGCAAGTGAGGTATGACTTTCATAGCGTAGCAGGTAGGATAACGTCCTCCCCCTGCCCATCTGTGCTCACATCCTCAGCTCCAGAACCTGGGACTATGTGACCTTCCAGAGCAAAATGGACTTTGCTGATGTGATTAAGTCAAGGATCTTATGGTGGAAAGATTTATCCTGTGGGCCCCGTGTAACCACAAGGGTCCCCATAGGAGGTGGACAGGAACGTTAGAGGCCAGGAGAGATTTGGAGATGCTGTGTGGCTGGCTTTGAGGATGGAAGAAGGGGCCGTAGGCCAAGGAATGTGAGTGGCCTCTAGAAATTGGATGAGGTAAAGGAACAATTTCTCTCCTCGAGTCTCCAGAAGAAATGTGACCCTGCCAACACCTCAGTTTTAACCTAGAGAAACCCATCTGGGGCTTCTGACCTCCAAACTGTGAAATAATGAGTTTGTTGGCTTGAAAGCATTACGTTGGTAGTAACTTGTTACAGCAGCAAGGGGAATCTAATCCATAAGGCTGGAGGGCCTGGTTCTCCTGGCACAGCCCCTGCCCTGCTGCTCCCCCAGGACCTGCCAGTCCGGGCAACCCAAGGCACATGGAGAAGTGTGTGCTCCGGTCAGCAGCTGACAGGGGCCACTCCTCGAGTCATCGCAGCCTGGGTGTCCGATTTTAAGTGAAGATATCGCCGTGTGGTCCTCATCTCCAGCCTTTCGGGCTCCCCCCAGTGGTTTGAGTCTTTCCAGCTGTCTCTGCTGCCCTCTGCCCAAGTTCCTGCGCCACAGAATCCATGAGTTTAGTAAAATGGCTGTCATTGATACCAATAAGTTTGGGGTGACTTGTTGGGGGTGAAGGAGGAGGTCCGGGCATGGGGACCAAGGTAAAATATCTCCGTTATCACGTGGACGCCTGCGTGGGTTGTCCTGTGCTCAGAGGTGAATGTTACGTGCTGGCTGGCCCCAAGGCTGCGATGGGGCCA
The DNA here is from genome assembly GCF_963455335.1 of Martes martes. NCBI lineage: Eukaryota > Metazoa > Chordata > Mammalia > Carnivora > Mustelidae > Martes > Martes martes. The sequence goes on from NC_137891.1 coordinate 159,296,290, forward strand.
AAGGGAATAGAGACAGATCCAAGAAGTCTGAATCGTTGCGTGGTTTGGTGTGGACCTTGTGTCCTGGAAAACCCAATGGATGCAAGCCCCATTTGTTGAGACCTTCAGGGGTGGGACAGTCACACATCAGTTAGGATGAGCCTGGCAGCAAGCAGCACACACCCTGGACAGCAGCGGATGAAAATAGGTTTTACCATTCACGCACAGGAAGCCAAGAGGGAGAGGAAGCCAAGGTGGGGGGGTGGGTTGTTCTGTGGCTTAACAAGGTTCTTCTACTCTGTCCTCCTTAGCTTGTTGCTTTGTCCCCAGGCTTGTCTCTGTGTGGCCATAAGCCCCAAAGGACAAGGCTAGAGAAAAACATGCAGCCACTTTAAATGTATCACCACGCAGCCCAGGTGGACCCTTGCACTGCCTGAGGCTTCTGCGCTGTGTACTCGCCATTCACTCATTCACGGGGCAGGTGGTGACGGAGCTCCCGTCAGGTGCTCACTTCTCACGTTCTCTCTCTCCAGACACTTCCAGCAGAACCCTTCTGCCGTCATTCTTGATGATGACCTTGGTTCCTATTTTTCAGAGAGCACGCAGGCAATCAGAAGAGAAACTCCTCCCCTTAAGAAACGTCTTACAGCACCTGCTCCCACAGCGCCCAGTCACACCTTCCTGCCCGACTGCAGATAGCTCCGGGAGTTTGTTCACGGCCAGCCCCTCTGCTCCTGCACCAGATCCTAGCCCTGCTTGCCCGCTCAGAACACCAGGTCCTTTCCTCTTGTGTCCTCCATTTTGCCTCTTCTGTTGGGTTATTCTTCTGGGCCTACAAACATGCCCTGCTCTCTCCCACTCTAGCCTCTCTCCATCTGTCTTTAAGCCTATGTCCAAACTTCCTTTTGCTCAGGATGGTGCCTTAATGAGAATGAAAATATTGTGTATGCATATATAGTATGTGTAGTATATATTTGTGTATATATCTGATATCTGTATCAACTTTCTTTTGGTGTTTGCTTTATGTACAATTATGTACCATTTCCATCTTCCTGTAGTTTTATAGTTTACATGGGTCTTTTGCAAATGGCATGCATACAGCTGGACTGTGTTTTCTATTCAGCCCGACAATCAGACTTTTAGCTGGAATATTTACTTCATGGTTCAGGGTAACCTCTGAGCTATTTGGGTTTACATCTCCTGTTAGGGTTTGCTGTTTGTTCTGCTTATGTCTATGTTTTATTTTTTTTCCTTTTTTGCCTTATTTCAGTTATATCATTCCATCATTTCTCCTTTCCTGGTTATGAATCTATGTACTCTTTTTATATTCTTTTAGTCGTTACTCTGGAAGTTACAACATGCATAGTTCTCAAAGTCTAAAATTAATAAATATTTTTACCTTCCTTCTGAATGGCACAGTGACCTCAGAACACTTTCACTCTGTTTACTTCTCTCCTGATGATAAATTATTGTTGTCCTGTATTTTATTGCTTCTTATGAAAATAACTCACAAGGCATTTTTGCTGTTTTATTCAAAGAGTGTTAATTTAGTTCTATCTACCTCTTGGTTACTTTCTCTGCTTTTTTTTCGTTCTTGCATCTCAGGTCTTTCATCTGGGATTACCTTTCTTCCACCTGAAGAACATTCTTTAGAATTTCTTTTGTTTTCTTAAGATTTTATTTATTTATTTGATAGAGAGATCACAAATAGGCAGAGAGGCAGACATAGAGAGAGAGGGGGAAGCAGGCTCCCCCCGCTGAGCAGAGCCCGATGCGGGGCTCGATCCCAGGACCTGGGATCATGACCTGAGCTGAAAGCAGAGGCTTTAACCCACTGAGCCACCCAGGTACCCCTTGAATTTCTTTTAATGAGTATCTCCTGATAGCAAATTCTCTGTTTTGGTTTGAAAGTGACTTTATTTTGCTCCTGTTTAAAAAAGATGCTTTCACTGAGACTATAATTCTAGATTGGCAATTGTTTTCTCTTAATACAGTGAAGATATCATTCCATTGCCTTTGGCCTCCACTGTTGTTATTGGGAAGACAGCTGCCAGTCTCTGAAGGTAATCTGTATCCCACCCCCGCCCCCTCCCCGCCCCAATGCCCTGCTGAATCTCCCCCACTGGCTGCTTTTAAGATATTTTCTTTGTCTTAATTTTATGAAGTTTTACTGCACAATGTGTTGGGAGGTGGGTTTCTTTTCTCATGTGATTGGGTTTCATTGGGCTTTTTGAATCTGTGATTGGCATCTGGAAAGCTCTCAGTGATGGGGAGTAAGGGATGTACTTGTCATGATGATCACCGGGTGATGTGCGGAATTGTTGAATCACTATATTGTGCACCTGAAACTAAAGTAACACTGTGTTAATTACTGGAATTAGAATAAAAGCTTAAAAAATTATCACACACAGGGATGCCTGTCACACAGGGTGGCTCAGTCAGTTAAGCCACTGCCTTCGGCTCGGGTCATGATCTTGGGGTCCTGGGGTCAAGTCCCACATTGGGCTCCTTGTTCAGCGGGGAGCCTGCTTCTCTCTCTGCCTCTGCCTGCCACTCTGCCTCTCCCCCTGCTTGTTCTCTCTCTCTCCGACAAATAAATAATTAAAATCTTTTAAAAAAATTATTATTCACAGACACACACACATACACACAAAATATCACTTCCATCCCATTCTCTTTCTTCTTGTTCTGGGACTCTGAATAAATAAATATTTTATCCCCTCTGTATCTTAATTTCTCTTTTGTATTTTTTTTTTCTGGTATTGTCTTTTTGCCATATTTTGGGTAATGTCTTTGGACCTTTTCACTAATTCTCTCTTCAATGGTGTCTAATCTGTTGTTAAACTTAGCCATTGAACTTTTGTGCTTTTTAAAAAAATTCTGGAGGTTTCCTTTGGTTATTTTTCAGATCTTTGATGTCATTTTCAGATTCTTGTTCCTGGCAAATGTTTATTTTATTTCTTTATTTCTTGAAACAAAGTCAGCATGATTGTTTTATTATTTGTATTTCGTAATTTTAATGTTGCAAATCTTGTCTTATCTGCTTCTGCTCATGTTGTTTCCTAGGGCATGTGGGTATTTTTTTCTCATAATTTGTGGGAATTCTTTGAGGCCCAAGATGAACATGCTGTGCTCCAGAGAGGACCTTTTTTTTTTCCTGCCAGGAGCATAGGATCTCTATGACCCTGAGCTCTCTGTCCTGTGGCTAGCAGTGGACCTTCCCCCTACTATCTACCCATTAGCAAAACTGGGTCTTTCTGTTAGAAGTGAATGTGCTTGGGGGCGCCTGGGTGGCTCAGTGGGTTAAAGCCTCTGCCTTCGGCTCAGGTCATGATCCCAGGGTCCTGGGATCGAGCCCCACATCGGGCTCTCTGCTCGGCAGGAAGCCTGCTTCCTCCTCTCTCTCTGCCTGCCTCTCTGCCTACTTGTGATCTCTCTCTGTCGAATAAATAAAATAAAAAATCTTTAAAAAAAAAAAAAGAAGTGAATGTGCTTGTTTGCATTAAACAAAAAGCTTCTCTGCGCTCGGTCCTCCATGATTTCTCTTTTTTCCTTCTCCTTCCCCTTTGCCTTCTGATGATTTTTCCCCTCCTTTTGAGCCAGGACTCCTCACCATAGTTTATGTTTTCTGGAATGTTAATTCTGCTTCGGGAAATTTCTCAGGTAGTTTCAAGTGCTGAGTTGGTGTTGCGTTTCTCCTCATTTCTTGCTTGGCTCTGCCATATGGACTATGATCACATAGCTTTGATCTCTTTCTTTTCCATGCAGGTGATATTCTTTTTAAGTTTCCTTAAGAGAACAGAACTGTTTGAATCTTCCTTGCTTTTTTTTTCCTTCTTGTTGTTAAAGAGTCCTTATTTGTTGTCTGTTTGCTTGCTTGCTTTCTTTCTTTCTTTTTTAACCAAGGGCAGTTCTAATCTAGGACTATTATTTGGTAAAAAGAACATTAGAAAATATTTCTTGATTCCTCTACTTCTTTATCTGGCTACCCTTGAATCCTCCCCTTCGTGCACAAGAGTCTATTTTTTTTTTTTTTCTTTTTGAGAGTATGTACTTTTGTTAATTCCTTCTAGAAGGTGGGCCATGGGCTGAGGCTTTCAGTAGGATAGCCATCAGCAGGAAAACTTTCTTTTTTTCTTTCTAATTAAAAATGCAGCCAAACAAAAAACAAAACCTGCAGGAGCCACTCAGCTGCTCAGAGGGAGGGGGTCTGGGGTCCTAGTGAGTCCTTGTGGCTTTGGTGTCCTGTCCCTTCCTGCTTGGGGGCGAGCCAGCCACTTTGAGTGTAGAACTTGTGGTTCCAGGGGTTGGCTTAGGTGTGACTATCTTTTTCTCCACCCAGCTGTACCTTTGTTTGCTGTTGCTGTTTTCTGCTAAGACTACTACTGTTTGGTGGTCATTCTCTTAAACTTTTCCTGCCTTCTCATTCACAACTTCGGTGTGTGGGGGAGAGATATTCACCAATAACTTCTCTCTCTCTCTCTGTACTTAAGGAAAAGGATAATAAAGTGTGCACTATGCTTTGTACTATTGTGCATGTTCTCTATAATATTGGCTCTTATCAGATTGATGTGCATTATTGGTATGTTGATCTTGCTTTTGGTGAGTTATGGTTACATTATTATAAGGAATTTTAGTTTGGGTTTAAAACGCCTAATAGGTATCAATGCAAACCTGCGAATAGGTATCTTTTCCTTTTTCAGGGAATCACGTATGCTGGTCTTCTGTTTTGTTGCCATTTTTTGGTCTAGCCAACATTTTTTGAGCACCTGTTTTGATCCAAGCAGAGACCTGAGAATACCAAGTGGTTTCTCTCTGTCTTCCAGCTTGTCAAGACTTGTATGTATTTTAACTATTTTTTTTCTAAATTGGCAGTTTTAATGATGATACACTTCTAATTCTCTCACCTATTCTGTCAGCAAGTAATTAATGAAAATGTTAAATAGTACTGGGCAAAAACTGACCCTTGTGGAACTGCATTTATTGAACCCCCCAAACTGACATTTACACTGACCTATTAATCAGTGTTGCATTTACTGGATACAAAAATGATAGTTTCCCCGGGATCATGATGGGGAGGTCATGCGAGATAAAACCTGCAGTGTTAAACAAATTACTCTCCTTAAAGGAGGAGAATCATTTATTTATTTTCAAAACCATGTTGATTTTTACCCTGGCTGTAGCTGTTTATTAAAATAAGCTAGGGGTGGCTTTCGTGTTTTCTGGAGACTTTGAGTGCTACAGTGGGTGAAGGACTTATTCCCATCAATGCCTTTAGCTGTTTTGTGTGTAAGGTAGAAGGAAAGCAAAGTGTAAGAAGAATCTTGTTATCTTGGAGTTCCTTTTTGTATTTCCATTGCTGAAACTTTAGCAGTAGTTGTCATTCAAGTAGATCCTGATCTTTCCAGTCCCTTTGCCATGAATGACAGATAGGGCAGCAGTTTCCATGCTGTATGTTTGTGGTTAATGAGGAACAGGCGAACCAGGGAAGCCGACGAAATGCCACCATAAAGAAATCCTCTTTGACAATAGCATGTCCTTCAATGTACGTATGGGGTGCTTCTAAGTGGGTCAGTACCCCCATCCCCTCATCCTTTCTTGCCCTCAGCTTCTCATTTTTAAGAAGAAAGCATTTCTTTCTTTCTTTCTTTCTTTTTTTGCATTTCTTTATTTTTGATGACTCATGTCAGAAATCCCTGCTGGTTCTCCTCCTGTTTTAGGCAGCAGACCCCTTTCAGGGTCCTTCTGGGGCAGTCTCATAAGAGCCCACCCACACCTTGTGAATCCCCCACGCCTGTCTCTTGGGGGACAGTGGCCCCTGAGTGTGCTTTCCCCCAGGCATCCCTCAGACTCGCTCGCCACGCACCCCTACCCTCACCCTGGTGCATCCATGCCTCGCCCTGGTGCATCAAGTTCTCTGCCCCTGGCTGGGCCACTGTGGACCTCCATCTGCCTTGCATTCTTTGGGGAGTATTTGCTCAGCAGGAGAACTTCTGCTCCAGAGGAACTTTCCCCCAGGGTTGTCTCTCAGGGCATTCATACAGGAAGAAAATGATGCAGGCATTCGCTCTTCTCCCTGGGGCCCACCTGTGTGTTGGGGTCAGTAAGCCTTCGCTGCACCAAATCAAGCTGCTCAGGCCTGTGCACCCAAGTGCTTTCTCTCGAAGCACCCCCATGCTGAAACACAGCTTCACTGAAGTGTAATCGGCATATCATACAAGTCACCAAGTTTAAATGTGCACCATAAGGACCTCAGAGCTGTACTGCTGTCCCTGCAACCAGTTGTAGAATCTTTCCATCCCCCAGAAAGATCTCTGGTGCCCCCAGCCCCAGGCAACCATGCATCTACTTTCTGTCTCTACAGAGCTGGGTTTTCTTGGCGTTCATGTACATGCACTACCATGCATGACCTTCTGCATCTGGCTTCTTTTCTCCAGCATAATGTTTTCGAAATCCATCTGTATTGTGTAGCGGGTGATTGATCAGTAGTTGGTTCCTGTTCATTGCTAAATAGTGTTCCAGGGTGTGGAACATTCACATGTTTATCCATTGTTTTTTTTTTTTTTAAATTAAATTTTTTATTTATTTTCAGCGTAACAGTATTCATTGTTTTTTTTACCACACCCAGTGCTCCATGCAATCTGTGCCATTCACATGTTGATGGATGTTTGGGCTGTGTCTACCTTCAGGCGCTTATGAATAATGCTGCTGTGGACATTCATGTATAAGTCTTTGTGTGGACAAATGTTTTCATTCCTCTTGAGTAGATACTTAGGAGGGAGAATTGCAGGATAAGGTTATTTTTCGCTCTTTAATAAACCACCTAGTTGTTTTCCCCATTGACATTCATTTGTTTTCCTGGACCCTCTCGCCGGGTGGTGGCTCCATGTGACGTTACTGGAGTAACGTGGCGTATGAGGGTTCCTGTTTCTTCATGTCCTCACCATTACGTCCCCTTGTTTGTTAACAGTGGGCTTAGAGCGGGTGCTTTCCAGAAGCCCCACCCCTCTGCCTGTTCCTTCCCCAGGCATTGTGCCTTCGCGGGCCTAAAGCTCCGTTCATTCACGTGTTTCTGCTTCCAGATGCAAGTCTAAAATGACTATAGAAAATATTTGACAACACTCGGACTCCTGCTTCCCTAACTAATAGTGGATTTTTTAAAGATTTTTTTTTTCTTTCCAGTAGATACTTTCTCCCTATAAAGAAGGGAAGAATACCCCATTTCCCCCAGAGATATATAGTGCATTTGGTAGAATACTGTGCCCTGGGGAGGAGGTAATTGTGTTAAATTCTGAATGGCCATCCTGTAGGAATCAGTAAGTGTGACTGTTAAAATGCAGATATTGCTAAGCTGGGGAGAGGCGAGCTGAGCCCTGTTAGGCCAGGTGGGATCTGACTGTTGTGCCCTGGAAGGGCCTTTAAAAAAAAAAAAAAAAAGGAAAGGAAAACAAAAAGAGAGTGAGGGTGATTGGAAGAGAGAATGAGATAGTGAGGGCCTGAGGAAGAAGCATGCTGCTTGGCCTTCAGCACCCGGATCCTGTGACTGGCCGCTGTATGTCTCTGGGAAGGGAGGAAGCTGCCTTGAATCTCAGTTTCCTCCTCAGGAACTTGGGGATAACTGTGTCCACCTGGTGGGTGCCGAACGCCTGGAGAGCGCCTGGCACAGCTTGGAAGCTGGGTGCGGGGAGGGTGATGGGGACAGACAGGGAGGAGGCCGCGCAAGCTGCTTCTGGGTCAGGGCGGATGCTGGATGGTAGCCTGGGGGTTGTCACGCTTTCCTTGGCCTGTGACTCCCTTGCAGGCTTGTCTGTCTGCCCTCCCGAACTGATGAGTCGATGAGCCAGGAGGTCAGGGTGGGGCCTGAGAATGTGCATTTCTAAAAGTTCCCAGTACCACTTTGAGAGCTGCAGTGCGGGAGGGAGGAAGTGCTGGAGAGCCAGGGCACAGAAAGCAGTGTCCCATGCTTCTCAAATTTTGTGAGGCCAACCCCCACCCCCACCCCCTATGGTTCTGTGGCTTTTGTTTACTGCTCTATCCTGGGTAACCAGCAGAGTGCATAGAGGAGATGCTCAATAAATATTTGCTGATGGCCTGACTGAAAGCTGAGACTTTACCATCTATATTCGTTTGCTAGGGCTGCCACAGCCCAGGGTCATGGACTAAGTGGCATAAACAACAAATGTATTTTCTTACAGCTCTGGTGGCTGGAGGGCAAAATCGAGGCACTAGGAAGTTCGGTCTCTCTTGAGGGCTCTCTCCTTGGCTTGCAGACAGCCCCCTTCTACACTGTGTCCTCACCCAGCCTTCCCTCTGCACGTGTGTCTCCCTGGGATCTGTTCTTCTTCTTCTAGGGGCACTGCTCCTCTGGGATTGGGGCCCCATTCCCTGCAAGTTCATCTAATCTTAGTTCTCTCTTTCCAGGCCCTATCTTCAAATACAATCACATTACAGGTGAGGACGTCAGCATGTGAGTTTTGGAGGGGATACCGTTTAGTCTCTAACACCACTGGGGTGAACTTGGCTGCTGGCCAGGGGGTTCCTATTTCTCAGGTTGGGGCCCTATAAAGGTTGAGAACCCCGTGAATCTAGTAGACTCCTTTGTGCCTTACTGCAAGGCTGAGTTAAGACATAGACTTGGGTCTTAATGGAAAAAAAGAGGGAATTAAAAAACGGACAGACATGGTTTTGAGAAGGAGCTGTTTATCCCCTTTATACCAGAGCCGTTCCTATTGACGGTATGATGAGGTTTTTCCCTTGAGTCTATGGCGTGAAACCGTGTGACTATTCCTCAGTCACATGTTGTTCATAACCCCAAATCTTCCCATGCTTCTAAAATTGACTTTAGAGTCTAAGCATCCACATAGGGTGTACTGCCCCAAACAGGGTCGGGGTCAGGGGGAAAGCCGGATTGCTGGAGGAATCAGACAATAGGACCGACACAGCAGGGAGTCTGCGATTTTGCCATGGGTGGTGGGAGGATTTATGGAATTTGTGACTTATGCTTTGAGTCTTATAGCCTGTAGTCACCCCACGATGCGGTCTCTCCACAATGTAGGTTCTCAACAGATACACAACCCCAGAGACCTGTGTTTCATTTGCAAATGTTATGATTAATGGGCGTGATGTCACTCGTGTTTCCAGAATTGCCTGGTCTCCCTCCTGTGTTCATGCTCAGGCAGAAGCATCAGTGAGCCTGGGAGCTGCAGGAGGGATGGGCTCACCTCCTTGCCTGCACCTGCTTCCTCCCCCTGCTGGCAGGCCAGGACCACCTGAGGCTGAGAGAGGAAGGAAGGAAGGCAGCTGGGCGATGGGGAGATGTGGGGGTCACGTCCCTCTCCTGGGGTGGCTGTGTTCCCTCACTTGGTGATAACAGCAGGTGGCAGCTCCCACAAAGGAAGACCCAGCTGTGGCCTCTGTGCTGCGGATTGCAGGAGCCATAGAAGGTCATCATTATCCTGTCCCTGCCGGGCCCGTCCCAAGCTCCCTGTCTGAGTTTTCGTGTTCTCTCCTTCTCTCTTCTCTCTCCCCACTCAGCCTACTTTAACACACTCCATATGCCCAACTTCTTCTTCTTCCCATTACTCAGCTCACCTGTTCCCTTGCCCCTGTAGTTGTAAACAGGTAGGCTGTGAATGCTGTAAGGGTTTCGAAGCCATAGGCTTTGGGGTTATGCTGAGTACTGTGGTCGTATTGGTTTGTTAGGGCTGCTTTAACAAAGTGCCCCGGAATGGGTGGCTTCGCTTAGAACGATGAGACTTTCTTGTCTTTTAGTTCTGGAGGTTGAAGTCCAAAACCGAGGTGTTGGTAGGGTCACACTCCCTCTAAAAGCACTAGGGAAGGATCAATTCCAGGCCTCCTTCCTACTTCTGGCAGTTCCTCGGCCTGTGGCAACAAAGCCCCTGTCTTCACATGGCGTTCTCCCTGTGTGCATGTCTGTGCTCAGATTTCCCCCTGTTGTAAGGAAGGACACCAGTCATGTTGGATCAGGGGCCCACTCTAGGCTGGAATAATCTCATCTTAATTTCACTAATTACATCCTCAATAACGCTCTGTCCAGAACAGTAGTTTTGAATCACTATGAGAAATAACTTTAGATATAGCCTGAATTGGGGTTTCTAAGAAATGCTACTGTACTATGCATTTCGATAACTTGCCTACTTTCAAGAGAGCAAGAGGTGGAAATGACGTCTTACTTATATGAGGAAGGAAAGAAAGGGGCCGTAACATGCCCAGGTATGGGTTCTTGGAAACAGAATGAGAACAATCCAGAGGTTTAGAGGTTTAGCTGCCTGTTTTGGGGTTAGTGTAGCATCCCTGCAAGGCAGGCTAAGAGTTGGAATTTCCAAGTTGGGTTTCTGGCATTCAGTGGCTTCTCTGAAGCCAATGACTTGCCTTCTCTGGGCCTTAGGTCACTACATCTCTGGAGGGTGAACAGCAGCGCCTTAGAGGAGCATGGGGGGAGTGAGTGACTTCCACTATAAACGTGTTTAGGAGATCCTCAGGTAAAAAATACCCTTTCAATCACTGCTTAGTCTTCCTTTTCCACTTATCTCTGTGAGTCATAGCTGCGATCACCTGGGTAGAGGTGAGAGCCTTGTTGACACAGAGGTGAACGTGGTTGACCTAGAAGGCATATCAAAGAGAAAATCAACCAGGTGGCTGAATTCACTGGTCTTGACATGAAATTCCGAGTGAGGTACCTGGAGTTCATATTACAGCAGGAGGAGCGTTCACCCTTTTGTGAGGGCTTGTCAAGTGTGCCTCGGCGGGTCTGCTGTCCTCTATACCCTCTGCCACTTTGTAAGCCCGCGATAGGGCCCTTAATCTCTGAACACAGCCTTGTGGGCTCATCGGCTTCCAACGGATCAGCTCTTTCAGAAGCATGATTCTCACTGGACATCTGCCATCACAGAGCCTGTGTGTGCTTTCCAGCAAGATGCGTGGCACCGGGCTCCTTGTCTGCACGATCACTGCTTGGAGAATCTCGGTCTAAAGACACATTCTCTGAAAACAGGCTCTGGCAATCTGCTTTCCTTTCTAGCAATAGCTAGCAGCGGAATTCACTTAACGCTCTGCTTGGATGTGTTCTGACGGACCAGATGAAGGAACTATGAAAATTCTTTAAATCGGTTTTTCTTACTTTCAAAGAAATATAGTCATTTCGATCACTCACCAACTGTGGGGTGAGAGTCACAGAAGAATTCAAGGAACAAGTGACCACACTGATCCGTTCAATCAGTGTCTCCCTGTGGCCCATAGGTGCCCATAGGTTGACTTAGAAATATCGTAGTGGGCATCCTTGTGTTGGGCAGTGATTTGAGCAAAATTCATTTCTGTTTATCCACTTGTCTCAGGGAGATTTGTGGCAGGAGGCTTATTTTGGAATGTTCTCTGGATCAACAGCCGTGGGGGGATGCGGGGAGCAGGATTGGGCTGAGGGGGAATCTAAGCTGTGACGTAGTCATAATGAAGGCTTCAGCTGATCCCAGGGGAGGCCTGAGAACTGGGATGGCCTCTTAGAATAGAGACAAGGGACCAGTCTTTATAGCCCTGTATCCAGAAGTCACCGGGCACAAGGACGGCCCCCTGGAAAGTGGCGGAGGCAGTCTGTGCCGTCCAGAGCAGTGCCTAGAAATGGAGTCAGCTGAGAGCCATCAGCAGTGGTGGCCATGTGGGCCTCAGTCCTGAAGGGCTGGTGAGTGCAGATAATGACAAATGGCCTAGAGAGTCCACTCTCCCTTCAGTAAAATAACACTGAGTATCTAGTACTGAGGCTGTGGTAAATAACATAGGCATGGCCTCTTTTCTCGTAGAGCTTCTGGTCCTGTAGAAGAACGATGAGTAAATAGGCAATCACAATACAGAGTTTGCTGTCCTCTGGGATTATATGGGCACCAGGAAGGCTTCCTTGGAGGAAATTGCATCTCAGCTGAAATCTGAAGAATAAGGAGCTGGTCATGTTAAGAGGGGAGTGAGAAGAGTATTCCAAGGAGAGAACACAACATGCCGGACACCCCAAGGGCCAGAGCAGGGGCATCACATCTTGGAAGAACGAACAAGCTTCAGAATGGCCAGAGGATACAGTATGTGTGGAAGTGGGGTGGGGCAGGGTAGGGTTATGGCTGGAGGGGTGAGCTGGGGCCAGGTGTGACAGTGCCCTGAAACCATCAAGTGGACAACCCGGCTGAGAGGGAGTTCAGACTAGGAAGGGAAAGGAAGGAAAGAGAAGGGAAGAGAAGGGAAGGAGAGGAGAGAGGAGGGGAGGGGAGGGGAAAGGAAGGGAGGGGAGGGGAAAGCAGTGCTCATGGGGGTGGATATATGAGAGCAGGTGGCAGTAATTGAGGAGGCAGGAATAGGAGGAGATCCCGATGACTTCACTCCTAGTTCGAAATCCCATCATTATGTTTATGTTTGCCTGAGCCTGTGGGAATCTCACACAACAGACATTATACTTTCTTTTCTCTTGCGCTTGGGCTTTCTTCCAATTCCCTACATCCCCTGCTGTTCAGTTCTCTTCTTGCTCAGGGCAGTCCTCTGTCCCCTTCTCAAGTTGCTACTCTAGGCCACTCTCGCCTTTTGCCCTTGAAGATACTCATTTCCTACATAATCTAGTTTCTACCCCCTTCCATGGAAATACCTTCAGGTGGCATGGGTAACCTTTTTCAGTGACCTTCTCTGTCATTGTCTTCTAGACTGGCCACAGCATTTGGTTCTGGTGTTCCCCTTTTCTCTTGGAGTGTTCTTTTTTCAGGGTTTCCTGAAACTGGGACCTCTTGATTCTCTTCTTAATTTCCCCACTTTTGCCTCCTGTCCTTCCAACTGTGACTTCTCTAGAAGTGGCAGGTCCCATGATTTTGACCCTTGCCCTCTCTTCCTTCTCTCTTTTCTAGAAATTCTGTGCATTCCCATGGCTTCAAATGGCATTCCCATGTGGAATTCCCATTCCCAATCCCAATCCCATTCCCAGTCCCCCGCCTCCCCAACTCCAGATTGGCATTTCCAAGGGACGCTGATTTGTCTACCTGGTAGTTTCCTCAGTGCCACAACTTCCAAGTTCCACTATCCTTTGTCCTACATCCATACCGATGCTTCTTCCTGCCTCTTGATTTTTGTGAACAACATTCTTCATATTCATCCTTGTTGGAAAACTTGAAACTTTGACAATTCCTTCTTTTTCTTCTCCTTGTACACCTCCAACCCTGCTTGACAGTTTACAAGTATTATCAGACTCTTCCTTTGCATTCTGGCATTCTTTTCAATATTAGTTGATAAGTTGTTTAACTTCTACCGCTTAATTTCCTTACCTATGAAATGGGGACAGTGGTTGTCTTGATTATCTCATGAGGTTCTTGTATTTATAATATATGATATATGTTAAAATTAGGTAGTGCTTTAGGCATTTACTATGTAGAGTATTGGCCTCCTAATTGATTTCTCCAACTCCAGTCACACTCTGCCTCCAATCCATCCTACACGCCATTGTATAATCTATGGAGGTGATCTTCCTGTGAAGAATCTCTGATCATGTCACTTCTATGTCCCCAAACTTTCACTGGCATCCTACTACCTAGTATAATACAAATTCCCTTCACTGGCATTTAAGACTCTACATGGTGCTCTCTTAGACTTACTTATACAATGACCCCCCAATGACCTTCACCTCCAAGAGGTGTGCGGGCTGGACCTAGTCACTTGCTTCCAATGAATAGAATAGGGCAAAAATGATGGGATATTCCTTCCATTATTACGTTACAGAATGACTATAGCTTCTGTCTTGCCAGCAAATTCTCTCTCTCTCTTTCGTGGCCTTCAATGAAGTCAGCCGCCATGCTACAGAGGCCCACGTGGCAAGAAACTGAGTATGGCCTCTGACCAACAGCCAGCAGGGAACTGGGTCTTTCAGTCCAACAGGGGACTGAACTGTGTGAATGCCGACAACCAACAGGTGTTCTTGGAAGCAGGTCCTGCTTCATTTGAGCCTTGAGATGACTATGGCCCTGCAGATGTCTTGATCGTTGATTCCTATTTATCTTTCAGAGCTTATCTGTTACATGCCAACCCTTGAGGGCAGCTTTCCCTGACTCTCAAAATAGATCAGGTTCACTTGCTATATGCATTAATGCCTGTACTTTCCTTTGAGACATGCCCCACCGTTGTAATTAAATAATGAACTGGATGAGTGGTGGTTTCATGTCTGTCTTGATCACAATCTGTGAGAGACCCTGAAGTGAGTAAAGAAGACTCAGTTAAGCCTTGTCTAGTTTCCTGACCCACAGAAACTGTGACATAATAAATGTGTATTGTTGTAACCTCTCAGCTTTGGGGGTAATTTCTTATTCAGCAATTAATAACAAATACCCCAATCTCTTTATCCCTTACTAAGGCCTCATATTTCTTTTGAACTAAATTCCACACTCTTTCCAGACCACACTCGCCTCTATGATTTTCCTGTGGTCTCTGCTTTGCTTAAAGCACTTTCTTCTGTCTCCTTCACCTGCAAAAGTCTTATTTGTCTTTTTGCCTTGAGCGCTTAGACACTTGCCTGTAATGATGTTTCAATAAATATTTGTACACTTGAATTATTGAAAGGGATTTCTAAGATAATAATAGTTATTTGGAGGAACTCATTTAGGCAAAAATTGGTTAAAAGGTACTAAAAAATTGTTTTTAAGATTTTATTTATTTGACACAGAGAGAGAGAGAGAGAGAGATCATAAGTAGGCAGAGAGGCAGGTGGGGCAGGGGGGAAGCAGGCTCCCAGCTGAGCAGAGAGCCCGAAACAGGGCTCGATCCCAGAACCCTGAGATCATGACCTGAACTGAAGGCAGAGGCTTAACCCACTGAACCATCCAGGCTCCCCTCAAAAATTTTAAAAAATTTAATTCAGTAAATATTTACTTAGGATCTACCTGGGTCACATCCTATGGATGTGATGTCAAACCAGAACGCTTGGTTTGGAACACAGAATGTTCCTTTCACACACATTTTCAACACTTCACCTCGTTGAAAGGGTGGTAGTAATAAAATGCCTGGTTTAAGTTAGGCCAGACTCAAGTGCATCTTTATCATAGAAGATTTTCAAGGTTGTCTCTCTAAGAGGCTTTGATGTTCTTAATACCTTTGCCACTCTGGTTAGCATGATGAAATACGTTTGAATATGGACTCATAAGTCTCCCTAACGCCATTCGAGGACAAGTAAGAATTCCAGGATCCCATTTAGTCCTACTTATGGCCCTGAGAAAGATGTATAACTTTCATATACTCGGTATCTAGTGAAGCCCAGGGGTTACTTAGTAAATACAGTTTTCATAAAGCAACAAATGTTTTGTGAGATTAACATTAAAATCAAAATATGATTTATTGAGTAATTTGGCATGAAATTTCCTTTCCCCAATCAATTTAAAAAAGGCAGGAGGTAAAAATTATTCCTTGTATACTATCAATTATTTTCAAACATGCATTTGGATCACTGGACCCAGGGAAGCCCAACCCTCTCGGCCAAGACCAACCCTGAGTAAGGCCTGGGCTTGAGGTTTGGTTGGATCTGGAGAACTGGGCCCTGGCTCCTTCTGTCTTTTTCATGACTTCTTGCTGTGGTCGTAGTCTGTGGATAAATATCTATTGTCTTTATTCTTTTGGATTGAAGTTTATTTTCTATATTCCTGGTTTAAATGAATCTCTTGATGCCTTTTTCACTTTTAACCTGAATACACTGCTTGGATGGATTACTACCCATTTCCTTTTTGATGTGATTCTTGGTCTCTTATCTCAAGCGACTTATAAACTAATTCTTGGCTTCTGGTGCTTCTCATTCTAGCTGATGGTTGCTGGGAAGATTTTCTATCTATCCATTGTCTTTTTTTTTTTTTTTTTTTTTGAGTCATGCAAGGCACGTGACAACATTTCATTCTGTAGAGGCTGATTAATTAAAGCCCATGAGGTCATTTGTCATATGTCTTTAGGGCCTCAGAAAAAGGAACAGTATCACTAATTGGGCTTAAAGAAAGGAGAAGAATATTAAAATTTCAGGATAAAGATGTTATTGGATAATGTGGCTGTTTCATTATTTTTATTGATAATAATCATAAAGCCTCCTTAATTACAAATTATGAAGTATCCTATCCTTGGGAACAGGGAATGCTTTCATCTTTCCTCTTGGGTCAGTTATTGCTGTAATGCCATATAACAACGACAACAGAAATCCTACAAAATCCTACAAAATCTCGGTGTCATGCAGCTATAAGGATTTATTTCTCATTCATGTATCTTGCTAGTCAGTTTGGTGAAGGTTTGCTCATCTGGGCTGGTTGCAGGTTTTCTTACTAAACACATCTTTCACTTTTCCTGCATGAGTGACATGCTTGTACCCAAGACATGCTCTTCTCATGGTGATGGCAAAGGTACAAGATACAAATTCCATTGGGAGAGCCCAGCATCACAGTAGATGTCCTGGTTACCATTGGTATGGAAAAAAGTTTCCCTGAAACTTCGTGGCTTAAAACAATGATAGTTATTCTATTGTCTCTCATGGTGTCTCTGGGTCAGGTGTTCAGGAAGGGCTCAGATGGGCAGGCTTGACTCAGAGTCCTTTGTGAAGTTGCGGTCAGGTGATGACTGGAGCCGGCATCGCAGGAGGCTGACCGGTGTTTGCAGGCTTCTCCGCTCTTCTCTCACTTCTCCAGCAGTGGAGAAGTGGGCTAGTTTGGACTTTCACTCAGCATGCTGGCTATAGGGTTGTCAGACTGCGTACAAGGTGGTTTAGAACTCTAGCATAGTCCTTTCAGAGAACCCAGTGGAAGCTACATTGTCTTTTAGGATCAGCTTTGGAAATCACATAGCATCACTTCTGCCACTTTGGTTGAAACAATTGCAAAAGCCACTTCCAAGGGGAGGAGACGCAGATCCCAACATTCTATAAGAGAGGTGTTCAGAGAAGTGCCCGAGGGGTCGGAGATGGTGTGGTGGCCATCTTTGAAAAATGCAATCCGTGGCCCTGGGCACGGGAGGGTTTTCTGCCCGCAGTGGAAGGGGAGGAGAGTGGTATTTGCTAGACAAAACTCAAGCTCTCATGCCTTGATCATGCTGTGTGGGGTTGTCAACAGAGTAGATGCATAAAAATGTATTCTGGATAAGTAGATTAAGTTGGGTACTTAGAAACGTGGCCCAGATGGGAGAAGGCACAAAATAGTCATTGATCGAGGCATTGCTTTTATGGAAAACCCCAATGGAGTAAGAGAAACAGTACAAGCCAGGGAGAAACTGGGTAAAGATGCGGTCTTAGAAGCCTGGCTTCAGCCAGTGTTCTGCACTGAATGTTTGTGTCCCCCTTAAAATCCATATGTTGAAATTCTCACCCTTCCTGCAATTCTATTAGGAGGTGGGGCCTTTGGGAGGTAATTAAATCATCAGGGCGGAGCCCTCATGAATGAGAATGGGCTTATAAAAGAGGCCCAGGAGAGATCCCGCAAGGATCCAAGAAGACGGCAGCAGTCTGTGACTCTGAAGAGAGCTCTCATCAGACCTCAACTGTGTGGGCACCCTCATCTCAGACTTCCAGAACCGGGAGAAACACACTTCTGTTATTTACAGGCTACGCAGTCTAGGAGGTGTTGTTACAGCAGCCCGAGCAGATGAAGACCACTTAATCCCATAAGGATCTCAAGAGTGTGAGTTGTACCGCCAAGGTTTTCCTGCCTTGAGGCGGTGATGGGGGGTGAACTTTTATTCCCCTGCATCAGCGGGTTACAGGTATCCCTGGGGGGGAGGGGGGAGAGGCATCCCTAGATAAGGCAGCTCCCATAAGCTAAGAGAAAGCCTCCAGAGAGGAGAGCAGGTGTGAGCCATAGCAGGCAACACCCACAGCAGCAGCAGGAGGGAGGAGGATGGGGACACCTGCCTGGTAGGTAAATGGGGATCTGATTGGGATGCCAGTAGCATCTGCTACAGCCCCCCCCCAACACCCCCTGCACTGTGCCACTCACATCCACTGATTTCTTTCTACACTTACTTCATCCTCCTACAACTTCTCTAGGATTCTTCTTGGTCAGAATGTTGGGGTTAATGGGACAAACTACAGTCCCATTGTTGCAATTGGTCCTGAGGCCATAACTGATACTCATCCTCTCCCTTGCCAGCTGCTCTTTCTAGAATCTTCTTCCTTGGCTCGCACCTCTGCTCATCCAGGTGGCTCATCTGTTGGAGTGAGCCAGACTTGCGTGCATGAGGGGTCTAGGTCCCCTGGTTCCCATGTCCTTATCAGGCTGTGGTTGCTGCATTTGCCAATTTATGGTTAAAACCGGCCATTGAAATACCAAGACACACCCCAGAGGATCACTTGTCATATCCATCACATGTCATCCATATTCTTCCCTGCCCCACTATATGGCAGTATCCCTACTTCCTCATGATGATCATGGTCAAACCCACTTACCAGTAAGACAGCTCTACTTTTTTGCCTGCTATGGGGGTGCGGAGCTTATGGTAACTAGGCAAGCAGTAGCTCTAGCTTTAATTTTAGAAAAAAATCGTATCCTACGATGGAAGCATGTCTAGCTCTGCAGAGCCTAAAGTATCAGGTGTAGGAAACACAAATTTCTCCAGTGACACTGGGAGAAATAGGGAGTGAGGCCACTCCCAGGCCCCCAGCCCACTTTGTTCCCAGACCTACGTATTCTATTTATTGGGAGTGAGCCTCATATAAAGGCTCTTGATTTTATATCAGGGGCATATGCCACTTCCCAGAGAACAGCAGGGTATTCCATCTATGTTCTCACCTTAGCCGTGCTTTCAAGAGATCCTTCCAGTGTTCTGTCAAGCCAGCGGCGTCTGAGTGGTGTGCTAAGTCGTAGGGCCAGTGGCTTGCAAGATCATGTGCCCGTGGGCTCCTTCTTTGCTGCAAAATGGATTTCTTTGTCCAAAGTGAATTTATGCAGAATTAGAATTTCAGCAGGTGCAGTCAAGGGAAGACTTTGTGAGTTCCCGGCGGCTGAGGCCCATGGGCAAGAAAGATCCTTCCACACCCCAAATATTTGTCAGTTCTAATCAGAATGAAATATTGCTCTTTATAGGGCAGAAGGGGGTCAGCTCAACGCCAGCTAGCCCACTGCTCTCCTCTACGGCTTTACCATATTTGGGGGCTCTGTAGTGGCCGTTGTGGCTGGCAGTTGGACTGGCCAGCCCCGTAGAAACCGGAGTAGCCATGGAGTGTGAGAGCCTGTGGGGTTGGGCCCGGGTGTGGCTGTGTCCCGCCCTTTTGGCTGCTTCATTTAGGAACCAGCAGCAGTCCATTCTTGCTCTGGGCCCCCCTCAAAGCCAGCAGTTGTCTATGCCACCCATTCTACATATGAGAAACGGTAAGTTCGGAGGGGTTAACATATTTTTCAAGGGCTCAGACTAATACGTGGTGGTTCCGGAGTTTCTGCGTGCCATTCCTGCGACACCACGGTGCCTCTTCTGTGTTTTCAGACCTATTTCTAGGATATCTATGAATAGAAGAAGAACTCACCTGTGGTCGATTGCATGTGGGTGACTTGGCTTGTCCTTGAAATGCCAGATGTGGATCAGTTGTAGCTTTTCAAAATAGGCTCTGACTCAGGTAACCGTACTGTTCAAGGGCAGGAGCGGGTGCCCTGTCCTGTCCTTACTCAGGGAGTGATTCACACTGAGCTGGCAAAAACCTGGGAGGCTTTTGCATTGCATTATAACCTTTTAGGTATTCATCTTATTCCTTAGCTAAGAATAGATCTGGACCATGAACAAACCCTTCCGAAATCCTTCTTCTCCACTGGAGTTCTGAGTTTTCTTTCTGTGTCCAATCTGGACAATAGGGATCATTGTATTTTGAACTTTTTCTCTCTTCTGCCCAGTGTGTCCTTGGATGATGGAGTTCTCCCAGGTGCCCTTGCATCGAGTGGAACATTAAGGACATCATTAGCTCAGAGAAGTTAATTCACTTGCCTAAGCTGTACCTGGGGGAGCCAGGACCTGACCCTAAGTGGCTTGGCTTCAGAGCTCACAGTCTGTTTGACTGTCTCAGCCTAAGGCTAGGTTGAATTTCTTTATATTTATTGACAACTATTGATGAGTCATGCCTACATGTTTAGCAGTGTCTTAGGGAATCAAAAGCTGTTTGGGGATTGGAGCAGGATTAATATAATAATTTTAGATTGATTGCACTTTATTTGACAAAATGTGTTTCTACTTATTTGCATCAAAATTAATTTGGCAAAAGTTTACGTTTTCTTAGGACGCAGCGCAGTTAACTTTTGTTTATAGTGGCTTACAGATTAATGGGAGGTAGATTTTTAGAAACTGTGGTAAAAACATCAACAATTCTTTTTTTATTGAGCAAAGATGAAAAATAAGTCACTGAATCCCTTTTATGCTACTAGAATTAATTTCACATATTAATTTTCCTTTTAAATTTTGCCTGTATGTATTTCTGTTATAAAATATACCATTTTGGGGGCGCCTGGGTGGCTCAGTGGGTTAAAGCCTCTGCCTTTGGCTCAGGTCATGATCCCAGGGTCCTGGGATCGAGCCCCTGCTTCCCTTCCTTTCCCTCTGCCTGCCTCTCTGCCTGCTTGTGATCTCTATCAAATAAATAAATAAAATCTTTAAATATGTGTATATATATATATATATATGCCATTTTTTAAAATGGTATAAATAAATAAAAATAAATAAATAAATAAATAAATAAAATCTTTGAGTGTGTGTGTGTGTGTGTGTGTGTGTGTGTGTATACATACACATATACCATTTTGACTAAAAAAATTTTAGGGCCCTTCTCCACTGCTTGTAAAGCTTTTTAGAACTCCCAGGTGGTTTACTCCTCATCAGCCTGGAGTGCAGAGAAAGGAGTTTGGAGAATTTATGTATATGGATAAGACCCCAAAGTAAAAGCACCTTCCAGTTCCCTCTCCTTCATGGTTCATAGTGTCTCTTCCATAATTTGTTTCCAGGGCTGTTCAAAACCTGCATACGCTTATATTC
Source organism: Martes martes (assembly GCF_963455335.1). Classification (NCBI taxonomy): domain Eukaryota; kingdom Metazoa; phylum Chordata; class Mammalia; order Carnivora; family Mustelidae; genus Martes; species Martes martes. Next base: position 159,317,263 of record NC_137891.1, read on the forward strand.
AACAAAAATTAAAAGTGAATTTCAAACTCCATCCGTAGCATTGGGGCCCATACCTCTTTCTGTTTCCATTAGCAGAAACACCCTGGTGTTGTTCATGTCCCTTCACGTTGCCAAACAATTGCCTCTGTATTCTAGGGGGAGAGATAAGATAGCCTTGGCCCTCTTCAAGCAGGAAACACACTTGTATGGAAACAAGACAGTGGATATTTGGCATGAATCTGTACTGCTGGTCCATTAGCACGGCTGACCTGGAGTGGCTATGGTTATGGAAACTCCCAGAATGGATTCCTTGGCAGAGTGTCCTTTCTTTGGCTGTTGTTTTACAGAGATCCTGACCCAGGGAATGTTGTATTTCTTGATTAGGATCAGCCTACATTTCTCCTAAGAACTCACAGCCCGCCGTACTGTTTCATTTCTAATTCTGACCGAACACAAATGGGTAATCGGCCGCAGGTTGGCGTGTGGACTTCTGTGAACCCTAACAGCCCAGCCTCCCTCCCCTGAAGGCAGTGCATGCTTGTCCTCCTTACCGTCTCTCGCCCGCCAAGCAGAATATTTCTGGGTTTGGGCTAAAGAGTGAAAATCCAATGTGAGGCTGCCTTTGCTTTTCACCTTCTCCTGTTATAATTTCCTGCGGGAAACTTATCTACACCAGGGAAGTCATTGACATTAAAGCCTGGTGGTGGTAGCACCAAAAGGGTAATGAGTCCCTTGATGAATTCAGCCGTAGCTGCCATTCAGCTTCTGCTGGAAGTGAGTCCTGGCTTCCAGTCTAGGTCATTCAGGGGAGGGAAAGGAGAGGCCCAGGCAGCCTATCACTTCTGACTGTGGAAGGGTTCCAGAATTTTCCTTCCATTTCCAGATCATCTCCAGAAATAATTTAAATCCCAGAGGCCCCTTTCTAAGCACCTAACCCCCGAGTCGTTCCCGTGTGCTCCCAACTCCCGCAGTGATGTCATTCCTCTGTCCATTCACAGTTTTAATTATGCGTTTACTCAATGGGCTTCCCTTCTGGTTAACTTTCCTGGTAACTCATTCAACCTCTGAGTCACATGTTCATTATTAAAGAGAGGGGGGAAAAAAGGGAGAGAACAGAAAAGGAGCTGTGCCCCGGGAGGAACCTGGGGGTGGATCACTGTGGTTAAGTGTAGTGGGATCTCTGGAGGCCTCCGTGAGTTCCTCTCCCAGACTAGGGACCTACCCTGCAGTGCAGACCGCCACACTTACTGCAGTGAGGTCACTTGCTGGGGCGGGTTTTAATAGGAGTCTCTGCTCTTGCAGGAGACCGGCTTACAATTCTGGTGAAAACGCTTCCCTCCTCCTTAACTGTGCCCTGTGAACTTCGGTGGTCTCCTAACAACAGTGGAGCTGCTAATTAAAAAGGAATTCCAACCGTAAATGTTGTCTGTGAAAGAACAGTAAAGGGAACCAATGCATAACCCACAGAGACACCTACTATTTCCTTTTCTTTCTTCCGCCATTCTTCCAAAAACCACCTCCTCCCCGCCCCAGCCCTGTGCTCCCCTCTCCCAGTCCCCCGCTCCCCAGGCCACCAAGCTATTTCATTCCTTCCTCACCCCCTCCCCAAGGCAAGTTATTTTATGTCTTTGGGCCTTGTACACCCCTCTCGAAAATGATGTTCCCGGTAGCACGAGGCCCATATGTTGTAAGGAGTAACCGGATAAAATACGTAAATACCACCTATACCATGCCTGGAACACTGTAAATGCTCCTAAAGGTTAGCTTTTAGTATCATTCTCAGTTCAGCATCCCCAGCCCCAGCTTTGACTTTCTGTCTCAGTGGAAATGCTACAGAACAAAATCTGGAAGCTGAGAAAGTGATCCCTAAATGACGGTAATAATAGCTATCATATACTGAGCATGACTTGTGTACCAAGTACTATCCTGACTCCTTTTTGGGCATTATCTGCACATTTTCCTTTTTTTTTTTTTTCCCCTTTTGCATATTTAATCCTCACCACAGCCTGGAGCGGGAAGATGCTATTATTATCCCCATTTCACAGAGGAGGAAAGTCAGAGTTAGGGGGAGGAGCAACTTGCCCTAGGCCGAGTTGCTAGGAAGTGCGGCAGCTGGAATTCAGACTCAGGCCTGACTGATTTCCAAGTTCACAGTTTAATCGCCTTGCAAAAATCTGGGAGCCAGTGGTGCTGCCAGCCACTAGGAAGGCATGTGTTCTCTGTGTGGGATTTGACTCATGAGGGCCACGACCCCCCACTCAGAGACTTGGGGCCTCTGCTGATGAGTGAACTGCCCTTGGAAACAGCTGTGGGGGTGGAACCGGCCCCCACGGCTGGGGTGAAACCGCCAGGCCTGTCCCGAGGTGAAGGCCCCAAAGGCCTCCTTGGTATTCAGAGACAGAGAAAAATGTGTTTTTCTGCGAAGGTTGGCATTTATTTCTTAATAATCAGTTAAAAGTGTATGTAGCTTCCCTAATCAGCAAAACAAAGGCTTTCTGTGCTTTTTATGTGTGCTAGAAACCACTAATGAGTTCTTGGGGATTTATCACTGACTCTAGAATAGAAGTAGAAGCCAGCGTATCTGGAGTCAGTAGAAATAAGTTTTGCCAAGATGCCTGGGCTACAAGGGAGACTTTAAATATTCTACACACCCAGTGCTAAATCAGTTCTGGGGAACTACCTCGGACGACCTGAAACGTCCTGGGTAGGCCCTGTACAGTCCTTGTCTCCTAGGGTCATCTGCAGGGGTCTACCTGAGGGTCCTCTCTCAGGTCGGGGACTGTCTCTGGGCAGTGACTCTGTCACACAACTCATTTATCCCAGGGGCCAGAATGTAATGTTGAGCTTTGCATCAAGTGTAAGGACCAACATTTTCCTGGACTCCAAAGAGTTAGCAGCAGGAGAGGTCATCACAGTCTGGGGTACTGTGACTGATGCCTGTTTTCTGGGCACACGAGTGTCAGATACTGTTGTCAACAATGGCAATTCATTACTCTTCTCTTCTTGCCCTCCTCTGCTTCCCCTGCCTTCCTTCTCCTTCTCTTACAGCTATCTCTTTTATTCTTCCTCTCTTTTCCCATCTTCCTTCTCCTTTTTTTGATTTCTCACTATGAAGGTATGTATAGCAAGAGAACATGTCAAGACTTGACAGATCATTCATTCATCCCTCAAACATTTATAAAACTGAACGTGGGACTCCTGGGTGGTTCAGTTTGGGTCGTGATCCTGGGGTCCTGGGATCAAGTCCTGCATCATGTCCTGCATCGGGCTCCCCGTTCTCTCTCTCTCTCCCTCTATTGTGTGCATGCTCTCTGTCAAATAAATAAATAAAATCTTAAAAAACAAAACAAACCAGTGAGCATGGGATAAGGGGTACAGAAATAAAGAAGAAATCTGTCCTGGGGGATAGGCAAAGTCCAGGGGAAGGAGACAGACATCTGACAAGTATAATAAGCAACATTTCCCAGAACTTACTACAGGCCTAGCATTGTGCTAAGTTACCCTTTGACAGGGTCATCTTATTTAATCCTCACAGAAATACTACATGAGGCATTCTAGCATTTTTTCCTATTGTGAGACGGAGGCAAAGACAGTTTAAATCAGTGGCCCACGTCACACCGCTAGGAAGTCACAGATCTGACTTGAACCCAGGCAGTTGACTTCCAGGGTCAGCATGATTGAGAGTTCCTCTGCCTTCCCTGCAATCACAGCACCTTGTGACAGGTATCACAGCAGGTCTAGCAGAAGTGAAGTTTGCACCTGGCTATGGCAGGTGAGTGAGAGTTTTTAAGGCTGGAGAGGTGAGGGAAGCAGGTGAGGGAAGAGCACTGTAGGCATAGGGCATGGTGTAAGCAGAGACGGGGTGGTACAGCCCATGACCACTGTCCCACAGGCAGTAGACTAATTCGATCCCTTCTAGAAAGAAAGGGCAGTGATCAGAATTGTATACTAAAAAGACAGCCATCATTTAAAAATGTCAAGATAGTCGTGTTATGAAAAATCTTTTGAGTGTTAAGAATATGAGTGAGAAGGTCTTTTTCCTTTTTATTGTTTTACATATTTTCCAAAATTTCCTTTAATGAGCTTGTCTTGCTTACTTAAATAAAATAAAATGTAAAGGGCATGTGTGTAGAAGAGAGTTGTGAGGTGGTGGCAGGGCAGAATGGGGAGCAAAGTGGGGAAGGAAACTTCTTGTTGGTGAGACTGTGTAAAAGTCTCATCTGTGTAGGAAGCACTTGAGGTAAAAGTCAAAAGCTTTGGTTGTCAGAAGCCATCTCTGACTTGCCTCCACAATCCTCAGCTCCTCTTATAGCAGCGGGCAGGCATGACACACTGCACAAATACACATTAGGTCAATGCAAGAATGAATGAATGAATAAATAAAAGAGGACAAATGAAAGCAACATGGGTAGAGAAGTGGGCATGGACTTCAGGAAGAGTTCTGAGAGGGAACCTCCAGAAATTAATTACACAGTGGTGACATGGGGGTGAGGTCTCTACCTTTTACAGCAGGAAGTTAAGTAAAACAAATTTAACCATTTGCTATAAAATCCAAATTGGTTATGGCAGATAGATGGGCTAGAGAGAGAAAGTGGGAAGATAGCCTTGAAGGAGAGCTGCTGCTCTCCGAAAGGGCCCATGAATCACAGGCGAAAGCTGTCTTCAGAACCTTCCAGTTTAAGTTCCCTCTGCCTCCATTGTTAGGGAATGTTTAGTTGCCTAAATAATTTATTTCTAACTACATGTTTTGGTTACTTTTTATTTTAGTGTACCACATATACGCCGAAGTGCACAAATCTTGAACATATAGTTTGTAGAATTTTCACAAAATGAACACACTTTTCTAATCTCCACTCAGAACTAGAAGGGAACATTACCAACACACCAGAAGTCTAACTTGTGCTTCTCAGTCATTATATGCTCCCATTAAATATAACTACTATTCTGGCTTATATCACCATAGGTTAATTTTATTTGGTTTTAATCTTTACATAAGCAGAATCATGCACCACGCTCTCTTTTTTCTTCCTTTTTTTTTCGATGTTATGATTATGAGCTTTATCATCATAGATCACACGGATGAAGTTTGTTTCTTGTTCATTGTCTCAGATTACTGGATGAATATGCTACTTTGGAATATACCACTGTTGGGGCACCTGGGTGGCTCAGTGGGTTGAGCCGCTGCCTTCGGCTCAGGTCATGGTCTCGGGGTCCTGGGATCGAGCCCCGCGTCGGGCTCCTTGCTCAGAGGGGAGCCTGCTTCTCTCTCTGCCTCTGCCTGCCTTTCTGCCTGCTTGTGCTCTCTCTCTCTCTCTCTCTCTCTCTCTGTCAAATAAATAAAATCTTAAAAAAAAAAAAAAAAAAAAAAAAAAAAAAGGAATATACCACTGTTGATGGACATTTGGGCTGCTTGTAATTTGGGCTATCATAAATAAGACTTCTATGCATATTCCTGGCTACTATCTTTTGGCTGACATAAATGCTCGTTTTGTAATGTATATGCCCTGGAGTGGAACTATGGAGTCATAAGGTATATGTATGCTTAGTTTTTTTAATTTATGCAAAATGATTTTCCACACCAACTTACATTTATACCAGCAATTTATATAGTACAAATTGTTTCATGTCTTCACCAACATTTAGTATTTTTATTTTTTTAACCATTCTGGAATATTTATAGTATTATCTTGTTGTGGCTTTCATTTGCATTCCTGATGATTAGTGACTTTGAGTTTCTTTTCAGATACTTATTGGCCACTTAGTTATTCTTCTTTTCTTGTGAAGTTGAGTTGAAAGTCCATGTCTGTTAATTCCAGATCACCTGTGGATCTTTGTCTACTGTTTGTTTTTTCTCTTGGTTTTCTACCATTTGGTTCTGTTTTCTGGAATGTTTGGTATTTTTCATTGAATGCTGAAAATTATGTATGAAAAATTGTAGAGCCTCTGGATGATATATCTTTTCAGAGCATTTAATTTTCCCAGATAGAGCAAGGGGAGATCACTTTGATCTGGTGTCATAAGCCCCTCCTCTTCAGTGGTCCATGAATCTCAGTTTTTGTATCTCCAACCCACTGAGCCTGCTGATTACTATTTGGCCCTACATTGTATATTAATAAATGTCCCTAGGGAAAAATGTGGTCATGCCAGCGGGCTCCCTTCAGGAGACATGTACGCTCTTTGGGATCTTAGTTCCCCAAGTGTTGGCTGTTTGGTTGTTTTCCAGTGTCTCCAAGTAGCGTGTGTGTGTGTGTGTGTGTGTGTGTGTGTGTTATTTTGGTTAGCTTTCATAGATGTTTTTAGCAGGAGAATTAGTCTGATACCAGCTACTTCATCATAGCTGGAAGTATAAGCTTATTATTTCCATTTTAAATAATATTTAGAAGGGCATTTTGACAAATCTCCTCTTTCTTCCAGTGTTTAATTGCCTTTATGGTCAAGAACCTCAGTGTATCTATCTGTATCCTCTAAGTGGCACAAGAGAAGCAAAGCCATGTGTTAGAAATTTGGGGTTTCCAATGAAGTCAGGAGCAGAAACTAGGCAATTATAACTTGTGGATTATATCTAATGATGTTGCCTTTTTTCTTCCCCCAGTATTCAAGTATGGTTAGAGTGGTGACTGGCTAGCAAAATATCCTTCAATTTCTAGCCAGATTTATTGCATGTTTAAGTGAGACTGTATTTCCTCATTAAGAAAGCTTCACTTATAATAAATCAATACAAATGGACTATAAGAGTGATTGCTCTACCAATAACTCAAAGAATTTAAGCTGCAGAATTTTATTTTTTTAATTGGTAGACTTTATGTATTTATTTATTTTTAGCAGTTTTAGGTTTACAACAGATCAATTGGGAGTACAGAGAATTCATATATTCTCCCTCTCCTCTCCTTCCTGCATAGGTTTCCCTATTATTTATATCTTGTATTAATGTTGTACAAGAGGCAGAGTTTTACCTTGGGATGGCCAATTCTTCCCAGGTGTTTTCTCAACCCCAGTAGTAGCTCACAGTGCAGCAATTTTTCCTGTGGAAATGGAGGGGAAGGATAGAGCTTTCCACTCAGGAACATTTTGGTCAGAGGAGTAAAAGGAGATATTATGAATCAATGCCAAACCTGATTAGGAACAACCATCAGAATCTTAGAAAAATCTTTTAAATTAATCTGCTCTGTGTAACTCCTGGTTATGCAAACCCCAGGGGACAAAGTAGTCTCAGGGTAGACTCTTCCTGTTGGATACTCTTTTGGGGAGAGTGTGGTACCATATTTTTTTTTTTTTTAAAGATTTTATTTATTTATTTGACAGAGAGAGATCACAAGTAGGCAGAGAGGCAGGCAGAGAGAGTGAGAGTGAAGCAGGCTCCCTGCTGAGCAGAGAGCCCGATGCGGGGCTCGATCCCAGGACCCTGAGATCATGACCTGAGCCGAAGGCAGCGGCCTAAACCACTGAGCCACCCAGGTGCCCCTGTGGTACCATATTTTAAGCAAAAAGTCAAATCTCTCTTTCTTAAGTGATCCCTAATGGCCTTAGAGAGGATAGCCTTGGTTAAAACTGAGTTCATATTAATAAAAGGTATTAAAAGGTCCAATATTAAAAGGTAATCCCATGGATTTTTTTTTGCTTTAATTTTTTTTAATTGTAGTAAAATAGACATAAAATTTTACCATTTTAACAATTTTTAAAAGATTTCTTTGAGAGAGAGGGAGGGAGGGAGGTGGGGGAGGACCAGAGGGAGAGAATCTTCAAGCACACTCCCTGCTGAGTGTACAGCCCAATGTGGGGCTCGATTCTATAACCCATGAGATCATGACCTGAGCCGAAACCAAGAGTTGGACGCTTAACTGACTGAGCCACCCAGGTGCTCCACTTTAACTATTTTTAAGACTACTTTTCAGTGACATTAAGTTCATTCACATTGTTATACAACCATCATTACCATCCCTCCCCAGACCTTTTTCATCCTGGAAAACTGTAACTCTGTACCCATTAAACAATAACTCCCTACTCCTCCCTACCTTTGACCACTGGCAACTGCCATTTTGGGAACCTGATTTAAGTAGAATCATATGGTATTTTTCCCTTTTAGACTGACGTATTTCATCTAATGTCTTCCAGTTTATGTTTTAGCATGTGTTAGAATTTCCTTCCTCTTTAAGATTGAATAATATTCCATTCTATGTCTATGCCACCTTGTTTATCCATTTTTCCTTGGATGGACACTTAGGTTGCCTCCTTTATTGTCTTTGTTTTGTAACTAGAATGTTACTCTTTAGCCAGATATTTTATAGGTGATCAAGAGCTCAGTCTTTGAATTCTTCAGAATAAATGGAAAATTTCCAGCCAATAACTTTCAGGTGTCAGAACTGTTACCAGTATAGGTTATGGTAACTAGAGATTGAGCATTGTATGTCTCCAAAATGGATCCAAGGTGGGTTTCATTTTTAAGAGTTGTGTGGTCTAGCTGGTAAAATTAACTGGGAACTTAAAGAATGTTAATAGTTTGTATGTGAATACAGTAGGTGATGGGGGGAGGACATTGGAGAGTAAGATGGGAATGTCTAGCTAGGGCAGGCTTAAGAAAGCATTAGTGCCAGACTGAGGAGTTTGGACTCAGTGGCTAGTAGTGGGAAGTCACTGAAGATTTCATATTGTTTTTGATTCTTTTTTTTGTGTGTGTCCTTTCTATTTAGTTTAATTTTCTAATTATTTACAACATTTATGTGCTTTCAAAGTTAAAACCATAAAGGATGGTACCTGCAGGGAGGTCTAGCTCTCATTCCCATCCCATCCCCACTGTTCTTTCCTTTATCTTACAGGTAACAGATTTTTGTTAGGTTTTGATTTGTTTTTCCATTTCTTCTTTTTGAAAACATAAGCAAATATGTATATGTATTAATCTTTTTCCTTTTTATTAAAAAAGTAGAATACTGTATACACTCTTCCAAATCTGGCATTTTCACTTAAATTCCTTTATATCAGTACATAGAGATTTTTATCATTCCTTTTTATGTCTGCATAATATTCCATTTTTTGAATGTATCATAATTCAACCAGTCTCCTCTTGATGGGTATTTGGTAGCTGTTTTCAGTCATTTGCTATTATAAATTATGCTTCAGCGAATAGGTATGTACACGTATCATTTTATATGTTGCCAGTGTGTCTTTGCAATAGATTCTTAGGTCAAAAGGTCAAGGCATGGATAATTTGCTATATATTGCAAAAACCAAAACAGAACGAACATCACTCCAGATGGGCTATACCATCTGGCATTTTCACTAGCAATGTATGTGAATCTCTGTTTCTTTACAGTCATGCCAACAGAGTATGTTGTCAAACTTTTGAATTCTGGTGTCTGGTAGCTTGGTTTAGTTCTAATTTGCATTCATGGAAGTTACTAATATTTTATGGATAAATCAATTAACCTTAATGGCTTATCAAATGTGGAGATCAGTCAGAAAGTAAAAAGAGTCAAAGGATTGAAAGACCAAGGAGAAGCAAATACAGGAGGTAACTTATTTTTGGATTTGTTCATGGAACATCCATTTGGATGTGTCCATCAGGCCATTGGAGCCAAGATAGGGGTCATGATATCTACATAAAGATGGTGATTGAAGTTCTGAGATTGTATGGGGTTGCTAAGGCAAGATATGTAGATGAGAAGAGGGGCAAAAAAAAAAAAAATGTATTTCCAGTACAGCCACAACTAGATAAACCACATCATCGTCCTTCTCCATGCTCTCCTACTTTTTAAATTATTATTGAGGTTTTGATTTTTATTACTAATATTATTACTACTTTTAGACTTAGAGATGATAGATCCATTATTTCGCCTACTAAAGGACTTGAAAAGAGAATGTATAGCCCTTTGTCACTCAAAGTGTGGCCTAGCAATCAATAGCATCGGCATCACCTGTGAGCTGGGTAGAGACACAGAAGCTAAGGCTCCACCCCAGATCTTTTTTTTTTTTTTAAGATTTATTTATTTATTTATTTGAGAGAGAGCAAGCATATACAGAGAGAGAGGAAGAAGGAGGAGCAGACTCCCCGCTGAGCTGGGAGCCTGATACAGAGCTCGATCCGAGGACCCTGAGATCATGACCCGAGCTGAAGGCAGATGCTTAACCCACTGAGTCACCCAGGCACCCCCATCCCAGATCTTTGGTCCTGAATCCGAAGATGTACAGTTGATTCATGGTTTCTCCATAGCCCCTTGAGCTGCTGATCTTGCTAGGAAAATAATAAAAACAGAGTTGACTTGTTATGCTTTACATTTATGATCCCAAATTATAATAGAATACACCACACTTCTTACAATGTTTCTGTAGTAGGGTTGTTTTCATACTCACGAAGGGTTTGTTTCATGCCTTCTTTCTTCTCTGCAAACCTCTCACCCTCCCTGCTTATTCTCAGGTGATGTCCTCCCCTATACTATATGTAGAAAATAGAAGCCAGCTGATGAAGCCAGCCTCATACTTTCATCACCAAATTTATCACCATGCTGGTATCTACATCCTTTTCCTTCTTCTCTGTAGTGTGGTAGAAGTGTCCCTCTTTCATTCAGAGACTACTCTTCTTGTGTGTGCCTGGATTCCATTCCCCTTCTCTAGTATTTGGCTCCTTTGGCCATCTTCCTTTAACACCATCAATGTCTCTGTCTTTCCTGCATCATTCCCCTTAGTAAGCAAATCTGATCTGATATCAATGGTATTTTCCCCCCCAGTTTTTAAGTTTGTGATAAAATATACATGATATGTACATAACATGAAATTTATCATCTTAACTACTTTTAAGTAGACAGCTCAATAGTATTGAAAACATTTGTAATCTTGTGCAACCATCTCCACTGTCCATCTCCATAAGTCTTTTCATTTGGTAAAACTGAAACTCCATACCCATTAAACAGTAACTCACATTCCCCCCTCCCTCCAGTCCCTGGCAACCACCATTCTACTTTATATCTCTATGTGTTGACTGCTTTAAGTATCTCATGTAAATGGAATCATACAGTATTTGTATTCTGTCACTGTCTTATTTCAATTATCACAAAGTGTTCAAGGTTCATCCATGTTATGGCAGATGTCAGCATCTTTCCTTCCTTTTTAAGGATGAATGGTATTTTATTGTATGTCTACACCACATTTTGCTTATTCATTCATCAGTGGGCACTTGAGTTGTTTCTATGTTTTCACTATTGTGAATAATGCTGCAATGAACGTGAATGTATAGATAGCTCTTTGAGACCCTGCTTTCAATTTTTTGGGTATATCCCCAGAGGTATACTTGCTAGATCAGATGATCATTATATTTTTAATTTTTTCAGCAACCACCATACTGTTTTCTACAATTGCTACACCATTTTATATTCCCACTAACAGTGCACAGGAGTTTCAGTTTCTCCACATATTTGCCAAAATTTGCTTTTCTGTTTTTTTTTTTTAATAGTAGCTATCCTCCAGGTGGTATCTCAATGTAGTTTTGATTTGAATTTCCCTTACTATTAGTGATGTGGAACATCTTCTTATGTGCTTATTGGCATTTGTTGATAATCAACTGCCTTTTAAAAAACCACCTCTTGGGGCGTCTGGGTGGCTCAGTGGGTTAAAGCCTCTGCCTTCGGCTCAGGTCATGGTCTCAGGGTCCTGGGATCGAGCCCCACATCGGGCTCTCTGCTCAGCAGGCAGCCTGCTTCCTCCTCTCTCTCTGCCTACTTGTGATCTGTCAGATAAATAAATAAAATCTTAAAAAAAAAAAAACACCACCTCTTGCATGAGTGCTTGTCCCACTCTTACCTCTGCCCGATTTCTTTGTTTCCTTCCGAGTAAAACTTATTGAAAGAGTTGTCTTCATGCAATGTCTCTTTCTCTGTCTTCCATCTATTTTTCGATATACTCCAACCCGCCCTCCAACTCCAACACTGCTGAAACTGCTCTTGTCAAGGGTACCAGTGACCTCAATTTTGGCAAATTCAATAGATAGTTTCAGCACAATTTGACACCATTGACCATCTTTTCTGTCTTGAAACATTTACTCCCTGTGGGTTTCGGGACACATGCTCTCCAGGGTTTTCTCTTATCACCTGGTCTCTATCTATCTACATCCTCTACCTGACCTCTCAGTTTGGAAGTTCTGTCTGGAGCTCCTCAAGGTTCACTCCTAGTATTTTCCCCTTCTCTTCCCTACCTTCCTCTTCCTCTTCCTCCTCTTCCCTCCCTTTGTACTCTCCCCTTCCTCAACTTTCTCCTTCACTCCCCTCCCACCTTTCTCCCTCTTTCTCCTCTCTCCTTTTCCTCTCTCTCCAGCCTTCTCTTTTACCTTCATTTCTCTTTCCCCTCTCTTTCTTTTCACCATCCCCTCTTATTCTCTTTCTCTCTACTCTGTCTTTATCCCTTCTCTCTGCCCTTTCTTCATGTTCTCCTCCCTTGTGTTCTCTCTTTCTTACTTTTTTCTTCCCCCTCTTCTCACATTCTTTAACTTCTCGTTCTCCATTATTTCCCTTAAACAAAGAATAAAATTCTTTTAGAGGGACCATCTGTTTTATAGCTCCACATTCCCTGTTGCTTTACACTTACCTTGTCTTATGCATGATATCATCTGCCTGGATTCTGTGGGCATTTGAGTTTGTGTTCATTCTCTTAGGTCATATATTGTAGTTGTTTATACAGACATTTTCCTCTGTTTCTTCATTGCGTATTCTGTAAGAGTTGGTTCTGCATCTGCTTTGTTCCCAACAGTGCCTAGTGAAGTGCCTTGAGAATAATAGAAATATAATCAATTGAATAAAATAAATAAGCAAACAAATAAATACAAAGTATTTCTTGAAAATCTAAAATTGAAAACATTTTTTTTGTCTTGAATAAGACACATTTCTGGAACAGTACTGGTCACCTAATGAGCATTCAGGGTTTTTGATTAACCAGCTGCATAGTAGCAACCTGGGGGTTCCTGATATGACAGAGAACTTAATGCTTATCATTTCCACCATTTATAAGTATGCTGAAGGGGTGCCTGGGTGGCTTAATCAGTTAAGCGTCTGCTTTCCACTGGGATCATCATCCCAGGGTCCTGGGATTGAGCTGCATATTGGGGCTCCCTGCTCAGCAGGGAGACTGTTTCTCCCTCTGCCTGCTGCTCCCCTTACTTGTACTCTCTGTCAAACAAATAAATGAAATCTTAAAAAAAATATAAAAATATGCTTAAGTATTTATATTTTTAAAGATTCTGCTCAATTATATTTATTAGAAGTAGAAATAAGAGGCAAAGAATGTCAGGATATCAGGAAAGTGAATATTTAATGACTTGATTAAAAGCAAAAATTCTGTTACGAATAAAATTGTGTTTTGCATTGAGATGAATATATATTCTCTTTTTACATGTGGCTCAAAAATCAGTTTTGTTAATATTGCTAAATAAAAATACTAATTAATACTGTAGGTCAGGCCAGGTGCCTCAGACTAAAAAGTAAAATGTGATCACTAATGTGATTTAATTATCAAAGTGAAAATCTATTAATAATGAGAATTGAATAATAAGAAACAAAAATAATGATGTGGAGACTGAAGACATGTATTTAGGTGAATGACCTTGGGTAAGTCCTGTGCCTTGGTTTTCTCAGCTCTAAGACAAGAAGATTAGATTTAATTATCTCTGAGGAATTTTCCAGCTATCATATTTCTGTTTTTCTATAATACATCAGTGATTGCCAGTTCTATGGTCCCAATGTTTGCTTTTCGAGTGCATGCCCGATTCTGTTAAGGAAAAATACGTGGTAAGCCCTAATAGAAACCATCTGTTAGAAAAGGAAGGAGGCGGAATTGCAGGGTTCTGTACCTGCTTCCTCTATAAGTAATATTCTCTAGTCCTTCTAAGAGAAAGAGAGGAAGTGTGTGTGTGTGTGTGTGTGTCCCCAAAGGGGGGTGGGGGAGAAAGAGCCAAGCACTAAGAGAGAGAGAGAGAGAGAGGGTGGCCTTCCTACCTTTCTCAAGGCTTGTCAGCACCTGTCCGGTGGACAGCACCACATTTCCTCTAAGCCCAGGTTGCAGGAGTTCAATAATCGGGTGGTTTGCATTCTTTAAAAAACAAACAAACCATGAAACCAGAGAGGGCCACACAGAGGGTTTCAAGGATAATATTCTAGATCTTAAATTGAATGCTTAGTTTAAGGATGTCATTTTAATTTTGTTCTTTATATCATAACAAACATGAATTCTTTTATATCAACTTTACCATGACACAATTGAGTTAAAAATGTGTACCACATTTATTTTTTTTAAGATTTTATTTATTTGAGAAAGAGAGTGAGTGAGAGAGTACAAGCGTGGGGAACAGCAGAGGGAGAGGGACAAGCAGACTCCCCTGCTGAGCAGGCAGCCTGACGTGGGGCTCCATCCCAGGACCCTGGGACATGACCTGAGCTAAAGTCAGACACTTAGCCAGCTGAACCACCCAGGTGTCCCATACATGTCACATTAAACGAAACAAAGAGACATTCTCATTTAAAGCGAGGCTTTATGTCCAGAGGAATAATTAAGAGACTATTATATATCAATCCTAAAGAGTTTCAGTCATAAAATTCCCTTCTTTCTCAAGGTATAATATAAAATGAGTAAAGCCAGCAAGGTAGATCCCATATGAGAACAATATAAACAAGAAAATAGCAAATATTCTTCACTTTTGAGGAGTACAGAAATGCTGGCTGGGGTATGGCCAGGGCAGCATTCCAACCAGGTTCATGAGAAGTTCCACAAAGCAGAGGTCAAGAGTGTGATCTTCTCCTAGAGCAGAGTCAGGTAAGAATTCTGAGTAGAGCCCAGATACTCCCATACTTTTTATTAAGGTTATAAGAATGATTCTAAGAATCGTGTTGTCGCTAACAGAAAACAAAACCTCAGGCAGAATTTTTAAATGTGAAGTTCAGGAATGCTTGGACTGCAGCCTTCACCATTTGTGTCTCTGATCATTTAATTTTGTACCTGGGGGAAAGACCAGGGAGCCACTGATGTTCAAGTCCTTTCAGACCTCCTATTCATTTGTTAGTTCTCAGCCTTAGTTTCTTTACAGTTCTGCTAAATAGCATTAACCAACCCCTTTCTGTGACTTGGTTACATTGGGTTATCTGGGTTCCCCTCCCACACTACACCTTCCCTTGGTCTTCCTCTTTCTCCTGTTCCCTGTAACATTCATTCCCGGCTTTCAGCAGATGTTCATTGAGCACTTACTATGTGTTGGGTACTATGCCACGTGCTGGGAATGAAAGGCTGAACCACATATCCACAATCTACACTAATGCTGTTTATGGTATAGTGGGGAGGAGTAAGATAGACATTAAACAGACATCTAAAGAAGTTGATATACTGTTGACCCTTGAAAAACATGGATTTGAACTGTGTAGGTCTACTTACACGTGGATTTTTTTTTGTGTGTGTGCATGTGGATTTTTTTTTTTGATAAATACAGCATAGTACTGTGAATTTATATTCTGTTTCTTATGATTTTCTTTTCTTTAGCTTACTTTATTATAAGAATATAGTATGTAAGGGGCGCCTGGGTGGCTCAGTGGATTAAGCCGCTGCCTTCGGCTCAGGTCGTGGTCTCAGGGTCCTGGGATCGAGCCCCACATCTGCCTCAGCATCCCTGCTGAGCAGAGAGCCTGCTTCCCCCTCTCTCTCTGCCTGACCCTCTGCCTACTTGTGATCTCTCTCTGTCAAGTAAATAAAAAAAAAGAATACACTATGTAATACATACATGAAATATGTGCAAATCAACTATTTATGTTATTGGTAAGGCTTCCAGGCAACAATGGGCTATTAGTAGTTAAGTTTCTGGGGAGTCCAAAGTCATACATGGATTTCCAGCTGCTCAGAGGGTTGGTGCCCATAGCCTCATGTTGTTTGAGGAGCAGTGATACATTTTGGTTTACACGTATAGCAAAGATGAGGGACTCTGAGAGGCAGTAACAGGAAGACCTACAGTAAATTGAATAGTAATGGAGCTCAGCTTTGAGGATGTGGCATTTACGTTGTGACCTGATAGAACAGACAAGTGCAAAGAGAGGACAAAAAAGAATTCCGTATGTGGACAAATCACCTATTTCTTTTTTCTTTTTACTACTGTGTTCAGTATATGGTACCAGCTTTTCTTCAGGTCCTCTGGTGTCAACACTCTTTTTGTCTCAGGCCTTTATGTACACTTACTTTCTGCTGGGATTTTGTCCTCTCTTCACACCTGTCTGCTCCCTCAGGTCACAACTTAAATGGCACATCCTCAAAGCTGAGTTCCCTTACTACTCAGTTTACAGTAGGTCTTCCTGTTGTTACCTCTCATAGCAGCTCATCTTCGCTACATTAGTCCATGGGTAGGGCTACTATCAGGTCTGGCTTTATCAAGGGTTCAAATGTTCTAGACCAGTACTGTCTAACAGAGATGGAATATGCATCCCATGCATCATCGCTCCAACGTGAAATCAATACAAAAATCATGAGTGAGATATTTTACATTCTTTTTTCTTACTAAGTTTTGGAATCCAGTGTGTCTTTTACTTTTACATATTTGTACTAGTCACATTTCTTTCTTTTTTTTTTTTTTGAGACTCTATGTATTTGACAGAGAGAGTGAGAGAGAGAGCACAAGTAGGCAGAGCAGCAGGCAGAGGGAGAGGAAGAAGGAAACTCCCTGCTGAGCAGGGAGCCCAATGTGGGGCTTGATCCCAGAACCCTGGGATCATGACCTGAAATTAAAGGCAGCCACTTAACCAACTGAGCCACCCAGGTTTCCCTCAATTTGTACTAGCCACATTTCAAATACTCAATAGCTATGTGTGGTTAGTTGCTACCATCTGGGACAATGCAAGTCAAGGCCTTAGACCCTCTCAATTTCAATACATGTGAGAATGAATTAATTTGTCTTCTGGAATACTGAGCAAAAGCTTCTTTGCATCTCATTGGTGCTAAAAAAAAAAAAAAAGCCATGTGATGATGTTGAACTAACACTGTGACCAGAAAGAATGTGATTGACCCTATGATTTAGGCCCAAATCATATGCTCTACCTAAGGAGTGCAGTAAAGGGGTAGACCCCACCTGACCTCCATGTATGGGATAGGCATCTGTTATTTTGATCGCTTGGTATTCAATTATCTGGCTTTGGGTAGTAGTGTTTGGGGAAGTCTGTCCTCCCCACGTGGAGGACTGGAAAGCAGATTGTTAATGGAGACTATCTCTAGGAATGAGATTCCTGGGGTTGTAAATGGTACCACTTTTTTGGTTTGTTTTATATATTTCATGTTTTAGTTTCTTGATATTAGCATGTACTGTTTTGTTTTTATTTTTGTTTTTAAAGAAAAGGATAGGTAAACAAGGTTTCCTTGTTCTAAAATGGTCAGGACTAGGGTGCCTGGGTAGCTCAGTTGGCTAAGCATCTGCCTTTGGCTCAGGTCATAATCTTGGGATCCTGGGATCAAGCCCTGTGTCCAGCACCCTGCTCAACATGGAGTCTGCTCCCTCTGCCTCTCCTCCTCTTCCCACTTGTGCTCTCTCTCTCAAATAAATAAACAAAAATCTTTTAAAAAGTGGTTAGGACCAAATGGGAGAATAGTATAATACTAGGGTGACCAAATATTTTGGTCACTGACTATATTATAGTCCTGCACTTAAAGCATTATGGGTATTGATAACTTTAATTCAGGGTTTAAAACAGTTTCTTGAGATTAATAGGATGATTTGATAGAAATACCATGAAGCCCAATAAATTGCAGAGCAGTCACATTTTGTATTTCTGTATCCTTAGGAAGCAAGGCATTCCAGGAGTTAATTTTTCTAATAATTGAAGCTTGTCCTTTAAGCATCAAATGTTTTAACCTTAATCACTTCTGATGAAAATATTGCTCTGATGTATTACATATTTTCCCAACTTCTTAAGTAGAGTAAATCAAACATAATTGAACTACTTTTTGACACAAGTTACTGTAGAGTTTTCCACTTGGTGGTCAGTCACTCACTGGTGTGTTGTGAATGAGTTTCAGGTTTGTGGAAATATGATCCACCTCTTATGGAAGCCAGGTGGGGCTTGGGGGGATGGAGGCCCCTAGAACAGTTGCCTCTGACTCTCTTTTCCAGCGTATCATCTGAATGGATTAATTTTCTGTATGTATCTTGACTTGGAAAAGGTAGTGAAACACTAGTTACTGCTTTGTGTTAAAATTCAAAGATCCTGGTAGGGTCACCTCGTGTGGTCTTCCATCTTGGGGTGATAGCGGGTGTTCTACATTTACCCTTGAACTGAATCTCTCCAGAGGACTATTGCCCTTTGCTCTTTGTAGCACTCTTCCTCTTTACTTGCTAGCAATTGCATTGCTTCATCTTGACTCTGCTATCTTATCTTACACAGCTTGATTAGGTAAGGTGAACCATGCTTGAGTGTAGCTTGTCTCTCCTACCCGCAGATTTAGTAGTGTCTATGCACCATGTAGTTAAGATAAGCTTAGAAAGGTCATGTTATGTCTCTTTATTAGTGATAGTAGGTGTGTTATAGAGCTCTTTATTCTTTATTTTTATTTTTTAAGTAATTCTAATTTGAAAAAAAATTTACATCTTTTATTTGTATTTGAATTTGAGCTCCCTATTCTTAAGAGTTAGTGTGGTTTATGGATACATTATATATATTATACCATATATATAATTTCAAGGAGACTACAAATAAATTACTGGATGATAGCATCATAGTGTAGTGTTAAAAGGAAGAAAAGAATATTTGGTATATATGCATATATGTATACAGAGAAAGAAGGAGAAATTTAGAAAATATGGAGGACAGTTATAGCCTTTTTTCAAACCAACCTCATAAAGGTCAGTTGTCATGCTCTCTCAACAAATAGTCTCTTGTTACCATTCTGAAACCAAATGTCCTTCTGGTCAGACAACTGGTGTTAGCCAGTAAGGCATTTCTGATGCTTTTGTGTTCTTATGCAAGAGTGGACCTCTTCCAGCATTGTAAATGACAGAGGGAAATAGTGAATGGGCCACATAAAATCTTAATTAACATTATTCTGGGGCAGTCTAGGTCGCAAGTTAAAAGCAAGATCTTAGGAGTCTAACCTGGGATTGAATTCTGGTTTTAGCACATACTAGCTCTGTGTATTGGACAAGTTTCATAATCCCTCTGAATCCCAGTTTTCTCACTGAGTTTTTATGCGATGAAATGAGAAAATATTTGTATTGTTTCTGGCTTGTAGTAAGTGATCACTAAATGGTATTGTTGCATTGTCGTTATTGATAAATAATAATAATATATGGAGTAGTTAATGGTTAATGACAAGGCTTACCTTTGGGCAAATTATCATAAATAATAAAACATAAGTAAGATATTTTTGTCATTGGCCTAATTTTGAGTAATCAGTCACCTGTCATATTTCTCACTAAATAGTGACATGTATGAAAATTCTGAAATTAACTTAAATGAAATGAAATGAAATTCTCTAGAGTTAATTTATTCTTAGCTAACCATACTGTTTGCTCTGTAGCATCATATTCTTTGCCAGGCAATTGCAGACTGGTAGGTGCTTTCAGCCAGACAATTGTCCTGGATTACAGCTGACTGATATCCAATTTATATAGGTTCCACCTTCCACTTTGTGAAAATTGGTGTACGTCATGTATATTTTACTTAAACTCCTATGGGATGTTCCTGAATATCTTATATTTCTCAAAAAAACAACAGATAGAGGTGTTTCTGGGACATCTGTCATTGCTAAGTCCCCTTAGGGAAGTTTCCAAGAAGGCAATGATTATTCTGACCACCTGTCATACCTTCTCCTGATTGCTATGGCAAGAGATGCTTAAGTACTACATTAAAAGAAGTAGGGTTCTGGTTTCTACTCACAGATGTAGAGAGCTCGAAAGAGAATTACTCCCAAACTTACAGTGAAAAAAGTCTTGACAAACAGAAAATTCACAGCTTTTCTTGAGTGTACTGGAGTACTGAGCTTTCTGGGAAACCAGTAGTGTCAGAATTTAGGGAGAGACAGGATCTGCAGGGAGAAATGAGATATAAACACTTAATTACCTGGGCAGGAGGCAGCCACACTCTTGTAAGAATTCATCCAGCGTGATTGATAAATAGGTGGAGTCTGGCTGAGCGCACACTAGCAAAAGAGGGTGAAACTAGGGGCCACGAATAAAGGAGATCCATGCCCTTTGGCAGGCATTTCTGCATAAACCCACCATGAACTCACAGAAATGGTTGGGAGAGACTGCAGACAGTCTCCTTTGTAGAACATTGCTGGAGAAGAGGAACAGAAGTTGCTGTGGGAGGGATAAGAAACCACAGGGATTTTTTTTTTTTTTTTTGGAATAAAAGCCTTAATTTGTGTGGTATGTGTGTAAGGATGAGCACTATCATCCTTAGGGTACTGATGAAATCCTACTATATCTGGTTAAAGGGAACAGGAAAAAACTCTTAACTCCTGGGGAAAATGAAGGTACACATACTAGATTCAGAAGTAACCCAGAGGAGGGGTAAGATCACTGAGAAGGCTACATCTCCAAGACTCAATGATACAGTGTTTGTCTAAGACTGAAGTTTAATCAGAACAACAGAGAACACTTCCTTCTCTCCATTCCCAAATCAGGTTAACAACAACAAAAAGATAGAAAAATAAAATTAAAAAAGAAAGAAAAGATGGAACAAATAAAAAAGCAGCTAGCAATATAGTAGATTTTAATTCAGTCTTCTCAATAATCACATTAAATGCGAATGGTCTAAATATACCACTTAAAAGATAGAGATTGTCAGATTGGATTAAAAAAAGCAAGACCAAACTATACAAAACCCGCTTCAAAGATAAAGACAGA
Organism: Martes martes; assembly: GCF_963455335.1. Classification (NCBI taxonomy): domain Eukaryota; kingdom Metazoa; phylum Chordata; class Mammalia; order Carnivora; family Mustelidae; genus Martes; species Martes martes. Next base: position 159,338,081 of record NC_137891.1, read on the forward strand.
TAGGTTAAAAGTAAAAGGATAAAAAAAGATATGCCATGCAAACACTAACCAAAATAAAGCTGGAGTCTTTATATTAATATCAGACAAAATCGATTTATTTATTTATTTATAAAGATTTTATTTATTTATTTGACAGAGAGAGATCACAAGTAGGCAGAGAGGGAGGCAGAGAGAGAGGAGGAAGCAGGCTCTCTGCGGAGCAGAGAGCCCGATGTGGGGCTCGATCCCAGGACCCTGAGACCATGACCTGAGCCAAAGGCAGAGGCTTTTTAACCCACTGAGCCATGCAGGCACCCCCAATATTGATTTTAGAGTGAAGAGTGTTCTCAAGAATAAAGAGTGATTAAGTAATTATAGAAGGCTCAATTCTCCAAGAAGTAACAATCCTAAGTAGGTATGTATTTAACAACAAAGTTCTGAAATACATAATGCAAAAGCTGATAGAATTGAAAAATGAAATAGACAACTTCATAATTAGAATTGAAAACATCAATGTTCTTTTCTCTGTAAATGATAGAAGAAGTAGGAGGAATGTTAAGAATATAATGACCTGAACAGTGTTGTCAACCAACTTTATCTAATTGATATTTACAGAATACTCCTCTTTACAACACATCCTTCTGTAGTGCACAGGGAACATCACCACAAGATACTATATTTTGGGCTATAAAACAAACCTTAACAACTTTAAAATAATGAAATTATATAAAGTATGCTTATGAACTAGAATGGAAGTAAACCAGAGGTCAGTAACAGAAATATACCCAGAAAACTCCAAAATATATGGAAAATATACCACATACATCTAAATAACCTATATATCAAAGAAGAAGAATTTGAAAATATTTTTAACTGAATAAAAAGGAAACACACATGTCAAATTTGTGAGGTGCAGCCACAGCAGTGCTTAGGAGTGAAATTATAGCTTAAATGATTTATATTAGGAAAGAAAAAAGGTCTCCAGCCACTAATAGAAGCATCCATCTTAAAAATAGAGAAAGAAGAGCAAATGAAAACTAAAGCAAACAGAAGGATGGTAATAATAAAGATAAGAGCAAATGAATTAGAAATAGAAAAGCAATTCAGAAGTATTAATCAAACCAAAAGTTGGTTCTTTGAAAAGATCAATGAAATTAATAAACCTCCAGCTAGCCAGACTGACAAAGCACTGAGATGGCCTAGAAACTGCATCCCTGTAGTAATGAGCACACTTAGTGTCCAGATATGAGTTTCTAAATGCCAATTATGGGGACTCCTTGGAAAAGTAGACTTTGAGAGTGAGGAGAGAAAATATAAGATGATCCTGGAGCATCTGTGGTGCCATGAAATAAAGAAGTGCTAATCAGCAACAACAACAAAACAACAGGGTTTTGTGAAATACAAGAGCTATCATGATGGATGTCTCAATGGTCCAAGCTGGAACAATTTCAGACATCCCCCAAAGGATATAATAGGTTATAACAAAAAAAAAAAATAAATATCCATGAGTTCATATTGATAAAAAGAAAAGTAGAATAATATGGGTATTTAATGGGGAGAAAGGACAACTCTTCTTATAGAAGAATTCCAATTAATATATATAGAGGAATTGAGGGAGATATAAAATCACCATTGGAACACCACAGCCATAACTGCTGACAGTTGCATGAGGAATCCTAAAATTAGTGAGTGAAAGTCTAAAGAGAAACAGACATTTGCATGGGTTTAAAGTACCCTCCCCCAATATTTGTCAACTACCAAGGGAAAAATAGTAACTTTTTAGTGGAGAAACGTGGATGCCTCTTCCTTAACCAAGGGATCAAGGTTAACATTACCAGACATCAGACATCCTGACATTGTGACTCCTTCCCTGATTTGATGTACTGATAAGGCACATCACTTCGGTGGTATTCTTGCTGAAAACCATAACTCCAATCTCATCATGAGAAAACATCAGATAAACTCAAATTGAGGGACAGTCTACAAAATACCTGACCAGTGCTCTGTAAAAGTGTCAAGGGCAGAAAAGTCAAGAAAAGCCTGAGGAAGAACCACAGATCACAGGAGACCCAGGAGAAAGAACCAAATGCAATGTGTAATCCTGGATTGAAACCTGGAACAGAAAAAGAACATTAGTGGAAAAACCGGCAGAATTAGAGGAAAATGTATAGTTAATAGCATGGTACCAATATCAGTTTCCTGGTTTTGATCATTGTACTGTGGTTACGTGAGATGTTAATTAACATCAGGGAAAGCTGGGTGAAGGGTATGTGGGAATTCTTTGTACAATCTTTACTATTCTTCTATAAGTCTGAAAGTATTTCAAAAGAAAAAGAAAAAAAATTGGGAGAGCTTTTGATGAAATATCCCCAAAGAAAGAAACAGAAGCTCTCTTGTACTATTAGGGAGTAGCATGGACACCTTTAGCCTGTAAATGAGACTTGTTTAGAAAAGTATCTTGCATACTACCTCACCCACCATGTGATTCACTGCACTCTTGGGACTCCAACCTGAGAATTACTGACGGGACCATCTGACCAACTTATTTGAAGACCATCTGACCAACTTATTTGAAGACATTCTTTAACTCTTTCTAGATCTTACTTTGGTTTTGTGTCCTGTCTCAACTAGGTCTTGGAAGTGATGATGACTTTAAAATTCTTTTTTAAAAAACAACCAATTATCTTTATCTTTCTAAGAAAGGATGAATTTTTTTTCCTCTTCTCTTCTTTTACTGACTGTGATCATTGGGGCCAAGGGATACAAATTGGCAGTTCCTCTTCTGATTCAAACAGTTTCTAGCCAACACAGCTTTTGTCTGGTTGTTTGTTTATTAGATTTGCAGGGAAGCATGATTGCTATAGCTCTCCTTTGCTTACACTACACTGTTTCAGACTCTTATGTTATTTGTATGGCCCCTGAAGGCATGTGAGTTTTGGATCCCTGGTGAATGTAATAAGTTACATGTAATTTGTGGTAGTTGTTCATGATCTTTTCTAGTCAGAGCTCTTTTCCCATCTGAATGCAATTTCTAATCCTGTTCCTATGGATTGTTTAGATTCCTCTTTGCAGTTGTGGCCTCATATCTGCATTTTATGATTTCCCTATGTTTGTTCTTGCAGCATTTTTGGGTGGGCTGTGGGCTGCCAGAAAAGAAACTTCCCCCTTCCTGTACCTCATACACACATAGACTTTATTTAGCCAGGATATGCAAACTGCCCAGAAGCTGGGTGGTCACATGGAAAAGGGAGTCAGGTGGCCTAAGTACAGGACTGGTAGGCACCTGGAGTACCCATTTGGGGTGCATGACTGCCATGTCACTGGCTGCCCCATGTAGAATTTTATGAGGTCTGAGGAGCTTGTTTTTTGCTATATCATATTCTTTTTGCACTAGAAGCTTCCAACATAGGAGGGACTTCTCTAATCACTTGGCTTGATGCTTCCTTAGAAGAGAATTCTTACCAACATTGGGCTCTCCCGGCCCTTGAACTCAAACTCAGTCTGGTAAGGCCATATCATCATCTGGGAGAAAAAGTAGAGTCAGACAGACTCCAGGAATTGGTTAGCTGAGCAGTCTCTGCCTCCAGCTTTCTGGCATATTAGAAAGCCCTTGTTCCCGTACCTTCCAACTCCATTTCTTGTTCTGACTTTAGCCAATGGTATTTATGTTATATTGTTAATAGACTGAATCTATGGACGTAATTTTTAGACTCCTTCATCCATTGGAATATCTCTATATCACATTTATTCTGTTGGTATCTGGACCTGGCAAAATTTGATGAGACCACATTTTTCTCCAGCTGAAGCCAGCAGTAATTTTTCACTAGGATTTTCAGAAGTACCTATGGAAATTTAAAGAGGTACATATACCAAGGTGCTCCTGTAGAAACTTGGGAGAACCTATATTTCTCTAGAACTCTGTAGGAATTTTGATATGCAATCTTAAACAGGATCCTCAGGCTGCCAGGGACTTTAACTCACATATTTTCCTAATTTATCTTAATATACCTTTTTTTCTTGTTCATAAGTTGATGACTATTCCATTAGGGCATTGATTCTAAACAGGGTCAGAGATTTTTTCCTGTTGTCACTTCTGCTGGAGAGTCTGTGAACTTCCTGGTGACATTCAGCATCTGCCATAGATCCATGAGGTCCCTGATGGGTCTCCTCACACCTTAAGGTTTAAATGCTCTAAGGTTTTGTTGTTGTTGTTGTTGTTGTGTGTGTGTGTGTGTGTGTGTGCATACACACTTATGTGTAATGTGCATATGTGTGTGGATGTGTGGCTTTAGATCCCAAATTATTTGCTTTTAGGTAAGCAGAAGCAAGAAGGGGGACACACCTTGGCCTTGGTTGGGTTTATTTTCTCTTTTGGAAACCATCCCATGAAGGTCCCCAGACAAGCTGAATGATTTAAAAAGAAGAAGAACTTGAGCCACCCTAGGATATTGTTCAACTCTAATCAGTGACATCTTCTCTAAGGGATTTGGAAGAAAACCACCATTAACTTCATTTCATTGTCTTCTTAGGCATCACAAAAAATCATATGACCATCTCTCTGGTGGGCAGGTCACCCTTTTTGGCGTGATTTGGTAACTTATTTTCTGCCTTTTATCATATCTTCCTTCTTTGTTTTTGGAAGAGGAAGAACCATGAGATGGGAATCAAATGAACCTAGAGTTTAATTCTCATCTGATGATTATTTCATCTGCCTTTGGACAAAGAACAGAAGCCTCACCTTCATTATCTGCAAGCTAGGGCAGAAATCTGGCTTTGATGGTTGTAATAAGGATCCAAAGTTTACAAATGAGGAAATCAAGGCAAGAAAGGATTAAGCAATTAACTCAAGGTCTACAGAGTTTGAACCCAGATGGTCTGACCCCACTCAGAACCTATCTGCTCAGTCCTTCTGCCTTGCAGCTCTACAGAGAGCCAATATGAACTTCTTATCTGTCTCAAGATGACCCAGTATAGAGGTTTATGAAAATACCATCTAGTGTCCTACATTGGAACAATTCTTGAGTTAGGTGCTTGGGATATTTTCACTTTGGCTGTGAGCCTGGTAAGGAATGCTGGCAGTGCACTCTGCAGGTGACCAAAGAGAGGATGGGCATGCACATGGACATAGGCAAAGAGGGATTTGGATGGGCTGTGGTTTTCTGGCCCAATAGGAGGTGTTTATAGTTACTGCTTCAAAAAATTAAAATTACTACTTTAAAAATGAATGAATGAAAGAAATATTTACTAAATGCCATAACAATGGGGGAATTCCCAGTAGGGTGCCTGGAACATAGTAAGCTCTTCATAATTGCTCATCTCCACCCTCTCCTCCTCCTCCTCCTCTATTTGAATTTAGCTTAATCTGTTATGTCCTTCCCCATGAACTGAGGTCACTATCCTTTCCATTACATTATTCTTAATCTCAATCAGGTATTGGTGAATATTGGTTTTAGGGTGCTATGACTAAAGTGCCTTTTGAAGAGTGATGTGAGACTAAAAAGGGTGGAAGATACTTTGGATGGCAGAATTGGGTCCCAGATGTCAGGGTAAAATGATGGACTGATTCTCCGCTATGAAATATAATGGAGCTAAATGTAAGGTCTTGTGATGGGGCCCAGAAAATTAATTGCATGAGTGCAGAATGGGGGAGATGTGTGGCTTAGCAGCCGCAAGTGTGAAAGATACTTGGGAGATGAAATCGATATTTGTATTGGTTAGGGCACAGATTCAGTTTCTGTCCTAGACCTAAAATTACAATGGTGTAAGTAAATGGAAAGTGTCTGTCTGTCTCACAAACTGAGAATAAGCAGTACAGGGTGTAGCAACAGCACCAGCAACCCAGGATCCTTCTATCTTGTTGCTCTACTACCCTTCATACACAAGGCTGTCAGGTCTCCATTTCCAGTCACTGAGAAAGGCAAGAGGGAAGGGAGGGCATGATCCTTCCCTTTAAGAGTGGGAGTAGGAAATGCTACAATTCTCATCTGCTTATATGCCATTGGCTAGAACCTAGTTGCTTGGCCACACCTTCCTACAAGGCAGGCTGGGAAATGTAGTCTTTAACTAGTAGCCTTATTCCTAGCCTTAAAAAAATACTGTTAGATAAGGAGAGGTGAATGGATACTGACTGAATCTGTAAGAGTCTTACAATTAAGTCAACATAATAGAATATATTTTATATATATATGACATAATAGCGCAATTCGTTTGCAAAAAAAAAAAGTCTTGGGCAATATTACATTGTGTTGATAAAAGTGTAGTATCTTGTAGAACTGGGGTTAGCAAACTTTTTCTAAAAAGAGACAAACAGTAAATATTTTAGAATTTGCAGTCCATGTATGGTTGCAAATTGTTTTCTGCTTTTTTTTTTTTTTAAAGATTTTATTTATTTATTTGTCAGAGAGAGAGAGAGAGAGAGAGAGAGAGAGCAAGCACTGGAAGACGGAGGCAGAGGGAGAAGCAGGCTCCCTGCCCAGCAAGGAGCCTGATGTGGGACTCGATCCCAGGACGCTGGGATCATGACCTGAGCTGAAGGCTGACACTTAACTGACTGAGCCAACCAGACACCCTGCTTTTGTTTTTTATAATCCATTAAACATGCAAAAACCATTCTTAGCTCATGGATTATTTAAAAAATAAAAAAAAAAAAGCCTGCACCAAAGGAGTTTGCCAACTCCTATTCCAGAACAATGATGGTGATAAGTCTGGGACCAAACCCTAAGATGTGTGAGAATGTGTTCAGAGTTAGTGTCAGGTTGGAAAAGGACTCTGGATGAATTTGCAAGAGCAATTATTGAAGGCGTTGGTTATTTTTAGTTTGGAGAAGCTAAGATTCCTGATGGCATTGTCTTGGGAGATTTGAACCACAGTTAAATAGTATGTATCCAAAGGGCAGAACTAGAATCACTGAGAGGACCCATGAGAGACTGACTGCAGCCCAGCATAAGGAAGAACTTTCTCATTTATGGAGCCCTTATCACTGGGCACTGTTCTAAGCACTTTACATAGATGGTCTTGCTTTGTTCTTAATAATCCCATCAGATAGGTGCCATTCTTACCTCTACTTTCCAGGTGAGGTAAAGCAGCATTAGAAGTTTATCTAACATGCCCAGGCATACATACTACTAAGTACTAGAGTTATACTAACCGCAACTCTCTACTCCCTACTCCCATGCAAATTAAATGAAATTAGATATGAATGTAGTTTAGCAGCACCAGGCACAGAGAAAGTGTTGTTGCAGGCGATAATCATTATTATACCCCCTAGGAAGTCCTCTCTCTCATCATGGTGCCTGTATTGGTTTCTAATGGCTACTGTAGCAGATGACCACAAACTTGGTGGCTTAAAACCAGGTATTTGTTTGCTTAGAGTTCTGGAGGCCAGAAATCTGAAATCAGTTTCACTGGGCTGAAATCAAGGAGTCATCAGGGCTGTGCTCCTTCCAGAGCCTTTAGGGAATGACTCTGGCCCTAGTCTCTTCCAAGATTATGGTGGCTTCCCAGTTTGTGGCCATATCACTCCAGTCTCAGCCTCTATGGTCACATTGCCTCCTCCTGTAGGCCCTCTGCCTCCCTCTTAAAAGGATACTTTGATTACATTTAGGGCCCTCCCAGATAATTCAGGATAATCTCCCCACCCCAAGATCCTTCAATTAATCATACTTTTTGCCATATAAGGTAATAGTCAGCGTTTCCAGAGACTAGGAAGTGGATATCTTTGGGGGCTTAACACAATGGAGTTTAAGCAGAGATGGGGTAACCACATTATCTTCTTAACACTATTAGGGAAAAAAATCACAACTTTATAATATTCTGTGATTTACTGATCAAAATCATAACATCTACTTTTTCTTGTGTTTTTTTTTCCCATGGAAATAGACTATATTTTGTATAAGATATGATTTAGAAGTAATATTTTTAAAAAATAGTCTCAGTCTGACATTATACATTCTTTGCCCTATTGATTGAAAATTCAGTTTTCAGCAAATGCTGCACTTGAATCTGTTACTTGATTTTATTCATTTCCATTAACCCATTTTGTAGGTTTCTATATCTATGCTATATACTGTTTTATTTATGATAGTATTAAAGTATATAGTTGATAATTTCAGCCCCCCCAACTTTCCTTTTCAATTTTCTTGGCTAATGGCTCTTCTACTGTTTTCTTTGTCATTCTGTATTTCAACTTAAAAAACTTCCTTATTATCATTTTAATGTGGTTGTGGGAAGAGAGGAGATAGATGGAATTCTAATTGTCTGCCTTCCATAATGATCCTCTCATCCAATTTTTTATTCTAGTGATTTTACTTACTCATTCTATTGAGATTTTCATTTTTCTGTTGTTGAAATCATATGAAACTTTAATTCCTGATATCTCTGTCTGTCTAATATTTCAAAACTTCTCACAATTAAGCTTTACAACCACATTATCAATTATTTTTATACTTAACCATACCTTTTATTGGCTTTATTCCGTGTTATATTTTCTTATATAACATATCTTCTCCTTTCTTGAGTTCATTATTCTGGCTTTTTTTTTTTTCCAGAATAGATCTTCAAGTAATTTTTGAAAAAATGTAATAAAGTGGTATTGGGGTGATATAATTTCTGTCTTTGAATATGCCTTTCTTTTGTCATCACATATGAGAGAAATTATAGTTTGGCAGCTGGTAGAATTCTTGAGTTACAATAATATTCTCTTAGAATTCTGTAAAAATTATGCCACTGCCTTTGCAGAGCATTGAAGATGAGAAGTATGATATCCAGTCTGATTTTCTTTTCTTTTAAGCAGCCTGATTTTTCTCCCCTATCAGGAAGCTGGTAGTTATTTCTCTTTGTTCTTAGAGTACCAGCTACATCTAGAATTGTAAATTCTTTCAGTCACACTGCTGCCTAGCACTTAGACTTTCATGATCTAAGGCCTAAAGTCTTTCTTCAACTCAAGGAAATGATCTTCTTTTTCTTCTTTGATTATTGCATTCATGAACTATGTTGTCTCTTTCTGGAACTCCTGTCAGGCTAATTTTGGATATTCTGGATCTCTCTGTTATATCTTGTGTCTACTCTGATTACTTAAACAATCTTTTCCTCCTCCATCTCCTCCTCCTCCTTCTCCTCATTCCCAAATGAGCTGGGGGCTTGCCCCAATTCAGCCTTTGACTTCTACCCATATTAGGGACAAATTTTCCACTTTCCAAAGGTGCTGTGGAATGACTGTCATTCCAGATGGAGACGACCAGTTTGTTCCTGCTGTCCTTTAATTTGCTTCTGAACTGATGCCCATGACCTTTTGTTCACTCTCTGATCCTCTGAGCTTGGGATTTTCTAGGACCCTTTCCTGGAAACCTAAGCACTTTCTTCTTAGGAAGTCTGTGCAGGCCCATGACTTTTTCAGCACGTCCTCGCCCGCATCCCATCTACTTCACATCTTCATATTTTCCAAAATGTTGGCTTTATTGATGGCATCTTTCTCTGGTTCCCAGCACTGCCACTCGGATTTTGGTTGTATAAATTTTTCCTTTGGAGGAGAGGAAGTAACCACCTAACCATCTCAGAGACCCAAAGCTCCAAAGTGAAAATAGAGGAGAATGAAGCATCGTATGGATTCTGGACCAAATGACCTTTCAGCCTCCTCTGGCTCTGGGAGGTTTTTCTCCCCTGTCTAAAGAATAAAGCAGCATAATTAAAGGTTTGAGAATCAGCTTTCACAAAAATGTTCCCAGAGATAGGGTTTAATTTGGTCAGGAGAACAGAATGAGGTGAGACAAACGGCGGGTCACATTAAACGTGCCAAAGAGAGGGCAAGAGGGACGAAGCTTAAATCAGAGCCACGGTGACTCGGGTTGGTCACTGCAAAGACCACCCAACTCTTAAAAAGTCATGTGATATCATGAGGCATTGCAACGCCAAGTGAAGAAGCTTCCTTCCTTCTCTGGTAGTTTTCTGGTGGGTCAGGGCTGCTCTGTTTAAGGGAAGAGGATGGACTGAGCCACCTTCTGGGTTCCCTGACAGCCTTGGGATATTATGATTATGACACCTCGGTTCAGGGGACGTTGGATGGGCAGTAAAGAACGGCAGCGGATAAACTTCCAAGGGTGAAAAAATCTTGTCTTTACCCAGCCTTACTGACAATTTTATTTTTTTAACATGTGAGAGACTGTTTTTGTCAGGAACACTTTCTCCACATCTTTAAAACCCAACAGAGATATCTTTAGTTTCTTCCCCAACATGCTGGGAAGAAGAGGAATTTCAGTGGCTCCCTCTCTCCCTGCTGCTGGAGGCAGGTCTGGCTCCCAGCCTGGCTAGAGACTCTGTCCACATCCTCTGGCAGTCCCCTCCCCCAGGGCTGGGTACAGAGAGAAGCTGGGAGAGGGCATGGGGCCAGACCAGGGAAAGGAGTGCAGGGCTCCCTGTGGTAGGTCTGAGCCTTGTCACATTGCCTCCTGGGCTCAGGTCCCTGGTGGCCTCAGGCACGGCGCGGGAGAGCCAGTTCCAACCTGTGTGGCTGGTGACATTTCCGGCTGCCAGTGTCTAGCCAATCGGGGCCAGGCCCAGCTAGCTAGGGCGATGACACATGAAATATGATAATTTTCTGCTAAAGAGCCCTGGAAGAGAGGAGAGAAGAGAGTGTGTGTGTGGCTGGGAGGGCTCAGCACAGGCAGTGCCTGCCACGAGGTGGGAGGGGGACAGCACATTGGTTTTAGTGGTTTGCCAAGGGAAGGAATGGGCTCTGATGCTAGGGGGACATGCTAGAGGGACATGCCCCAGGGAGTGGCTGTAGGAACACCAGGGTTGCTCTTCAGGTAAGCTGCTGCTGCTGCTGCTGGGTGGGACCAGAGGAGAAGCAGCCAGTGCCATTCTGGAGCTCAGGGGCTCCTGGGTGAAAAAAGAAACTATAAAGGGCATTTTCTCTCCTTTCAGACGTAAGTGAGGTTAGGAGTTTTGGTTCCTTCTTGGTGCTGCCTCTTTAAAAACCAAAACAAAATTGGAATAAATACCATCTGGGTGGCTGAAATACTTAATGAATAATTTTTTAAAAAATGGGGGTTGGGGGATTATCTTCCCCCTCCCCCACTGCATGTTTCTACCTCTGTGCTCAACCTAGCCCTGGGGAAAAAAAGTGTTGTTAACAAAATCTCAAAGAAAGGCCTAAGTCTGAATCTTAGAGACTCTAAAGGTTTGGGCAGTAGTTTTGATTCCAGATTCTGGTTGGAGAAAAAAAAAAGTCTTGGAATAAGATCTGGTCCTAGATTACATTATACTTTAAAAATTGTGCCAGAATGATTCTTTAGTTTGAGGAAAGGGCACCTGAATCCATAGGGCAAGATAGGACAAGAGTGTCCTTTGGTTAACTCTTGAGGGGGCACAAGTCCCCACTTCCTTCAGCCTCTTTGGCAAGCTCCCTGGTCCTCCGACAGCAGTTAGGGGCTTACGAGGGGTGACAGGCATCCCCTGCATTGTCTGACCCCATCAATGTGTGTTCAGAAGTGAAGGATCATGGTGTTTACATAACACGCTGATTAGTCACCGGGAAGCCCATCACTGCAATAAATGTGTCTCTAGTTTTATACCTTGCATTTGTCTTCTCCCTCTCTCTTTCTCTGTATTTTGTTAAAAAGGCACAGATAAATGAAATCATCATCACTTCGTGCAAGCCTGCCCTGTGGCTGTAGGCATGGGACTAGCCGCCTGTACTTGGAGGAATAGCTATTCAGAAGTGGTAATTGGTGTACTGTATCTTTAAAAGGTTAAAACCCCTTTCAAAAAAAAAAAAAGGTCTGGACTCATAGTGGAAAAGACAAGCAAGGCATGGGTTGGCTCTGGATTCAGCAAACAGCTGCTGATTAGATTCTGTGTCTGCGGGCTGAATTTATTCCGTGTTTTTCAGCAGCAGGAATTCAAGAGGGATGCTACTGTTTGGGTTTCTGATCGTGATTTATATTTATTCAGAGGAATAACAGAGGGTGGATCTGTTCCCGGCGCGAGCATGCTCACAACCAGCCGACTCTCCCATTATCCAACTGCCTAGTTTGGTGCTTCAATGTACATGTACATGCCGTGTGCACATGTGTGTATACAAACACGCGTGCATGCCTGGATGGACATATGCATGCACGCGTTATTTTTTAAGGACAATTCTTTCAATAAGGTCTTTACCCCTTACTTGAAACAGGTGTTCATGAAAAAAATGCACAAAATCCCGACTGACCGGAATAATTCATGAAGAAGGGGCTGGATCCGTGGGTCAGAGAACACAGGACCAGTTTGCCATCCCAAGGCCGAAGGTAGGGGACTCTGGATTTTTATTCGGCGGATGGATTCCTTGCACTGGATTTTATTTATTGTGCTTTTGCCTGCGGCCGCCACAGGGAAGTGGAATAGCGGGCTGCGATTCCGTCTTGTCGTTGCCTTTCTTGGGCAAGGTGGCCGGTGGGCGGCCCGCGCGGCGTGCGGTGCCCTCGGTGGGCTGAGCGGCTGCTCGGCCTGGTGCCGGGGGAGCGGTGCGAGCCTCAAGTGACCCCCGCGCGTCAATCCGGGCGGCCGCGGCTGTAACCCTGTGCGCGCCGTGCGCTCCCCGCTCGCCCGCCGCCGCCCCGCACCGGCGCCCGGGCCACCGGCTCGCTCCGGAGCCTCCGCGGCCCGGCGATCGCCTCGCCGCCGCCGCACCTGCACTGCCTGCTGCTGCCCTGGCTGCCGCCCCGGGAGGGTGCAGGGCGACCCAAGCCATCTCTGCTGCCTAAAAGGAGATTGGTGGTGGTGGTGGGAGGGTGGGTGCTGGGTCCCAAGGCAGTGGAAGAGCTTTTCCCTTTTCCCCTTAACCCCCCCCCCCCCATGTTCCTAAAGCAGAATCACCAGCTGCCTCCCCTGCAAACAAAACCAAACAGAAACCAAACTCCTGCTCTGTTGGGGATTCTTGCCGTACAGCTAGCAAAGGGGGTGCCCCCCTCTCCAAGCTGTGCCCCACGTTTTACCATCTTTTAAAATTAGAAACGCGGGTGGTGCTGAATGGCCCCGGCTGAGATTGCAGGGGCTGCCTGGGGACTGCTGAACGTGGCAGACAGCCTGAACCCGCATAGGCTGGGACCCAAGTGGTGTAGAGGAGCTGGGAGGCCGGGCGTTGGTTTTGGTGAACGTGGCTGCATCGGTTTACGTTGCAAGTCAGGACAACTTCTGTGGCTCTGCCCTCCCTTGAACTTTGGGGACAGTGGTTTGCAGGCGGGAGGGTCTGTTTCTGGCAGCCCCTGGCATTTTCACAGCAGCAGCCAGGTGCCCCCGCCCCCCAAACCTCCAAGCCACATCGTGTGCTTCGGTTGTGTTAAAACTGGCTTGCTTTCTGGGCTCTGGGTGTGGGTGGTGGCGGAGAATGGGGTGTGCGCTGAACTGAGCTCCACGGAACCTTCTCCAGCCCTTGTCTGTATGATTATGTAATCCCAACTAATGATCAGACCGTGCGCCCGAGCAGCTCCCTATCGTTTCCCGGTCCTCCCCCGGACTGAAGGATTTGGGTCCCACGTTTAAGATGTTTTTATGTAACTATGTGTACGCCGGTGGGGGGAGGGAGCAGGGAGGATATGGGGAAAGGTGGAACAATTTGAACAACTTCTGTGAAACACACAGGGGCAAAGACCACATGTTTATTGCGGACAGGGTGGCATTGGCTTGGGGTTGGTATTGATCTGAAGACCCTCCCACACCCTTTCAGCTAGTTATTGCTTGTCTGAATTTTCCTTTGGTCATCACCATCCCCCCACTCCCCCCGCCCCCTCAACCCCCCCCCCCAGGTTGGAATCGCCTCTGCAAGGCCCCTAGCTTCCTCACTGGAGGAACACGATCCTGAATCCAGGGCAACTGGCCCAGGCTTCTTGCTTTAGGTCCCAGCTGTTCTTCATGCCTCCCGGAAGGCAAGGGTTTCAGTTTTGCTCTGGGGTTGGGCCACCCTGTGGGGCTTGAGAAAACCCCAGGCCTGCTGAGCTAGTTGGCCTTCGCTTTTAAAACTGTGATGACTTTCGCAGAGGCCAGAGACCCTTTGTATTCTTGCACTAAAATGTTGCGGGGCTTTTTGGGGAGATAGGAGAACAGCTGTCCCACCGGGATATGGAGATCTGCAGGCAGGAGGGGAAGGTGTGTATGACACTTTGCTCTCTGTTCTCCCCCATTCTGTTTAGTGAAGGCACCCAGAAGACACAGGATTGTCACATGGGGCTCCTTTATCACACCCCTTAGCACCTCAACCTAGGGCTGTTGGGTAGACTTGTTAATTTGGTGGGAAATTCTGGCCTCTTCAGGTTAACCTTGTTTATTTCCTCCCAGCACCCCGGTGTGTCTGCTGTAAGAGGCAGCTACTAATGTGTGCACATGGCAGCAGATCAGACTGTGTTTAGCTGGCACTGTGCTTGGCTTGTCTCCGCCCATTGTGTTGCTGAGGCTGCCACCCTCCTTGCAGTGGAGAAGGGTGTGCTGCCTTTGGGGGCCCTGGCCAAGTGGGCTCTTGAGACATTGAGTGTGTGAGAGGTCCTGGCAAGAAGAAGAAGATGCATTTAGTCTGAAGTCCTGGCAGATTCCAGGCCCCAGCTTGATGGGAGATAGCCTAGAGAAAGCCATGCAACAGCTGGATGGCTTCAACCTTGTCTCCCACTTCCTGCTCTGTGAGTTCCTGGTGCCTTTTGGGTTCTTTCCTGTCTCGGTACTGTCCACCAGGGAGGCCCTGACATGCTGTCCTTCGTCCCAGTTCTGGGGGAATCGGACCATGTTTGCAAATCCGCAGAAGCCCAGAAAAGGTGGGGCAGGGAACACTGGTTTCATGAACTGGGAGGGCTGGTGTTTCTGGTCAGGCTCAGCTGCATGTTACTGTGTTTCATCTGTACCGTGGGTATCCTCATCATAGCCTTACCAAGCCCACCGAAGTATCTCCAGCAGAAAATGACATGGGTTAAAAAGTAACACATGGTCTGAGGCTAGCCATGGTCAGGATAATACTGCAGCAATCTGAAATTCACATTTGCACAATTTCACTTACCTAGTTGGGATCCTAGTGGTAAACCAAGAGAGATGTCATAAGGTCCATGAGCTACAGTTCATAGATTTTGACCACTGCAGATCGTTTCATACTTTCTTTCCGGAGTCTTCGTTTGTGTAAAGTTCTGAGGGGCTTGGTTTTAATTTGCCAAGTACCCCTAACAAATTGGAAGAGATTGACACAGTATGGTACACGGGTTGTTAATGTTCTTTTGGATAAATGCCAGTAAGAAGTACTAGTGATGTAAGAAACAGAAAAAATTAAAAAAAGAAATAAAATTTAAAAGGCACAGGAATTAAAAGCATAGAAATTTAGGGCTGTCTAATCTAAGTATTTAATGTAAACAATACAGTGAAATTTTATGTATTTTGATAGGTCTTCCAAACTCTGAGTTGTAGCCCAGTAACTGATGCTCATCATGACTTTTAGGCATCAAGAATAGTGTGAATGTGTGTCCAGTTTAAGGAGGCATGAGATTTTATAGTATACCCCAAATGCTTTTTTTTTTTCCAATAATGCTTAAAGGAAAAATGCATTTATGAAGGATAATAGAACCCTTGAGGTTTCTGGGTAGCCACGGGCTTTCTGATCAAAATTATAACTATGCGGCACTCCTGTTGAAATTAATTGAGAACTTTATGACCTTTTGGTGAAATTTAGCAGGGAACTATTATGCTGGTATTAGCAGTGCTTACGTTGTAACACTTGATCTACAGAAAATACTGAGAGGGAAACACGGGAGACCCAATGTGTCTTCTTGTGACTGGAGACACACTTAGAGCCTTCCCACTTGGGGACTTTAGTGCTGGAATTGATTGGAAGAGACCCGATGATAGGAAAGACGGAGCAGGAGAGGTCACCCCTAGTGGCATGAGTCTCTTACGTCAGGGTAGGCACTGTGTACTCCCCACTACCAGTGTGCTGTTGAAAAACTAGACAGAAAAATGAGTTCAGGATGTCACAGCAACTCTATCATGCTACACTGTGGTGTTAATATGCCATTCAGACACCGTGCTCAAAACTGGAAGGATATCTGAGTTACGCCAGCAGGGCTAAGCTTTGCCTGACCCAATGCCCATTTCCCGAGTTAACAGTTTTCTCCAAAAACAAATTCAGGAGGAAAAACAAAGGCAGAGGGCAGTGAATTGAAGGCTGACACTTTTTAAAGAGTATTTCTGAATCTGATGCATATGTCAAAAATGTGAAGACTCTAGCTTAAAGTAGCAGAAGAGTAGCGGTTCAGTTTCTAGATGCACATAAATTCATCATTTTGGGAAATCATTTGAAGACATTTTGAACTTGCCAAAAAAACCCCCAAAACAAACAAACAAACAAAAAACCACAAAACCTGTTGACTACAGGCCATTGAATATGATCAGAAATGCTCACAACTATCCAGAAGTTCCATCTACATAAGCAAAGGGTTACTGATGTACTAAGGTAGAGAAATGGGTCTTCTCCAAAATCAGGGGGCTTGGAAGACAGAGGAGGTCATGGTAGGAGGTGACTGAACCCCATTCCCCAGAGGTCTGCCCATTTGGGATCTCCCACTTGGGAATATGTGCCTGGGCGGTGGATCCAGCTTGTTGATGAAAATCATACACACCTGCATAGTGATGTGATTCTGCCCCTCATTACCAAGTGTTACAGAGTATCAGGCGTGGCAGGCACTCTTGTGAGAAAAAGGACAAGAGTGGGGCTTTCCATCTACAAAGATGTGCAGTGGAGATGAACTGAGAACGCCCCTTAGATTAGGACAGTGATGCCAGGCAGAAGCACAGGGAAGTTAGTCTCAGGAATCTTGGAAACTCTCCGAACACACATGGGTCCTCGAATTGGGGCTCAGGGCCAACTTTTTGAAAAAACGAGTAACGCATGCATGACCAATAAGCAAATAATAGCGATGAAGAAAAATAAAAGTAGTGTTGTAAGTACAGGACATGCTCTGCTGACCCTCTGTCACCAAGGTGAGACCGTTCAGCCATTCATGGGACTCCCAGGCTTGGCGGTGAGAGGCTGACGCTATCTTAAGATCAGAGGAGCCCTGATAAAGAGGAACTGATTGAATTTTGAAAGGAGAGGAATTCTGAAAACCTCCTCAATCAAGAGTCAATACAGCAGACCCTTGACGTTTTCGATGGCTCCATCTCAACCTTTCGGCAGATCCCCAAGTTTGCAAACAGGAGAATATTTGCACAGGCCCTCAACTTCCTTCTGAATCACGTTTCTGGCTGGAGAGGAGAGAGTCCCAGGATTCTTCCCAGGCCACCGGATTCCTAGCCTTTTCTTTTCTTTTAAAGATTTTATTTATTTATTTGTCAGAGAGAGAGAAAGAGAACAAGCAGGGGGAGTGTCAGGCAGAGGGAGAAGCAGGCTCCCCACCAAGCAAGGAGCCTGATGTGGAACTCGATCCCAGGACCCTGGGACCATGACCTGAGCTGAAGGCAGATGCTTAACTAACTGAGCCACCCGGGTGTCCCTTCCTTGCCTTTTCAACATGTACTCAAGGAAATAAAGTTTCTCTCACTTTCAGAGAGTTTCTGTTTTCCTGGCGGGGAGCTTTGACGGGTCTCCCTCTCTAACTGAGAGAGGGATGCTCTCGCCCTGTGGCTTTGCGAAGCAGCCTTAACGCTTTGGCTTCAGGAGAAGGATGTTTGCTCTGAGGGGTTGTTCACAAGTCGCTGAAAAATTGGACATTGAAGCTACAAACTCCAGCCATGGTGGAAGTTGCTAAAAAAAAAAACCCACACAGGGGATCTCCCAAACTCCTTGCGTTCCCTGGCCCTCAAGGTGTACTTAATACACTCTTAGCAACTTCCCCTGTCAGCAAATCTTGAAGCAAAGAATTGGGGCACCACACAGCTGAGGCATGTGGTAAAGGACTTAAAATGAGAGCATCACCCCTGAAATCTAGACAAGAGAGACAGGACGGAGCCCTTTGCTCCATGTCCTCATTTGAAAGATTTCAGAATTTGAGAAGATTCCAGGAGACTGAAAACAAAACCAAAAACCCAGCATTGTGATTATGATTACGTTAAATAGAAGAGTCAGAGCAAATGTTCTCTGGAGGCTGGGCCTCACTGCACCTTACTGGAGAGTTCCTGCGAGGATCTTCCTGGAGTGATTTGGGTGGAAGCTCTTAGAATTTGAAGTGAGTTTAAGAGCTCCATGAGTTATCACTGAGGAGAACATCTTCGCCAAGCGACTAGGGAAGATGGGGCGGGAACCACAGCCGTTTGTTACGGGAGTGTCTTACTCAATTTTTCTCTATGAACTTCTTTTTAAAAAGCGTTGATAAAATAGCTACTAGATTCAAAAGAACACTTATAAACTATGTAAAGGTGGAAAGGGACTTACCAGTCAACTTACAAGAAATGTTACTCTCGTACCACTCCTTGAAGAGTGGTACTCCCATGCACCCTGTCCCATCTCTTTCCTTTTGGGATAACCATTTTCTGGAAATTTCTGTTTCTTTTCCCTATGCTTTTTCTTTATTGTCTTACCCTCTTCTGTTTTGTGTCTCTAAACAGTATCTCCAGTTGTGTATGTCTGTGAATTTTATATAAATGGAATTATGCTGTTGGTATCCCTGTGTTCTTATGTTCACAGCCTGTACAGACCATCTCTGCTACACAAGTTGGTTGGGACACAAGTGAGGTATTTCCGTATCTTTTGGTGGTAAATTGCTGATTACCTGACTACCTGTTTGCAACCTGCCCCCCACCTCAAGTGGGTGCCATCATGACACCTCTTTAAGTCCCTTCCACTTCCTGAAGGAAATCACACCTGGCCCAGCAGGGGGTCTTGGGACCCCAGCTCCCACACTGCTTCTGGGATCCCCTCTGACTGGCTGGTGACCAGTGGCTAAAAGTTTCATTCCTGGATTTGTTCATGTTGTTGAGTGTAGTGGGATTTTTTTCCACGTTGCTGAACTGTAAGAGTCCACTGAATGAATATATTGTGGTTCACATATTCTATTATGAATAAACGCTGAAGTTACCTCCACTTTTTTTTTTTTTTTTGCTATTTTAAATAGAGCTGCTGTGAATATTCTTGTTCAAGCCCCCCTCCCCCCCAGGAGAACATGTATGTGAGTTTACTTGGGGAAGATACAGAGGAGTACAATTACTGGTCATAGACTGTGGGTCTCTTCCGTGCTACTAGACTAGTTCAAAATTAATTTCCATTATGTTATGTGAATTTCACCTCAGTAAAAAAACTAATTTCTGTTGTGGTTGACCAGTTTCTATACCCAGCTGCAGTGTATAATTGTTCCTTTTACTGTGTATCCTTGCTAGCAGTTTATGTTTTGTTGGATATTGTCAGAAATTTTTAAAAAAATTTTAAAATTATTATAATTTTTTTAAATTTATTTGACAGAGATCACAAGTAGGCAGAGAGGCAGGCAGAGAGAGAGAGAGGAGGAAGCAGGCTCCCCGCAGAGCGGAGAGCCCGATGCGGGGCTCGATCCCAGGACCTGGGGATCATGACCTGAGCCAAAGGCAGAGGCTTTAACCCACTGGGCCACCCAGGCGCCTGTCAGAAATTTTTGCCTGTCTTGTGCATGTATAATAGTATCATATCTGCTTTTAATTGTATACATTTGATTACTCAAGGATTTCAGCATTTCTTCATATGCTTGTTGACCTTTTTGGTTGTGTGTGTGTGTGTGTGTGTGTGTGTGTCTGTGTGTGTGAAGTGCCTTTTCAAGTCTCTTGTCCATTTATTTAAAAATTCGGTAGGTCATCTTTTTCTCATTTATTTGTGGAAGTTATTTGTGTATGTTGGAAACTATTAGTGTTGGAAATACCTTCTCCTCATTTGTGGGCTATTTCTGGATCTTTTTTTTTTTTTAGTATTTTTAAATATTTTTATTTTTAGTATTTATATTTTTAGTATTTATTATTTTAGTATTTTTAGAGTGGCAGAAATTCTGATTTTTAATGTAATAAAATTTTATCTTTCTTTTATCACTGAACTTTTTGTGTCTTTTTAATGACATCTTTCCCAATGGCAAAGTCACAAAATAGTCTCTTGTATTGTCTTTTAAAACATTTAGTTTTGCCTCTCATGGTTACTATTTTCCCTTGAGAATGATATTCTCTATGGATTTGATATTCTTTATCAGGATAAGGAACTACCATTCTTCAGTAGTTTGCAAAGTGTTTTTTTTTAATCATAAATAGATATTTATAAAATATTTTCCCTGTATGTTTGGGGAGAATTTATTTAATTTTTTTCTTCCTTTAATTTGTTAATATCTGGTCATCTATTTTTCAGTGTAAAATTAATCTTGTTTTCCTAGAATAAACCTGACTTGGTCATGGTGGATTCATTTTGTTATATGTTGCTAGATTTGTTTAACTGTTATTTTGTTGAGAAGCTGTATATCTGTGTTCATTCATGAGTGTGTTAGACTGTGATTTTCATTTCTCGTATTATCCTTGTCAGGCTTTTTGTATCCAGTTCTGCTAGACTTGTGAAGTGAGCTGTAGAATGTTTTCTCTTTATCTCTTCTCTAAAAGAGTTATGTAGGGCTAGGATGCTTTCTTCCTTGGAGATTTTTAATCTTTGATTCGGTTTCTTCAATAGTTATTGATTTATTTTCAGGTTTTAATTTTTTTTTCCTGGAATTGAGGTTTTTATTTTTTTTTAAGGAATTTATCCATTTGTCTGAGTTTTTAAGATTTTTACCATAAAGTTATTTATAATATGCTTTTTATCCTTTTAAGTTCTGTAGTGTCAATGATGATATATCCCCTTTTCATTTATATTACTGTTGGGCCATCTGTATTTTTTGGTTGAATACCTTTTTCAGAATTTTGTCTATCTTATTAATCTTTTAAATAATCAGTTGTTGACTTTGTGATCCTTTCTATCACTTATTTTGTTTTCTAGTTCATTAATTTCTACACTAAGTTTTATTAATTTCTCCATTCTAACTTCTTTAGGTTGGATCTGTTTTTCTTTCTGAACTTCTTAAGTTGAATGTTTGACGTTTTTCCTGTTATGAACATTATAGGTTATGTATTTCCATTTATTTATTTGAGAGAGAGAGAGAGCACGAGAGTAGGGTGAGGGTCAGAGGGAGAAGCAGACTTCCTGCTGAGCAGGGAGTCCGATATGGGCCTTCATCCCGGGACCCTGAGATCATGACCCAAGCTGAAGGCAGACGCCTAACTGACTGAGCCACCCAGGTGCCCTGCTTTTACCATTTTGATACTGATTTCTAACTTCATTGTTTCATGGTTGGTAAATGTTGTTTGTAAATTTTATTCCATCTTTTGTATTTACATTTGTTGAATCTTATTGTGTGAGACTTAGTACGTGGTCAGTTTTCATAATGTTGCATGGATTCTGTCATTGTTAGATATAGTGTTCTGTATAACTCCATTGGGTAAAACGTCTTAACTACGTTGTTCAAATCTTTTCTGTCAATATCTGGTTTTCTTCTGCCTGATCAATTACTCACTGAGAGAAGTGCATTACAATCTCCCACTATGATTGTGGATTTTTCTTTCTCCTTATGGTTCTGCCAGTTTTTTGTTTTATATATTTTATGCCTTTGTTAATATGTACCTACATATTTAGAATTGTTTTATCTTTCTGGTGAATTGGATCTTTAATAATGGAGTAGTGTCTGTTTCTCTAGTGATTCCTTAAGACTTTAAAGTCTATTCTAACTGATATTAATAAAGTATTATTAATTTTGCTTTGTTTACTATTATCTGAGGAAGTCTGAAGTACATTTTTTAGAATTTTCTTATTTCAGTGTCTGTTGGTGACAAGTTCTCTGTTTTTCTTCGCTTGAAAATACAGTAACTTTTCCCTTGTTTTTGAGAGCTAGCTTCTCGGGGTAGAATTCTAGGTTGACAGTTATTTTCTCTCCAATACAATAAAATTATTACTCAAACATCTTCTGTTTTCCACCAAAATCTTTGAAATCTACTGTCAGTCTTATGTTTCCTTTGAGAATAATCTTTCTTTTTTCTCTGACTACCATTGAATGTTTTGTTTTGTTTTGTTTTTGTCTTTGGTGTTCTACACCTTCTCAAGGATGCACCTTAAAGTTCTTTTAATTTCTTAAACCTGGTACTCATTAGACTTCCAGGATCCATGGGAGAGAATCATTTATCAGTTATGGGAAATTCTCAGCCTATCTCCTCAGGCCACAAAAGATGAATGTCAAGGTCACTTTGTTTGGCAGAGATCCTCAAACTGGCTTCAGGGCTTGGCTTCTGTTTTGGGTTTCGGCTTTTACTTACTCTTCATTTGCTGAATACATCTTACAAACTTTGTAGCTCATTAGTCATTCAAAAAGGTATTTCTCTATACTCCCCAGTTTTCTTTGTTGTTTTCAGTAGAGTTGTGTACATATCTGGTCCACAGGGTTTATAAGTCAAAGTCTACAGTTTTCTTTAACACCAGAATAAACCTTAACACTTGCTAAACATGAAAGACCATGCTGAGTCTATTAACAGGATGTATGTATTTATATACATTTATTTCAATGGTTAGTCTATTCTATGATTCATTCATTAGATATGCTGGTTTGTTCTTGTAATGTACCTTGCACAGGTTCCTTCCAGGCTAAGACAGACGACTCACCGGTGCTAATGGATGGAGTATGGATGTTTTAAACCTGTCAAGAAGAGTCTTACCGGAATGGAAATGAGTGACACTGAATAGTTAACAGTTTAGCCTTTAAACGGAGGCATTCATCCGTAGCTAGGGGATTAGTTCTTCTTTCTTGGTAACTTGGGGGAACTGATGGATTTTTAGCTGGTTTTCGGTTCCACACATGAACTGTCCTGTTTTCACAGGGCATTTCTTCTGGACGCAGCTTCTTTTCCAAGCCTGGAATAAGTTAATTAGGCTTAGAAAGGGTCTCCTTGCTTTCCAAGGGCTAAGTGCTCAGAACTGCTACCTTTTCTCTTCTGGATCGCTGGGGATTTGTTGTTGATGTTGTTGTTGATTTTTCCCCATGTTGAGCTGGAGTTCCACCTTCATGCTACCCTTACCTCCTCATTCTTAGTTTGTTATTGAATGATAGGCCTTCCCACCTCAGGACCAACTCTTTTTTGTGGGGGGGCAGTGCAAGCATCCAGTTCTCTAAGAGTGGTTTTCTCAACTTCCAGCAAGCAGGACTTGGGAGACAGCTGGCATCCCCAGACCCTCCCACTGCCCATGTGGCTGGGTTGCGCTTGGCTGAACTGAACTTGCACTCTTTTTGGCTGAGGGACTTTATAACTCTCTGTTGCTAGGAGGAGTTTGTCCAAGAGAGCACTTACTGGTTACTCCCATGTGGTTTACTCCTGGGCAGGTGGGCCCAGCTGCTCACTTCCTGGTGTATTTCTGAGCGAGGGGCTGTTGGATTGTCATTGTCCCCTTCCCTTCCCGCGAGCCTACTGATAGTGGGGCATAGCAGATGGACGTTCCGGCTGCCACGGACCCCCTGCAGGCCCACCGGAGGGAACCATGCCAGTCTCTTCTGTCCCCGTTCCTGCTGCCTGCCTTGCCCTGTTAACTTCTGTGTTCACCTCTCATCCGGCTGAGGCCGGGCCGCCCCTGGCATTAGGGAGCCCAGCAGAAACTAGCTGGGTGAAGGCTTTCTCTCCCTCCATTCTTTCCAGGGTTTAAGATGGTAGGGGCTCCTTTTGCCGCTACCCCAGAGCAGTGTAGCATTTGCTTTCCCCGTTCTCTCTACCTCCTTTTCTCCCCTGCTGCAGCCCCTCACCCCAACCCCATTGCCAAAGATTTTGGAGAGAACAATTCAAGGGTGAATGATATTTTTCTTGGACAGAGACACATGACCGCCCTTCCTCCCAAGGCCAAGTAATTCTTGGAAAGGTGTTTCCTCTTTTTCATCTAATATATGCATACTTTCTATCTGGGAGGCAGAAGCCACAGAGGAGCCCAATGAGAGAGCCTCGTGGGCTTGCCAGCCTTCTCTGTGGGTCACTGGCCAGTTTTGCTGAACAGCTGCCCCTCTGAAGTAGGCTGAGAATCAGTCTCCCTGGATGTCTGATCATTTCCACTAATTTGTAATGGCAGTGCTGGAAATGCTTGGGGCTCAGGGGCCTGCCAGTAGCTTGGCATGGACAGGGAGAGAGTAGGCTTTCAGGAGAGAGGAAAGTAGGAAGGAGGGAAGGAGGGAGGGAGGGAGGAAGGAGGGGAGAAGACAAGCAAAGAAGGAGGGAAGGAGGGGAGGGAAGAAGGAAGGGAGGAAAGAAAGAGAGAGAAAGAAAAGAAAAAAAAAAGAAATAAGCAAAAGAAGCAGAATGTATATAACTCTCGTTCTGGAACCCACAACATCTCAGGTGGGACTGGATGACATCAAGTCTCTTTTTGAAATTGAGCATAATATACATATAACAAAAGCCACCCTTTTGCATATACAATTCAAAGAGTTTTGACAAACATCTCCAGCCACTCAGCCACACCACAGGTGATGATTTCCGTCATCCCCTACAAGTTCCCTGGTGCCTATTTCCTGTCCGTTCTTTCTTCCCACCCCCTTCCCTTTGCAACCACCACTTGGGGTTCTGAAACTAGAGTTCTGCCTTTTCTAGAACTCCGTACAGATGGAATCTCACAACAGGTGCTTTTATGGCTCCTGGCTTCTTTCACTCGGGACAATGCTTCTGAGACTCGTTCCTGTCGTGCGCACCATCAGCTCGTTCTCGCACAACCCTGAGATGTTCCGCACAGGGAGGCCGCCCTTTCTCCACTCTCTCGCCTGCTGATAGACATTTGGGCTGTTTTCTGCTTTGAGGCGACTGTAAATAAAACTCCATAACATTCACAGACAGGCTTCTGTGTGTACATATCTTTTCATTTCTCTTGGGTAAATACTTAGTCAAGTTTTTTTTTGCTGTCTCTTCAGCAATTGGAGTGCCTGTTCTATCCATCCGTGGGCCTATCAGCCTGTCGCCAGGTGTCCACTTCTATTTCCCTTTTAATGAACGAGCAGGAAATAAAAAAGAGATGTGGACACCACCCCCGGTGCTAGCCCCTCGTGTATCCCTCATACATTGTGTTCTGATTGTCTACCTATTTGATACCCCCTCACTAGATTAGAAACAATATGGCACAGGATGGAGAGCGCAAGCCTTGGAGCCAGACTGCCAGAGTTCACATTCTAACTCCATCACATTCTAACTGTGGGGCTATGGACAAGCTCCTTAACTCAGTTTTTTATCTGCAAAATGGGTATATTAAGAATACCTCCTGGGCCACCTGGGTCTCTCAGTGGGTTAAGCCTCCGCTTTCAACTCAGGTCATGATCTCAGGGTCCTGGAATTGAGCCCCTCGTTGGGCTCTCTGCTCAGCAGGGAGCCTGCTTCCCCCTCTCTCTCTGCCTTCCTCTCTGCCTACTTGTGATCTCTCTTTCCATAAAAAAAAATAAATAAAAAGAATACCTCCTGAATGGCATTGTGAAATATAGATAGATAGAGAGAGAGATGCATGAGCCATAATAAATACTATACTGTTGAATCACTTGACAAATAGGAATATTAGGGTCTGGAACACACATGGTGGGATCTCGTCTTAGCAGCTCATGATGGGACCGGGGCAGTTCCATCAGCCGCTCTGTTGCCTGGCATCCCAGCATCTGAGTTCCCACTGGCTGACGAGCACCGCCTTCCCACCGGGTGGGCAGCACTTTTTTCCTTCTTGTTATCTATCAGCGCTTCTAGCTGGGGCTCTAGGTGCTTCCTTTCAGTTCTTGAATTAAAGTTCTGTTTTGGTTCTCTTGAGTGTTTATTATGCTTTGAGAATCATAACTACAAGTTGCAAGGGAATCCCACTTGTTTGCTTTGTCCCTGTTACCACTCCCAGTTCTGGGTCTGTGCCCATCAACCACTTGGGAGCAAGGCCTGGAAAGGCCCCTCCCACACTCTGAGAACCTCATACCCTGCTTTGCGTGAATCCTCATGTATCAAAGGCCTGAAGGCTTTATATTGATTAGAGATATGGCAAGGGGTGGGGGAACAGGCCCAGATATATTTTCCTACAGTTCTATCAAGGATGTAACTGTTAGGACCTCGATAATAGCCTGGGTTGTAGGTGCCCCTCCTTGACCCTGTCACCTCTATAAGCCAGGAACTGAAGCTGTGTTTGAGTGGTGACTCTCTCCTTAGGGTGAGGGCTATGAGGCCCACTGAGTACGATATTGGAAATGAGGACTCAGCCTAACAGCCCTGCTTTCCAGGAAATACTTTGTGGGTCTGACCTTTTTCTCTCTAAGAATAAGATGAGTATGGACCAGGGTGATCAGAAGAACTAGAGAAATCAGAATGTGGGATTGATTTTTGATATTTGCCAAGGTGAGAATAATGCTTCCAAAGCACAGTCTTCTGTGGGTCTGTGGGGAATGTGTCTGGAGTCTGGGAGCTCTGAGCAATGCATTGTGGTAAGCACCTTTTATGGGGTGCTCGGGGTCAAGCATGGTGTTAATCTCAGTCAGTGCTGGTGAGTTGGAAGATGACGGCCATCTACCCTTAGAGCAGTGATTCCCATCTTGGGGTGTTCTGATTTTATTGGTCTGGGGTGAGTCCTGGACTTTTTTTTTTTTTTTAAGATTTTATTTATTTATTTGTCAGAGAGAGTGAGCACAGGCAGACAAAGTGGCAGGCAGAGGCAGAGGGAGAAGCAGGCTCCCTGCTGAGCAAGGAGCCCGATGCGGGACTCGATCCCAGGACGCTGGGATCATGACCTGAGCCGAAGGCAGCTGCTTAACCAACTGAGCCACCCGGGTGTCCCGAGTCCTGGACTTTTGAACACTCCCCCAGTGGTTTTAATGGATAGCCAAGGCTAGGAATTGTTTTAGAGATAAGGGCATTGAGCCTTCGGAGGTCAAAGTCACTGGCTCAGAGTCATACAGCTGTGAGGGGAGGTGCAGGATAGGAGCGCAGGCCTGTGTGACTGCATTGCTTGGGACTGGGCGCCCCATTCTGTGTGTTGATCAGAAAGGTGTCAGCACCTTCTCCTGGTGCTGGGCAGGAAATAGTCAGTAGGGACACAGAGATGCTGATGGCTTTCTTAGTGTTTCCGTGCTGACCCAACACTCTTTAGAGATTCAGCACATGTGTGCTCTGAGGCTGAAAGGCTTCCAGGACAGAAAGTCGCTGGCCCTGGCTCCTGGCCCACTCAGAAGAGGAGTACACCATCCACCCGAAACTCTTGGTCCGTGCCTAGGTTGGTCACATCTGGGTCCAAGAAAACAAGGGTGGATTTTCTTGATTTTCTTTTCTAGCGTGACCCTATAGCCAGGCATGGGGTCTTGGTCCTTCCTGAGCAGGATGGGAGCAGGATGGGAGACAAGTCAAGTAAGGAGTGATCTTTCTCATCCCTTGCCTCCAATAATAACTGTGGCAATGGGACTCCCAGGAACTGAGCGCTTTATGCACGAGGCCTTGCTCTAAGGGCCTGACACAAGTCATCTTCTTTTATCCTCACAGGACTCCTGGGCAGTACGTGCTACGATTACTCCATTTTCCAGACAGGGAAAGTGAAGCCCAGAGAGTCCAGTGGCAGAAATGGGTGCCGTCCCAGGTGGCTGGAGCCTGGGGCTCACACCTCACCCATCAAACCAAACTGCCTCCCAGGAACCCTGTTTGGCCTTGGGTTTTAATTATTTCAGGACTGTTGTCTGGTGATAGATTCACTTTGAGCGCGCAGGCATCTCTCCATCTCACTGTTTCTGGCCCAGAGCTGGATTCATAGCAGGTCTTCAGTAAATATGAGCAGGTTGATGGATTCTATTTTATTTCCATTGATTTTATTTCTGAGGAGTCTGCTGTATCACAAGGCTGTGATCATCGTAAGTGTGTTCCAGGAACGTGACTGTTCCTGTAAGCTGGAAAGGCTCTTCCCACACTCTGAGAACCTCCCACCCTGCTTTGCATGAATCCTCATGTATCAAAACTGTAAGCTCTTACAGGTTACTCCATTTTCTACTTCTTGACTTGGAAGTATTTCTGAATGCTCAAAGCCCTTTTCCAGAGCTGCACGTCACACTCGGCATTGGCAGCTGCACAAAATTCCCTCCCTCAGAGTTTTCCAAGAGGAGCACTTCTCGGCACTTTAGAGCCGATCTAATCTAATCCTTTGAAGGATTCTTTTCTGGAACCAAAATGATTTTAAATGGTGACCATCCCTGTATCATCCCGGCCCGGGAATGGAGCTGTTTGTATGGTGGGTTCCTCCAGGGTAATCCACACAAAACTCTGTCCCGACTGAGTGGCACACGGTGTCGGCGCTCTGCCCAGACACCCTTGGCTGGCTTTGATGGGTTCTGCACATCTTGCCGTCCCCTGTGGCTTCTGTGGCTTTTGCCCCTGTCCTCTGCTTCAGAGTATTGTCCTCTTGCCGAGTGAGCCAGAGTATCGGTGGCCGCTATTCACGAACTGGTGCGGGAAGACGAAAGCTCGGCTGGTTTGCTGTGGGGGTGGGGAGATGCCAAACTCCGAGGGGGGAAAGGGGTTACAGCTGAGACTCCAGATGTCTCCTGGGGTCAGCCTGAGGCTGGCGCGTTCCCTGAGGTCAGACCCCAGCCTGGCTCCTCCCCTTCTCTGGGGGCTCTCCCCGCTCCCTTACCCACTTCCTGGGGACATTTCTTCAATGAAGGGAGACAAGGAAACCTTGCCTCAGGCCTTGCTTTGGGGGTGCATGCCCTAAGTCCTGGATGGGTTGGATGTCATTGAAACCAGAAAATACCCCCAGTCTCTCTCTTAAGCTTTCATGTCTGTGTCCCGCACCTGCCCTACTCTCCGCCTTCCTGGGGCCCCACGCACCTCTGTTCCTCTTACCACTGTGACATCCCCATCAATGGCTTCTGCTGGCTGCCCACCTGCTTTCCGGCCCCCTCCCCCCCTGCTTATTAACCAAACTTGCATCTAAGCTCTGATTCTGTTTCATCTGTTCAGTATCCAACAGGTATTTCTTGAGACTCTACTCTGTGCCAAGCATTCTGCTAAGTATGGGCTGTACGGTGCGCCGGCTCTGACAGACCTTACCTTTCCAGGGAGTGAAGAAGACAGGAAATAAGTAAACAAAGGAATAAGCAGGGTGATCCTACTTGAGCTGCAGGCTGTGCAGGAGATACGCTAGGTGACAGCACAGAGGACGGGCTTGGGGATGGCCGGTGGGCTCTAAGTGCATGTCTTGCCTCCTGCTCGCTCTCCAGGCCTCTTATGCTGGTCCCCAACTGCACCTGCTCCTGGCGAGAACCCCTGTGACCTGCGTATCTGTCATCGATGATGTCTTTCAGACTGCTTTTTTCTGGCCCTCCGAGCAGCATTTTATTAAGTTTAATTACAACTCTAGATCCCCTTTTCTTCCCTTGGCCTCAGAGGCACCACCCTCTGCTGATGTTCTTCTTCTTCTGGCTCTCCTGCCTGGCCGCCTTTGCCATTTCCTCCACCCCCATGCTTGGCGGGTAAGAGTAGGAGTGCCCCAGAACTCTCTTCCTCCTGTGGCTGCTCTCCCCAAGGGAACACTTCACCTCCTCGATTTCTGTTTCCACGCCTCCTGTCTGGACCACCCTCCGGAACACCTGACTTTCCGTAAAGCCATCTTCTCAGCATCTCCACTGGGGTGACTCAGCACGCGTACAGCTTGCCTCAGTATCTGCTCACCCGCCCCCACCACCCAGCCTCTGGCCTTTTGCCTTTGAGTCTCTCCTCTTCAGGCATCTCCTGTCTTAGTTAGGGGTACTTCTGTCCTGCCAGGTGCTTAAGCCAGGAAATAGTCTTTACCCTCTCTCCTTCCCACCACCTGTCTCACCCAAGCTGTCAGTCACCAAGGGCCATCAATTCCTCTTCCGAAGCCAATGGTTTGAGCGCTCCCACTTGTCCATTCTGATTTCCACTCCTCTTGTCCAGGTGCTGCTCCCCTATACCTGCCTCGGCCCTTCCAGGCTGTTCTTTGCACTGGCCCCGATCAGGTCGGAGGCTTCTTGCTGAATGAACTGAAACTTTTTAACACGGCCAGTAGTTCACTTCTGCACCTTCCTCTCTGCCACTCCCTCCCCAGGCCTGCACCCCCTCCTCCAGCCTTCCTGAACAGCTCGGACTTTCCCAGTTATGAGCTTTGCATGTGCGTCTCCTTTGCCCTGGAAAGCACTTCAGCACGGCCCTCTGTGGACAGGCCCACCTTGTTTGTGAAGCAGCTGTTGTGATTGCCTTGCAGACAGGGATGGGGGTGGGGTGGCCTGGTGTGAGAGACCCCTGCAGTGTCTCTGTTCCTCCTCTATTGAGAAATTTGGGAGAGATCTAGGCTGTGGCATGCAGAGGGTGGGGAAGGGGCACAGAGTGGGGAGGAGGGAGTGGGTGATGTCTAACACGGGTGCAGGCAAGGAGGGGTCCATCGTCTGTAGTTAATTTAAAAGCAGTAATAAAACCGATGAACTCTGTCTGCTTTTTATTCTCATCATGCATGAGAAATTTAAAAAAATACTGATGATGAGATACTTTTTCCCACAGGAGCAGACTGTTCCCCTCCTCTTCCCTGGGCCTAGGCGTAACTCCTGGATTCCGCGGAGAAGTAGTAGCAGGACTGTGGCTTATAGACCCCCATGTGCCAGGCGCTTGCTAGATTTGCTAGGATTCTTAGCATGTGAACTCCTCATAGCAGCCCTGAGGGACAGGCATTATTGTACCCATTTTGAAGGTTAGGAAATTTAGAGGAGACTGGAGAAGGCAAGTCGGCCCAGGCACATCTCGAGCTGCTGGTGGGGAAGCCTTGCACATGGACGGCTGGTCCAGAAGCACGTGGCTGGCTCTGTTGGGCCTGGTGCAAAGCAGGCTTCCCGATCTGATTCTGTTTTTCCTCGTGGCCCTCACGAGGCTTGTGTGTCCAAAAATTTTGCTTTAGGAAAGGGCTTTGGAATTCATACCAAACCCCCAAATATTCCTAGCAAGGTCTGGCCTCACCAGAATGCCAAGGCCCCGCTGATAGGGGAGAAGACCAGGGCCTGCAAACATTCAATGCAGGGACAAGGACAGAGATTTGGAGAAAAATGGGGCTGGATTTGAATCCTAGACCTACTGCTTTAGTGACCTTCGGAAGCTTATTGTCAGAGCTGTCTCCTCATTGTAAAAATGGGATGATAGTAGAAACAGACTTGAGAATGCCTTCGGGAGCGCTTACTGATTCCAGGGCTGCGACGCTGTCATCACCAGTCTCTTTTGCATTGGCATCAGACTCTACAGTGCATGTGGGGCTCGTGGCAGAGGAAATGATGTGTAATAGGCATGTGACAAATGTTTCCTTCCACATGAAGGTCCTCGGGAGTGGTGTCAACATTGATTCTTTTAGGGGAACACCCCACTCTTCACTGGGGTCCACGAAACAGACGAGAGGGAGCTAAATACTCCTGACCCACATGGAAACCACATCAGATGGGAAACCAGCTTTCTATTGGAAGCAGTTTCCTGGTGGAGAGAGGGCCGTTTTTTGGGTTTTTTTTTTGAACAATCAGTAAATGCTTATTTTCCCTGGACATAACGCCTTGTTAAAAAAGGACCGTATTGATATAATTGGAGACATCACAACAGATGTCTGATTTTTAACGGTTTTCATAGCAGTGCCTCTTTGAAGGGAACACCCGCAGTGGCGGCAGCCTTGTGTTGACCTCCAGCACTGGGTTGGAGCCTCCGTGGCAAGGACACCAGCCCCTGGGAACGCCTGCACCGAGCTCGCTCTTTGCAAAGAGCCGGTGGAGTGGTTGGTGTATTAATTAAGCAGTGGGTTTTTAATGCCTTCGGAATGAATAGATCTGCTCTGTCTTCTAGCCTGGGAACCAGTGCTCTTAGATTTTATGTTATTTCCCCCCAAACAATCGATTCTTACAACACTCCAGTGAGAAAATCAAGCCTCTGTTTGCTCCAGCTGGAAGAAAGCTGCATTTGTCTCTCTTCCTACCTGTAGAGACGTCGTGGCTGTCAAAGTCCCACCTGGCTGTGGCTCTGGGCTCCCCTGCCATCATGAGCTCTTAGAGAGGAAGCCTTTCTGTCTCCCATGTCTCTCCAGCTTGCAGGGATGTGTGTGCGTGTGTGTGCATGTATGTGCACACATGTGCATATGTGGCCTTATCACCTGTGGGCAGGCTGACCTGAAGACACAGCTCAGCCCTGAGGCTCTGAGGGTCCTGCCCCTGAGACTGGACGGGGATGGAGTGGAGAACAGCAGAAACCCTGCAGACGGGACTTCTGAGCCTTTCTTCCAGGGCTGTGGGAAAGCACGAAGTCGAGACCACTATCTCATAGTGCTTTTTCACTCTGTGGGCACTTCTTCTGGGGTTAGACTACAGATGACTCCCTTCCTCTCCCTCACCCCATCCCACCTCAGAGAAAGAATGTCTGGGAATGGGATGCCTGGGTGGCTCAATCATTAAGCATTTGGCTCAGGTCATGATCCCAGGGTCCCTGGATCGAGTCCCGCATCGGGCTCCCTGCTCAGCGGGAAGCCTGCTTCTCCCTCTTCTACTCCCCCTGCTTATGTTCCCACTTTTGCTGTGTGTCTCTCTCTGTCAAATAAATGAATAAAATCTTAAAAATAAAAGAAAAAAAATGTCTGGGAAGGAAAGGCCTTTCCTTCTGTCTTGGTGGCTTTGTGCCCATCAATAGTTATTTACTGGAAGTGAGGTTTTTCTTTCTTAGGTGGATAGAAAGAGCCCAACTTAGTTTTGTATTGATATGGTGAGAACGTTGATCCCAAGTTTTAAGCCCATACGTTGAGAAACAAATAAACAGAACAGATGGAACCCATGTTTCCTGCCCCCCAGGAATGGCTACATGGCCGCTTTATCACATGGAGGGGCCAGGGCTCTAAGACAAAGATGTCATTGCTGATGGTAAGCACTTTGGCTTCTGTCCGTCTCCCTGTACCTCCCTCCCTCTCTCTCTGCCCCGTTTGAGCCCCCATGTCCTTCCCCAGCACAGAAGAAGTAGGTCATTCAGGGATCACCTCACCTGAAGAGTTTGGGCCTCACCCACAAACGTGCTGTTCCGGAGTTTGGGCCCGAAAAAGAGTCTCTCCAAGACCAAACTCTAGTGAGGCTCTTCCAAGCTCTTTTTCTGTGAGGCCTCAAATTTTAAGCCTCTGTGTTCTTTTCTGCTCTGTCCAGTTTTGGCAAGAACCCTGCTAAATTGGTTTAGCCTGAATCTCCTGTGCTCTGTATCTCTGTAACCCTTGATACCTGGTTGGGTTCCTCACCTTCCACCTTCCCCAGTGGAGGGCTGCTCACCCTGGCCTGCCTTCAGCAAGAGGCTTGCTAGCTCTGGTTAGCCAGAATCTTCCCCTGCCCCTGAGGTTTCCTCCCGGTAATCTCCCTTCCACTGACCCACACCTGGCTCCTAGGCCATCAGTCCCGCTCTTCCTTGTTGTCTTCAGAGTTGGGCCCAATCTCTCTCCCCCACTGCAGACCCCCAATGTCATGGTCCCTACACCTATCATGTGGTCTTCCTGAGTAAAGGTATTGAGTTTTCCAATTTTCTGAAGTTTGGCTTGGTAATTACCTACTTGCGGTGCTTCCAGACCTGACCACGCTAAAGTCTGTTGTGGGTTTTCCTTTTTGTACTGAGTTGCTGGTGCTGTGTTGGTTTCTGCTTCTGCAAAATGCCCAGCCAGGAGACTTTTACAGTGTGCTTCTGGGAGTGTTTTTCAGATGGCTTAAGAAGGTCTGCTGATCTATTAAATATAGGCAACATTTACCATTTATTTCCAAATAGACACACCTCAGACCTTCCAGAGGACCGGGGGGGCGGGGGTGAGGGGCCTGGAGTGGGGCTACGACAAAGACCAATATCAGATCTAGGAGGTCGCTCTCAGTGACCCTGTGGTGGCCATCCTTGCTGAGCCATGACATTGAGGAGCACTGTGTTGGTATGGATTAATGCCAGCCTCTCCAGGGCTCATACTAGATTTCTGAACATTTTGGTATTGTTGCATGTTTTGAGAATAGAAGTGTTTGATTGTTTGCCATTTCCTGTGTGTCAGAAGGGAAAGAGAAAAATCAAGTAACTTGATCCTTCTCCTCGATGTTCAAGGTTAATGCAAACAACAAAGGGTTAATGCCAAACGAAGGACAAGAAGCCACATTTGCTGCACACCTTTATATCAGGAACTAAGGTATTTAATAAACGCACATTTTAACTTATAAGGCAACCCTAAGAATGGGGTAATGTCGGAGGGCTGGTGTGTCTCCAGCTCACTGGGTATGAATCCTGGTTCCTCTGCTTACTAGCCGGGTGATCTTGGGCAATTTACTTAGCTTTTCTGCATCTCAGTATCCTCATCTATAAAATGGGGTTGGGGAAAGTACTAGGGCAGATTGTCTCAGGCCTGTGCCCACTGGGTGCCGGTAACAACACCCCAGCTCCAGGGGTGACAACCCAAATGTCTCCAGATATTACCACATGTCCCCCGGGGGCAGAGCTGCTCCTGGGCCACAGAGAGTGTGACAACAGGTTCATTTCTCAGTTCTAAGGTGAAAAGGCAGTTTCTAGATATCACATTTTTTCTTATAGACCAGCGGTCATAGAAAGCTGGGCCCCCGGTGGCCGGTGTCCCTGCACATAGCAGCCGAGAAGCCTCTGCATCTGGGCCCAGGCCAGCGGCCTCTCAGCTGCCATTGTGAGATGTTTTCCTTTCTTCCTATGGCGAGGCAGGATTTCAGCAGTCCGGAACGGAGCCCAGAAGAGAGGCCCAGCCTGGGACTGGTTTGAGTTCTGTCCGTGGCCAGCAGTGCTGGTGTCTGTGTGTGTCCCTTGGAAGCACGGCTGGTGGGTTTCACTGGAGACAGAATGTGAAGGGTCCCAGAGCAGAAGCGTCAGCTGACTTGAGGGGGACTAACACCCGTGGCGGCTGCGTCATGATGCCACCCCGCTAAGCACCCACCCTCATTTGCCTATTTCCTGGTCTTGTGTTCACTTTGTTGCCTTTTCCATGCTTTCAGTTGCACAGAGTCTAGCTTGTGGCAGTGATGGGCTGTGGTTCGGTGTTAGGCCGGACGTGGGATGTGAGCAGATCACCCAGCGGAGCTAAGCTAAGCTCCCTTTGCAAGAAATATCTCGCTGGCCACTCCGTGTCTGACCAGGTTATCAGAAAACTGAGTTAGCAGCACCTGTTGCTCTGGGTGGGGGTTGGGGAGAAGTAGGGGGTAAGGTGGGAGGGGGGCAGGGATAGTTTTGTTTTGTTTTGTTTTATTTAGGTAAAGCTCTAGTGTTTGGTCCAATGTAAAGAGTTATGTTGGGTCCTATTCAAATGATCGTTTTTGTAGATTAATGGTTTTAAATCAGTACTCATAGGTTGGTTGTCCCAAATATTTGGTTCTAGTCCAAATCTCGCTCTTCCTTTGTTTCGGCGCAACCTCCTTTCCCAACATGCTCTATTCCTGCCCAGCGGAAAGTTGATATTTGCCCTGGTATTGAGTCAAGGTTGGGAAGCAGGCAAGTCTCTGGTGCTGACAGTTCGGGAGGTACCATTCATGTCACAGTCCCTCACAGACACTCCTCTTTGGTGGGTTCAACTCTCCCCCTTTCCGTTGGAAATCCGTGGCTTTTTACAAGCCATAAAATCGGGACACGGGAAGACGGGTTGATAGGGTATGTTGTGGAACACGGGTCCTCAGTAAACACAGTTAACCCCTGATCTTCTCTGGAGGGCGGCCTCCTAACTGAGCTTCTGCTCTAAAACAGCCCAAATGGATGCTGAGAGCAGAGAGCAGAAGGGGATTGCCAAGGACTTCTGGAGAGTGTAGTGAGCGGGTGTCTCCCCCACAACCCCAACAGGGGTGTGCCTCATTTGTTCAGCTAATATGTGTGGATCCTAGCCAGGCACCGTGCTGGGGACTCAGCAACAGCGGCCTCCAGGAGCTCCTGGTCCAGGTGACCCAAGTAGAATTGCTACCCAGAGCTGGAGAGGGCAACCCATCTGTGAGCTCGGCCTTCAGCACAGTAACGCACGCCATCACCCCTCCCGTTCCCCCGATGCCACCGCTTTCTGGTTGGGAAGCACAGTGAGGGGAAATGAGTGTGTGTTTTGGCAAAGTTAGGTTAAATCTCTGAATCCCTCCATGTGGATACAAACTGTCTTTTGAGAGTAAAAATAAATGTGAAACCCAAGGTTGGGAGATATGTTTGGGGCTTTGAGCCTACAGTCTGCCTGCTGTTTCCCTGGCTTTCTCTGTGGTCCTGGCACCTTTGCTGGAATGATTGTCCCTGTCAGCCCCGGGCTGAAGTTAAGGAAAACCAGTGAGTTTGGACACACAGATCAGACAGCAGACGATTCTCTGGCAAAGGACCGTGTTGTGTCGAAAGCCGAGGTGGTCCTTCCAGCTGAGGGCTACAGTGTAATCAGATGGCAGTGGTAGTCTGGGGACCCTGGAACCCCTGGGTCAAGGAAGTGTACAGGTCAGTCCATGTCTCCGGCTGGCCTGCTCATTCCGGGGCTGCCCCTTGGGGAGAGCAGGACTGTAGGGAAACAGTAGGCCTCCCAGACAGGCTAATGATTCAGACCTCTTCTTTGTAGATTATCTGATAATTATATGGTGAGGAAAATGATGGTGCCTGAGCCAATATTTATTTCCAGATGAGGGCACTGTCTTCTCGGGCCCAGCCCTGTTGATGTTTTGCAGGTTATGGAAAGAACCATGGACAGAGACCAGAGTTAACTACCCCACAGTTCTCGTGAGCCCGAGCTGCCCTAGAGCCTCATAGGGGATTGTCCCCCCTAGTTGCCTGGCCAGCCCATACCTTGCTCAGAGTTGGAGTCAGGATTCTGGAATCAGGCACATGAGGGCCTGAATCCTGGCTGTCACTTACCAGTTAGTGATGGGTATGGGGTGAGGGGCGTTCCTTCAATTCTCTGAGCCTCGAGCTCCCCGTTTGTGAAATGACCAAGGACTAAATGAGAAATTCTAGTAAAAAGGCCCATAATGGGGTGCGTGGTTGGCTTAGTCAGTTAAGCATCTGACTCTTGATTTCGGCTCAGGTCATGATCTCAGGGTCATGAGATCGAGTCCTGTGTCGGGCTCTGCGCTCAGCAGGGAGTCTTCTGGAGATTCTTTCCCTCTGCCCCTCCATCTGCTCTCTCTCTCTCTCTAAAAATAAATAAATCTTAAAAAAAAAAAAAACAAAACCACACACACACAAACAAAACGGGAGCGGGGCCCAGAATAGTGCCTGTCCTGTGGTTCTTCAAAACTTAAGAAAGTTGTCCCTTTGCCCAGGAGTGAGGCCCTTTCTGGTTTTGGGGTCCCTCCTGTGCACCCCAGGCACCCTCTCTACCCTACAACTTGTTTACTTGTCTCTTCTCCCATTAGCTGGAAGGTTCTTGAGGGCAGGGGCTGTGTTTAGCTTTCTTTATGGACCTGGTGCCTGGAACAAGGCAGCTAACATGGAACGCTCGCCACATGCCCGCCTCAGTTCTGAGTACCTCACGCGTATGAATTTATTTAATGCACATGGGGACCCGTGGGTCGGTGTACTAGGATTATCCCCATTTTACAGACAAGGAGACTAAAGCAGCCCACAGCTAGTAATGGACAGAGCCAGGATTCAGAGCCAGGAAGGCTGCCCTGGAATCTGGGCTCTTACCCGCCTTACAGGCTGTCCCCTAGGAGTTGTTCGAGGGGTGGTGAATGGATAGGGCAATGTTATTATTAGCATTTAACTCTGGGCAAGTCACTTATCTCTTCTAGCATGGTTACTTCGTTAGTGAGTGCAGGTCAGGGTTCTTACGAGGGTGACATGAGGGTGACGAGCATGGTGGGAGCTGCTGGGTCAGCAGGGTCCCGTAGTCACGAGTCCTTTCTTCCTCCTGGGAGCTCCATGCTGGAGCTGCTGCAAGCTGGGTACTTTGTTGCCCTCCTTTCTCTAGGACTTCCCCCCTTCCCACTCCCAGGCACCAGGATGTAGGAGAAATGTGGGTCCCTCACTCTGCCAGGCCTTCTTGCTCTAGAATTCACCGAATGGGTGCCCTTGGCAGCCTCTGGAAGGAGCTAGAGGCGTCCCCTCTGCCCTTGAGTATCAGAACACAGGAGGCTGGGTGCATGAGTTATTCCCAAAGTTAGGCCTAGCAGAGGCGGTGAAGCAGGTGTCCCTTCAGCCCCAGGAGACAGGGGGTGCTGCCCTTGGCATCTCTGCAGGGTTTGGACTTAGCAATGGCACTTTGGGGAGTGGAGTGGCAGTGGAGGGAGAGGCAGGATGCAGCCAGGGACTCTGTACCTGGTGTCTGGAGACATTCCTGCTGGGCACAGCTGGGACTGAGGCTCCCCAGCAAAGTGCTCTTCAGTGTGTATGTGTGTGTGTGTGCATGTGTGTGTTTGAGTGTGTGTGTATAAAGAGACAATCATGGTTCTGGAGCTAATATTTCTACTCCTTACTCTTTCTCAGTTGTGATTTTTTAAAAAGATTTATCTGTTTATTTGAGGGGGGACAGAGGGAGGGAGAATCTTCAAGCAGACTCCAGGCTGAGTGCAGAACCCGATGTGGGGCTCGATCCCAGGACCCTGAGATCAGGACCTGAGCTGAAATTAAGACTTGGACACCTAAGCACCTGAGACACCCAGGCGCCCCACGCAGCTGTGATTTGAATCATTTCCTTGGCTCATGTGTCTCACAATGCCCTTTTTCCCTGTAAGGGTCCCCAAGCCAGTCAGCCTAGGTTCTCCTTCCTCTCTGGCGTTCCCTTGGCCCTTCTCTGTAACCAGGATGCTCCACTTTGCGTTTCTTTCTGGACAGGCCTTCCTTTCTGCTGCTTCTCTCCTCTCTTATGTCTGTCATACTCACCTGAAAATGCCCTCTGCTTAAGAAGAAGAGCTTAGAGATGTCTTTTTTTTTTTTTAATTTATTTTGACAGACACAGATTACAAGTAGGCAGAGAGGAAGGCAGAGAGAGAGGAGGAAGCAGGCTCCCTGCTAAGCAGAGAGCCTGATGTGGGGCTCGATCCCAGGACCCTGGGATCATGACCTGAGCCGAAGGCAGAGGCTTTAACCCACTGAGCCAGCCAGGCGCCCCGCTTAGAGATGTCTTAACAGTGAATATTTAAACCAGTGGAATTGAACAACGGAACTTCTGGAATTAATGATGGAAACATTCTAGATTTATGCCGTCCAGTACCGTAACCACCAGCCACACGAGGCTGTTGCATACTTGAAATGTTGCTAGTACAAGTAAGGAACCGCATTTTTAATTCTCTTTCATTTAAATTAAATACAAATAGCCACGTGGGGTGAGCACCTGCCATTTTAGACAGGACAAGTCTAGGGAATGTGGCACCTGGAAGGATCAAATCAGGCTCAGTTATGTTGTGTGGCAATGTGGGAATATCCGTCCTTAATCTGGGCACTTTGTTGTCACAGAGTTTAGGTCCTCAGAATGCCTCCTACCTGCCAACCCAGGTGAGATAGAAGTCAAACGCTTCGGCCGTGGTGATAGAACTTGGGATTGATTTACCGTCCTTCACCCTTCTCCACTCCAGCCTGGAGTGCCCAGCGTCCAGGTGCATAATGGACTGAATTGCAGAGAATTCCAGACACAGGGTACCAAGTCCTCCAGGCTGGGGTCTGCTACTTCCAGGCTGGACAATTATTTCACCTTCAGGGTCGTTGGGAGATTTTTGTAGGGCTTGAAGCTTATGCAAATTTTGGGTACGTCTTTAAGAGAAAAAAGATAGATAAAATCACAAATACAAAATGAGGTCCAATTGTGAAAATTTACTTAGAATGAGAAGAGAAATTCCATCCAGCCTACGTTTGAAAAGCCTGACATGTATCACCAACTTTATAAAATCCAAAAAAACACCCAAGTGTTTCTATGAATGATTTGTCTACCAAACCCCTGTACTTCTTTCCCTTAACATCTTTTGGCTGAATACTCTTTGATCAAAAATTACAATTTGTAATTTTTGTAAAGGGAGACTGAAAAGATCATTTCGTTTTGCTCTTAGCGTGGCTGACGGAATTTGTTTTTTATTATTGATAGTCCCGATGCATAAAACATGACTTCAGAAACAGTCATCCACTTTTTGCTGTATGGCCACAGGTTTGGGTCCTGCCGGGCAGGAATGTTGTAAAAATCTATTTTGCATAATTCCCATCACAAAGGGGAAAAGTGTTTGTGTGACTATGTTCAATGTTTCATCAGATGTATTTCCAACAGGAGAAAACTTTCCCTTTTTGAGTAGGTGAACTAAATGCTCTTCCTACATTCCACGTCTCATGACTGGAAGAACTGTTCACAGACTAGCTTCTGGCTCTGGGTTATTTCTTTTTCTCTTTCTTTCTTTCTTTCTTTTTTTTAAGATTTTATTTATTTATTTGAGAGTGAGCAAAAGAAAGAGGGAGAGAGAGAGAGCACTAGTAGGGGGAGGGGCAGACAGAGAGGGAGAAGCAGGCTCCCTACTGACCAAGGAGCCTGACACAGGACCAGGGTTCGATCCCAGGACCCCGGGGATCATGACCTGAGCTGAAGTAGATGCTTCACCGACTGAGCCACCCAGGCGCCCCGTGGCTCTGGTTATTTTGGTCCTTGTTTTTCCTCCCTTGCCCACATATCTGAGAGTCCAGGTGTTACAATTTGAGTCTCAATGACAGTGAGTTGGCCCAATGAGTGATCGGCGTGTTCCTGGAAGCCAGCAATGCATCTGGTAAGTGTGAGCCACATGCAGAGATGCCATTACACCTAAACTAAATTTATCTGCAAGTCAGCTTCCTCTTAGCTGGCTCCCAAAATGCCTGTAGCCACTGTAAGTCCGTTCGACCCGGAGGCAGATGCAACAAGAGGAGATGTCAGAGTGGAAGGACACAGTGCTCCTAACCCATTGCAACGAAAATAGCTTGATTTTGTACTTTTCAGAAAAAAATGTTATATGATTCAGTAAATACATTGCTAGGGCCTTGAAAGGGACCCATGCAAAAGGCCTTGAAACTTCCTTCATTGGTTTCATGGTCAGTGTGCATCCTTCATGGCTCTGAACCTCAGGATCTTCATCTTTAAAAATGGGAAGAATAAGGGACCCTGGGGTGGCTCAGTCAGTTAAGTGTCCGACTCTTGGTTTCAGCTCAGGTCATGATCCCAGAGTCCTGGGATTGAGCTCGAATTGGGGTCCACGCTCAGCACGGAGTTTGGTGGAGATTCTCTCTTCCTCTCCCTTTGCCCCTCCCTCGCTCTCTCTCTCTCTAAGATAATTTTTTTTTTTTTTTTAAGAACACATGAATGGATGAACAGATCAGTGTCAGAATTCCTGTTTGCTAGCCATCGGCTCGAATCCAGTGACCCACTTTGAACTTGCAGTGTGTCCCAGACTGC
The DNA here is from genome assembly GCF_963455335.1 of Martes martes. NCBI lineage: Eukaryota > Metazoa > Chordata > Mammalia > Carnivora > Mustelidae > Martes > Martes martes. The sequence goes on from NC_137891.1 coordinate 159,379,395, forward strand.
TGAGGAGCCCCAGGGGAGGTCCCCTCCCCAGGCCAGAAAGGGGAGGCGAGAGCCGTGAACTGAAACCCAGCTCACAGGAGTGGGAACACTCCAGGGAATTTTTAAGGGGACAGAATTCGTAAGCTTTCTTCAGCCAAGGTACTGCTCACGTCTTTCCCCAAAGCTATGATTCAGGGAAGGCTGTGTCTGAACGATGTGAAGACCGGAGTGGATTCTTGAGTAGCATGAGACTGGAACACGGTTCTCAGCTGCTTCAAAGCCTCCCCCATAAAAGGGACCGCTCTGTGGCAAGTTTTGGGGGGGGGTAATGCCTTTATAACTGGATGGCTGGGACCAGGACACTCCCCAGCACAATCCCACAGCCAGACTCAAACACCCTGGATCTGAAAACTGGTTGTTGTGCTGGGAGCTGGGGTGGTGATGATAGTGAGAGATCCCTGGAATTTGGCGCTTGTGTCCTGAGCCCCCGGGTCCCTCCTGGGCTTGCCCGATGTGGCCGCTGCCTTCTGTTGAACATGGCGGGTCGCTTGGGGACGGGCCGGTGAGCAGAGTCTGGGCACAGACCGCAAAACTGGAGGGCGCTGGGCCTGGCACAGAAACACCACGAGACTCCAGCAGAGGCTAAATCTGTCTCCACTCTGGTTTCCTCGTTTACAAGTAAGGACACTGGTCCTGATGGCTTTTACAGTTTCTTCCATTCCTAACCTTTTAGGATATAAAAACATTTGACCAGGTTGGAATTGACCACCTCTAGGGAGTAAACTTTGGAGAATGGGGAGATGGGTAGTATCAGCAGAGACGCCAGATTTCCAATGCTTGGTGTCTCGATTTCAGTTCCCCACCCTTCTGCATCAGCACCCCTCACCCGTGGTTGCTCGGTGGTCAGTATGGCTGTGGAGAGCCGGCCGTCGATGGTGCTGCAGGCACGCCCGTGCATCCTTCCAGATGGCAGGGTGGCATGTGCTCGTGCTCAGCGGAGCGAGAGAAGCAGGCCTCTGAACAGTCTGGTATAATGCCATTTTTTAAAACCAAAAACCATGTCTATGTTCCCAGAAAAATACCAGAAGGAATGAAGCCAAACGGTGAACATTGTTTCTCTCTACTTGGTAAAATCATAGGTCACTTAATTTTTTTCTGAATTCTTTAAAGGACCCTGCCTCCCAAATTTTCTATCTTTAGTACGGACTGTTGTTGCAATTTAGTATTGCAATTTAGTACGACTGTTGTTGCAATTTTGGAGCTGGGGGAGGGATGGCAGGTGTTCATGGGGAGGGGTTTGGAGCCCCTGTCTCCCTGGGAGGTCACACACTAGCTTCCAGTAATGATCATGGAGGGGACTTGTTTAAACTGCAGGCTTCTGGGCCCCAATTCAGAGATTCTGACCTTGTGGAGCTGAGGAGGAGCCCAGAATCTGCCAGTGGCACAGACATCTCAGGGACCACCCTCTGGGCAACACCAGTCTGGGGACCCTTAGTTTGGAGCTCAGCTAACAGAAGTGTCAGGTGAGATCTAGCTTGAAGCAGGCAGGAAAGATGAACATCCAGCAGGGCAAGGTGAGACTCTGACAAGATGTCTCCAGATGGAGGTGGCTCCGGGACAGAGGTTGGGGACAAGCAGGGTGAAGCCAGCAGGTGTTAAGTGTGGGAAATAACCCGCAAAGCTCTCAGACGGTCGAGCTGTGCCAACAGCAACTTGCTGTCAGATTCTCTGCCCCACCAGGCTGCCTTGGACGGGCACAGGAGGGCAGGCTGGGTCCCGTGTGGCTGCAGTTCTGGGTCTTCTGGCCCCAGTACAAGTTCTGGTTTTACTTCTTCCCAGTTGTGTGATTGTAGGTGAGTTCCAGCTGCAGTTTTTTTTTTTGTTTTGTTTTGTTTTTGTTTTTTTAAGATTTGTATTTATTTATTTGACAGAGGGAGAGAGGTGAGCACAAGCAGACGGAGCAGCAGGCAAAGGGAGAAGGAGAAGCAGGCTTCCCACTGAGCAGGGAGCCCGATGCGGGACTTGATCCCAGGACTCCAGGATCATGACCTGAGCTGAAGGCAGATGCTTAAACCGACTGAGCCACCCAGGCACCCCTTAGTTGCAGTTTTGTGTCACCAACCTCGTACACGTTTCGTGGCAGAATGAAGTGGCCCATAGCAGGAGGTCGTGAACACTCGTTGCCCATTCTTTGTCACTCCTTGGCCACTTGGGAGAAAGGTGGCACAAGAGACCCCTTAGCTGGTTGGGGGGAGGACAGTCTGGCTCTCCGCGCTGTGGTCTGATTGCTGCCTCAGTCACTTTCTCAACAGCTCCTTCCCTGCAAGGCACAGTTTCCCTGGGGGATATTTACTGCCCAGACCTCCAAGGAGCTGGCCCTGCCTGACCCACTGCTTCCGTCCAGCCCCACTGTAGCCAGTCTATGTCTGTGAGCCCTCAGATCTCCAGTGACCCCTTGGATGGTATCCCTCAGACTCTGTCCATTAGGACTTTGCTTTAACCTTCATGCTCTCTAAGCAGCCAGCTGGCTCTCTTCTCCTAGATGGTCCCTCATTTTAATCTGGAATGTCCAGTAGGCAATTGCAGTCTTGCTCCTCTCTGATATTTTTAAAATATTTGCCTTTTAAACCCTGCTTACAACACAACAAACCAAAGCTGTACCATACTGAGTGGGTCCTATCCCAGCCACCGAACTCCAATGCCAAGCATTTAGCAAGAGACTTGCTAAGTGAAAGTCATATTCTTTCATTCCCTCACTACGCCGTTCATTCAACAGATATTTCTTGAGCACACACCGTAGCAACAACAACTCTCCCGTGTTGGGTGCTCATTATGTTTCCAGGCTGGCTAGTCCTTGACTTCAGGGGCTCCCGGTCCCCTGGGGATACAGACTGGCAGGCCGCTATTTATTGTGCGAGGAGCGATGTGAGAGGGAAGGCATGGGCCCCCTTGGGAGCCAGTAAAGATGGACACCCCACCCCCCACTCCCGAGCTAGCTGTTGCATAATACAGCCAGTTGCATAATGATCTCTTTTTCATGTGAAATCTACTTCTCCTGCAGCTCTCGGTTCAGCCATCCTTTCCCATGCCTACCCAGAAGACAGAAGACTGGCAGGAGCCTCTGTCCAGAGCTGGGGTTTCAAAATCTCCAGCCCACATAAGGGCCTGGGGTTGGCCAGGCTGCAGAGCGGTGTCTGTATAGGTGTGGGCTGCCATCTTCCTTTTCAAATGAACCAGAAAAACAGAGGTGCCAGCCAAGCAGAGGGACAGTCCTTGGGTTCCTTTTTCCTCTTTAATGCAGCAGGCAGCTGTTTATCTGAGAGAAACAGGTTTGCCCAGTGGGACGTTTATTTGGTTTCTTTGGCTGATCGTGGGAACACACCTGCCACTTTGCCACTTCCTGCAAGTCAAGCGGTTTCTTAGAAAAGGGACATATTCCTTAAAATATATTGTGTGGTTTGGGGGGAGATATAGTTTCTTGGATTTTTATGATTTAATGTGTCTGCAAAAACATTGAGCCACAAGGTAAAAATATATTGACTGCCCCTTATGGGAAACTGGACTTTCCTTAGGGTTAGGGCACTAGTCAATTTAGTGTCTGTGCTCAGTTTTATTGCTTTTTAAGTTTCCATTTGCCCTTCTTCCTGTTTCTTAGCACATCTCTTATACATCTCTGTACATACATCGTGGGCGGGCCATCACTGGTATAGTGTGCCTATAGTGAAATGTCTACCTGTCAACCAAAATAATTTAAACTGAAGCTCTGCAAGGAAAAGACAGGTAATAAATTTTCTTAGCTCTTATTTTTAGATACCCCACTTATTTTTAAATACCCTTAACAAGGATGGGTTCCGAAAGTAGGGTATTAAAAAATAAGATACAAGTTACAAAAAATAAATGTAAAAGATATAAATATTTATAATACAAATTCTAAATTATAAAAATATGTAAAATATGTAAATTGTAATATCAATTATGAAAGGACATGTATTATGTATCTTATATATATTATATATAATATATTACATATATCTTATGTATGATATGTATTCAGACACACAGTGGGCGTGTATATTAATATGGTCATCTTCAATTCCTGTACATGTATCTGAAATACTGTACAGTCAGACCTCATGGTCATGGCAAATAGCTAGGAGGTAGTTCTGAATGTATTAAAAAAAAAAAATTCAATTTAGATTTAGCTTACTGTACTTACTAGGATGGGAAAGAGGATTGTGAACATTTTGGAAAAATTTCAAGTGGGGATTTGGAAATGACTGCATATGTATTTACCAGAAAAATTCTGAGTAATCTGCACACCCTGTTTCCAGAACTTTCTGTGAGATTTGTAGGAAGGGACTGTCAAGCACTGGATAAGAATGTGAAATTGTGGAATCAGATTGGCCGGGTTCATATCGGTGATCCCAGCCAGGATGCCTTGGCCCGGGTACTTGGCTTCTCTCACCGGATTCCTCTTCACTGAAGTGGGTCTTGAGATGGCCCTCACCTCTCACTGCAGTTGTGGGGATTCGATAAGAGGAGTGTGCTGAGCACTCCGCCCGGGCCCTGACCTGTAGTAGATGTTGCACGAGCTGCCATTGCCCTCTCCATCAGCTCAGGCGTTGCCACCGTAGGGACCAGCCTCTCCCTGTCAGGGGGGCCCCTTCCTGCAAAGGGGCTTGAGTTTGAGGAACTGAAATCGTGGGGTGTGGTGATTCGGTGTTTCCAGGAAGTTAGGCTAGGATAACAAAGTGAGTTCTCGTGTTTTATGTTAGAACTTCTGGAAATAATGACCCTTTATGCTTTAGTTTGGTTGTCAATAAAACAAGATTAATGCCACCGTGTTAGGACTAGAGAATGTGACATCTGCTCTCACATCCCTCTAAAGCCTATTGGCGCTGCTACCTGATCCAAGATGGGGAAGATTTGGGCTCCTGTTGGCTCTCAAGCCCGAGAGCAGCAGCGCCATGGGAGTGGGAAGGCCGCGCAGAGGTCAGACTCCTGTCATGCCTCCTCATTCAGATGACTTCCTCATGTCTGGAGACCTTGAAAGCTGATCTTGAAATCCAGGGCTTGGTCTCTTCCTTGTTTTCTTTTTTTTTTTTTAGAAATTAAAATAGAATCTCTCAAGGGCAGAAGTCTCCTCTCTCCCTCCTTCTCCTCGTCCCTGCAAGCCTTGCTCTTCCTGAAGGTGACAGGTAAATGTGGGCTCAGTCAGGGCGTACACACGCGTGGGCTGTCGGCAGGGCCTGCCGGGGGTGCACAGAGTGAGTGCTGTGTGGACGGGGGCACGGAAGAGCCTCTCTGGTCATGCTGAGAGCGTTCCCTTCCTGGGGAGCAGCTCCACTGAGTCTGAGGACTGAGGTCCTACCCCAGCCCCACCACTTATTCATGAAATGACCCCGGGCAAGTTTAACCAGGCTCTCTGGGCCTCACTATTCTTATCCGTAAAATGGGCATAATAATCATACCTACTTCGTAGAGCTTTGGTGGGGTTTGATGTAAAGCATTTGAAACCCTACCTGGCACAAAATCGGGGCCACTAAAGTTTGCTTTGCCTTTTACCTTGACCGAGTAACTGCTTGCTTGGGCCACAAATGTCCCGAATTTTTCTGGAAAATGAATAAAAAGTTCAGATGTTCTTAAAATACAAACTGTAGAAAAAGAAATAGAAGCAGGGGTTTCATGGCGCAGTCCCCCAGGTCTGAAATATGTAAAGTCGGGCTGATGCACTTTTCTAGGTGGTGGAAACCAGAATCGGGACAGGTGGAGGCAGGCTGGGGAGACTGAGCAGGGGGCTGTGTGCCGGAGTCCCAGGAATGAGGGGAAGTTTGCCTGAGTTGCTGTGATCCTGAAACTCGGGTGTGCTCTGAAGTGCTCCAGAACGTGGCAAAGCCGAATGGGTTTTGTTTTACTTCAGTTAAGAAGCCCATAGTAGGGGCACCTGGGTGGCTCGGTGGGTTAAGCCTCTGCCTTCAGCTCAGGTCATGATCTCAGGGTCTTGGGATCTAGCCCCGAATTGGGCTCTCTGCTCAGCGGGGAGCCTGCTTCCCCCTCTCTCTCTGCCTGCCTCTCTGCCTACTTGTGATCTCTCTCTCTGTCAAATAAATAGATAAAATCTTTAAGAAAAAGAAGCCCATGGTATTTTCAGGAAGAGGGGAGGAGAAGGTAGTGTGAAGCCAGCAGCCCAAGGTGACACATGCAGTGGGAAGTTGGCATCTGTGTGTGAGATGCACGGAGGGGAAACCAAGCCTTAAAGGACTTGAGTATCTTCCTTGAGATCTTCCCCAGTGATCCAAAGGGATGCCCAGGATTCCTGTGGCCAGTTGAACATCCTGTCCTCTTAGGAGAGACAGCCCTTCACATAGGGGTAACTGTGCTAGAAGGGAGACCTCCTGTGGATGACTCCAGACATGTGGCACAAGTTGCCAGGGCCAGCTCCATTGCCACATGAGCCCGGGAGCGCCTTCTCTTCCACTGGGCTGCCCTTTCCTTGAAGCCTTGAGGGCAGAGAGAGAGAGGCTGGGCCTTTTGCATCTCTGGATTTCCAGGACTGGCTCCAGTAATGCTTAGGTGCCCGCGTTATGCATGGATTACAGATCTGGGGCCACCTAGGAAGTAAGATTTTAAAATTGGGCAGGTGCTGATAGAGACGTTCCCAAGCTCAGGAGGGCCATGTCCTTGCTTTCTCTCACAAAGTACCCCTTGGTCTTTGGGGCAAGGTGAGTGTGAGGTGTTCCGGCTGGCACTTGGCTTTGTTGATGGAATAGGAAAGGTAGGGTAAGGAGGAAGAAAGGAAGGATGGAGGTGGAAGGAAATGAGGAAGGAAAAGAGGGAGGAAGGGAGGAAGGGTGGGAGGGAGGGAGTCTTTTTGTATCCAGCTTAGCCCAGTTTTGCTTTTACCTCTGCTTGGTGAATTTGGATCCTGTTGGGGGGGTGTGGTGGGGAGGGGAGTGGTGTTGGCCTTTCCTACCCTCTCCCCAACATCAATTTAAATTTTATCACTTGCGAAAGTGGTTGTAAACTAAAATAAAATGACCAAAGATCACACATCCAGAATTATGCTAATGAAGCGATTGTTCAGAGATAATCTCTCCCCTTTTTTCTGGTGAAATTATTTCTTTCTGAGCCTTAGGGGTTTGGTTCCATTGAAACACAGCAGGACCCTGACATACTTTTGGAGGGATTGAAGATGAACCCCTGCAGAATAGAATGTCCTTAAAATCGGTAGGTGGGGTCATCGTCTTCATGTGTCTCAGAGGAAGTTTTACAAATTGTCTGCTGTATGGGTGCAGAGACCCAAGTCCTACATAGTACCGGCCGACTCATGGTGCATAGTTCATATTTGTGGATTGTTAGATGTGCCATTAATTAAAAACACTCTTAGCTGGATGGTTCCACAGAAACTTGCTAGGATTCCCTTGTGCATTTTACAAATGAAATTAGGCTTTGTGGGAATTGTAAAATCATATATGTATGTATATTTCTTTAAATCCCAAATGCAAGACTATTTCCAAATCCAATTTTGTTTCCTGTCTTTAATTTATGCCTCCGTCCTTCCTCTATAGCAGGGGCTATTTATTTGTAAATATACTACCGACTAGTTTAGGCATCAGATAATTTTCTTGACTCTGTGGTCAGAAAATGCATTGATTTGGTTTCTAGTTTCTAGAGAATGAACAACATCAGAAAGATAAAAGGAATTTCTTCAAACATGTGGCCATCTTTTATTCTTAGTCTTATTAACATCTACTTAATACTGTTATTTAATATGCATCCCCTTTCACGTGGACCATGTGCTGTAGGACCCCTATCCTTGGGTGTTTCTGGGGTGAGGGTATATGATATTGCTGGTGTGGGGAGAATGGGTCTAGCCTCAGAACGGCCACACACGCTTGGGATAGAGCGCAGAATTCGGTGGAATTGGCTTTGCAAATAAAACGCTAGAATTCGGGGCACCTGGGTGGCTCAGTGGGTTAAAGCCTCTGCCTTCGGCTCAGGTCATGATCCCAGGGTCCTGGGATGGAGCCTTGCATCGGGCTCTCTGCTCGGCAGGGAGCCTGCTTCCTCCTCTCTCTCTGCCTGCCTCTCTGCCTACTTGTGATCTGTCAAATAAATAAATAAAATCTTTAAAAACAAAACAAAACAAAACAAAAAAATGCTAGAATTCGTTCACAAATACAACTTCTCATCTTCAGACAGCCTTCTGTTGAAGGGAAAGAGGGTTCAGTTGAAATGGCTTGAAGCAGGTTGTGAACTACTGTGAGGATGAATGGTGTCTTTGTCCAAGGCCCCACAGAAATATCCCAACTTCAAAAGCCCATCCTGCTTCAGGAGCAGCTTGAGGGGTGACCTGCCCTTGGGTCCCCTGACTGCCCCCAGGAAGGCGTTCCCTCCCACAGAGTCCCTGAGGCATTAACCCCCACCCGCTTCAGGTCAGGGGCTTGGGTGTCTGGCAAGCTTGGGGAAGGGGGAATTCTGCGTGGAAACCTAAGTGAGGGCAGACTCCTGAGTGAATTATAATATTATTAACCGGGAAAGAAAGAAAAGCTTCAGGAGCTAGTTCTGTGTGTGCACTTGGCTCATTAGGACCAAATCAACCTTTTTGTGCATCAGATCATCCCATTTTGCAGATGAGGAAAACAAAGGTGGGGTTGGGGTGTAAAGTGCCTCAGGCAGCAGAGCCTTAGATCTGCAGAATTTTGCAGGTTCCGCAGCACCACCTGATAATGACCCCACTGTCATCAGAGCTGGTTAAGAAGTAGGAAAGAACATATTTTCAAAACATTTTTATTCAAAATGAGTCCCTTTTAGCAGGGGTGGTGCCTCATTATGACAAAATGGGGCTGGCTGGAGGAGGATGGTTTTCAGAAGGCTGAATTTCACCCCTGCAGGGGTGGCCGTGTAACACGGAGATGATGTTGGGAGATCCCATTTTATTTTTTCTTTCTTTTTAAAAGATTTTATTTATTTATTTGACAGAGAGAGACACAGTGAGGGAGGGAACACAAGCAGGGGGAGTGGGAGAGGGGGAAGCAGACTTCCCGCTGAGCAGGGAGCCCGGGATCACGACCTGAGCCGAAGGCAGATGTCCAGTGACTGAGCCACCCAGGTGCCCTGGGAGATCCCTAATTTTAAAGAGAAAAGGGTCCTGGGTGGGGATTTAGGAGACCTGGGTTTTGGTAGGACTAGCAGTAGTAAGAGCCCTAATATTTGCTTAGCGTTAGACACATGCCAGACACCGTTCTAAGAACTTCACAAGGCTTGATCCATTTAGTTCTCCCCAAAATTCCCTGAGGTAGAATCTCTGATTAACCTTATTTTATGGACAAGGAAATGGAGGCACAGGGGTTGAGTCACTTGCTCAAGAGTTTTCCGGCTACCAAGCTGCAGAGCTGGGACTTGAACTCGGTCCGGCCAGAGCCCTCTCCTGCTCTGTTACTCAGTTCCTCTCTTCCAGGCTCCACACTGGGACTCCTGAAACGTTGCTTCATCAAGGGATAGCTGTCACGGACTCAACATTTCAACAGTATTTTGGAGAGCTCCCGAAGGTGGCCGTTCAAAAATTTTGACAACTACCATTTACTCTTAGCACAATCTCATAAAAGAAAGGAGGATATAAATACCCCCTCCAACAAAGGAAGGAGGACACAATTTCAGGTTGAAGATCAGTCTTTCCTGAGAAAGGAAGATGTCTACTTGGTCTGAGCAAACACCTAGTCACTCATTCGGCAGGTGGGCCTTGAGTCCCTATGGTGGTTAGGGACGGGTTTACAAAGTAGACAGAGTTGCTACTTATGTGGAAGTGGCATTCCAGCAGGGGAGACAGTGATTTAAAAAAGTAAACAAAAAAATTGTATAATTACGAATTTGTTAAGTGTTCCTGAAGCATATGAGCGCAGCTCAGGGATAGAGAATAAAATTGGGAGGGAGCAGGTGTGCTGCTAAGGCAGGCCTCTCCCAGGGGCTGAGGAGAGAGCAGTGTGCAGGGGGAATCAAAGATGTGAGGTCAGTACAGGACTGGGAAGTGGGGGAGGGGGCACAGGAGGACGGCAGAGGGGACCATGGGGCTGTCATCGCTAGCTCAGGGCCTGAGAGGAGGTTACAAACAGCAGCCCGGGTCTGGAGCCCTCTCATGAGCCAAGTTAGGAGCTTATGTTTTTTTTTTTTTTAAGTTTTTATTTAAATTCCAGTTAGTTTATATACAGTGTAATATTAGTTTCAGGTGTATAATGTAGTGATTCAACACTTGGGAAGACTAGACAGCAACATGCAAAACAATGAAGTTGGGCCCCTTTCTTACCCCACACATAGATATAAATTCAAAATGGATTAAAGACCTAAATGTGAGGCCTGAAACCCTAAAAATCCTAGAAGAGGATGCAGGCGGTCACTTCTTGACACTGGCGGTAGCAACTTCTTTCTAGATCTGTCTCCTGCGGCCAGGGGAGCAAAAACAAAAATAAACTATTGGGATTTCATCAAAATTAAAAGCTTCTGCACAGCGAAAGCAACAATCAGCAAAACTAAAAGGCAGCCTAGAGAATGGGAGAAGATACTTGCAGATGACATGGCTGATAAAGGGTGAGTTTCCAAAATATATAAAGAACTTAAAAAACTCAACACCCTTCAACACCTTAAAAAAACTCAACGTTCCGATGAGGAGCCAGGCCCAGTCAGGATGCTTTTGCCCCTATCTGGGCCAGAGAGGCTGTGGGTAGGATGTGGGGACCCAGAGATTTAGAGTCGCGGTGGTGGCTCAAGTCAGTGCTTACCCCATCAGGAGCAGAACGGGAAAGAGCCACAGCATGTTAGGACAACTCGGGAGGGACCCTTTACACAGGCGGGGTGGGGCTGTTGCCAGAGGCCTGAAGGGCTGAGGAGAGGGGGACCCTCTGCTGAAACCCTTGAAGGGAGCAGGAACCTTCAGTGAGGGTCAAGCCAGGCTGGTATTCGGGCTCTCTCTCCCCCCTGCAGGCACGGAGCTGGGGCATGAATTCACTGACCTCTCCACCTCCCTCCTCGCTCTGGTTATCTCGTGCCTGCTGCCCTGTTGGCTGGGAACCAGCACACAGTGTGCCCATTGTTGGGATCCTTCTGGGTCAGCCCCTGCGCAGAGAGCAGAGCAGAGAGGGTGGGGGGGCAGATGTGGCGGGACATAGGGCAAAGTCGGCTGCACCAAGACGATCCCCAGATCTGGGTGTGAGTGGCCGGCCGGGCAGAGGTGGAAAGGCTGGGGAGAGGAAAAGATGGCTGGGAGGGGAGTCAGAAGTTTCCTATCTCCACGGACCCACATTTGGGAAACACTGACTGAATCCCTTGGGGCCTGGAGTTTCCATCTGTGAAATCAGCAGTGGGACCGAATGGCCTCTGCAATTCTTTGCAGCTGTTTTCCTGGAGGATCCTCTGGAGGGCTGTCTCCGAGTCTTCTAGAATCCTGTCCTCCTCACTGCTGCCCACACTCTGAGGCAGAAAGGCCATGGTGGGCAGCGATGGGTGGGGGGGGTCTCGGCTGGTCCTCGGAAGGAGCGAGAGTGTGTGTGCATTGCTGTGTGTGTGGTCATGGCCCCAGGAGACAGAGGCCCCAGCTGGCAGGTCCACCCGGGGAGGGAGAGGAACATTCCTGTCTTTACAGATGGGTGTTCTAGCCGGCCAAGCCCCAAACCGGCAGAATCCTCTAAGTGAAAGGGAATCAGTGGGCAATTTTCAGGCTTTTATTCTGCTTTTCAGATGAACATCCCAAGTAAAATCCCAGCAAGTAAATGTGTTCTGTCTTCCCTCTCTTGGCTCCCCTTAAAAAACCCAATGAGTAAGAATAAAAAATGCAAATGAGCTTCTGTGATCTGCTCATATCTGTGATAAGGGAAATTTAAGGCATATTAACTATATTCTTGATCACTTCTTGAGGAAAGAAAGGACGGTTTCAGTGAAGCCAAGGAAAGTCTGCCATACCCCAAGTCATCACAAGCTCAGGCCAGCGATGCTGGGGTCACAGCATGACAGCTGTCTGGGGCAGAGTCGGGGGCAGGAGTAGAGGGGGCAGGGAGGAGGGGAAGGATGTTCCTGACCCCAGAGTGAGACCTATCAGAGGCTTGGGGCCAGAAGGTCTGGGAAGCTTCTCCATGTTCCAAGGATTCCTTGTTTCCTGTGGATTTTATTGTTCGATCTCTTGTCGCGCAGTTTCTGACTCCCAAACTTCCGTTAAGGCTTCAAAGTCCTGAGATTCCCCGCTTTTGAGAAATCACAATCCCCCTTCTTCACTCTGTCCTCTCCTCCTCCCTTCTTCCTTTCTGAGGGTGATGGGGAGTTCTGGAAGGATTTTAAGAGGAGCTTATTACCTTTCAGAAAATGAGATAAGGCCCATGTGAAAAATATGTCTGCGAGAACACAGAAACTCAAAATTTATAAAATTTCAGTTTGGTGTCTTGGGAAGTTGCCTTGAATAAAAGAATGAACAGCCCTGAAATAATGTAGGTATGGGGTTGTCAACATACCGGCTTTTGTCATTCTGTTATTATTTCTGTAACACAATATCTCATAAGATGTTTCCTCGTCTGGCTGAGGACAGGATGTAAAGATACCCGTGTTCTGAAGAGAGGTGCTGGGTTCTGGGCAGGGCTGGCTAACACATGGCCCGCCCTTGTTCCTGACAGGCAGAGGGGTGTGCTGGAATCCCCACGATGAGCTTGGACTGGAACCTCTTAAGGGGGAAAGACAGAGATGCCCCCTCCTTAGGCCTTATACCAAGCGAGGGGCTCCGTGGCCTGATGCTCCCACAGCACTGGAGCCTGGTAACCAGAGTTCCTAGGCAGCTGGGAACGTGTCCCCTGGATCTGACAACCCCTCCAAGTCCAGACTCTCCTGGAGAAGTCTGCTGGTGATGGGCCTGTCAGGACTGCCCCTGAAGACAGAGGGAGCAGAGGGCCACTGGCGGGGGGCGGGGGGGGGTGGGGGCAACATGGCCTCTGAGGAAGGACAAAGATGACTTTTCCTGGGGCAAAGTGGGCACAGGGAAGGTGGCCAGCAGGAGCTGTCCTGACAGGACCCTGGGCCGGGGAGCGCCTGCCGGCTCCTTCAGCAAAGCAGCCCCAACAGGTTTCTGGATGCCCTTGCCGCCCTCCCATCCCTGGTTTCCTCTCTTATTTTAAAAATCTCTCTCCTAAGCACTTCAAGAGTGAGTCTATTGGTGGTTTCTAGTAGGATGAGTTTGGCATTTTCTTACAAAGTTAAACATATATGCACATGTCCCAGCAGATTTACTCCTAAATATTTACCAAGAGAAACGAACATTTACGTTGGTAAAAGACTGATATGTGGATATTCCTAACAGCTTAATTCGTAACAGTACCAAACTAGAATTAATGCAAACCCAAACACCCTTCGACTGGAGAATGGGTTAACAACTTGCAGTCTACTTGTATTCTGGGGCACTCAGTAATAAAAAGGAACAACACACTGCTGATACTGGCAGTGGTGGGTGTGAATGTTCTAGGTGTCACGCTGAAGCCAGTTATAAGAAAGAGTGTATATTGTATGCTTATAAAAAACCCCAGAGTACTCTCTGCCTGCCTCTCTGCCTACCTGTGATCTCTGTCTGTCAAATAAATAAATAAATAATAAAATCTTAAAAAAACAAAACAAACAAAAAAAAACCCCTAGAGTAGTCAGAACTCCTCCATTGCCCTGTGATGGGGTTGCGGGAGGTGGGGCCAGGGGTTCACCAGGAAGGAGTTTCAAGGAACATTCTGACATTATGGAAATTTCTATGTCTTGCTTCGGGGGTAATGGTTACGCGGGTATGTACATCGATCTGAAATGTGTGCGTGTTAGTATATATACGTGATACCCCAGGAAAGCTGGTTTTTATGGAAGAACCTAATAAATGTAATATAAAAGTTCTCTTTAAAAAGTTAGCGTTGAGGGAGTTGCTTGTTGACAGTCTGATCTCCTCGATTTGCCAGAGTTTTCCCCTTCCTAGCAGTGGAGGATTCTGAGCTTCTCAAAGCAGTCGCCTTGTCTGTGACGGGGGGTTCTACGCGTGGACTCCCTGAAGGCTCTCTGTGAAATTGTTGCTAAGACCGTGATTTTATTGATTTCACTGTCAGATGCAGCCCAGATTCTGGAACAATGTTTCACAGAGATAGTGAGATCATCCCGCCCTCTGGATATTTCAGCAGATCAGCCTGACCCTGGCCTCCGTGGAAGCGTGTTCATCCTCTGATTCATTATCGGGAGGATTCTGCGTCCACTTTTTCATTGTCCACTTAATGTGAGAAGGTCTCGGAGATAATCGTTACAGTTAATTTCAGTGTCAGCAGGCGGCCCGTCCTCACTTTTGCAATCTGTTCTCCTGGGGCTCGGGACGTAGACTGGACAGTAAGATGTATGGACTTTGGAACGTAGACCGTTAGCTCAGCCTTAAATAGTATCTGTTAGAGAGGCATCCAGTGAGCATTTTCTAAGCGTTCAGTGCGTGCTTGTCACCGCGCCGGGCACTGTGGGATGTGTGAAATCCGATCTTAGACTCCAGTCCTGGGGAAGCCTCGTGGGGTCCTCTGGTCCAGCTCTTCATTTCAAATGGGCAAGGTGACTGTCCCCTCTCCATGGGTAGACATCCCTGTCCCTGCTCCACTCCCAGTGTGTATGTCGGTGCCCTCCTCTAGTGCGGCTGTATGTAGAGACGGGGCCTTGAAAGATGTAACTGGCGTCCAGTGAGGTCCCAGAGGGCTGGTGTCCTCGTGAGAAAGGCAAGCGACAAGAGGGATGCCTGCTCAGGGGAAGGGCTGAGTGAGGACAGACATGGTGAGAGGTGGCTATCTGCAAGCCAAGGAGAGAGGTTTTAGGAGAAAGCACACGTGCCTGCACCTTGATTCCAGGCTGCCAGCTTCCAGGACTGGGGGAAAGTCAGTGTGTGTTGTTAAAGCCCCCCAGTCTGTGGTATTTGGTTATGGCGGTGCTGGCATGCGCGCACGGCACCCAAGGCTGGACGGTTGACGTGGGCGAATCACCTACCCGCCTTTGAGTTATAGGAAACCTTGGAGATTTGGTCTGGGTGGTTTGTGAACTTAGTGAAAGCACATCCAGCTCCTTGGTTTGGGCCTAGCTGTGTTCTCCTTCTTCCAGAAAATAAAATCCATATTTGGTGAGTCCTTAGTAGGTGCAAGGCACTGTTCTGAGTAGCTCATAGGTACTAACTCATTTAATTATTAATGCGGTCATCTGAAGTTAATATTCTTTTTTTAAAGTTTTTATTTAAATTCCACTTGGTTAACATACAGTGTACTGTTATTTTCTGGTGTACAAGATAGTGATTCAACACTCCCATACAACACCCAGTGCTCATTACAAGTGCACTCCTTAATCCCCATCACCTATTTCCCCCATCCCCCCACCTCCCCTAGTTAATATCCTTATCATTCCCAGTTTGCCGATTTGAAAACTGGAGGACAGAGAAGTTAAGTGTGTCACCCAGAGTTGCACAGCAAGTCCTGACTCTTGGTGGGATCAGGACCCTGAGCCAGGCGGCCTGTCTTCATCTACCTTGCTCTTAACTAGTACTCTCCACCACCTCTGGCGACCCCCGGGTAACACCCACAGGCCTGTCCTCTGATCTATACTATAGATTTGCACCCCTGGGGTAAGGAACTGTGGGCCTTTTGCTTGACGTCTTATTGTTTTTCCATTATTAATAAATTTATAAATGAATTAATCTGTCTCCTTTGTTAAATTTAGAAGTCCCGTTGATTGTGACATCAATTATAGCCGTGTGGGGTAGACAGCAGAGTACATTTTGGAATTCGGGAATATGAGTGGAGCTTTTGAATGCTTTGGCTGACGCATTGTTCAGCAGATACTTACAGAATACCTACTGTGTTCCAGGGACTGGGTCAGGTGCTGGCGATGAAATAACGCGTGAATCAGATATGATCTCTGTGTTTATGGAACTCACGAGGGAGATGGAAAGTAACTCAGAGTATTGTACATGTAAATATTTAGTTATAAAGTGAAAATAGTAAGAAGGAGACTTTGACCCATTGTGGGAGCTCACTAATCATTGTTCAGTGAATGAGTCAAGGAAGGGAGGGAGAGAGAGAGGAAGGAAGGAAGGAGGGAAGGAAGGGAGGAGGGAAGGAGGAAGTCCCGCCAGTCATTCTTTGAAGAAGGGACATTTCAGCTGAGGTCTGAAGTGAAAGTAGGATCACCCAGGTGAGGGTGGCGGGATGGCCAGTGACCGTCAGGACTGCAGCACCTCCTTCTCAGGGTAACAGGGCACCTGACTTTGCGCCATCATCGACCTCAGGTCCTTGACTCAGGACTCACATCCTGAGAAAAGCTTTCTCGTCTTGTAGCCACACACATTTGTGTTCTGTTTCTTTTCCAGTCTGCTTAGACATTGTTTGGGCTGTCTCCTCATTGTTTGTCCTCCAAATGTGTCACCTAAAAGGTTTGCTCCTTAATAATTTACATTTTTATGATGCCTGAAGTCTATTTTTTTTTTTCTCCAGGAAGAACACATTTTCAACTTCATGGTGAAAGCTAACGGAGAAAGCACTTCGATTGTACAAAAAAGTTACTTTATAGATAGGATTACTGAATACATGGGCTCCATAAAGAAAATAACTTGTGCCTGGAAAGACTGATCCCTTCTGTGGAAGCTTTCTGGTTGACTGTGGCTTTTGTGCTTTGGCATTGGATCTCAGGGGTGGCTAGGTCGGGTTCTGCTGTCTGCCTGGGGGGTGCTGGTGTGGGGGGTCCCTAGTGCACCCAGCTTATACTGAGTGTGGTGTCTGTCCATCTGTTGGTGAAAGGGAAGCTGTCCTCTTCCATGTGCATATCCTAGGGACAGTTAGCAACTGGGCAGCTGAATTCTTTTAGCTTTTTGAACCCTTACTTGTGACTGTCAGATTTCTCAATGTTAAAATGTGACCCCTGCCGTGTGGTGTCAGGTAGTGAAACCAGAAGGCTCTGTTCCACAGTCTTCCACAAACAGGGTGATGGAGAGCCAACTCTTGCTTTTATCCTACTGACACAAGCAGCGTGGAGCGTGTGGAACGTAAACAGATGGGAGGCTGGATGCTAGGAAAGATGGACACGGTTGGCTTGAGCCCCAGCCTTGCTGCAGAACAAGCCCTCTGACCTCAGGCAAGTCATCCGACATTCTGAATTTTTGTTTCCTCACTTACAAAAGGGGAGATATTGGTATTTATTGAGTCATTATGCTGAGAGATTTCTGATTTTTAAAAATTATTTATATCAGCCTTTCATCAATCTTATAAGATAAGTATTAGAATGTCCATTTAGCAGACGAGGAAAGCAAGGCTGGAGCACTTGGTACTGCGCCCAGAATCAGTCTGCTTGTTGAGGTAGCACTAGGATTTGAAACCCAGACCTGCTGCCAAAGACCAGACCTGCTTTCCCTTTCCTCCTCCTGCTGCTTCCGGGTGGTGCGGTGAGCACCAAAGAGCCGTGAGCAGGAATGCTCCAAGCTTTAGAGCAATTGCCTGTTGTGTCCCCCCCCCCCACCCCGTAGATAATTGGTTAGTTTGGCTGAAATCTGAGGTTGCTTTAGGATTGAATACAAACAACTGGAGACTGTTGGCTCCAGGGCTATATCTGTTTTCATTGTTTGTTAGTCCCTCTGGCCACCCGAGGGGGCTTAAGCACAAGATGTTTATTTGCATAAAGGTATCACAGTGCAAATGGATACCCTGTCCCCACCATGCTGCCATCTCTCACCAGTCAGCAGGGGACCCTGTCCCTGTGCGTTCTAGATATCCATGCATTTGCCAGACACTTACTCTGTGCTGAACATTGAAGAAATCGAACTTCTGTCTGATGCAGCTCATATTCTAGTGAGAAAAACAAAAACCAAGACCAAAAAAAAAAAAAAAAACACCTGTAAAAAATTACATAAACCATTGGTGATCGGGGCGAAGAAGACAAAGAGAGCTGGGTAGGGAAGGAGGCCATTGTGGCTGGAGTTAGCATCAGCAGGACAGAGGGGTGGGAGGTGAGTCCTGGTAGGTGGCCTGTGCAGACCGAGGGGGCTTTAGTGGGCCAGTGGAAGGATCTTGATGCTGGATTTGTTCTACTGTTTAGAGACATTGGCTTTTACTTGGCATGGGCTGGCAAGCCTCTGGGGCCTTTGAGCATGGAAGAGGAGACGGGAGGCAGGGAGCCATGAGGAGAGGCTATGACAGTCATCCACAGAGAAGCGTGGCCTGGGGGACAGCAGTGGAGGGGTGGGAAGTACCTGGGTCCTGGCTGTGCTTCGAGATGGAACTGATGGGGTTTGCCATGCCCTTGGTCTGCCTGCCCTGTACCGCAGGTGACAGAATAAGAACCCAAGTCAGGCCATTCAGCAATTGGTACCCCCCTGGCAGGGAGATGGTTGAGTTTGGCTCATGAGTGCAGTCCGATGAGACCTCACGGTGCAGAGTGGGGCCATCTGGACCTTGGTCATCCCAGGTTGAGCACAAGGAAGACAGAATGGCTCCCCATGTGCCCAACATGCTGCATGAAGTGAAATGCATGGTGTAGACAGACTATCTTGGGGCCTGAGCAGGGGCCTGACTTGGGCCAAGTGCAGCTGGAACATGTCAGGGGCAGTCCGTGGGCCAGTTGGAGTCAGGGCAGGGAAGGAAGATGGCAAGGGGCTGCTTGGTGGGGGCCACTAAGAAATGTTGCAGTTTCTTCCTTTATGCCAGGGGTCTGAAACTGTGACCTGCGTGAGAGCCAGATCTGCCTGCCACCTGCTTTTATCGAGGCCCTCAAGTTAAGAATGGTTCTTATGTTTCCAAATATGTTTGCTAAAAAAAAAAAAAAATCAAAGAAAAATAAAATATACAACTGAGGCATATGTGACCCTCCAAAGCCTAAACTATTTCTTATCTGGCCCTTAATAGAGAAATCTCACTGTAGGCAGACAATGGCTTAGAGAAACTGGGACTGAGACAAGGTTGCCCCATCCACACCACTTTGCACCACCCTCTGGAAGATGGTTCTCGGGTGGACCCCTGGTCCTGGAACACAGACCAGCATGCTCCCTGCAGTCCCTGCCAAGAAATCCTTTCTGGAAGGGAAGGTCCTCTGCAGCCAGTTAAAGTCTGAATGATCAGAAGGGCCTGCCCTGGCTCCCCATCGTGGTGGTGGTGAGGATCCTGGGGGACGACAGAGTCTTAGATTTTTATGAACTTTAAAGATGACAGTTTTGCCTGATGGGTCTGACATACTCCGAGGGTTGCCCTTTCTGTTATGGGTACCTTGGTATCGAGCACCCCGAGACAGAGTCTGGGTTTAAGGCAGGATGTATATGGTGAGTTGGGACATTGAGAGTCTTGTCTGGCTCTTCGGGTGACCTGTGAATGGCTGTGAGCCCCGCAGGGACTGTGCTCTGACACTGCCAGTCATACGGGGTGGTGTGCATTGGGGGAACCGACCAGCCTCATTCTTCTGAGCGCCTGATGGGCCAGCTGTGCTCCTTGGAAAAACACCCAGTATGCCAGAAATCAGCCAAGGTCAGGGAGAAACTGATCCAAGACAAGACTGATTTGGAGAAGGGCAGGTAGCCAGGGAGGAGGGAGAAAAGAAAGAGGTAGCGGGTAGGGGTCACCTTGTCAAACATAGTTGACCTTCTGCGCCTGGCAGGCCAGGCCGGTTCTGGGTCCAGACCCAGTAAATCCCACAGGGAGCAGCCAAGTTCACTGTGGATCCTTGGCAAGTAGCTTGCCATGGACAGCAAGCGGCGCTACCGACAGAGGCCAGGAGGCAGGCTGGGCAGTGGCCAGCCTGAGGTTGCCTCTGAGCTGCGGGTTGGCCTGACCTCTCTGGCTTCCAGCTCTGGGTAAGGGAGAGAGGGCCTAGGTGCCTAGTTGTGCCAATGTGGTGGCACGGCTGGTTTCCATCACGTCCCCATCCCTGGGGCTAAGTGAAGACCCCGGCTCTGGGAGCAATGGCCTGGGCAGGGGGGTTGGGGCCCGGCCCACACTTTGCAGACGTGTCCTTCCCCACTCTTTCAGCCCACAGGCCCCATCTGGCCCCCATACTTCGAGAACTGCCTGTGTCAAGGGGTACTGAAGGGTCCTAGAATGTTGGCCTGGATCAGTCTCCAGCAGTGAACTTCACCTCGGCTGGGGAATTAGCCATCTCTATTCCCAGGCAGCAGGGCTGGGACACCAGTAGGGGAGGGAAGGCATACAGGGGCTCAGATTTTGGCATTCTTTTCTGTCATAAAACCCTTGTCAGTTGACTTGTCAACTCCTTTGGGCCTGTTTGTGAACTCAAAGCTCTGTGTTATGTTTTTCTATTTTTAGCTTTTCATTTTGTCTTTTTGTTTTTGTTTTTGTTTTTCCTCCAATCCTGAACTACCTGTAAGAGACAAATGGTGTTAACTTGGGTGCTAGTCATGTTTAACACTGCTGCCCCTGCTCATCCTCCTTCTTCCTCCCACAGCTGTAAATTTCAGTTTTTGTCACTTTTTCTTACAGCAAAGGTAAGGGTCCTAAAACTAATTAAACCCAATTTTACTTGTAACACATAATTTATAAACTGAATTAAAATCAAAGTTCCCTGGTCACATCTTACTTTGCTTGAAGGCAATTCTCATCTCTCCAGAGTATAATGCAGACAATTTCCCCAGGTCATTTTTTTTTTAATGATTTTTTTTTAAGATTTTATTTATTTATTTGACAGAGATCACAAGTAGGCAGAGAGGCAGGCAGAGAGAGAGAGAGGAGGGGAAGCAGGCTCCCTGCTGAGCAGAGAGCCTGATGCGGGGCTCGATCCCAGGACCCCAAGATCATGACCAGAGCTGAAGGCAGAGGCTTTAACCCACTGAGCCACCCAGGCGCCCCTCCCCAGCTCATTTCTAACAGGAGACACAGCCCGCAGAGCTGCCCTTCTTTAACGACAGTTGGAAGAGATGACAAGGCAGAGACCAGAGCTCGTCCCTGCCATTAGGGATGTGGCAACTCTTGGAGCATCCTCTGAGGGCATGGGCTGGATGGCGAGTTGTGCCTCTGGGAGCCTCAGGATTTGGGGTCCCAGCCCTAGCTCCCCCTCCCACCACCACCACCTAAGGGCTTATAGGCAGATGGCATGTAGCCAGAGGGCTGCACACGAGGCCGGTTTGCTGGTGGTGCCCCTTGGTAGTGGCGGGTCTCCTGCCTGTGCCTGTCACTCCTACCCACCCCCTGCCCCCGCCCCTAATCTCTGTTTAGCCCCAGATGCTGTTCGGGCTCTGACTAAAAGCTGGCATCAAGGAGGATATAAGCAAGGGCTTTAAATTTCCTGGATACCAAGGAGAAAGTGGATTTAGAAAAAAATAGATCCAAGTATCAAAATTGAAAAGGTGCCTGAGTTAACCCCTAGTGGGGTCAAGTCCAATGATGGGGAAGTTTGTACACCTTATGACAAGTCCCTTCACGTTTTGCACATGAACCGCCCCAGCCTCTGAAACTGGCAGGAAACACTCATTCATCGCTGGGAGACTTCTCTGGAAACCCAGATTAAGTAGCTCTGTGAAGGGAATCTGCTTATCAAAATACTGATGAATAGGCTGGGTCAAGGGTGAGAGTCCGGGGCAGCCAGGGCTGAAGCATAAACCCCTTGGATTAGAGCGAGTCGCTCCATCTTTCTGCCTGTGTTAGCTGCTAAAGCAATTTGCAATCTGGATCTGATGCTCTTTTGATGGTCTTCCTTACCCAGAGTTTTTCCCTGGGCATGCCACCCCTCTGCTGTGTCACTGGGTAGCTGCCGTCAAGACGTCTTCTGTGAATTCCTTTTTATCCTAGGAGCTGTAGTTGCTCTATTCTTTTTTTTTATTTATTTACTTGATAGACAGAGATCACAAGTAGGCAGAGAGGCAGGCAGAGAGAGAGGAAGAGAAGCAGGTTTCCTGCTGAGCAGAGAGCCCAATGCGGGGCTCGATCCCAGGACCCTGGGATCATGACCTGAGCTGAAGGCAGAGGCTTCAACCCACTGAGCCACCCAGGTGCCCCTGCAGTCGCTCTGTTTTGCATATCCAGAGGTCCTCCCCATGTCGCAGAGCCCTTCTGGGAGGAGAGGCAGGTGAGCCAGACCATTCACCAGATACGCTTCCGTGCCTGTTTAGGGTAGAGCCTATCCAAAAGTCACCCACCGGAGACCTGTTTGGGGAATGAACAGGCACGCTTCCATGTGAGAGGACCAGCCTAAAGATAGCCACGGGCCACTTCGTTGTTCTTTTGGGGGCTGGGAGGGGGGTTAAGGAATGGTGAGAATTTCTACCGCTTTTCTGGATCTTTACTTTCCTATCTGTAAGAGATGGACTGGGGGTGATGCCTGGCTGGCTCTCATGGCCTCAGAGTCTTTGCGGCCATCCAGCTCTCTCTGCACATGGCGTGCCCTCTGTGAACCCTTTCTCCCTGTAGCCTCCCTTCCGTGAAGGGTCCTGCTCCTGCTACCTGACCAGGGTGCCAAAGATGCAAAGGGAGTTTGGAAAGAAGGGAAGAAGTCTGCATGCCCCGATCTTGAGGCCACTGGGAGATCTCCAGCAGAAGAGCTTGAAGGATCTGCAGGGCCAGAAGTACACAAAGCGAACAGCTGAGGGCCACTTTGATGTAGAGAAAGGCATCTTCACTTCTCTCCCCAGTTTTTTTTTTTTTTTTCCCCCGGATGGATGATTTAGGGGGAATTTTTTGCAGACAGCTAATCCCATTCAGAAATTCTTTGCTTTGATCATGGCCCTTCTTCACCTGCATGTATGGCCCATTTCCAGCCCCAGCCGGCTCTTATGATTGTAAATTTTAGTTTCAACTTGGCAGGCAGGGAACCCTGGACCGCAGAATGTCCAGTGACGCGTCCAAGATCCCACAATCAATGGCTTGGGAGAGCCAGAATTACTGGGGTCTAATTTATATACAGGGAAATGCCCAGATCAGTTTTGACAAATTCATGCACCTGTAGAGCCCACATCCCCATCCAGTGAACCAGAATTAGAGTCATTCTTTTGGCCACAAATGCAAGATTATGAAAAACGCAGAACCTGATGGGATTTCAGGTCCCATGAAGAAGACTTTTGTGTCCCCTGCTGTCCCCATTCCCTGAACTGGCACATGGCATTGACTGCTTGCCTTTCCTCTCTTGCCCCATTCCCAGGGCCTGTGCCATTCTTTGAGATGGACTTCAGATTTCTACCTGGTATAGACAGGGTTGTCTAGGAAATCAGAAATAACTGCCGCTTAATCCAGACCTTCTCGGCTTTTCCACCACACCCTCCTGTCCTCCCTGGAAGCATCCCTGCAGGGCCCGGTTTGCTCTCAGCCCCCCAGCAGAAGCAGATCTGACCCTCCAGCTTAACTTACAAGGAGGCGGTGGCTGGTAGCTGCAGATGCTGGGTGACACGGGGACGGATGATTCTGTGTCTGGGAATGTGTGTGTCAAGTGGAGGAGGAACGCCTCTGAAATGAAGCTTCTGTTTGACTCATCTTTGTCTTCCAGGAACTGGAGGAGGTGTGCATTTCACACTGCTCACGTCCATTCCACCTTAAGCATTTGCCTTTTTTTTTTGCACTCATTGTTTCCTTCCCTCCCACTGTCATTCAGAGTAACTGCAGCTGCCAGCATGCACTTGGGGTTACCTCTCTGAAAGGGAACTGCTTATCGGCCATCTGTATCTATGCAGTGAGAACACTTGTGTCTACGTCAGCAAAGCTGGGGAAATCATGAGACCCCTTGTCTCTAAGGATCTCTATCTGATTCCCTTGCCTGACTCTGAAAATCCAAGACTCCTGACCTGCCTTCAAGGCTCCTTTCACAACTAGCTGCCTGTCTTTGTTGACATCTGTGGTCCTCTGTCCCCGTGCATCTGTGGCTCACCTCCTGGACTCCCAGCGTTTCTAAAGAGGTAGGAGGCAGGCTTGGAGGGAAGAGGAAATGTGGAGAGTCGCGCAGTAATGTGATGGAGAAAATGCGTGCCAGGCTGTTGGCAGGGGTTGGGGAGGGGGTGGAGGAGGAGGAGGTGGAGGAGCTGATAGGAGGGGATGAGGGACAAGGGAGGGGAAGGGGAAAGAAATGACTCAATACTTATGCGCTGAGCTGTGAGCATGGGCTTCAGCGGGGGAATTGCTGCGTCCGACCGTGCTTGCAGAAGCGAGGATTACAAATCTGGGCTTCTCAGTGTCCCTCTTCCTGTTCTCTGTGGCTGATCTCATTCTGGGGTCTGATAAACTGGGAGGGGAGAATCAAGAGCGGAAGAGGTGGTAGGGGTGTGGGGAACCCGTACTAACTGGCTGTTCGGACAGACAGCTGTCTCAGTGTCGCTGGCTAGAACTTCAGCTGCGTTTTCATTCCCTTTAGCGGAATTACAAAGCATCAGCTGCAGCCTCCTGTTTCTAGTGGCTGCCTGCCTTGGGGATGTTTGGGCCTTTTCACGTTCTCTCAGAACTGCCCTTCCTGTCCCAGTCTGAACCCGTCACTTCTTGCCTCCTCAGCTCCAACCTGTTTCTTTACCGTTGACGATGTCACCCCGACCTCATGGCCACCAAGCTGTGGATTGCCGGACTCATCCTTAAGCCCTCTTACCGAATCCTTCCCCAAGCCCCTTAGATGTTTGCGTCACGGTATCTTCCGGATATCTTTCTTCCCCTCCCGTGGCCAACACCATGGTCCAGCCCTGGCCACTGGCAGCCTGGGCCGTTGTCAAAGCTGCCTGACATTTCTCATCACCCCTAGCTTACGCCCGGTGTCCCCACAGAAAGCCCAAGTCTTTTAAGATTCTCCTTTAATTATGCTAATCTGCTGTTCACACGTCTCCAACTGCTCCCTACCGCTTACTGGATAAAGCCCAGACTTCTCTGTGTGGGATTCAGACCTCTCTGAAATCCCGCCTCCCTCCTCCCTGTCACATTCTCTTCTCTCTGCCTCCCTTACACAGACCCCACTCTGAGGCCGAGAGTGCAGATCACGTGGGCCGCCTGCAGGGCCTCCCAGGCTGTCCTCACGGTCTCCCCTCTCCCTTAGATGCCCCCTCCCTTCTCATCCACCTGCCCAAACTTCCCCCACCCTCCAGCGTGGAACACAACCCCTTCTCCTATCGGGCCGGCTGGCCTTCCCCCGACTGTGCTGGCTGCCCTCTGGGGCCTCTAGTAGCCCTCCCTGCAGGGGCCTCTTTTTGACTCTGGATGTACCCTGCTGCCATCTGCCCCTAGGAACCCTCAGTTCCTCGGCCGAACCACAAGCCCTCAGCGGAGAGCCCCAAGGTTTGGCATTTATCTGCCCCAGCTCTTGGCCCAGTGCAGCACGGTCACGGACCTGCACAAATTCTTTTGGAGGGATTGACTTGATACGCTCAGCTGTCACATGACCTCCAGATGGGGGATGGAGTAAGAGTTTTATTGGGGGTCGTTAGCCAACCTGCCTGTGACCAGGGGCAGCGTACGGAGCTCAGCTCTCCCCTCACTCACCACCCATCTGAGGGGCGTGCTAAGGGGCTGGCAGTACGGACGCCCTTCTCTCTTAGTGTGGAGTTTTACTCATGTTGCCAAGAACCAGAGTCCTGGTTTTGCCTCAGTCTAATTCCACCTCCCTGCTGGAAGCTGCTCTCCTTCTCGTTGGATTCCGGCTGCCGGTTTTACTGTGCGGGTGCTTCAGGTCTGTGTGCTGAAGTTGTGCCTGTGGGAAGACCTGCCGGGACTCACCCTGCCCGTGACTTCTTCCTCAGAGTAGTCACTGAAGAGATGGGAGCGTTTGGTTTCCAACAGCCGTGATGCCTGTGGGGCCAAACCCAGCCAGAAATTTCAACTGCAACAGCCAAGATGGGGGAGATTTTAGGGAGGGGAAAAAACCCCTTAGTGAAAATGTAGAAGGTCCTCTGAAAACGCTGTAAGATTCCAGCTAAAGGAGTCCAATACATTCAGACCCACTTCTAGTCCAAGAACAGCTCGGCGAGAGTGGACAACTAGCAAATCTGAGTCCGGGAGTGCACTTACTACAAATACAGTGGCATTTTCCAAGTCTGCACAGGCTTTTGGCTCAGGAGAAAACTGCAGTGTAAACACTTGTGGGGGAGTGGAGTGAGGAAGGGCTTCTAAGACCGACGATGGTACCTAAGCTGAATGCGAAGCAAGGAAGAGAGTTCTACAGATACAGCTGAGATCAACAGGTTGCTTGCCACGCCTTGGAAGCCTTCATGCTACATTGACCTTGAGTGTGAAGGTGACCGTAACAGGATTTGCTCTGTGCGCACCCCACCCCCAGCCCGAGGTTTTTCATCTTGTCAAGGGGGAAACTTAAGGAATTCTCTGCTCTCATGGACTAGAATGATCTACTAGAGGCCTAGCCATGTCAGTTTGACTTCTCTTTCTGCTGGAACTCAGGTGCCTTCATGCAGAGGCTCATGGGGAATATTGAGATAATCAATTTCATCTTGGGAAAACATGGAGGCCACCGATATTGGTGGGTCCCCAGAGTCCAGCTGTTGATTTTCAGGCCTTCTTTTCTTTTCTTTAAAGATTTATTTATTTATTTGTTGGAGAGAGAGAGAGTACAAGCAGGGGGAGCGGCAGGCAAAGGGAGAAGTAGGCTCCCCACTGAGCAGGGAGCCTGATGCGGGACTCGATCCCAGGACCCTGGGATCATGACCTGAGCCAAAGGCAGATGCTTAACTGACTTAGCCACCGAGGCGCCCCTAAATAATCCTAGTGTTAGAAAGGACTTCAGAACCCTCGTAGTTCAACTTTCCACAAGGTAAAGAGATGCCCAGTTCCATAACGTGTGACTGTCTAGCCCCGTTTGGCCCCCCGCAGCAGTGGGGGTTTCACTTTGAGCTGCCTGTTCTGCAGCCTCTAATTATTAAAGCGGACTTCCTTTTTTAAACATGAATGGGCAGTTCACAAGAGAGGCAATACAAATGAAAAACGGTTCAATATCCCTGGTAATTAAAGAAAGGCAAATTAAAACAATGAGAAGTTCTTTCCCCTAACAGATTGGCGAAGATTTTCTCTAAGGTTTGTACTCAGTGGAGATGAAGATTTGAGGAAATGGGCCAACACTTGTAATGTGCTAAAAACCCTTAAAATCCATATATCCTGTGATTTGGCAATGCTGTTTCTAGTGCTTTCTCTTAAGGAAATGATCCCGTTTGTGTGGCGGGGGTTAAGTGTAAGGATACTCCTAGCAGTGATGCTTCTAATAAAACCTGAGAAGTAGCCAAGTCTAAAACTGGAGCTTGGTTATGTCGGGAGCACCACATCCTCAGCATTTCTTAGACATTTTGTGTTCGTTGGCTCACTTAACCGTCACAATACTACTCCAAAGTAGGCCTGGTATTTTGGCAGTTTTGGAGATCAAATAACTGAGTCCTGAAGAAGACAGGTACCTTTAGCAAGATGGTCTAGATGGCTCATAGTGGAGGTGGGATGTCCACCTGCCCGGTGGATCTCTCCAGAGCCCACACATTCTTAACCTATACGCTCCACTGCCTCTCGTAACAGACGTGTGCAGTCGAAAATATGTATTAAGGGGAATGTGGAACGCTATCCGATTTCTGTTTAAAATATCAAAGACTTCCTGAATGTACATGATATGACTTCTATAACTGGAAAACGTTTACTTTAAAAAAATCCATATTTTTTATATTCAGCCGAACTCTGATTTTCTATAGCTTTTACCGATTTTAAAACTCATTCATTTACCAAATTTTCATTGAGCTCTTCCAATAAGCCAGGCATGGTGACAGCTATTCTAGATCAGCGGGGTTGAAAACTAGCCAGGCCTAGCTGGTATAGAACTTCTGTGTCCAGTGGGGGGAGTCTGTGAGAAACAAGTTAACAGATGTCAAGGGCTGCCATTTATTGACACCAACTGTGTGCCCGTGGCATCCATCCTCCAGGTCACCCAGTCAGTAGGCAGTGGGGCTAGGATTCATCTTTGGCAGGGGCTCCCCAGCCTAAGCTTCTTAGTTCTCCAGCTTCTCCTACTAACTCATTATAGTCCAGCCACATAGGCCTTTCTTGCCTCAGGACCTTTGCATTTGACATCCTATCTGCCCAGAACACTCACTCTCCCCTTCGATCTTTGCATGGTGCCCTCCTCATCATGCAGCTCACAGAGGCCTTCACTAAGTCCCAGTCTAGAGTGACCTGTCCCATCACGTCCACGGTCATTCCTCATCACTTCTATCACATCATCTTGTTTGATTTCCTTTGTGGCCATGATCACTATCTGACTTTATCTGACCTTGTTTCACCTGCTGGATTGTAAGCTCCATGGAAAATGTATTCCTTGTGCCTTTGTTCATTCGGTTATCCCCGATACCTAACACAGTCCCCAGGACATAATGGGTGCTGCTGCAGATGGGGCGAAATGAGTCAATGAAGGTTTGATGAGCACATCTCCTAGAACATTGGTATCCACAGTGAAACATGCATGTGGGAGGCCGTGGAAGGTGAGATGATGCATGGGGGTGGGGTGGGGGATAAGACAGACAGATGGACATGTAGATACATAGGTGGGCACACATGCCTATTTCATCCTTTCAATTTTTATGAATAACAGAGTAAAAATACAATTTATAGAGAAATATACCCATATGCAGGTATACTCAAATGTTTGCTGCTATGGCACATTACCAAAAAACCTTGGGGAATCACTGGCCTAGAAGGAGAGACATCTGAGAAAACAGGCCATTCCAGTGTGGTGTCACAAATGCTCTTGACAGAGTGAGACCAGAAGGCCATCAAAGCATGTAGTGGGTCACCTAACCTGCTTTGGGGGTTGAATAATTGTGAAAACTTACATTCGTTTCTTATTGTGTTGTTAATATTAGTAATTATTGTTTTTAAAACCATCCAAAAATACACAAGCTTTTATTTTTAGACCATTAAAGTAATGTAAGTGACCATAGCCCTTATGGTAATTTTCCTAATAAACAGTGAAAAAGAGGACACTTTAGATTTCACAGTTGACTAGTTAGAGAGGTTAATTTCTGAAGAGTTCAAATATGGCTGTTAATGACCTGTGGTTAAATATCCAACTTGTCCTTGCTTTCTGAGCTGCAAAATTAATCTGAGAAATAGAAAAATAAACATGTCTTTAACCTTGGTCTTCCAGCTAGGGAGGCCCTGGGGCGTAGCAGTGGAAGAACTTGGGCTTGGGAGTCTGGTGAACTTAGACTTGAAGCTCACTCTTGCTTCTTTCTTTCTGCCGGAATTTGAGCAAGCCCCTTTCCTTGGATCTGTCCTCTACAAAATGGACAAAGGAACACCTGCCTCGGGGCCATCATGCTGGAAAGATGAAACAGAACAGGGAGCATGAAAGGCCCAGCTCTCAGCGCCTGGTGGGTCTTGCTGAACATCAGTTCCTCCCGAGGTCCTCTGTTTAGAGAGAAAACCCCGTGTGGTTAGAAAGCACGTAAGCATCCATCTTTCAGAATACCATCAAGAACATGCTGCTTCTTTTTTGTACTTGATTAAACGGAGTCATGCTCGAACAGATCCTTCTTTAAGTTGTTTCCATTGATTTCCCGTAGACCACAGCCATCCTTTCTGGGGCTGTATTGACGCTTGACATTTTGCTGGCGATACTCTCAGGCTCGAACCCTCCTTTCCTTTCTGGGCTCAGGCTTGAACGACGCTGCAGCTGGGTTTCTGGAGTCCGAGTAACTCTTGGCTTGGGAGCACCGAGGCTCGCAGTCGGGTAGAAGCAGAGTAAACAGAGAGAAGCCGGGACCTTGGCCTGGGAACCTCTTGCGTCCCAGGAGTGAGGCCTCTTGCAGAGTCGGGGAGGAGGGGCGGGTGGCCTGTCTGGGGGTGGGGGGGAGGAATTGGATGGGGAAGGCGGAACGCAGCAGACTCCTTGGCATGCACTGCAGAAGGATTCCCTGAAGGGCTGCACAGAAAAGAAATGTGCTGTGTGCTTGGCAGGCCAGAAACCGCAGAGAACCTGGCAATGCTTTTTGAGGATTTGGGAGCAGAAAAGCAGACTGCCTAGGTGGTTATTTATAGAGCCGGCAGCAGTGATGATCAGTTAGGAAAAATAAATTATAATTCAGTTGAACCTGAAATAACTTTTCTTTTGCAACCCCAGGCATTCCACACAGGTTGCTCGCACACCACTCCCGCCTCATAGTGTTCCTGGAGGCCGAGGGTCCACGCCAGGCTTGCCTGTGCCCTTCCCGAAGCTTCAGAGCACTCCACTAGGCAGCAGGGAATGAGAGAGAGAGAGTGAGTTAGTTAGTTTCTGGCTAGAAACGAAGAATTCGGGCTGGAAGACTCCTTTCTTTCCCCCCTGCACCCCCTCATGGCAAAAGCATCCTCTCTTTCCTCCCTCAGCACGTCTGTAACATGCAGCAGAAGGTGGGCCTTGCCGGGACTGTGGACTCGGAGGCACGCGGAGCCTCCACTCTGGCATGCCATGGTCACGTGAGTGTATGCACACCGGCTTGCGTTCGGCGTCTGTGTTTTGGCTGCAGCCGGAGCTTCTTAGTGTGGTGCCTTCCGAGGAGCTGGTTGGCGACTCCGAGTTCACAAGGCCCCTGGTGTTTCATCCCCCCTCAGGTGGCAAGCAAGACCACCATGCTGTTCACGCTGACAGCTTGGCAGCGGGGTCACTGTGAGCTGCCCGACCCGCCACTTGGCATCTTGACGCGTGGGCATCCATCCTGGTTCCCCTCTCCCGCCCATCTGTTCCTTCTTCTCTCTTCATTCATTCGTTCTTTTGGTTGCTTTTCAACCAGCAAGCGTTTACCGAGTATCGACAAGGCAGAAATAAACCCAGAGACTGCGATCGGGTGGTACTTGGGCCAGTCTGGCCTGCAGACGCATTTTATTTGGCTCACGGCATGGTGTCTTAAATTTGAATTTGCTGCTGACACATAAAGATGGGGCGATTTCACAGGAGAATGCTGATACCGGGCTTCTCCCCCAGAATCTAAAGTCCTGGCAGAGTCAGCTCACTTCTCCATGTGGTAGTATTTTCCATAAGGGCAGCCGCCTCTTTTAGGTCAGACCAGTCCCTCTGATTCAGGTCCTGAGACTCCCAAGTGTCTGGTCGCCACCAAGACAGCCACCATCGAGGGCCCAGACACGAGCTGTTTCACTCACTACGTGACCTGCGTGGCCCTGTGTGCATTTGAATCTATGACCCCTGGTGCAGACCCTAATCTGAGGATTTTATGGTCCAGTGGAAGAGACAGATGGGGGATTTTTGTCCCTGAAGAGTGCCATGAGAGCATGGCGAGGAAGAGACTGATATTGACGAAAGGAGTCAGGTCTTTCTTCACAGAGAAGGTGAGTTTGGAAGCAGGTGTTGGAAAGGCAGTGAGAACACGCCAGGATGAAGTTGTAAAGGGCAGCCTGGATGAAGAGCTCAGTCTGTATAGATGCTCAGAGCAGGGAGCGAGCAGCGAAATCCAGTACAACGGGGTGATCGATCCTGAGCTGAGGTGGGAGAGAGGCTGTCCTCTCTTTGGTGGGATGCCGAGTGCTTGGCTCTGCCCCGCCCCAAACCAGAGACCCTGGGGCCCTTCACACCCACGTTCAGCTAGCGGAGCTCCTCCTCCAGTGCCAGAAAGCAGAGTGGGCCCGTGAGTAAGTCCCAGACCCAGCTAGTACCTTGACTAGCAGAGTCCTGCTGTCTTCCCCACCCTAGCCCAGAGAACACAGGAGGACAGAGGAGAGGGAGAAGATAAAGTAGGTCTGTCTTCACCCTCAGAGGGCGATGGGTGACTCTGAGCACCAGCCCAGTGAGTGGACAGGCTGAGTAAGTCTCCACGGTCTCCTCCCTCCCTAGCATCTTCCTCTCTGCATCCCTTGAAAGCCAGCAGTCCTCAACACGTGAATTCCCCTGGTCCTCTCCCTGGCACGTTCACACTTTCATTACCATTTATAGGCTGGTATCTCCCCAGCTGGCATCATCAACCAACCCAGAGCTGGGGTGGGGGGCAGGGGGAGACCTGTAGCATCTTATCGAATCCCCTTGGAGATGCCTAGGTCCCTCAAACACCTTTCATCCTTTTCATACCAGAACCCCCTTTCCTGCCCTTCCTCCACGTTGAAATCCTTCCATTCGTTAATCTCCTTGATAGGTGATGATGTGTCCCTGAAGCTTTTCAGATTCAAGCAACTACCAGACCCATCACCTCATACTGTTGCCAGAAATGAAAGAACTTGCCCGTGATCCAGACACCCCGATCAGGGCAGCATTTATGAGCCGGAAGAGAAATTAGCTATTGAAGATGACCTAATGCATCCCCTCACCTTGGTCCCCTTGTGCCCCAGCCTGTGTCCTGCTTTTTCTGGCAGTGAACAGAGCCATTCATGGTGGCTGTGATGAATTCTGTGTCCCCAGATGGAGCGGATACTGCTCAAGGGCAGGGACTGTCTTGCCGGGCTTGTCTTCCCCCAAATGTGGGGCGCTGCTGTGTAAACTCTGTGCCCAGTGTGTATGTGGTTCGTAGCCAGTCACCTGGCTGAATCAAAGTCTCGGTAGAAGGGATGAGAAGTGACTCTTCGCAGACCTGTCATAAGGGTATCACTTAACAAATAGTGGAGACAGGGTGCAGTGGAGCCCGAAGTGACTGGGTCAGAGGAGGGGACATCTGTAATGTCAAGGCAGCTTTGGGTCAAGAGCCTCTTTGCCTGGAGCGTTAAACATTTGAATGGGAACCTGGTGAATGCAGGGTTCGTCAGGAGACCTGCTGGGGAAAGGAAGGAGTGTAGCCCTACACCCACCTCCTGTGGGGACGTTCAGAAGCCAGAGCCTGGTGATGAGACAGAACTGTGGCTTCTCTGAAGTCCCCATCTCTGGGACTCTGGGTTATCCAGAGAATTTTGGCCAAAGGTGGAGGGACTTGGGCCAGTTTTCTACCACTTGCCTTGGTTGAATTCCACTGATGGTTTTCCCCATGCTCTTCTGTGGCTTCCCACAGTGGTCTTCTCCTGGTCTTCCTTCTGTCCACGCCATCTGTGGCTGTCACTCTGGCCATGACACTGGGGGTGGCTCTGAGTGGCCAGTGTCAGTGCCCTGGGGCTGCTGTCACTGGCCTGGGGACTTCCACACAGCAGCCTGGGAGCTGGGCAGAGTGGGTAGGACTGAGGGGCAGCAGAGCAGGACTGGGAGGAGAAGCACTTTCTAGAAAATTTCACCAATCTGGAAACAACGTGGTCTTATTATCATTAATCCAATAACAAGTTATAGTCTTTTACTCTTTAGAGAGTTTTCATAGTGCTAACTTCCTTGATTCTCACAAGTACCCTAAGCCTTGAGTATTTCACCATACCCATTTTACAGATGAGGAAACCGAGGCAGAGATTTGAATGACTTGTCTAGGGTTTGAAACCGAATCTCTTGACTCTAAAACATCTCATCATTCCACTGTAGGATTTGCTTCCCGCATCCTATAACCAGGTGGACATGACCCACCAGCACCCTCTCTGTGTGAAAGGGCACAGAGCTGGGGAGACATTCAGCACCATCCCCAATCCCTGGAACTTCCTGTCTGCTCTCTTCTGTCATTGAGATTGCCAACCTAAGGGTTCATTTTCTCTTTCCATATCACATTGAAGCACAAGGAATCCAAATCCTACTGCTGAAAGGGTGAGAAATTGGAAGGAAAGTCTCAAATTCCAACTTTGGAAGCTATGTTGGAAGAAGATACTCCATTTCATTCCTCGGTGCATTCATTCATTTATTTATCCACCAGATGTGTGTAGAGAGCCTGCTATGTGCCAGGTACTGATCTAGATGCTGGAGTTACAGGGGTGAACAAGACAGGCTAAGTCCTGTCCTCTTGGAGCTCACGTCCTGATGCCAGGTGGTTATAAGCAAGTAAATGATGAACAAAATGTTTCTGGTGGTACTAGGGGCTGTACAGAAAATGCAGAAGGGTGATGGGATGGGAAGTAACTAGCAGAGGCAGGGAGAGATCTGTTTGAGTTGGTGCTCACAAGAGATTCTTGAGGGGGGTGCACACGATAAGGTTGACAGAAGGAGCCTGACATGAGAAAACCGGGGGCAACAGCTTTCCAGGAAGAGGGACCAGGAAGGGCAAAGGGGCAAAGATTGTAAGAAAATAATATTCACGATGGCGTTTGATGATATGCACTGTCCTCACTATAGTTCAGCAACCCTGTGCTTGGTGGGAGGACTTATCCTGGAAACCTACATGCATTTAATGGGATTTCTGGGAGAAAACCAGTTCCAATTCTAGGCAGTGGATTCACAGTAGAACCTGGAGAATCAGGAACTACTTCCATCATGGGTTTACCAAGAACTGATGATGGCCTCAAGTGAGTGCTTTGGCATGATGGATGGGCAGGAAGAAAAAGCCTACATTCGCCGATTGCAGAAACTCTTGAGCCTTGAGACTGTTGTAATGGCAAACATCAGGAGGTTTTCTGAGATTCCATGGGCATGATTTTAAATACCGCTGTTGGGATTTCTAGTCTGGGTTCTGCTATTGGCTATCTGTGTTTCATTTTTTCTTGGAACAAGTCACCTAACCTCCCTCAACTTGCTACTGTTGCATTAAGTGAATGAGTTAGAGCAAATGGATTTTAAGGAACTTCCTATTCTTTTGCTGTTCATGCCTTCAAATGCCTGCATTCATCAACAGTGAGTTTTCTTTGAGTTGTAGTCTTTCTTGTGCCTCTGCTTTGGGTGAGGTTTGAGTGCTAAGTGAAAGTGAAGCATTTGGCATGGTAGCGGCTCCTTAATGTGGTAGGCGCTACTAAGAACCTCTCTTGGCATAGACCAGTGTTCCCGAAGTATAGTCTCCAGACTGACACCAACAGCAGCCCCTGAGAACTTGCTAGAAATGCAAATTCTCAGCCTCTCCCCTAGAAACCTTGGAAATGTCACCAAAAAATCCACATTTCGGCAAGGCCTCCAGGTGATTCTTGGCACACTGAAGTTTGCAAACCACTTGGGTCGAGGATGTGTTTTAAGATCTGGGGACTGCCAGTGATGGCTTCTTGTGTTTCAGTCATGCTTGTCGTAAGAAATGGTTATATTTGTAAGATGTTTATCCTACTTGGCTCGGTGAGCAGTCCTGTGGCCGTGGAGCAGAAGGAAATCTCCTGGGCCATGCTGGGACCGGGTCCCAGCTCATCATGTCCCTGTTCACTACCCCAGGGGAGCAGCTTGGAGGAGAGCATTAGCAAGGGGGAGTGCTCATCCTAGAGGAAGCCTCAAGGGGGGGCACCCCGGGCGTACTTCTGTGCAGGCTGGTTTATGTAGAGCAGGTTCTTAATTATGGTTAGCGTTCACATTTTTTTTTTTTTTTAAAGTATGGAACTGTCCTGGCTTTATACATGTTTGGCAGAAAGATCTGCTTGCACCTGTGTTGTGAAGATGGTGTCGGAAGGTCTTGGGTCCCAAGTAAAAAGTAATCTGGTGACCATGCTGTACAGCGAATTTGGACTTCTGACCCTGTTTGGTCTCTTGCCTAAATGACCCCTTATAAATCTGGAATGAGGTGACCAGATGGCCCAAATCACCCAGGACTGTCCCGTGTTTCCCCTTCCTGTCCCTCTCAGTCTGGTGTCTCGGATTTGGCCCTGCGTTGCCCACTCCTGCTGGATCTTGTCCAGTCGAGGGACAAAAACGTCTTGGTACCTTCCTGAAGAATGGGAAGAAAGGAGATTCTGGAAGCACAGACTGAACCGCCGTGACAGAGGCCGAGGAAGCGGACGCCAGAAGGGAGTGCTCCCGCACCCACAGGAGCCCCGAGGACAGCTGGCGCCGAAGGCGTGCGGGCCCAAGAAAGGGAGAAGTAAGTCCGTTTCTCTGGTAGGGCTTAGAGGAGGGTTAGTACTAAGTAGGGGTCGGGAGGCGGGGCTGGGATGGCCCCTCCTGGGCCAGAAGGCAAAGGCTGGGAGGCAGATGGCCCACGCAGGAGGGCACAGGCGAGGAACATGAGTGCTTCAGCCCAAGCTGGCCTGGCCTCTCTGCTTATGCCTTCTGCCCCCTTTCCGAATTCTTTTATCTCTGTGCATCCCTGGCCCTTCCTGTCCTTCTCTTGGCCCTGCCTCCCTTGTTAGCCCCTTGTGCTGCTTCCCACTCCAAGCTCCTGCTGTGTCTGGCCCACTGTCCGCTCCAGTCCACTCGCCTTGTTTCTGTCCATTGCTGACATGATGATGACAGGAGAATGATAGAGTCCAATCGTGATAAGTGCTCTCCCTGTTCACAGATGCCAGCAATGACCTCGAGCCACCCACAGCCGTCCCCGAGCCGTCCGCCCAGGACCACGGAATGGAGGACGCACAGCGAATCTCACTCGCTTGGCAACTGCAAAAGCAGGAACAAAGGCCACAGAGGCTGAAGAAGCGGCAGGGGTCTGGAAGCTTTCAGAATAACCCTGAGAAAATCGCCTACTGAATTACAACCAGTTTTGCCAACAGATGTTGTGAGAAGAGGCCCCCAATGGCTCCCATCACACCTGGATGCCATTTCTCGTGGACTTTGAAGATCTCACCTCTGCCTTTCTGAGCAGGTCGTTCCCGTTTCGGCTCTGGTAGCTCTGCTTAACCTTCTCGATGAGAAAATGTTAACTTTTTTCATCTCTGAGTCCTGGATTAAACTGTCTTACCTGAAACTGGGTCATTTTAGGCTAGAAGCACTTCGAAACATTGTTGTTTCTCAGGAGTTGGCAAGTTCGTGGCCCACTTGTTTCCCGTGTGAGCGGGGGTCCACTTCTGACAGCTGCTACCTGGCCTGGTCAGTGTGTCTCCTGGTAGGCTCCTCGGTGCTTTCCTTCCCCTTCCCCGCCCCCATCGCCCTGCCCCAGGTGAGACTCATGCAATGGTGAGGACCCTGGTTTATGTAGAGCAGGTTCTTGGTGAGGACCCTCCTGGTGAGGACTGTAGTGGATACGCTGTGGCTGGGTGTGTGAGAGAAAGTCTGGTCTGGTGGAACCAGGTTCTTTGTAAGATGGGGGGCGATGGAAACGTGGCTCCATCCCAGGTAGCTTTCTCGGAAGCCCGCCCTCACATCAGCCATTCCCCTGGTTCCACCGTCAGCCTCTTCCTCTCACCTGCTCCAGGGTAGTGTTCTTTTCTTGATTCAGTTAAAAGTAACATTGGTTGTTTTTTCCTTATTGAAAAGTGTCACATGCTTATTATAAAAACATCAGACCTACAGACAAAAAAAAAAAGAAAGAAAAGAAAAAGAAAAAAGAAAAAAAACCAGCCCCAAATCCTATTTACCACAAAGACAACCATTGATTTTCTGTTAAAGAGCCTTTCATATATATGTGATGCTATACATACCGACCTGCTCGCACACATATGAATATATATATGCACATATGTATAATCAAAGTATAAATGTAACCACAGTGTCACAGTGCCACATATATTCTTTGATAACACACCTTGTCATTTAATGCCTTATCATGAGCATTAGCTTTCTATATCAGCTTTTCTTAATGATTAAGTAATGCCTTTAATTACAGAAGAGACAACCGAGACCAGAAATATAAAGCGATTTTCAAAAAATGAGGGCACTAAGTGATTTAGTATAAGGGAGCAAAGCCAAGTGACTACAATTCAAAGAATACACATCCTCCCCTCCTTTTTTTTTTTTTTTTTGCCATGAGTTTCATGGGTCTATCACAATTGTAGTGTAAGAGTACTCAATTATGGAGCTAGACCATCCTTTATTTACCTAATTTCATGTGCTTTGATGTTTAGGTTGTTTCCAATTTTTCTCTGTTTTAGCCAGCATTGGTAATAATGAACATGGTTCTAGTTAATCTCCATATGATTATTTCCTTAAGGTAAATCTCCAGAAGGAGATCAAAGGACAATTAGTGAAGGTTGCAAAGACCTCGGAGTTTGGAGCCTGCACTAATTGCTTGGCACCCAAGTGCATTAGAGCCTGGGCTACTGGGAAAGCTGCATGTGCCCTTTCTTTGATGACTTTATATATCCACACTTGGGGATCTCTGGCCTCCTTTCCCTTGCCCAGAACAGAGCATACCCATGAATGACAGCTAAGTAAAGCAGATGGCGAATGAGGGAGCGGTGTCTCTCTGGGTTTGGTATTGGGGTCTTTCTCGTGGTTCCTCATTGGATGCTGTGAAATAGTCATTCATTCATTACCCATTTATGGAGCAGTCCCTGTTGCAAGGCAATGAGCTGGAGGCTGAGAAGGCATGGGTGAATTAAACAGGGTCTCGAGCATCCTTGGGAAGATCCACAGCCTAGAGAAGGCCAATGACTGATAACACACACACACGCCATAGCACAGCAAGAGGAAAGGTGTAAGTTTGCTTGTACCCACACAGGAGACAATTTGGAACAATCCAAAAGTCTCAAAGGAAAAACAGGAAACCACGCATAATCCACTGGCCCATTCATAACACCTGTCATTTTTGAGTGTGCCCTTTAGGCTGGGACACGTGCTTGTGGTCACCCTCACTGGATAGCACCTCCTCGAAGGAATTGTCTCGGTGCCTCCAAAGGCACCAGCTTATCCAATGTATTCTGAAATCTGTTAAGTCTGAAATCCAAATGGGAGGAAACAAAATGAAAGGTAAAGGGATTCATGACTTAAACAAAGTCTCCATGTTTTATGTATGTAGGGAAACTTGCATTAATTCATGTCCTTCTGCTTGATGGAAACGTTTTCAAATATTTCATTATGAAAGTAACGATCTCATTTAAGAAAATATGGGAACTAGAGAGAAGGAAAACTGTCCTCCTTTTTTCAGCATCCTACCCCAGGGCTGGTAACATTTTTGGTCTTCGCCCAGAAAAATTTGTATTAAGATGGTGTTGAGGACAAGAACAGAGGCATATGGGAGTTTTGTGAGTTTTTTCCCCCCCAATTTTTATTTATTTATTTATTTTTTCCAATTTTTATTTTTAATTAAACATGTTTAATTATTGATTATATTCACTTTGTTCAAAATGTAAATAGTACAGAAACATAGAGACCGAAAGTCTTTATGGTTCAGCCATCTAGATTCCTGGAGGTACCCAGTGCCATCAGTTTCTTGTGACTCCTCCTAGAGCTTCTCATGCATATAAAACAATGAATGTATATAAAATATGAGTTTTTAATGGAGGGCTTGGCAATATTAGTACTGAATGTTCTAGGTTTAGCCTAAACTATCCTTGATGTTAGTGGCAGGCCTGGGACACAGGTGGAGAAGAAGAGAGAAAAGGACAAAAGGGTGTGTGAGAGAGAGAGCGCGAGCGAGCACGCATGCGTGAATGAGAGTAGGTGGTTGTCACTAAGGGAGATCGTGCAGGGAGGATGAGAAGCAAAAGGAAAGAACAACTGTACAGTCATTCATTTATCCAACTGGTATTTATTGAGCAGCTGTTATGTGCCAGAATACTATTCTAGACCCTGGAGAATCAGGAGGGAACCAAGTGTTCCTTGTCCCTGTAGATATTGTTTGAAAATGGAAGGTAGTAGATCATGAACATAATAACTAAGTAAATTATAGTCTGTTAGAATGTGGTAAGTATATGGAAAAAAATAAGTAGGATGTAGGAGATAGGGAGTTTCAGGAAATAATTCTGAAGTGAG
Organism: Martes martes; assembly: GCF_963455335.1. NCBI lineage: Eukaryota > Metazoa > Chordata > Mammalia > Carnivora > Mustelidae > Martes > Martes martes. The sequence goes on from NC_137891.1 coordinate 159,418,890, forward strand.
TGGTCAGGGTAGGCTTCATTGAGGAGGGGGCATATGAGTGAAGAGTTGAAGGAGGTAAGAGAGTGAACCCTGTGGATATTTGGGGAAGGAGCACCCACAGCAGAGTAGGCAGTGCAAAGGCCCTGTGGCAGAAGTGTGAGGCTTGGAGGCGGTCAGCAGCCACCCTTCTGCCCCTCACCGCTGCCAAGTCTATTCTTGGTGGCCTCTTCACTAAGGCTGGCTTTCCTCAGGTCCTGAAGAAGCCAGGGTCAGGCTGGTGTGTTCTATCTACAGAGCTGAGATTATGCTAACATTAGTTTTTCCTTCCTCTGAATTTTGATCCAAATGTTTTATTTTACTCTTTCTAAGGATAATTCTGTGGTCTGGATGTTAATTTAGTCCAACTAAGAAAAAACGGGGGGTGGGAAGAAGTAGTATTGTTGTAATAGGAAAAGCGAGATTGAGGTGCTCAGGGGTTCTCCACCTGAAACTGATCCTGCCCCTTGTTTTCTAGCCTTTTGTATTGGGCACATTATCCATCCTCTCTGGTACTCGGTTTCCTCGTTTGAAGTTGAAGGGGGTGTACTTAGATGGCTTTAGGGCTGTTCTCGGACTGTGTCAGCCACTGAGATAAGAAGTGGTGTCGGATGATGTCTAGCAGTTCTGCAAAGGGAGGCAGGGAAGATGCTGCCCGCAGAGGACTCTGTGCGCATGCTAATACGTGCCGCCACCCGATTTCCCTCTTGGGCTAGACGAGCTCAGCTTCGCCCTTAAAATAGAATATTCCATCTGAGTCAGTCCCCAATCCCTGATGGTAACAGAGGAGACACCGCCACACTGCTAATTGCATTCTTCTCCCTGTCTCCTTTAAGCCTGGAAAGGGTTGATTTCCTCCATGCCCCAGAGCCACACTGATACTCTGCTGGCATGGACAGGGCCGTGGTGGGATCTGAGCCTCCTTCTTTTGTTCTCTTTTGGTTTCAGAGCTTCCCTCCTCTCTTTGCTATCACCAGTTCATGTGGCTGGAGACTTCCAGCTGCCCTGGTGAGTGAGGCAGTGGGGAGGAGAGGGAGTGTGCCATTGGCATCGCCGCTGCTCCATGTGGAGCAAGATCGCTGTGAATTTAAAAATCGGGATGCACGTAAGAGGCTGTGGGGGCAGAGCTGGAGCCTTTAGCGAGTTCCTGGAGGAGGACAATGATAAACACAATAAAAGACTGTTCTCTTTCACTCTTAAAGTGTGAGGCACCTTGGTTGTAGTTACTTGCTCGCCCATTTCTCCATTGCCCCTGGTTTTTCTTCCACTGCCCGTCTTCTGCGTCCTTGGCTCCTGTCCAACAGGGCAACTGAAGAGCTGCTTCTTCCCTTCCTGGAGTTCTCTTGTTTTGCTCTTCTGATGGGGGCATCATGTTCCCTCCGCGCGGTGGGGTGGGGTGGGGTGGGACATGCATGCTCGCACACCTGCAGCTGAAAATGGATTCTGAGAGGCTTAATGTACTGAAATCAACTTCCGAGTTACGTGATTTTCCCAATCCCTTTTAAAATACGTACTGCATACAAAAATCCCTCTATTACTTTTTACATTTCATGTGATGCCCTTTGTCTCCATCAACTGTTGTGGAGAGAAATTTTATTTGGAATATTCATAACAAGTCTATCGCTAATTATCACTTTAACAATGTGTTATGGAGTGTATCCATGCAGTCATCTGGAAAGGCACATATGCCACGAAATTTGGGATTTGCTGTGTACTGTGTGTGCCCACTCTTAGTGCTTCACCAGATCTTTGCTCCGGGAGGAAGTGGAGGTACTCTGTAAGGGAGAATGGAGGACTGACCTTGTAGCCGAACGCAGGCATCCCTCAGTCCTGTCCTCATAGCAACAATTTCCAGGCTCAACCGCTTTTGAGTGTAAGAAAACCCTTCATGTGAAACAAAATCGGTCCGCACAGCGAAGCCCTGTTCTGGAAAGCTACAGAGATGGGATCTGAGGTCACCCCCAGCCTGCGCCAGGTGGAGAGATTCCAGACAGATCTAATCACAGGCGAAGAAGAGGCCGCTGGCCTTAGTGCCTTTCTGATGCTGGCAAGAAGGGTGGGCCTCAAGTTGCCCTGGGATTGGCAGACCTGAGAAGCAAATGCAAAGGATCTACAGCGTCTCCTGTCTCCTGAGGGGACAAGAAAGAATGCCCATTTCTTTCTTCCCGCTCTCTTTTCTCCTGGGAAGGAGAATGAACTCATGCTGAGTTCCGTCTTCGGGATGCTCAGTGAGTCTAAGCCTGGGGAGTGTGGGATTACATCATCACAAGGGCCCTGGGAACTCTTCCACCTGGGGCTTCGGGATGGAAGTGGGCGGAGCCCTAGAGGCTGCCAGCCAATGAGGGCAAGAGAAATGGAGCAGGGATGGAGTACTCAGTCCAACAGCTCAGTACTGGTGCAGTAATAAACCACGTGGCCTGTAGGGGGTGCTAGCAACAGCTTAGCTGGGAAGGACCTGCCAACCCTGGCTCCGTGGAACCCTGTGGATCTCTGTGGGTCCTACTATTAATGCTGGCGGCGGATTCGGGGCTCAGTCTTTTCTGGGTATCCTTGGAGTGTTCTGAGGGAGGTACTTTGGGCTGCTGCAGAGTTGACTGTGTTACAATGAGCTTTTTATAAAGAGTTCTTACTGCATCTGGAGCCTGGTTGACTAGATGTCCCTCTAGAATGATAACAGTAATTATTATTTATTGAGTACTTACTATATGCTAGGTGCCTCATTCATCAACAGGTTACATTAACAAGGAGCATTAATGAGGAGTTTACGATGCATCAAAGTCTCAACTCACGTCACAGGTGGAGGAGGAAGCTCCCACTGGAGTCCTCATTCACGTGGGAAGAAACTGAGGCTCAGAGTGTTAGCCAAGCTGTTGTAAGTGGTCCTGCTGGGAAGCCGCATGAGGGAAGGCAGCAGTTTTAGGCCTGTCTTTCCACAGTGGTGTTCCTCTTTCCCACTGTAAAGCAGCAGGAGAAACAGTACCCCAAGGAACAAGTGGGGTGAATGTCAAAAAGATAGGGTGTTTCCTGGCTCTGTGCTGTCGGAGGATGATGCTGGCTCTGGACCGGGCTCATCCGTGCTGTGCAGCGTTCGGCTCTGGGGCTTTGCCCCTGTTTAGGGTCCATTGTGAAAAGTCAGTGCTGGCTGCTTCCTTAAGGACTTGATTTAATAAACCTTGGCTTTCTGACTGGTTTGGTTTCTTTGTTTTTGTCTGAGCTTGTGGTGGGATCCTGGAGTTGAGTGGGAATGCATGGAGAGGGATCATTCTGGGTGTATGTAAAAAGCGAGCCGCCACTAACAGATTCTGATGCCGTCCTCATCCATGGGCAGGTGGCCGTGGGCAGGGGCACAGTGTGGAGCAGGATGGGCGGAAGAGGTGGTAGGGTTTGTAGGTGGAGATGCTGGCTGGCTTTGTTGTGGTCCAGCCCGGTCCCCTATAACCATGAACTGCACCAATGCCACACTAATAGGTGGGTGATTCAGCTCCTTCCTGCATTTTATTACCGGACAGAGACTGTAACAGCCCTTTGATTTAGCTAGTTAATAAAGTAAGCTATCAGGCCACTGTTTAACTACTGACTGGATCGCCTGGGGCTTGTTGCTTTCTGGGAAGCTTCTGATATTGTTTTAGAATTGAAAAGGGAAAGTGTGATTTGTAGGCCTTCCACTCCTTCCTGGGCCGTCCCTCTGTCCCTCACCACCCACCCCTGCCCAGGCCCAGCCTGCAAGCACCCTTCCCCTGTCAGGCCTCCTCACCGCTGCCTCGTCTGCTGACTGGCTGGCTGGCATGGCCGGGGATCTGATTGGCTCTTGGGTATCATGCCTAGAGGTTACTATCTGAGATGTGTCAGAGGGAGGGAGGGCATTGTATGAGAATGGGGGGGGCAGATTTCCAGGTAGGACCCTATATTTGTCTCTGAGGATGGCTGGAACAAATTGCCACAAACTGGGTGGCTTAATATGACAAATTTATTCTGCCCCAGTTTTGGAGGCCAAAATCCCAAGGTTTCAGGGTGTCTGTCGGGCCATGCTACCACCGAAGGCACTACAGAAGAACCCAGCCTTGCCTCTTCCTAGCTTCTGATGGTTGTCGGCAATGCCTAGTATTCCCTGGCACATAGGTGTGTCACTCCAGTCTCTGGCTCTGTCATTATATGGCATTCTCCTTATGTGAGTATTTTATGTCTTATCTTTCAAGAATACCAGTCATGTTGGATTTGGGGCCCAACCTAATCCAGGATGACCCCATCTTAACTAATTACATGTGCAATGACCCTATTTCCAAATAAGGTCATCATCTGAGGTCTGGATGGACACAAACTTGGCGGGGGTCATGATTCACCCCAGTCCGAGCCCTTTTGGAACAAGTGAAGAAGGTATGGGGAGCATGGTGAACGGATTGTCAGAAGGAGGTGTGGAGAGGGCTGGGTTCAGGTGTTCCAGACAGTTCTAGCTGGCATGGTCCAGTGAACTTCCTGTGATGTTGGAAATGTCCTATAGCTATGCTGCTTAAAAGGGTGGCTATAATAGCCACTTGAAATGCAGCTAGTCCAACCTTGGAACTAGATTTGAAGTTGGATCGCATTTAAGTTAATTTAAATAGTCACGCATGACAAGTGGCTGCCATATTGGCCAATGAAGTTCTAGACTCTCCGGAGACTGAATTAGGAGAAGGAAGGTGTGAGTGTTTTCGAAGTTTGGGCCCATTCATTTGCATCCAGGTGGTTACCAGGTGTTTACAGAGCTGAGCAAGGTCGACCATGGCTCATTTCCCTCCTTGACCAGGAGAAGGATGTCACATGAAGCCCTCTGCTGTGACTGCACGTCACAGAGTAAGCCAAGCTGCAACTCACTTGGGGTCCTCGCACCCTGAGGTGGTGCCCATTAGTTAGGGCTGAGTCGGCACCCTCACTCACAGTATCCACACAAATAGAACATTCTCACTGCCCGCGGTTGGGGGCAGGGTGCTGGTGCTCACACTCTGGGCCCTGTGAGTCTTTGGTGTCATCCCCTAGAATGCTCCTATGGGCAGGTTAGGAAGGGGATGCCAGGCAGATGCCCACAGGTGGCCCTTCCTTCATCTCCAGGGTTGGAGAAGGCTTCCTGGAGGAGGCATTGATGAAACCGAGATCTGTTTCTGCTGCAGAGAGCCTCGTGAGTCAGGAGGGCTTGCAGAGTCAGAGGAATCTCAGCAGTTATCAGCACAGTGGTCTCAAAAGTTCTTAAACCACCAGAGCCTCATCAAAGGAAAAACCATTTGAACTCTAACAGGGGGCTGCTTTGATTGGCGGGGGAGGGGGAGAAGGCCGGAGACCTTGTAGGGCTCTACCTTGTCTTCCCTGTGGACCCTGAAGCCCAGAAGGAAGAAACCACAGGACGAGGCTGTCTCCCTACTGACAGACCAAGAAGTAGAGGTCCAGAAAAGTTGAGAAATTTGATGAGGGCACACAGGAAGTCGTGTGATGAATGTTATTGATTGACAGATTTCTGATGGTACGTTCCTGAGCCCTCCCAAAATCCTTGACCCCTTTTTTGACAGACAATAACTTAGTTCGGTTATCAGGTCTTATGAGCAAATGGTGGGAGATCTGTTCCAGGATCAGATGCCCTTTCTGACTTTAATCCCATTAGGAAATGGTGTTTTCTTTCATTGCTATTTTTATTTTGCAGTCTAGCTGAGATTTATAGGTGGCCCTAAGTTATGCATGGTTACCCCTCTTCGCTGCCATGAATCAAATACCCCCAACATGCCAGGTAACAGGCAAAGTCACCTCCCTGTGTCACTTAATCTCCTCGACTTGACTGAGTATTACTGACCTGTTGTATAGATGAGAAAACTGAGGCTCAGAGAAGTGGAGACAGGATTCCAAGCCTGTGCTCTTTGCATTGGAAGATGCCGCCCCCTTAGGAAGTAGGGGATCAATGTTAACGCCCTGCATGAATTAGAAGGTCCTGAAAACATCAGAGTATCACTTCTTCTTCTTCTTCTTCTTCTTCTTTTTTTTTTTTTTAAGATTTTGACAGACAGAAATCGTAAGTAGTCAGAGAGGCAGGCGCAGAGAGAGGGAGAGGTAGGCTCCCTGCCGAGCAGAGAGCCCGATGTGGGGCTCGATCCCAGGACTCTGAGATCATGACTTGAGCTGAAGGCAGAGGCTTTAACCCACTGAGCCACCCAGGCACCCCCAAGAGTGTCACTTCTGGGTGAAGATCAGATGATGCAATCTTCCACAGGGAAGGGGAGGCCAGAACTGAGGCTGAGCACAAGCAGATGGGAAGGAACCGAGCACCCAACAACCATGCTGTGGTGTCTGAAAGTGTAGAAAGAAAGCAAGGAGCAAGCCGACAGAATTTGGAAAGGGAGAAGAGCTTATGGTGGTTAGTGTTAGGGATGGCAGGGGTGGCCAATCAAGGACAGCGTGAGGGATCCTTAAGCTGATGGAAGTGTTCTGTAACCTTCCTGTATCGATGCCAATGTCTGGGTTTGACACTGTGGCGTTATAATATAGTTTCATGGCATGTTATCACTGGGGAAGACAGTGAAAGGCATGTGGAATCTCTCTATATAATTTCTTATAACTCCACATCAATCTATAATGATTTCAACACATTTAATTAAAAAAATACATATGGGGCACCTGGGTTAAGCCTCTGCCTTCAGCTCATGTCATGATCCCAGGGTCCTGAGATCGAGCCGCATCAGGCTCTCCGCTCAGCAGGAAGCCTGCTTCCCCCTCTCCCTCTGCCTGCCTCTCTGCCTACTTGTGATCTCTCTTTCTCTGTCAAATAAATAAATAAAAATCTTTAAATACACACACACACACACACACACACACACACACACACACACACACACCATGGGGAGAAAAGAAAGGAGTTTGGGGTCATTTGAGTCAACGGGGCAGAATTTGATTCCCTTCACACCCTGAAAGCAGTGCTCAAACATTTTTTTGCAGCCCAGGTGTACCACATGTCTGCTTCAGGGGCATCTAGGCAGAGGCACCAAAGCCACACACCCCTGGGAGCCACTATGGTGTAAGGCAATAGGAGAGAGAGGGACAGAGGCCAGTCAGAATCCCCAGAGGGACAGATCCTGGTCAGGCAGGCCATAATCTCTGAATACAAGCTGGGTACCAGGCATTCTCCCAGGGCTGGGGACTCAGGGGTCAGAAAACCAGCATGCCTAGCTGTAATTCTTGTGTTGTAGAGGGCGGGCCAGACAATACACATGGAACAAGGAAGGGAAGACAACATGTCAGAGGCTGATAGGAGCTATGGAGAAGACGAGCACAAAGCGTGACAGAGGGACTGAGGCGGGGCTGCTTTTGCTGGAGTGGTCAGAGAGGGCTTCTCTGAGGAGGTGACATTTGAGGAAGTCCTGAATGACAAGAAGGAGACAGCTGTCTAGGAGGAGCAGATACAAAGTCCCGGAGACAGAATGTGCTTCTTGTGTTTGAGGCGACATGAAAGCCATTGTGTGTAAGGGGTGGGGTGGATGGGAGGAGGGGAGACAGGAGAGACAGACAAGGGCCAGATCCTATAGACTCTTGGAGGCTTTGCTAAGGAGCTGGTATTGAGAAGCCCCTGGAAGATTCTAAGTAGGGGAGGGACATAATCTTCTGTGTGGGGGGTGGATTTTAGAGGGGCAAGGGTGGAAAAGTAGAGGGACATGCTGTGCTATTGCAGCAGTCCAGGCGACGTGGTGGCATGGCTAGGGTTTGGCAGTGGAAATGTTGTGCTTGGAGAGACCCTGGAGGTAGAACCAGTGCTAGTTAGAACATAGGTTGGTGGGAAGAAGAAAAGCCAGGACGACCCTTACGTGTGTCAGTCCCATCCAAGGGGACAGGTCATATTGCTTTGGGCCCTTGTGCATTTCCTTCAGGGCCAGTGCTAGCGATACATGAGGACTGGCTGTGACCAGTGTCTGGGGCGGTGTGGGAATCTCTCCAGCCAGGTTCGCTGACCTGGGTTCTGAGGCTCCTTCTGGCTTTGGGAAACAGAGGACATGCTCACATTGTCCTGTTGGTATCAGCATATCAGGATGGGGTGGAAGTTCCAGAAACCATCCTGGCAGCTGCCCCTTGTGCCCCAGGGAAACTGCCATGTGTCTCTCACCGTCTGGGTCCATTGGCTGCCCCCCAGGCCAGGGCATCTCTGGACACCCGTGACTTGTCCATGGGCCTGACCCAGCTGTCTTTGTTCACCTGGAGCCACACTGGCCTCGAGTTTCACTCTGTGGATCTCCCACGCCCAGTTCACAGCAAGGACACTTGGCTCAGACTGGCTGGTTCCCCACAGGGCGTGTCTGCGGGGCCAAGGGCGCAGGCCAGGCCCAGGCTCAGGCAGTGGGAGTCCTTGACATCTGTCCTGAAGGTCATTGTCTTTGGCTTGTGCATATATTCTTGACCTTGTCAGGGCTAGAAGGTTGTGGAAGCTGAGGTACCAAGGGCTGGCTATGGCCCCCGTGGACATGGCAGGTCCCAGGGTTTGTGGACTCACTGGTTTCAGGGTCTGTCCTGTATACAAAAGTCATGTCCTCCAGGAAGACAAGTGTCAGTTGGACAGGAAGCTGTCTCCTCAGAGCAGGGCAGTGGGGGTGTCAGCGAAGGGGTCCTTGTCTCCGCAGAGAATGGATCAGGGAGATATTGGCTCTGGGTGGAATGAGAGGTTCTGATAGTATCTAAAAATCTGATGGGGGTGCCTGCATAGCCACCACCCAGCCTGTTCCCAGTGACTTCGTGCTTCTCCAGTCTGTCTGTGAGGAGGGTTAGAGGTTGTGTGACACAAGGTCCAGCCCTAGGCCCAGAGGGAGCAGGTGGTGTCAGGAGGCCCTTCTAGCATCTTGGCCGTTCTTGTTCTGTGATGGTTCCGGGCCTTCCTGGCTGTGCTCTGACAGACAGGAAAGCAGACCCTGGGAAGGGGGCTCCTTCCTGGGGCCACAGCATCGCTCCCTTCTCCTGTTGGGGCTTCTGCATCCAGGGCCTGTGGTCCACAAGCCGGACGCTCCCAGGCTGGGTGGGCTGGGCAGTGTCCTCTCGGGAGCAGCTTCCTCTGAGGGTCCATCAGGCTTGGTTTCCCTGCATGGCCGGCTTGTGTTCAGTCAGTGTCCAGATGGGCTGGGCGCCCCCAGCAGAAGGGCTCGCGAAGGGGAGGCGCCCTTTCCCTGTGGCCTCCAGTGAGGTGCTGTGTTCACCTGGATGCTCGGACAAGGCTCTGGGGCACCGCTGTGCTTTTTCCTGGGCCACGGGGTCCTGCCGCTCTGGCTGTTCCTGGTGATTACCAACACGGAGGGGCGGAGGGAGGTGCACAAACTTCGGAGTCAGGTGGCCCTGAGTTCCCGCCTCACCCCTGCCATTTGCACCTTAGCGCCCTTCTGGGCCGCATCTCCAGGTGTCTCAGCTACAGATAGCGCCATGCTCTCCATTCAGTCTCTGTCCTTCCTCTTCTTTTCTCGAACCCACTGGGCCTCAAGCAGAGTTGGTCCGTGGACAAAAGGCTCCCACGCCAGCCTCCCTGTGAGGGACAGCCTCGTGTGGGAAGCTGGCTGCTGGAGCTGTAGAGCAGGGTCAAGAACAAAACATCGGGGTCTGCGGGGCCCTCTGGAGACCCCGATGGACCCCACCTGGAGAACCATCGTTCTGTTTTAGTGTCTTTCTTCTCCTTCTTTTTGAAGAAAATCGACCAAGTTTATTTTTTATGTATTAATTTTTTCATTTTAATTCCAGTGTAGTTAAATACAGTGTTCTGTTAGTTTCAGGTGTTCTAAACATCTGCTCCTCCTAACACAGGCTAGACACGGGTTTTGGGGGCCCTGAAAGTAGGATGCCCTTGACTTTGGCTCTCATTGCAGAATACTGGAAGAGTTTATTTGAACTGGGTTATTGTTCCTGCACTTTCTCCTGCTCCTGAGATGACAAGCCTCAACTTGCACTCGTAGGATCTGTCCCTTGACCAGAGCCCACAGTTCAGGGCCCCCCTTTATTCAAAGGAGGGGTTAGACTCCTAGTATCCATGTGACAGGTGCAGAAGCAAAGTCTGGGCCCAGGCCTCTCAGCTGGAGAAATACCAAGAATAAAGGGTACAAACCAGATGGATCATGGTTTGAATCCAGGCCCCAGACTTTATGGCTTGGGTGGTTTGGGGTGTGGTAGGTAATGCCTCAGTTTCCTTACCTATAAAATGGGAAGCAGAGATTGTTTTGAAGACGAAAGTAAATAGTATTTGAAATGCATGGCACTTGGAGTGAACACTTAACTAATTCCCTACTATGGGCTAGACAATGCACAAGAGACCCCTTGGAGAACCTGACCCCTATCCTCAAAGGCCACAGAGCAGTGGACAAGCAAATTCCTGCCCCCTCCCTATGAGTTTTCTGGTTTATGAGGGGCTTCCACACATACCCTGTGATTTCATCACAATAACCATCCTAGGCGGTAGGTATAAAGGTAGGGTCATTTCCACATTATGGACAAAGACACCAAGTCCTGGAGAGGTGAGAAGGAACTTGGCTGTGGTTTCGTCACCAGAGTTTGCCAGGGCTGGACCAGAGGCTGGTCTCTGACTTTTAGGAGGAGGTCCTTCCTCCGTACCTTTGCCTCCCAAAGCCTGATCCACAGACCAGCAACATCGGCGCACTTGGACCCGTTAGAAATGCAGATCTCAGGCCTGACCCTGGATCTTCTGAATCAGAACCTGCATTTTAAGAAGACTGCTCAGGTGTGCCCACAAGCAATTTCGAGAAACTTGACTGTAAACCAGGCATATCACTTCTAGTTGAGGGTCAAACGATGACTTGTCGGCAAGCCGGGATTCCTATCTTTAAACAAAAGAATGTAACTCGGTTGGGTGGCAGCATAGTGTGGGTAGCTACATGGCACAGCTTTGGACTTGGACTTTCAAATTCTGGCTCTACCACTTCTCAGGTCTTTGACTCCACGGTGCATTGTGTGATCTCTCCAAGCTTCCATCTCTACCACCCCAAGGTGCATCATAAGAGTACCTACCTTAAGATGACTTTTGTTTGCATTGGAAGTGGTAGTTGGTAAGAGGCAACATTCCTTGAGGGCTTTCTTGGGACGGGCACTGCGGTCAATGCTTCATAGGAGCAGAGTCCCACTGGCCACTTGGGCAGCCTCAACCAGTGTTTGCTTTCATCATGACCTCCTAGGACTGGAGAGTGGGACTTAACACATTTCACAGTACTTATGGAAAGAGGAGAATGGTTATCTCAAGTGCCCTAAGGCTTTGATGATCTCCCACGTTAAATGTATCCCTAGATACAAAGTTTTTCTAGCACTCACATAGTCATGAACTTGGCCTCTGAATGCTCAGACTCATCAGATATTGCAGAATGCTCTGAGAAGCTCCTTTCCAGCTCAAAAATTCTGTGATATCCATGTGCTTGATAGGGTAATTCTGAGCTGCCTAACCATTTAAAATGATAGCATCCCAGAGATGTCAGAACCCTATTGGTCACCACACCCAGCCACCTCATTCTGCAAATGTGAAAAGTGAGACTTAGAAAGGTCCAGGGACTTGCCTGAGGTCACACAGATGGTTAATAGCAGAAACAGAGCAAGAGGAGAGCTCCCCACCCTTAGTCCCATGCTTTTGCCTTAAGAATATTTCTTAAGGGCTTGTGTCATGCAGGGTGATGCTTAGAAGCTGGGCATATAGGCAGTGAGCAATATAGCACGTATCTATTCCCTGGAGCTTACATCCTAGTGGGAGAGGACAGAAAGAGCAAGAAAGCAAAGAATGAGACAATTTCAGATGTTGATATCTGCATAGAAGGAGGTCCAATGGCATAACGTGCTAGCAATTGATTTGGACAGGGAGGCGCTAGGACTGTCAGAGAAGTCCTCTCTGAGATGCATTTGAGATGAGCTATGAATAAAGCGAGGAGTGAGTTGTGCAGGAGTGGGGATAAGAAACTTCCAGGAAGAGCCAACCTATTCCCACTTGGTGGTTCTTAATCCTGCTATGAACGGTCATAGGTCAGGTTCCTCTAGGTGACCCCTGGAGTGGAGGCCTGTGTGCAGGGGGATTACTGGGAGGGAGGGGATTGGGTTGAGCAGAGGGAAAGTTGGACTGTGGTGCATTTGCAACAAGGCTCAATTCTATAGGGTTTTGGAACTGAGATGGTTCTTCAGAATTGTCGCACATGGAGCCAAAGGGGCCAGACCTTTGTCCCCATGCAACTGATCAATCATTGGTACAGGCTGCTTTTAGGGAGCATGTGTGGCTCCTTTTGGTGATGCAGTTTGGGTAACACAGTACCCTTTGGTGAAAGCAGTGCTAGGGAGGATTCAACTGTGAGCCAGCAATGTTCCCAGCAGCTGGGACAATGACGGCCTCATTCTGGGCAGCACGTTAGCATCGACCACAGCCTGTCACTAGGACACCAAAGAATTTTTGCTGGTAGGACTGTACCACTGAAGGAAATAGGACATCTTTATCTTGATTTAGTTTTGCATTGTCCGAATATTTGTTTATTTCTCACATTCATTGTTGATGTTTTACTGCCTTCCAACTGTTGGGCCAATGGGGCAGTAATGAGCTGGGTACATTTCCCATCCTGGACTTTACAGGCCTCTGGGTGGAGAGAGAAAAGTCAACAAGGGAGACAGTTAAGTATCGCCATGTAGCTCTTCCAATCAGTGGATTGAACAAAAATATTTCTTCTGTAATAGATACTGCCGTCACTTAAACATTCATATCCGTCAATGAGAGCTTTACATGATGTATCACATCTGAATAAATTCATCCTTATTTAATGGGCAGAGGTCACGGGGATCTCATAAACCCATTTGGTTAGCTTCTTTTGGGAAGAGGAAGGAGGGAAGGGAGAGATAAATTGCCCTGTACAACTGAATAATAATAAATAGAGCAAATATTTGCTGAGTCCCTTACACTGTGTCTGGTGGTGTTCCGAGCCCTACGTAATGAATTGGCTCTCTTGGTCCTCCCAACTTCTCTGTAAGACACATTATTGTCATTTCATTTTACAGATGAGGAAATCGCAAGAAATTTAAGAATTCTTTTTTTTTTTCAAAGATTTTATTTATTTATTTGACAGACAGAAATCACAAGTAGGCAGAGATGCAGGCAGAGAGAGAGGGGAGGAAGCAGTCTCCCTGCGGAACAGAGAGCCCGATGCAGGGCTCGATCCCAGGACCCTGAGACCATAACCTGAGCCGAAGGCAGAGGCTGAACCCACCGAGCCACCCAGGTGCCCTGAAATTTAAGAATTCTTGAGTCATTTTTACAAAATGGTATATAAAGGCAGCATTTAAAAAAAGAAGCTAATTAATAAATCTAAAATTATGTGGGCCCCCAAATTTCATTCTGACTTTGTTGAATGTATATGAATATATTTCATAGTTTCTATCAATCCAGATGTGTTAGATTGCATTGTCCCTTTGTAGTTTTATGACATGTCGGGATCATATTTTTCCCCTTAATGCTCATCTATGGGGATCATTTTGGAAAGCAATAGGGAAAAATGGCTTCCTTCCTTCCTTCAAAGGTTTCTGTTTGGATTGGCCTGTGGCTACTGATCTGGACTTCAATCCAGGCCATTTTCAGGACCTGGGACAAGCAGCAGGGTCAGAGTAGAAACAGAAGAAAGCCTTTGGATGAATGTCCATGAAAACATTTGAGAATGAGAAAACACTGTCAATGCGATATATTTGCTCTGTCATTATCATTTGGATTTCTATAATTATGTATCAGGTTTGACTCCAGTTTCTTCAGATAAAAGCCAAGACTGGTATTTCCAGTAAGCATGATCTGTTTGAGTGGATGGTATTCCCGTTTAATAAAGCTTCATCTCTATTCATGGTGTAATGCGGAGATCACAAAAATGGACGGGACAGGCAGGTCAAATGAACAGCCCGTGCAAGACTGGGAAGGGGTGGCCCCTGGGGAGCCTGGGGGTCCCAGGGCGGCCATGGGCCATGCCAGCTCCAGGGGAGCCCTGCCCATGGGAGTGTTGCACAGTGTTAGTGAGAAATACACGTCTTTCGTGTAAAATCTTCTGATTCTTAGGCAACTAATTCAGAATTTTACCATTACATTTTACCATTACATACATTTTGTGTATGCCAGAGAAAACATGTCCGCAGACAGATTGAGGGGCTGCACTGGATGCAGGATCTGACACGGTGGGAGAGATTCTGGGTGGGTAATTAGGAGGCCGGCCAGGCCACAGGATGCTTGATAAATCTCACTGAAGGAACTTGAGTTGGTGCTTTAATCTCTAAGATTTTGGGCAAGCCATATGTTCTTTTTTTTTTTTTTTTTTTAAGATTTGATCTATTTATTTGTCAGAGAGAGTGAGAGAGAGAACACAAGCAGGGAGTGTGGCAGGCAGAGAGAGAAGAAGATTCCCTGCTGAGCAGGGAGCCCGATGAGGGACTGGATTCCAGAATCCTGGGGTCATGACCTGAGCCGAAGGCAGACACTTAACCACGCGGGCGTCCCAAGCCATGTGTTCTTGATCAGCTTCATGGTCTCCAACTATACAAGGAAGTTTTGCAAATTTACAAGATTCACCATGTTCACATAGGCACCTACCACTGCCAAAGTAGGGGGCCCACTCCATGCATGTTTGGTCCCGGTGATTCCCCCAATGTTTAGCAGGGGTTCTCCACGTTGGTGGTACATTCAAATCCCCTGGGAAGCAGAAATATCCCCACCAGGCTGCATATCAGACTTCTCACACCAGAGACTCTGAGAGTGAGATCTGAGCCTGTATTTTGTTTTCAGTCTTCCCAGCTGGTTCCAGTGCTGGCCAAGGTGGAGAGCCATGGCCTTAATGTATCTCTCAGAAATGTCTTCAGAGAGATACAGAGAGACATTTTGTCCATTCCTGGAGTTCCCCAGGGAAGGTCATTTTTCATCATTTAAGGAGGGGGTCACACTTTGGAAATAGTTGAAAAACAAAAGTCCATCAGATCAAATCAGCAATGCCTTTTGGACTGTTTCAAAAAGTGAGTTAGGTTATTTTCTAAATAAGGAGATTAAATCCATGGTGTGGTTAGGAGTTGGCTTGGACAAAGGCAACTCCTTCCAAAGACTGTCATGAGCATGGGTGACAGTGCAGTAGGCAGGCGCATCGGGGAGTCTCGAGGTCCCGCGGAGAGGCTTCTGATGACCACCCAGTGTCATGACCTTCAGTGGACGCTCTGAGCTCCAAAACATGCCAGCTGCCTTTACCAGAGTCCAGAGTGCATTTGAAAGAATTAAAATCATTATTTCCTATAAGGCACAGCTGGCTGTGAGGTCTGGATATAGACAAATTCTGTGATGTGGAAAGAACTTTATCACTAGTCCTTGCTCAATGGCGGTATCAGTAGAAATGTGAAAAAGATTTCCGTTCCCTGGTTAGCTTTCTATAAAAGACCAACCCTAAAGGCTCTCCTTGGCAACCCTGTTGTGACCCCTCTCTTGAGAGCTTTTTCTAGATCTTCACTTAATAAGCTTCTATCGCTTTACTCTCTCTCTCTCTCTCTCTCTCACACACACACACACACACACACCCCACACACACACATGCACAGAACTTTTTGAAAAGGGGATCTGTGATCTCAAGGAGTACATTGTGGGGACAGCATGAGTTTGGGGTAGGTCTTGCCCCCACTGCATTCAGCCACCCCCTTCACCAGCTTTATAGCCCTGGGCCTTTGTCTCTCCAGGCCTGAGTGGTCTGGCCAGGGGCTTGGGATGTGCCAGACCCACCTGTTGGTAAGGGCTGCCCATCTTCCCCTTCTCCTCCAGTTAGCACAACTGCCATGAGGGCACAAAGAGCCCAATAGTGCTTCCGAGACACAGGGATGGGCCAGGTGATGGTGGTTGAGGAAATTGTGAGTCTGGAAAATGCTACTCATGAGGGTCACTTCTTGTTTTATTTTATTTTGTTTTAATTTAGTAAGAACATGACATGAGATTGGCCCTTTAAAAAAAAATTACTTATGGGGCGCCTGGGTGGCTCCGTGGTTTGAGCCGCTGCCTTCGGCTTGGGTCATGATCTCAGGGTCCTGGGATCGAGTCCTGCATCCGGCTCTCTGCTCAGCAGGGAGCCTGCTTCCCTCTCACTCTCTCTGCCTGCCTCTCTGCCAGCTTGTGATCTCTCTCTGTCAAATAAATAAATAAAATCTTAAAAAAAATTTTTTTTTAAAAATTACTTATTTGAGAGAGAGAGAGAGAGAGAGCATGAGCAGGAGGGGCAGAGGGAGTGAGAATGTCAAGCAAACTCCACACTTAGCACAGAGCTATATGGAGCTCTGTCTCACAACCCTGAGATCACAACCTGAGCCGAAAGTTGGATGCTGAACCAAGGCACCCCGAGATCTATCCTTTTAATAAAATTTTGGTGTACAACACGTATCGTTAACTATAGGCAGGATGTATAGTACATCTCTGGGCTTATTTGTCTTCCCGAATGGAAGATTTATGCCCATTGAACAGCAGCTCCCCATTTCCCCTCCTCCCGCTCAGCACCTGGAAACCACCACTCTTTGATGGTGAATCTCCGACTCTGAGACTTTGACTACTT
The DNA here is from genome assembly GCF_963455335.1 of Martes martes. NCBI lineage: Eukaryota > Metazoa > Chordata > Mammalia > Carnivora > Mustelidae > Martes > Martes martes. The sequence goes on from NC_137891.1 coordinate 159,435,458, forward strand.
TTGACTACTTTGACTACTACTTTCATGTGGTGGGATCCTGCAGTAATCGCCCTTCCATGACTGTTTATTTCCCTTAGCAGAATCTTCTCAGGTGTTCATCCATGTTGTCATGTTTGGCAAGATTTCCCTTTTGTACAGTCGAATAATCGTCCATTGTCTGTATATTCCAGATTTTTTTTATCCGTTCATCTATTGATAGACACTTAATTGGTTTCCACCTCTTGGCTACTGGGAATGATACTGTAGTAAGCACAGAGTGCTAATGTCTCTTCAAAGTCCTTTTTTTCAATTCTTTTGGGCAAATATCCAGAGGTGGGATTACTGGATCAGACGGTAATTGTATTTTTAATTTTGGAGAGACTTGCCTGCATGGAGGTTGTACCAATTTACAACCCTACTAATGGTGTGCAAGGGTTCCAATTTCACATGGGTCACTTTTAAGTGTTCTGCTGATGTCCTCCTCAGTCTTCTGATGACAGTCTCTGTGTGGGGAGACCCAGGGCCCCTGGCTAGAAGTCTCTGTCCTTTGTGAATGTGGCCACTTGGGTCAGGCAGTTCATTCATGCCGCCATGTTTACGGAAAAATTACCAGGTGCCTGTCCTTGTCCCATGACTTCTTGTGTTGCGGGAGCTTACGTTCTTGGGAGGGAAGACAGACAATAAAGAAACAAGTTAATGTACGATTTTTCAGGTGGTGGTGAGTCCTGTGAAGATGAAGGTGAGGAGGGAGAATGGTCAGTTTCCTCAACCGCCCTTGGAGGGGTGGTATCATACCCATTTCATGTGATGGAACTGAGGCTCTTGGGGGAGTTAAGTACCTTTCCAAGGTCCTGCAACTCTTGAGTGTTGGAGTCCAGGCTCAAACTCAGGGCTGCCTGACTCCGTGCACAGGACTTACGGCCAGGATGGGGACTGGAGTGTAGAGGTGACAAGGTGGTCTCGTGTCCTCAGGTCGTGTTCAGCCTGGCACGGAAAAGGACAAGTGGAGCAGCCTCCAGCTAACTTAGGACTGTTTTCTTGGGGAGCTGGGCACCATCCCAGGAGCCCCTGTATGGCCTGGGGCTCCCAGAGGGGTTCCCCATGATCTTGGGGGAGTTTACTGGTTGAGCAAGTGCAGGAAGGGCTTTTAAAGCCGAGGAAAGAGCCCTTGAAACGGCAGGGAGACCAGAGTCATGGCTTGTTGGGAAACTAGAAGCGAAATCACAGATGCTTCTCAGGGGTGTTCTTTGATGCCAGTCTTTAAAGAAGCCAAAGAGATGTCCTAGGGGTCCCGGGGCCTGTGCCTCCCCTGCCCACCTTCTCCCTCCTTTCCTCTCCTCTTTCACTCCTGTCCCTCCCCATCCAGCATCTCTGTCTCCCTAGCTGTCCCCCACCACTTTCTCCCAATAAGCCTTTAGAAAAGGCAGGCCCTGCTGAAATGGCCCAGCGAATTAGCATCAATAGGGTGTAAGTGTAGCCTTGAAAAGAGCCATCCTCCTGTTCGGCACTGTGACTCAGGTCTACAGGGATAATGTAATTACTAGAGTGTTTTGTGTATTTATTAACGATCCAGATCTGGGGCCTCCAATTGCTCGGGTCTCTTCTTGAAACAGAGCCCGGAGTTAACCCAAAGATAGAAAGAGCTTCTCTGGTTGGAATGAGTGAGGGGCCGGGGGAGCAAGCCTGGCTGGCCCGTGGCTCACTGTCCCCAGCCAGCCTGTCACTGGCAGTGCCTTGGGTGTCTTACTTGCAGCCTCTGTGGTACCCCGAAATGATGTAAAAATCAGCTTATCTAGAAGGAGGCATAAGAAGGGTGGTAGTTGGCAGGTGACGGTGACTGGGCAAAGCTGGCAAGTAGCAGCTGGGAGGGGGGGTCACCAAGTCAGCCAGTAGGGCGAGGGGTAGAAACTGATGCAGGAACAAAAAATGAGGTGTTTTGAGGTATTAAGGGGTTGCCAATGGGGACAGTGAGCAGCACACTCCTGGTGGCCAGTGGAAGAAGCCAGCGTACTGTGGGTTTGTGGCGTGACCAGAAGGTACCTCTCCCTCCGTCTGGGTTCAGGTCCCTTGATTATTTTGGAAGAATGCCCTGATCTTTATGTCAGTGGTAGCTGGAGCTTGGGGGGAAGTCTGGTCACTGCCTTCTCTGGGCAGCTGTTTCTCTGGGCCAGGTGCAGTGGGGGCAGGGAATTGCTTTGGGGAGAGGAAAGAGCGGGGACCTTGGAGGCAGACAGTTGTGGATTCCGGGAGACCTGGGGAAGAAACCACATCTCTCTGAGCTTCACTTTCTCCAGCTGTGGTGCAGAGGTCCCAGGTTCTCTACCAAAGAAGAAACAGGGTGATGTGGCCTGCTGGTGCCAAGGGCGTGGAGGCCCAGTGTCATCGGTAGTCAAGACTACCGCCTGAACAGATTTCAAAGTTATTGCCGCTTCTTCCCATTAAAGTAATATGCGTTTGTTGTAGATTATTTGCAAAAGACACACACGTATCTAGAGGAAAAGGAAATCACCCATTATCCCACCACCTGGTGACTTTAATGCTTTCATGTATCTAATGTAACATATATTAAATTAATATCCTGGTAATGTTTTGATGTATTTCCTTCGTCTTTTTTCTATGTGTTTATACACATATTCTTAGAAATGACTTTTGCTCTATGTGTAATTTTTTTTTTTTTTTTTTTTACTTTTCTCTTCGCCTCTCACAAACGTATTCCTATTGAATAATTGACAATTATTTTGAAAACTGGTTTATCGGTGCCTGCATGATATTCTATCATTTTGATCCACCATAATTTACATATTCGGTCCCTGTCCCCAGTGATCATTTAAGATGTTCCTAGTTTTTGCTAGTCTTAATTATAGCGAGTAATATCGATTAGCAGTGAATATCCCTCTCCATATTCTTTGGGATCATCCCTGATTATTTGATTGAATTAAATTCCTGGGAATATGTTACTGGATCCAAGGGAATATGAGGCTCTTTATTGCTGAACGGTAAGGCTGTATCAGTTTACACCCCTGCGCTGGGTTTGGAAGGAGTGTTGCTGTCTGAGGTTACAGTTCCTCTCCTGTAAAATGTAGATAGTAGTTTGAACTTGACAGTTTTCTTAGTGCTGAATGGGGTTGTGTATGGGAAGAGTAAAGCCCCTGACCTCGATGTCTGGTGCCCTTTTTCCTTTATTTTCTCTCTTGTTCAGCCTAATTGTTTTAGGAGATAAACCACATTGTCACTGCCTTGGGCACCTCACACCCATACACTTGTATTGAAAACCCTGAATTACTGCCACTACCAGTCCCAACCCATGCACCCTGTTTAGAATCTCCCGGCTCCTAGAATGCCTCCATCCTTCACACAGCCTCTCCCAGCGGCAGGACAGTGCTCAGCCCCTTGCCTCTGTGACAGTGACCTGGGGAAGCTGCATGGAAAAGAGGAATAAACCTTTTTACAAAATGTGGATTAACGAGTGATAAAATATGCAGAGAGCTCACAGATTCTGGAAGAGAAAGGGGCGGCCCCACTTGTGAGAGAGAAGACTTCAAGTAAGTCCCATACTGGCATAAGAAGGTAATGTTGGCACAGCCTAGCAGGGTAGCCACGTCTGACTGTACAAGTCACGCACTGCACAATTTTGGGTGCCTCGTTCACAGGATGGCTCGTCACTCAGGGCTGCAGGAAGGTGGAGCTACTTATGGGGGTCTCTGGAGGTTAAGGTCAAAAGTAATGAGGAGTCAATGAGTTACTGCATATAAAGAACATTTAGAGCAGGGCTTGGAATCAGTGATCACTGATAAATGTTAACTCTCGTTCTTATTCATGTGAGTTAATGTTCCTAGTGTTCGTGGGAAGGACTAGCTTGTCACAAACAACATAGGCCAGACACCAAAAATATCTTTCTAGTTGCTTAGGCCTGACATGAAGATAAAGCTATGTTGTATAAACGTGCTCCGAACACTGAAAAGCTCTGTGCAGATTAAATCTGTTACTTGAGTCCACAAACCAGCATCTTTGCTTCTGTTGCCTCCTTTGAAATAGCAAGTAACCAGACTTTTCTGTGCCAAGAGAGAGCTACTGGCAGGAGTTTGCTGGTGTCCTAGCGCCCTCGTGGAATGACCAGGGCCTAGAAACAGAGCTATGTGTACTCCTAGGACACCAGAAGGACAGACAAAAGCCACTCTCTCCCTACCCACCTACACACTGGGTGTTAATTGTGTTTCTTTGTTGCCCTCCCCAAAGGCTGGGAAGGAATGTGCAGCTGAGGCAGAATTCCTCTTCTGTCCGTCCCCCCGAGGTCACCGCTCTGGGGTGGCTGGTGCCTAAGGAGAGTGTAGAATGAGGTTGAGGGCAGAGCCAGGAGCAACCAGCCACCAGCTGGGAGGAAGTCCGGGATGCTGTGTCCTCTCTGGAACTGCAAGTCAAAAGGGAAAGTACCAGAGGCCTCCCAGCATGAAACGCAGAGCGTGGGCCCTGCAGCCAGGCTGACTGAGTGCCAATCTGTCACTCATTCTGTGACCTTGGTCGAGTTACTCAGACCAAGGCCAGTTAGGGTTTCAACAGATGAATTTTAGGAGATGCAATTCAGTCCTTAGGATTAGGGAGAGTGGGACTGTACAAAATCATCAAAAGGAAGTAAACATAGCAAAGAATAGGACATGAGTGCTTAAGCGAGGGACAGGTCTCAGCCACATTCTACAAACATTAACATGTTTCTTCCAGATTCAGAGCAACGTAAACCAGAAGACGTTTGGGGTGGATGGAGAGCTCCCTTTTCTGGTTAAAGATGCATTATGTGAGGAAAAGAGAGTGTAGTACATTTTGAGAAACCACACTGATACCCCCCTACCCCCAGTCTGGAGACTTCAGGGGTATGGTTGGACTGGGAAAAATGCAGAACAGCCTTCTTGGAGCTCCTCTCCTCTCTCTCCTGGTAAGTACTAGTGTCCAAAGATGGAGGCCAGACGAACTCCCAACCACTCAGCTATTCTTTCTTTGTCCCCAGAAAAGGATGGGGCATAGTCTCTCCGAAATTAACATAGAATATGAGCAGAACAAAGAAGGATGGTACTAGTTCTTTGAGAAGGCTGTCAACAATTCCTCCCATCCCTCTATACACCCACTGGTCTGCCCACCCAGGAGCGGGTCCCTTGAATCTGACTGGTCTTATGACTTGTGACTTGCTTTGCTCAAAAGAGGTGGTGAAAGTGACACCCATCAACTCTAGCCCTAGACCTTTGGAGACCGGGCAGCTTCCACGTTTATTCCCTCAGAACCCAACTGCAGTGTAAAGAAATCCAGGCAATCTTTCCGGAGGGAGAAGCCAGGGAGGACAAAAGACCGCATGAGGAGAGAGAGAGGCCACACGGAAGAGAGCCTAGGTGCCCAACCAACAGACTGAGTGAGGCCATCTCGGGCCCTTCATCCCCAGTCAAGCTGCCCAGTCAGTGAGCCCTGCACAGATCCCTGACCAACAGAACTGGGAGCAGTACTTCTGGGTATTTGAAGGCACTGCATTTTGGAGTCACTCGGTAGGTAGCAATAGGTAGAGGAAGGCGGACTTTCCCATCAAAATGGCGTGTGTACTTGAAGCCCGCTCTTCAGAGGCCAGACGTATACCAGACCCAAGGAAATGCCCTGGTCTGGAACTGAGAAAAAGTTAGAGTGAGTGAGTGCCCAGAGACAGTGGTGTGGCCTGAGACTGCCCAAAGCCCAGCCTCATCCTCCTCTCCATCTTGTTCAGGCAACGAAAGGACTGAGCAAATCATGGACACTCATCTCTCTAGTTCTAAGGAGAGTCATCAAACTGTGCCTAGGAAATTGGGAAGTGGAGCCTAAGGAAAATCTACCCATATCATTTGGGGACTATCAGGGCCCCAAATAGAACTGAGATGAACCGAGATAAGGAACAAGGGGGAAAAATGAGACCTAGGCAAAAATTCTGCTTCCTCTTCTTTGCCTTCTCCAAAAAGAAGAAATGGAACATGGCAGGAAAAAAAAAAAAAAAAAGATGAAGGAAGAGCTCATTTTGGAAGAACATTTACTCCAAGATACAGAAAGTGATTGTCTAACCCAATTGTTTGTGTAGTATGAAGGAAATCACAAGAAAATGGACTTTATGAAACAAGAGGAAAAATAAGAGACAGTAAACAGTGACATGAATAAGGAACTGGCATAATTAAGGCAGGAAATTGATGATAATAGTACATTGCAGAACTCGGAGTGCTTTGGAAATAGCAGGGAGTAGAACCATCACGGCAAAAAATTAGTGACATGGCATGGTGGAATTACATAAAATACAGAGGAAAGGGCAAAGGGCAAAATGTGTGAACAAAAGTAATAGTTATAGAGAAGAGACGAAATACGAAGCACTGTAGTTTATGATTTCCATGTAGACAATGGAACAAATGAAAGACAAAAATACTAAAACACGTTATAGGAAAATGTATCTGAAATGAAAGAATCATCACTTTGCAGAAAGGGCTCACCAACAGGGAATGAGAAGTTCAAAAGCATTCAACAGACTTCTTTTGAGCCCTGATTTCATTTTCAGGTCCTGTGCTGGGGGATTAGGGATACCAAGAACAATTTGGAAATAGAGCCTGTCTTCATGAAGTTCACAATTCCTGGAGAAGGCTGATAGTAAGCACATAATTATCATAACCACTGACTGTTACTATGGGGGATGAAAAGTGTGCTCTGGGGACCCATTGTAGGGAGGGATCTGGGGGTCACTAGCCACATCTCCATGGCAGGGGACATTTCATCTCCATACCTTCATAACAATCCCCTTGTCCCTTTGCAGTTAATCTCTGTTCTTGCCCGTAGCCCCAGGCAACCACTGATCTACTTTCAGCCTCCATAAACTAACCTTTTCTGGATATTTTATTTAAATGCATCCATACAATATGTGGTTTCATGTCTGAATTCTTCTACTTAGCACAATGTTTTTGGGTCATCTTCATTCTTGACGAATATTTTCACTCAATATAGAGTTCTGGGTTTATTTATGTATTTGTTTCTTTCAGCACTTTAAGGATGTTGTTCCCCTGTCCTCTGGCTGCCATTACATTTTTTCTAATGAGCAGTTACTTGAAATTTGATGCTCTGTATGTGATGTGTCATTGTCCTTGGGCCATTTTCAGGATTTTCTCTCTATCTTTGGTTTCCTGCAGTTGTTCTGTGAGGGATCTAGGCATCTAGTTTTCCACATATCTTATCTGCCTGAAGTTCACTGAGATTCCTGAATCTATAATTTATGTTTTTTGTTTTTTGTTTTTTTACAAAATTTGGGAAAATTTCAGCCATGATTTATTCAAATATTTTTTTCTACCCCCATTTTCTCTCTCCTCTCCTTCTTGGACTCCAACTGTGTATGCTAAATCTTTTTGTATTGTCCTTCAATTCTTGAGTCTCTGTTCATTCTTAAAAATCTTTTTTACCAGGGCACCTGGGGTGGCTCAGTCGGTTGAGAATCCAGCTCTTTTCGGTTGAATGTTTCAGCTAAGGTCATGATCTCAGGGTCCTAGAATCGAGCCCCTTGTTGGACTCCATGCTCAGTGCATTGTGTGCTTGAGATTGTCTCTCTCTCCCTTTGCCCCCATCCCCACCCTTTGTCCCTCTTTTTTCTCTCTGATCTTGAGACTGGATAATTTCTGTTGCTCTGCCTTGAGTTCACTGTCTCTTACTTCTGTCATCTTCATTATGCTTTCAAACTTGTCTAGTGAATTTTTATTACCAACATTGTATTTTATAATTTTAGAATTTCCTTTTGGTTTTTCTTTTATAATTCATGTTTCTCTGGTGATGTTTCCTATCTTTACATTCACTGTAAGTGAATCATTAAGTGTAGTTATGATAGCCGCTTTAAAATTCTTGTCTGCTAAGTTTAAGATCTGGGTTATCTTGATGTTGATCTCTGTTGATTATCTTTTTTCTTGAAAATAGATCATGTTTACCTTTCTTCATGTATCAAGCAATTTTGGACAACTATGTGAACAATCCTGGACATTGCTAATGTTTTGTGGTGGAGACTCTGGATTCTTATATATTCTTCCAAAGAGCCTGTTGATTTTGTTTGTTTGTCTGTTCACCTATTTTGGCAGGCAATTAACTTGGTTGGATCCAAGCTGAAAACTCACTCTCTTGGGTAACAATTTAAAAGTCGATCTATTTGTTTGTCCTTACCAATGCTTCTCAGAGTCTAATATGCACATGCATGGCTAGTGGATCCAGAGATTTGGGCAGAAATTTTAATTTGGGAGTACATTTCTGGATCTCTCTTTCCTGGGATGCCCCACTCACTTCCTATTATTGCCAGTGTAGGAGTTTAAGCCACCCCCAAGGCCGTATGGACTGCCATTAGTCTAAAAGCTGCCAAAGTGTGAAACTTACCCCATGCCAGTGTTGACTTCCCTCCAGACCCTCCTGGTTTTTTGGGTTTTCACTCTCCAACACCTTTGGGTCATTGCTTGTTGTTGTTTTGAATATATAATTGCTATTGCGAAGGAGGGTCGGTCCAATGGGGTCTTACTCAGCTATACCAGAAGCTTAGTGAGTGCTTTTACATCTGGATATAGTTGATTTTAAAAATCAGTAGATGGGTTAGACATCTGGTAGGACACAAAAGAACAATGTATTAGGAAACTAGAAGGTGGAACCCAGGAAATGACGACATTATCAAACGGTAAGAGGGAGAGGTGAAAGTATAAAAAAATAGGAAAGAGAAAAGAAAGTTCTACGTAGGTCTAAGAAGAACTCCAAAAGGAGAGATGAGCAAGAATGGAGAAGAAGCGATAAACAAATGAATGATGTCAAGAGCTTTTAGTAATTGAAGATGCAAGTCTGTAGCTAAAGGAATCACAAGGATCTCCAAGAAGGATAAATGAAACCAACACTATGCTTTGCAATTGTGGTGGAACTGCAGAATACCAGTGACATAAAGAGATTGCAAAATAACTGTAGAAGAACACATCATCTACAAAAGAGAAATGATTTGATTTAGACACCACCACAACAATGGGAGCCCCATGACACCACTGCCATGAAATTACCCTTCAATTTCTGAGAGAAAAGAACTAGTGTAGAATATTATACCTTGCTAATCTATCACTCGAGAATAAGCTAAAATAAGCCCCGCTACATAATAAACTTTGGGGAGATAGAAGTTGAACCTGGGCGGGAGGAAGAGAGAATAATGTTGGGCACAGAAACAGTAAACGTGAATACGTAGAAATGAGCATTCACTTTTTAAAACAACAATAACTACAAATTTGAGAGTGTAAAAGCCAGCTAGAACTAAAATATTGAACAATAATTTAAGGTGAAAAACTTTTTGAGGACATTTAAACATTCTAAGGTTCTGTGAGATTCAGCAGAAGACTAGATCTAACTTGAGACTTTGTGTGCCTTTAAAAATTTTAAGTGTAAACCACAAAGGGAAGCATTAGGATGTACAACTAAAACAGGATGTTAAATGGAAGTTTTGACAGGCACCAAGAGGTAATTATACGCTGCTTTCAAAATGAGGTGGGAGATCAAAATGCAGAATTTCCAAAGGAAGTATTTGACCATGACTCTGTTTTCTTCCATAGTTCTGGGACCCGTCAGCAATATGCAGTGTGTTAAAAGGGATCTGGGTGAGGATTTTGAAGAAAGGATTTTGTGGGGAGGACTTTGGAAGAGTCATTGAAGTCTGGTTTCCTCGGGATGGAGACACGAGGGTGCCTAACCTCTCAATTCACTCTAAGCATGAACGGTGCTGGGGTGTGTGGGGGAAACTCTTCAGCTGAACTGCTCAGAGAGCCTAATTTTGTCTCCAGCATCTGCCCTGATGTTTGACCTAGGAATACTAACGTGGTCTTTAGCAGGGAAGAGAGAGGACAGGATTGCATTTGGGAAGTGCCCAACTTCCCCCTGCAACAGGGCAAAGAATGCATGACTGGTTTCCATGGACAAGATGTGGCTCATGCAGGCAGAGTCACATGGGAGCCTTAATATTTTAGACTTGTCTCGGGAGATGGGGTGATTCTCTGTTATATGGACCTCTGGAGGACTGGCACTAAAGAGTAGGGCAGCTAGAGGGATAGGATGCTGTCTTCACCTTAGGGGACTTGCAGGCAGAGGAGTCCACTAGGGAACTCTCTGAGGCTAGAATCAACTGTAACATCTGCTTAGCCCAGAGAATGCAAAGCTGGTGGGATTAGCCAGTAGCCTAGTAAGAACTTTACTGCCCTTGCTTCTCCTCCCCTCTGTACTCCAACCTCTCAGAAGAGCCTGAAGCCCTGCCAAATAAACTAGGGACAAAAGGGTGGAAAGGAAAAAGCAGCTCACCATACCTCACCCCAATTTCCACCTGCTACAGGCTCTAGCTAGGGAGGGGAGACACCACCTGCAGCCTGCCCCTTTAGGAACAGAAGATGTCTTACTTGAAACAAAGAGTCCAATGTTCATTCATGTAATAAAGATGTATTGAGTACATGTTTTATGCTAGGCAATTCGCCACACTGGGGACTTAGCAGTGAACAAAATACATAAGACTATCTTCCTTTGTGGAGCTAACATTTTAATGGATTAATCTCTAGAACTAGATGTTTTTAAATTGATCTCTTATGGTGTGTCTTAAGTGACCACAGGACTGTCTGTTATTCAAAAAAGAGTAGAAAATTGAGGGGATACATGAATATAAAATAAATACTTAAAACACTTGAATTTTAATAGATGACTATTTGCCAGGCAAATACTAACAAAAGAAAGTTGACATAACTATATTATCATCGGAGAACAGCCTGTTAACAAGGAACATTAAGGATTTTAAAAAGGATTCATGAAGCTGTAACACTTTGGAACTAGTTTTTACCCAATAACATAACTCCAAAATACATAAAGCAAAAACTGGCAAAATGACAAGGAGAAATGGACAGACCTATTATCATAAAGGGAGAAACATAACTCTCTCAACAACTGGTAAACAAAAAAGTATTAAAGATACAGAATATTTTTAAAAGCACATTTAACAAGCTTAATTGTGAATCTGAAGCATAAATTGGCATATTATGAGCCATGGGCTATTTCTAGCCTGCAACCTCTTCTTGTAAATAAAGTTTTATTGGAACACAGACATATTAATTCATTTAGTAGAGTCTATGGCTGCTTTTGTGGTACAAAGACAGCATTAATTAGCTGTGAGAGACAGTATCTGTGAAGGTGCAAAAATTTATCATTTGGCCTTAATACACCTTTGTTGGTCATTGATCTAAAGCATTTATGCAAAGCCCTGCCTCTAACAATCACATGAACATTTGTAAAAACTGATAATGCAGCAAATCTCAAGTAATAAAAGTAACTAATTTCATATCTATCTCTAACCACAGAAAGAAAAACAATATCTTGTATATTTCTTCCCACAAAGCAATGAAATCAGAAATCAGTAATTGAAAGATAACCTACCAATCCAGCCATAAGACAGATATAAGGAAAAAAATCTTCTTCATGATTACTAACTCAAAGAAGAAATCTTAATGACTAGAACAACTCTGAGAAGAAAATGTAGAGCTGCAAATACTTATACTGGAAAAGACGAATGCAGGTCAGAAGTAAGAAGAACCAAAATGTAAACTCAAAGTAGAAGAAAGGAAATGCTAAAGACTAACTTACTTAATGAAATAGGAAATAAACAACCAATAGAAAAGACCAACTAATCTGGAAAACAGAAGATACAGAGAATCATTTGGCAAGACAGATCAAGGAGAAAAAAAAGACAAAGGGAACAAGTAAACATTATTGACAATGGAACTGCTTTGTGGTTAAATGGCAAAGGGCTGCATAGAGCTGGGTGATGGGCACAATGTATTCTTTTTATTAGTCTGTGTACATTTCTGTATGTTTGAAAGATTGCGTCACACACATACACGTGCACATGCAATAAAATGTGCAAACAAACAAAAACAGAAGAGCGTGGGCTCTGGATTCAAACTGTCTGAGCTTTAAAACCAGTTTAATAATTGATTAGTGAGTGCCTCGGGACAAGTGACTTAGATTGTCTCTGTGATTCTGGTCCCTGTCGGTAAAATGGAAATAATAAGAGCATCCGGCTGGTTGGCTCCACACTCACTCCTTCACCAGACACTGGGATTTCAGGCCAAGGCTTCATTGACACTGATATTTAAAACTTTTTCTCCAGGGGCGCCTGGGTGGCTCAGTGGGTTAAGCCTCTGCCTTTGGCTCAGGTCATGATCTCAGGGTCCTGGGATCGAGCCCCACATTGGACTCTCTGCTCAGCGGAGAGTCTGCTTCATCCTCTCTCTCTGCCTACTTGTGATCTCTGTCTGTCAAATAAAAAAACAAAAAAACTTTCTCCAGACTTAAGCTTGCCCCAGAACCATGTAACACATCTCCATCACCGTTAGACAGGAGTATTTAAACTACCCTGGAGACCTTGGGAAACACGTTGGGTGCTCTAAATGCCACCGTGGGATACTTAGGGAAAGGTAGGGGGTGGGGAGTTGGAAATGTACAAGAAAAAGAACCAATTTATTTCTTAGCTCCCCATAGTGCACCACCTAGTGCCCTAGATGTGAACACCTATTTCCTCCTAGGAAGGGTAATAAGCATGTTATCTACCACGGACTGTTTTCATTCAGTGTTACTTCAAGATATCTCCATGCTGTGGGTATATCTTGTTCGTGACATATGGTATTCAGTGGTGTACCAAATCTGGCCATAACTTGCCCTCAGTCTTTCCTCTAGTCTCAGGCACTAACATTGGCTTCAATCCCTTGTCACAAGAAACGAGACTTAAGAATTTATTCATAAATGATGCCTTACAGGACCCTGTGAACAGCTCTCTGGGATTTATAGCTGGGCATAAACTTTCTGGGTCACAAGGAAGATAAACATTTGTTTAAACTAAGTCCTGCCAGGTTGTTTTCCTGCATGGCTGCACCTGTTTGCACTCCTTCCAATAAGGCATGAAGATTCCCATTTCCTTATATACTTACCAACACAGGTATTATCAATATTTACAACAGAAGAGTTTAATAGTCTCTCACTGTATTTCTTTTGACATTTTTCTTATTAATAAGCTTGGAGGTCTCTTAAAACACTGTTATCCATTTGGATTTCCGTCTCCGTGCATTTCCCCTTGGGTCTTGTATACTTGGCCATTTTTCTGTTGTATTTCCTGTCCTTTTTCTAGTTGGCTCTCAGGAATTCCTGTATATTCTAGGGATTTACCTTGTGTAGAATTTAGATCTCATAGGTATCGTTTCCTGGGCTCCACGTGTGTAACTTCGCCATGGAACCCTTCCTTGGACCATAGAGCTAGCCTACAGCCTTTCAGCTGAAGAGGGCAGAGTCAGGTTTGGAACCCGGGTCAGTCTCCCTGCAGAGCCCATGCTTTCTGGAGCCCTCCCCCCCTCACTGCTTTCTCCAAAGAGGGCAGTTCTACACTTGGCCACCAAAGCAGCATTTGGATATTTAGAAAGGAAGGTGTTAGTGCATCCCAGAAAGCCACAGCTACCCTGTTGATGTTTAAAAGATGAGGTTCCTTGGTTTTAAAAAGGTCCTTCAGCAGTTGCTGGGAGTTCTTCATTTTCTTTGCCTGCCTTGGCATAACCATCACCTTCCTGGTTGTAATTATCAAGTACTAAGCATATGTCTAAATGTAGCCTCAGACCACAGGTCCTCTCAGTGATCTGGGATCACATTGACAAGCCCAGCTGAATGTGCAAAGCTTCCCCTGACTCCCCGTGTCCCCTGCTCAGCCTCACATCCCAGCAGGCCGTGTCCTCCTTTCCCCAGTGTCCCACATGTGGAACCTTCAGTAATTCACCTCTGACTCGCTTCTGCCCTGTTTTCTCCAAATCCTGCCCATCCTTGCCTCCCCATGGTGCCGAGCTTCTCTACTCCTCTGATCCAGCCCCCTCTCTCCAGCATCACTTCCTCCATGGTCCCTTTCATGTCTCCATCGCCTCTGTCCTGACCTCCTAGTACATGGGTATTCCTCACGGCTCTAATGTGGTCTGTGACCTGGACATGGGTCTCAGCTTTGCCATTCGTCAGCACTGGCAAGAAATCCTTTCCCAGCCAGCCGCGGGTTCATCAACAAGCATTCAACAAATGTCTGCTCTGTGTTTAGGGCTGTGATGGGCACCAGCCATTTGACAGCAGATGACATAATCCTTGGCCTCGATTTGCTCACAGTTTGGAGGGGGTGGACATATAAGCCATCGGATACATATGGTGTGATGAGTGTGATGATTAATTTGGCCTGAAAGGAGCTGGAGATGATCAGGGCAGACCTGTTGGAGGAGCTGGCATGTGAGCCAAAGCCTGGGGATGAACCTTCCAGGTGGGCAGGGCTGGAGGAGGGCAAAAGCACCTCAAAGTGAGGCAAACTGGCATTGTGAGGAATTCAACTTTCAGGCACCTGGGGGGCTCAGTTGGTGGTGCGTCTGCCTTCTGCTCAGGTCATGATCCCAGGGTCCTGGGATCGAGTCCCGCATCTGACTCATTGTTCAACAGGGAGTCTGCTTCTCTGGCTCCTTCTGCCCCTCCCCTCTGCTCATGTCATCTCTCTCTCTCTCTCATAAATAAAGAAATGAAATCTTTAAAAAAGGAATTCAGCTTTCTATCCCATCTTTCTCGTGGGGCCATGAGAACTCCACGTGAAAGCACATGGAGAATTGCCAAACAGGTGCTATATAGATGGGTGCTTATAGTGGATTAAAAGTTGCCTTCTGGATTTGTTCTGAAATGAGAGAAATGCCAGACTTCCTGTCTCACTAGGTTTGAGCTGTCTACTCCTGGGACTGCCTTCCATGTACCCATTCCATTTGCACATGAGGAAAGTGCTGCATCAGACTATGCTTTTTGTTAAATGTTGGGATTCATCTTTCCTCCTTGTTATCTCTACCCGAGCTTTATGTGGGAGCTCCTGGGAGGCTGGGGTGGAGAAAGACTCAGGATTGTGGAATCAGGCTGACCTCCGTTCAAACGCTGGCTCTGCCACTTTCTGCTCAGGAATTCTGGCGCTGCCTCCAAGACCACCTTGGTTAGTCTGGCATGCTTCATGGCTCTTGGGTTCCTCCAGGAACCGACAGGTGCCGAGTTATATCAACAGTACGTGGGTTTTAGTGGCTTAATTCTGGAGGCAGTTTGAGTCCTAAGTCCTGGGGGCACATTCTCCATGTAATTCAAATAAAATCCAAATCTCTCTTCTTGGCTTGGGAGGTCTTATATGAATCAGCCTATCTCAACTTCCGCTGTTTTCATGGAGCTCTCAAAGTCTCGTTAACACCGGCCAAGATCATTGCCACCTCAGGGCCTTTGCATCTGCTGTTTTTTCTGTCTCATTCTCACGTGGCTGGCTTTTTTCTCACTGATCAGGTGTCAGTTCACATGTTGTCTCTTGGTGCTCCCAAAAGGTAGTCAGTCACCTGTTCTATTTTCTTTATAATGCTTATCATCTGAAATTATCTTATTTATTTACTTGTTTGCCATCTGTCTCCTCTGCTAAAATGTTAGTTCTGTCTTAGCAGGGGCCCGATCTGTTGTGATCACTGTTGTATCTCCAGACCCCACAACAGTGCTGTGTATGCAATATACACTCAATAAATGTGTTAGGCGGAGAGGAGTTGAATAAATGGATTTACTGAAAGAAGAACCAGTTGTCCATTTAAAGGAGAGAAACTAACTTTTTGGGTTCCTATAAATCCCTGTGGAATTGAAACATAAATATTTGTGGGACTAAAGCATATTAATGCATAATAAAGCTTTTGGTTGAGAGCACCATGGAGAGTGATCACAAGTGACTAATAATTACAAGATTAGCATGCTGTGGGAGGCACCGGGGATTGAGCCTAGCGTATTTTAGGCCAACTCTTGCTTCTGAAATAGAGTTTGAAAAAGTCCCTACCCAGGTTATATAAGCTCCATGGCTTTAATACAGGGTGGAGGGGAGGCACAGGCCTTGGAGGAGCCAGGCCCGCGTTCACATTCTGGTTCTGCATCTTCTCGGCTGTATGACTTTGGGCGTCTCCCTTGACTTTGGGGGGCCTATGTTTCTTCATCTGTGAAATAGAAGAGTACCAGCTGCCCTAATAGCTGGGGGGACTAGCTGAGGTGTTGGCTGTGGTACACATGAAGCAAACACTGGCTTGACCCAGGAAGGGGAGGGAATGGGGATGGCCATCCCGTGACCCCGCTGCTCTCCAGGCGGCTCCAGCCCTGGCAGTGCGAGCTCAGAGGTCATGCCAGATAAATGTCTGCCGAGTGCTGGCCGAGGGATGCACACTCTTCTCCAACCTCTGTGGTCAGAAGCCAGCTTTCCACAAGTCTCACAGACATGACGTACTGGGGCTTGAATTTCATCCGTGGCCAAAAAAAGGCCTCGTCTTCTTGGCTCTTACTATCCAGTGTCTTCTGGTGATTTCCTTCAGACAGCAGAGCTAACGGTGCCCAAGGTCAAGAATGTCAGGTTTCTTTCTTAGAGGATGGGCTGTGCAGGGGTCAGCCGGGGGCTGCCGTGGGGAGCTGCAGGAAGGCATCCCTTAAGTGGGGAGGCCCGGGCCACCGTGCTGAATGGTTGGGGAAGAACGGACGGCCTCTGTTACAAAGTGTGCTGAGTCTGTGAGACACAGACTGTCAACGGCCTTTCCATATGTGCTTTTTGTGGGAGGGACTGTCTAGGAAGGGCCCAGCACTCAGGCCCCCGCTGCTCTGACCTGGAATTAAAGGAAAGGTGTTCCATGCCTGGCATGGGGTTCCTCAGCTCTCCTATTTTAACAATCCCTCGTGTGTTAGAATTACTTATTGACAAATTCAACATCATACACAGCGCCAAAGGGCACGTCATGACTTCTGATCGCCCTTCCTATTTGATGGCTCTGTGACTCCAAGACTTCTCCTTTTAGGCTAAAATATATATTCCCTATGGCCAGTGACAGAGAAATTTCCACAGCCATTTCTACCCACTGTGGTCCCGGGGAGTGAAAGAGTTAGGAAGAGACAACCAGAAGACAACATGTGGTCTCACAGTCTCTCGGGCTCCCTTATGTCGCTGGGTCTTACCCAGTGTGTTTGGGAGGAAGAACAGCTGGTGATAATTGCTTGGCAGATGTGTGTGTGTCACTGTTTGTGGGCTGTCAGGCCAGTGCTGCCTCTGGGTCACCAGAAAGACATGACGTGTTTGACAGTAGTGGTGCCGTCTGCTGGCGGAAGTCGCAGGACAAATGGAAAGAGGACTAGATGGGGGTCTGGATGACGGATGCGTTCCCTTTCTATTACAGCCACGGGATCTGAGACTGCAGCATCCTCATGCCTGCAACAAAGGCATCGCACCAGGACCTGGAGACCAACTCTTGCTTGCTCTACAGGCCTCTGAGGCCCAACGAGCACAGGCTCATGGGACATGGCTAGGTTTACTGAGGTCCAAAAGACTGCTCTGCTCTGAGCAAGGTGTCATCCTAAGAGGCAGTGTCTGTAGAGCAGAGAACCTGCGCTGCTCTGTCCCATCTGTCCTCGAGAGGGGCCGCTTCTCATTGTACAGATGGAGAAACCGAGTCGTGGGGTTCTCAGCCTGAGGGTCTGCCTTCTCTGGGCCCTGGAGCCTCAGGTCCTCCCAGTAGTCTTAGTATTTGCTTAGTGTCCCTTCCCTGGACAAACTTGTTGCTGTCCCTTGTAAAATGGTGTGTGCTTTGGGGAGCACAATACAGATGGGACCCAGCTTATTGCAGAGCAGGGGGCGGTGCTTGAAAGCTGCTGAGCAGTCTCCAGAATTCAGACATTTCCCCAGCTGGCCTTATCCTCTATTTATTCCAAATCCATGGCATCCTGTTAGACATCTGTGCATTTCAAGCCGAGATAGAGTTGTATGCCTGTATCTTGTGTCTGTGCGTGTGCAGAGAGCCACGGACTGACTCTGGCTCCCCCTTGAGGACGGCTCGTTGCGATCAGGCAGGTGGCTGGGTGCCACTGGCTCTGTCTCCAGGCAGCAGATAGTTTAATGACCAGGATTGTTTCATTTATTGAAATATCATCTTGGGGGTTCTTTATACCCTTGTATAAAAAAGATTTGACTGAGTACCTATCTGTCTTTTTAAGCAGATGCCTCTGGGCTCCTTCCTCATAACTTGGGCACTTGGGGGCTAATCTGGGCCTCTGCTGGCTCATCCTTTAAAATAAGTCCATTTTTCTAGCTCTAATGATATGACTCTTAGGGAGGCAGGACCTGTCTTTACAACAACAGGTGGAATAGCTGCTATTTTTGTGGTATTGTCCCTCTTTGTAGACTCTTTTGTGACCCTAAATAAAAGAACTCACCCTTTTCCTGGTTTTATGCCTCACCTTCCTGTTTCTTACCTTCTCCTGATGTTGTGCTATTCCTTACCCCCTGAAGACACCCTGAATTCAGTGGAAATCAGTGACCTTTAACAGTTAAGGACAGTGTCTCTGGAGGGTCCCAGCTTGGGTGTGTGGTCTGGAGTTATCGCTGATGACCCCAGACAGGTGACCTTGCGTGAGTCACATAACCGCTTCATGTCTGCTCCATTGTCTGTTAAAAGGGGAGAATGCCAGCCCCTGTGTTACAGACAAATGCACGTAAAGTGCTAAGAATAGTGCAAACGGGTGTCTGAAAGAACCATTCATTGTCACTGTTGCATTTTGACAGGGTGAGGTGGCAGATGCAACCTGGAGTCACCACCAGACTCATTTCCATTAGGAAATGCAGCAAACGAACAGGAGACATGGATCCTGACGTTTCAGGACATCAGAACAGTGATGTCTGTTCTGAGACCAGCATAGGCCACCAGCCCCTGCCTCCCACCCCAGGATCAGGAGGAAACCCCCGCTTGCTGGCCAGCAGAATGGGCCACAGAGAGCAGGTTAGGCCAAGGGTTTAAGAGATAGGATTACATCCAGGAGGTTATTCATTATGTATCCAGAAGGCAGTAAATACTAACTAAGGGCCGTGAGGGCCAGACGCTGCAGCAGGTATGAAAAGGATCCAGTCTTTAGAAGACACAGCTAAGTGGGAGAGATAGAGAGTCAATAAACAGTCATAGTGCCCTACAGAGACTGAAGGGGAGCATCCTAGGGGTCTGGAGCTGCTGGGGAGGGGTTGGGAAGTACCCAAGGCCAAGATACAGCACAGGCGAGATCCAAGCAAGTGGGAGCCTGGTGAAATCAAGGTTCAGGGCCATTGTAGGCAAACCCATAGCCCGGGTGTCACCTGGGTCTCCTGGCTTCTCAAAAGCATCCACATTATAAATGGGGGGGGGGGTAAAAAATTAGAAAGTGGCTTCTCTAAGTGATAAGAATATAGATTTAGATGTATTTCTATGAGATACAAATAGTACAACAATGAAGATACATTCATTCTGACTTGATTCCTTTTTTCAGGAATGTAATCATATATATAAACTGAATAACCACAGTTCACCACCACATTGTTTTTAGGGGCCCAGCCTGGAATGAGGGTCAGTACCTTGGAGAGCTCCAAGGGGGTTCCAAGTAGCTGAGGCAGGCAACTTTGCTCAGGGTGGGACAGAAGCCTGCTGCCTGACCAGCAAGGGGCCAGCCCCCATCTACTGCCGGCCTCCTTGCTAGGGCTGGTGCAGCTTTGAGCTGGAGGCCCCAGAGAGGGGGTGATGGCACATGGGGAGCCAGAGCCGGGGATGGAGATGGGGAATCTGCCCTCTGCCTGGACGCAGTCTTCCCAGTGCTCAGGAAAGATCACTGTGCTGTTCTTGGATCAGCGAGGCCCCGCAACTAGGGAGTTGTGGAGTTTTGCTGTCTTTAAGGTAATTGGTACCATTTCTCTTCTAGCAGAGGTGACTTAGTGACTTGAGACAAGAAACTGAAAGTGTTGTTGCTGTGCGAAGGCAGAACCTAAGAACTGGAACAAGCTTGGTGGTAGTCGTGCTGTTTGGGCCCCATGAATGTGTGGATTTCTCCAGTTACCCAACCTGTCCTGTGCTTGTGGGATGCCAGGGGACTGTCTAGGAGATGTAGGGTGAGACCAGGCTTTGAAATGGTTGTGGTAGGCTTTTGGCCCTGAAGAGCAGAGCCTGATTAAGTTTGGTGTAAAACCTGACTGACTGCAGTTCGGGGAAATGCACCCACATGCATCTGGTGTGTGCACGGACACTGTTCTTTCCCATCCTATGGGCATATGGTTTGGCTATTTCTCTTCTGGAACAAGGCATTTAAAAAAAATAATAATCGATAGGTTTGGGAGAGTCCCCAGCCAGGTATGGACTCAGTGTGATTTGATTTGCAGGTAGGAAATATTGATTTGCATGTAGGAAATATACTGTATGTCAAAGACTGAGAGAGGAAATTATTTCCAACTCCTGGGCCAGTTCTATCCATTGAAGGAATCAGCTGTGTTGAGAAGGAGCGTGAGGCTGTGCTGGGTTCCAGAGGAGAGAAGGTCCTGGTTGATTAGTTATGCCTGCCATGAGCATCATATGGTCAGTGGTGGCATGTGGTGTGCCTTTGGCACCAGCCATTGCTGTTCCCAAGTCCTGCTGTCCTCAAGCTGTCCCATGTCTCGCTTGTCAATATAAAAAGCTGCTTCAGTCATCAGTGGTGAAGGATTATTACTCTATCGTGGTGATCATCCCAGAGACCGGCAGAGACTCATGCCTCTATTAGGCCTTCAGGGACAGGCCAGGAAAAAGGAATATTTGGGACTTTTCAGCACTCCTTACACAGAATCTACAAGCCCTGTTCTAAATCTCAAACTAGGTTTCTTAGCTTGAGACCACCTAGTTAGATAGCAAGAACCCAGGGTTCAGAGGCAGACGTAGGGGGCAATAAATCCTGAGTGCTCTAGGTACACTGTGTGACCCTGGGAAGATTACTTAACTACTCTGGTTCTCAGTTTCTTCTTTTATAAAATGGAAATAACAATACCTACTTCTCACATTTATTATTGTAAGGATCAAATTGTATAACACGTTGAAAGTGCCCATATTGCTGCCTGGCACATAGGTAGGTGTTTCATAAACGGGGGCCCTTATAACAACTTCTAAGGACTGAGGATGGTGGTGCTTGCTTTCGATTGGCTATTTGAACAAACCTATTTTAAATAGTGGATGTCACTTGTACTTCGGGCAATAGTCCACCCCACTTCTACTCCCAAATCCGAAAAATAAATAAAGGAAATGACCTTTACTAAGTGATTTGGAATTTCAGTGGAAGGTTCTGTAATTGCTGGTTAACAGGCCCGGGAAACCAGCTCTTGGGCAGTAATTGGAGGCATGCAGGTGAGGACATTTAATTATAGCCTGGCCGCCTGGAATAGAAACCTCACCGCCATGACAACACCTTTCTGCACTGGCCTGATTAAGTCAACAAATTGTTGGTTCCCAGCCCAAACTGGGTAGCGCAGCAGACTTTTCCCCTTCAGGTCTTCATGCACCAGTCAGGTTCTTTTCTTTGGTGAGGAGTGGCAGGGACACCAAGGGGGAGGACAAGGCACAGCGCCTGCTTAGAGGTGTGTGGCAGTCTGGTTGGGGGAGACCAGCCGAGATGGGACCGTTTAGGGGGAGGAAGGCAGGTCGGCAGGGACGGCAGAGCAGAGTGATGAGTGGAGCCTGTCCGCCAGGTGTGGATCCAGCCCCAGCCCTTACACTGGTGTGGGACTTGGACAAGTTACTTAGCTTCTTTGGGCCAAGTTTCCTTATGTATAAAATGGGGATAATCAAAGTACTGACCTCCTAGGGTTGCTCTGAGGATTAAACATGTTAACGTTTATTGAAAGCTTAGGACGGTCTGTAGGTGTTTGATGTGATTTTGGGGGTTATGACTCTAATTTTCTGGAAACACAATGACTTCTAAGGCCTAAGTTATCAGGAAAGACAGCGGGAACCATTGGGTGCCTCCCCCACAATTCTAGTCTTGGCTGGAGCCTCCTGACTCTTGACCTCTGTGCCCCCCACTACTAGACACCTCTGGGCCTTTCCTCCTGCTCTTTGCCCTCTCGACCTCCTCAGCTATTCCCACACATTCAGCATTAGAGATACAGGCCAAACATCATGACTGTCATGAAATCCTTCCTGGTCCTCAGCTCCCCGAGGCTAGCCTGTCTCTTGACCTCCCAGGCCATCTTTGTCCTGGCAATACCGGCATTTTTCACACTGTGCCCCATTGATTTGGTTCCTTGTGTGTGTCCGTCAAATGCCGTGATGGAAACAGGCGGATCCGGATGTGCGTTCTGGCTCCCAACTCTCTAGAGGGGAAACACGGGGGTAATCACTTCCCCTTACTTCTTGATCTCACAAAGGATCACAGCCATCTGGCAGGGTTGTGTAGAGGCTGTATATCTGGAGCCCTCATTGGGTCCCCAAGCAGGTCACCCTGTTCCTTTCCTCCCTCTCTTCTCTCCTCCATCTCCCTGACCTGGCATGAGACCTGGCACTCCTAGCACGCATGCTAGGTTCTGAGTGCCCTTCCTCTCCTGTCCTTTGGGGTCTTTGGATCAACCACAGGGGCTAATGCATGGTGGGAGTCAACGTCTGTTTGCATCTCCCTTCCTCCCATCTCCCCTCCTCATTCCAGTCTCCGTGCTCCAGCACAGTGCTGACTAGTCGTGGGGAGGGGCCCTTAGCACGAGGGTGCGGAGTGGGAGTGAACTGGGCTTGAAGCTGCATGGGAGAAGGTTCTGGGGCTGGGCCCGGGGTCCGCTGCTTAGCTCAGCCTTGCTCTACCACAGGAGAAACTAAATGCGCTCTACTTTTCATTTGGAAACATATCAATGGCACTCTCCCTCCCACATCAGAGCACAGGAAAGGGGCAGGGGTAGAGAGTGGGAGGGGAGCTGGGGGTGGGATATGTCTAGAGGAAGAGAGGAAATTAGCCCCCCCGCCCCGGCAGTCCCCGCTGCTGGCTCAGTGACTGAATGACCTGGGGATGAGTCACTCCACCCTCCGGAGGGCTGTAGGGTGTGTGTGGGCATGTGGGGGTGGTGTGCACGTCACATCTGGGTCCTACTGGGTTGACCTTTCTTTGGAAAAGCGGGAAGGCATTGAACTGGGAGTCCCCCAGCCCACTAAAGTCCTCCCAAGATGCAATCTCCATGCCCGGGGGTCTCAGGGAGTCTCTTCCCCTGCCAAGCTACCACCCCCACTCAAGTGTTCCAGAACAAGGGCCCAAAGGTGGCCCTTCCAGCACAGCACTTGGTCATACGCTGCTGTGGCAGAAGCCACTCTTGCTGGCCCCTGGCTCTGGGCAGGTGCGGGATGGACACTTCACCTTCTCACCACGACCCTCATGGGCATGCGCTGCTCTTACCCCATTTCACATATAAGGAACGAGGTTCACGGAGGTGGGCTTATTTGCCCAAGGTCTGAAAGAATGTGAGTGGCAGAGCAGGGACTCTCTCCCAGGTGTGTGGGGGGTCCTCTAAAGCAGTCAGTCACCGTGACATTCTCCCGGGGAGTGACGGGGTATGTGAGGAGTAGAGCAAAAGACAATGGCAGGATCTTTGGATCATCTGTCCCCTCTGTGTGGTCCCCTTTGTCCCCTTGGCTGGGTTTCCTGAGGTTATGGAACCCAAGGCTGTCAACGTGGTGAGGGGAGACGTGAGGGGGCTGCTCGGAAGGATGGCAACTGGTCTAGGCTGAGATGAGCCCTGGTGGGACAGTAAAGGTGTTGGCCCAGAGAGCAGAGGCCCTAGAACCTTCAGGAATAGAGGCAGAGGGCAGGCTCCAGAGGCCTTATCAGGCAGGAAGGACAGAGAGGACTGGTGTCTTAGGAATACCTCACGTATGCCAAGCCTTATGCTAGGAACTAGGGGACCCTGGTGAGAGTGAGTCTGAACTTCTGCCTGGAGGAAGCCCAGGGCCATGGGGGAGGCAGGCAAACAGATCCGCACTGGCCGTATAATGCAGTCTTGCTCCTGGAGATAGATGTGCGTGCCATGCTCTGGTGGACCCCAGGGTGGCTATGGATTCAAGAGGACGTGGGGCTGGTTAGGAGAAGGATGCCCATTTGAGCTGTATCTTGAGTGGGGAGCAGTTGTCCACCAGGCAGCTGGAGGGAGGCGGTGTGGAGAAACACGCCAGGGAGGGAGGTCAGCTTCAGGCGCAAAAGCGGGGAGCTGGAGGACAGATGGGCAGGGCCTCTGGAAGGAGCAGCTGGAGGGGAAGGCAGGGTCCAGGAGAGAAGCTCTATGGGGTTCACTCTGGCTCCTGGAGCACTGGGAGGAGTATTCAGAGAAGTGACTCTTGCAGCCAGCGTGGAAAATGGACAAGGTAGGGAGGGGGTGAGGCCAATAGGGAGGCTAGGAGCTTGAGTCAGCAGAGAGAGGGATGGAGAATCCTGTTAACGGCTGTACCTGAAGCCCAGCTGCCACATCAATTCTGGGGATCTAGAACGCAGCAGGTGGCCCCAGCCACCCCGGATTCTCCCTCCCTGGGTGGTGACCAGAGGAAAGGTGAAGCAACATGGCCCAGGCTCCTGCAGCCTGAGGCGGGGACCATGAGACACAGGTGAGACTGAACTCCTCGAGTGACAGATTTGTGCCAGACACTCGGCGGGGTGCTGTGCCTTCCAGGCACGTGTCTTGTGCTCAAACTTTAAGGTGGAAAAATGGGAGCTCAGAGACCATAAGCATGGGACCTGGGTCACGTGGCTGGGGCACGGCTGAGCTGGTATTCCACCATGGGTCTCCCCACGGCCGGGGTGAGTATGGTGTGGCAGAGTCTTTGGGCTCCCACAGGCTCGCTGTTTTCACTAGCTCTGGGATAGCTGCTGCCTCTGCTGTCCTTGATTCACTCAACAAACACTAATCTCCACCACACATACCAGACCCTGGGAGAACTCTGGGGTGAATTACGCATAGCAGCTGGGGTGCAGGGAACTCACAGCCCTCCAGGGGAAGAGCACACACATGCAGAACACAGCCAGGGAGAAGCAAACCACATGATCTCTGTTGGAACACTGGAGATGCTCTGTGGAAAAGATGGCTCAGAAACACTTTTCCTTAGCTTCTACTTATATCTTACGCCCTGTTTCCTTATCTTCCCAGCTCTTGCTCTCATTTTAAAGTGAGGGAACACAAGGTCTGGAAAGGGGATCCTGGCTCTTGCTTGCATACCCTCTTGCTTGGAATGCAGTGATTTAATGGGCGTTCTCCCTGGACCAGGTTGTCCTCATTACAATCCTATAGTCATCCCCCAGTTACACAAGGGGTAAACTGAGGCTTAGCAGGAGGGCCCCAGACTTGCCCGAGATCATTTGGGCCCAAGCAGCCCTCTGTCCTTCTGCCTTCCTTGTTGAATGGAAGTGCACTGGTGTATGTCTAGAGGTTATTTTAATTTAAAGGCATCAGACCAATTAGGTTCCCAATTGGAACATTAAATATTTAAAATCCTTTCATGTAGTTTAATTGTCTGGACACTATAGGGCTTGGGAACGAATGGCCTCACGGTTCATGTGCACTTGCTCACCAGGAAATTGGAAAGTTGGGCTCACTTTGTTCTGGAAATTTCTCACAGAATGAGCTCTCATCTTCTGTCACATTTTATGCTGTAACCACTTCCTGGGATTTAAAAATGTCTGTGTATTGGGGGGGAGGTAAGAACGGGAACGCTCTCAAACAGTCAAGTGATTAAATTCTCCAAGGGGAGGGTAAGCATAAGAGAACCACAGTTAAATGCATGTAAACTTTTTAAGACTGAAGTAGAGAATGGATTTTTACAAATCAAACCATATTTTAAGTGCTTCAAGTGGTGTGGATGAGTTTGACGTCCATGGTAAATTATTTAATAATCTAAGGAAATCTAATTTTCTTTCCTTTTTCTCCTTTTCTCCCTGTCTCTGTTTCTTTCACATAAAGGCTCTTTTTCCTATGTTGGGTCGTCTTAGGGAAATGAGCCTGAGAGGACCTCAGGGTTTGGCTACTTAATGGTACATGACCTTGTATCAGCATCTACTGTTGCTGATCCTCAGTTTCTTCAGCTGTAAAATGGGTAGAGTCGTCCTTATCTGGCAGGCTTGTCTGTCTTGAGGGTCAAACAAGCTGATGTGTGTGGAGCGTTGGATACAAATCTTGGCTTAGGTTTTGCCTGAAAGCCTTCTGATCTGATGGGGGAGAGAGTCATGGAAACACAGGAAGTCCAACTTACTTACTAATCCAGGAGGTATGCACCAGGGCTGTGGGAACACCAGAGAAGGGAACCCCACCTTCACAGAAGCATAGGGAGAGGTGAGCGGTGGGATGTTGAGAGTGGCAATCCTTTTTTGCTCTACTGTTCATGCATCCCCTACTTTATTCCAAATCAAGATTTGAAACAGTTTACAAATTCTGCATGAAGGTAAAATAAAGTAAACGAAGAAATACGGCATAAGGAGAGTAAGGGGAAGAAACTGAAATAAAGCCACAGGACAGGTTAGGGTGTAAAACTGATGGAGGTGATTAACGCGTTTGCCATGAAGCTTCTTAGCAATGAAAACAGAAAGGGAAAACATGATCAGGTTGGCTGTTCTTACTCATCATGCCCATAGGATAAAAACAAACCTGGTGCTCAAGATAGGTACAACTTTCCCTGGTGCTAAGAACTGAGACACATTCTCTCCATGACCCTTCAAACAAGGGGGCTCTGTGTGACGTAGTCCCTAGTGACCTCACTGAAATAACCATGCCATTCCAGTGTGAATGCCTCTGAGAGGGAATGTGTCAGGCAGGGAACAGTGTTCTTGGCAGAGGGAACAGCATGAGGCCAGCTCCCAGTCTTTATCAGGGGTTCAGTGCAGGAAATGTCTGCAGCGCGGTTCTTGGATGAGGAGGACCCTGGGGGGTTTCTGGTTGTCTGTGGAAGAAGTCGGGGGGGGGCGGGCGGGGATGGTGCTGCCTGAGGTAGGATCATAAAAAGGGCAACGCTGGGGGTTGTGGGAGACCTGTTTAGAGTTGAGGCGAGACAGAGGTCAGGGATTCTGGGGCCCTTGTGGTTGGAGCATTTGCAGCTGGGTTGGAGACTGAGAAGGCAAGTCGGCGGGAGTGCCAGAAGCTTCATTGGCCATGCTGCCTCCCGGCCCTGACCCCCAGAGGCCGATCACCTAGGTAAACACATGGCAAGACGTTTTCTTGGATGAAATTGAGAAAAAACAAAAACAACCCCCCACCCCCACCCCCACTCCGCAGGCTGTCAGGAAGCAATGTGAAGAAACCCGAGCTGCCCCACTGGCAGAGCCTCGTATTTTGGGGTTTTTGTCTGTTCTATTTTTGAGGCTGGTAAACTGGTTTCCTGTTTGTTGCAAAATGGGTGGTTGTCGCTGTCTGTGCCTGGCCCGAAGGGAGGTGGCCTCCCCAGCGGAGGCCTGTCTTTTTGCTTCGGGCCAGTTCTCTTGTGTGCAGGGGCCAAAGAGGAACCCAGCAGTGCCGGGCAAGGCACGGGGCACCCTGCCAGCCGCCTCCCAGGGTGCCCTGCGCGTTTGAGGTCACCACACTCAGTTCTGCCGTGGCGGGAAGTCCGGCTCGCTGTCACCGAGAGGGGACACTTCATACCCAAGGGTCAAATTAGAGGCTCAGGGAAGAAGGCGGGGCTTGGAAGGAAAGAACCACCTGTCATTGCAAGGGTGAGAAGAGAGAAAAACTGAGGGTAATTGGTACTTGCTACATGGTGGCCTTTCCACAAGTCTCCCCTCATTTGTTACATGGTGCTCCCATTTCACAGAGGGGGAGCCTGAGGCTCAGAAAAGTTCAGTCGACTAGAGTCATTGACCCCGGACCTTGGCGCTCAGATGATGCCTCCCAGAGCAAGTTAGCAAGGTCACCATCACTCTCCTCTCCCCGCATCTGGCACCTCTCCCCCACCCCGCCCCCACCACTAGCTCTCTGTTGAAGCTTCTAGAGCAAAACAGCTGGCAGAAACACAGCTAGTTAGTAGCTGAACCAGAAAGTTAGGTAGTTCGTGGTTTCTAGTCTCCTGGTTTCCCTCCCTTGAGTGCTTTCTAAACGGGCGGGATCTGACATCCGTGAGGGACAGAGGTGGAGCCCCTGGCCGGACAAAGCCAGTCCGGCCTGCCGTGGGGGTCTGCGCTGACGAACGCTGCCGCTCTCAGACAGCTGCCTGGTGATGACCTCCGGCTCACAGCATTCTGCCTCTCTCAACCCCTTCCCCACACTCCTTCCCATGCCATTCTAGGCCTTGGAACTCCCCACACCCACCATCGCCGATGTCTTTCAGGGTCAAGACAGTGAAGGCGTGCAGGTCTGATTTATTGGGGGGTTATTCCCTTCCAACCTGCTCCAGGACGCCTGGGGGCGTTATTGTAAGGAGGACGGAAATCTATTTTTCACACGTGTATTTTCTCAATCAACAGATATGAAAAGTTGTTGCTAATGTCTTGCAGGAGTCCTTAAATTCCCAAGGTCAGAACCACGACCTGGGGGCACCCTTGGGTCTTAGTAGTAGGTCTTCTCAAATGATTAATTTTTCAGATTAACCCAACCCAGGGCTGGGCACAGGGTGGGGAGAGGGATATGAAAACCCATGAGCCTAGACGGCATGACTTGAGGGACCTCAAGAGGGGAGAAATGGAGGCAGGTCGGAGGGAGGGGAAGGATTACCTGAGTGGGAGGGAAGGAGGGGGTGGGATTTTGCTCTCTGAGAGTCCTGAACTCTGCTACCTCCTTCCCATTTCTTCTCCCCACCTCTTTCATCTTACCACTTGTGACTTTATTTTACTCGACTTGGCCCTTGTATCTCCTTGTGTGTGAAGATAGAAATCCTTCCAGTCTGTTCTCCCCACTTCAGGGGCCAGGGCTTGAAGGAAGTTTAGGTAGGTGGCTGATTCCTTCCTTTGTCTCCAGATGGGTCCTGGCTGAAAGATGGCAGGAGGGACAGGGAAGGCGCGTCCCCGCTCAGGCTCACCCGTTCTCACCCCTGGGCCCGTCAGCTCTCTGGATAGGAGGCTTCTCGTCCCTTGGGTTCCTGATTCCTCGATACTTTTGCAGATTTTGTGAAGGGAGCTCCTGCCCTGCTTTTTTATCTTCTCCCCCATCACTGGCCGTGTTTGAGCTCCCTCTTGTTTTTGCTACCTATAATAAACTATTGCTACATAATAAACTACCCCAAAACTTGGTAGCTTAAACCAATGATTTTTTCTTTTTTAAAATTCTTCTTAACAATTTATTTATTTATTTGAGAGGGAAAGCACAGTAGGGTAGGGCACAGGAAGAGGGAGCAGCACTCCCTGCTCTAGCTCAATGTGGGACTCAATCCCAGGACCCTGGGATCATAACCTGAGCCAAAGGCAGAGACTTAACAGGCTGAGCCACCCAGGCACTGCTATTTCTCCCAATTCTGTCTGGGCAGTTCTCTGCTGAGTGTGGCTGGGCTCACTCCCATAGCTATTTCAGCTCTGCCTGCCCTGAGCCAAAGGGTCCAGCAGAACCTCAGGGCCTCAGGTCTTGGTTGGTTCTCCTCCACGTGGCCTTTCCAACCTCCAGCAGGGCAGGATGCAGCTTCTTCGCAACATAGTGTTCTCTGGGTTCTAAGACTGTGAAGGTAAAGCTGCCAGGTCTCTTAAAGCCTGGGCCACAATGGGCCCAGCCTCACTTTTGCCACATTCTTTGGGTTAAAGCACAAATCAAAGCCAGCCACGTTCAAGGGGAGGGGAGATAGACCCCACCGCTTGATAAAAGGAATGACAAAGTCATACTGCCAAAGCCTTAGGACTATTTAGAAGTGACCCAGTACACCCTTCTTTATTGGCTTTGAAAGACAAAATACTCCTTTTGGAGGCCTTGGTGAAGCGGTTTCTGAACATGGTTCACATGGTGAACATGAATATAGGAATTGATGCTCCGGTCCTTACGAGGTCCAGAGCTCTGGAAGAGGCCATTTGTGGAGCGGGGCTGGTGATGGCAGCTTCCAAGGCATGGGGACACCCACCTTCTGGATTCACATGAACAACATCTTACGGGCACACAGTCCCTGAATGTCACAAAGGTCTTTCTTAGCAACCAAGTGACGATGTGTGTGCAGTGTCTTGGACACCACTCAGATCTTGCTGAATTTTTTTCTGGGAGTTTCCTGAGCATTCACCCCCCTGTGGAAACAGAGCCGAATTTCTTCTTCATTTTGAGCCTGTGTTTCTTGAATTAAACATGTTTTAAAACTCCTCTTCATGGGTGTAGAAATTAGGATTTTTTTGATCATAAACCATAGCAATTAATCATTGTTTTTTTTTTTTTTAAAGAAATGTATTAAAGGGGAAATAAGACAGTTTTGTTTAGGAGCCTCCAGGAAGCTCAAATGTGAGTGGCAGGAGAAGAAAGGAAGGAAGCAGAAAGTGAGCCTAGAAAGGGAGCCGAATACTAGACGAAGGAAGGCCTTGAGGGCATTCAAGGAACTGGGATTGTAGCTTATAGATCTGTGTTTCCCGAATAGGGTTCCTGGAACCCTGTGCCGTGGGAGATGTTAATAGATGTCTCTTGAATAAAGGATCCCATGACCCACAAGTTTGGGAAATATATACATATATATATTTCCCATTATATATAATGTATAATATACACATATAATTATCAACATACATATTTATATGTAAGATATATATACACACACACATATATATACACACATATAGATATATAATTATTATGTATTTCTCTCTTGGAAGATTATCAGGATATTGAAGGCTCTGAGAAGTCCCGCAGTAGAGAAAACAAGGGAGTAGACCAGTTAGGAAGTTGAAGTGATGCTCTAGGTGAGAGATGCCCAGTGCTCTCTGTCATGGGCTAGAAAGGGAGGACTTTTCTCCATACCAACCCCAGAGCAGACCTAACCCAGCCAACCCTACAGAATATTACAAGAGTAAAGCACTTTAATACTTTTGAAAAGGGCATACTCAGAAGAGGGGGCTTGGTTGTAAACCCACTAGAGAGGAATGCAGTTCATGTAGAAAGTAAGCTCTCTGACAAAATACTAATTTTTAAAAAATAAACTCAGGATTTCTAGAGCCCTTAGTTCCTGTTGGCTTTTGATGAAAATAATCAGTTTTCCCAGACTGTAACTTTTACTGCCATGGTTGAACATCTCTGCGTTCTTGGTTCTAGAAGTGCAAAATATTTCCCCTCTTCCTTACTGGCTCTCTTTAATTCTTTAAAGTGAAATGAGGTATTTAAATAGAAACTTCTCTTTCTTTCTGCCTCTGAAAAGAAGGGAAGAGGGAACTCTCCCCGAGGAATTCATCTTGGGTAGAAACACAGAACTGAAGCTAGGACTGCTGAGATGGAGACTTGGGGCCTGGAGAGTGGGTGCGTGGCCTTGGTGACCAAGTTGTGAAGTCTGTCATCTGTGGGCTTCCAGTGCTGGTCACAAAACTTCCAGGGCGTGACTGCAGCCGGGCCCTGATTAGAGATGAGCAGAGGAGCCTGGAGCCTCAGCTGGGGCCTCCTGCTGACAGGGAGACCCTTCCCCAGATGTGGGCTTTGGTAGTGGGTGCTCTGTGTTCCTCAAGAATGTTCCAGCAAAGACACTTTCACTATGGGAGGAGCCTGTGGAGGGAGGACTCTGGGTGACAAAGGGCTCATTTAATGATGACTTTTTTTTTTTTTTTTTTTTGTCACGGCCCTCCTGGTTCACACTGGAGGAGAAAGAGAGTAGAAGACCTTTTTTTCTCCTCAGTTCCATAACATAGCTTCTGGAAGGATCAGAGAGAGAGACAAGAAAGAGGATGGAAGCCAACACCTATTAAGTACCGACTTTATGCCAGGAACTTGCAGCTTGCATGGGTTTTGATCCACATTGGGCCTTAGTGCAAGCCTAGGAAGTCCTTATTAATTTTAGGAAAAAGTGTCTATAGTATATACTATTGTTGTTTCAAAAAACCATTGTTTTATTTTGTTAATTATAAAATAACATGTTGATTTTAGAAAATTTAGAATGCATAGAAAAGTATTAAGGGGAAAATTTTAAAGGCCTGGTAAGGGCCCAAGCTAGTAGGTTGTGGTGTATCTATTTGAGCCGGAGAGGGACCCCGGCATGGGCTGCCCCCTCACCCTCAGCCAGCACTCATTCCCTCGCCCAGCACTGAGGGAGGCCTTTCTGCACATCACAGAACATGGCAGCTGATCTGATTTTCCAGGAAAAGAATCTGTCAGAGGCAAGTTTGGTGGCAGGACCAGGATGGATTTCTGGTGTATGTGTAGACAGGTGTGGAAGTAGCTATAGCTGGGTGTTTATGTGTGGGTTGGCATATACACACGTGCATTTCCTTGCTGTATCCAATAGCAATGACACTCCAGGAGAAATGAACACACCCCGGGCCAGATCCTCATTTCCAAACACCATTTTCCCGTAAAAGAAACCAGAACTCCTTGGAGAAATGGCTGGTTCTGGGACTGGGCAATACACAAAACATACCAAATGAGCCTTGACACATCTTGTAGTTCCAGAAAGCAAGCAAGTACTTAAGACCAGAAACAAAACAAAAACAAAAGATAAAGCATAACAAATAATATAGAGGACAAGGGTAGATGGAGAGGAGAAGGGAGTTGAGGGAAATTGGAAGGGGAGGTGAACCATGAGAGTCTATGGACTCTGAAAAACAACCTGAGGGTTTTGAAGGGGCAGGGGTGGGAGGGTGGGGGAACCAGGTGGTGGGTATTAGGGAGGGCACAGATTGCATGGAGCACTGGGTGTGGTGAAAAAACAATGAATACTGTTACGCTGAAAATAAATAAAAAATTTAATTAAAAAAAAAAAAAGATAAAGCGTTGCCTAAAGGACTCCAGACTGCAGGGCCAACTCATTGGCTAAAGCTTGGAGCTATGAAAGCAAAAAAATAAATAATGATTGCTTTGAATTATAATCCAGAGAATCCATGAGGACATTTATGATGAGCAAATAATTGAATGAATGAATGAATATGGAAGAAGACTCACATCTCCTTCCTTTACAGGATACCATCTCATACGTGCTCCTCCCAGCAGATGGAGCTTAGTTCCCCTTCCCTTGAGGGGAAGGCTGGACTCAGTGACTCATTTCAAAAGAAGAGAGGATGGCAGAGAGAATAGAAACTTCATAGTTGATCAACTTGGCAGAAATCACCTTAACGAAGTGATCCAGGTTAGCACCACCAGTTCTGACTCCTGGTGCTTGCAGGTTATCCCAAAAATAGTGCAAGGAGTGTGGTGTTCTTGCCAAAAACCTATCACCCAAGACTAATCATGAGAAAACAGCCGACAAACCCAAATGGAGAGACATCTTACCACAGATGGGACCCGTACTCTCCAAAGATATCATGGGTGTGAGAAACAAGTGGTGCCTGGAAACTGTCCCACATGAGATGTTAGTAGGGTGCAAAGTAGGATCCTGGATTGGATCCTGGAACGGAAAAAGGACAGTGGAAAAATCAGTGAAAGCCAAACGAAGCCTAGAGGTTAGTGAAGAGTATCGTATTAGTGTTGATTGTTTTCATTTTGACAAACACACCATGGTTAGGGGAGATGTTAACCTGAGAGGAAGCCGGGCGAGGGGTCTATGGGAACTCTCTGGGATCTCTTTGCAATTTTCCTGTGAATGTAAAATTATTCCCAAGTAAGAGTTTGTAAAGAGGCAATGCACCAAAGAAATACAAATGCCCAATGAACACGGAAAAAGTTCAACTTGCCTAATTTAAAAAAAAAGGTGGTGGGGGGGCAAGTTACAACAATGAGTTACCATTTTTACCCAACAGCTTGGCAAGCTTTGGGTTATAAATCCTAACACTCATAGTGTTGTGCAGGGTGTGGGGTCCCGAACACTGTGTAAACAAGCACTTATAACAGTAAAAATTGCTACAAATATCCTGGAGGCAGTGTGGTGGTGTATAGATCATGATTGTGCATTTTTACCTGTTAGGCTCCCCTCTCAGGAAGGTAGACTAATAAAATAATCACTGATCTGGATAGGAGTGCCTAGCCATATGCCTTTCACACCATGGTTTGAAATAGCGGAACAAACCAAACATAAAATAATGTGGGAATTGGTCACCTGAGTTCTGGTGCATACGCACAGCGACCTGCCAAGGCAGCAAATAAAAATGGTATCCTAGAACACTGTTTACCAAATGGAAAGATAGTTACGATGTTCTAAGTGAGAAAAGAAGGCATACACAGAATGATAGAAATTTAGGGGGAAAGTATGTTACATGTATGCCAAATATTTAAAGGACAAATACCAATTTCTGAGTGTTGGGACTGCCAGTGGTTTCTATTTTCTCCTTTGCGATTTTCAGTTTCCTGCACTCTTTGTTTTTTGCTCACGGGGCCTATGAGCTGAGCCCCCTCTGGGGGATGTCACAGTGCCTGTTAACATAGGAAAGGTTCAGAGTCCTGCAGGACAGGAATCTTTCTACTTGTCAACTCAGTCTTCCGTGGATTTATTGGATCGCATTAATTTTCCCAGGTCTTTAATTCCAGAATTGTGCCTAGCAGCTAAATGGTGTTCACTATGAATGACTGACTACATGGTTATCGCTGGTGGGAGATGCACAGTCCCGGTGCTCCCTCGACAGCTCGATGTGCTCCCACCTGTTACTAGTGGCCTCTCCAGGGGGCAGCTTCTCTGTCTCTCTGTGCCTGACCCACAGAGACCAGACATGGGACACCGAAACCGAGCAGTGGGCAGAGAAGTGAAAGGTCAGAGGAGTGGTCAGGTTAAGAAAAGGACCTTTAGAACAGTCAGAGCACCAGGCTCAAGCCATTAGTGAGGTTACTGTGCAAATAGGGAGCCTCCCAGATGAGGCAGAGGGATCTAGAAAACTGGCCAAGGTGTCGGGAGAGATTAGCATTGCTGGGAAGAGACTGTACGGATGTCCTAAGAAGGCCTGGAGGGTACCAGGTCCCAAGTTCCCAGAACCCGGGCTCCCCTTGGTGGCGCGTGATTCTGGGTATGCCTGCTGGCTTCATGGCACACGGGGCAGCAGCCTCCGGGCTGCCCACTCCTGTGTGGGCCAGTACTAATGCTTAGGAAGTTCTTTCTTATGTGGAACCAAAATTCGCCTCCCTCTAATTCCCGTTGATCATCAGCCTTCCAGGGAGGTGGTCCAACCATCCTGCCATACACGGTGGCCCTCCACATCTGGAAGAACAGAATGCAGTTTCCCTGGACCTTCTCCTCTCCTGCTTGCTCATCTCCCTGTCCTTCAAGGATACGCTTCTGTCTCTGCTGGGTGCTGGGGGTGACAATAAATGCATCCAAACACAGCTACTCTCAGCCGCTTCGTGTTTCCTGCTATGGCTCTGCGAGTTCCCTCACCCTTCTCTGCTTTCTATCCAGCTGTCTTCAGCACATGCACTGAGCTTGAGTTGAACTGTCGTGGTGTAGATTTGAATCTCATGGCAGTTGTCCCTTTCTCTACATCAGAGTTACGGTAGGGAAGACTCAGCTGGGATGGTTTCTGCAGGCCTGCCCACCTCTCCCTGCTCCGTGGTCTCCTGTGACAGCTGTTTCTGGGCTCTTGGCCCTTGGTGGCCATCAGGAGGACAGGTCTCTGGACCTCGATGGCTGCATGTGTTCCCCGTCACTTCGTGAGCTTCCTGCCCTGGGACAGGAGCACCTGCTACTTGAACTGGGAAGGGAACTGGGGAGGGACAGGTGGCCACAGGCAGGGCCATGGTGGGTGGAAGTCAGAGCCCCAGAGGAGGTTTCCGAGAGCACTAGAGAAGCTGGAAGGGAGGTTAAATTGCAAATTCATTCATGCTCTCAGCAGACATTCCCTGGGGTCTTTAGGGGATAGCGTGCCCCAGAGCAGGCCCTGTGAGAGCCCCCATCCTCTCCCAAGGACATGGGAAAGGAAGCTGTCTTGGGGGAGGTTCCCTGAACAACTCCTTTTATGCCTGGATGCCAGAGACAGAGGTGAATGACATGGCCCTTCCTCAAGCAACACAGGACCTGGGAGGTACAGGTGGATAAGAGAATGACGACATGATTGAAGTGTCATAGTAGGCAGTTGGGAGCACATAGGACAGAAGAGTGGTCGCTGCCTCCTGGTGAGGGCATGGGGAGTGTGTCTGGAAGGGCTTCATAGAGGAGGATCTGGAAAGCCGATAGGAATTCCCAGGCAGTCTGAGGAGTTGAGGAGGGGGAAAAGGCTGTGATGCCTGAGAAAAGCATGATGCTTGAGGAAATTAAAAATAAATAAGTAGGTTTGGAAGTAGGGTTTGGGAGTGGGGAAGGGATGTGTGTGTGGAGAAATGAGCAGGAGGCAAATCAGGAAATGGCTTGTATGTCTGCTGTATTGGACAGGATTAGATTTTCTGCATGTAACAACAAACTAAAATAACAGTGGCTTAAAAATAAATAAAATAAAATAACAGTGCCTTAGACAAATAAGGATTTATTTTCTTTCCTCATAGACAACCAAAGTCAGCCAGCCTAGACTTGGTATATGGTGATTCCCACCATATAAGAAATATCCCAAACTCCTCTCTTTCAGTACCTCCATCCACAGAGCATGGCTTCCATCCCCGAAGTCACCTCATGTTCCAAGGTGGCTGCTAGGGTGCCAGCCATCACATCCATTTCACATAAAGGAATGAGAGAAAGGCGGAAGAGCATGCGGCCATCTGTGCTCCTTTCAAACACCTTCTTGGCAGTTCCACCCAGGGATTTGCACCTGCATCTTACTGGTCAAGGCATAGTCAGCTAGCTGCAAGAAATGAGGAGAGGTGAGAGTTCACAACACAAAATGCTTCATTTCAGCAAGGTGTTAAAAGGTCAGAAGGAATTTTCCTATCACAGAAAGGGAGTAGGGTGTTCCAGGGAAAAGCAGCAGGTGCAAAGGTGAGCAGGTACGAAGGACCACGGGCTACTGGAAGAATAGTGAGTGGATCTGATGGCTCAAGTGTAGACTGTGAGTGTGTGTGTGTGTGCGCTTGTGTGTGTGTATGTGTGTGCACATATATGTGTGATGAGGACTGGATTAAGATGAGCTCTGAGAGGGAGAATAGGGCTAGACTCTGAGGGACTGTGAACACAGGGAGTTTGGACTTGATTCTACAGGGAAGAGTGGGTCATGCAGACTTTCAGGGAGTGAGTTAATCAGGTATGGGTTTTTAGAAGCCGAGTCTGAATGCTGATGTTGGAGAGAGAACGTGGGATGAGAGCACTGGTGTCGGAATGGGTGCATCTTGTTCGTGGGGTCGTATGGGAGCACGAGACACTCTAGGAGGGGTGTTGGGATCAGGAAAATGAAGCTGGCTTGTTGGGAAGGGGCCACATGGTTGGGGTCTGGAGATCACTGTGTAAGAAACAGGGAATCACAAAGGTTTTGTAGAAGGGTTTCCTAAGTATGTATGACTTCCTCCATTGCCCGTGGGTGCCTGTCTTTGGCAAGGGTACTTGGTCTTGTTTGTTGGAGGAGGAAGAAAAAGGAAATTCGCTTTTACCGAGGACTTCCATGTACTGCATTTAGTGCCTCTTAGCTCCTTTCGCAGATCTGAAAACAGAAGCACAGAGAGGTTAAGCAACAAGTTTACAGTCACACAGCTAGGAAGTGGCAGAACCAGAGAAGCCAGTTCCACCAGTCACCTCTGACACAGGAGTCTGAAAACAACACCGACCCTGTTGCATAGACTGGTGGTTTTTATTCCAAGGGATTATTGTGTTTTACATTACTGGGATTAGACCCGGGTGTCATGTGTCAAAGTGACAAGCCAAGTATTCCTAAAAGCTTTAAAATGCACTTATTCAAATGAGCCTCTTGTGAAGCTTCAGGACTGGAGGAGAGAATGGGAGCCGGAGGCTGGAGGAGAAGCTGGTGGCCCAGGTCCCAGCCCTTCACTTCCTGTTTAGGGTTTCCTCCTCAGTGAGCCGGAGGGTTCAGGCTGATCGTGTTTCCAAATAGTCTCTGGGCTCCACCTTCACAGGGCCAGCCCCACAAGCCTATTTACATTCTTCTTTAAATATACTCACATGGATTTATTTTTTTTTTTAAACTCAGCTTCGACAGAAACAATAAGGTCTCAAGCTCTCATTCCACCTTCCCACTAACTCGGTGAGGTAGGTATGTTATTGTCCCCATTTTGCAGATGAGGAAACCGAAGCACAGAGAGGTTCGGTCACGGGCCCCACGTCACACAGCTAGATCCTCCGGAAGTAATCTTACCATCCGCCAGCTTTGAGAAGCACAGGGCGAGTCCCCGCTCCGTGGGCGGTGCTGCCGTAGTTCCACGACTGGTTTCCTGGCTGCAGGTGTGACACCCTGGGCCATGAAAGTGGGCTGGCCGGCCACCACCTCAGGGCCAGGGAAGTCAGGGGTGCCCTGGGGAAGGGCGCCCGCCGGGACCAGCTGGAGCAGGCGAGGCCTGGGGCTGACCCACTGGTCCCACTTCGGGGACGGCGAGCAAGGACTTGGAAGTTGGGAGGAGATGCGGGGCTCTGCTTCGGTGGGAAAAAGGCTGGACTCGGCTGGGCTCAGAGGCCTCAGCTGCTGGCTGGCGTGCCCTCCTTTCCACAGGCGAGTTTAGAGACAGTTGTGGGGAGCTTTCCTTACTCTGTTAGGTGTTCATTTCTAGTGGGATGATTGACACTATTCCTGGCTTTCTGCTATTTTCACTCCTGTAGACGGGATACAATATTGAGAAACACTTGCGCCCCGGGGCGCTAAGGACCTAGACCACATCCCAGGATGCCGGTGCTAGCAGGATGCCGGCTGACTCACCTGTGCTTCCCTGTAACAGATGTACTTGGCAGGGCCTGGAGCACATCAGGACAGCAGGATCCACTGTGCTGTGTTCCCACCTGGGAAGGGGAACAGCCCTGACCCTTCCTCCTGCTCAGGCCTCTCTCTCCTCCTCCTCCGTAGGGCCCAGGCTCCCGACCTTCTGTTAGGGCTTACTGGCTAGGCCACCTCGGCTCAGGGCCACTTTGCCCATCTAGGTCCCTGTCCGGGTCTGAACTCATCTGGTTGCAGCCCAAACTGTCTCCTGATTTTGAGGAGTCCTCCAAGAGGTCCCCCATAGACCTGTACCCCCATACACCAGCCATGGTCACCTTCTTCCCTTCCTGCTGTGGCTCTGTTTACGCACCTCTGCTGTCCTACAAGCTGCTTGGAGAAGCTTTGTTCCTGCCTCCCCCACTCAGGTGGCGGCCACACCTGTCCAGAGGACTGAGTCTGGATGGTCCCAGGCCTCCAGGACTCACACACATCGTGGTCTGGACTCAGAACAGAGATAGGTGGCCCTTTGTCGCTGGAGCCCCAGATCAGCTTTGCCTGGGTCCAAAAGTCACAGGGAGCCTTTTTTGAGTAGTGCCCTCAGCTTCTGTGTCTGATCTCTCTCTTCGCAGGGGCTCAGAACCAGTCAGTGCTCCTAAGAACATCTACCCCCCACTCTCTTTCCTTATTTCTCTCACGATCTCTGCCCTACTCCTCGCCAAAAATTCTTCTCTCCCAGCTTGAAAATCACCTTGCATGTCACAGGAGTCACATACAAAGTGCTGTGCTGTGTGCGTGTGGAACGGGGTAGTACATGCAGGGAGAGGGAGATGGCCCAGGTCTGCACGGTCCAACACGGAGGTCACTTGAGATGTAACCAGTGCCGCTGAGAAACTGGATTTGTAATTTTCATTCATTTGTTTATGTTTTAAAGATTTTATTTACTTATTTGACAGACGGAGATCACAAGTAGGCAGAGAGGCAGGTAGAGAGAGAGGAAGGGAAGTAGGCTCCCCACTGAGCAGAGAGCCCTACTCGGGACTCGATCCCAGGACCCCGAGATCACAACCTGAGCCGAAGGCAGAGGCTTAACCTACTGAGCTACCCAGGTGCCGCTGTAATTTTCATTTAAATGTGAATTTAAAAATGAAAGCACTGTAGAACCTTGTCCCCTCTCCCCATAAACTTCCCACTTTATTGTTTAGGAAATACTGCAGTTCACTTTCACCTCTGCGCCCCGAAGAAACCCCCGTAGCATCAGAGCACATGTGACAGTCACCAGCACTGTGTCCATTTTTAAATATTTGCGACTCAGTGAAATGGTATTTTAGATATATCGAGTTAAATGAGATACTTTACGAAAATTAACTTCACTGGGTTTTCCTTTTTTTTTTTTTTTTTTTGGAACGGGGCGACTAGAAAATTACAAATAACACTCATATGCTGCTTTATGGGACCATGTTGGTCTAGGGCAGAAGTCAGAGACCTTTTCCTGTAAGAGGCCAGATAGTAGATATTTTAAGGCTATGGGGCTCAGACGGGTCTCCGTCCCCGCTACTCAGCCCTGAAATGCTGAAGCAGCCACGAATGGTGCAGAAATGGAGTGGATCCGTGGTCCAATAAAACTTTACTTATAAAAGCAGGTGGCATGTGAGATTTGACCTGTGAGCTCTCAGGTGCAGACTCCTGGTCTAGAGGGGCAGCAGGCAACTGGAAGTGTGATGCAGGGACAGATGAGGGTGAAATGAGCAGCCCCGAGGCTAGGGCAGGCCCTGAGCAGATGAGGGAGTGAGAAAGGTTCTCCAGAAAGGTAGCTGGGAGAGAGGAGATTCCCATTTCCTGAGCGCCTCGGTTGTGCCAGGCATTTTCCACGTATTGACTTGTACTGACTCCTTGAACCCTCTCAGAAGCTTGTAGAACAGACACAAGTGCCGTTATTCACCCTGGTTTCTAGATGAGGAGCCAGGATTCACACCCAGGCAGGGTGCCCCAGAGCCTGCACGCTCTGCTGCTTCTCCCTGCTGCCTGCTTTTCTCACAGCCTCTCCCCTGCTCGAATGAGGTAGGTGTTAGTAACCTAATTTCCCAGAGGGACACCTGGGGCTTAGCAGGGACAGGAGCTTGCCTGAGCCCACATCCTCTGCCCGAGCCTGCCCTTCAGCCCAGGTCACCTGCCTCCCAGGCAAGCTCTCTTTTCTACCAGTGGACTTACTTGGTCAAAGGATGTGAAATTCTGGGTGTGGACACTTGGTCCCCCCCATTCCAGTCAGTTTTAGGGCCTCTGGGACTGATCAGATGGGCAGGTAGACAGGAGAACTGAAGGCAGAGAGAGAAGCTGAACCGGCCTAATCAGAAGGTTCTGGAAGGCTGGCAGGAAGGGAAAGCTACCAGAGGGAGATGGGCAGAGGAAATCGTAGCCCAGGTGGAGAGGGGTGTGAAGAAGGAGGGCAGGAGGTTTGAGGAAGGGGAAAGGAGAGATGGGAACAGCTGCTAGGAGTGACACTTGTAGGAGAGAGAGTCATGGCCAGGGTGACGAA
Source organism: Martes martes (assembly GCF_963455335.1). Classification (NCBI taxonomy): domain Eukaryota; kingdom Metazoa; phylum Chordata; class Mammalia; order Carnivora; family Mustelidae; genus Martes; species Martes martes. The sequence continues at coordinate 159,476,625 of NC_137891.1, forward strand.
GGAAGCTTACCTGACGTGTGTCAGATAACTCCCTTTGCTACCTTTTTGGGAGACCTCAGTCAAGAATTCATAGCGTTTTTCAAAACTCGGGGGAAACTCGATTTGTGTTTCTTTTGGCTGTATCACAGCACTGGGACAGGCATTAACGCCCAGTTTTGTTTGGGCTACAGGATTTTGATAAAGATTATTAAATTACCTGCTAGAAAAAGAAATTGTAAAAAACTTTCGCTCTAACCAGGACCCTGTTTTGTGGCTCCCTCACTAAAATAACTAATAGTTTCAAAAGAGTGTTTTCTCTGTAAACTGGGATATGATGCTGGGAAAATTAGTCTTGAATTTATGAGGCTTGATCCCGAGCCAAGATCTTGTTCATTTGCTTGAGCAAGTCATGGAAACACTCGGGTCTCCGTCCCATTGCTTGTGTAACCAGCTGCCCTCCCCCGCCCTATCCCTCTCAGTTTGGGGTGTGTTGCTGCCATATCTCGGAACATCCTGGAGTGCAAAGTGGAAGCCTCCCTCCAGCCCCCAGAGACGTGAGGACTCATAAGTCAGGAGCAAAGGCTTTCCCTGTTCCGAGTCCAGAGGCTCCTCCCCAGCGTTGCCTCTGATAGAAATATGATACGAACCACAAATGTGAATCACATGTATCTTCTAAATTTTCTGGGAGTCACATTTGAAGAAGGTAAGAGACAGATGAGATGAATAGTAATGATACGTCTTCTTTAACACAACGTATCCAAAATGTTATATTTTCAACATGTAATCAATATAAAAAAATTAATAGTGATGTGACCTTTTTTTTCCTGTTATGTCTTCAAAATCTAGGGTGTATTTTACACTTACTGCACGTCTCAAGGATCTCAAGGTGGACTAGCCACATTTCAATGGCCGCAGGTGGCTGGTGCCTTCCATCTCCGGGGGTACAGACCAAGAGCCCCCCTGCCCGCATAGCCTCCCCAGCGGTGGGAAGGCAGGGGAGGCGGGGCCGGGGGCTTCCCCAGGGAAAGACGCTCTCCACAAGCACAGCGGCCTCTAGAGGCGGCCGTTCGCCTGCAGTAACTCAGCAGGGTTTGGTCACGTGTCTCTGCCCCTCTGCGGACCCAGAATCCCCCTCCTTCTTCCGCGTGGTCCCTGCAGAGCCAGGCAGCTTTCCTTTGAAGCCTTAGAAGCCCAAAGGATCAGGTTCTATATCCTTCCCCAGATCCTGGGCAACTTGCCCAGCCTCACACCTCTTCCGGGAAGGACTTCCTTTCATGATTCTGGCCATGGTCCCTTACCTGGACTTAGCATTGTGAGGATAGTGACTTTCATCAATTCTGGGTGGCCTTATCTTTTCCTTTCTGAGGGACTCTGCCCTCTGTGGGCTCTGGGTGATTTTCTGGCCCCTTTATTCTGAAAACCATGCGTGTCATCTCCCGCAAGGCAGCCTACTACTCCTATCAAAAAGGGGGGTGAACCTGGTGGATGACCTTGAAGCCCTTCTGCATGTCCTAGTGCTGTTATTCTCATGACTCAGTGCTTTCAGGAGGTGGGCGGGGGATGATTTTTTTTTTTTTTCATTGAGGAAGAGAGTACCCCAGTGACAGGAGAGTGTCACCATCCCGTCACAAATGGCTTTTCGAGCCCCTCCGGCCTGTATCACCCAGCTTCCCTCCGTCCCACTCTCCCATTGTTAAGTGGCACACGGAGATATTATTTATTGTAGCATTCTGACAAATAAAAACCATTCCAATGATTTACAACCCTGCAACCTCCTCTCTTTGAGTCAGTGTGTGATTCATCTCTTTAATGTGATACTTCCGAAGTGTGGCTCACTCGGGGAATGGGCGTGGAATGTGAGTCCTTTCTGCCAGCCTGTTCCCCTGCCCCCCCCACCCCACCCAGTGCCACCCTCCCCCTCCCCCGGCTGCTCATTGCTCTTCCTCACCCCAACACCCACGCCTGCCAGAAGCCTGGCCCACGGCAACCTCCTTGGCCAGAGGGTTTCACCTTTATCCCTGTGATTCTGTCCAGGGCCTGATTCTTTACCTGGTTCCCAGGAAAACATGGCAGGACACCTGAGGGCAAACACGGGTTCAGAGCCAGCTGCAGCCCCAAAGATTCAGCATGGAGTGGAAGGTCTAGGTGTGAAAACTGTAGTGCGGGAAGAGTCCGCCATACAGGTTCCCGCGGACCAGAGCTGGTGCTTTGCTCTATCCTGAGATGCTAGAGCAGGAAGGCAGGAAACAGCAGGAAGCGACAACAGACCTGAGACGTGAGGGATGACAGCTGACAGTAGGACGTTGCAGCAGAAGGGACAGAACGTGCAATACTCAGAGGCAAGAAGCCTCGGTTCCCTCCAGACCTGCCAGGAGTGGGGCTTGGCCTCAGGCTAGGAGGCGTGTGGGGGGGACAGTGGAGACGAGGAGGGGGTGGAAGCAGGGGCCTGTCATTAGGGCTGACACACCTTTCTCTGTCTCACTGACCCTGAGAAACCACGGAAAGGTTTTAAAAAGCCCTTGCAAGGCGGAAGAACTCACCCCGGGGCTGTGTGGGGGATGGTCTCAGGGTGAGAAGGACACCAGCAAGCTGGAGTCAAGACAGTGGACATTGTCACCGTGGTCCTAGTGGACACAGGGTTGAATGGAGGCAATTGTGTGGAAAAGAGGCAGCAGCTTCCAGAGCTCTTTAGGAGGGTAGAGTAGACGGAATGAGGAACCATTTGGATTTGGTTGGTTTCTTTCATGTTAATGACCATTTATTGAGCTGGGTAAGGAGATCATGAAGAAATGGCATTTATTTAAAAAAAAAAAAACAAAACGGAGGGGTGCGTGGGCCAATCAGTTAAGTGGCCGACTCTTGATTTCACTCTTGATTTCGGCTCAGGTTGTGATTTTGGGGTCCTGGGATTGAGCCCTGGGCTCTGTGTTCTGTGGGGAGTCAGCTCAAGGGTCCCTCGCCCTCTGCCCTCCCCCCCCACTCACGTGTGTGTGTGCGCACGCACGTGCGCACATACTCTAAAATAAACATATAAGTCTTTTTTAAAAAGGGCATTTAAGGTTTCGCGTGGTGAGCAGGAGGAAGGACTTAGAAGTGACCCCGAGGTTTCTAACTTGGACAGCATCACGCAGTAACTTCCCTGACAATAATTTTTCCCTGCCCAATGGTGTAGACTCATCAGTTATCAGGGCCCTTACATGGTCTGCTCCAAGCTCTGATTTTAACAGAAAGGGGGAGAGAAGCTCAGAGAGGTGCCTGATCTCCCCAAAGGCACACAGCCGGCTCCTGTCCTCCCTTAGATTGGCTGTAAAGCCAAAGGAAATTTCTCTACCCACTACATAACCCTGCATTTTGGGAGATTTTTATTTTCAGTCACCCCTGGGAGATCCAGAGACAATAACAAAATTACAAACAATGGGGAAGCAAGAACTTATAATTAAAATTCTCAGTTTTTGTTCTTCTTGCTCTTCATTCAGGTGTTGGCGGAGCCACGCCAGCCGGCAGACCTTCCTTTCTCAGACACTTGTCTTGGGCGTCTCTGGGGAGAGCGTGGCTGCTCCTGCCTCATGAATCTGCCTTTTGCTGCCTTCCTTGCCTGGCTCACCACAGAGCTCCTTCCCGCTCACGAGAGAGCCCTCCAGACGTGTTTCTGGAGCTGACCTGGTTGCCGATCTAGGCTGCTTACACTCCCAGGCCCCAGACACAATCAGGTCAAGTTCCCTGGGGTCAGGCGGAACCTCCGGTCCCTTTCTGTGCCTGCTTGGCCTCTCTGCTCTGGTTTTTACCTGGCTCAGGTCCGGCTTTGTCGGGATTCTGCGGTAGGTGCCCCAACTCTCCTTCCTGGCATTTTCAGTGGCCGGCCCTCCCCTCTTGGTGCCCTCTTTGGCACATGCCCCCTCTTAGCAGCCGGTGACCTGGCCAGGCCCCATCCACCCCAGCACCTCTTCTGGTCCTGGGACAGCCCCAGCTCTCTCTGTGATGTGATGGGCCTCTCCACACAGGGCCGGCTGCCTGCCACCCACTGGCCCCTCGTCCAACACTCCAGGTCTTTTTTCTCTCCAGTGTGCTCCTTCAGTCCTGGTCGCCCACCTCAAACCCCCTCACTAGCTTCATGGAAGGGTTGCTCCCACCCATCAGGGCAGCTGCTGATCCCGCACCCATTCTGGGCCCCATTAGGTCATTTCACCGACTCTTTCCCACACCCTGTGAGAGACGGACACCATTCCCATATTCAAGTGAGGAGAATGGGGTTTAGAAAGGTTGAGTCATTTGTGCGAGAGCATGCAGCTGAGGCTCAATTCCACATCTGTCTGACCCCAAAGCCTGCGCCCCTTTTCTTCCTCCCCATGGGGCACGCCCCCCTCACTGACCGCCTTTGCCTGGTTAGAAGGATAAGAGAAAGGACTTCTGTTGCCTTCATATTTTCCCACTAATATTTGCTGAGCGCCGCTCCCAAGGCACTTCAAATGCGTATTGTCATGCCTCTGCTCTTACTACAGCCCCTGAATTTCCATTTTCCAGTAGAAGAAATGGAGTCACAAAGGACAGTCTGCCCAGGGTCCCCAGGTAGGGAATGGCAGGCTGAGATTGAAATCCAGGCCATCAGACCCCGCTATGCAGCCACCCCCTTCTGTCGGTGCTAGGAGAGCACGGGGACGTGCACAACACACAGATGTCCCTGGGCAGCCTGAGCCCTTCAGGCAGGTGGCCATCATCTGGGGCTGGAGCGTCCGAAGCAGGGGGCAGAGGCCCAGGCAGCACAAATGCCTGATAGGGATGTCCTCCTCACTATCCCTCATACACTGTCCAGCATACTCCTGCCGCATGGCTGTATGTCTGGGCTGTTCCCTCTCCCTGTGATGCTCTTCCCCCAAACGTACACCTGGCTTGCTCTCTCTCACCCTTCCCATGTCTTCTCAGGTGTGTCCTTCTCCGAGAGCTCTTCCTTACCACCCTATTTGTCATGTCCCATGCTCCCCTTGCCCTGTTTTACTTCTCTTCTGACCACTTACCACCAGCTGACATGTGTAGTAACATGTCTCCTCCGCTAGGATATAAGCTCTATAAGATCAGGGACTTGGCCTGTTTTACTTTCCAGGGTGAAATGGTGCCAAGACAGTGCCTGCCTCATAGTCCTGCCCAATCAACCTTGCTTGTACAAGTGAATGAATGAATGACAGAAGAGCCCATTCCCTAGAACAGAGATCCAGTGTCAGAACAGGCCCAGCCATCATCACACTGCCCTGCCCCACACCACCAATGTGATTGGATGCCTGCCCGAGGCAAGGCCAAGCCTCTAGCTGGGAACCACAGGGTCCCAATGCATTTTCAGAGATTCCTTGTCATTTCACTGTCCCTCATCAGGGACCCCCGTTAGCCACAGGATGGTGCTGTGCCAGCTCAGGGTGGTCTGATGGGGTGGGGTGGCAGATGTCTGGGACTCTGTGTCTGGGGCCTGTTGGTCTCCTGCCCCACACTGAGTACCTGGCCCACTGGAACAGAGAAGTGAGTCCCCCTGTCCTGCAGGGCTGAGAAGGGCTACTCTAGGGGCCTGGGATGAGGGGAGGGGCAGGACAGAGCAGACACAGGCCACACTTGAACCCCAGGGAATGACAAACATCTCCCTTGGCATGTCTCCTCCACTTGCCCTAGTTACTGACTAGGGGAAAAGTCAACTTTGTTTCAGTGCAGGACTAACAGCATCATCTGCTGTCTTTGCACCTTTGCCAAATGTGCTAGAATGTAAGCTCCGGGCAGACGGGGATTTTGTCAGCTGTGCACAGTGACTGGCACATGTGGCAGCTCCAGAGCCACTCATGGGATGACGGGCTTGTTGAAGGTGTGTGCCCGCTGCTGTCATGGGGCCACATTATATCCTTCTCGGTGATCCCACGCCCGTCATCCCCCAGGGTCTTCACAGAGGGCAGGGGCCGGCCCTGTGGGGGTCTTTTGTGAGGATGACACCAGCCTTGTGTGCCTGACCCAGAGCAGCCCACAGCAGATATTAGCTCTTCCAGTGTCTTGCTCCTGGTCCTATTTGGCACATGACGACACCAAGCCATGGTGAGGTCTAGCAAATGACCTACCTTGCCCTTTAGCCTGGAGTCGTTTCCTCCGCACACCTAGTAAGCGCCTGCATTTGAACTGTAATCTGTAGCTTGAACTCATTCAATCAGATTGCAGAAGGCAGCAACCGTCCCCAGTGGGGCGTTAGGCCTCATCATGGTTAAATATCGGGGACCATGGATTTGGCTTCGCTGGTGGATGGGTTAGGAGATCTGCTGGAGGGCCTGTGGCTCTGTGGGCCCTCCCCACTGGGCCTGGAGCCCTCGGCACACAGCCGCGATTCTGAAAGCTGACAGATGCCCAGTGTTCCCGCAGACAGGCCAGGGAGATGGGGCCGCGCGGCCAGAACAGCTGGGTGGAGGCTGGTGGCAGGAGGTAGCATGAGGCCCTGCTTTGTTCCTGGATGGTCATGGGGTCAGTCAGAAACACAGAGAAGCCCCTTTCCTTTCCCTTTGGGCCACAGCCCAGGATTCAGAGCTTCCTGCTTGCTGGCCAAGGAGAGCCGCTGGGAGAACCCTGGATGGGGCTTGGCACTGACACTGGCAGGCCACCAGCATCCAGGGCTGCCAGCCCGCGCTGGGGCCTCTCCGCTCCCGCAGCCCTCCTGCCCACTCCAGGAGTGCCCTGGGTTAACCAAACCCGAACCAGGAGCCTGAGCCCCTGGCTGGACCCCATGCTGCTGCTCAATGGCCGTGTGGCCTTGGGCGTGTCACCTTACTCTTGCCCTCTCTGTCCCCTCACAAAACTGCCACAGAGCTCAGAAAAAGAACTTAGTTCTCTGTCTGCCACCTAGTATATTTGCCACATACGGTGAAGATGGTGCCAGAAAGGAGGCGGGGTGGGAAACAACAGGTATCCCCTACCTTCTTTCCTGGAAGCAGATGGTAGCCACAACCTCATGCCCCAACCCTGAAGATTGTCAGGAAACAATGAGGTGTGGGTAATGGGAAGGGCATACCTGAAAGCCAGCACCCCCCAAAGGGCATCACGAACTCATCTGTGAGCTCGTCTTCACCAACTTAAGAACAGGGCTCCCTTTCATCAGCAGACAGGCAGACTGAGCCACAAACAGTCCCAGGTTCCCCAGGGCCAGCAGTGGAAGGAGGCTTCCTCAGGTGCCAGGTCCGCCCGACTCTGTCCCCCGGAGCACGCTCACACTCCACACCTGCATGCCACTGATCTAAACACTGGCTCAGGGGCAGACGTGGCCCAGTGGTCTCTGGTACAAAAGTCATGCTCAGAAGATGTCTTTGTTGCTGAGCTCACCACCTCCTTCAAGAAAAGCCTCTCAGTTTTCTCCATGGATATGTAGCAGGTGTTTAAGTTCTGGGCCCCTGGCCTCAATGACAAGAACAGGTTTCTTGCCTTTGTAAAACTCTGGAGTCCATTAGATTTTCTTTTGTGGACTACATGGGCAGGGCCCGATCAGGCAGCCTCTTTCCTTGTGTCCACAATCTGACTGAGGGCTTTGTTTAAATGCCAAGGAGCTCATTCTTTGATCATTATTGTTATTTCAGTGGCAGGAAGCCCAAACATTTGTAGATTTCCCCTTGCGCTAGATCTTCTGTGATCTATTCATCACTGACAGTGAAGACATAGAAATTGGGTGCAGGGGCATATGACTGTGTCCACATTTAACTTCTGGGACAGTTCCAGGAACTCTCCATAGCTGAGCAAGCAGAACCGTGGGGCATCAGATGATCCACAGAGTAACCTGCTGATCCTTCTGGTGGTTTGATGTCAGGAGCAATGTGGCTTTTTTTGCCACACTGTGAATCCATAAAAATCATGAAATCTCCATGTTGGAAGCTCAAGTATTTAAAACCACTCCTGTCACCCTTCTAGAGCCTTGAGGTGATCTGAAAGAATACCATACTTGTTTGGATAACTTGAGGCTTTCATTTTAGATTAGGAAGACAGCAACTACCAGAAAGAACAGTATAAGGTCTGAAGCTTCTCTTAAAGGAATCTATTTTGATTCAACTTTATATGCTCCACAGAAATTTCCTCTCCCATAATGACTATTAAAAGGGAGGCCTTTGATGTTTGTCTTATATCAAGAACATGAAGGATGGATGGATGTGTGGGTGGATGGATGGATGTGTGGGTAGGTGGATGGCTGGCTGGCTGGCTGGCTGGATGGATGGATAGATGGATGGATGTTTAGTTGGATGGATGGTGCATGGATGGATGGATAGATGGATGATGGATGGGTGGGTGGTTGGATGGGTGGATGGATGGATGGATGGATGGTTGGTTGGATGGGTGGGTGGATGGATGGATGGATGGATGGATGATTGGATAGGTGGATGGATGGATGGATAGATGGATGGATGGATGGAGGGTTGGTTGGATGGATAGATGACTGGTTGGCTAGGTAGATGGTTGGAAGGGTGGATGGATAGAAAGAGGGAAACAGAATGAGTGAATGAATGAGTTTGTTTCAAATATTTCATGCTTCAACCCCCAAACAGATTTTAATTTAGATATTTTATTACCAAAAATAGTAGTTGTGAAACTTAAGTGAAAATCCATGTATGGTCTGAGTTGATATGATGCTCCTAAGAGTCCATGCTCTAAATGTATTATTTAATCATCTTCTGAGTCAGTTCCTTATATTGGACAAGATGTGATTTTTTTCTGTTTCTGAATAATCTATCTAGAAACCCTGGGAGTTCCATAATACATACCATCCATTGTTTGTTGATTACAAGCCCTTTTGAAAAGGTTGTGTAAAATTATTTTTGGAAAATCCAAATGTCTACTAAGTACATGCTCATTAGCTACCTGGGTTCTGTCTCAAAAAAGATACTTATTTAGAAGGAGCAGACTTTTAAAATCTAACGCTCAATTCATTTTCATTCTTAAAATTTTCAAAGCATCCTTTGCTCCCAGTCTATCAGTCCACTTATGCTGCAGGGACAAACAACCCAATGTATTAATGACTTATGAGAATAAACATTTATTTCATGCTCACTTTACATGAGGATGGTGGCATCCCTGGGCCTTGAAGGCTTCCATGTGTCTTCTATTCTGGAACCCAAGCTGTAGGAACAGTGCAACCCGAGACACGCTACACTGTTTTCTTCCTGAGGGGGCTAGGCTCAAGAGAGGCCAAGGTGAACTTGACGATCAACTAAAGAGCTTCTGCTCAGACCTGGCAAACATGATCCCCAAGCATCTCATTGAGAAAGCATGTCACGGGACCAAGCCTAAAGCCAGAGGGGCAGAAACCTATGATCCCAGGACACTCAGGCAGGTGACATGCCAGGGAGTAGGGATGTTGAACCCAACTATAAAGAGGGAGTAAATAGTGAGCAATATTAATTCAATCCACCACACATTTAATACATTCTTGGTCTTTTGGTTAAACCTTAGGCCTACTGAATCTTTGTGAATAGCACTGAATTTGTTTCTAACTAGCAGTCGTCTTTCATAAAGACTCATCCCTGCTCTGCAGTATTCTCGAATTTGATCTGTTTCAAAGCTCTTCGTGCTACATGGTATAACATTTTCTATTTGAGTGATGAAAGGCATATAAAGCAGAATGAACATGACTGTAAGTCCGAGGACTTAGGCTCAGGCTTGGCTCAGATCTTAACTAGCCATGCAGTCTTCTCGGGGCCTCAGTGTTCTCATCTGTGTACGTCGGAGGTAATGGGCACACGAGTATTTAGGAAAGAGGAGGCACCAAAGACATATATGTTGGTTAGAGACTGCGTGGCAAGTATTGAACAATTGACCAAGGCTGATGGAGGCTGTGGCACCAGAGCCGCATCCTGGAGGCCCGGGTCCCTCTTTAGATGCTGGCTTGCTGCAGGTGTCTGGACGGGATGAGGCCGAGTGGCATTTGAGGGTGCTTTGAGCCGTGGCTGGGTACTGACTGGTATGGGATTGGGAGTCAGCGGTTTACTGACCCATGCAGCATTTCAGTGTTCTCAGCTATGCATTGGCCCTGTGTGTTGGTTTTTTGTTTTTTGTCTTTTTTTTTTTTTTATTCCTGCAGATGTAAAAAGGCAGAGTTGCCAAGCAGGAAGATTATTTAGCTAGAAATCCCAAGACATGAGTTCTAGGCTCAGTGCTACTGGTCACTTGGCCAGTCACTTCACCCTTCTGTGCCCCATTTTTCTCCCCGTGGGATGCAGGAAGCCACCTCTGCCTTACAGAGCTGGCATCGGGAGAAAACGGGGTGATGGGAGGAAAGCCCCCTGGACGGCGTCTGGCTCGCCAGTAGCTATTTCCTGAATCTGTGTCTGAACCTGATTGTATCTTGGCCTGAATTCGGGTCCTCTATTCTATCACACTCTAATTCCAAGAACATGTTTCCTAGAAACTTCATAAGATGGGTTGCTCTCCGGGACAAGTACGTGATGCATATGAGGTGGTCTGAGCGGTGCCGGTATATGGTGAGGACAAATGACAATTTCTCTGGATCCTTTGTTGCCACTCATCTCTGCACTGCTTTGCTAAGACCAGCCCACTGTTGCCTCCGCCCTCCTTCTCTGTCACTTCCGATGGCCGTTATCTTCTTGGCTCTTCTTTATTTCCTTCATTTTCTGTTCTTCATTTGCTTCTTTCCTTTCAACCTCTCCTGCACTTCAGGGGATCGGCTTGGAGAGCCAGGATGTGTTTGACTGCAAGGAGCAGAGACCTGCCACTGAGCCACCTTAGCCACTGGCCCAGATGCAAGGACCACCACCCAGAAGGAGGCGGGGAGCAGTTCCATCCCCCCACCCCTCCCGTTGGCAGGATTGCCCTTGTAATTAGAAGTGAGAGGATGCCCTTTAGCCACTGGGGCTAAATGTTTTCTTGCTCATGCCGAGGCATGGATAGATACTGGCAGAGAGAGAAAGCACATGCCCGAGTCGGTTTCAATAGCTTCCCCCAAGAGCACAGTCTGGAGGCGTGGGCCCTGAGGACCATGAGGTCACACTCGGCCTGCCTGAGATGGCATCACTCATTCAGAGGGGCATCAGGAAGGGTCCCCTAGTGACCGGTGGAAGTCTCTGAAGAACCCACACTGGCCCAAGACAGGAAGAGTCAGCTTGAAGAGCCGCCAAGCCCAGCAAAAGACACCGTCCAATACCAAGAGCATCAAACAGACACCACCTTTCCTACCCCTTCCCTCTTCCAGTCACCACCACCAGAACCATGAAGGAGCCAGGGGCAGCCCTGAAGTACAGGTGGACACACGGCCAGTGGGGAGACAAGATGACAACCATCCTGCTTTCCCAGGGCCTGGGCCAACCCTAGTTGCCAAGGAGAGAAGCTCTAATTTGGTTAAAGCTTTACTATCCGCCCCCCCATTATTATTATTCCAGGTTGGCCTTATTCATGACTTAAGTGGGACTATTTTATGAGAAGTGGCTGCAGCATTTTATTTATTTATTTGCATACTCTTACCTTCACAGAAGAGCCACACAGGGCTGCTCTCCCTCTAGAGCCGCGGGTCTCAACCTCCCTTCTCCTTACTGCCCCACCCCCACCTCAGGAGCCTTTCTCGATGCTCATTTCTATAACTGATCCCCCATGAAATTTTAATACCACAGATATGCTTTATATGTACTTATGTCCTTTGGCTGTGAACCATTGTCATAACTAAGATTTTTTTTTTCCACCCGACTACCAACATTTGCCCCTTGGGGGTAAGGTAACACCTCGTCGACAGTGCGTGCTCTAGAGAGTTCTGGAACACCCTGGGCCCAGCCTCCCCTGATGTTAGCATCTCACATGACTGTGGCATGTTTGTCAAACCGGAGAAGTGAACATCGGCATGAAACCATGAGCTAAGCTACAGACCATGTGTTCTGACGTCTGCAGTTTTCCCACCAGTGTGCTTTTCCCGTGCCAGCATCCCACCCAGGGTCCCCCATGACATTTACTTGTCATGCCTTCTTAGGTGCCTTCTTTCTGTGACAGTTTCTCAGGCTTTTCTTGTCCTTCATGACCCTGATGCTTTCAAAGCATGCCAGTCTGGTCTGTTGTAGACCGTTTCTCATTTTGGGGTTGTCCAAAGCCTTCTCATGACTAGACTGAGAATCTGAATTTTAGTGGAAAATACCATAGAGGTGCTGTCCCCTTCTGAATGTGTTGTCTCAGGGGTGCACCGCCTTGACATAACTTACTGCTTTGATCCCTTAGTCAGGTGGTGTCTACCAGCTGTCCCCACGGTGCAGTTATGCTGTTCCCCTTTCTATACTCTTGTGAGTTCGAAGCCAGTCACATCCAGCCCACCCACGAGGTAGGGGACACTAAACCCCACCTCCGGGAGAGAGAAATAGGAAGGAATTTGTGGGCCCCTTTTAAAGTCACCACAGTAGGGGCACCTGGGTGGCTCAGTCAGTTGAGCGTCTGCCTTCGGCTCAGGTCATGATCCCAGGGTCTTGGGATCGAGTCCCGCATCGGGCTCCCTGCTCAGCGGAGAGCCTGCTTCTCCCTCTCCCTTTGCCCCTGCTCCTGTGCTCTTTCTCTCTCTTGCTCACTCTCTCTCTCAAATAAATAATAAATAAAATCTTTAGAAAAAACCTCATCACAGTAATTACAAAGAATTCGGGGAGAGATACTTTGAGGCTATGTGAATATCCTGTTTCTCCTTTAAGTTTTACCCCCAAATTCAGCATGCATCCGTGGATATTGCTTATAGCCATTGTTACTGTGGTGTCTAATAGTAATTTTGTATTTTCAGTTGCCTGGGTACTATTTGGAATTCTTCTGAAAGAAAGAGTTATCCCCTCTCTCCATTTATTTCTTTATTCAGTAAGCTATTTCTATTAGTATAGACTTGTGGATATTTATTTTATTCTTTGCTTTATAATATAATACTACTGTTACTTGTTTTGTTCCCCCAAATTCTTCCACTTTTGGTCATGGGAAGCTTTTTCTGGTTGGCTCCTGTGTCCTTCTGACATGCTTCCATTTTGTTCTTCCTCTCTCCCTCCCTCTCTCCTTCCCTCCCTCCCTCCCTTCTTTTTTAAACACTTTCTTACTTTCTGACACTACAAGATGCTCCAAGCTTAACTTGTAATTCTCTGTGCCCCAGTGTTAGAATCAGCCATTTCTCCAAGGTTTTTAGAAACTTTTAATTACCCAAGAGTGACCAGGAAAGTCATGGGATGTGCACTAGACTTCTTCCAAAAGGCAGAGGAGAACCAATTCTTCAGCACAGGTTAATGGGCCAGGGGCAGGCAAAAATGAAGTTACTTTTTAATTGTCTGTGATGTGGCCCCTTGTTCAATTTGATGGTAGCCTCCAGTCACTGCCCCCTCAGAGGGGTTGGCCAGATGGGCTGAGGCACATGAAATGCTTTAGAAAGTGGACATGCTTTCGTGCAAGGGCTGATCTCTGTGGCCCACTTTGGATACTCTGTTGTTTCAGGGCCTGAGGTCCCTGAAAGTTAAAGAGTGGAAGAAATCGTTCTTGCTGCAAAAAAGAACCATTTAGTAGGTTATTTTCAGCCTCCTGGGGCTGTGATGGTGAGAGAGACTGGTCAGAAAGGACTTGCATTGAGACACCTTGGCCAAGTGCTTCTGCAGCAGAATGGACATGAGGTCAAAGGGACTTCCTACCATCACAAGGCTGTTCTTTCCTGTAATGGCTGCAGTGAGGAGTCTGTGGGGAGACCAGCTGGATGCCTGAGCACAACGCTGGCCCAGGGCCCTGAGGAAAAACCCTGAGCTCAGAGATCAGATTTCACTGGAACCTTTCTAGTTGGCCTCAGAAAAGCCAACAGGGCAGGTTTCAGACTTCTAGTGAACTATTGAAATTACATTTGGAATAGCCTAGGTCAAAGCCCCTCAGCTTCCCCTCTGCCAACTCCCAGAAGCAGCAGCTCTCAGTGTAGATGAGACAAAGGCAATTCATTCTTCTGGACCGGTGGGTTTCCTCCTGGCTCACAAAAGGAGTTCCTCTCATCCCCAAGAAGGCAGCTTTTGCTTTGCAAGAAGGAAGCTGATTAGCATGGGTCTGTACATCCAAGGAGCTGGCTGCCTTGCCTGTTAAGATCAATTCCAGCACCAACGTTTTCTAATTCTGCAAATTTGCAGATTGGTAGAAGTGCCCGACTGGTTTCCATGGGAAGTTTACATGAGAGTTTACAAGTTCGCCTGAGGGAACGGAGAGCAGCATGGCTCAGAGCCAGGCCTGGGAGGCAAGTTTTTTAGTCTTTCGACCTCAGTTTCTCCATCTGTAAAGTGACAGTGAATGATGTTTGCTATTTTCTTTTCCAAATACCTTCATGAGATGAAAGGATAAACAGAGCTGAGAAGAATAAGGTAATCATGAATCCTGAGCAAACTCAGCCTGAAGCTTCCTCTTCATCTCCTGACTAATGTAATCTAATGGAAGGAGATGCCACCAAGGATGGAAAAGTTGAGGCCAGATGACCGAAAGTGCTGCCAGCTCCGAGAGTCCATACTCCTGGTTATTTTGGGGTTCCTAAAACACACCAGACCAAGCCCAGTGAGAGGTGAGGGCAGGAGCAAACTGTCACCAGTCCAGGAGGAGTATCTCAGCCATCATGGGTCTGGGCAGGCTCAGAGGGACCCTTGGGAAGAAAGAAGGAGCAGGCATTGTCTAGGCAAGGGCGCTTCTCCAAAGGAGATGCCAGTGCCTGAGGTCCTTACGGCCAAACAGGGGGAGAAAAGCAAAGGAATGGGAAGCTGGAAGGGGATTGGCATTACTAAGTACCCACTGGATGCCAGGCTTTGTACCAGGCACTTTACAAGCCCCATGATGGTCATTCATTTAGTCAGTCACCAGTAAATGCTTTCTGAATGTCTGTTATGCATAAAGAACTGTCCAAGGTTCTGAGACTATAGCAGGGAACAAAACAGAAAAATCCCTGCCCTCGTGGAGCTTACATTCTAGGGGTATAGACTGGCGGTACATGGGAGACAATGAGATCGATATATAGCTTGTCATACATGGTAAGTGCCATGGGGAAGATGGAAAAGGAGACTGGGATGGTGTGGGATCATGATTGTACACAGGGTGTCCAGCAAGAGCCTTGCTTAGTTAGGTCTAGAGCTAAAAGTCTAATTTCAGTTTGCTTCTTGCCTTAATTTTACCAACACATTATTTGTGACATAGATTATGAAATGAGTGAACTGTAAAGGTTAACTTTTAAACAAAGAATATGGTGGCAAACCATATTGGTCTTAAGGGTGCAAGGCTCAGAGATCTTCCCCAAAATACCCAGCTAGTGGATGTAGGAGCCGAGTGCTGACTGACATCTGGCTGACTGGAAAACTTGTGCCATTTTCACTGCACTAAGTTTCCGAATATGTCATGGTTAAGCAACAGGAGATGAGTCTGGGGCTGGATGGTGGGGACCTCCCTCCCTGGGGAGACCTTACAAAGAAGAACTCAAAGAGTGAGAAGGGAACAGGGTTGTAGACTGAGGGAAGAGGGTTTATAAATAGTCGGGGGAATGAGAAAGACAGAAAAAAGAACAAGGCTGATGGGACCAGGGAGGGGGAAAATCAATTAAAATAAGTCAGACTGCTCAGTTAGGCTTTTCCAGTGCTCAGAAGGCTGAAACCCTTCTCCCCACAAATTTCTGGGAGTGCCCCAAATCCAGAAATTTATGAAAGGACATGCAAGAAGCCTGAGAGACAAGAGTGGGAGTAGTTGCCACAATCTGAGGTTGACTTGCTTGGCAGAGGGTGACACAGTTGGTGCCCTGGTTTTCCTGAAAATGTGAGGCCACAGGCACCCAGCACCCGTGCCAATTTGGTCACTGTTCCATGCCCCCCACACTGTGATGATGGCCTAAGAGCTGATTATTACCATGACCTTGAGTCATGAAGAAAGGTTGGCTTTGCCCTCGGGACACAGCTCTGTTGACTGAGCCAGTGACAAGTGTAAAATGTCACCTCTGTGAAGCCTTTTCTGGACTCCTGTCGGAGTCATCAGCTGGCATTGTCAGAATCTTGTCCGTGGGGCCATCTTTCTATTAGATGTGGGACCCCTGAGGACAGAGGCAGAATTTCTGCTCCCTCCCTAGGTCTCCAGGGTCTGGCGTGATGTTTTTCCCATTGAAGGGATGCAAAAATATTTGTAGGATGATGATGGAGACCTATTTTCATCCAAAAGGTTCTGACCAAAAGCTTTAGCTCTTGGGAAATTCATCTTTTTTTTTTTTTTAAATACAAACCACCAACCCAGCAACCTAGACCCTCGTTAGAGGGTTCAGATTGTTGTTCTAGACAACAGTATTCCCTTTCCCGGACCCCACTTGCTGCCGTCCTTCAGGTGGCTGGGCATTGAAGGGTGATCCTGCCGTGCCCCTCCTGTCTTCAGCTTACCCCTGCCTTTCCAGAAGTTATATCGTTCTCTGGTGTTCCCCACACCTGCCTCCTCCTTTCCTTTTTCCCTCCTTCTGTTCAAAGTTCGGGGCCTCTGTGCTGGGTGTGATCATCACCTTCCATCTTCTAGCTGGCCATGTCATCCCCCCAACCAGTCCCATACTTCCCCTCCCATGTTCAGATTCCCCAACCCAGTTGGGCTGCATCTCCTCCCCACTCAGAGCTATCTAGCCCCTGTTTTCCCTTTCTCCGGTGTGTTCTTCCCTGAACACCCCTTGCATATTCAGAGCTCCTTCTGAAATTCTGCATATTCATCTGCTCCCAACTTGCCCTTCCTATCCCATCCCTTCCTGCTTTTCCTGCAGGCACGTAAGCCTGACACTGAGGACCCCAGGCCTGGTGCCTGTCATGTGCTTCCCATTCCCAGCCCCGGCGCCTTTGCTCCTGTAGGGTCTTCCGCCGGGGGGGGGGGGGGGTGGGCGGGTGGCAAGCCCTTCCCTCCCATGGCCACAGGCCACATCCTGTCCTTCAGCACTCAGCCCCGAAGCCACCCCTTCTGGGAAGACGTCTCTGATTCTCCTCCCACCTTCTGATGGTGACAATCACATGCTTTCTGGACTTGCCTCACTGAACCTTCACCCTTCTCCTGGCATTTGTCACCAAACGGATTTGTAGTTATCACTAAATGTGTCTTACCTCCCCTAGAATGGTCTCCAAACTTTATTGATTGCATACTCCTCCAGAAAAGTGTTTTTTGAGACCACACACCAGCATTTACGTTTGTTATTTATTTACAAAATGAACTACTGCGCTAATACATTTTATCCCTACTGAAACATGTAAAAACTAGGAATTGCAGAAGGATGTGATGAAAACAACGGGAACGGCAGCCCTGGCATTTTCTTCCTGTGCCCACAAGAATGGTTTTGTATGCCACACTTGGAGACCACGGGTCTAATGAGTGAAGGATGCTCAGGCTGGAGGGACCACAGAGCTGGGGCTGCTCGTGGTGGGTGGGGCATCCAGATGGAAATGGAAGCAGGTGGCAGGGCCAAGCAGGTGTGGGAGAGGAGGAGTGCTCCCTGGGAGGGGCCCAGCAAGGTGGACTGAGTGTGACGGTTAGAGGAAAGATTCCCAGGACCCCCAAGCAGAAGGGGAGCAGCAGCTGGGCAGGACAGCTGCCCCAGTGTTCTAGGCCATGTCCTTGGGGAACAGAGGCAGCGGGATGGGTCAGGCTGTCAGCAGTGTGTCTCCTGAGCGTGCATCTCAGCAGACAGTGGCAACTCAGAGCAGAAATGAGAAAGCAGTATGAAAGAGAAGGCCCCTGACTCCCAGGAGACTGACAGGCAGGAAACTAAAGCCCAAGGGAAGGGATTGTGATCACTGAGTGATGGGGCCAGGCAGAACCCTTGCCCCACTATTCTGCTGTTCTCATCCCTTAGTCTTGGTTGATGTCCAGCTCAAGAGTCAGGACATCCCATGAGATCCTTACAGGGAAACCAAGGCACAAAGCCATGAATGGCCAGCACATGGCTTCACAGCTTGTAGGGGTCATGGTCACACCTGTAACCTAGTCTCTTGACCCCCAGATCATCTCCCAAGTTGCCAGCACACAGGCTGGGATACTGGGTGCCTTGTAAGAGTAAGAGAGGGTGGCAAACAGTTTGGAGTTTCCTGATTAAGTTAAACCTACCATGTGACCTGGCAAGTTGCTTCCTGGGTATGTACCCCAAAGATTGGAAAACAGGTGTTCAAGACAAAACTTGTGCATTGATGTTCATAGCAGAGCTATTTACAGTAGCCAGAATGTGGGAAAACCCCAAATATCCATCGACAGATGAGCAGATAAACAAAATGTGGTGTATTCATCCAATGGAAGAGTAGTCAGCCCTAAAAGGGGTGAAATTCTTCACAAGCTACCACACAGATGAACCTTGAAGACACGCTAAGTGGAAGAAGCCAGACACGAGATCCCATGTTGTATGATTCCCGTTATACAGAATACCCAGGACGGGCAAATCCTTAGAGACAGAAGGCAGACTGGTGGTTGCCAGGGGTAGGGGGAAGAGAGAAGGTAGAGAGTTACTGTTAACGATTATAGCATTTCCATTTGGGGTGATAAAGACGTTCTGGAACCACATCATAGGGATGGTTGCATGACTCTGTGCGTGTACTTAATAGCACTGAGTTTTCCCCTTAAAATGGTTAAAACTTTTATGTCATGTGTATTGTAACACCATAGACACAGAGGGAGTGAGGGGTCCTTGGGGAAGTGACTTCTTTTGGGGAAAGCAGAGGGTCACAGTACTCTAATGAGAAGCACTGGGAGACCCCTGGTTCTCTTAAGGGGGAGGTGTCTAAGAGTCCAGGAATGTCCTTAAAATGCCGTGAACTCTTCAGAGAAGAGGCTTCCTACAAAGCAATAATCATCAGGTCTATGTCACTTCAGCAAAAGCAGCAAAGCAACAACTAGTCTTTCCATCCAGAATGATACTGTTTTGGATTTCTGCCTCCAGCCTGGAGTCTCCCCACTCTTCCGTACGTCACAGCTCCTCAGGAAGTTTTGTAAAATGACACATTACTGGGCCTCATTGCCAGAGACTCGTGTTCAGCGGGCTGAGGGCGCAAAGTTTCCTGGAAGTTGTGATGTGGCCTCTCTTCAGATGAGTCTTTGGGAACCACAGCCTGGCCCACTGCGGTGTTGAAGGCCATGCATGAGACTCTGGTGGATAGATGCACCTGCCCTCAGCTTGTGCCTAGAGCAGATCTGCCCCATGGCTGACACTTTACCACCGGTTCCCATGGACCCCACACCCAGCACTGCTCCTGCTCTAAATGTCAGCCCGTCAACTCTCTGGCTCTTGGGGGTCCTCAATGTTGTCCAAATCTCTTACAAGACTTCTCACTTCCAACATGTTGTCTCTCAAACCAAAGTCCTAGAAACCAAGTCCTTGTGCATGGGCTGGGGGGCCTCACAAAACCTGTCCATTCTGGGGTAGGTAGTCCTGGTCGAGTGTGGCCCAACCATATCAACCCCAGATTTGTCCAGTTCAGACTACAGGGTGCCACAGAACATTCTACACTTTGTGATCGTTGGCTTTTAAAAAATGTATTCTATGGGGCGCCTGGGTGGCTCAGAGGGTTAAAGCCTCTGCCTTCGGCTCAGGTTATGATCTCAGGGTCTGGGGATTGAGCCCCACATCAGGCTCTTAGCTCAGCAGGGAGCCTGCTTCCTGCCCACACCCTCGCCTGACTCTCTGCCTACTTGTGATCTTTGTCTGTCAAATAAATAAAATCTTTAAATATATATATATTTTTTCTATGAATAATATCATACTTATCATCACTAAAGAGTAGAAAATACAAATCAGCTGGAGGGAATGTAACTAATTAACCCAAATCCCTCTCCTCTGAGGTAACTGTTACTAACAACACGTTGTAGAACTTTCTAGACTTTTTCCTATGCAAATATGTGTGTCTTATGTGTTTATTCGACAAATATTTGAGTGCCTACTCTGTGTCATGCACTTTCCTGGGAGCTAGGAATCCCAGAGTTAATGGTGCAGACAAAAGCCCCTGCCCTTATGGGATTGCAACTGATGTATTTGCATAAACTTTGAAAAAAAAAAAACTCAAAAACAACTTTTTTCAAGAAGTCTTCCCCCCTTGATAGTATATTGTGAATGTCTTTCCATATCAATGAATGTAGAGCTACATCATCATTTTAAAAGCTGTGTACTTTTCCACTGGGTATGTTTAGAGTAATCTGTTTAGCCATCTCTGGCATAAGGTGATTTAGTATAATTTTTCACTATTATAAACAAGGTTGAGATGATCAGCTTTATCCACTGGTCTTTGATGCCTTTTTGGTATTGGCTTAGGATAAATCCATAGAAGTGGAGTTTGAGGTCAAAAGGCATATGCTTCCTTTCCTGTTTGGGGGATAGTTCCTGTTTCTTTTTTTCAAGAACACTTTTTTTTTTGAAATGTAAATATGGATTCACAGGAAGTTGCAAAGATGGGACCCAGAGATCCCACATACCTTGCACCCGGTTTTCCCCCATGGTTGCATCTTGTATGACTATAGTACAACAGTGAAACCAGGAATTGACATTATTATAATATGTGTCTATGGCTCTGCGTCATTTTATCACACATTTATCACACATGCAGATTCATGGAATTGCCGCCCAAATCAAGATACAGAACTATTCCACCACCCCAAAGTTCTCCCCCATGCTAACTCTTCCTAGTCATAGCCACCCCTCTCTCTCCAATCATTTCCAGCTGCTGGCAATCACTAATCTGTTCTCCATCTCTACAATTCAGTCATTTTGAGAATGTTATGTAAACTGAATCATACATTATCTGACCTTTGTGAGTCTTTTTTTTTTTTTAACTCAGCATATTGTCCTTGAGATTTATCTGGATGGTTGTGCATATCAATAGTCTATTCCTTTTTTTTTTTTTAATTGCTGAATAGTATTTTATGTAACCACAGTTTAACTATTCACCTTTCGAAGTGCAGGGTTGGCTTTTTATCAGTTAGGCTGCTGTGAATACTTGTGTACAGGTTGTGTGAATAAAAGTTTGTATCTATTGTTGGATCGTATGCTAAGTGTACATTCAGTTTTTTAAGAGAATGACAAACTCTCTTTCAGAGTAGGTGACCCATTTCACATTCCCACTAGCAATGCATGAAAGACCAGTTTCTCTACATCCTTGCCAGCATTTGGTATTGTCACTACTTTTAACTTTAGCTGTTTTAATGCCTGTGTCATGATTTTTGTGTGTGTGGTTTTCCTTTGCATTTGGCTAATGGCTAATGATATTGCACATTTGCTCATGTGCTCATTTGTCTTCTGCATATCCTCTTTGGGGAAGTGTTTGTTCATGTCTTTTGCCCATTTCCTAATTGGATTATTATTTTCTCCATTGGGTTTTGAGAGTTCTTTATGTGTTCTTTCTACTAGTTGTTTGTCAGATAATGTAGTTTGCAAATATTTCCTCCCAGTCTGTAACTAGTCTTTTCATCCCCTTCCTAGGGTCTTTTGCAGATCAGAAGGTTTTTGTTGTGATGAGGTCCACTTTACTGATTTTTTTTTTTTCTTTTTTGGGTGACACTTTTGATGTCATGTCTGGAACTTTTCACTGAGCTCTTGGTCTGGAATATTTTCTTCTGTTATGTCTAAATTTTGTAGTTTTGCATTTTATGTTTCAATCTCTGACCCATTTTGAGTTAAATCCTGTATGAAGGACTGTATACGGTTTGGGTTGAGCCTCGCTGGTTTTGCCTGTGCCTAATCAAGTTGTTCCAGCACCGTTTGTTGAAAAGACTGGCTTTCCTTCTCCTTTGTCAAATCTGTTCTTGTGCAGTCACTTCTGGATTGGCTCTTCAGTCTACTGTATGGGTACATTGTTCAGCCAATACTCCGAGCCTTGATTACTCTAATTATACAATCAGCCTCCAAATCAGGTAGCGTGACTCCTCTCACTTTATTTTCCTTTTTCAAAATCATCTTAGCCATTCTAGTTCCTTTGGCATGAACTTTTGAGAGACCTTTGATGCTATGGTACCCATGTATCCCCCAAAGGAGGCATTAATGTCAGCTTCTGCTAGCAGGAAAGGGGGGGCTGGTGTGGGTGTGGCTGCTGTTTCCACACACCCACACCAGCCCCAGCTCTTATCATTCTTGTTCTATCTTTGCCTATCTGATAACTGAAGAATTATATCACATCCTGATTGTAAATTGCATTTCTTTGGCTGCCTTTAAAAATCTAGGCAGGCAGCCAGGGCTCTCAGATGTTAGGTATAAAAGTTTGGTAGCCTCATGGCATGAAACTTCACATCTCAGGTTTCAGAAATGCCCAACAGAGACAGCAGATAGGCTTGTGTGCATCCAGTGATGACTCCTGTTCCTCGCTTGTTCTCACTTGGCTCCTGGAGATGAAATCATCTGTTCAGTCCGCCATGCGTCATCTCCAGGCAACAGACATCCCTCCACAGAAAAGCCCAGATGGACCTTCAAAACACATTCAGAAGTTGACCACGTGTCACCATTGTCACTAACGCTCATTTGTGTGATGCTGTCTCCTGTGTGGATTATCTCGATAGCCTTCTAAGAGTGTCCCAGCTTCTCTGCTGGTGCCCTGGGAACTGTTCTCAAGCCAGAAGCCACAGTGTTGTCTGATGCACAAGTCAGAGTCTCTTTTATGCTCCAAATGCTCCCTTCTCACCCAGAGTCAAAGCCAAAGTTCCTGAGTGGCTTGCATGGTCCTCATGCCCACATCCCCATAGTGTCTGCTCAGTCTCTGCCTTAGCCCCGTGGTATCCCTGCCCTTCCTCAAACACGCCCAGAAAGCACCATGACGTTGGTCTCTTTTGCTGTTCCCATCTCTTTGAAAGACAGTTCCCTCTGCCTGCCGTGGGTCCCCAGACATCCACCCAGCTAGTTCCCTCACCTCCACCTGTTCCAAATTGGAACACCCACCCCAGCATTGCCTTCACTGCCCTGTTTCCTCATGGTACCCATAGGCAGACACACTGTGTGTGTTGTACTTGCTTTTTTGTTAATTGTTAACTTCCCTCCTAGAAGAAATTAACAAAGAAGAAGAAATTAACAAAGTTCATTTGTTAACTTCCTTCCTAGAAGAACAAAGATTTTGTTCCTTTATTTACCTACTGCTCTATCACTAGGACTAATACACTGCCTGGCATATAATGAATGCTCAGTAAATATCTGACGAGTGAATGAGTGAATGAGTGAATGAATGAATGAGTGAATGGCCACCTCACAATCAACTCCTTATTTTAAACATTTAGGTTGTTTCCAGTTTTCAGAACAAACAATACTAACATGAATATCCTTGAAGTGAAACGCTCAAGCACAGGTATGATTGTCTCCTTAGGATTAATTTCTAAAATTGAGTGGCTGGGTCAGGGGGATGTACATCTTTCAAAGTTTCTGGCAGTTAGCCCTCCAGAAAGGCAGTATCGATTTCCATGCTTACCAGAAACATGTGCATGTGTCTTTTCCCCACACACTCACCAACACTGGGTGTTGTCATTTTTAGAAAGTCTTTGCCAAATTGTTACTTGCCACTATCTTCTCAATGTGAGTTTTATGGAAGGAGCTTTATGTAACTGGATCAAAACCAACCTTTCTATAGCAGTCCAGACATGGCCTTCCTATGTGTGTTTCTTGTCACCATCCTCGATCAGAGCCCAGGGCAGAGGCCAGATACTAAGCACCAGTGAGGAGGCTAGATGTCCAGATGCAGAGCTTTCCAGAAGTCTAACACAGCCCCCCTGTAAAGGGGGCATTTAGTTTGTCTAGTGGAGAGAATGGAGGATGTATGTTTTAGATCACTTCCCGGAACTGGTACTTTTCCCAGCCAAGCTCTGAATAGGACCTAGAGAGCCAACAGTCCAAGCTTTTGCTATCTTGCAAACCCCCTTGTACCCCCCAAACCGATGGCTCTCAAACTCAAAGTGTTTCCAGATCACCCGCAGGGCCTGTTAACACATACACATCTATGCGCCAGTAGGTCTGGGATGGTGGGGACCCCAGGTGTGCATTTTTAACAAGTTCTCAGATGATGCTGATGCGGGAACCACACTTTGAGAACTGCTGGCCTAGACAATGGGTGCTTATTTTGTCTTCTTCCCATTGGTTCTTTTCCCCAACCCCTTTAGGCTGGATTAGGCCCCAGCCTCCATGCCCCGTGTGGGCTCCATGATGGCACTGGACCACATTGTGACACTGCAATCTTTTCCTGTGGCTTTCACCCCGATTTGGAGGCGGACTCCAGTATGGGGACCGCATTTCATCTCAGTCCCTTTAGGGTGTGTTGGACTGCTCGGCATAGAGGACTTACACGAAACTTCCCCAGAAGGAAGAGGAGAGGTGAGTGGCCTCCCCCGGGCCCTGTGTCAGACTCATGTGTACTGACTAGCACATAAGCAAAGGGCAGAGGTCACCCCACGGCTTGAAAGTCGGAGGCTTATCCCAGGACTAACCGTCACTTCCTCTGACCATCAGAGTCTGAGGTCATTAAGAAGACATTCAGTAATGAGACAGGCCAGGAGGTTTGTTTTACAGTCAAGGAATTGAGACCCCAAGAAGAGGAGTAACTAACTCGAGATCACTCCCCTGACCGATGATGAGGGTGAGACTTGAACCCCTGGGCCCCTAACAGCCTCCTGTACAGGAGACAGAGGGACAAGACGGGTGTCATGTGGACTCAGGACAGGGACCTGGCAAGTGGCCTGGCAAGTGCTCCACTGTCTCGGCTTCCAGCACCTACCTTTGCCCATAGCCTGTGTATGAAGTCGTGGAGCTATGCTGCTGTGTGGGTTGAACTAGGTCCCCCATGGGAATGGGCCTAGCACCGTGCCTGGCGCATGAAGGGCATGTGACATCCTCTGCCTTTTGTGACTCCTACTGGGCTTCCGAGCAGTCCCCTGACCCCCTACTCAGTGCTGTTGTTCCAAAGGGCGGTGTGGTCTCTGGTCACCCTTTGGCTAGATGAGTCTTACACTCCCAGAGGGAGGAAGGGGGAGAAGCTGAAGAACCTTTCTGGTTCTTCCAGGAAGGACACACACCTGAAGGTGCAGATGGTACTTCACGTGATGTCAGCCCCTGATCACATTTTGTGAACTTCCCTTCCCTCCTCACCACATCCTCCTGGGGTTTTCAGAGTCAGAGCTCAAGTGGAAGGTGCAGGCTGAAGTTAAATATAGAAAGGCACCTACTCATGGTGAAATGCGTGGGCTGAGCCTTGGGTGAGGGGGCGTAAGCACCTGCTAAATTTAGCGACCTTACTTCCTCTCCTGGCCCCATACGGACCATTATGCAAACAACAGTGCTTGTCGGTTTCCCTCCGAGGAAGACTTGGGAGGGGGAGAGGAGAACTTGGATGTGAAGCCCCCCAATTCATCACAACCCCTCACCCCTGGAAGGTCCCATCGGTTGTCACTTTTTACCCCTGCAGCTGTTCTGAGAGCTGGCATGGAGGGTGTTGCTGAACTCACTTTACAAATGAAGGCGCTGAGCCCCAGAGAGGCTGAGGGACTTGCCCAACATCACCTTGGGCTAGAGCCCAGACATAAGCTCAGGGTTTCACACTGACTCCCGTATCAGTTCCTGAGAACCCAGCACAACAGTGCTCAGGGCTTGGTAGCCCTGTGGCCAATAAATAGCAGTCAGACTACCCAGAGTCCTGAGCAGATCGTGAATTGAATATAGAAAGCCTGCACCCAAAAGACTGTGACCCATGAGGAACCCAAGGCTTGCATCTCAAAGGGTGGCCGCAGCCTAGTAGCCCTGGCCTCATCTGGGAACCTAGGAATGCGGAGACCCAGCGTCGTCTGAGACCCGCTGAATCAGATTCCATATTTTAATAAGGTTTCCCAGTGACTCATGTGCAAATTTAAGCTTGCAAAGCACTGGACTAATATGGAGAGTGGTGCTCACTTAGAGAGTCAATTCATGGAATTTTGGACTCCAGACATTTGTTCTTTTACTCCCTCATTTATTCAATTGGCATTTATTGATTGACTTCTACATTTGAGGCCTCTCGTGCTCAAATCTGAGACAGAAAATGGCTCTCACATTGATAAGCACTTGTTTTGTGTCTAGCAAGATTGCTTAGATTTCTTGGTTTGTTATTAATTGAGATACAAGTGACCTATAGCATTATATTAGTTACAGGTGTACAACATCATGATTCAATACTGGTTTGTATTGTGAAATGATTGCACAATAAGTCTAGTTAGCTTTCATCACCGCATATGGCTACCACATTTTTCTCTTGTGATGAGATCTGTTGAGATCTATGAGATCTTAAGATCTATCCTCTTAGCAACTTTCTTTTTTTTTTTATTTTAAGATTTTATTTATTTATCCAACATGCAGAGATCACGAGTAGGCAGAGAGGCAGGCAGAGAGAGAGGGGGAAGCAGGCTCCCTGCTGAGCAGAGAGCCCGATGCGGGGCTTGATCCCAGGACCCTGGGATCATGACCTGAGTCGAAGGCAGAGGCTTTAACCCACTGAACCACCCAGGCATCCCCTCCTTAGCAACTTTCAAATACACAACATAGTATTATTAACTATTTTCACTATGCTGTACATTACATACCTAGGACTTATTTGTGTTATAACTAGTATCTTTTGACCACCTTCACCCAGTTTGTACAACCCCTGCCTCTGGTAACCACCAGTCTGTTCTCTATTATCTATGAGCTCAGTGTTTGTGTTTTATTTTGTGTAGATTCCACATATAAGTGAGATTGTCTATCTCTCTCTGACTTATTTCACTTTCCACAATGCCCCCAAGGTCCAACTGTATCATTGAATAGCAACATTTCCTCCTTAAATGGCTAAATAATATTTCACCATATAAACATAGCCCACGTCTTTATCCATTCATCCGCTGAGGGATGGTGGCTCCCATGTCTTGGTTATTGTAAATAAGACTGCTCCAAGCATCAGGGTGCATAGGTCTTTTTGAGTTAGTGTTTTCACTTTTTGCAGATAAATACCCAAGAGTAGAATCGCTAGATCATAGGGTAGTTCCATTTTTAATTTTTTGAGGGACCGCCATACTATTTTCCATAGTGGTTGCACCAGCTTACATTCCCAACAACAGTGCAGGAGTGTTCCCTTTTTTCTATATCCTCACCAGCACTTGTTATTTCTTGTGTTAGTTTGTCTAATGATTACAGTGGTCCCATGGGGTAGGTATGTATAGTTTATAGATGGGGGAGCAGGAGGCTTTAGGCAATGTACTTAAGGTCATGGTGCTTTGTAAGTGGCAGAGCCAGTATCCACCCAGACACTGGCTCTCAACCAGAAGGTTCAGCCACCTCCAAGGATTAAAGACAATCCAGAGCACCTTGGTGAGGGCCAGAGCCCAGACTCTACACTAGAAAGGACTTGAGCAATCAGCTGTGCCAGGGCTTTGCTTTAATTTTGGCATTAAGCTGCAGAGACATTGACTCAAAGAAGACCTCTTGTAAGTTCTACGAGAGCCAGAGCTGCTCTGGTTGGATGGAAATGTCACCCTCGCCCCATCCCCGGTCACCACACTTCCCTGTGCCCTCTGGAGCCCTACAGGCTGAAAGCCACTCACAACTTCTTCATTTTGTAGCTGGGGAACAGGAGCCAGAGGGATGAGATGCTTTGTCCAAGATCACGTAGCTAATGAAGACAAAGTGGGTTAGGACTGTGTAGGCCAAAGGTGAGCTCTCTTCCCTACTTGGGGCCATTCCATCCCTGAGAGCATGTGACTAACTTCTATCTATCAATTTTTTTTCAAGATTTAAAAAAAAAAATTATTTATCTGAGAGAGAGAGAAATCACGAGCAGGGCGGAAGGATAGAGGTAGAAGCAGGCTTCCCACTGAGCAGGCAGCCCGATGTGTGACTTGATCCCAGGACCCTGGATCATGACCTGAGTCGAAGGCAGACGCCTAACTGACTGAGCCACCTAGGCGCCCCACTACTGACTTCTGTAATGACATTCCATGGGGAAATCATTGCATCATTGCATTGCATTGACGGCTACAGGCATTCTCTCCAACATCGTTCTTATTTGTCTCTGTCTCTGTCTCTGTCTCTCTCACACACACAGACAGACACACATGCTGTGTCACATGGTTGCATACAGTTCAAAAAGGCACTGGAGCCCAGAAGAAACCTGAAACCTTCAGGTCAGGATCCTTCTCTGAGTTTTCACCTTTGCTGCAACTTGCCAGGTGGAAGAGGGAAGGGCTCAGTTAGGGGTTGGGTCCATGGCTATCTGCAGATGACAGAGGTGACCCAGCATGCCTGGGAGGGCTGAATGGGAAGTCACACATTTCAACAAACCTCATTTTACACCCACATTTTCCAGTGGGTGACATTCACTGTCTAGAACTTGATGGGAGGTAGGAAGGAGTCCATGTTGTGGCTGAAAACATAGACTCCTCCTTCTGCCTGTGGCCTCAGTAGGGAAGAGAAGGGCACATCACCTTGTAGACAACATCAGCCCTTGTGGATTGCTCCTGTCTTGGGTTCTCTCTGAGGGGAAGAACTGCCATGCTCTGAGCTGGGCTGGGGGTTGGGGGCTGGGCGGCAGGCTCTCGGATGCCCCTGTGTGCGTCAGGCTCCAGAAGGACCTTGGCTGGCAGGATCCCCATTTTACAGATATGGAAATGCAAGTCTCAGAGAAGCTAAACCAGCAGCCCAAAGGACCCAGCAGGTAGGGGAGGAGGTCACATGGCATTTGGATTAGGAGTCCCAGCTCCATAGGAAGCTACTGGACCCCAATGATGTAGCAGGCCAGCCATGGGACCAGCTGCATGACCACCTCTCTGCTTCGTGTCTCTGTCACATGGTGGCGATTATGACAGCATCCATGCCACCGAGCTAGTATGAAGATTAACATAACTGAAGCACTTAGGATAGGACCTGGCAGGTAACAAATGCTCGGTAAATGTTAACTATCTTTATCATGGTTGTCGTGGGGCAGCTGCTCCTGCTGGTGTTAAAGTCTATATTCAAACGTTACCTTCCTGATTGTTTTTTTGCCGGGGGGCGGGGGGGGTGGTTTCCCATTCAACAGCTGCAGGAAGTGAGGCAGAGAGAGAGGGAATGGTCATGATCAGGGACAAAGCAGAGATGCATTCAGCTTTGGCGTGTTGTTTTTCCATAAAGCCAGGACGTCTGGTCACCTGCCTGGCCCCTGGTTTCTTCATTTGGTCTCCCTGAAACTGAGAACTCCTTGGCGTTCCCAGGGGAATGTAAGGCCAGTATGCTGGAGTCTTAGCTTCCAGCCAGCTTTTGCAAAGATTCTGACTTCTAACTTGATTCCCACCTTGCATTTGAGACCACTCTCTCCCTTCCTTCTGCATTTAGCCAACTCCATGCCAGGCACTCGAGACAAAAAGATAAATAATATATGCATAGAGGCCACGCTCCTGCCCTAGCCCCAACCTCAACAATGGAACATCCTTCCATCATTGCCTTAGTCTCTGTGTTGATAACATGTCTGGTCTTCGGGGTCCTCCGCCTCCTCTGTGTCCTCCTCACCAGTGGCCTTCTTTCATCTGATTAGTTCTTTAGGATGAGCAAATGCTTCTGGGTGGAATCACTGGAACAGAGGTAATGATACCTTGTTAAGACTTTTGGCCCATGTTCTTAGTTGGCCCTTAGAAAGATACCATCTTAGGGGCACCTGGGTGGCTCAGTTGGTGAAGTACTTGGTCCTTGATTTCAGCTCAGGTCATGACCTCAGGGTCCTGGGATCGAGCCCCACATCAGGCTCCACATTTGGTGGGGAGTCTGCTTGGAGGATCCTCTCTCTCTCTCTCTCTCTCTGCCCCCATCCGCACTCACATTCTTGATCTCTAAAATAAATAAATAAATCTTAAGGAAAAAAAGGTACCATCTTAAAGATGTTCACTCCAGCATTGTTTCCTGTTTCCCCAACTGGTCTATCAGTAAGGATGGTTTATACAAAATGTGGTCAGTTTATACCATGCAGTGCAATGGGGCTATGAAACGTGGTGCATTTGTGGACATTCGATGACTCGAAAAGGCACTGATAATATATGGATAAATAAAAAATGTTGCACATCTAATAGACATGTAATATAAAACCAAACTGCATATGTGCATAGAAAAGGGTCTGGTAGGGAGGACAACATGTGTGAGCAATGGAAATTTTCTTTCTGAAATATTCATAATAGGTACTATCTTTATAATCAGAAAAAACATCCATGCCTTCCTCATTCCCCTGCCAGAAATGTGGGTGGGTTGCCACTAGCCTTGGAACTGGGCAGCTGTCAGACCGCATCCTGGGCACCTGGAGGCAGCCTGGCACACGGCGAAGGCTGGTGGTAAACCCCAGGTCCGGGGGTGAGGGTGTCCTGCCTCAGTGCCTCTCGGCTCTGATTGGCCCAGCACATGCTCTGGATCAGAAGTCTTGCTGGCCTGGTCCCCCTGGGGCTGGCCGCTCAGGAGTGGGAGAAGAGCTTCCTCATCCTTCCTCTCCTCCCATCTCTGCTTTCTAACCTGCAGTCTGCAAACCAGTCTAGCTACTTCTGTATTCCCTTCCCTTCTCTTCCTCAAGCATTGGGCCTTTAGTATATGTGCTGCCGAAGCGAGCACAAGCATTGGGCCTTTAAATCAGACAGACCTGAGCTCCCATCCTGTTGCTGCCGCTGGCAGGCTGCAGTCCTCAGTTTCTTCATCTGTTAAATGGGGGTCATAGTGCCCATTTTGTAGAGTCGAGGCATAATTTAGTGTTTAGTGTGCTCCTTGACCCCTGGCTCCCCTGACCCGTGTATGCTGGCCCTGCCTGACGTTCTCATTCCCTGGTCTGAGGGTCTGTGTATAAATGCCCTGTGTCCATCAGCTATTAGTGGGGACAGGCCCCTGGATGGGGACACATCCAGCCCTCTCTGTACTCAGACCATGAGTGCCAGGCTTTGAGACGCAGTGCTGGCTCTGGGGGTTGAGCTGGCATGGGGATGGATGGAGCTGACAAGGGGATGGATGGCTGGGCAGGGCACAGACAGCGTCTGCTGCCGAGCTGGCTGAGTTGCCTTAGCTAAGTGCCATCACCTCCATGGGAGGTGGCTCCCCACCACAGACCATTCGTGAGTCACACCAACCTAGGGACAGATGCCCTGAGTCAGGAGCCCCTGCAGACCAGGTGGGACCTACCACCATGTACCTGGACATAACACTAAGTCCTTCTGACTCTTATTGGGAGGAGGGGGACAGGGAGGTTGGGATGGGAAGGGGAACGAGTCCCATGGCCCTCACCTCCCACAGCCCAGCAGAGAACAGAGTGAAGACTTAAAAGCCACTGTCCCGGGACCATTTCCTCAGCAAATATGTCACCATGCAATGTCCCTGGTTTCTAATCTGAGTACAGGGTTGATGGAAAGTTGGCGTGAGAAGTAAATGGATAATGGATGCGAGGTGATTAGCAGAGGCCTAGGCATTTGGTACTCATTATTACTGTTGTTTTTATGGGAGATAATTTTTGTCTAAATGCAATTAGTGGTTTATAATCTATGGCTCTTTTTACTGCACTCGCCACAGAGAGAAACCATGGAGCCGGCAGTCACTGCAGCAAGTTATTTCTTTAGAATGGGAACAGAATGGGTGGTGTAGTCACCTCAGATATGCTTTTGAGGGCCAGAAAAGGCCTTACAATCATCTAGGTGGGGGACATTCCCTGGTTCTCGGTGACTTCTCCAACCGCTTCGTCACTGTTCATTCTTTTATGCATCCAACAGATAGTGATGGAAAATTATTATGTGCCACGCACTTTACTAGGCACCCCAGACCCTGGAAGCTACTGGCACTTGTTAAAGCCCTAGCTAGGAGGCCTGTGACATAGTTGCCACATCTTCCTTCATGGGGAGTTTGTTGCATTCCTTCCAGTGAAGAGGGGAGAGTCTCTGGCCAGAACATTCTTCCCATATCCCCGGGCCTGCACACCCAGTCCAGTTCAGGCTTTTGGCTACCCGCATTGTCCTGCCCTTCACTGGGGTCTCCCAAGACCTGAGCTGCCCAGCATGGTGGGACCAAGGGCCAAGGTGGCCCCTCCCTGTGTTTGAAGAAAGACACCTAGCGTGTCCACAACTAGCTATGGTTGGAACCCCAGGCCAGGTGTTTCTTCTGCGCTCTGCTTCTCGAATGTGTGTCCATGTCCGTGCAGAGTGCCAGAAGCCTTGGGGCCCCACAGCATAGGTCTGACTCGTCTTCCAACTGAAGAAGTGAAAATAGGTGTATTTTATCCTGTGGATAGATGCCTGTGTAGATGGCAGAACAGAATTTTATGTGGGCATGGATTTTTAAGATAAAACAGGAGACTAAGGCATTTGGGCTTGAGGGGACTGCTTTGGGTGATGTCCCTGGACCTCCCTGAGGGAAACCTTTCAAAGTCCTCCCCCCTTGTGGTTGCTTTAGTGGAAAAGTTCGAGAACTTCACCACAGTGATATCCAGAAGATGTCATCCCCCTGTGCTTCACTTCCTCGGTTGAGGGAAGTATGGAGATAGGCTGAATTGTCTTGTGGCGGACTTAAGTCAGACTCACAGAAGAGTTTTTTAACCCATGAGGTTAGGAGAGGATCAAAGGAAACCTCTGTCTCTGGGTCATTTGGGCTGGAAGCCCGTGGAGAGGAGAAACTAATGAAAAGAGAGCATCTTTCTCTTTTGGCAGTGCTGGGGCCCCAGCTTTTGTCCAGTACTCACCACCTTCCAGAGCCATGATTCATGAGATTCTGGCTGATGTTGAAGCTCTTCTGAGACCCACATTGCTGTCTCCTTTGCTTCCCTCATGGCACCTGATCAGAGAGACCCATCCCACCTACACCCCGCCTTTCACCCCATCATCCTCCAAAGCTTGGCTTGCTTTAGCACGTGGCAGCACCTGACGGGTTAGCTATGTATGTGTTAGAATGTAAACTCCACTTCTCTTCACTCCTTGAAGGAACACACTCTGTGAAACCAGGCTTAACCAGAATCTTACTGACCAATACTGTCTATTAAACCGAATTTGCAGGCAAACAAATAAACAGAAAATCAAACAAATAGGAAAACCCAGCTAAATTCAAGAACATAAGCTCCTTTGGGGTATTTAACCCTCAAAACATAGCTTCTAGAGAGTGCCAGGAACTCAGCTACATTTGACATGGTCTCCTAAAGATTCTGCATCCTGCCTTCTGGTCAGCATACCAAGATCATGGTCTTACTTGGTACATGGCTATCTCCCCAAAGACTGGAGCCCCCAGTATCAGGGACCGGGTCTGATTCATTCTTCCCCTGCATGCAGTAGGCACTTAGCAAATGTTCAGTGACCTAATTTCAAAAGTCCAGAAGGATTCTATGTGTTACCAAGGAGGAGAGGAGACCAAGGGTAGGAAAATGTTTGACAAGAGTCGGAATGGAGTTTTCTGGTTAATCCATTCTTGCTTGGAACATTCAGGAAGTCCCTCCCTCACCTCTTTCCCTTTCATTTCCCAAACTCTCGGCTTGATCAGCTATGTCCCCATTCACGTGAAGGTGCCTGATTGTATACATGCAAAGAAGGGTGGGGGAATGCCACCCTTCAGGTATCTGCCAAGCCCTGCTGAGGGCCAGAACCCCCTGTTTCCAGGAACAGAGAGAGCCTCACATTCTGGAAGGGGTAAAGAGAAAAACCTTTATGAGTAGATAGTATTTACCAGCTAAGGACAGCTCTGAGCCCCCAGAGGTGATCTCCAGCAGGCTCAGGAAGGATGGAACTGGACATGCAGAGAGGGGTAGCTGTTCCCATAGCCTCTTCCCTTATCCTGTGGTATGGAGCTGCTCAGAAAACACTGGTTATAATAGAAATTGGTGTGTTTCACCAAATGCCTACTCACCAGTCATGGATTCAACACATACCATTGATTCATTCATTGGTCCATTCAGCCAGTGCCTGCCATATGTTGGGCCCTGTCCTAGGTGCTGGATATTTGGCAGCACTGAACAAGACAGGCAAGGTCCTTCCCTGCTCTTATGGAGCTCACATGGCCAGGGACAGTAAACAAGTCACAGCTCATGTATGGGGAGCACCACCATGTGCCAGGCCCTGATGAGACCCTTCTCATACAGAGTTCCTGTGTAGGGATACATTCTGAGAGTCAGGATGTATAGCATGTTGCAAGACTTAGTATCTCTGGTTCCTATACCCCACTATCAGTGGGACCCATCCCTGTGGCCTTTCCCAGTCACTGGCACACCCCCAAATATCCGCTCACAGTTAAAAATGCCCCATCAGGATGTGGTACTGTATAACCCATTAGAAACCTGCCATGATGTCATTTAATCCTCACAACAACTCATGAAATTGATTCTGCTACAAATCCCCATTTTACAATAGTGAAGTTGAGCCACAGAGATGTTCGGCAACTTCTTCAAGTTCACACAGTTGGAGTGATGGATTTGAACCCCAGGAGTTTGGCTTCAGGGACTCTGATGAGCCTGGCTCTTCACTCTTCTACCCTGTAGTCTCTCAAGCAAATACAGTAACTAGGAACTCTAGGCAGCTAGATATTCTGGGCTGAAAATAAATCAAGATGATATGATAGAGAGAGGAAATATTTCCTCTGTGTAAAACATCCTACTGACCCAACAAAGAGAACAGAGAGCATAACAAGAATCAACTGCAGGACCCCCACCCCCATCCCAGTGCTTTGCACACAAGCAGTCTGGGCACACCATTAAAACGGGGAGGGCAGTATGTGTGCGCACATATAAGCGATACAGCCTTTAGTGAAACCCTCTGCCATGATGTCGTGAAAACCACTCTTTCATGGGCAGACCTCTTTCTCTCTGCATATCCAACCAGTGGAAAAGTAACTGTTGGTTGCCTGTGGTGTAGGTCCAAGCTGACAGCAGTGGATATGTGGAATTTTGACATTGACGTTTAGACACTTCTTGTTTGGTCTATAGTAGGTATTCAAACGGATGGATGGATGGATGGATGGATGGATGGATAGATGGGTGGGTGGCGAGGTGGATGGATGGATGGCTGGCTGACTGGACAGATGAGATTTGGTGCCCCATATGGAACTTCTGGTTGCAGAGGTCAGATATATTCAGGGACCAAATTAAGAAGGTATAGAATTAAGGGCTAAATTACCAGTCAAGATCAATTCTTTTTTTCTTTTTTTGTTTATCTTTACTCAAATCAAGTCAAGAATAAGGATGGGATTTTCTTTCATTTTTTTTTTTTTTTGGCTCACTACCGTAAACAAAGGCCTGGGTCCTCAGTCCTCATGGTATATTTTAGCTAGTTGAGCACCTGTGATGTGTCCGGCATATCAACAGACATTATGGCTTTTAGTTTTCATTTGACAAGTCAGGAAGGCAGAACAATGGAGTCAGTGGCTGAGCTGGAAATCAAAACCAGGGCTGTCATTTCTACAACCCCGTCTCCTCCCCCAGCACATGCAGGAAAGTAGTTCTGAGGGGCTGTAGTCTCAGTGTGACTCACTTATGTTGTGGGTTCTCTTGAGGTGCGACGAAGGGCTTGACAAGAGACCCCAGGTCAAGGAGATAGGAGCGAGGATTCCAGAGGAAGGAGCCCGGGTTTGTTTCTGCTGGAGAGCCCAGGGAGGGTGGCTTGGTCAGCAGCGGGGCCGGTTAGTCACTGAGGCGAGGGTGGATAGGAACATGGCGGGGGGGGGGGTGGTTTGAGGGTGTGGAATGAGCAACCTCCCACCGTGGAAAGATAGCCCAGGACCCAGAATGTGCTGGAGAATACAGGGGTGGGGAAACAGGTGGGTTCCCCTTCTCCTGCCTCTGGTTGTTCCGTTCTCCTCCACGTCTGTCTACCACATCTTAGCTGTGGGGAGGAGGGGGAGGATTCTCAGGGGGACAAGGAAGAGGGAAAGAGAAGAGATGGCTCGCTCACGTTCATTACAGGCTTTGTCCCTACTGCAGCTCCTCCCTGTCCTAGCTGTG
This sequence comes from Martes martes, assembly GCF_963455335.1. Classification (NCBI taxonomy): domain Eukaryota; kingdom Metazoa; phylum Chordata; class Mammalia; order Carnivora; family Mustelidae; genus Martes; species Martes martes. The sequence goes on from NC_137891.1 coordinate 159,512,465, forward strand.
TGATCTGGGGCAGGTCACTTTGCCCCTCCAAGCCTCAGTTTTTGTCTCACAGGGTTATCTTAGAAATTTAACAAGAAACTGTATGTGACATTCTTGGCCAAGGCTGGCACGGGGTAGGTGCCCAGGAATTGGCTCCTGTCTTCTCTTCCCTCCCCTCCCTGGTTGAGTGAGTCTGATGAGAGCAGAGCCAAGAGCCAGCCTCCAGCCAGGCAGGTGCAGGGGAACTGAGGCTTTGCCAGCTTCTCCCACTCCCTTCTGCTTTCCCATGGACCTGGCTGCCTCAGCAAGGGTACTTCTTTGAGTCACACCACAGTCGTGACAAGTGGCCTCTGAAAGTGGACCCACCAGAAGCCTCAGAGATGCAGAGACCAGGACCTCATGAGGCCGCAAAGTTTACTTGGTCACATAACTGGGAACAGATGGACTAGCCAGGGCTGATGCCCAGGACTGTGGACTCCTCGTGCAGTGCTCAGGTCCCAGTTCCTTCTGCCCGTTTGCCTGCTCGGCATCTGCGTGGCATTGGGCACAGAGTGTGGGCTTCCCAAGTGTTGGGTGTAGGAATCAATGAAGGAGGAAATGCAAGTGCTCCTGGCCCAGTGTGACGAGGGTGTGTTTATTAATCTTTGTAGAATCAATAAATGAATAAAAAGAACGCTTCCCTCAGAACCAGGCTCTCTGTACACGTTTGTTTTCCTCCTCTTCTCCACCACAGTGTGCACCCAAACATGCTGTCATGGGCTCATCCTGCCAGGACTTGAGAGAGAAGTAGGCAGTGTCATTCCAGAACTTTGCTGAGCTCCCCAAGTTCTGCCCCACTGAGTACACCCCTCAGCTCCCTGGCCGCCCACCCCTATAGCTCTTGCAGTCACTGCTTCTGGATGGCCTTGGAGGCAGAGGCTGAGGACCATGGGGCTGCACCATCCGGGGGCCCCTGTCTTCATCCTATCTAGTGGCTGGCTGTGTGAGTTGATGGACAGAGCCCAGGGGAAGTGGAGGACCTAGTTTTGAGTCATGGACCTGCCACTTCTTAGCTGTATGACCTTAGGTGAGTTATGTTAACTCCCTGGTCCCCTTTTGTCATCTCTAGAATGAGGATGGGCTTACCCCGTGGTTTGGGAGGGGAAGGACTGTCGACAACTGGAGGCTGGGGGGGTTGTGAGAACACTCCGGAAGCATTTGAGCTGCGGTCATGTGGGAATGCTTTGTTGCTGCCCCCGTGTCGTTGCCAGTGCTCCCTTGTCTGAAGCAACCTGGGGAGGCGGACTTGAGAACCTGGACTTGACCTTGGCCTTAAGCATGTCCCGTGGTGTCTGAGAACCTCCTCGGTTTTTCTCATCTGGAGAGTGGGCATGATCGGCCTGTCTGCCTCTCCAGGGTCATCTGTGAGCATATGAGGTAATATTGCAAGTCTGTGGTTGAGAAGTGCTCTGTAACTCTCGGGCGGATTTGGATGCAGTTGTGGGGGGAGGTATAAAGAAGCTCAGACTTCCTTCCAAGAGGAGGCAGATGGGGGTGGGGGGAACCCCAACTCTCTTGTGAGCTGGGTGACTACTGAGGGCACGTTACTCACCCTCCTGGGCCTCGGTGTTCTCATCTGAAGAGTTCCTATGCCCAGCGTTCCGTGGGCAGTCACTAGGATCACGCTGTCTCACGCTTGCTTCCAAATGGCCCACGGGGACTGGGCCTCCTTCTCTGGGCCACTACCACCCGAGGACAACAGAGCCTCTCTGACCTCACTTGGCTCCTGCCAAAGTGCTCTCCCGGCTCCAAGGGCTTCTCTGAAACTGCCTGGCTTCCTGGAGCTCCCAGTTGCCGCTGGCTGCTCTGTGCATGTGATCTCCAGCTCCAGATGTCGCAATCCCTCTCCAGGCTGCCCGGAAAGCCCCGGCTGGCTGTGGCTAGGCAGGGGCAGGGGCAGGGAGGGCTGCTAGGGTATTGCCCCATGGGGCCGCTATTTGGGTTCTGTTTGCAGACATCCCCGTTCCCTCTATAAGGAGCAGTGGGCGGCTGAGGGAATTTGGGCTTCCGGTGGCGAGGAGATGATTCCAAGCACAATATCGCCATACGGACAGTGTATTTGGGGAACCGTGTGAAATGTTGTGGTTGAATGGCACCGAGGTTCGCTGCAAATGGAGAAATGATGTTGGAATCCGCTCTCTTGGGAGTGTGAGTGCTGATGTGGGAGTTTTCTGCTCACGGGTCTCTTGACACTGTGCCTAGGGACAGAGGGGGCAGGGCAATGTGCCCATGAACGCTTCCAGCACTGGCTCACATTCTGCCAAGTTGGTTGGCCCATTTTATTGGTCAGGAAACCGAGGCACAGGGAAGTGAGTGGACCATCCCCGGCCGGGCAGTGTGTGGGTAGCAGACCTTCACCGGAACCCAGGATCCTCTGACCACAAAGCCGCCGGTCTCAGCCTGGGGTTTTTGGTGCTTCTCATTGAGGTCCTCACCCAAGTGCCAGGAGCTGCCTGGCTATGTGACCTTGAGCCAGTCACCTGAAGTCGCAGGCTCCGGTTTCTGTCTCTGTTTTGTGTGAAGACTAGACTAGCTCAGTGTTTCTCAAGCTTTTCCACGTAGAGGGCTACGTGAATTTTGGGGGAGTTTTGTGTTTCTCCTTAAACATTCTCATGACAGTTTATATTCTTCTCCATGATTTTATCAGTGTTTGTTTTAAAATTGTGTTAATTTTTTTTTCTTTCCCTAAGTCTCCCAGTAGACTTGATGCTCTGAGATGTGCAGTGTACCCCGGTACAATGCCAAGGTCCCCACCTGGGCTGAGAACCTGGGGCATGAGCGATTCCTGAGGGCTGTGATTTCCGTGTCCCTGATGCTTGGCTGAGGTCTGCGAAGCCACGCAGCGCATTTGTGGGTCTCTGGGGACACCATAACAGTGTTACAAGGCCCTTCTCCTGCCCCACACCTGCCTGCCGTGCGTACCCTTCCTGGTCCCTCCTTCCTGGGCCAAAGGCCTGAAGCAGGCCTGCGCCAAATTGGTCATCCTTCCATTGGCAGCAGGTGACCCAGGCCAGGACCAGAGCAAGACGGAAGAGGACCCTCTCTCCCAGGTGCTGGCCAGTGCTAAATTTGAGTCTCTGTATTATCAGCTGTGGCCATGGGTAAATCACACGCCTGAGATTCCCGGTCCTTTGCAGACATGGGTGCAGACCTGGATCCTTCATCATAGGATTATGGTGACGTGGAAAAAAGCAGGGGTGGGAGAGATCCCAGCATGGGGCCTGACATGAGGGACATGCCAGGACAGGTGAAAGATCCCTGCTATATCTTAGGATCACAGAACCTCAAAAATCTGTAAGCCACTTCCCCTTAAAAAGCTCCTTTTCCAAAAATATCTCCCTCCCCAGTACTGTTTGCAGCCTGAGAGTCTCCTGGTCACTGAGGCTTTGGGTTAAAGCATGGCCAGCCCTTTATTAAAATGCATTTGTTCCATGGAAAGACTGGGCTGAGCTCCACACCCCACCTTCTGTTTAATTGGCCACGTGATCTTGGCAAGTCATTTATCTCCTCAGAGCCTCTCTTTCTTCGTCTGTAAACCAGAGATGCCAAAGCAAGTGAGCTGCTGTAAACAAGATATTTTTAAGGTACTTGGAGGCTAGTGAGACAACAGATGACTCAGTGGGCCTGCTGTAGCCTGGGACACGAAGTCCAACATGGGCTATGTCACAGGCTATCTGGGGACACCGAGGTGCCAGGCTTGGAGAGTCAAGGACCCTTCATGGCAGGGACTGGGGGCTCATCTGAGGTATGAGAGATACTAAGGATCACCCAAGAAAAATGGGGCTACAGGGCACCTTGCAGGCAGCGGAAATGCTGGAGTGTAGGTCAAGGCGCCATTCTAGGCCTCTGACGCTGCGTACAGACAGTATCTCTGTTCTCCAGAGAACTCCACCCGTAGTTGCTGCTCACCCCACTTTGCAGGTAAGGAAAGCGGGCAGAACCCATTAAGCAGCTTGTGCGAGGCTACCTGGCTTGTAAGGGGCTCAGCCAGGCTTCAAATCCAGGCCAGTCAGAGCCCAGAGTCTGTGCCCCTAAGTGGCCTCCCTCCTTCCCGACTGGTGAGTGGGAACCAGGGGCCGTGTTTCCCACTGGATGAAGGAAAGGGTAGAGAAGGCCTCCCTTCGTGGCCGGAGCCTGGGGGAGTCAGCCCTGGGAACAGAGGGCCTCAGCCTCCACACCAGCCTCTCTGCAGAGCGTAGTGTTGAAAGAGCCAGAATTCCTCTGGTCCTTCAGCACTTCCTTCCTGGCCTCACCTTTCTGACAGACCCATATGACATCCCAATCCTGCGTCTTACCCTCTGGGCACCCAGCACAGGGTCTCAGAGTCAAGCAATGTTTGCTGGGAGGAAGTTAAAAAATCCATGCCCCCCGTTCCTAATACAGCCTCTGCCTATAGGAAATGCTCACAGTGTGTCTGGGGCCAGGAAGCGTGGGATGCGGCTCAGCTTGCTTCTTTCAGAGTTGAGAGAGCAGGGGTCCAGAGAAACGGGGTCCCCTGGGTAGCCCTGTTTCTCTGGCGGAGAAGGAGTTGGGTGAGCCATGGGCCCACCTCCCTCCTCCTGAAGCCAGGGAGCCTTGCCAGGGAGGACCCCACCCTCGCTTGGCCCAGCCACCCCTTCCAGGGGGTTCCGAGCCTTGGCTGTTTGCCAACAGAGCTTGGCCCATCATCTCATCTGCAGGAGATGTACCCTTTGAGGTTGTACAGGAGGGCGGGGCTCTGGGGACACCACAGTGGTGGGGGGGGTGGGGACCCAGTGGGGGATGGAGAGCAGACTCTTGTCCGTTTCCACGAAACGGCTGCTGTGGAGACCTGAAGCCTGGGCACCGCTTGCTTCTAAGCCTGGTGGCATCAGAGCTTTGGAACGCCCAGATTGCCCCCGAAGTGGGAGCCGCAAGGGCTGTTGTGAAAACTGGGACCTCCCAGACACGCTGGGCGGGCACTGGCTGCCGCTGCTGCCTCATTGAACAGGAAAGGTGGCTCTTCAGAGGCAGCTGTCTCCCCCGCACAGCCGACAAATCATTGTTTTAATGAGTTGTCACTTGGACAATGGGGCTAAGTCTTGGCCCTGATTCAGGGCTGTTGCCTTCTACCCACTTCCCCCCTCCCTTCTATGTTTCCCACCCCCCCCTCTCCTGCTTGCTTGCTTCTCTCTCTAGCCTCCACTTACTGGAAATGAAATCTCTCAGTGCTTGAATGGCAGGGAGGGAGGGAGGCGCCCAGACAAAGAGAAGGCTTTGTCTGGCGGTGAATTTGGATGGCAGGTGGGTGGCAGGGAGCACACAGACTTCCTCCATCCGCCTGTCATGGAGCTCTCCTAGCGTTGGAGGAGGAGAGATGGGTTCAGTCCTCTGGCCATGTCTGGGTCCTAAATTACGGGGTTAGAAAGAGAGCCCCAGCCCACTAGCCCCTGGTGGAGAAGGAGTTGGGTGAGCCGTGGGCCCACCTCCCTCCTCCTGAAGCCAGAAGGGCAGAGTGGTGGCAGGTTGCTCTTTGGGGGAAGGGGCGTAAGTCGGGCAGGGAGGTCCTGCTTTCCAGTGGCCCATGAGCCAGAGGAGGCCAGCCCGTGGAACCTGGGCTCAGCATCTCATGAGGCCATCAGCTCCCTCCTCACCATTGCTCGCTTCCTCAGTGAGGGGACTCCCACCCCCTCCTCCCCACGTGGCCAGATGGCTCCAACACATTTGAGATCCGAATTCTCAGCCCCATCCCCGTCGGCTCTGTCTTCTTCCCCACCGTCATCATCATCGGCATCCTGGCCACCGTCACAGCATTTACACATCACACACTAAATGCCTGAAAATAGGAGAGCATCTCCCATGTAGTAGCTGTTCCATAGAAATGATGGGAGGCTAACTCAGTTTCCGCTGTCAATAACTTCTGGGGCAAGATGGCGTCACCCTCTGGGCCTCAGGTTTCCTATCTGTCACATGGAGATAACAGTAGCACCTTCTGCAAAGGGATCGTGGAGGTTTAAGAGTGTCGGGCACCTAGGCCACTTGGAAGAGGTCCTGGTGCTGGCCAGGATTTCCAAGGGCTGCTGGAGCAGGGTGGTAGGGCTGTACCCTGGGAAAGGATACAAAAGGGATGCATTTGGTGTCACAGACATCATCCCCATAATAACTTGACCCTAATGCCCTATAAACACCCTCTTAACACTCTAAAAACCAGTTGCATCATTTCATCATTTTTACTGGCCACAGCCCTCGAGTGGCTTTTCCTCTCTGTCTCAGCCAGTGACGTCAGCAGGCACCTGGTCAGTGGATATTATCCTCTATTCTTCTCCCCACTCTCCATCCCTCTCCCAGTCCAGGGGGACCAGATGCCATGGCTTCTGTTCCTAAGTGTCTCTCGTTAGGTTCCCTGATGCCCCCCCACCCCCTGCCCACCACCCTCCGGCCTGCTCTCTTCTCCTGCCTCCTCCTGGCTCCTTGCTTTCTGCCTCCTCCTTCTTAGGCTGCCCTCCCCATGCTCACCCACAGAGGCTTTCTGAGTCCCAGACACGGCCCATAACCCCTCCTGAGCACCCTTCAGTGGCAAGAGGTGGTCAGCGGTCAAAGTGGTCAGGGGCCACTGGCTGTGTCCCACACCAGCCCTGGCCCCGAGTGCAGGAGGGGATGGCTGGCAGCATCTGCCAACAGCCTGCTCTGTACATTCGTGGAATGAATGTTTATCCTTTGCCTTCTTTGAGCCAAAGGCTGTGCCCTGCACGTGCCAGCCAGCTCATTAATCCCACCTATGAGGGAGGTGTCATCACTCCATTTTGCGATAAGAAACTAAAGCCTAGAGAGGCTCACTGGCTGGCCAAGGCCATGCGGCTGACGAGCCTCAGTTCTGATACCACAGTCTCTGTGGCCGAAGGCGCTGTCCACATCCCCCGTGGGCCGCACATGGGCCTGGCAGGCACAGCCTTACTCCTTGTCTGCAAAGGAAATGAGTGAGGGGTGGCGTGGTAGCTGTGGCAGGGCTGGGACACGAAGAAGGGAGCTCAGAGCAGGTGGCAGGAGCAAAACTCTATCTTGGCCAGCTGCGAGGCCCGGAGGCACGAGGGCCAGGGGCGGACTGTGAGCTGGGGGTGTTGTGGGGTGAGTCCGGCAGCTGTGGAGAGCCATGTGCCCTACTACAGTGAGGGAGAGGGGCTGGGGTCCAGATGCAAGGGAGTACCCGGAGGAGATCAGGGGCGGGGTGAGTCTGGGGAACTGGGGAGAGACCTACAGAGGGCACTATCCAGTGGCTGGTGTGGCATGTTGAGAGGACAATAGAGGGACAAAGTGAGGAACTAGGGAGGCCTGCCTCCATCCTCCACCACCCCTGTCATCCGTGAAGCACCCCCTGCCCCCCCGCCACGGTTGGTGGCGCTCCGCTGCTCCTTGCATGGACAGTGCAGGCTCGCCCCTCGTGCAGCCTCCCTGGCCCCTCTCCGCAGGCACACGTAGGGCACCCTGAGTCACTGTCCCAGGGCACCCAGCCTCTCTGGGCACCGGCCTGTCCCCAGAGCAGGGGCTGAGGTCGAGTCATCCTGTGTCCCCAGGTCCTGGCCTGATCCCTGTTTGCCTAGAGATGAGGAGCAGAGGGGAGCTCAGGTTTCTGGTGCTCACGGCACACCAAGTCTCCTTGACCTCTGGGAGCCTCTGCCCTGTCCAGGCCTCAGTTTCCTTGTGGGTACAGGGAGGGCTGGATGGCCACTGAGGGCCCTGTCCACAAACACCGAGGCCTGTGCTGTGACTGCGACAGAGGGGGACACAGAGGAAGGCCGGAGGCAGAATCCCCGCTCTGACTGTCAAGCTCTTTGCTTTTTATAGTAATTACCACTTAGTCCTCGGGCGTCAGGCCGTTGTCAACACTGGGGCTTCAGAATCCAAGGACATCCCAGCCCTTGGCTCTCCTTCAGCTTGTGTTCTCATCCTTGCCCCCCACCCCTGTGACTTCGTCTCATCACCGCTCCGTGTGGCCCATTGCCCAGGGAGGCCAGGAAAATACTCGTAGTCCCTGGGGGCGATGGCAGAAAAGACTTGGAGTACCCAGGACCAACATGAAGATTCGTTGCCCCGTTTCCTCCGTGTGATTTCCCAGAATGCTCCCGACTGCTTTGTGTTTGCAGGATGGAGCTTTGCTCTGCCAGTTCATTTCCAAGCCATGCAGTCCTCAGTTGCTGGTGTGGCCTTTCCGTACCTACCCCGCCCAAGGCAGCTTTGCCCTGCTCTTCTATGCCCCCGGGCCCAGGCCTCACTTCTGCTCCTCCCATGCCAGTGGGGGCTGTTGGCTGGGACCCCAGTTCCTCCTGGTGTGGGTATCTGCTCAGGCTGCCCGAGTGTCCTTGGGGTGTGGCAGTTGGACCCCCTGGGAGAGAGGGGTCCAAGAGAGAGGAAGGGGGAGACCCGTGTCTTTCTCTGCCTGAGCCTCGGAAGGCACTCCACCATTGCACGACGTTGAATCGGGTACGCGGGACAGCTGGAGGAGCAGCCAGGGTGTGGACACCTGCAGATGAGGACCCTGGAGAAGCGTGTAGAGTCTGGCTGCCATCAGCAGTGACCACGATCTTTGTCCTGATAGCCGAGGGCAGAGCTGTAACGTTCACTCACAGGGGCTCCGGGGGCCCTGGGGGGCTTGGTCCCTGTGGTAGATTGGAAAACTGGCCAGGTGGGTGGCCAGGAGCCGCTCAAGGACAAAGTGGACCCTCGGCAGGGGGACTCAGGACCCTTGTCCCCCACGTCGGCTCCTTCCTCTGGCTTCCTCACCCAGCACTCAGCGGCGCTTCCTGTCTGCTTTGTACAACTGCGTCTGTTTTCCCCAGTCACACCTGTTTAAAGACGGATTGTGGGTCATTCTGAGAGGTAGTGAGTGCCCCGGTCCCCGATGTGTGTGGGCACCCTGGACAGAACTGCCACGGAGGCGAGATTCTAAGAGGCCTCCCCTCTGCCCCAAGTTCTAATACTCTCCACTTTCTTTGTAACTTGTCTGCAGGGGCTGGGCTCTTGCTCCTTGTCACAGACCCACCAGCCCCCTGCAGGAGGCCTCTGCTGAGCCCATAGGATCCCCTGAATGGGGCTCTGGTCTAAGGAAGCTGTCCTTTTGCCACCCCCTCCCCCCTACCCCCCACAACCTCCCACCTGTGGGGTCTAAGTGCCCGGAATCCTGGCTTCCCGCCCATGCTGCCCACAGCCCACTTGGGAGCCTTCCCCGGATCATCAGGACCATTAGAGGGCTCCTAATGCCACCTGACCTCAGGCTTGTGATGGGCCCTGCGCCGGCTGCCCATGCATTATTAATACACGGAGAGCGGGAGAGAAGCACTGGGATGTGTCCCGCCCTGGCGTCCCCCATGCATTCATTTGCAGCATTGGGAGTATCCCTCTGTGGCTCAGTGATGCCTCCCTCCCAGATCTGCATGGGGAGTTAGTGCTGACAAGGGGCGGGGGTGGGCGCTGGCTCTCCAGGTCCTGGGCACCCACAACAGAGGGCAGCTGGCAGCCCTGACACCAGAGACACTGGGCTGGGCAGGTCTAGCCATTCAGCATGGGGAGGGGAGAGGGTTGAAGGGTTGGCTCATTTATGTGTCACCTCTGCTGAGAAGGGGGCCAAGGCTTGAGGAGGGAAGCAGCCTGTTCAAGGTCACAGCGAGGTGGGGCACAGGCCCAGGCCCCTGTACTCCCCACCCTGCTCCCCTAAGTCTCCCTAAGTCTCTTCTAAGTCTCCCTAAGGCCTCTTCTGAAGCTTTAGACAGGCTCCCCGCCCCCAAGTGGACAGAGGGGAATTCTGGGCAGAAGAGGGCCTTCCTAGTCTCCTAAGGGGCCCCGTGAGAAAGTGAGATGAAAGCCCCTGATGCTGTAGTTGCATTGCCTAATGTTAAAAATGCTCAGCTCTGATTGGCTGTAGGACCTTGGCCCAGTCACTTTTCCTCTCTTGGCCTTAGTGTCCTCATCTGGAAAACAGGCGCACAAATCTCTGCCTGTCTGCTTCCCTGCCTCCCTCCCCGGGCTGGTGAGGCTCAAGAGAGGTAGTGGATGAGAGAGGGAGACCGAAAGTTCATGAAACATAAAATTACATGTGAAATGCAAGAACACATCTTCTCTTTCTTCATCTCTAGAATGTTGCACCTTTCAATGCAGAATCAAATATTGGGCTGGCTGATGTCGATTAAATTGAAATCATGAGAGGAATGGGAACAGTAGCTGTGATGTCCCAATAACCATATCATTCAGGAGACCCTGGTGTCAAGCCTAGCTCTGCTACTTATGAGCTAATCACCTCGGTTAGGACCCTTCTCCTGTCTCTTCTCACTTTCTCCTTCTGTAATATGGGTAAGGAGTTTGGAGGGAAGTGATTAGAATTCCTTGGAGAATATTCCAGCTCCAAAGTCATTGGTGGCTCCTTCAGACTAAAGGGTAAATGACTGATTTCAAGTCCTTTTCTAACAGCAAGTTTGGGCAGAGGATTGAGAGTCCTGGGAAGCACTTGATAACTGGAGATAGAAGAGGGCCAATGAGGGTAATAAGGATGAGTTTTGCCAGCTGCCTTTTTTCCCCAAAGGGCCAGTGCTCACTTGGTTTCTTCCCCATTTTACAGATGAGTAAGCTGATGTACAGAGAATGGAGTGAGTTGTCTCAAGTCACAGAGCCAGAGTATGGGATAAAATGTGCCTGGGTCTGTCCAGTCCCCTGTCATGGAGGAAGTAGCAAGGAAAGGAAATGGGGCTGCCAGTGATCGATCACCTCGTGGGTTTTCTGCCAAGTGCATCCCCTCTGGGATCTCATTTCATCCCATAACTTCCTGAGCAGTGGCTGTGGGTTAGGGTCTCCATTTTACAGAGGGAAGCACTGAGGCTTGGGCAAGTGAGCAGGAGCCCCGAGGGTGATGGGACGAGTGGCCTGGTTTCTGCTTGCTCCTGGATGGCTGAGTGGGGGCCATGTGCCTGAGGCCACCTGGGTAACCCTGGTCAGTGTGGAGGGCTGGGACGGACTGGGTCTGCAGCCACATGGAGACAGGTGAGGTACAGGAATGGCCGCTGCCTCTATGAGGCTCAGCTCTGAGCAAACCCATGGTTGTGAAACCCCCTCCTTCCCTTCTTTGTGCCCCCAGCCTGTGCTTGGGGACACTCTTCCTCACTGCAGCTGCCCTCACCCCAGCTGTGGGTCCCAGGCTAGACCAGTTCACAAAAGCCATGCCCTTGCCCTGGGGGCAGTTTCCCCAGGTCCATCTGGAGGCAGCCCCTGCCCAAGCAAAGGTCAGCTGAAAGCACCAGCCCTGCAGTCAGAGGCTGACAGAAGCATCCCCAGTGTCAGGCCTGCTCTCACTTCAGGGCTCATCTGACCACTGTCGGTGGCACCTTGGGTCAGAGGGCTCCTCACCCTATAAGGACAAGTCTGACCTCCTCCATCCCCAGTGCCCAAACACTTCCCCCTTGGCCCTGCCTCTGTGCCTTTGCACCTGCTGTTTCCTTTGGACTACCCTTCACTCCTGGTCCTCTCCACCTGTTTGGACACCTTGGAAGAGCCAGTCCCACATCCCTGCCCTGCACCGAGTGCCCCGGCTCCTGGTGCTACCTGCCAGTCCTGTGCTGCTCAGACCCCTGCAGAATGTCTGGCTCCCTCGGCTAGGTACTGTCCGGGCTGAGGCTGGTGGGTGTGTGCCTGGCGCTGGATTTGGGTGTTTTATGCACATACTCTCACTGAAGCCTCACAACCTAGAGGGCAGGCATGATTCTCATTGTTGCTTTATAGATGAAGAAGGGTGCTCAGAGAGGTCAAGTCACTTGACCGAAGTAACACAGCCAGCCAAGGGGGAGAGGTGGATAAGGAGCTTGGAATCTGTCTGCAAAGCCTGTAATTAAACCTGACTGCCCCTTCTTCAGCCTTTTATTCCCAGGGCCAACAGAGCACAGTGACTGAGGACCAGTAAGCGTCCGATTAATGTTTGGGTAATGAGACTGGATGCTCCCCCCGGGTGTGTGCCCCCAGGAATGTCCAGCGTGTGTCCTGCAGCTCTGGGCCCTACCCGGCTTCACTTCCTGCATGCTCCCCCAGGCACAGGGGAGGACCTCCCAGGAAGTTCCCCCGGCAGTATTATGGGCTTGGGATGGTTTTAACCATCTTATAGAGAGGCCACTGGAAACTGAGGCCCAGGGAGGTCTCATCAGTGTCCCTGTGGAGCCAGCCTTGAGCCCAGGGCTCTGGGCTCTGTGTCATGCTCCTTCCCTGGGCTGGCAGGAGGAAGCCTTCCTTACCAAAGCCACCAGGCTGCCTCTGGCCCGAGGTGACGAGTGGCACAGATGGTCAGCTGGTCCCCCACCCCCAGTCTCTGAGAAGAGAGGAAATACCAGACTGTGGGGGATTCCTCCGGCGGCGCCGCGCCCCTGGGCCACTTCCTCTGGACACTCTCGTTTTCTTTGTCACTTGTTTTAGTTTCTGCTTTTCTTCCCTCGTTCCTTTTTTTCAAGGTCACTTTCATTTCCGCCTCTCAGTGTCTCCCCATGCCACCCCCACCCATCTTTTCCATGCCCCCATTTCCCTCCTACAACCTTGGGATACTCTGCGGCCTGGCCTGCCTAAGCCTCAGGCTCCCAGCTGGGGTGGGGGTCGGGGGTGGGGAGAGGCCATCCCCGACCCAACCCCCTGCCCCTTCCCCCACAGCGGGAGAGGGAAGGTGCTTCTCACATCACCCTGAGGAGGCCAGGCAGAGGTTACCCGTCCCCAGGCTCTCAGTGTAGCGTCTCTGGGCCTCGGGCTCCTCATCTGTGAAATGAGGGTAAGAATACCGGCCTCAGAGGATGTGAGGGGAAAATGAGATGACATATGTAAGGCTCAAATAACTAGTATTTAGGAAAATTCAATAAATACCAGTTCAGTGTCGCCAGGAAATGCCTCTGAGTACAGTCTCCTCCATCTGTGGTCATCCCCACCTCCCCCCCCGCCCCAGTCCGTCTTTACTGGGACCCATGTCTGGCCAGAGGCACCCCGGCCTGCGAGGGAGAGGTCTGAGAGAGGAAGAGAGCATGACCGCTCGCGCCCTCTAAGTTGGTATGGCTCTCCAGCCAGAGCGGGAATCCCCACCACCAGGCCCAGTACCCTGGCCTCCCGCCCTGCAGACAGCCAGCGGCGAGAAGCACGGGACTTCCCAGGGCAGCCCCTCTGCTGTCTGACCATTCTTTTTTTTTTTTTTTTAAGTTTTATTTGTTTATTTGACAGACAGAAATCACAAGTAGGCAGAGAGGCAGGCAGAGAGAGAGGGGGAGGCAGGCTCCCTGCTGAGCAGAGAGCCCGATGTGCGATGTGCGGCTTGATCCCAGGACCCTGAGATCATGACCCGAGCTGAAGGCAGAGGCTTAACCCACTGAGCCATCCAGGCGCCCCTGTTGTCTGACCATTCTGCTTGCTGGCAGCTTCTTCCTTCTGGCTGGCTAAGACCTGCCTGCCTGCCACCCTCCTCCTTTGGCCATCTGCGGAGAGACCACGCTCTTCTCCCTTGTTCCAGATGTTGCCACCGGCCCCCAGGTCCCTACAGACTTGCCTGCCTCCCTCACCCCTGTCTGAGACGCAGTACACCACAGTGGTTCACACCTCGGACTCTAGAGCCCAGTTCCCCCACTTCACCTCCAAATGTCCCATTGTGCCCTCTAGGTACCCCGAAGAGGATAACCGTGGGACTCCCACGGGCAGGTGCGTGATGGGCCGGTGATGAACGCTATTCTTGTTCAGGACCAGAGAGCCACGAGTCTTTTTAATTAAAATTTTAAATCTAAATGAATAATGATTGAAATAAATCGTTAATATGGATTTGAAATTTTATTTAAAAATAAATTAAAATGTTAATTAAAACAATTTTTATAAGCGACATATAACCTTGTATGAGTTTCAGGTGTACAACGTCATGATTCAATGTTTATATACATAGTGAAATGATCAGGACGGTAAGTCTAGTTAACATCTGTCACCGCCCATAGTTCAAAAAGATTTTTGTGTGCGTGATGAGAACTTTTAAGATCTCATCTCTCAGTGGCTTTCAAATATACAATACGGTGTTATTAGCTATAGTCACCGGGCTGTACATTTATAACCCCAGGACGGACTTATTTATTTATGTGTTTATTTTAGGACTTCTTTATTTTTTCACTGGAAGTTTGTACCTTTTGACTCCTTTCAGCCATTCTGCCCACTGCCCATCCCACCCCCGTTCTTAGCAGCCACTCAAAGGATGTCATTTCTAGCCCCCTTCCAAGCCCCGTAGTCTGCTGGCCTCCTCTTAGCAGTCTCCCTCCTCTAACTTAGAGGAAGAGCCTGGACCCCTGGGGGCAGCCCCGGGTCAAGAAAGAGCCTGGTTTTGGAATAACACCTGTGCTCCCATCCCAGCGCCTCCCCTCCCCCTGGGGCCTGATTTCCCCAGACGACATTGCGGGGCCTACAAAAATGCTGGAGACATGAAAAAAAAAAAAGTTTGGGTTCCAAAATATGATAACGGCTGATCAGAATGAATGTTTAGTTAATATATTCAAACATGATTAATTGTTTGCTTTCGTACTTATAAAAACGGCCCTCTCTTTGGAGGGCTGTGGTGCCGCGTCTTGCCAAGGTTTCTGATTAGAGACGATGATTTTGCTGAGAAGGCAGAGCTGATCGTTAATCTTATGAGTTACTCACTGCAAATAATTTCAAAAGCAAAATTATTTTAAAAATTCAGGGTTTTTTTTTTTTTTTTTAGCCAAAGAAAACATTCAGAACAACATGTGTTTTATATAATATGGGCGAGGCCTCCACAAGCAACAGCACCTGTGTCTTAAAATGGCCCTGGGACAGGTTTGCTGTGTCTCTCAGTCCCTCACTCCTCACGGGCAACATGGGGACAATAGGCCTGTTTCTGGGGGTTGCTGATCTCTGCTAGTGTCTTTTGAGGACCATTGGGAGAAGGGACAGACGACTGGTGACCCTGGCTTCTTATGCAGTTTCCATACAGATGCTGGCTTATTAGCTTTATTTATGGGTCCTATGGTTCTTTCGTCCAGGCCGCTACCCATCCTGTTTGGAAGGAAGCAGTACCATCAGCAACAGATAATGGTTTGGGCTCTGGGGGCTTCTGGAAGATTCTCAGTGACCCCTATTGCTGCTAGGTCAGGCAGCTCCACAAGAACCCTGCAAGGTCAGCATCCCTCCCCAGCTGTAGCAGAATTCATCAGGAAGACATGTCTCTGCTCTCTTGCCTCTCAATACATTTTCCTTGTAAGGAACCATCATCCCTTTGTTCTGTAACTGGGAGAGGTTGGTGGCAGAGGTGGGGAGATGCCGACTGGATAGGTGGGGCCAGTTTTGAGGCCCAGCTGCATTTCTGCCCCTCTTGAAGCGTTCTTAGTCCCAGGATGTTATTCATAGCCTGGAGATGCCCTTATATGGGCCCATCCTCCCTAGGGCTGGCTATTTTCTACAAAGGGTGGAAAACACTGGGTCCTGGGTTTTGTTTCTGTCTTTGTCATCCACTTGCTGTGGGACTTTGGACAAGTCATTTGATGGCTCTGAACCTCAGTTTCTTCCTCTGTGAATTGGGGCAACAAGTAGCCGGCCCACCCTTTCCCTGGGTTGATGTGGGATTGTTGGTGGGAAAGGCTTGAAGACTGTCATTTTGAAGCTACAGGTGGGAGATGACCATCCTCTCCTTTGTCCCGGCCTGAGGGTCCCCCTGGAGTTCTTCACTAGCTTCTGCTGGCCTCAGCCTGACTCCTGTCCCAGCCCTGCCCAGGCCTGGGGGCCACACTGTCCCAGCTGAGATGGGGCTGGTGGCCTCAGACAAGACCCAACTGGTGACCTCAATGAAGACTAATGACTCACCAATCCAGCACTACCCCCTTGTCCCTGCAGCAGCTGTGTCTGTAAAAGTAGAATAAAACAAAATCAAATAATCACCAGGGATAAAATATATCTATCTATCTATAGATATATATCTCGCAGATCCGATAAAAATAGTCATTTCTGCTTTTCCCTTGTCACCTATTGGTCATACCCATAATCAAAGACAGGGATTTGTTAAACTGGAGAAGGACTTTGAAGTGATCCCTTGTCACCCAGCCTTTGGTGCCAGTGTCGATTTGCTGACTGAAACCAGAGATGTTGAGTGACTTGCCTGGGATTGTGCAGGGTGTGTGTGCGAGCTGGGGCTGGAGTTCAGACCTCCAGTTCTTTACAGGGCACCAGACGCACCTTAGCGGCACAACTCACTGCCTAGACTCCGCCCCCCTCCCAATTACGGGCTCCCAGACCCTGCCGTCAGCTCAGAGCTGGATGCCTCTGGTCTCCATTGTCTGTCTCAAAGAATCAGGGAGCGCAGGTGTGGCCAGACTTTTTTCAAGAAGCTCCTGGGTGTGTGATCTGAGCCAAGTCTTTTCACTGGTCCTCAGTTTTCCCATCTGTGGAATGGAGTTCTTTCATAAGCATTTCTATTCACTTTCTTTGGCAGCAATAGTGCCTCGCAAAGAAAAGTCCATACAACCCTGGCTCAGTGGTAGGCGTTACATGTGATGGCGGTCTCCTCTCGAGGGTACCTGGCTTCACCAGCTGCTCTCGGAGGAGGTTCATGGGTGGCACTATGGCGGGAATGAGCACACAGGAAACTTATGTTAAAGCTGCATTTGCAGAGTAAGCACACTTTTTTACCTAAGTTTTATGCTTGGTTTAGAGACCGACTGTCTGTCCCCCCAGATGCGTACATTGGAACTTAACAAATGTGATGGTGTTGGGAGGTAGGGCCTTTGGGAGACAATGAGGTGGTGAGGGTGAAGTCCTTAGGAATGAGATCGGCACCCCTGGAAAAGATCCAGAGAGGTCCCTGTCCCTCCCACCATGTGAGGATAGAGCAAGAAGATGGCCATCTCTGAATGAGGAAGCAAGTCCTCACCAGACACTGTTGCCTTGGTGGTTTATAAGCCCCCTTTTCTATGGATTTCCGTTAGAGCCGTCTGAACGGTTTGCTTCTTTGGAAGGTGACATGAATGGCGGTAGAAGGGAACACACCTGGATGCCACCCCCACCAACTTGCGGAAGGTGACCTACGTCTAGGCAGCTCCGAGGCTGCTGTGATCCCTGGAGACACCAAAGGCTGTGTTCTCTGGGTGCATAGGCAGATGCTGACATTCAAAAGCAGTGGGGAAAGCTGTTTGCTCTCTGTTTCTAGAGCCAAGCCCCTCGTAGCTCTGGGAGGGGTCGGGGTCCTCTGTGGTCATTCACTCTTGTGCATGTACGACGTAATCAGATTGCTGTCCAGCCTCGACCAGGAGAAACCTTGAGAAGCGCTTCCCTCCTTGTCCGAAAGTTGTGCTGTTTTGGTTTCCACGGCTGAACTAAATTGATACCTCTCTCTCCCCAATTTGTAGTAAAGAACAAAATTATTACTTAGGATTGATCTCATTTTCACGCTTTTCTCCCATTGGCTTTTCTTCAGCTCCTGGCACCTGGCATGGGTTGACTGCTGCTGAGGGCTCGCAGACAATAAAGTGAGATGTGCGAGTAGCAAACAAATATTCACAGGAATTATCAGAATCAGCCAATTCTGCTGATGCCTCACGGCATCTTTTTGGGGGGTGGATATACCTGGATGTGGGTTATGATTTTTATGGTATAGGCACACTGTCTGCTGGTAAGATTGCTCCCAGTTCACGGGATGGAGCTGGAAGTATAGTGTTTGATGGAGTCGCCTTCCTCCCCCAAGTTCCCTGGTTTCCAGCTGTGCCAGTGGGATGAGGATGGAGATGGTGGTGGAGAGAAGAGGGGCCTGTGAAGGGCTGGGATCCCCCAGACTCGAGATTCATCTCTGACAGGTCCCCCACCCCACCCAAGGCAACGGAGTCCTGTTGACTCGAGATCTGTCAGGTGTGTCCCCTTCCTCTGCTAACCACTGCTTACCACTCTCTTACCTGGATCCTGTAGCTGCTTCTAACTGCCACCCCCGCACCCCTCCAGGCTCCTCCCCATAGCGCACCAGGGGGTCTTTTAAAAACACAAATCAGGTCACATCAACCTTTGCATAAAATCCTTTATTAGCTGCCTGTGGTCTCCAATGTTAAATGCCACATTCCTTTAGAGTCACTTGCAGGGATCCTCAGGATCTCCTTCCGCTCTTTCTCCTCTCCCTTTGCCCTCTGTGCTAGAACCTTCTGGACTGTGGTGCAGTCCTGTGGCTCTGGGTCTTTGCAAACGTGCTTCCCTCTTCCTAGAAAGCTCTGGGGCTTCGACTGCCCGCTCCACACCCAAGGCCGTCTGTCCAATGTGTTTCTGCACCTGTGGACTCACCCCCCACCAGGACTTGTCACTCTGCCGTTGTCTTTTTGCTGGTCTATGAGTACTCCTGTTGTATCCTAGCAGCTACATACGATGCGTTTGCAATAATAACTGTTGAAAGTGAAAGGAAGGGGGAAGGAGGAAGGAGAGAAGGGAGGGAGGGGAAAAGAGCAGGCCAAATTTATTTTGCCAGTCTCCCAGTTCTGTGAGGGCTAGCCCCAGCATCTAAGGGAAATACTTGTCAATTCCACAAATATTCCACAAGCTCCAGCTACCTCCCAGGCCAGTCAGAAGCAGGTGGTGTGACAAGGGCTCTGCTCTGGAGGGAGGTGAGACAAGTCTGGAGCTGGGGCAAAGCGGACTGTGTCCCCACTACAAAGGAGATGCTCATGGAGATCCCTGGGAGCTTGCGGCAGGGAGGACTAGACCCAGCTGCACCAGAGCGGGGCGGGGGAGGAGGGTGGGGATGGTAAGGGTTGCTGGGGCTGTGTTCACTGCTGGGTTCAGGGGTGATGAGAGTGCAGTCCAAGTATCTCTCCCTTTGGAAAACTTCCACACCCCCTCCTCCTGGTTGAGTCAACCACACCCCCACCCCATACTGCCCAGTGCGTCACCTGTTAGGAATATACTTGTGTGCACCATGACAGCACAGTGTGAGGCTAGAACACAGACTTGCAGCCACTGCCTGGGTTCCAGTCCCAGCTCTGCGCCTGGGAGCAGCGTGATTGCAATCCTGGGCGAGTTACGCAACCTCTCTGTGCCTCGGTGTACTCTTCTGTCTAGTGGAAATGATTGTAGAACATCCTTCATAGTATTATTGCCAGTGTTAAATGAATTGATATAGGTAAAACCTCAGACCTTTGTCTGGCACAGGATATGAGTTATATAAATATTTGCTATTAGCACTATTAATGAACCTGTGCACCTATCTATATTTCTTCTTCTAGCTTATGAGCTTTTTTAAAATTATAATAACATTAAGCATGAAATCTACTTTTTAAAAGATTTTATTTATTTGTTTGCAAGAAAGAGACAGAGCACAAGAGCTGGGGAGAGGGCAGGGAGAGGGAGAAGCAGGCTCCCCACTGAACAGGGAGCCCGACAACATGGGGCTCGATCCCAGGACCCTGAGATCATGACCTGAGCCGAAGGCAGTTGCTTAACCGATGGAGCCCCCACCAGGTGCCCCTGAAATCTACTCTTTTAACAATTGTCAGCGGACCATATAGTATCTGTTAACTACAGGTGTGATGGACAGCAGAGCTCTAGAAATTTGCCATCTCACATAACTGAAACTTTATACCCGTTGAACAGCACCTCCCCAATTCTCTCTTCCCCCAGCCCCTGGCAACCAGATTCTACTCTCTGTTTCTGTGACCTTGACTATTTTCCTACCTTATATAAGTGGAATCAAACAAGATTTGCCCTTCTGTGACCGGCTTCTTTCCCTTGGCGTATTGTCTTCTGGGCTCATTCGCCTTGCTGCATATTACAGGATTTCATCTTTTTAAGGCTGAATAATATCCCCTTGTGGGTATCCAGCACATTTTCTCTCTCCATGTGTCCATCCGTGGACACCTAGGTTGTAGGCCCATCTTGTAAATATTGTAAATAATGCTGCCGGAATATGGGGAGGCAGCTAGCTCTTCAGGATTCTAATTTCTTTTTTTTTTTGTTTTTGGAGAAATTCCCAGTTGTGAAATTGTTGGATCCTGTGGTAATTCTATCTTTAATTTTCTGATGAACGGCCATACTCTTTTCCACGGTGGCTGCACTATTTTCCGTTCCCACCAACAGTGATCCAGGATTCCGTGTTCTCCACTTAGGAGCTTCTTGATAATCAGAGCCTGGCTCTGGTTCTGCCCGTTCAACCTGTAGCTCCCTCAAGCCCTTATGTAGGAATGGTACGTACTAGGCTTTGAAGAGGTGAAATTGTGGTGTGGGCTCCTTAGTCCTTGAGGTGGGCAAGCCAGGATCCGATAAGCATGTCTCTCTGGATGGACCCAAAGCGATTCCAAGCGTGTCTGAATGGAATCAACCTGTGAGTGAACTGTTCCATTTGTGGGGTGGGCCAGTGGAGAAAACGGCAGTATTTTTCTCCCTTAGTCTCTTCAAGAGTTGCACCTGGGGCCTAGGAGCAGCCCCGGGGGTCTGCTTGGAGGTGGTGTTGTGGGCACCTCTGGGTCAGTGTACTGATCATGGGATTCCCTGGCTGCCCTGAGGAGGTTTCAATATTTGCGACCCAGATGGAGGCCTGGGTGGATGTTGGAGGGTGGGCAAGGGAGGCGTAGGAAAGGCCAAGGTGGCTTGGGAGGGGCGCTTGGCTGAAACCAAAGCTGGGATCTGCTATCTCAGAAAGGCTGGGTCTCTGGAATGGCAGGTGTGGCCAGGCCTCGGCAACCCTCTAGTATGAGCCCTTGTGAGACCATCTTGGCTCCCATTCTTGGCCTGTGCAAACTTAAGGGCAAGAGACAGCCTACCCTGATGGAAGGGACTTGGGGCCTGGGAGCTCCATGCTCCGGGTTTCAAACCACAACTCTGCTGCTTAACCAGGTGCAGGGCTTAGGCCAGATGTCGCACCCCATCGAGGGTCAGTTCCCCAGTGTGGACATGAACCATCATCCCACCTGGGGTGCCATATAGTAGAGGGGAGGCTGAGGAAGGGCTCTGGCTGTCCCAGGACACCCAAAGCTTTCACATGAGCCTGGGACTTCTTGATGGGCACAGGGACATTGGCCCCAGGTCTGTTGAGTGGGGGCGGGGGCAGCCAATGACCACCTGTTGGTCAGGAATATCTGTTCTGGGGCTGTCTCCCTCCCACGTCATGGACACACACATTTAGGAGATGGAACAATTCAGGTGCAGGAAGGAAAGACAGTCTGCCCAGTCTGCCTTGGCTTTTTTTAAGATTTATTTATTTATTTATTTATTTGTCAGAGAGAGAGAGAGAGAGAGAGAGGAGCGAGAGTGAGCACAAGCAGACAGAGTGGCAGGCAGAGGGAGAAGCAGGCTCCCTGCCGAGCAAGGAGCCCGATGTGGGACTCGATCCCAGGACACTGGGATCATGACCTGAGCCGAAGGCAGCTGCTTAACCAACTGAGCCACCCAGGCGTCCCTGCCTTGGCTTTTTTTAGAAGGGTGAGTTATTCACGTGAATGAAAGAATTACTGTTTGCTCACTTCTTACTTCCCGCTTAGAAAAAGCCCAAATCCTCGCCGAACCTCACTGTTGTTCTGTACCCCAAAAGTTCCAACCTCTCTGCTTCTATACTTTGTTATTTTTCTGCCTTTAATGCTGGCCCCATACTGAGCAATGGAGTCCGTTTGGCCAGATCTTCTCCATCCTTGGAAGCTCAAATGAAATCCTTCTCCCCCACCCCTCCTCTTCCAGGATGTCCTCTGGGGTGCCTTTTGCGCAGCTACCGTCCATGGCTGCTGCTGCATGCTCTGAGCCCTCCACTCTGGCTCTTGGGCCCAGTCTCTTGTCTCAGTGGTGTGTTTCTCATCAACCCCACCTGGCCATGGGCTCTTGCCCTCCTGACCTCTGGACAGGCCCTACCCCTTCAAGGTTCCTTTTAGCCTAGCCAAGGGGGAGGGTTAAAACATGTACCTCCACTCCAAGCTAGAATCTTCTGGAAACTTCTCTGCTTCTCTTTGGCTCCCACTGCCTGGGGTTGGTTAAAGTCTGATGGCCTTAACTGCAGCACATGCCTCTGTGTGTGTGAGAGACAGAGACAGAGATGCAGGAGGGAATGGAAAGAAGGGGAGGGACGAAGGGAGAGGACTCAGGCCAGGCCACACACACGATGTTTCTGTTTCGAGGTGGGAGTGAAACAACCCTTACCCTCCATCAGCGAACATGCTGGGGCAGACCCTCTGCGGGATACTAAGCTGGCTAGCTGGGGCAGGCCAGCTGTTCAGAACACAGCAGAGTCCAATCTCTGTCACCTTCAAGAAGAGACACCAGTGTCCTTGAAGTTTCACAAACGATTACAACAACAACAGCAAGCATGTGGGACATTGACCACGCTAAGCCCTTTACATATGTTACCGTCATTTTCACAAGGACTGTCTGAGACAGATGCCATATTCGTCCCATCTTTCAGATGGGGAAGCCGAGGTTCACAAGGACTCTGCGCCTTAGCCAGCATGAGGGACAGACATACAGCCAGTCTGTCTGGCTCCCAAGCCCATGCTCCTGTTACCCACACACAGCCCACTGGGCCGGGAACCTGGACTCGGGGACGTAAGGTCCCAGCTTCCCCCCAGCTGCCACATGTGGGACATTCCAGGCTCCAGGCCTCAGTCCCTCCCTCTTGAAAATGGACCAAGTGCTGCCAAAGGGCCCTTCTAGTTGTCCTGTGCCAAAAGCCTGTGGTTGAAGTCATGCAGAATTCTCTGAGGCTAAGATGCAGTCATGTTCATTCTGAGATTCCCAGATTCTGGGGGATTCTGCAGCCTGCGTTGGAATGTAGGCACCATGGTGGCAAGTGCTTCTGTCCATGTGTGTCGTGCTCTGTGTCAGGGCCCTGCACAGCCAGCATTCAGTGTGTGGTAGGTACTCAGTTAATACCTGTTGACCGAATGACTGTCTTACCCCCAGAGCCCTCTCCTCCACCCCCAGTCAGCAGCCAGCCAGAGCCCATGCCCTGAAATGTGGCCAGTCGCCCATTCAGTGGCAGACGAACCCTGGACAGACAGGCAGCACACTGTCCTCTCACCCTGCTTGGCCTCTAATCAACACGATGACTCTCGGCAAGACACCTGCTGTCTCTGCACCTCTTTTTTCCCCAAGAGCCCTAGATGAGGGAGCAGAGAAACACACCAAACTCGTCCCTGCTTCAAGTCCTTTGCATGTACCATTCCTTCTGCCTGAAATACTCTTCCCCCAAAATACTCTTTCCACTGCCCCCTTGCTTCGTTCCGGCCTCTGCTGAAATGTCAGCCCCTTAGCATCTCACCTCCTTCAGGAAGCCTTCCCTGACCACCTTCACTCAAACCTCTGGCTCCTTTCCCTCCCCCGAGTTGTTGATTTCTCTCCTAGTATTCATTACCACTAAGGATATTTATCTGTTGATGGTTGGCTGTCTCCCTAATAGAATTTAAGCCCCAAGAAGGCAGGGATTTTGTTTGATTCAGTGCCTAGAACAGTGCCTGACACATAAGAGATGCCAGTAAATATTTGTTGAAGGGGGAGAAAAGGCAAGGGCCAGGCTTCCTGGGGCTGGCCTGGCCCAGAAACTTCTACCCAGGTTCTGGTCTCTCAGATGCTGAGCCACTTGGAACTGCTCTCTGCCTCCATGCCGACCCTGCCTGAACTCCCTGAGGCCCAGACACTGTCCCAGACACACTCGGGACACCTTCCTCATGGGGAAGGAAGCCCAGAAGTGCGTCCTGCCCTTGCAAGGGGAGACAGGAAGACTAAGGTGTGGTGGGTGGGCTAGTGTCTTCTATTGAAATAAGAGTCGTTGTTGAGTAAACATACCCATTCTCCATGATGTGCTCATGGAGGTCTCGTGTCTCTTGCTAACGCTCAGACAACTGGGGAAAGAGGGTCCTGTGTCTGGAGACGGGGAGAGGAGCTAGGCTGTTGGATGTCTGACCCAGCTTGGCTTCCTAAAACTGCCTTGTTCACATCTCCCACTCCCTTGACCCCTCTTGGCTACCCACAGGTCTTCACTGCCCCCAGGAGCTGCAGCCCCTTAGCCTGGAGCTCATGGCTCTCCGTGACCCAGCCCTGCCTCTCGTCCAGGCGGCCCTCCCTGACCACAGCCACCCATGAGACATCTCTCTCACTGGGCCCCTCAGCTCTCCGGGACTTGCCCACTTCAAGAGGGTGGGAAATCGATAGGTAGCAACTCTATACATGGTAGGTACCTCCTGCCTATGGGAGGCCCTGACAAAGAAAGGGAGAGCGCTAGGGTCGGGCAGTACCATCCGCCCATCCTGGCTCGATCCCATGAGGTCATGGACATGGATATACCTTATAAACTATAAAAGCTTGTTCTGCGTTAGCCCGGGTTCCTTTATCAGGTCTGGACTCTTACACCAGCATTCCCATGCGCCTCCCTCAGCTCGGCTAGCTTCCCCACAGAGGTCTTCCTGAAACCGAGATCTGGTCATTTCTCTTGCCCAGCAAGCCTTGCTTGCAGGTTCTGGCCCAGTGAGCCTGTCTGCTGCCCTCAGACCCTCCTTGTGCTCTCCCTCCTCCCGGCCTTTGCTCTAATCATTCCTTCTGCCAGGAACGTCCCCAGCCATGTGTGATTCCTCACTTACTTGTTCAGAAATATCATCCTCTTAGAATTTCACCTCCTTAGAGAAGCCTTCCCAGACTACCTCCACCCAAACCCCTCCTCTGGTCACTGTCCCTCCTCCCACCCAAGTTCCCCAGGTGCTTCTGTGGCCTTCGGGGTTGGCTCAACACAGAGAAACACTAAGGCAAAGATTTCTCCTGATGGATGGCGCTACCCGTGGAGGACATTCTGTGGGCCAAGCCTGGCACCCTATACCCGTCAGTTCATCAAAGCCAAGCTGCATGCCTTAAAAAAATTCATTGTCTTTTCTACTTGTGATCAGACCAAGGCCCAGAGAGGCTAAGGGCCTCACTCGAGGTCACACAGCAATATGTGGCCAAGCTGGGCTAGGGTCCCTTGTTGGGCTGATTTCACAACTTTCCTCCACATGGCTTGACTGTGACAAAGGTAAGGGTAACAATCTCTTCCCGAAACTCAACTGCTGGTGAACTGCCCTGGGGTTTCTCTTCGTTTGTTTTGCCATCCAGTTCTGTGTCTCCCAGGAGCACCTCCGTCCCAGCCCCAAAAAGCACCTGGCTGGTGTGCAAGGGACCACGGTCCCCGTCCGCCTTCTCATGTCCCTCATCAGGCCTGCTGTCCGGGACCCCGGCTCCGGACCAAGGTCAGACCTGATGCTTCACTCTAGGACCCCTCAGAGAGCCAGGGCCGCCC
This sequence comes from Martes martes, assembly GCF_963455335.1. Lineage (NCBI taxonomy): Eukaryota > Metazoa > Chordata > Mammalia > Carnivora > Mustelidae > Martes > Martes martes. The sequence continues at coordinate 159,537,699 of NC_137891.1, forward strand.
TGTGCCTGTGTTTGCCCCAAGCCACCTCTCAGCCCTGACATCCAGGCTGGAGATCGATGAATCTGCCTCCTGTTCTTCTCTTCCCACCATCTGTGTTCCTTGGTGGTCCCCGGGGAGTCTGCCAGGCTGGCTGCGAGCTCCCAGGTCGGGGAGAAGAAGTTATTTTGGGGCCATCTGTTTGAGAGGTGCCTCTGGCTGGGGTTCCACAGCGGGGTGGGGGGAAGCGGCCCAGGCAGTGGGGGGCTCTCCAGAGCGGATAGCAATCAGGGAAAGGGAGCCACCTTTATCTTTAGGCTCGGGGCCAGGATGTGCCAGCCCTCCCCCTACTTGGGCAGACCGGTGAGATCCCAGGCCTGGCTACATCTTGGATATGTCCCTGGGGCAGATGGTGCCAGAGGGAGTGGGGAAGACAGTCTGAACCTCACCCCCCCACACTTCTTTTAAAACACATACACACACCCTTAAAATTGGGTTGCCAATGACAACCTGGGATAGCATCTTTTTATATTATTCTTAGCCCCTCTGTTGCCTTAGCAACGGAACAATGCTTTTAAATATAGCAGTTAATTTTTTCAGCTCCAGCAACAAAGTTCTGGTGCTGTCCAGAAGGCCAATGGCTGGTTTCTCTCCTGGGGCACAGCCCTGCAAACTCATCTGGCCACGTGTCAGCCCCAGCGTGGGAGCTGGGCTGGGCATCCTGACGCTGGCAGGGACCCTCTCTGTTCCCCGACCTGGCTGCCCTCCAGAGTCAAATTGTGGCAGAAAGAACCTGGGTTCTGGGATCCGTGGACCTGGGTCTCTTCCCTTACCCCTCCATCTTTGCTGAAAGCCTTGCTTTTCCTCTCTGAGACACCGTTTCTGAACCGGGTGATGGGGTGGCAGCTAAGTGGGTGTGTTTGTGTGTGTGTGTGTGAGTGTGTGTGTGTGTGTGAGCCTTCACAGACTGCAGTGGGGCTTGAAGGAGCTGAAGCAGGCAGAAGGGGCACATGGGGGAACATTGCACAAATGCATCTGTGCCTCTGCCCCCCCCCCTCCTTCCTGACCTCTCTCCCTTCTTCCTTACCTCCCTCTCTCTTTCGCATTTTTCTCAACCCCTCCTCCCCACTGCCTTGAATTATTGATGTTAAATTCCCAGCCAGTAACATCAGAGGGTTAAAATCCATAACCAGCCTTCCTCTGGCCTCCCCTCGGATCGCCCTCCCTCCCTGGGCTGGTGAGCTCATCAGAGTCATTAATCATACATCAGGGCTTGAGAACCCAGGCCCCTGTGGTCCCACCACTGAACAGCCCCGGGGAAGGAGGCTGCCCAGGCAGGATGGCTGGAAGGGCTGGGCCAGAGCAGAGCAGACCCCTTGAGTGGGAGCTTATTTGGGAAGGGCTGCTGACAGCCTGGGAGGGACTCCATTGGGAGTGCTCCCTGGCGCTCCTCTCAGCTCCCGCACCCTCCTTCTGCCCTCCTGCACCTCTCCCTAGACCCTCCCCTGGCTGGCTCACCACCCACTCTCTGCATTCCCAAGCTCAGCATGGTGGGTCTTCAAGCACAGACAGAAAGTTTCTAACTGCTCAGAAGCAGTCCAAACATGGTATGGCTGCTCAGCAGGTAGTGAGTTCCCAGTCATTGGCGAGTTCAACGAGAGGAGAACACCGAGGGGCAGGACACTGTGCAAATGATTTTAAACCAGGTGACAGATTGACTATTCTGGTCTCAACCTATGATTCTTTCATGGAAACAATCATATTAAAATCACCATATAATTTTGCAGGACCTTAGGCACTGGTTATTATCCTCGTTAACCAAAAAAAAAAAAAAAAAAAAGGTTAACTTGTCCGGGGTCATTAGTCTCTTAAAGAAGCTGACTCTACACCCACAGTTCTGCCTGCCCCCTTTTTTCTTCAGGCTCTGCTTTCCCGGCCGGCCACAGTAAGGGGGCCATTAATGGAGCGGTGGCCAGGCGGGCGGCTGCTGGGAGGTACAAGGGGCCCAGGCAGCTCCCTAGGGGCAGGCCGTCTGTTGAGGGCCCAGTGGCAGACACGGCAAGAGGACACAAGTGTCCTCAGAGCCGTGGGAGCCCAGAGGAGGGAGCGAGGCTCTGGGCTGCCCGCCAGGCGTGGCGGGAGGAAGGCATGAGGAGAGAGGGTGCCCACTGTGGGCCACAGACACGTGTGGCCATCCCACACGTCACTTTGTCTAATCTTCCTCACCCAGCTCTGTGAGAGCAGTGCCAGCCCCAGCCCTGACAGGTGCTCCGCTGAACGTGTCCAGATCACACAGTTCAGAAGTGGCGGGACCACATGTGTCTGATATGAGGGCACCACTGATTTCCACGGGAGGTGGCAGAGGGGACGCACCCGCCTGCTGTGCCTGCCTGGCCAGGGCTTTGGCTGGCAGTGTCCATCGCCCAAGGCTGGTGTGGACCACTGGTGAGTTGCAGGGCCTGGCTTGGGCCCCAACCCAGCAGAGAGGCCTGGTGCCTTCCCCCTGGGGGAGAGGTGGGGAAGCTGGTGTTGGGGAGGGGGGTGGCGGGTCAGAGGGGCTGTCACGCTGAGCAGGCAATCACTTCAGCCTGTGAGACAGGAGACCTGGGGCAGTTCCTGACTCTGTTGGTGGTGCTCTGTGACCCCCAAGGCAGGTCACCTTTGGGGCCTTGGTTCCCCTCTTTACTCAAGGCTAGAACATTCGTCGTCCCGCCGACCACATGTGCTAATGTTCATTTGCCATCGTTAGCATCAACCCGACCATCTACATAAAGCATCACTCAAGGGCGGGTACCCACTCTCCCCTTCTGCTGCTGTATTTGTCTTCACAGCATTAGATGCCCTACTGTTCTGTCCCGTAGCCCTTTTATCTGCGACCACCCCTCTCCACCATGACACTGGAAATGCTGCGAAGGCTGGACCTGGAATTTACTGGGGGCTGTGTCTACGGCACCTGAATGGTGCCCGGCACATACAAGCACAGAGTGCATGAATGAACGAATGCATGGACTCAAGACCCATGTGATTAGTGTGGCGTGCCTTCGTGCTCCCGCAGCCCCGTCCCTGCCTCCTGGCAGTTGTCTCCAGGCACTGTGATTGCATGTGTGCCCTCTGTGTCCCCACACACTGCGAGATCCCTGAGGCCGAGCATGGAAAAGGTGCTTGAAGAGCATTTGTCACAGCCACAAATCAAAGTGCTTGCCACCCTGAGCCTCAGTTTCCCCCCTTATACACTGTGAGTGTGGTCACCCTTGAGGCTTTTTAAACACCCTCCCTGTGCACCGTTCTGTGATCTGTCACCTGTTGGCTGGCCTTTCTGCACCTGTCCCTTGGTGGGTTTGCTGCCCCAGTGCTTGTCCTGACTCTCCACGGTTGGTCACTGCCCAGAGCCTGCCTTCCCCTGGATGAGCAATTAAACCCTCAGAATAGTCCATTGTTTAGAATCAGGTGCCTGGACCCTGTATTTATCTCCAGCATGCTGAGTGTGCTCGAGTCCCTGCCAGCCACGTGGTGGGCATCATTGGGACGGCTCAGGCTTCTCGGCCCCGAGAGGCCATCTTCTGGATATGGTGCAGGAGGCAACCAGCCGCCACGGGAGTGGGAGCCAATGAGGGAAAGGCGTGGAAGGGAACCAGTCTTCACTGAGCCCCAGGCACAGGACATGGGTGTTTTCCTCATGAGGGCCACACAAGATTAGTGTCATTAGCCCCATGTCACAGCCTGGGGGTTGGAGGCCAAAAGGGGCCACCTTTCACCTGGAATTGCCTCAAGTTTGTAGAATTTATAAGGGACAGAGCTGGGATCTGAACATGGGACTATCAAACTTTCTCAGCTTCCCCTGGATGGTGGGTGTGATGGCCGGCTGCCATCAGCCCCTGAAGCTGTATGTTGCCCAGTGACTCCCACTGAGTGAGTGGGAGAGGGAGCCAGCCTCGTGGATGCTGTTACAGGCGCTACGTTTGCAAATAACCAAGCTTGATTTCCGGCTTCTTCTTGTCCTCCCTCCCCACCCCCACCTGTTCTTCCAGGGCCGTTCAATCTCACATCCTCCTTGAATGCGGGAGAAGCTCGGAGAGCTCCAAAGTAGGGGTGGAGGGAAGTTGAACGGACCATGCCCCCAGAGCAGAGCGGGCCCACCAGACCAGCCCAGAGGGTGGCTGTGGGAGGAAACCAGTCCAGGCCAGACAACCAGCTGATGCAGGATTTTAAGGGGACGTTCTGGCACTGCCACTTATTAGCCTGGTGACCTTTGGAAAGCTGGCCTTGAGCTCCCTTATCTGTAAAATGGGAGCAATGATAGTCACTGCGTGACTATCCTCTTTCGGGATTTGATCAAGGAATTCCTGCAAAATTCTCACCCAGCAGGGAGCACTTGCCTCATTGGCCACCGTCATATCCCCACCGTGCAGCCCAGTCACAGCGCTGGGGGCTGGGGCGTGGGGTGTGGAGTTACAGCTGGGCATGGAACAAGGACTGAGCAATAAGGCGGGTCCTGGGCCTTGGGAACGGGATAGTGACACAGTTTCCAGAAACAGGCACAATATTAGAGCAGGCCAGTCTGAGCCAGGGGTTCTGTAGATGATTATGATGATTATAAGGGGAAGAAGGTTTGGTTCGAGAACACGTGGTAGGACTGAGGTTGCAGGGGACCCAGCTGTTGGAACAGGAGACACAAGGGAGGGGAGAGCCAGACCCTCACTGGGGGCTTAAGATTAGCACCATTTCATGTGACTCAGAAACATTCATTTACAATTTTTCATGTTCATCCTGTTGAAGCTGAACCCAGGAATGTAAGAGACGGTGTGATCTTAGAGATAGAGATGACTGCCCCGGGCCAGAGCTGGGTACGAGCATGCCCCTGCTCTTCTCCATGCCTCTGTTTCCCTTTTGATCCCATGAGAGTGATAACTTAGATGACCTTTTAGGATCTTTCCAGCTCCGAAAGTGACCCCTAGGGATTATTTCTGGGGCTTGTTCAGTGTCAGGAAAAGGGATATGGGCACGCTGAACAGGCAGTTTGGAGGTGTGAATGTAGCAGGAGGAAACTGATCCCCTTGGCTGATGCACAAGGCTGGGATGGAGTGAGGGGGCGTTGGTCTAGCTGCTGTCCTGTTAGTCTCAAACAGGGCTGTCTCTCTGAGACACTGGGGTCACTTGCACACCATGGGACTGAAATCTGCTGGATATTGCTGGGGCTCTTCCAACTCCTGATGGAGATTGCTTCCTGACCTAAACCTGCTAGCCCCTGACTGCCTCGCTCAGCTCTGGACACCATCCCTCCAATACACCTGCCCACCATCTGGGCCACTGTGGTCAGAAGCTCATCTGGGCCTGGGCCTGGGCCCTGGAATTGGCCTGGTTGCCTTGAATTGTACATCTGGCATTCCCATGGCTGGTGCCTGTCAGTGGGGGTGGTGGGGGAAGGGCTGCCTGACGAGAGGCATCTTCCCTTAAGTCCTGCCGTGTTGGTGACTCTGCAGAACTGAGTTTGCCTCTTTCTGGCTGTTTCCCTGCCTTTGACTCTGAATCTCTACAAGAGTCAGAGCTGCACATGAACTCCAGACCGTGAAACCCTGACTGGCTATTACCATTTCACCCAGACATCACTTTGGGCTAAATTCTGTTCCCCAGGACCCTCAAGCTGCTGGCTAGGTTCTTGCCTTAAACAAATTCCTCTGCCATTCTTCGAGCTGTAGAAATTGCCGCTGCGAGGAGCTGCCTGTGTCCCACCCGTGAACGGCCCTGCTTGGCCCCATGGGGTGGGTGCCCCACCCTCTGGATGCTCCCGTCTCTGGGTTTCTTCCTGCCACTGGTCCTTGATGCTGCGGTCCCAGTGTGCTATTGGGGCACACGTTCCCAGGTCTGCAACTCTGGCTGGGTATTAGGATGCTTTGGGCAGGTAACAGAAAAATAACAAGCGGGCTATACAACAAGGATTTATTAATTTGGGAAGCTTGCAGATAGAGGCAGTTCCAAGCAGAATAACCTGGCAGTCCAGTGAGGTCAAGGGTATGCATACTTTCCCACTTTTGCCCGTCTGCATCCTCACCACTGAATCTGCATCATCTCACCCAGGGTCATAGGACAATTCCAGGGGCCATTTGCAGACATGGGGGTGGATATGCAGAAGAGGAACATCTTCCCCCAAATCAATCTCTCCCCCCTCTTTTTTTTTTTTTTTTTTTAGCAAGAAACGCTGAAAGACTTGCCTTAGCTGTAAAATGGGAGTCATAGGTCCCACTATCGAGAATTCAGTCATGTGCCCGTGCTCGAACCAGTCACTTGAAAGTGGAATCCAGGGGCACATGAGTGGCTCAGTGGTTAAGCGTCTGCCTTCAGCTCAGGTCATGATCCCAGGGTCCTGGGATCGAGCCCCGCATTGGGCTTCCTGCTCAGTGGGAAGCCAGCTTCTCCCTCTCCCACTCCCCCTGCTTGTGTTCCCTCTCTCGCTGCGTCTCTCTCTGTCAAATAAATAAATAAAATCTTAAAAAAAAAAAAAAAGAAAGAAAAAAGAAAGTGGGATCCAACCACTGCATTGGACTAATCATGGTTTCCCCCCAAGGCCTGGGGAACAGCTGGTCCCAATAAAAGCAGGCCTCCAGCAAAAGAGAAGAAACGAGGGCAATAGCTATTGGGTAGCTCCCAATATTTAACTTGAACTTTTCCTGTTTGCATTTGGTGCCATTTTGACTTCTTCCCCTTTGTACCCATTAGGGTTCTTTGGTGTAAGCAACGCAAGCTGACGTTTAAAAAAAACATAAACAAAAGGATTGAAGTCAGAAGGATGAGAAACTCCAAGAACTGATGGGAAGGCTGGGGGTCCAGGCTCAGAAAGGAGCCAGGGCTCCTCTGGGGAGCAAAAAACCCATAAACTAATTAGTGGCAATCTTGCCATGGCCACAGAGAATAGAAGGTTCCAGGACCTGAAAGAGAGCATTCAAGTACCTAGCTTAGTCTCATGCCTTCCCCTGGGCTGCAAGGGAGGTTTGGTTTACTGTCTCCCAAGACCAGGACCCCCGGATGAAATCAGGGTGCTATTACGGAAGCAAGGAGAAGGAATGCAGAATGGCCAATACCCAGCAAGTGCCCACCACAGGACTCACGATGCCTGGCCCAAAGACACGACAGAGATGGTGTGGCATGTGTCCCTCATGTGGATAGGGACAGCTGCTTGGAGGAGGAGACCCTTGACCACAGGTCCTCACAGAGGTGGTCTCCCTGTGGTATCACCCTGACAGGTAGACAAATCCTTCTAGAGGCTTCCTGAGCCACTCACCTGGGCCATGGCCCCTCCTGGTTTTTCCCAGCTCTTCTAGAAATTCTATCAGTGCGTCTTCTATTCACCAATGACAGGAAACTGTCAGGACAGGAAACTGGTGACAGCCCCAGAACATTCCTGAGGCTTTCTTTAAGACTGCACGAATAGAAGATCAAGTCGTAGGCTTACCATCCCCTTGGCATGGTGGGTTTCAGGCTTGCCAGGTCTATCGCTGCAAATAGCAAAACCGTGACCGAGCTCCTGCTGTGGGATAGATCGGGCACTAAGCACTTGGCATGCACTATCTCATTTAACCCACAGATGGCTGTCATTTTCCTTTTCTACAGATGGAGGAAACTGAGGCTTGGAAAGAATTAACGACTTTCCCTTGGGCACAGCCAATCAGTAACATAGCAGGATCCAAATCTGATCCAGAACCCTTGTTTCAGTCACTTCCCTGTACTGCTCCACACCCCATGGCTAGCGGGCCTCTTTTCTTCCTGCTTGGACTATGAACGGAATGGGACCTTAATTTATACATTTGTCCCCGCCAGAGACCCTCTTCACCTTGGGCTCCAGTTTACCACCTGTCAGAGGCTTTGGACTATGCTGGAACTGCTATTGGAGAGGTCAAACCTTTCCTTACCTCACCCAGGGACATGGAAGGTCATGGAAGCACAATCATGAGTTCTACTTTTTAATCTTCACGACGAAACCTTGTCTTTGCCCTCATAGTTTTCTCTAGAGGACATGGCTCTGCCTTCTGTGGGAACACAGCATCCTTTCTGCAGCTCTTGTCAGTGCCCTCAACCTGGCAAAAGACCAGGGACTGTACTGGACCCCGCGGGGGTCAGTCCGAAGGAGCAGTTTGCCAGCTGGCTCCAAAAAGCCCCAGAGGGTCAGCAGAATCCCATTCAGGGACAGAACCCCGTTCAGGGAGAGCACCCCATCTTTCTCTGTTTCTCATCCTGGTCCTCAATGTAAGTTTTATTCTTTAAGACTCTCTGCCAAGGGGCGCCTGGGTGGCTCAGTGGTTCAAGCCTCTGCCTTCGGCTCAGGTCATGATCCCAGCGTCCTGGGATCGAGCCACGCATCGGGCTCTCTGCTCAGCAGGGAGCCTGCTTCACCCACTCTCTCTCTGCCTGCCTCTGCCTACCTGTGGTCTCTGTCTGTCAAATAAATAAAAGACTCTCTGCCAAGAATGCATGGGTCCATTGGAGGCGTGGATGCTTTTCTTCCAGAAGTTTTCACTTCCACGAGGTTTTCCTTGGATGAAAACTCCTATCACTGTGGCCCCCAGGACCGTTGCCTCTATAGAACCATAGCTTAGTCTTCTCTCTTGGGCATCATCTGGGAGCCAAGAACCAGGAATAGCCATGGAGGCAGGAAATAGTTAAGCAATTTTATTTAAAAAAAAAAAAGGCAAAAAAAAAAAAAAAGCAGAGAAAGTTGTCCCCGGTTTTGCTTGATTCTCTTGAATCCTGGCCACCAAGCCCTCTCAGATATCTAGTCCAGGAGAGCCTGACCTTCCTTGTTCCCTGGCACCTTCCTACTACTGACAATAGTATCCCCCTTATTTTACTCTTTGCTTGGCTACTAGGATGCCCAGAGCTAAGATAGTCAACGAGGCAGCTCTCTTTTTAAAACGTGTATTTTTCCATTATACAATACTTGCATATTTCTTAAGAATCAGAAAATAAAAACAAATACAAGAATGCAAAAAAATGTACTCATGTTTCTACTTTAAAAAACCGTTAATATTTTCATCTATTTCTTTTCATTTTTTTATGCTTTCTGTTCTGTTTATGTGCAGTTTCATGTGATTTTGTTTGCAAGGTTTTTTTCTTTTTACACAAGTGGAATCATCCAGTCTATGAAGCTGTGTAGCTTGCTTTTCTCCACCTCACATCACATTCTTAAAGGATGTGTAATATTCCACCAAGGACATCAGAGGTCAGCAAGCTTGTCTGTGAAGGGCCAGAGAGTGAATATTTTAGGGTTTTGAGCCATACTATTTTTGTCCCCACTATTGCATTCTGCCGCTATAGCACAAAGGCAGCCATAGATGTCGTGTACATGAGTGGGTGTGGTCGTGTTCCAATAAAACTTTATTTATAAAACAGCCTGTCAGTGGATTTGCCTGCGGGCTGTAGTGTGCAACCCCCCCACCCCCGCCGCCGTGATATAGATGTACTCTTGTTTTCATAGACCTGTTAGCCATTTTCACATGTTAACACTTAGATTTGCTTCCAGTATCATAAATGAGGCTACGTGGAGTTTGCATAGAATTTTTTTCCTTAGACTGTATTCCTGGAGACGGGAATGACTCTGTCCCAAAGTATGGATGCCTGTGAGGCAGAGCTCTTGGCGAAAGCTGTGAAATTGCTTTCCAGAACACTCTGCCAACTTCCAGTACCAGCAGTGATGTGAAGCACCCATTTTCCTAAAGCTCTTGTGCACCGAGACCTCGAGACACTACCTTTCACCCTGCCCTGTCCCTTCACATGCGGACTCTGCTTTCGTCTGGTGTTTGAGCCTTAGTTGACGCTTTGATTCTTGAATCCTCTTCATGTTCTGTTTTGGAAGTGGGCAGGATATAAGCAACCAGAGGGGCACCCAGGGAGCCCCAGAGTCCTGAAGGTCCAGGGTGGGGGGGCGCTGGCTGCTGGGGCTAACAGCTGCCCTTCTGTCCCAGGTGAGGGACTTCCGGAGCCTGTGAGCCAGGTGGGAGTTGGGAGAGAGAGGAGCAACACGGTGGGAAGGGAAGAGAGTGGTTTTGCGGGTCCAACGAATCGGGCTCCCATCAGGCTCCATGTCTGTGAGTGTGGGCAGGTTCCATGCCTCTGAATGGCTCATGTTGTCCTCTGTAAAGGGGACCAAACAGCCAAGTGCCCAGGAGGCTCCTGCGGACTCCACCTGATCCTTAATAGCAGAACCTCGCACAGGGCCTGGCACAGAGGAAGGGCTGCATGTGTCTTGGTTAAGTGGAATTGACTTGAACGTTAGGGTTTGCAGCCAAACAGCCCCAGCTTTGTCCCTTGTTAGGTGCGCAGTCCTGGGCAATGCACCTCCCTCCCGGGGCCTCTGCTTGCGTGGCTGCAGGATGGGTTTCATGAGTGAGGATATTGACGTCGTGTGCACCGATGAGGAAACTGAGCCATGGGGTGGCTTGTCTGCTTAGGGTCGCACAGCGGCCGCACGGAGAGACCAGGGCACCCTCCCACAGGCTGCCGGGAGGGTGAACGAGACGAGGAACGGAAAGTCTCTGACTCAGTGAATGTTTGTTCCTTTCCAGAAGCAGGACGTACTGCCAGCCTCGGGTCTTGGCCGTGGAAACCGAGCACTGGAGTGTGCAGCCCCCGTGGGAACGGGGACTGCCTTGGAGGCAGCTGCAAGCCGGCTGCGAGTTGCTGGCACGGGTGCTTAGGAGGGACTCTCGGGGCGGGGGAGGGGGGGTGTGTGGGGGGGTGTTCTCTGGAGACCACCCTCCCCAGAGGGCTGCTTCCCAAGCAGCTGTCTCGCCTCCATGGGGCCCGTCTGCTCTGGGGCCAAGTAGAGAATGTGCCTTTTCGCAGCAGCTTTTTGGCCTCGAGAGTAGAGCCCAGGCTGCTCTGACAAGCCCTGTCCCTGGCAGAGGCATCCAAAGCCCACATGAGGGAGAGTGTTCTGGAAGCAACACCTGGCATGCATCGGTCCGGAAGATGAGCTCCACCCCAGTCAGCTGTGGTTGACCTTGTCAGGCTCATTATCGCTGTCACTAGGGACTAGAGCCAGGTACAGGAGGCTTTGCCTCCTCCAGATGACATTTCATCCACCCAGCATCCCTTGAGGATAGGTGTGAGTATGCCCATTTTACAGATAAGGAAACTGGGGCAGGTACAGGGAGATAAGCTCATAACCGGTGAGTGGCAGAGTGACAAGTGGGGACTTGAGTTATCTGACTCAAGAGCCCATGTTCTTAATCACCACTCATATTTATTGCCTTTCACTGGGCATAAAACCTCTTGGAGAAGTAGAAGGGCCTTTGAGTCCTAGAATAACCGATCTCTTTCCTCCTGGATTTGGCTGTGACCCAGGAACTGGGGGACCCTAGATTCCTTGGGACCAGAGCTCCGGCTCCTTTGAATATGCTTATCCACACTTGACCTCTTTCTAGGGAGTATTTTGTCCATTCAGTGATCCAATAAGTGGTTTTTTTGGATCTTCCATGTGCCAGGCCTTGCTCTAGGTACAGAGTTGCATTGTGCATAATAATTAGAACTAACCCTTAATATGTACAAGTACGCTCTACACACTGTACCTAGATTAGCTCATTTAATACTCACAACAACCCCATAGATGGCTCTTATCCTTTCTTCGTAGATGAAGAAATTGAAGCACAGAGAGGTTAAGTAATTTGTCCAAGATCCCACAGCTAATGAGTGTCAGAGCCAAGATTTGAACCAAGGCAGTCTGGGGTCAGCATCAAAACATGTAACTGCCCCCATACTGTTGTGACTCTCGTACTTCCTGCCTTGGAAAAAAATCAGAGGCGTTCTTTTCTAACTGGAGTGTTCAAGTAGCACTAAAATAATTTCATTCAGTTTTGTTTGTTGAGAAGTGAACTGAGCAGTGAGAAAAAATGATCCTGGATGTGTAAAGTGTTTGACATCCAAGGGCCAGTGGAGAGAAGTCAAGGTCATGAAAGAGGCCTTGTCCCACTCCCCACCACAGCCTTGACTGCTATGTGCCCTTTGGCAAGTCTTATCACCTCTCTGAGCTTCCATTTCTTTATTGTTAGTACCTATTCTACCTGCCTCCAAGCACTTTTGTGAAGACTAGATGACATGGCAGATGGAAACAAGATTTCACAACAGAAAAAAAAAAGGAAAAGAAAAAAGCACTGGGCAAGAATTTGTTATTGGACCAGAGTGAAAATTTGGTCAGTTTGATGAATGAATGAATGAATGAATGGACGGACGAATGAATGAATGAATGTTTCTAGCAGGCCTACAGATTGGCTTGGGTAACCAATGGCTCTCTTCAGGAGATATTTTGAAATTTTTCAGGATCCCATCAGGCCTCTGTCCTTGGCTATGTCCCAGGTTCCTGTCCCTTGAGTTCTTTTGCATATGATTTTTTGGTGAGCCTCTGAGACTGTTTTAGCAAACATTTTTTAATAACTGTTGGGAGATAAGCCCTGTACTAGAGTCTCTGGGGAGACCAAAATGAATCTGGAAGGGTCTCTGTCCTCAGGCACTCACAGGCTAGGAAGAGAAATGATAATACGATTAACTGCCACTACTAATAACTGCCACAAACAATGATGACCAGCAATTATCAAGCATTTATCACTTGCTAGATATTGTGTTGAGTATTTATATATGTTATTTCATTTAATCATTACAACAGTTCCATGAATTTACTAAAACTACCGTCCCATTTTACAGGTAAAGAAACTGAGTCAGTAACTTACTCAAGTTCACACAAATCTGAAGTTATAGAGCTGAACATGAACCTGAGAATAATTTGAGTAGTAGTAATTCTATTATAAGATAGAAACTACTGTGTATCCTATTAAAGGGGAAAAGACAAGTCTCTTAGGGCTCCGAAAAAGAAGGAAGAAGGGTGATGGTGTTGGTGGTGATGGTGATAATGGTGATGGTGCTGCTGCTTTGGATGGTAACAATGACATTTATGATGATGATGAAGGTGATGGTGATGGTGCTGGTGCTGTTGATGGTAATGGTAATGATAGTTATGATGATGGTGGTCATGTTGGTGATAGTGCTGTTAATGGTAATGATGATTATATTTATGCTGATGGTGGTGATGTTGATGGTGATGATGGTGATGGTGCTGTTAATGGTAATGGTGATATTTATGATGATGATGGTGGTGGAGATGAGGATGGTGATGATGATGATATTGATGGTAATGATGATATTTGTGTTGATGGTGGAGAAGATGATGGTGATGGTGCTGTTAATGGTAATGGTGATGATATTTATAATGATGGTGGTGTTGGTGGTGGTGCTGTTGATGATAATGATATTTATGATAATGGTGGCAGTGGTGGTGATGGTGATGGTGATGGTGCCCCTGCTGCTGTTGATGATAGTGGTGGTGATATTTATGATGATGGTGGTGGTGGTGGTGATGGGAATCATGGGGATGAGAATGATGGTGATGATGATGATAATCCTCTGGTACCCAGTTGTTGAACTTCTGCTTTGTGCCGGGCCTTGACCTGATTACTTTCTACTATTTCATTTCATCCTCATAACAACTTCCCAACATCAGGATCATCATCTCTGTTTTTCTCACGAGGACCCTGAGCTGAAGAAAGGCTCAGTGGGCTGCCCAAGGGCAGACATCCAGTCTGAACTGTCCTGGAGCTTGGGCACGCCTCACTGTAGAGCCACCATGCTTCCCTGTGTACTAGGGTCCCTAACCTGTGGCCCATGGGCCCAGTCATCTCGGAGATGCTCCATAAATATCTATTGAAATAATATTGACTGAATGGATTCCTAAGGGATCAACACCCTTAGCCCAGAAGGAATAAATATCATGTCTCAAATGAGTATGCGTAAGCACTATTTAAATATACACGGTAGTGCTGTGATTACTAAAATATGAGTTAATTGTAAAGCATGACGTTCAATGTCACTTTTGTGTTATTCTTCATTTGCCCAGTGAAAAGATGCTAAGTGCATAGTTAGGAGGAGTTTTGAAAAATGTTTGCATAGAAAAAGGAGTCCTGGTGCTGAAAATGGTGGGAAGCATCATGCCATCCCGCATGGCACACGGAAAATGCTTTGTGGGGCGTCTGGCACAGAGATCACTCAGAGGAGGGAGGGAAGCCACCAGGGTGGGGATTGGGAGCCTGTGGGATTTGTCCTGCGTGTGTAAGACCTGAGCTGTCACTTTCAGTGGCTCTCTCTATCTCTCTGTAAGAGCTGAAACCAGCATCTAATAGCTTTCTCAAATGGCTCTCAAATGCTCACATGAATGAATGAATAATGAAAGCAAGAATGAGTGAGTTACGATGAACGGTGCTCAGGGAGCCCATGAGGGGATGTTTTCCCCCAGGAGTGCTTAAAAGGGAGAGTTTCTCAGCCTGACAGCAGAACCAGGTTGCATGGCTGGTGGCTGGACTTACGGCTCTGCGAGTGGGGTTACGAGGCTGGGGTTGTATCCCTGGAGGGGGAGGGTTCTGATCTTGCCCCGGGGATGACCATGCTGGAGGAGTGGGGGTGACTGGAGCTTGGCTATGAGGCCATTCTCAGCAGGGCTGCGCTCACCATTTTTGGATGCATTTTTTTCAACTCAAGTGTAAGCTGACAGATGGTGCTGGAATAATATTCTCACTTTCTCTACTTCCCACAGGCCTCCCTCCAACACCGTCCTCCAAACTCTTAGAAATCTCTGACACATCCCAACCATGAGACCACGGCTGGCTTTTGGCAGGTAAGCTCCCTCTATCTCTCCCCATGCACCCCAGGACACAGAGCAATTCCAGGGCAGCCCAAAGGCCACTGGGCTGTGCTTGCGGCCAGGAAGTAGGTGGGAATGACTTCAGCCTTGGCAGGAGAATGGAGCCCCCTCTCTAAGAGGAGACTTAAGGAAAAAGCTACCAAATGTCCAGAGTCCTGCAGCTGGCATTTCTGCAAATGGCGGCATATGGCGGTGGAAACGTATCCTGGGATGAAAGCCAGGGAACTGGTTCTGACCCCAGGTCTGCCTTTACTGCTCAGATAGCAAGAACCTCCCTTTCTGGGTCTCTGTTTCCCTGTCTGAAAATGAGAGAATGAGACATGGTGAACTGGGCAGCCCATGAGCGGTCCGTTCCAGGCTGCAGCCAAGGCCATGGAATGGCGGAGAAAGGCAAAGATGCTACGGTAGCTCCCTGCCTCTTTCCTGTCCATTTGCTCTCCAGACCTCACAGCCACAGAGAGCCTGGGCCAGGCTATGTGGGTGCTGTGCGTGTGCATGGATGTGTTTGGGGGCAGGACCTGTGTCCCTTCTAGCAAACTCTGCTTGAACTCAAACTCAGACCTGGATGGTCACTAACCCCCTGCCTGCCCTCTCATGGCTGGGTAGAACACCATGGCCACTGGAAGGTACAGGGCCCAGATGGGCAGGGCAGAGGCTATCCACGTGCTGAGAGCATGGGCAGGCCCACAGCAGGGTGTGCACGTGAAGATCAAGCTGGGCAAGGGGCAACACAAGGTGGGAGGCATTCATCAGAAAGGAGTGAGTACAGGGCCCAAGCTTGTGGGCAGAGCTGCAGGGCAGGCTGCCCTGGGAAATGGGGCCGGTGGGGTACCGAGAGCCAGAGATGAGTAAGGCCTGTCGCCAACTTCAGAAGGTGTCCCATCCAAAGGAGGAGATGCCGTGCAAAGTGCTACAGTATGGGAAACTGGGAAAGCAGGAGGGTTCCATTCTGTCTGGGTTTGGTGGTAGGAGTGGTTTATGGAACATCAGGTGACCTGACTTGACTTGAACCGGGCTTTGAAGGATGAATAGAAGTTCACCAGGTGAAAAAAAAAAAATGGAAGAAGAGCATTCTAGGCTGAGGAGACAGCAAGTGCAAAGGAGCAGTGGCTGAGGTGTGGGCACGGGGCAAGAGGGGATAGAAGTGAGACCAGGAGAAGTGGGCAGCCTCTCAAGGAAGGGCGTAATCAGCTCCGTGGGGCCAGGAGAGGCCTCTGGCCTCCAGGGAGAGGCTGTGAGCTAAGAAGTGCTCCGTCTGAACTCACTAAACCTGAATAATCAGGCCCAGGGCAGGACAACCCTTGTGGAAGTGTCTGTGGTCCCTCTGGGACCCTTCAGGTCTCCCCATGCAGAGCATCCGCAGACACTCTGGGCCGCCTGTCCTGTGGTGGAGGCCTCTCCAGGAGATGACCATGGGGCTTGCCATCAGAACCCCCTTGTCCCCCAACTCTCCCTGTCCCTCTATCCCTAAAGACAAGGCCACTGACCATGACAAGCACCCCTTTAAGGACCCAATGCTGTCAGTAAGGCCCTTTCCAGCCCTCTCCTGTCCACAAAGGAGAAGGTGGCCCTTGTCCTAGAGTCGTTTTCTATGTAGTGGGTAATGCTGCACAATTTCATCCTTTTATAGTTTCCTCTCTTGGCAGAGCTCAAAATGCTCTCACATCCATCATCTCATGGGAGAGTAGGAAGAGTGGGCTCTGGGGCCCAGCCGTGCTGGATTCCAGCCCTGCCTTTTCACTCCCTTTGGGGAGCGGGGTGACCAGTCTGAGCCTCTGGGTCTTCGTCTTTAAAAACACCTACCTCCTCAGGTGGCTCCAGAACCTACTGCCTGAGCAGGGGAAGTCAGCCTCCCTGTCCACAGGACAGGCGGCAGTTACAGCCCATGCTTCTCCACCAGCTCTCATCACTGTGATGGGGCAGGTCTACAGACAGGCAGGGGAACAGAGAAAGGCCTGGGAGTTTTGGCCTCAAAAGGTGGCCTGAGCAGTGAACACCTCAGCCTTAACAGGCCAGCAGGCCAGTGGCCTTGATGCTCCTTTAAAAAGTTCACACAGCAGAACTTTCCTGATGCCTCTTCCGCTCCAGGCACTAGTGGACACCAAGAATCCAAACAGGACTTCTGGAGAAGGGACATGTAAACAAGTAAATTGTAATGCACTGTAAGAAAGGAAAAGCGTGTGGAGGAGGGGTGTGTGAGCCCACCGTGGAGGGACCAGGAGGAGTCTGTCGGCTCAGGAAGAGATGGGAAGGGAGGGGGGGCTTCCAGGCCGAGGGTCTGGCGTGTGCCATGCAGAGCTCTTAGGAGACTTCTTAGTGTGGTGGGGCATCCGTGTTGGTGTTTATGATGACCTGTAGAGCTCCCCGTCGTGAGGAAGCATTCGGGGAAGCCAAGCACCTTGCCTGCTGGTCAGCTCAGGAGGGTCGCCGCCAGGGCCAGTCTTCACAGTTTAAGAAGAAGAGCATCAGTGAGCTCCATGTGAAGGCCAGAGAGGTAACCTCTAGTGCCGGGCGACAAGGAGCTTCAAGGCTCTCCTTGGTTGGTGTTGAGGGTGTCTGTGACCCACAGCTCTGGAATGGCCCTGGGGACACTGCTGTGTCCATGCTGGGAGCAGGGATACAGATGAGGGACACTGGGTCCCTGCCCCAAGTGAAGAGAGAGGGAGGTAGACAGGCTGCCCCATACCCACACGGCATAGCTACTGATGCTCCCATGGGGGACATTCAAAGAGCTATGGGACTAGAGGTGGGGGAGCTGAGGGCAGGAGCCAGCGACATCCTCAGGAGGGAATCTCAGCCAGATGGTAGTAATAAAAATTGTTCTTATAACTAATGATTACTTAGCACTTACTACCTGCCGGGCACTGTTCTAAGAGCTTTGGATGGATTTGCACTCGACTTGCACAAGCCCACAGGACCATCCTCTTGTGCAAATGAGGATAACTGATGCACAGAGAGGCTGAGTCATTGTCCCAAGCACGCACAGCTGGGAAGTAGCCTCGCCAGGCCCAACCCAGGCGATCTGGCCTCAGAGTCCATGCTTGAATGGCCTAGGGCACCCTGACCGCCAAGCCCTCTCTGAGAACTCCAGGCACCGGCAGGGTTGGGACTAAATTAAGCTTTGCTCTAGCACGTAGTAGGTGTGCCATAAAAACGTGTTCGCTAGTGAGAACACACAGATGCATGGATGACATGGCCCTGGAAGAGGTGGGGCTGAAAATGAGGATGGGGACAGGCAGTGCAGACAGAGGCTGCAGCTCGAGCAAAGGCCTCGGGCTCCAGCTGGGGTTGCCTCCAGGCACTGCCGGGTCCGGAGCACAGGACCAGATAGAAGAGAGTTTAACTGGCAGCCTCCCTGCCAACCCTCCCTGCCCCGAAGACCTGGCACCTTCCCCTGCAGCCCTCCCCATCCACCCCATCCCACGTGGGAAAAGTGCAGGCACAATGCTATTCATGTCCCTGCACACTCTGTGTCACCCGTTACCACCAAGGCTCCGGGGACTGATCTGGCAACAAGACCCCAAGCCCCCCATCTCCCTCCAGAGGCAAGGAAGGCATGCACCACCCAAGAGGGGCCCAGGAAAGACAGTTCAAAACTTGTTCTTGTAAGAATTTGCTTTCTGACTGAGACTTCAAGGAGCAGGTGATTTTCAAAGACTTTCTTCGAGCTCTGTGGGCTATGAATGGAAAACCGGGCTTGAGACCTGGCTCTGTGGCTTCCTAGCTGGGCACCTTTGGGTGATGAATTCACTTCTCTGTACCCCAATTTCCAGCTCCATAAAGCAGACAGAACAGCAGCTGTAAGATTAAAGGGGGTAAGGTATTAGGGAGACTCCTATGTAGGATTGGGCTCAGGGAACTGGGGTTTCTCGGCTTCCTGCTTTGCTTCCGGGGCCTCGGTGTCTTCCATAAAATGAAGGTTGGAAGACATCAGTCTGGACACCAGCTAGCTTTGACATTCTGATATTCAAAATTGCCAACATCAACCAACTAGATACATAAACATATTTACACACACAAACACACTATATGCCTTTGGGGTATGTGATGTCATTATTTTTATAAATTTAAAATGTATATTAAGTGATCTTTAGCCTAAATATACAACTTACAGCAGTCTTTTCTTGTGTTTTCTTCTGGTTACAGAAGCAATACATCATTTATTGAGAACATTTTGGAAGGCCCAAGAAGAGAAAAAAAAAGCTCTCCCACTATTTCACATTGGAGGCTGACATACAGCCCCTTAGGGATCTAATGAATTCCCCCCCTCCGCCATTTTTTCTATGCACAGATTCCTTAAAAATCTCTTTGGGATTCTACTCCGCATTCTCTTTTTTAACCTGAGCTGAGCTGCTGGAGCAGGCGCCTGGGCTGGGCCACCGCCCCAGGGCCGCGAGGAGAGGCGAGGAAGGGGACAGCTGCCACAGCTGTCCCATGCCGGCCCTGGCCCCCCCTACTTGGCCCCCGGGTGGTTGGCTGGAGGCATCTGACCCTCAGATGTTCTGTGTCTCTGGCGGGGGCACATTCTGCACTAATTTTAGCTTAGCCTCTTAGGCCTGCTGGCCTTGGGGCCCTCACATAATGGACGCCTTATGTAGACAGCTGCCGACAGTGCAAGAAGAAGTGTCCCACCTTAAAACATTCCCCGTCACCGGCCAGTCCTCTGCTCAGAGAGAACAAGCCGGCTCCCTGTTCCTTCTCCCACCAGGAAGGGGCCGTTGTTGACGTTCATGGCCCGGCAGGCTGGACCTGGCGGGCAGGTGGCCCACCAAACACACGGGGGATTGCTTCTGTGGACAGGGCCGTGTTTTTACAGGATGGGCTTTGATTTGAGCTGGAACAGCTGAGAGATTTCCCGAGAAATTGCTGGGTGGTGTGTTTGCCGCAGGGCCGCAGGGTGTCTGAAACGTCCCCGGGTGTGTACATAGAGCCTTCTGGAGCCTCGTCTTGATGCTTTACCTTTGTCCAGTACGTACAGATGTACAGTGTCCTCTGACATTCCATTTTATCCCAATGATGTGTGTCTTGGGTGACAGTACTCCCCTGTGACCGGCAAGGGACCTGAGGTGGAGACCGGGAAGTAATTTGCTCAAGGTCACCCCGCAAGTCTGTGGCAGAGACTTGAGCATCAACGTGGGTGCCTCCAGTTCCAAGCCCGGGACTCTTCCTTTCTATTGGCACTGCCTAAGAGAACTGTTCCGCTCTCTTTCTCTCTGTGTGCCTATATTTGGTCTTGTTTTTCCCAGATGAGGTCCTTTCCTTTTCACCTTAAAAGTCATACCTGTTTATTGAAAATCCATATACCTTCCTGGTCTGTTTCTACAGCACGGATCCTATCATGGGAGACTCTTGCTTCAAAATGCAAGAAGTCCCCCTTTGGCCACAGCGAGAAGCCCACCCGCCTTGGCCTGCCCTCCAGCCTCCCCCGCGTGCTCCCTGCTGGACCCCCCAAGTCTGGGCTCCTGCAGCACTTAGATCCCTCGCGTGTGGCACCTAGGTCGAGTTGGGAAATTTCCCTTATGATCTGCTTCCTGACCAGAACGGAGCTCCCCGAGTGGGAGACCCACAAGCTGCTCATCTGAATGTCCTTGGAGTCTGCCGTGGGCCCAAGTGTCAAGCCCAGTAAATGTCTTGGCCCCCAACCCACAGTCTTTCATGAGAAACCGGATCTTTAGTCCAGGCTTAGAAATGAGCTGAGGCCTGCCCAGCAGCTGCCAGCCCAGTAAGGAAGTGGCTGTTTGGCTGGGCTCCCAGGAGGGGCCCACAGGGCCAAGCGGAGAACCCCCGACCCTGTGCAGGCCGGGTAGACGAAAACGGAAGGGCGTCCCCAGATGCGTGCTCGAGCCCAACCCCTGCCCCCGTGGCAAACCTTCCTCCTCCCCCACTCCTCCACTCCCCCATCCCCTGGTGACAATACAGCCTGTGTCGTAGGTTCCCCAGCATGGACAGTGGCTCTTTGACCAAGTCTGATGCTCTTCAGGAACAATCCATGGGCATCACACACTGCTCTGGGGGAAGAGAAGTACTCTAGGGACTGTGCTGATTTCGTCAGGGCAGGACCCTTGTGCTCTGACTCCAGATGGGACTCCTCTCTGGGCCATGGCCCCTCAGTCTCCCAGATTTGGGTGTTCTAGATGTTGTTATGGGAGAGGCAGGGCCTTGAGAGTCCCACGGCCTCGGCTCCAGCCAGTCCTGCACTCAGGGGCTGCGGGCCCTATCTTGCAGGACGTCAATGTCTTCTTTGCAAAGTGGGACTCGTGCTAGCAGCCTTTCAGGGCTGTTGTATCTTACAGGAAAGTGCTTTTCGGAAAGTGAAGCAGAGCAGCAGGACGCAGCATGGAGGCCTGCGTTCCTCCTTCTGGAGGGCTGTCAAGAGCTCGAAAGCCTCCCTGAAAAGTGCCCAGGCTGCTCGGTGAGGGTGGTGGCCTCAGGGAGAGGTGCTGAGAGAGGTGGCAGGTGGCACATCGGGCTAGCCGTGACCATTTCTTTGATTCTGACATGGTCTTGGGGGTTTAGCCAAAGATAAGACGGAGGAAGAGAAAAACTACTCTTGTTTTCTGATGGAAGTCCGTGGGAAAGCGAGTGTCTGTAATAGAATCCTTTCATTTTCCTTTTAGCTTTCTAGAAAGATGTCTGTCGCTGATTTGTCCATTCATTTATTCATCCATCCTACAAATCTCTCCATGGCCTTGACCACCTGCCAGATGTGGCAGGAGTTGCACTAGTAGGCGGCACGGGGACCCCGCCTTTACGGCCCCATGTGCAACGGTCATTGTAATCTGGGGTGAAAAGTGACACAGGAAAGGCACAGTGTTGGGTGAGGGAGTAGTCGTTTCCTGCAGGGCTGGCTGGAAACGTTTCCATGAAGATAATGGCACCAAAACAGCCAGTTAGAAAGCATAGAGGTAGAAGACCCCAGTCTCCAAAGAAATAGAAGCATAAAACACCCAAGAATAAACTTAAGGAGGTATTGTGAATTGGTCTATCATTTAAATAAAATCCCATCAATTTTCTTTCATAAAATTATTAGAAGGTACCTCTGCAAAAATAAACATGGGTGAATAGCTTAGAAAAAAGTCCGTGTTGGTAAAGGAATAAGGTTCAATGGATAGAACAGAGCACCCAGAAGTAGCCGTAAGTGAGTGCAGCACTCAGAATCAGAGACAAAAAGCCAGAAGATTCCTAACATGCTCTCAAGACAACTGGCTAGCTATTTGCAGATGGAAAACAAAACAAAACAAAACTGGGTCCATACCTCAGTCCTGGTGCCAAAATAAATTTCTGGGTGATTAAAAAAAAAAAAGAAAGAAAGAAAAACAAGAAGCCATTAAGCTATTAGAAGAAAAACAATGAGGGAATGTTTCTATCGTATTGAGATGGAGAACGTGTCCTTCAGTGTAAAACAAATCCAGAAGTCATGGAAGAAAGTAAGTAAAGACCCCGTGGACCAAAACCACAATAATCAAGGTCAAAGCATGATGACAAATGAAGGAAAGTGTCTCAACATTTGTATGACGGGGAGAAGGTTACTAACACCAATACAGAAAGAGCTCACAAATGAAGTGAAGACAGATTGTCAATAGAGAAACAGGCAGGCAGCTTATGAACAGGCAATATGCACGAGACTAAAAGGGCGGTTGTCATAAGCGTAAGAAAAGTGTGGTCTCCAGGAGTCAAAGGAGGCACATTAAAGAATCAAGATGTACTTCTGGGGGCCTGTTTCAAAAAATGAGAATACTTTGGAGAGATGGGGGAATGGGACCCCAAGGATACTTGAGCACTCTTCATGGGTTGGGAATTGATACTCATTTTCTAGGGTGGGTGGTGGATTTAATTTGTAAATGTACATACCTTCCACTCGGTGTTCCACTTCTGAACAGGAGTGCTAAGGAAACAAACAAACAAAGATGCCTGGGACAGTGTATGGAAGAAGACAGCCAGAGCACGTTGATTAAGAGTGAGGTATCAGAGGTCCAAGAGACCTGGCTTTCAGCTGTGTGACCCTGGAGAAGTTACTTAAACCCTCTGAGCCTCAGAGCCCTCATCTGGAAAGTGGGCATATTAAGAACATCACCATCATAGGCTTGTTGTGCACCTCATCCAAGATAATACTTAGAAAACTCTTCATTGAAGGCTGTGTCCCTAGTGAGTACTGAATAAATGTTCACTATTTTATTATTGCCAACGAGGATGTTCATCACAGTATTGTTTATAATAGTGAATGATAGGAAACCACCAAATTGGCCATCAGTGGGAATTGATGGTTAATAATAGAAGAAATGCTCAAAGAGAGGCGGCCATCTGGGGACCTGTGTTTAGGGACATGGAAGGGTCCCTTTGACATGTTCATGCATGATGTTTGTTTTAAAAAATGGTATCAAAAGTGTATGGAAAAGATGTTCCCAAAGACATCAAAGTATACATCTGTGTGTCTAGAAAAGGGTCATTCACAGTAGTTAATGTTCTACGAAGTTCCCGTAAACACTAAATGAGTGAATTGCCCCCAGAGAGAATACAGCATTCGGTTCCTGAGAGCCTCTGGTCGCAACATCCTTGTCAACTGATCGGTGCCTAATGTTACTTTACGTGTGTTTCTGTCCAAAATACCTTATGCAATAGATAGTGTTGATTCATTAACACTGAGCTCACGGCCAAGAGTAAAGTCACTCCTACCTGAAGACAGCTTACCTCACACATGTACTTTCTCTGTACGTCACAGCGAAACCACCAATGAAAAGCATAAAAGTGCAAAAAAAAAAATTTAAAAAGCGCTAAAGGGATGCTTGTTGACATATGAGGGCTGAAATGAGAAGGCAACATTGTGTTTCTTGGCCTCCGCTGGAAAGACGTATGTAGGGCAGCTCACGCTTTTCACCCCTCTGCTCATGTCTGCAAATGACCGTAAAATACCATTAAGTATTGACTTGGGGGGGTGACAAAGACATTTTAGCAAGTAGGTGAATTTGCAAATATAGGCTCTCTGAATAATGAGGTTCGACTGTACCTAGAAGTGTCGCTGTTATCTGAGGGTCAGCGTTTTCCCATTCTTCCTTGTCTTGGACAAGCATGAGTATCAATCAAAGCAGTAAGTTCTTTCTTTCTTTCTTTCTTTCTTTCTTTTTTTTTTTTTTTTTTGTTTATTTTGGGAACAAAAACTTGTCATCAGCGGTATTCCCTTGTCAAGATAAAAGCCAAACTTTTTGGATAATGAAAACAGCTATGACTTTTATCTAATGCTTATGATGGGGCACACACACGTCTAAGCCCTTGACATATATTAGCGCGTGTACTTTTCACCCAAAGGGATAGGGGCTATTAATAGATTCACTTTACAGGTGTGAAAATGGAGGCAAAGAGAGGTCAGGTAACTGGTCCAAGATCCCGGTTAAGAAGAGGCAGAATCTAGATCGGAACCCAGGCCGTCTGGCTCCAAAAGCCATATTTTCAACCAGGATTCTTGTTGCCCAGAATTCAGATGCCCGGGAGCGTCTGACAAGGACTTCCAGTCCAGATTTCGGGCAGTGAGAGGGGCACACCAGGCATTGTGGGTTTATGCCACAGCCTAGCCTGAGGGCTTAGAGAAGGTGACATTAGCCAGCACTCCACAATCTGGCTCCCCTTCCTTTCTCAGCTCCTTCCAGGCACTCCCGCCCTCCCACTAGAGAATTCCACCAGCAGCCACACCCAGCTGTCCCCATCCTTGAGCCTGTCATGCCTTCTTACACTTACGGGCCTTCTGCCCATCCCCCAGGGCTCAGCTCAAAAGCCATCTTCTTTCTCAGGCCATCAGCAAGAAGTGAGGGCTCCTTCACCTGGTTGCTCATTCTATTTTTGAACTATATCGCTATGACCTCTACTCACCCATCCACCGACCAGCCTCTAATGAACTTGTCTCAGAGATCCTTGGATTCCCAGCACCCAGTATGTTCCTCGCTCATTTGATCTATCGGTACAAGTGTGTTGGATGGACAGGTAAACGAACAGATGGAAATACCTAAGATTCTGAGACCCCCAAAGATCTAGGCAAGCTGGCTTGTAACCCGGTTGTTGTTGAAGGCCGTCAAAGCCTTGGAGGGTTCTGGAAGGCTGAGCTGTCTGGCCAGGAGCCTCTGTGACCACAGAATGAGGAGGCAGAGCTGCCAGGACTGCAAGGCCCACATCAGCCACGGTGTTGTTTCTGTGGCTTCTGAAAAACCCCCACCCCAGTGGGAAAGACTAAGAAAGGTCCCATTCAGCTTCTCTTGGCATTTCCAAGGGAAAAGATGGGGTTCGGATTGGCTGGGCCAGGGACATCTTTTCTAAAATAGCTTCATGCATATTCAACTTCTCCCTGAAATAGTCGAGTGGCTATTTTAAGCAGGTTCTACTCAGATGCCCACACATAATGGCATCTACCTTGAGCATGTAAACCAGCAAGGAGCAAAGAAAAGGGTACGGGAGGACAGTGTTAGGAGGCTTTTGATGGATTCCTACCCCTCCTCCCCCAGCCCTTAATGTGTTTTCTTCTCAGGGACTCTCTTGCATGAAATTGGAAGAGTCATGGTTACTATGACAACTCCCTAGAGGAGTTTTCCCATCCAGTGACCTCACCCGCCCAGATCCCAGAAGGCACAATTGCGCAGGGGGCAGCGGTAACTTGGGGCACGCAATAGGAGAGGTCCGAAACAGAAGCCAGTTCGTGGACTCCGTAGAGAGCTCCTCGCTGCCCATTTCCTCCTGTTTTACGCACAATTCTAACAGACTGGGGTGGACTGGAAGTGGAGGCCAGGGAGGACAGGGAGAGGTGGGACCCGACCGCAGGGGAATGAGGTTATAACACCTAATCCAGGCGTAGGGGTGAAGAGAGAACAACCCCACAAAGACAATATTTATTAGCAAATATGTGCCAGGACATCAGTGTACCCTGTACTGTTTGCTGGGGAAAGAAAGATAAACAAGACACAGGCATGAAATGGACATGTAAATGAATGATGGTAAGTGTCTTTATCTGAGCTTTAACTTTGTTTCCCACTGTCCCCCCCTCCACCAAGATTCAAAAGAGAAGCTGGAAATATAATGTCGTAAGTGCCACGGTTGAGGTTGAGGACACGGGGATTCGAGAAGGATGGAAGCCAGTCTGAGAGGCAGGGAGATGAGGCGTGGGCAGAGCCCATGAGCTTCGTGGTGAGATAAGGAGGTGGTGGCCTCTGTCCCTGGTGGCAGACTCAGCACACGTAGAGGAACAGCGCTGGGAAAGAGCAGGTTGGCTCGAGGAGGGAGGGGCAGCCCAGGAGATGCCAAGGAGGAGGCGAAAGGTGGGAAGAGGAGGGAGAAGCCAAGTGGCCACATCCCTGGGGCTGTGGAGGCTCCCTCCATCAGAAAAGCTCTCTGAGGCCACACCCAATGTGGTCAGAGACCCCCCAGCCCAGTCGCCTCTGTAGGTCTCCCTGTGTCACGACATTGAACGATGATTAGAAGAAAAGGAGATTGTGTAAAAAGCTTCCTAGTGAGAGGTGTGACTCTGAGATGAGCGAGACATTCACTCCAGCGTCACAGGTGATGCCTTAGGACAAGGATATGGCCGGAGAGGCTGGAAGCCTGGGTCCCGGCAGGAAGGCTGTGATGGGGAGGGTCCAACATGGGAGCAGCCTGCTCAGCTGTGTGTCAAGTGGAAGAGATGACCTGCTTTTACAAGTCTGGATTGATAGCCACACCGTTGACTCATAGTCACCCAGGAAAGGCTCTGTTTTATTTTGTTCAGGGCACTCCGAGACAGCAAAGTGTGCGCGCAGGACACCTGGCGAATGTTACTTCTCCCATGAAGGCTTCAGAAGCCAATCAGCAGAAAGCCTGGTGCCCAGAGGTGGCTGTGTCCGTCTGTCCTGTCCATCCCCTGTCGTTCCTTCATCCGCATGCGGCTTTTTTATTCTCCATTCATTCCTTCGTTCATTTGCTACTTCATTCCTTCAGTTGGAACTACAGACTGGGCTGCCGTTGGCACGAAGAATTGTTTCTTCGCCGAATTTTCAGGGATCTGTGCTACCCCCTGAAATTCTAAGAAAACGAGCACATAGCCTGTGTTCATCTTCTGAAGAGAGAGTACATAGCTTCCAGCAGATTCTCAAAGCAGCAGGACACCCAAAGAAGGTTAAGAACCACTGCGAGAGATAGGAATTGTTTTATTTTAAAACAAATGGTTTCACCTTTTGGTAGACGAGCAGGGTGAAGGAGCGCTGAGGGAAATCCCTAATTCCATGCCAAGCTGTTTTAGATGACGAAGTGTCACTGGGGACTCTCCCAGGGTCCCCAGCTTTGCTGCACACCTAGCATGTGGGCACACTGCAGCTGAGCTGGGTGCAGAGGCCCTCTGAGCATTGAGGGAGGGCAGGATCCTCTCCCTAAGACTCTTCTTCATTTCTCTCTCTTCCCGACCACAGTCTCTCTGCAAGGCCCCTTTCCAGCCTGCGCTTGGCAGAAAGTGAGGAGGCCCTTCTGGTTTGGATAGATTTAGAAAGCTGGAAGAAATCTGAGAAACGAAAAAACATATGAGCTGGAGTTGCCGAGGTCTGGGTATGGAATAAGACTTTGAAGGAAAGGCGAAGCTAAGGCTTATTAATCAGTTATAAAGGTCAGGTTGTGTCAGACCTCGTCTGGAAAGCCTCCAGTGGCTCTCTACATGAGACTAAAAGCCAGAGATCTTATAAATGCCTTCACAGTCCCAGTGATGTGACCACGAGTGACTTCTTACATATTCTATGTCCTTTGGTCTCCATACTGTCCCCCAGACTCTGGCCTCAGGGCCTTTGCACATGCTGTTTCCTCTACTGAGAAAAATATACATGTGGCCGACTCTCTCACTTCCCTTAGGTCTTTACTTAAATGTCCCCTTCTTCTCTGTGAAGCCCTATCTAGCCCCTAATTAAAATGGCAAAACCTCCTATTGCCACTACCCCATCTCCTGCAATGCTCTCTTGATTACCATCTAACATGACATTGTGTATTGCTATTCCCAGTGCCTGAGACCACGCTTGTCCCATAGTTGATGCTAAATTAATATTTGTGGAATCAATGGATCAACTATCTCTTTTCATGCTCTGAGCTAGCTGTTTGAACATACTATAATCTTCCTATCCTGTAATAATTCTGCAGGGCGAGTTTTATTCTCCTTCTCAGATGAGAACCAGAGACTCAGCAGCTAGAACCACTTCCTGGGTTCTGGGGTCTCAGACGCTCCTGCTGTCTTTTTGTTTCCACACCCCTGTCCTGCAAGGCTTTGATACTGCCTTCACCAAGGCTTCTTGAGTTAGACAACAGGCTGGGTTTGCACGTGATCCGGCCATGTCCGGGTCAGATGGTGTTTGATATATGCTGGAGGTACGAGCCATGTACACTCAATCAGAAGCAAAGTAGTGCAAAGAAGACAACCTTAGGGGGCTTTTGATGGATTCCTACTCCTCATTGCCACCCCATAACGTATTTTAAGTAGCAGCTCATTTTTTCTGGAAGCGATTCCTGCAATGAGGACTTTGTTCTTTGAAAATAAAGGCTGGAACCCAAAAGGAAGCCCAAAGGCCTCAGAGAGCCACAGTGGACATAAGCCAGTTCGTTTGCTGGTAGCAGAATCCATCGGGTGGTCCCCTGCCCGTGTCCTTCACTGTTACGCACAATTCTAACGCACGCCCAGCCTGTGGGTATAGAGGTGGTGGGAAGGTGGTAAGACAGGACACAGGCTACATGGATGGGGAGAGAAACCACGCCACAACCCCCTTCCTGCTGCCGACAGGTGTTCCAGGTACTGAGAACCACGAAGATGAAGAAACAGATGGAAAACAATTAAATTTAAACGTATTCATTTATCCAAACCCTCACTCTTGTCCAACAAGGATTCAAGAGAGATCTGGGCAATACGGTTAGTACTAGCCTACAGTTAGGGGAGGGGGATGCAGGCTCCCAAAGGGGGAAGAGTCTCTTCTTCCTGGGCGGTCAGGGGTCTCCGAGCAGGTGGTGCTAGAGCTGGGAGTGGGGGAGGCAGCTGGCCCACTTGGTGACCCAGCAAGAGGCCCTGTGGCTGGAGTCGGGGACATGAAACCATCCATACGTAATAGGTGCTGTGAGCCGGTCCTGTTTCTTGAGGAACTTCGAGTCCAGTGATGCAGAGTCTCATACCTACAGCCCCTCCTTCCTCACTCTCAGAAGCCTGTTCTCAGCATATGGAAAGCCCCAGGCTAACGGGGCCTGTGACATTTCCTGTGGTGGCTGAGGTAGACACTGCTCTAGGCTTGGTCCTCCTGGACCCCAAGTTCAGGCTGCACGGAACATGGTCCCTTGTCGTTCCAGTCACAGAAGTGATACTTGGCTGGTCCTGGCATTCAAACAGCACGGTACTGTTTGCAGAGCTCCACTGCACCCCTCACCCCCTTCGCACCCCACCCCCACCCCAAGAAGGCTGGTGAGGGTCAATTTTCCAGTGTGTGCTTGGGACCAGAGGGGCGTGGAGATGCCAAGTCTCACTCCCAGAAGTGGCAGAGACAGTTCTGGAACCCAGGTGGAGGGGACAGAGGTCCTGCCCACATCCGTGCATGCAGCTGGTAGGGCAAACTGCTGGTGGGCAGAGGACCACCCGCCAGCCAGAGAAAGGTGGTGTAGCTGGTGGGTAGAGGCTGGGACTCTGCTATCAGATTGGACCAGGTTCGAATCCCGCCTCTACCAGCCGCAAGCTGTGTGCCCTCACCTCCCTGAGCTTAGGGAATCTCGCCAGTTAAATGAGAATAGTTGTATCTCCTTTGCAGGTTTGTCATAAGAACCAAATGAGGTGCTGTGTGCATATCTATTCGGTGAAGTAAACCCTGGCTAGCGCCACATACGGCTCAGATTGTGGTGGGCTTTTCGTGAATTATTTCATCCTGTTCTCCATGCCACGTAGAGTGGGTCCCATCACCTCCTTTTACAGACTTACAGAAAAACTGTGTTCACCAAAGCTCCCCCGGCAGCCGATGAGGAAAGCCAAATACTGGCTCTAGGGCCCCAGCCATTAACATGACGCTGCTGTTACGTGACTCATCTCGTTTCTCTCGTGAACCTTTGGCCTGCACGGGCTTGGCCACTCACCAAGCTTGTGGGGGTGACCCCCTGACCTAGCAGGAGGGAAGCACCAGAGGACTGTGTGGCAGGGAGTCCCTGGAGACACTGGACAGGCCGAGGGAGCTTGACCTTGGAGGAAACGGTCAGCAGCTGGGGCCTTGGGAAGGAAGGGCTGAAAGGTCACAGGCATGAGGCCGAGCCTCATGGCCAAGGTGGTTGGTGGCTTTGGACGAGCAAAGTGGTGACCTGGAATCCAGCGGGCTGGGCTTCCCTTTCCCACTTCCTTCCTGTGCCGACCGTCTCGCTGAGTCACCTCCAGGAAGTGGGGGTGGTGAGGTAGGGAGTAAGGAGCCCTGGGTCCTCCCTCGCCTCACCCTCGCCTCACCGCGTGACCCTCCATCAACCACTTCCCCTTGCTGGGGCTCAGTTTCCACATCTGTCACACCAGAGGCCTGACTAGATCTCTGAGGTCAGGCTGAAGGCCTTTTTGGAGGGATGCACCTCTTGGAAGATAGTCAAAGACAAAGGACCACTCAGCTGGTCACCAGTTTAGGATTTACCTTGCATTCCCACAACTTGATGGCCTTCTCCACGAGCCCCGAGTGTCACCCTCAGGGGATGGGACCAGGAGGGTAGAACGGGGCAAGGCCTCCAGGTGCTGGAATGGTGATGGTCACAGAGGGCCTGCCTCCAGGCCCTATGGCTCTTCCAACTTGACCCTGCCCTCTGCCAGCCTCCTGTGATTCCTGTTTCTGACTTGGTACCAACTCCTGGGCCCTGGCAAAGGGTCTGAGCAGATGCTCCACAATTTTCAGTGCACATACAGTCTTCTGGGAAAACCCACAGCCAACGTGGGCCTCTCTCAGCTCCCCTCAGGGCCCACTTGGAGCCCTGGGCCACCCATTAGCCCTTTTGTTCACCAGACCCAGGAGAAGCTGCTTTCGCCATCCAAAGTTCCAGAGCTGTTTACAAGATGTCTCCCTTGGGACAGCGTGTTCTGACGTCAACACGATCTCCCTTCTGCAAGTGTCAGTTCCTAACATATCACAGCCCGGCTCTACAATGTAAGGACATCTGTGGCTAGGAGGACATCCAGGGAGCTGAGAAGAGCTCGTTCCCAGGCCCAGGGGTTGCCTGGGTAAATGAGAGAGACGGATGGCACCTGTCTGTGCTTTGTGCCACTCCGGGGATGGTGGGAGTCCAAAGGAAGGGGCAGGATAGGGCACGTGGACTCCAAATATGAGGTTCTTTGCCCACGAGCTGGAGTCCCATTAGATCAGCATAGTTCAAGCTGGTCCTGATATGGCCTTGACCTCCCCCCACGGCGCCCTCCCCACCCACCACCCACCCCATGCCACGCCAGCCTCAAAGCTCAGGTCCCTTTTGTCCTTCGGGCTTCAGCCTCACTGCCTGGCTTGTGCAGTTCCCCATCCTGCTGGATCATTTCATGTCTCTGTGTCTTTAACAGGACCATCCCTTCCTCTCCTCTCCCCTCCCATCTCCAACTTAGTCCTTACCAGCTCTCTGCGGAGACCCCATTCGATGTCACTTCCCCCAAGACGCCTCCCTTATCCTCTCCCGTCTCCCCAGGTGCCCCGTCTCCTACACATTTCTGTTATTTCATGGCACCCCACTTTAGAGCTCTTTGGGTACATTGTCTGCACGGCTCCCTGAGCGCCAGCACTGTGTCTTGGTGGCATCTTTCTCAGGCTGGGCACGAGGCTCAGAAGGTGGTGGATTTGTTTCCAACTAGAAGAATACCCCCAGAGCCTGTTACCAAGGTTCAGAGGCCGCGGGGGAGTGGAGAGAGGCCTGGGCGAGCTTGGCTGGATCCCTGGCCCTGCCACAAACAGGTCATGCCTTCTTCGGTGTCTGTCTCCAGCAGGGCTTCGGTTTCCCCTCTGAACAGTGGACTCATGTCTCGGGTCTTTCAAAAGCAGACGTTTTGTGGTGTTTGTGAGAAATCCGTATGTGAGGCTGCTTGTGCAGAACTCCCCAGGTCACCAACCCCAGGCTTTCGTTAGGATTCATCAGCCCCCCAAGTGTCCTCTCAGGACCAGGCCGATTTGGGTCCCGATGGCACAGGGAGCAATCAGACTCAGCCCCTTCGCTAGAGAGGCCCTAGGCCAGTTAGGAAGACAGACATATTCACAGCAGGATGCTAAACATGCAGTACGAAGGGACCACCTGATGGACCCAGGGGTAGCAAAATTCGGTGAGCACAAAGCATATAAGCCACGGGATGTGGCCGACGGCAGGAACAGAAGATGTGGCCTCGGCTGTCCCACTGTGCTGGGGTGTGTAAACACGTATGCCTGGACATGTCCATACGGGGGAGGGAGAGAGACCACAGAGGGGCTGCGAGGTAAGAGGGCCTGGCGGACAGACTTCTATCCCCAAGGCCCTTGGGAAAGAGCTCTCCAGTTAAAGTCCTGGCTGGTGGGGGCTGGGCTTCCTTGATTATGTAATAGCCAGGAAATGTCATCTGGGAGAGCCTTAGAGGGAGGACAGATGTGTCTGAGCCACTCCCCATTCCCAGAGGTGAGCTGGGAGCAGGTTTGTAAGTGAACCAATTTGCAGATAGTCAGAAAGAACACCCAAGCCAGAGCCCCGGTCCACATCGGGAGGAACCGGCCGCGGCGATGGGATAGGCATGCCGTGGGACCCAAGGTCTCCTGGCTCTTCCCTCCCTCGGGTCCCCCCAGCCATTAGGGGGTGGACAGGGAGGGGTGGACAGGGACGGGCCAGCTTCAGCATGGCGCTGGCAAAGAGGATGTGTGTGGGGCGAGCTCTGTCCGGAAAGAGGGTGGCACGGGGTGCTTTGTCTCCCATGGCTCCTAAACCAAGGCCAGGGTCAGACGGGCTGGGGCCCCAGGCACTCTGGGGAGACTGCGTATCACATTTTAGTCCCACTGTGAGATGCCCTGGGGCCCCCAAGAAACAGCCCTGAAGCCCATTGATCACACATCTGCCCTCAGCTGCTGGGGGATGAGAAGGGCTTCTGAGTACGACAGTCACTGCGCCTCATTTTCCTCATCTGGGAAACGGGGGGTAATTAGTGGTACCACTCCTCAGACCTTGTTGTTAGGATGACATACACCTGAAATATGTAACCTGGAGCTGGGCACATAGTAAATGCTTGCTAATTGGTAGCTGTGATGACTTCCATAAAGGGTAAACTTCCACGAGGATTTGTCCTTCTTGGTATAAACTCCACGTGCTGTTTTAAAAGGTTTGGGGTGCCCTGCCAGGGATAAGTAGCCAACATGAGGATGGGGTGGGGGCACAAAGCCATTTCTGGGCAGATTTGTGGCTTCAGCACCAACCGAAGGGGTGAATACCGAAGGGGTGACACCCCTTTCCCGGGTTGGGACAGAGACAGGCCGGGAGTTAGCCCAAGGAGAAGCAGGTGGAATATGACCTTGGCTCTGTCCGAGGAGCCAGGCCAAGCCAGGCTCTGTGACTAGGTTGAGAACCTGGAAATCTCATGCCTGGATGTCGCTGAGTGCCACCAGCCCTTCCCACTGTTCTTGAACGGTGAGGGACACCCCGCTGGGGTCGGAGTTTGGCAGAAGGGAATTTGAGTAGGAGGCCAAGGCCAGAATGACCCCTTTGTGACTGTGGACGTGTTCCATGCTGAGGCGACCTGGGGGTCTCAGCAGCTTGGCCTGAGAGGAGTGGCCTAGCCTTCAACTGTCCCCCAAGCTGACCTGCAGAGAAATGATGGTGTCCATCTGAACCTCTGCATGTGACAGTCTGAGTCTCTTAGAAGGGGGCTCGGTGGTCCCGGCCCAACTTCCTTTATGGCACAGTCCAGGCCTGGTTGCCACGGGTATGAGGCATAGGGCCCAGCCCATGGAGAGAGGGGCTGGCACAGGCCAGACTCTCAGAGGAGTGAGATGGGCCTGAAGTTCTGATGGGGACAGCAAGACCGACCTCAGATCACACCCCCAAAGAGATGCCCTGCCCTCCAAGGGCACTACAGTAAGACCGGGGTGGTTGAGCCTAGGCAAGCCCAGGGCACCCATAGTACCTATGGTTTATGGTAAGAAAATCGATTCCAGCCCTAGATGGGTTTCCCACATCCTCCCAGGCCTGGGCAGGCTGAGCTCAGTGATGAGCAGGGCTGAACCTTCAGGTGTTGAGCTGAGTAGAGCTGAGTGGAGCTGGGGGTGGGGGTGGCTCCCCTGGTCTGCCTAGTATCAGTGAAGCCCCAGCTGCCCATCACTGCCTATGGGCTGCTCAGCTCCCTTCCCTTCCAGGGGTGCAGACTGTCCTCCCAGCCCCTTCCCAATTGCATGCAGCTCGTCTCTAGACCACTAGGGTGCGGGGAGGGCGGGGGCGCAGGGGTGGGGGTGGGGAGTCAGGCTGCTTCCACTGCGGGTATAGGGCCAAAGAGCCCCTGGGCACCCAGCTCGGGAAACAGGCTCTGAACTTTCTGTGTTCTGTGTTCTGGAATGAGTGTGGGACTGGGGTCCTGACAGATGAGTCCAAATCAGGCTCTGCCTCACCCTGCTCTGTGATGCTGGGCATGGACCTTAGCCTCTGGAAGCTTCCGCTCCTGGATCCACAAAATAGGGTGGGTCCCAGAAGGCTCTCATCATGGTAACGCTAGAATGGGAAGCATGTCAAGGGAGTGGGGGAGTGGCTTTGGGGAGGTGACAAAACAGAAGAAAGAACAATATTCACACAGCCCGAGGCTGCCTTCATGACGAGGGTCTTTAACATCCCAAATGCCCAGTTGTGATGTGAGTGCCCCCTAACTGGAACTGGGATCCTGGCAGTCCATCCCTGGCCGAGCACCTTCTCCCTGGGCCCTGGATCCCACGCTGCAAACACCGAACCCCATGCCTGGAAATAGCCCTTCCATTCATTGTTGTCATTTCTCTGTCTTGATCCCCAGACCCCAATCTCATGAATCCATCTCTCCCTGGAAATCTGGCCAGGGTGTAGGGAGCAGGGAGTGGGGAGCAGACTCTGGGATGAGCTGTCTCAGAAGCCCCATTTTCCCACCTTTACCTACCTCGTCTCTGAGATTAGTGTTGGGCTCTTGGCTGGAGGGCTGTCACCGTCCGAGCACGCCCAAAGCCTGGGCATCCAGAGCCCAGACAGCCCTCAGAACCTGGCCTCAAGGGGGTGGGGCTGTAGTCACAGCCACCGTATCCAAGAGACATGCTGTGCTCAGGCCCCTGGGGCTAGGGTTTCTCTCTAGAGGGTGCTCAGATGGGTGGGGGATGGGTGGGAGACAGTGGTCTGGCTCCTATGGCACAGGGCCTGTTGTGTGGTTGTGGCTCCAAGGAAGAGGTGAGTGGGTGGAGAGAGGAGCAGGAGCAGGGGCCACCCTGGGAAGAGGAAATGGACAAGGCCACATCTCTAGGCCCACAGGAATGCCAAGCTCCTGGCCTAGAGCAGCTCAGCTAATTACAGTTTCCCCTAGTTGGTGGGAATGAGGTTCCTAAGAGAGTGCCAGGCTTGGCCGGGCCTGGCGAGGGAGGGCGAGGTTGAGCTGGGGAATGAGGGCTCTGGTGGCCAGCTGCCTGATGCAGCGTCACAATGAGGCCCCCGTGAAGGGCCGCCGGCCCCGGACTCTCTGGAGCAGAGCATCCGGGTCCCAGCGGCCCCGGAGTGCAGCAGACGCCGATGCCTGCCAGGAACAGGCTGTGGGGATCGCAGGGAGTAAACAGCAGAGGAGAATCGCCTTGCAAACCACACTCGATGGAAATCTCCCCCACAGCCACATCGCAAAATGCAACCAAAATATTTATTCTGAGTAGCAGTTTTCAGAATTGCTCTTTGGAAGGCAACACAGTCTGTCCGACTTCCCAGGCAGCCCAGTGCAGAGGGGCACACCCTGCCCTCACCCCACTAGAGCCAAGAACCCATCAGATGGGCACTCGGGTCAAGTTCAGCCTAGGCGGCGACCTGGCCCATCCTTTCAACATGGTCCAGGGGAGAGTGGAATCGTTATAGGCTCATCTGGAAGCCATCAACAGGCTCCTTGCCTCGGTGACCTGTCACCGCTTGGCTGGTGCTGCCATCCCTGTGGACACACCTGGGTGCCCAACACGTGGGGAAGCAAACCCATCAGTCGAACTCGTGTCACCGCAGAACTGGCAGCCGGCAGCCAATGTCTCGTGTCACCCAGATACTGAACCCTAGCTGGGAGGCTCACACACATTCCTCTCCTTTTGGACCTGTGGCCAACTCGCATTCTTAGAAATGAGACCTTGAGTTTATCTTTCTAGAAAGGACTTCTAGGTTTGACAGGGTCAGCGGATGTTTATCAGGCGTTTCCTAGCCAGGAACAGCAGTCTAGCTCTTTTGCTTGTTTTGTCTCATGATTCCTCATGGCGACCTTTAAGGTAAACATCACCTCCCCATTTCATGGAGGAGAAAAGGTAAGCCCAGAGAAGCTAGGAAACCAGCTCAGTGTCACACAGCAAGTGTGTGGCAAAGCCTAGATCAGAGCTCAGGTCTTTAACACCCTTCTCTAGTGTTCCTTATCTTTCATTACTCATTGTTTTTCTTCATCATTGGCTGTTCTTGGCATGAGGATTACACAGAATGGCCCTGTGAGGCATGTTCTGGTAAAGCAGGGGTTCCTATGCATGCTTATTTTGGTTACTACTATCCTTCCAAGAGATTGTTTATTTAGTACTATGGGATGACTTTGGACCTGGTTGTATTAGGCAGCATTCTTTCAAATGGGAGGGACAGAAACTGGATTCTGTTTGGCTTGAGAAAAGAGAGAGTAAAGGAGGGGAAGAGAGAGGTTGAACTTTGTCTTAGGGCCT
Organism: Martes martes; assembly: GCF_963455335.1. NCBI lineage: Eukaryota > Metazoa > Chordata > Mammalia > Carnivora > Mustelidae > Martes > Martes martes. The sequence goes on from NC_137891.1 coordinate 159,574,263, forward strand.
CATTTTACTGGGATGGATGAGTGGGTGGACTTCAGGCATGGCTAAATCCAGGAAGTGATATGATGTCATCAAGTCATCAGACTCTTCTTTTCCCTACATGTTTTATTTTTAATGCTTTTTTGTGTTGACCCAGGTCTCATCTGCTGCCTTGGGGCTTCTTTGGCCCTACGACATGACACAGTAGCTGTAGGGACTGGAGAAGGACTTTGGGCCCCTGATGGCTCCTGGTCTTCACCATCCCAGCTAGTAACCTCAGATAGAAAAGCAATGTTTCCTCCCAACTGTTAAAGTGAAGAGAGTCCCAGGGAGGTGCTGTGATGAACCCATGGACTATGGTGTTTAGCCAAATAGGTGGCCATAGGCAGGATGATGGGGTCTGATGATGGAAAACCCAGCCAGAATCATGATTGGAGTTGGGGAAGACAGTTCCCCCAGGAACACTTAACAGAAGAAAGGGAAGAGAGGATACTGGACAGAGAGAAAGCAATACTTCCCATTACTCTAGGATTGGAAGAAAGAGCTGAGTTGATAATAAATCAAAATGTAAGTCATTCTGTATTGGCAAGGTCTTTCAGTCTTACAGATTCAGAAACAGGCTCAGAAGCATGATGTGACCTTGTCACGCTCTCACAGTGAATTCCTGAGACACCCAAGGCTGGAGTCTGTCCCCTGTTCTTCCACCCCACCCTGCTGGGGGAGAAGGTTGAGGTTACCGTGACCCTCCTAGCCACCTTCTGCCTCACTCCAAGTCTCTCAGGGAGTGCCGGGAAAAGCCTGGGGCCCAGCAGCTACAGTGGCAGGATCTGGGGAATCAATGGTGAGAAAAACATATGGGTCGCCCTAATCGTGGAGTTTATATTTCCGTGAGGAAGCTAGTTATCAGACCCAAAAAAGCACACAAATAGAAAGAAATTACAAATGTTGATAAAGGTTTAGGCAGGGGCTGGGGAACGCTTTCTTGAGGAGGTGACGCGCAAAGTGAAATTCAAATTGTGGAGAAGAGTTAACTAGGTAAGGAGGGCTTGTACAGGAAAAGCATTCCCAGCAAGCACACAGCACATGCAAAGGCACTGAGGCATAGGAGACTGAAAGAATATCCCTGCGCCTCAGGTGGAGTGATAGGGAGATGAGACAGGTGGACCCACTGAAGGAGGCCATGGGGTCCACTCAAAGAAATTTGGTCTTTGTCTCAAGAGCAGAAGAAAGTCATTGAGAAGATTTAAGTGGGATAACCTAATGGCTGTGGGCACCTGGATCAAAGTCTAGAGTAGAGATCATTTGGGGTGCTCATGAGGGACCAGGGATGCCCATGGGAGGATGGGTTCTGTCAATGAGAAGCCAGTAGAATTCTCAAAGGGGTCTCGTAGGCTACTCATGCCCAGAGCTTGTGCTTGACAACTGGGAGCAGAGGCTGGGACCAGTGGTGGGATGGGGGAGCTGGGGTTCCTGTTCTGTTCCAGTAGTGTGGGTTAAAGGTGAACTGTTTGGGGTGTTTTTTTTTTTTAAGATTTTATTTATTTATTTGACAGAGAGAGAGATCACAAGTAGGCAGAGAGGCAGGCAGAGAGAGAGGGGGAAGCAGGCTCCCTGCTGAGCAGAAAGCCCAATGCGGGGCTTGATCCCAGGACCCTGAGATCATGACCTGAGCCGAAGACAGAGGCTTAACCCACTGAGCCACCCAGGCGCTTCAAGATGAACTGCTTTATTTACCAGCCCCTTAGGGCTTTTCGTCTGTGGGCGTCTGCTGGGAATCTCCAGGAGGTCTAATTATCAGTGTTTTCCCAACATATTTGACCCTGAGAAAGGCCATGGGTGAAGGCCCTCCTCAGGGGTGCTTGCAAAGGAACTGGATCTGATCCCAGCAGAAAGCCTCTCTCCCGGTGCCTGTGGCCAGGTCGGCTTAGGGTGAGACCGTGCAGAAGTTAAGAGGCTGTTACAAGAAACCAGTCAAGATGGGATCTATTGCAGACTTTTTGGAGCAGTTGTGGGTACAGGACAGGGAGGAAGCTCCCGCCCTCTCTGTCCCCGGTCTGATACCTTTTTCCCTTTTCTCTCTGGTTCCTGCCCTGAGCATTCCATGTCCTTGGAATACCCCAGACTCAAACTCAGCATCCTGAGAGCCCTCACGGGCTGTAAGCACGCATCCCATTGGACAGGAGAGCGTCACCAGGATAGGTCCCATCAGTGTGGAAGGTCTTCCCTTGTGTCCAGGACACAACGTCCTGGGGAGGAATGGTGCGAAGGGGAGGGAATGCCTCCTTTCTCTGCCCATTGATTTGTCTGATGATCATTTAACAAATATCAGGCTCTGGACTGGACGCGGGGGACAGACTCGGTGCCAGCCCTCTTGACGCTGAGCTGGGCTTATGTCTGGGTGGCCTTCAATCCTCCTGATGGACCACTTTTGGGGAGGGTCAGAGGGGCCCGGTGTCGGAGGGACATTGTTCAGAACGCAGCCATGTGTCCCTGAGAATGTCGCATGGGCTCCTCTCCTCCCCACTAGGATCTGACCAGGCAGGTCCTGAGAGTAAAACTTTTCCCGAACCCAGCTTTTCTTTTTTTTTGATGCCCAGTTCAACTGGGCATAGGCTCAGGGTTCTGGTTGTGCTCCGAGCAGTGAGAGATAGTGTGAGCAGCCCTGGGTGAGTGTGTGACAAAGCCCAGGCTATGGTCTAGGGCCTGGCTATCCAGAGCCCCCAGCCCTCCCGAGCCTCAGTTTCCCCACCTGTGAAGTGGGGGTGATAACTCTTTCCTCCCACGGTTGCCGGAAGGGTTGAGAGAGGTACAGAAACAATTAGTAACAGGAAGCAATTATACCTGGAATGTCTGCCTCCCCCGAAAAGCGTCTCGGCGTCTTCTCTTAGAGTACGTTCAGGCCTCTGGGGAAGCTGGCATTCCCACCGTCTCCTTCCACCTGCAACCACCCGTCTGGCCTCTGGGAGACCCCGGCCATGCCTGCCCCAGCTGTTTGGCTCCAGTGGTCCTGTGGTGAGACCATCAGGCCTGCTGTTCTGGGAAATCTCTTTCTCAGGCTGGGTCCCTTGGGAGGGAGCTGAGCCCTTTTGGTATGGGGAGAAGACAGGGGCTGGGGAGGGGAGGGCTGGGGAAGGCCAGCCTGGGAGTTGTTGGGTGAATACTGTGTCGTGTTTTTCAAATAACTCCATGTCCACAAAGCTAGAAATGCGGTCTGGCCTTACATATTTTATATGTGTATGTGTTCCCAGTACATTTCCTTCTAATTTTTAAAACCATACGTAACGTCAGGGACATTTAATCCATATGGTTCTGATTCCTTAACACTTAAATCATCCAAATGTTGTTTTGTAGGATCTATTTGCAAATCTCTTTACATAAGCTTTTAACTCCTTCTTTCTCGAGGGCATAGATGTAGGGATCCTGGGTGAGGGCTCCCTCCCCCTCCAGGTCTCCCCTCCCCACCCAAAGTGGCCAGAGGTCTTGACCGCCTCTGCTCCTCTGCTCCGGACAGCAGCTGCTCAGGCCCTGCCCTCAGCACTCGGGGGAGCCTCGTGAGAGAGAAAGACAGACAGACTGGGGTCCATCCCCGGCCTCCACCACTTCCTGGCTGTGCGACCAGCCTCCAGGGAACCTCAGCAAACTCTTGATTCCTCACCTGTAGAAAGGGACAGATGAGGAACATCTCAGAGGGGTGTTGGAGGAATTAAGCAAGGGGATGTAGAAAGCCCGCAGACCAGAGGACTTGCCTTCCGCAAACAGAACCTCCCTGGTCATAACCCGGCAGTGCCGAGGTAGGGGGAGGCCACGCTGGGCTGCAGGGTCCTTCCTGAGGAATCTTGGGATGGCAGCACCAGGTGGAGAAGCCGAGCCCTGAGAGGTGAAAAGGGCTCCTGCCCGTGGGACTGGGAACAGAGGCAAGGACGGAGCAGTGACCTTCGTGGCCAAGAGGGTGGTAGGCAAAGAGCCTGGTGTCCAGAGATGCATGGCCCAGCGCTCAGGTGGGTGTCTGGGAGGGGGTGGCACGTCCAGTACAGCCTGTGTTTGCTACCTGCCCCACAGGACCAGGCGGGACATAGAGGGGAGGGACAAGGAAAGTAGCTCTCCCAGATTTGAGGGACCAGGATTTGGCACCTGGAAGCCATCCATACTGATCCATCGAAACCCGTGCTCCAAAGCCGCTCACAGGTTTTCCCACCTGCCAGCCTAAGCCCAACTCTTAAGCCCAGAGTTAGGGCCCAACAACCCTGATGCACACAGGGAAGGCCCCCTTTCTCCTCTCTCCCTCCCTTCTTCCCTTCGGGCCATTCCCAAACATTCAGCGCTCTTTCGGGCTTTGTTTCTTCATGTTTCCTGGGCCTCAGTGGCCGTTTCCACTAATAAACACCCACCCAATCTTCAAAGTCCAGCTCAACCTGCACCTGCCCTGAGAAGACATTCCAGGAAGACTTGCAACAGCGGACCCTTCCTGTGTGCTTTGCTAGGCCCTGTCTTCCTGGGCTGTACTTCTCTGGGATGCCCCTTCAGAACCTGTGCTGAGAGCTGGGGGTGTGGGGATGGCTGAGAGGCATCCCCAGCCAAGAGGCCCTCACGTTCTGGTGGAGGAGACCCACATGCGATCTGACAGCTTTGTGGGAAGACGGAATGGAAACCTGACATCCCCAGGAACCCATGGCTGTTGGAGGTGAGACAGGAGACCAGTAAGAGGACATGGATGTCCTGGGATAGCCCAGATCCTGGGGGTCTCCCCGTGGCGGGGATCCATGGCCAGCTCTATTCTAGATAGCACCAGGGTCTGTACCCCTAGAACAGAATTTGTTTCTCTGGCAAGTGCAGACGGAGTGAATCCCAGACAGCGCGGAGTCTTGGGACGGAAGAGCAGATGCCCAGGCTAAAATTAGGCAGCTGACTGCAGCTTCCTCCAGGCTGCGGGAACTGATCTGCTTCTTACACCTGCCGTCGTGTAGCGGAGGCAGAGTGGGGCCCCTGCCTCCCGCACAGGCCTAGGGGTTGTGTGACAGCCAACCAGGGCGGGGCCCCAGCACTGCATGGCCTTTCCTGCCCTTTCGCCGGTTCAGACCTACAAATCCCCTGTGAGCCCCCACCCCCGCCTCCACCCAGCCCTCAAGAGCTGGGTCCATCCGACTTTGGCATCGAAGGCTTCCCCTGGAGGGTTAGAAAACCTGTCTGGTTTGTCCCCACCATGGAGAGTCTAAGCGGGTCTGGAGCCCAACTCCAAACTCAGGCAGCAAGACGGCGGACCCCCAAGAATGATACAGATGGGAGTGAGGGGGCGAATGGCGGGAGCTGCGGACGAGACTAATCCAGGAGCATCTCTTCCTGCCTCTTCTCTGTCTGCTGTCCCCTCCTCCACCCAGGGGTCCCCTAAATCTCTCATTGATGGTTCAAGCTCGGTCCTGCCCTCTGAGAAGAGGGTATGCATCGGAGGCCTGATGGGGGAGTGGGGCAGGCCCATAGCCGTCACCTTCATTTATTTCTCTGAGCTATACTTCTCCCAGTGGCCTACAAGGCCCCAAGTAATATGCCTGACACCTCCTCACTGCAGGGCCTTTGCTCTGGCTGTTGTCTTTGCCTGCGAAGGTCCTCCCCTAATATCTGCATGGCTCAATTCTTTATCTGTTTCAAGCCCTTGCTCAAATGCCGCCTCCTCAACAAAGCTCACTCTAACTACCCCATTTAAATCTGTGACCCGCCTCCCATCCCTGTGCTCTGGTCCCGTTACTCCGCCCTTCCTGTACTTTCTGCAGCATATGCTGCCGGCTAGCGTGTTATAAAATTCTCTTATTTGTTCTGTGTTGTGTTTATTGTGTGTCTCTTCCTTCTAGAATGTAAGGTCCATGGGAACGGGGATTTCTGTCCATTTTGTTCACTAATGTACTTACTCTAAGTCCCCAGAATAGGACGTGGTCTGTAGTAGGTGCTCACTGAACATTTGTTAGAAAATGTGAGTACTGGGGCAAGGGCGAGGCCCCTGCACTCAGGGCAGCATCCTTCCTCAACCCTTCCAGAGGTGGGTCCCTGCTGCCAGGACTGGCTCTAGGTCCTCTTTAGGCCTTCATTTGTTCATCTGGTACTGGGACCGATGGTCTGTATCCTGCCTGTCCCAGAGCCTTAGAAATGACAGGGTGAGGGTGAGATTGTGCCCCATACTCTAAAGGGCTACCCAGTTGGGTGTGTGGTATTTATTTGTTCAGTTAGCATTACTGAGCACCTCTGGGGTGCTGGGGGTTTGCAGAGGGGTGACAGCCAGTGTCCATCTGCAGTGGGGCTTTCAAGGTGAGTGTGGCCAACTCTAGATGCCAGGAGATGGGAAATGCCTGTTCATTCTGGAAAGGCGTTGTGCAAATGGGAGCTCTGAGCAAGGAATGTGGGCCCCTCCTGAGGTGCAGGGAATTCGTGTGTTAGCTGTCTGTAGGAGGCAGGGTTCTCTGGAGAGACAGAATCAACAGGAAAAATGGCGGAGAACCAGTAGGGCCCAATAGTACAAGTGCCAGACTGGAAACCATCAGGCTTGCGACTCAAAAGTAGTTGGTGTTTCAGTACAAGACCAAAGGCTGGGAAAAACCCAAGGTCCCTCGAGCTCTTACTTTGCCTTTTTGTTCTGTTCAGGTCTTTAGTGGATTGGATGAGGCGCCCATCGCCCCCCCCCCCCGCCCCGGCTTGACTCAGTCTACAGATCTGAACGTTAATCTCATCCAGAAATACCCTCATAGACACACCCAGAAAAAATTGTGCCAAACAGCTGAGCCTCCTGTGCCCCAGTCATTGTGACAAATAAAATTAACCGTCACACCCTCCTCCCCACCCCCAAACGGCTGTTGATCCTTCCCCTCTGAGGTCAGACCCCACTACCGAACCCATGTGCCCCCAAACCTTTCCTCTCCAGGTCCCTGGCTCTTTCAGCCCGCCATTCTTGGGGACATCACCTCATCTCCCCAGCTCCCCTTACCCAGCCCTCTCTCTCAGTGGGGTCTACCAGGTCCCGGGACCTAGCTGGGATGCTCAGGGTTTGAGAGGAGGGCGTTGCAGGAAGCCTGAGGGAGATGACCCTCAGAGGGCGGGTTTCCAGGATGGAGAGAACGTGACTGTATTAAGTGCCTGGAGCTCCTAGGAGATCAGTGGGGACTTCATCTGCAATCCCAGTAGAGTGACAGATGCTGCTATACTGCCCAGCAGTGGGAAGCATGGGAGAAGGCCTGCCAGGCTCTCTGGATGTTGAGCAAACAGTAGGTGCCAGGCACAGAGCCTCCGCGCTCTCCCAGGGGTATGTGCCCTCGAGGGGGCGTCGGACACAGATACCTGACTATGATATGCTAAATGTTCTGGTGACTTGTGCCACGCAAGTCACAGGAACATTGAGAAGGGGCCTTTCAGTTCTACTGAGGGGGTGGTTTGGTTGGGAAAAATTCAGAAGAACAAGACAGTTGAAGGAGTCCAAACAGGACAAGGTCACGAACTAGGCAAGGAGAATTAATAGGGGAGCTGAAGGGAAGGGTGTGGGAGAGAGGAGACGGAAGGGCATAGGAGAAGGTAGAAGGCGCAACCTGAGCAAAGGCACGGAACATGAAAATTCATACTGTGTTCAGGAAAGCTGGGAGTGATCCACTCAGGCCAGGCCCGCCCTGCAGGAAGGTTTCGAGGTTGAAGGGTGGAGGTTGAAGATCTCACCACCAGCCCTGAGAGGTGAGAAAGGCTGCAAGGGGAGTGAGCCTGAACAGGGCTGGAGCGAGACGGGTTCCAGATTTCTTTGTTGTTGTTAGATGGAGGCTTTAAAAGGTCTTCCACCCCATCCCACATTCATGTCTCCTTCTGGCATGTTCTGGGTTGTTTGTTGTGCTGTTCACTGTTGTTGTAATTATTTTCTAAGGGTGCAGATCCTCTCTGGAACCAGACTATGAGATGCACAGTCTCCCATTGCTTTGGTACCTCTTCTAGACTAACCCCTCCCCCACCCCTGGCCCCAGGCCAGCCACAAGGGCAGCAGCAATCACTGTTGGGTACAAGTCATGAAAGGCGAGAGGGCTTTCAGGCCATCCCAGAATTGCCCTCTCCCCCTTGCTGCTCCTGAAACTCCTTCTCTTGTCTTTTACCTGTTACTGTTTGCCTTGTCTTCGTGTTTATGGGGCATGATGAAATTGTCTCCCTCCACTTTATGGGCTATTGTCAAAGACTAAGTCTTATGCATCAGAGTATCCCCCAAAGAACCTGAGTGGGTGGGGGGGGGCTTCCTTTACTGAGCATCTACTAATATGCCAGCTTCTGCTCTTGAGGCTTAAAATGCATTTCCTCCTCTAATTTCATCAGTTCTCATTTAATCTCTGCAGTCCTTCCCTGAGATATGTTTTCCTCCCATTTCATAGCTATGAAAACTAAGGCTCAGTGAAGTTCAGTGTTTGTTAGTGTCAGAGTCAGGACCTGCACCCAGACTGCCTTAACCCAAGCCTTAGAAGTCGATGCGCTCCTGCTGCACCTCCCATTGGCAAGTGCAAAGCCAAATGCAGGGTACATATTTATTGTCACCGAGGACCTTGCAAGTCGGTCCCTTGGCTTGGGGAAAACCTGTTCTCAGCAGCCAGGAGAGTGTGTGGCTTGACTAATCTTCTGATTTCTTGGAACCAAAGGTCCTGCCCTCCCCACCTGGGCCCCGCAGGAGTCCCCCCAAAATGCTCATGAAAAGCCAGAATGAGGCAGACACAGGACTCAGGCTAGGCCAGTCAGAAGTGTGGGAAAAGAGGATGCTTTCGTCATGTGGGGAAAACTAGCCAGGTCGTTCATTGGATAGGATGGCCAGAGGGGCCAAAGTCTGTCCTTAGCATGCTGTGGACACCTGTGACATTCAGGGCACCGAGTAAGATGTGGTTGTACACAGAGCTGCAGTCTGTAAAAGGGGCGACAGCTAGAGAAATAAGATGACAGCATTTCATGGGGCACATGCCATGCAGTCCATGGCAAGTGCTGGAGGGTCACTGAGAAGGAAGCAGCCGATGCCACCCAGGGGAACAGGGAGGCCTTTGTAAGGGAAGTGGCCTCTGAGCCAACCTGGAAGGCTGAATGGGAGCTGGCCAAGTGGATTCAAGTGAGGGGACCAGTACAGGAAACTCCATGTGCAAGATGCACTTGGCAGGTTCAGAAGCAATGAGTGATTCTATATGGTGGGAGCAAAGGGCGGATAGGGAAGGCATAGAGGGAGGGAGGCTTGGACAGGTAAAGTGAGGTATGCTTATAAATGGCATTAAAACACAGGGTAGTTTAGCTGGGCAGGGACTCACCTGACTTTGTTCTAGAGAGTTCCACCTGTGTAAAGATTGGATTGGTGGGAGAGGTGGCCAGGGCACCAGGGAGAAGGCTGCCCTAACTGGGAGATGGTGGTGACCTGGCCCGGACAATAGGCATGGAGAAGGGACTCTGGCTTCAGTCTTGGGAAGGTAGGGAAGGTAAACAGTATGGGAGGAACAGGATTCTAGGTCACAAGGTGGGAACAATGTAACTATTGCTGTGGTTTATTGAGCACCTACTAGGGCCTGAATACTCCATCAAGGACTCTTCTGCAGTAGCTTTACCGCCGCCCTTTGAGATGAAGTCAAGATCAGTGACATCACTTACTAGGCCTGAGGTCACACAGGAAACGTAGGATCAAGATCTGAACTGTGTGGCTCGGCGGCCCCTCTGTTACCTAAAGCATCAGGTCAGGGGTGAAGTGAGTGTCCCACTGAGTCAGGAAGCTGGAAACACAGCCCCCTCAGGCTGGGGAGAGAGAGGTTGGAGCTGAGTATTCTGGGACCCCAGGAGGTGATCTTTGTAAACTGTAAGAGACCGTAGGTCTCTGTGCACAGAGGTGGCTCCCTCTGTGAGAAGTGAGGACTGAAGTTTCAGGTGTAGAGCTGATCTGTGGAGAGATCACCCACCACACATGCACACACGCGCACACACACCGTGCACGCACAAATAGTAAAATGACACAAGGCATCCAAGTCCAGAAAATCACAGCCACGGCATCCAAGGTGGTGGCGGGGGGGGGGGGGGGGGACGGCTGGTAAATAAGTACAAGGTCTAAGCATAAGTAACCTGGAGAGCCCCCAGGGTAGGTTGCTCAACCCCACCTGGAAAGCATTCCCCAGAACACTGTGGCAGGCCCTTGCTCCTTAGGAATGACAGTGCATTCTCAAACTGTGTCTGTAATTTGGTTGTTAGGAGCTGGAAACAAAATTTCACAGAGAGACAGCCTCCTAGATGACAGAGCAGATGCCAGCCCTGCCCTCTGCTATAATCTCTTCTAGCCTGTGAAGTCTCTACAGTGTGATGCAGAACCAAGCCCAGTGTTTGTGTGTGTGTGTGTGTGTGTGTGTGTGTGTGTGTGTGTGTGTGTGTCTAGCATTTCCATGGAAACAAGCAGTCAGCTATCTAACCTGGGACACCTGGGCTACGTCCTCCCTGAATTGTAGCCCCAGCCGTAGAATGAGGCTTATCTCCCACCTCCTGTGCTCCCCCCGCCCCTGCCCTGCCCCCCGCCCCCCCCACCCCGGCTTGGTAAATAGCCGTGTAGTATTGAGCAAGTGGCACAGGGATGACCTGCCAGTCTCCATCCTCGGATGGAGCGCCCAGAATACAGGTCGATGAGTTGTATGTTCCCATAACAGAGAACGGGCCTGATTCATGTGTGAGGAATGAAGGCATGTGGGAAGGCCCCCAGGGCCGAGCTCTGGGAATTTCTTAAGACCTGGCCCAGTTATTTGCTGGGGCTGGGCTGATAGGAAGGAATTGGCACCTGGCACCCCTTGTCTTCTAACCTGAGATCCAACCAGCTGCAGGCTGGGAAGGGGGCCCAGGCCCCAGGGCAGGTGTGGTGGCTCACAGAGGAGCTGAGCTCCATTGCTAGTCTTAAAGCAGGGCTGCCTGCCCCCAACCTGTGTCCTGAGCCCTGCAGCTGGAGTCCTGGAGCCCTTCCAGACTCTGGTGAGAATTTGCTCCAGAACTGGGTTGGCAGCTGAGTCTCCAGGGAGATACAGGTAGCTTTGGTTGTGTGAAAAGCTGGAGGACGACTTTCAGGCTGGCATTGCCTGGCCTGGAGGGTGGCCACAGAGGCACGCGGCCCGAGGGGCTCATGGGGTGAAGAGCAAGGCCTTTGGTGGTTTGGGGGAGTCCAGTGGGACTGTGAAAGTGCTTCTCACAGCACATCTTCCTCCCTCCCTTCTCGTCCAGCTAAGGCCAGCTCAGGACGGTGTGTGTTGGGGGGGGGGGGACTGGGATGGGGACATCCCAGGCTGCCTGGATGGGGCTGCATGGGATGACTCTGGAGCGGAAAGACAAATCCCAAGCCACAGAGAGTTGGAATGAAGGAGCAGTTCCAGGAAAGCGCTCCAGCAGAGGGGCCAGCACAGCGATGGCAACACTGGCCCAGCTTCCCGAGTGGCCAGCTGATCTAGTCTAGCTAAGAACCCCCTCTTTTTCCCCAGCCCCCAGTCTGGACCCCTGGAGCCTCAGCCACCACTCTTTGTCGGATCATTCTGCCCCTCCTTGTATTTTCGTCTCTCAGTTTGCCCCCAAGATCATTCATTCACTTAACAAACATTTGTAACCTTGTCAGTCGCGATGGGAGAGAAGAACTACAATGGAAGTTCCTCATAGCTCCCAAGATGGAGAGAGGGGAGATGACTCCCAGCTGACTGCAGTGGCGGGGGTGGGGGGGGGGGGAACACATCTCTAGAGGCAGGAAGCCTTGAGCTCCCTGTGGCAGCCTAGGAAGGTGACTGAATCCACCAGGAGGGACCAGGGCCACTCCTCAGAGCTGGGGGAGGAACTCATCCTGATGCAGGAGCAAGGCTGTCATCTGAGCCTTTGCATAAATGACAAAAATTCCCTCCTCAGGGCATAGGAATTATGACAAGACATCCGCTTTCTCCCACCTGGAGTTGTTCCCACCAGAAATGGGAAGCAGGGCAGGAGTGGAGTGAGGGACAGGGACCCGACCCCGGGGGCACCCTATTCCTATTGCCCTAATCAAGGGAAGGACCCTGTGTCCAGGGCAGGCTTGATTCAGGGTGCGAAGGACCACAGGAGGAGTGGAGACCGTATTTCAGACAGAAGAAGAGTCAGTGCACAGACCCCAAGAAGTGAAAACTGGCACAGGGTTGGGGAGCAGGGGACACTGGGCAAAAGTCACAGAGGGCTGGGCTGTGGGGCCTTACATGCAGGCATGACCCAATTACAGCTGAGATCGGGCTCTGGGCGCTGATGGAAGATGGGGACCCTGGGGTGGTGATGAACAGCAGAACAGCTGGGAGGCCTGGCGACTGGCCAGCAGGTGTGTAATTGTGCCTGTGAGTGTGCAGGCCCCGTGTCCAGCTGCCATCCCACCTCCCTTCACTCCCTGCAGCCTGGGAGCTATGGCTTCCTCCCTGCCCCCCAAGTTCCCCCACCCCCGCTGGCACCTAGGAGTGTGGGGCCCCTTTGGAAGTTGGGGCTCCCTCCATTCAAGCTGGTGATCTGGAAGGGAATTGTTTGCTCTGAGAGGACTTGGAGGGGGAGGAACTGGAACCTCTGCTAGAAGCTGTTGTATGGGGAAGGCACAGAAATCCCCAGGGCCACTATGACCCTGGCCCAGGGGGGCCTCGGGTCAGAGGGAACCCACGCCCTTTGATAGACAGGGCCTTGAATTTGAGGGCATGGCCTTGGAGCCAGAGGAAACCTGGGGCCTTCTTGGAAGCCGTCCCTGGTCAGAATAATGGTCAGTCACCTCGTGGGTCCTTGAGCCACAAGGATGGCTCCCTCAGTTGGCACCCTGGGCCCTGAGGTGGCCCCGCTGTAGTCCTGACTTTGGCCGCGGTTCCTGTAACCTCCTAAGGCTGTTCCGGGCCAGGAGAAGCTAGGCTAGAGTCAGCCTAACCCCAGGTCAGCACTGGTGGCTCAGAGTCGAAACCGCGCAAATCACCTGACGTGTCCGAGCCTCAGGGTGCGAGAATCGGTAAAATCCGATGCTGGTGAGGTCTCCAGGCGCCCTGCCATTCTGCTCCCTTGGGAAGCAGGCCGGGGGCGGAGGGCAGGGGGGTGCTGAGTGGGGGCTGGCCCAAGCTTGCTGCGGATGGCCAAAGCCTGGATCAGTGTGATTCAGGTCCCGAGTCCGGCAGCTTCTGGTAAAGTCAGGCCATTGGGAAGCCCCGGGGTGTCCCCCCACCCCCACCCCAGGCTGGAGCCCAGGGAGGCCCCCCGCCAGGCCCGCCCCGCCCAGCACTCTGCACGGTGCCTTCCCGCCTTGGGAGGCGCGGGCTTCCCGGAGCAGGGCGGGCACCCGGGGATCGAGGCGGGGAGCGCGCACCTTGGGGACGACGATGGACACCCGCGGGGCCCCATGCGGCCGAGGCGGGGCGCCAAGAGGCAGGGCCCGGGCGGCGGCGACCGGGGCTTCCCTGACTGCCCTCCCCGGAGGGCCCGGGAGGAAATGACAGCGCGGGAGCCGGGGCGGGCGCGGAGGGAGGGGCGGCGCCCGGAGTGACACGGCCTGTCACCGAGGCGGTCGCCACGCAGACCCTCCCGCGGCCGCCGCGAGCCGGGGATTCCCCAGGCGCAGACCCTCCGCGGCCGCCGCCCGCCCGCCGCGCCCCGGCCCAGCGGGACCCGGGTCTCGGGGCGGGGTGGGGGGGGGCGGAGGGATCCCAGAGCGGCAGGCAGCGGGGCAGAGCGCGCCGAGGCCGAGCGAGCCAGAGAGGCGCCCGCGGCGGGCGCCGGGGTCTCCCGGGCTGGGCGACAGGAAACTCTGGGGAGTGAATGGAAAGAAGTGGGTGGTCCGGCCCCTGCGACTTCCCCTGACATCACTGCCCAAATAAGGAGCTTCCAAGCGGCCGCGGGGCGGCCCAGAGCCGCGCCCGCCGCCGGCGCCCGCCCGCCAGCCCGCCCCGCGCCCACCCCGCGCCGCGTGGGCCGCCTGCGAGCGCCCGGGGCACCGCCGGGCGGAGCCGAGCCGGGCGGAGCCGAGCGAGCGGGCGCTGCCGAGCCGCGCGGAGGCCGGGCGCGCAGCCCAGCGCAGCCCAGTGCAGCCCGGCGCAGCCCAGCCCGGAGCAGCGGAGCCGCGGCCGCCCGGCAGGTAAGCAACGAGCGCTCCGCGCGCCGCGCCCCACCGCGGCCTGGCAGCCCCGGGGCCCCGCACCGCTGCCGAGCGGCGAGCAGCCCCGGGCCGGCGGGCAGCGGACGAACTGGCGGGCGCCGCGCCGGTGGGAGCGGGCTGGGCGCGGGCGCGTGTGCAGGAGCGCGCCGGTGCCAACTCCCGGGACCTCTGGGACTCCTCCGTAGCTTGGGGTTGCCTGGTGCACGCGCTCGCTGCCTGTGTTTCCCAGACGCTACTTCTGTCACCGCCCTGGGGTGACACAGGCGTTCCCGCGTTCACACTTCTCTCGCACACTCGCGCCTGGCACAGCCCCTCTCGCCGCTGGCAGGCGCAGCCCCCGGGGCCCTGGGCAGACCCTCACCCCGGCACGCCTCTCTGGCCTGGTGCTCCCTACCCGGTGGGACCCAGCACACCGGTGGGGACTGCTGAAGCCCTTGGGCAGCCCTGGCCGCCCTTCCCCCTGGAGGCGGTGGCAGTTTCAGACTGTCACCGCCGACCAGCCTGGTGCTCCTCCGGCTTCCTGGGAGTGAGTGAAACAACATAGCTCTGGCTCTTCCCGCTCTCCTTGCAGAATGGCACCTGGCGCAGGGGGTACAGCCTTGGAGGGGGTGGGGGGAGGCTGTCCCTGGCATAATCCGGAGGGTGTGGTGCCTGGCAGGGAGCTACTCCCCGTCTCGCCGCCTGGATGTTTCCAGAGCAGCTTCTACTCCATGGGCATTTCTTGGAGCACTCTCCCCTGCCCTCTCCTAACCAATGCAGGGGGCCAGGAGTGGGGGCCGCTGCTGAGCAGGTGCAGGTGGTGTCAGCCACTGTATCTTGCAGGGGCCTCTGCTCAGTGGCTGCAATTGCTTATCTATAGAATAGATCATGTATTCACTGATGGTTTGGTTAAGGACCCAATGCAAACTGATAAAGTCAAGTTAGGAGCCTGTCACTCAGTGGCTCTGGGCAGAGTCTTCAATTTCGTTCAGCCGCATTTTACCATCTGCAAAATGGGGCTGAGGGTCCGCAGATGAATGTTGTCAGGAAGAATTGAGATCATTCAAGTGAAAACGTTGTGTAAGTAGAAAGCCCTGTGCACGTGCCGTTTACTGTGGTTTGGATGGTTCTGGGCTGGTATTTGCCATGGCTCTGCTCTGTGATTTAGGGAGATGGAGTGCCGTTTCTGTTCAGTCGTCTGCAAGAAGGGGGACACTAATAAGTGTCCTGTGTGCCTGCTAGCAGAGGCCCCAAAGCGTGTTCTGGGAAACATGAGTTCCGAAAGCCATGGCATGAGTAAAGGTTTCCCTGTTCTAGTAAGTGTGGCAAATCCTGCCAGCTCTTTATCATCCTGCTGGCCAGTTTCAATCCATATTGGCAAATTAAAGGTTCTGAGAAGTACTGCAATAAAAGAACCTGTTTAACGTTGTCAAGCCCAGCACTTTCCCAGGAGACCCTATAGCCCTTTTCAAGTTCCACGTGCTTGCTCTCCTAGGAAACAGTGCTTCTGAGGCTACCAGCAGCGATGGTGTGGTGGTGTGTATTTGCAACCAAACTTTGGGAGCGAAGTTCTTGTTACCTTCTTGAATGAAGAGTAGTCAGAAGCTCAGAGTAGTTACCAGGCTGCTCTGAGGTCATACAACTAAACAGCAGCCCAAGATAGCGGTAAAACAGGGACCAGAACCCGGACTCCTCACCCAGTGCTCTCACCCCATTCAATTATATCCAGAGGTTCGTCATTCTCTTCTCGAACCAGTTTTGTTGCTTTGTGTGGACACTCTGCAGAATATATTTAACAAGCCTGAAGATCGAAATGATTTATTGGTGAATGAATCAAATGATGATTGGGTAGCTACTGTGTGTCATTTGTTTTGGGGACTTTAGCATGATAAGGGTTAGGACCTCTGATGAAAAGTAGGGGAAGCAAGTGTCCTCACACACACACACATGCACACGCACACACACTGACTCCTACACACTCACACATCAATTTCTAAGCACAAATCCCTCTCTCCCTGAGCACACACATGCTTGCACACTCGATCCTGTGTACTCATTCACACTTAGATCCCACACCTACACACACCCTCCTACCTCTCAGTCACCTGCTTCTACACACACACACACACACACACACACACTCCTAGACACAGGGTCACTCATGTGTATCCATCCCGTTGTGCTCCAGGCTTCAGCCAGGAGGCACCCATAGCAATGGGCATGTCCCCTTGTCCCCACCTCCCCAGAGCTGGTGGGTGTGCCTGGAACCGTCTCGCCCAGTTGAGGACTGAGCCCTTAGGAAGCCCTTGCAGGGTCTGTCTGATGTTTGCATTTCCCCAGAGTTGTGCCATTTATCGTATCTTCTGCCATACTGATCTCCCCACCTTTGTGGGGGGTCAGCTATCATGTGGTCACACATAACGTGATTGACAGCTCTGGCTTCTGTGTTGTTTGTTTTAATCAACCGTCACAGCTCTGTTAGGGTAAGGACTCTGTGTCATTTGTTTGATTGGAATCCCCAGCTCCTAGCAGTACGCCTGGCACCAAGGAACGGTTCAGTAAGCATTTATTGAATGAGTGAGTGAGTGAGTGAATGGGCAAGGGACGGCGGGCTGCTAGGGGGGGTTGTGACCCAAGCCAATATCCGGGGTACTCGCTGAACATGTTTGCTAAGTGTCTGCTGCGACCCAGGCATCTTTCTAGGGATGACAGCACTGAAAATCAATTTAATTCTCTGTTCGTGGAGCCTGCGTTCCAGTGGGGAGAGAGAGAATGACTAGTAATGGACTAGATAAGGCTAAATAGTGATACAACAGAAGGATGACTGTTAGGAAGGAATAGGCGAAGCTAAAGATGGGGCCCAGGGAGTCTTCTCATGAGGCATTGGCATTTATCCCAAAATCTGAATGCTGAAACAGTGACAGCCACACTGACTTTTGGCGAAGGAGTACTCTGAGCAGAACAGCAGGTGCAAAGGCCCTGTGACATCAAGGAGCTGGGCTCGGGGGCCCGTGGAGAGGCCACACTGGCCGCTCCCTGCTGCGTCCCCTTGGAGGGGCCAGTGGCTGGTGCCTGATCTCTGTGGTTCAGTCGAGAAAGCCCAACTTGGTGTGACGTGGGCTTTGGGGGCAGGGCAGCCCCTGCGGGCTCAGAGGGGTGCCCTCCCCTCTTGTCCACCCCCACTCCTGTGAATGAGCCAAAGCCTGGACTCCTAAGGCCCCTTCCAGTGCCACCGTGATAAAATCTGATGCTATCTGCGGGAGGTTCACAACATTTCAGGTGGTCCATCTGGAGGGATCATGAATTAGTTGCGCCGTTTCCATTATTAATAACCATGATGTCATACATCTGTGCAGTTCCTGATCGGCTGCAGAGCACTCTCTCCTATTATCCCGCTCACTCTGTGGGCTCATCTGCCAAGGGGGGAGGGCCCACGAAGGGGGGGATGTTGAAGGGGGAGAGAGCTCAGTCCCTTCCACGCGGCCACTGCAGGTTTGTGCAAGCCGCTGATGCAGCCCCTGGATCCCTGTGTCCTCATCTGCAGGAGAAACCTGCCTCCTGAGGTCCTTGGGGGTGTGAAGAGAGAGCCAGCACGTCCAGGGCCTGACACACTGTCGTAGGCACTTGGTACCTGTTGGCCCCCACTTTGTAGATGAGGAACTCTGAGTTAAGAGAGACTGTGGCTTTTGTGGGCCACTTCTCCATCTTCCTTCTTCCCAGTCCTGGGGCTGATGCATGCATAGCAAGCTTTGAGGAACTATTTTGTTGAATGCATTTGCTTAAGGTTGCATGGCTAGTAAAAGGCAGACCTAGGACCCCAACTCAGGACTATGGGCTCCGAAGTCCTTTCATAAACACCACACTGTTTGGGAATTGTCGTCATGGTGAATAAAGACACACCTTTACCCCCATTTGTGGCAGTCAGAATTAGTTTTGCCCTCTTGAGAATCCCAGTGTCATTAGACCTCAGCTTCCGAGGTATTCTTTGTAAACTGTGAAATTCTTTGGATTTCATAAGAAATATTTTAGAACCCTCTGGACGAAGGTATGGATGTGAGAAAATCCCTCCTGACGGCTGAGAACCTGGTTCTTGCCCAAGGGCATCCTTTGCTGTCGCCTGAGGGTTTTTAACTGAAGAGTTCCAAGTCCCACCACAAAAGATTCAAAGCCTGTCAGGATGGCATGTGTGCATGTGGAGAAGCACCCTGGTGCTAGAAGGTCAACATGGGGTTGAGAAGTCCAGCCGGCTGGCTGCCCGGGAAGGCTGGCAGGCTGTGCCTCTAGCCTCCATGCGTCCTTAGCTATGGCTCTCACCCCTGTGTCCCAGGCCCACACCAGCTTCATGGTGGGAGCACCAGCTGTAGAGACCCACAGGCCCAAGTCTGCATCTCCTCCTTTATGGCATGTTCCTGGGCCAAGTCCCTTTACCTCTCCTAAGCCCCAGCTTCCTTGTCTGTAATAAGAAAACATGAATACTGACCTATGAGGTGGCCGCACGGGGTGTAGGAAACCATGTGTGTCAGGCATCTTATGAAATGTCTGTGCCTGGCATATAGTAGGTGAACAGCCAACAGTTGTTTCGTTTGTTGATATAAAACATGTATGATAATAAAAGCAATGACAGTATTTGTGAATTGGGTCCTAAAGGGTTCAATAAAAATGGACCACTTGGCTCCAAACAGCAGACGTTTGAAAAGAGGGTACACTCCAGGTCATTAGCATCAGTCCTTGGGCTGAAGAGTGAGCCCTGCCATCTTCCCACTCCTCTTCATCGCGTAGCTCCAGCTCTGGTGGAGAGCTGAGGGCCGAGTGGGAACCAGGACCTGTGTCACTTTCCAGGCCTCTGACATATCCACTGGTCGGGAGAGGGGGTCTGAGGTTTGGAGGTCCATGTTGATGTACAGGCTTGGGCTCCCCCACATCAGCCTGCTCTCCCCTCCCCAAGGGCAGCTGGGGGGAAAGCCGTGGCTTATGGGAGATGCAGGAGCTGTGCTTCTCACCTCCTCTGTCATTCATTCGTTGTTTCACCAGCCATGGATTGCATCCTTCCATGGGCTCGGCTCTGGGCTAAGCACTAGGAGAGAGGCTGCCTCCTTGAGAAGCTCGGGGTCTGGCCGATCCAGCCACTCGCTAGCCACGTGGCCCCAGACAAGTGGCATTTCCTCTCTAGATGTCAGTTTCCTTATCTCTAGAACGGGATTATTCTGGCTCCTTTTCCAGAGGAACGTTCTGTTGTTTTCAGGACCTATCTCTAGAGTGCTCAGTGCTGGGATCTCCACCAGCATGGTTGGGCAGAGCACAAGGGCTTCGGAACCAGAAGGAACTCCACGCTGCTGCTGGCTTGGCCATGTACTGGCTGTGTGATTTGCTGCATTTTAAAACTTCTCTGTTTCCTTTTCCTTGGTGTGTAATGTGGTTATGACGCCTTTGTTGTAGGGCACTATGAGTGTTAGGTGAGCTGGTAAGAAGGTATCTGGCTCTCACCAAATGTGACCCCCATTTCCTTTCTCTTTGGCTCTGGGCTCTACTGTCCCATGTGTAGGTACTTTGGGAGAGTCCCCCCGCCAGTGCTGCCCACACTCATCAGGTCCCCAGGAATGGGCATGGGTAGGGAGACAGCCAGATTGGAACTCAAGGAAACAAGCACATGCCCCCTGGGCAGAGGGAGAGTGGGCATGGGAGAGTAGGTCCGGCCCAAGAGGAGTCATGACCAGGATGCAGAGCCGGGAGTCCTGTACCTGCTGCTAGGTCACTGTGTGTCATTTGCCAGTTCCCTCCCCTCTCTGGACCTCAGTGTCCTACCCAAGGCCAGTCTGCAGGATCCCCTGGCTTTCTTCCTGCTCTGAGAGGCCTACAGGCCTTTCATGTACGAGAGCTGAGTGACCACAATAATGAAGCAGGTCAGCTGGTCGAGGGGGTTTCACCCACTTCTTCCAGCCTGGGCTCTGCTGGAATTGATCGTGCCGAGGGGCCAGCAGACAGATTCTGGATGCGGAGGAGACTGTGGTTTCTAACTGACAGAGCTGCTCGTGGGAGAGGAGGCAGGTGAAGGGACATTAATGGCATGCAATTAAATTAAAAGAAAGGCATTACTCCTTTTTTTTTTTTCTTAAAGAAGGCCCAGAAGCCTCAAAGCCATCTGCTTCCCAAGGAGCTTTTCTCTTATTTGAATTAAACAGTATGTTTGGATGAGAAGGGTTGGTTTTCAGGTTATCGGGATGGATGCGAGAGATGGCAGAGTGAAAGTGAGCATCCAGTTAGTTCTTCATGTACCAAAGATCTGTTGAACACGTACCAAGCATCAGGCACTGTTCTAGGCTCAGAGGTGCAGCAGTGCCCGAAACAGACAGCAGTGGTGCTGTCCTGGAGCTTATAAAGCAGCAGAGGGAGGCATACAGTGAACAAAGGAGCATAGAAATGTATAATACGCCAAATGGGCTGAGTGCTGTGGGAGAAAATCAAGTAGGGGAAGAAGCTAGAGAAAGCCAGAGGGAGAGACTCAGGGGGCTCCTGTCTGTAGGATGGTCAGGGAAGTTATCCTCGATAAGGTGACACTTGAGCAAAACCATGCAGGAAATGTAGAACTGAACAGATGAATTTAAGAATGACTTTCTTTCTCCATGGTGTACATGGATATCTACAGGAAGATCCTATGTGAGGCTAAAATGGTCAGCTCAGCCAGGCAGCCCAGACTCTGAGCTATCCTGCTTTAAATACAGGATACTGAATCTAATTCCTGATTGTTGTTATAGCTAACAGCGAGCTGGATAGGGCTCTAAGTGAATTGGGCTTTAGGCCTTCAAAATGCCTGTCTGCATAGACTGTCTCATCCTAACAAGGTAGAAGCAATCACTTCCATCTTGCAGATGTGGCCTCTGAAAACTCTGTATGTGGAGTGACAAGCCCGGGACTGTATTCCAGGGGATGGGTGGAGTGGACACCCAAAGCTAGACTCGACTCCCAATCAGATGCCTTGGGTCTCCTCATAAGGCAGCTTGGCACCCAGAACACCACCTTGCATGCAGGAGGGGATGTTCTTTCTTGAAAACAAAATCAACCCAGAGACTAAGAAACCCTGATGGCTAAGTGTGAGGTGGGATCCTGGATTGGATCCTGGAATAGAAAATGGACATTAGTGGAAAAACTGGTGACATCTGGATAAAGCTTGGAGTTTAATTAATAGTGACATACCAACATCAATTTCTGAGCTTTGAATGATGGACCTGGGTTATGTAAGATGTTAACATTAAGGAAAATGGTGTGAAGGGTTTATGGGAACTGTCCTCTATCTTTGCAACTTTTCGGTCAATATGAGATTATTCCGTAGCGAACAGTTTATTTAAAATAAATGACTAAATCCACATATGCTCCAACTAGCTGGCCTCCTCAAGGTTATGGAGGAAAAGTCATAAAAGGTCATGAAGTCATTGAGTCCCTACAGTTACTAATACCCCAAGCTGCTACCTAGAGTTGCATGGGTGAAAAGAAGCAAAAGGATAAACTGAGGATGGCATCATGTTGGAGGAGGAACGTCCTCCCCCCGGAGACTTGCCCCTAAATGAGTTTCTAGTATATTGTATGACCTATATTTTAGGCTGGAGCAAGTATGCCCTTTCCATGTGATGAAAGTTCACCAACGCGTTTTCGCTTGATGCTGCAGCAGACAGATGGAAACCTAGTTTTATCTGTAGAGCTGTATCACGTGACTGTAGGAATCGTAGTGAGTAATGGCTGGGAAGGAGGGGTGCCAGGTAGTGAGAACTGAGTCCAGGAGCTGGAAGGACCTATTAATGTGAATGTGGTTTTCTTTTAGGGTAGAAAACGTTTACAGCCAGGGAAGGCTGTCTCTTAGATTGAAGGAAAAGAGCCTAGGGTCAAAGTATTCTCAGATTTGG
Source organism: Martes martes (assembly GCF_963455335.1). Taxonomy (NCBI): domain Eukaryota; kingdom Metazoa; phylum Chordata; class Mammalia; order Carnivora; family Mustelidae; genus Martes; species Martes martes. The sequence continues at coordinate 159,596,229 of NC_137891.1, forward strand.
TCCCTTCTTGCTGGGATTCCCCATTCACACAACAAGTGAGCTGGTTTAGGTGAGTCTCTGGGGGCCCTCCAGCTGCCAACCTCTAAGCCCAGAGAAGGTGATTGGCCCAGGCTCACCGCACAACTGCAGAGTGACATAACTTCACCTGCCTTGGTCTCCTAGGGGTTTCTAGGAGGCTCATGCCACTCCACACATTGCTTTGGCCTATGGGCATTTGGTGTTGCCCTAAAATACAGGAGGAGTCAAAGATGACCAGTTAGACAGGAAACCATCATCATGAGTCTACCAGAAAGCATTTAATTTTTATAGGAGTAGGATGGACCGCCAAGATGGGCTGTTTATTTCACTAGGCTCTAATCTTGTGAAATAAAGAAGTCCAGCACTTTCCAAGGTGTGGAGAACACAGGTGCAGAGGGATGGGAAGAGGTGTTACAGGGAGGAAATAAAAGTGCTACAGCCACATACCTTAAGGGCTGTATCCTGCAGGACACCTGGGTCTTTAATAGGAAAGATGTGCATTGGAAATCTCCAAAAAAGCATGTGTGGGGAAATGTGTGTGTGCATGTGTAGAGGTAGGTATTATGTGCAGTTTTCCAAGCTTGATTGATCAGAGAACTCCTATGCATCTCCAATAGATGCGCATGTAGGACATAGGATATACACATATGAGTATATGCATCAGGAATGTGTGTATGTATCAAAGGAGTGACTGGACTAGAATTCCATAGGAAAACATGGGGAAACACTAAAGTTATCTGAGGTCAAAGCTGAAAAAAACAACGCGAATGCTAAACTGTGCCTCTAAAACTTGGTTCTACATATTAGTTTCAGCATGTCAGTTTCACACATTTTTCCGATTTTGTTAATTTCTTTTTTTCTCAGAAGCAAAGTGGCAAATGGCATGCAAATGATCCTTTGTCCTCCCCTATGTGCTGCGTTCATGGGAGACAGAAGTAATGTCATTGAGATGAGGGTAACCAAGCCTGTGTGACAGCTCAGTGGTGGGTCTCTAACCCAGAAACCCACTTGTGACACTGGTGTTTGGGGAGCTAAAAAAGAACCACATTAAAAAAATGCCACTAAAGGCCAAAGTCTGATCTTTGTCAAGTATGGCTTTTTGCGTGTGCGATCTGTACTTCCATATACGCAGGTGTGTTTCTTGCACCGAAAGGAGAGCACGTTACTGGTCCACATGCCTGTTGGTGGGCGTGCCTGGGACGGTGAGAACACCCTTTGATTCGATGATGGTTTTGAGCGAGGCTGATTCTCACAGCACTCCTGGGTCCCAGCCTTAACCCATTCCCATGTTGCCCCCAAGCTTGACAATGCTTGTCAATCCTTTACAGTTGGGCCCCTGCCTCAGCCTCCTTGTTTCCTGACTTCTAGCCCCACACGGAAATCCTGCCCCCAGCCAAACCCTGCTTCTCCCCCTCCAGGCTCCTCCTCGAGCATGGCCACGTCCCGTCGAACGTGCAGGGTCCAGGTCTGTTTTGTGATCACCTCTGTCAGAAATTGAACTTCAGTTTCCTAACCTGGTATTACGAGCACAAGACGCTCTGAAAGCCTCCCCAGATAAAGTAAAGGAGAAATAACAGAAAGAGGGAAAATTCTAGGGGGGAAGGGTTCTTTCTCTATGACTTAGCTGGAGGGAGGGAGGAAGTTTGGAAACGTCTCACTCGAGGATGACTTGGTTGGTTCAGCTCATCCTTCAGACACTGGCTTGTCCCCCATCTGAAATGTGTGACCTTAGACATCACATGGAGTCTTTAAGCCTCTCTGTCTTCAGCTGTAAACATGGGCTGATGCTACCACCTCCGTCTTAGGGTTTTGATTCCAAGCTGTGAGCTTGTGGGGTGCCTAAAACTGTTCTCAACCCCACAGAAAGCTACCTGTTCATTGTCATCACTTCTTACGATGACATCAGCTGAAAAAATGGGCATGTTTTTACGTGTGCAAAAGATGTAAACAGGTAGTTCACAGTGATGGTCCAAAAACCTAGGACTAATGCTCTAGCTACCAAAACCCGAAAGATTATAAGTTAGAATGCTTACAGATGGCAACAGTGTGAAAACAAGTGAGATTCAGTGCTGGCGAGGGTCAAAGGGAACTTGTGAGTCTTAACTGCTGTCAATGAAAATGATACTTGCCCACGCCTGCTTCCATCCAGCAATCCCCCAGCCCCAGGGAAATACACATGCACAAAGAGGTGTTCGTTCAAGGGTGTGCCTTTCAGCATTGCTTGCAGCAGGAAGAAGCTCCAAATGACCTCAGCATCCAACAGTGGCCATACTTACAAAGGTGATGGTGCCTTTGTTCCATGGACCACTTTGTGGCCATTTAAAAAGAAAGAAGTGAATCAAGAAGCCCCAACCCGGGGAGACATTTCCAGCATATTCTTAACTGGAGAAAGGTTTCTGTGTGCTATGTTTAATACAATCCCATTTTTAAACAGGGAAAGTTAAACAATTCTGTACGTGTCTGCACATTGAAATCTGTTTCTGTGCTCATGGAAACAGAGTGGGAACATACCAGGGAACTGTGAGTGGTGGTTTCATGTGGGGAGTAGAATGTTGGGGGGGGGTGGGACGCTTGTCCACATTATACATGAAATACTTAGGTGTTTAAAAAAAAAATTGTTAAACAAAGAAAACAAAAAAAGGAAGCCTGAAAAAAAAAATCCAAAGAGCTAATGTCTGAGAGGTGATCCTTGACAAACGTGTCACGCAGTACCTGAGCTTAGTAAGTGTCCTTCTCCCTTCCCGCCTGGATTCTGTGCCCCACCCTGTCCCCCCCCCACTGCCCCCCTCCACTGTGCATCCTTGTGTTTTCCCTAGACCACAAGCTCATAAACATATAGGGATTCCAACCCTGTCCATACACCGAGTGCCTGCCCTCAAGGAGACCCCAGTTTGGGGAGACCCCCCCATCTTATTTTCTAGCAACTGACTGGGGCCTCTCTTCTTGGTCCCCCCATCTCCTGTCCCCCAGAAGGTGCCTCTCCTCGCCTTGCAGTGTGGGGCTATCTTTGTCACCAGTACATTCTGAAGGGTGAATCCTATCATTTGGGTCAGGTCGGCTCACCGGCTTGGTTCTCTTCTGTTTCTGTTCAGGGCTGGGCTTTCCCACCCCCGGGGCATGTGGGCTTTCCTGGGTCCCTTCCCCCACTGGCTTCCACCTGGCCATAATGAATTCCATCATGTCTGCTTAAAATCACTTTACTTCCAATTTGCTAATTTAATTCTAGTCTTACAGAATTTTGGCAACCCTGCCAAATTGGGTGCCAGATGCAGATTTAATGAGCATATTTTCAGTTCTTTCTTTCCTGTCTGCATGAAGATGCTGAAGAGAACAGGGTTTGGAACTGGTCCCCAGGGGTCTCCCTGGGATATCCGTCCCTGGGTTGGACCCCACGCCACTGGGCACTGACCCTCCCACCAGGTGTCTCCCCTGTCAGACAGGAAGAGCTCATGTTCCTCTCCTCGGGGAAGGGAGTTCTTGCATCATCCTCCCCGTCCTAGAAGCCCCAACCCAATTCCCATCATTTGGACTTCACAGGAAATGTATTTGGAGAAAATTGCTTATTTCCTCCGGCCCATGTCTTCCAGCAGCCATGTGCAGCTCAACAGATGTTCAAGGATTCGTCTATTCTGTTGAACAAACACACATTGAGTGCTTTCTAGAATGATTTCTCAGTGTGGTCTGTTGCCTACCTGCAACAGAATCACGGCATGGCATGAGGAGCTCGGGAAAATGCAAGATCCCTGGGCCCTGCCCCTCGCCTACGGAATCAGACAGGGTGCAGGGTGGAGGCTGGGATTCTGTCACCCAGAGGCCACTCGTGCCTCCAGCATTTCCCTGCATTACTTCATTTCAGATTCATACCATCCCTGACAGAGACATTTTTATCTCCAAGAGTAAGGCTCAAAGGAGACCAGTGGGTGGCTCAAGGCACGTGGTGGTGAGTAGCAAAGCTGGGACGCTGCTAGAGGCTTTGGATTCTAAGCGTAGGGCTCTTTCCCTCTCCCCATCACAGTAGCTCAGGACCCATGGTCACGATGCACCGCTCAGGACCGACTCGCAGCCTGTCTGTGCCTGCTGTCGTCCCCCGCACAGGCCCTACTTTCCAGGCGAGGAAATGGGGACTCGGCTGTTTTCCCTGCCAAGCCGCCAGGCATGCAGTGGCTGTAAAAGCAGGAGCCAGGACCCACACCACATCTGATTCTAAATTCTGTGCCAAGCTGTGCAGAGGGCTGAATGGAGAATAAGCGAATGTTCCTTCAAGGAGCAGGAGAAACAAGCAAAGCTCCCTGGCTTCGGCGGCAAAGGCCGTGCCTTTGAGTGAGTCACGTCTGTTCCTGAGCCTTGGGCTTGTCTTCGGTGCAAGGATGGGGTTGGTGATGTCCAAACGTTTAAAATAGTGGCACCTCTCCCCCTCTCCTCACTTCTTTTTAGCCCAAATAACATCTTACATGGAACCACAGTATATACAAAGAGACAAAACTGAAGACATTTGCATGGCTCTGGGCTTTCTAGGAGGCAATCTGGAAGCATCCCATTTAGCATTTAACATGGGTCACCTAAGGGCCTCCGCCCCCAACCCCCACCCCCACCCCCCAAATGACATATGGTGGCTATAGTCTCAGCTTTGGAGTCTGGCACATGGGACATGGCAGTCCAGTCTGGGCTTTACCACTGTCTCACTGTGCAACCTTGAGGAAGTTGTTTGCTTTCTCTGAGTCTCAGCTTCTCGGTAAAATGGGGATGATCATAGCTGAGTCCAGGTGAGGAATAAATGAACTTAAGGGCATGCAAAACACTCAGCACAGGGCCTAGCATGTAGAAGTTGTGTTAACTCTTGTTTGCCTTTGAGAGAGAAGACATGAGAAATTCAAGTCGTGGCCATATTTCCCAGGGTCTTAAGGATACCCTGTCACTGGAGTAGCGTGGACAGTTGGTCTCTATACTTCAGACCATTTGTTGGTCTCTATACTTCAGCACATCTTTTAGCCCCTACAGGGGAGGAGATCTTATTCTTAGAGGAAACCTCCCAGGGAGCTGAGGGGAGCTCTGGGAGGAGGCAGGGTTTGGGCCCAGCTTCCCACAGGGGATGCCCAGGGCACACATGCAGAAGGCTGGGAAGGCTCACCCCCAGTCAAGGCAGGGCAGGGGACCCCTGGGCTCATACTTCCCTGTTTAGGGCCCCCTTCTGGGCAGGGCCGAGCACAACCTGGAAGCCCAAGGAGGGGCAAGGGCAGAGCAGCACGTGTGACAGGACCGAGGGCGCGTCTCGGGGATCCCGGTGTTTGGTGGCAAGAGGTCAGAGAAGGAAAGGCTGGCATGCTGGAGGGTGCTGCAGCTCAGGGGTGGTGAGGCCAGGAAAAGGGGGGGACAGCTTTCCACAGGGCTGAGGAGGCAAGGGTACCAGCCCAGCCCTGCAGTCAGATCCCTGGGTGGGGGAGGGGGGCAGTCCACACCCACCCTCCCCCACCCCCAGTGGTCACCAATCCCTGGAATGTCCCCTCATGCCTGCAGGGCCTGTCGACAGGGGAGCGTGAGGGCGTGAAAGCCGGTGGAGCACCAAGGAAGAGACGGTCTCCACCTCAGCGAGGTTATTTCTGGCTCAGCTCCTGCTCCGGCAGTCTCTGTGGAAACTGCACGTGCCTGGTTCAGTGTGGAGACATGACGAGTTTTCTAAGGGCAATGTGCGCCGAGCAGGCACCCGGGGAGCTGCCATGGCGGCTGCCGGTAGGACGTGAGTGTGTGTCTGCTGCCCCGCTCGCCCCCAGACAGCCAGCCTCGTCTCCTCTCTCCCTCCCTCCCTCCCTCTGCCTGCGCTGCCTGTCTCCTGACGCTCTATTTGGGCGAGATGTGTTCCGTGCAGCGTGATAGGCTGAATAACGGCCTCCAAAACGTGTCCATGTCCCGATTCCCAGAACCTGTCACTAAGTGACTTTACATGACAAAGCGGAATTAAGGCAGCAGATAGAATTGTGGCAGCTAAGCAGCTGGTTTTACAATAGGGAGATTATCCTGGATGATCTCGGTGCTATTTCAAGGCCATTTAAATATGGGAGAGGAAGCAGGAGAAGCCATGTCAGACGTGAGGAAGGCTCCGCCGGCCTTTGCTGGCCTTGAAGATGGAAGGGGCCACGAACCAAGGAATTCAGGCAGCTTCCAGAAGCCGGAAAAGGCAACAAAAAAAGGATTCTCCCTAGATCCTCCAGAAGGAATGGGGCGCTGTGAGCCGCTTGATTGTAGCCCAGGGGAACTCATGGATTTCTGACCTCCAGAATGCTGAGGTAGTGTTGCTTGAAGCCACTGAGTTTGATGGTAATTTGTTACCAGGACAGCAGGTAGTGAGCCAGGGAGGCTGGTCTGCTATGGCGCGAGTTCCTCAGAGGGGAGAGTCGCAGATGGGTTCTTCTGTTTTCCCAGGGTCTGATCACAGGTGCCCGCTGGACAACCTGCTGTCCAGGTGAGAAAGTGGCTTCCCCTCAGGGACCGTCCCGCTCTTTAGACCCCAGCGCAGGGTCTCCTGCGGGCACACTGCAGATGCTGTCTCCTCAGCCTGGAACACCACCCCAGGCCCCCCATCAGCCCTCAGATTCCTCAAGGCCCCTTGTCCCGTCTCCTTTAAGTAACTTCTCATGACACCGGGTGCCACCCCTGGGGGATCTGTCGCTCTGGTGACTTGTGTTGTCCCCGTTTTAACCACTGGTGTGCTGCTGCCCCTCCCCCAGAACCTAGAAGGCTAAGTGGATTCTGCTGGTGGGAACCAGTCGTGCCCAGGCTCCTAGGAGCCACATGGGCTGTGCAGCTGTGGGGTGATGACCTGGGGGCCGATTCCACCTCTCCCACACCCTGGCTAGAGGGCCCCGGCCCTCTATGAGTTGCTCCCCTCCCTCAGCCTCACTTTATGTAAAATGAAAAGTGAGAAAGACCAATCTCACCCAATTATGAAAAAAAAAAAAAAACACAACAAGTATCACCCAGGGGTTGGAAATCCTTGGCTCATAAAGACATAGAAGTTGCCACCAAATGTGTTCAAGGGTCTAGACTTGCCCGCAGGACATCCAGGGTCAGTCCTGGCTGCTCACTCTGACCTCAGGCAGATCACTTCCCTCCTTCCTGGTGCCCAGGCTGGAGGTGAGCAAGTTGATGTGAGAGGCCTTGAGCACGCTGTGGTCATGGGATGGCTCACTGTCAGTGTCACTTTCCTCTCCCCAACATGTGGCCCTAGAGTGACAACAATTCTCCCTACTGGGGCTTATGCCACTCCCTGCCTCGATCCCTTCTCCCCTTTCTTTCCTGGGCCCCTCCCATATACCTGGACCTGGGCAAAACCTAGAGAAAACACGGAACGTGGGTGAGGCCAGTGAGGTGCCCGGGACCCCGAGTCTGAGGCGGTATACCCCTCAGTGTCACACGAATGTGACACGGAAGGTCTAACCCCACACTCCATTTTCTAGTTGAGGGAAGAGGACTAGAGTGTGGAAATGCTTTGCTCAAGGGCCCAGGGGGAGCTCGTTGCAGAGCTGGAACCAGAACACCCTGTCTGTCACCTTCAGCTCTGGCAAGTCCCCTCTTCCTCCAATTCAATGCGTGAATGAGAGTCTGAGTGAGTTTATTACTCCAATGTGTATTTCTTGAGTGCCTTGTCTGTGTTAATACTCTGCTAGGGGCTGGGCTACAGCTTGGGAACAAGACAAACGGCCTGGCTCTTCCCTGAGAACTTATACTCTTGAAGGAGAGAGTGAGTAATTGTGCATTAGCTCCCTAATTACAGTGGTGATGGTTGTGATGCCGGGGATGGTCAGAAGTCATGGGCTGTGTATGGTTGTCCACGTTGTGCGCTGAGTAAGTCCATGCAGAGTGAGCCTCTGTTTAAGAGTTTATAGTAGAATTTGGAAGACAGGACCTGTATATCCTCAAAGGTATAGCATAAGACCATGGGTAACAAACAGGGGAGCTAGGCCAGAGGAAGGTCCCAGAATCACAGCCCTAGTTCCTTACCTTCTCTCTCTCACATGCAGTCAGGGTTCACTGGGGGTCCTAGAGGAGGACCCCCGCAGCCAGAAGGGCATGGGAGACCAGCAGGAGGAACAGGGCATTGCCCTGTCTTGGGGATGCAGAATTTCTATTGTCCTGGATTAGATGCCTGTGATGGCAGAAGGCTCTGGAATCGCGGCTTCTCTGCCTGGACAAAGTCCGGCTCACAGCATTGCCTATTATCTGGAATGTTGGGCCTGGAAGGAGCCTGGCTTCTAGGAACTAGGCGTCTCCCTCCCACCAGCTCACTGTGGGGCTTTGTGCCCTCACCTCTCTGGGTGTTTCTGTTTGCGTGAAGAAAGCTCACAGAACAGCACAGAGACAGGCGTGTGCTGTTGTTCTGTGGAAGCGCCCTGTCTGTCGGGTGAGGTCCCAGGCGGGTGTGGGGTGATGACCTGGGGGCCGGTTCCACCTCTCCCACACCCTGGCTAGAGGGCCCCGGCCCTCCATGAGCTGCTCCCCTCCCTCACCCTCACTTTATGTAAAATGAAAAGTGAGAAAGACCAATCTCACCCGATTATGAAAATTGGAGGAAAAAAAAAAAAAGAACAGATACCGCCAGGGGGTTTGAAATCCTTGGCTCATAAGGACATAGTAGTTGCCACCAAATGAGAGCACTCCTTCAAGGATTAGTAGGACACCTCGCTTCTTTGCATAGTTGGAGACCCATCTGGGTTTTCCGGAGGAGCAGAGATAGAGGCCTGGTTCTCTCTGTTTGTTTTTCTTTAATGGGGAAGAATTATTCCGGCTGGTAAAGAATATCAACTCCTCAGCAGGGAGTTAGAACAGAAGGGCTTCTTTAGAGATGGGCTTGTCTGGTCTTTGGTTGGACTGACGGGTTCATAGAGTCCCTGAGGGACACAAGGGCCGGCAGCAGGCTCTTCCGGGGCCTGAGGCCACGGTGCAGAGAGAGACGGCAGGTTCCCTGGGAGAACCATTTGGTTTAGGCCAACTGTGGACCTGCCAGTTTGGCAAAAATCAGCTGTTGCTTGTCCTGGAAAGTGAGCTTCCGGACGTAGTGACGTCAGAGGTGCTTACTGCACACGCCAAGCGCTGAGCCGAGCTCCGCAGGACAGGCAGCCCACATTGTCCCTGCCCTTGAGGCGCTGGCTGTTGGGGAAGACAGACCGGCGGGAAGGACAAGGAGCACAGGGTGGCATGGTTGGTGTCACAACAAAGGTCTGGTTGGAAGGTCAGGAGCACTAGAGAGGGGAGTCCTAGCCAGCTCCCTGGACAGTGGCGGGTCTGGGGCAGAAGGAAGTTTTGCCAGAGCCTAACTTTCCAAAGTTGGATGGGAGTTGGCCTGGTAGATAAGGGAGGGAGGCCCCTCCTGAGGACGAGGACAGCGCCCACAAGGGTTTGAAGCGTGGCAAGAAGACGATGTGCTCAGGTATTATCAGGTAGTTGAAAGGCAAGAAGGTGAGGGAGAGAGTCAGGAGAAGGGGGTGGTGGCTGGACGGTCATGGTGGCTCTGTGGGGAAGAGGCTCCTTCCAGTGGAATCCAGATTCCTGACAGCAGTCGGTGGGCATCAGAAGTGGTCATGGAGCACTGTGCTGTGAGCCTCTTCCATGATGCGGAGATGCCACTCTGTCCCGTGTAGAGAGTGGACCCCGTGACCGGGGTTGGTGGGCCGCTAAAAGGCTGCAGGTACTTGAGCCAATTCCCTAAGAACCTGGCAGCATACAGGACATGGAGGGAGAGGGGGAGGTCGGCGATGGCTCCTGGACTTCTCAGGATGCCTGGGTGACTTTCAGGACCCATACGCTGAGATTCAGAATCTGACCCTGGGCTTTGGGCTGCTCACCTGGGCCTCAGCAGTAGAGACCGGGTTGGGGGGGGGTGCTGTGAGCCCCTTGCAGTCCCCAGTCCCTGGCCGGCACCCCCATCTGCTGGTTCCCTCAGGAGGAACCAGGAAGAGCGTGTGGATGCTGTCGGGATGTTGACTCATCCACCCCACCTACAGATATTTTCCCCTGTTACCCAGGGGTAGTAAATTGAGAGAACTCAGTGTTTATTCACTCATTTATTGTCACCAATTATGTTCAAGGCTTTGTGAGTGATACAGAGATGAATCAGACGCATCCCAGTCCTGTCCTCAAAGCTCGTGTGGTTTTTCTGTGATGCCGACAAGAATTTGTGTATGTTTTATTAGACACCCAGGGGAGAGGAGGCAAATGCCACAATAAAGAGACCAAATGCTGTAAATAAGAGATCGTCTCTGGCTAGGGAGGGTAGGTCATGGAGGGCTTTGTGGAGGAGGCGGCATGTGAGCGGGGCTCACACGGACAGGTGTGGGTGGATTAGGCCACCGTGGAATGGAGAAAAGAGTTCCAGATGGAGATTTGCATGGAAGGGAACATGAACCCTCTGAGCAGGCATTTGGCCAGGAGCAGGGGTTTTGTATGGGGACATTGAAGTCAGGGGACCTCCTGGCATATTTGTGAAGGCAATCCCATGTGTAGACCATACTCTCCAGAAGGAACCGCTGAAGGCTTGGGGACAGGAAAGGGCAAGGAGAGAGCTAGGTATCAGGGTAGTGTATCTGGCCTTACAGAGAGGGCGAGTTCGGGAGGACAGTTCAGACCCTGCTATGTATCGGCTCAGATGAGGGGACAGGTACTGGATCTTAGCGAGATTGACAGAAAAAAGAACTTCATCCACATTTACTGACATTTACTGAGGCTTTAGGCCAGGCACCATTCTAAGCATTTTATGTGCACTAACTGATTGAGTCTCCCCAGCATCGAGTCTGGTAGGTGCCAATTTTATTCCCAATTTACAGACTAGCTCACGGAGGCCCAGAAATGTTAGGTAAATAACCTGACCCTGGTCACACAGCTGGGAAGTGGAGGAGGAAGGATTCAAACCCAGGAGGTGGTGCCCTTAAATCCCACCGTGGAAATGTCTTCCTAACGGGTCGGAGCAGATGACAGGCAGCCCTGCAGGGGGTCGAGGCCGTTCCTCCCACCTACTGGTCTCCCCAAAATAGCGGCTGACCCAGATCCCCTACATCCCCAATAAACTGAGAAGGGCCCCACAGGCCTGATCCGGTTCACCGGCTCTAACAGCCTATGTCTAGATGGTGACAGTGTAAATAACGGATGGAGTGGAAACTCTCTATGGAAAAAGGTACCCACTCAAACAGCCACAGAGTCCAAAAAAAGGAAGAAGAGCAGAGCAGACCCAGAGGGCTCTGTAGCAAACAATTTCCTTTGGCACAGCGCCTTCTGCCTGACTGAGCCCTTGAACTAGGGGGTGGGGGAGGGGCGGCACTGGGCAGGTGTGGGGGCAGGTTGGGACCAGAAGCTTGGCTGGGTCCCTGGCGGGTCCTGGGTCACCAGGCTTCCCCCGTTCGCTAAGGAGGCAGTCACGGTGGGGACAGAAGTCAACTGTCCCTCCAGACACACACATCCGGCTTGCTTCTTCCCAGGGACCCTTCATTACTAACCTCCCTCCCGAAGGTGGGCCAGCGGTTGAGGTCTCCCGGGACCTTGATCTGCTCTTCTTCTTTGTCCTCTTGTTATGGGATCTGGAATCTTCCTCTTTTAGAAGACAGAATCCTTGTGAGTATCAGTAAAGTAAGATGATCAGAAGTAACCAAAAGAGGAACAGCAAGAAGGTCATGCTTTGGAAAGTTGACTCTGTATGAGATTCTTACATGGCCCATTTTAGAGATGGGGAAACTAAGACCCAAAGTACTAAGTGGCACCCAAGGCTACCTGGCGGCAAAGACTAGAGGTGCCCAGTTTTGTTTGCGACCTTAGCCTGGGGCTGACCTGCTCCGCAAGGCTGCCCACCCATATCTCTCTGGTTTCTGGACCTCCGCTCCCATGGCTATCACGTGGTGGGGAGGGGAGCCTCTCCGTAGCATCAGTGCCGCAGAGAGACGATACAGGGACAGTTTGAGCATATGGTAGTCTCTCCGAAAATGTTGGTTTCCTTCCCTACCCCTCCCTTCTTTCTCTGTGAACTGGGGAAGGTGTTATGAGCCTTTTGGGGGAGAAAGCAGCTCAAGCTTGGGGTTCCTTGGGAGAAAGGGTCTAAGCCCCGACTTTCTGGCCCATCTTCTCTACTAGATCCATGACACCTGAGGCAGGGGCCAGGGATCTTCACCTTGGCTCCCTGCGGTCTAGCCCAGGGACAGGGACCTTGTGGAAGGTCACTCAGCTGGATGCGGCAGGACCCCACGTGTGGGCCAGTCCAGGGAGCTTTCTACTGTACCAGTGAGAGGACACTTCCGGTATGAGAGGGCCCCCACGAGGCGTGGCCCAGTATGCCAGGAAACACTCCTCTACCCCGCTCTGGGCCCTGGCCGCTCAGAACCTCAGCCTCCCGTGCTGCCCCGGGGCTTCATCTGTACCTCCTCTTCCTGCCACTGTCTAGTCTCTGGGACTCCTTGGCTGGGTGCCCTCTGTGTGCCTCAGTGTCTCCCTTCCCTGCGGTCCCTGAAAACTGAGTATTTCTTCTGCCTAGTGCCAATTGAGTTTATGGGCCTGGATATTCCTCCTGATCACGAAACAGAATCCATTATCCTGCACTTGGCTTTCCTCTTTTTCTGTCGTCAGTACAAATGGAAACGTATCGCCATCCTCTATTTTAAAAAACCCTCCTTTTTTTGGAAAACATTCTGGATATTCTCAAAGCACGTCTTGTCCCTATCAAAGGCTCTGAGCTCCACCGCTTTTCTCCCTGCTCACTTTCCATATCTGGGACCCCTCACTGCTCCACGGGAGGGAGAAGCCTCTGGTCTGGAGAATGCAGCCAGGAGCCAGGAAGGATCCAGAAGCGACCTCTGAACTTGCCAGTGTTTTGGCAGCATTCTCAGGAAGAAGGGCAGGCATTTGAAGCAAAGGTGAGCACCCCAGGAAAGTGAGAGCCCCAAGCTTGGCCACAGGGAAGAGGGCAGGAAACTTCGCAGGGCCAGTCCCCGAAACAGGATCTATAGGCAGAGAGATGGACAGAAGAAGGGCAGTGTGGATGTTTTCCCCGCCGTAACTGGAGAAGGGCACGAGCATTTGCCAAGTGTCTCGAGCATGCTGAGTCTGTGCCACATCTCCCACAACATTGTCTCATCTGATCTACACCACAAACCCAGGCAAAGGGGATGTTTTTTACTTTCTACTCATGAAGAAAGTAAAGCTCAGACAAGTTAAGTAATTCAGCCGAGGTCACACAGCTATTAAAGGGTAAAACCAAGGTCTGAACCCGAGTCCTGCTGGTGTCTGGGCCAATGCTCTGCACTATCCATGCTGTGTGACCTTGGGTCAATGAGGCATGTTGGCAGTTCTCCCCATGTCCCCTCCCAATTGCCCGGGAGCCCAGCATGACCCACCAAGATTATTCCGTGTGATTCTGTCTTAGATGTGCATGTTTTCTTATCGACCCACAGACCATGATAACAGAAACGAAAATACAAATGGAAAGACTTGTCCTCAGTTCCCTGCCCCAAGCTGATCAAACTCAGCTGGACCACATGCCAACCCCATCTACAGATGTCCCGTTCATAGTGGAGGGACAGGCTGTATGTCAGGAGGGCAGCCAGGGCTTTCCTGGGACCAGGGTGTGAGGTCCAGGGCTGGAGCCCCAGCCCCCTGGCTGCCTCGCCAGCCCTGGGACAAGGCTGGCCCCTGCAGGTATCTGGAGGGTTTTCTGTAACTACTTCCCCGCTAAACTTCCCCTACGGGGATGCCAACCCCAATGCCCACACCGGATGTGGGGCGCCTTCCACCTGCCAGCAGAGGCCGTGCCGCGCTGCTTTGGTTCCACAGGGAGGATGGGGAGTGGAGAGGACAGCCCTTCCCCCCTCCCCTCCCTGAGGTTTTGGGTGGGGCCTGTAGAGAAGTTGCTGAAGAGTCCTTCCTGCCCTGGGTGGGCACCACCTCGCAGATGGACCCCTCTTGCCCTAATAGGGCTTCCCTGTTCAGCTGTTCTCTAAAGAGAAGACATTTTGATATCATTTTAAAATTATAATCCTTAATTTATAAGAGTGATAAACGTGCTGATTGTAAAAAAAAAGAAAAAAGAAAAAAAAAAGAACAGTCTAGAAATGTATAAAGAAGAACATGCACACTCCAAACCCCCTTCACAGTCCCACCTGTCAGAGGAGCTGACAGCTTGGAGATTATCCTCTATGTCCACAGACCCACAGCTACGTGGACAGGTATGGGTCTGTGAGGCTGCCTTTCCTGGTTTCTCACACCATTCCTTTGGCAGGAAGTGTGTGTAGTAGCTAAGAGTGGGGGTTCCTGGGTCAGACACCCCGAAGTTCACCAATTGTCAGGTCTCTTAGCCTTGACTAAGCCTCGTGTGTAAAATGGGGTCCCAGTCCTGCCTTCTATCCTGCAGGCTGTGGGGGGAGGGAGGGAGATTGCTGGGGAGAAGTGCTGAACCCCGTGGTCAACACATACATGAAGCCACAAAGAATCTCTATTATTGGGAAGAGTGCATAATTATTTTTAATTAAGAAAAGTTATTGTCCTATTACTATTCCATTGGGTGGATTTGTCACCACTTACTTATCAAACTGCTTCCCTGCTGATGGATGTTAGGATTGTGTCCATGTTCAGTGTTAGAACTGTTATTGCAGTGATCACATGTGTGCATGCATCTGTGTCTATGTATGTGTAAGATGATGTGTATTTGTGTGTGCACTTGGGAAGCTGCTGGGTTGACATAAATTTTGACCTCTTCTCTGCAGCACTGATGGTGGCCGTCGATTTCCTCTTTGCCAGTCAAATGGGGGAGAGTTGATATTGACTTTAACTTATATCCCTTTAATTATTAGTCAGGCCAAGCATCTTTGCATATCTTTATTAGACATTTTCATTTCTTTTTTTTTTTCCAGAGAGGGAGGGGTGGGGCAGAAGGAGAGGGAGAGAGAGAATCTTAAGCAGGCTTCATGCCCCGTGCTTTAGTATTTTTTTAATTAGCTTCTACTATTGTTTTATGGGTACTTATCATAGATCATGGATATTGACCCTTTTTTTATATGTTGCAAATAATTTATATGTAGCCAGCCATTTGTCTTGTAACTGTTGCTGAGGCCTTTTTTTATATGTAGTGCTTAATATTCTTGTGCAGTTGCACTGGACTCATATCTTCCTTTAAGAATACTGAGGTCTGGGGCACCTGGGTGGCTCAGTGGTTTAAGCCTCTGCCTTCCACTCAGGTCATGATCTCAGGGTCCTGGGATTGAGCCCCACATCAGGCTCTCTGCTCAGCAGGGATCCTGCTTCCCCTTCTCCCTCTGCCTGCCTCTCTGCCTACTTGTGATCTCTCTCTCTCTGCCAAATAAATGAATAAAATCTTAAAAAAAAAAAAAAAAGAACACTGAGACTCAGTTCAGGTTTGAAAGTTATTTTCCAACACTAAGTTACACCAATATTGTAATAGTTCCGGTATATGGTAGATTTGCTTCTGAGGTTTGTTCGTTTCTTTAATGCAAATTAATTTATGTACATATGGTACACGGACCCTTTTTAAAATAGATTTCTCCAGCTTCCCTCACTCCGTATCCCATTTTGTTGCAAACCATTTATTTTATCTGTTGTAGGTTAACGGCTCATCCTCCCTTGCTAGAATCACAAATCCAAAAAGGCAAGAATGGTTGTTTTCTCTTTTATTCACTGCTGAAGCTCCAGCACCCAGAATAGTGCCTGAAACACAGTAGGCACTTAATAAATGCTCGTTGAAGGGATAGACAGCTGGTTGTCACAGCTCTCTTATTTAAAGAATCCATTCTTCCTCCACTATCATTCCATCTCCGACAGCCTCTTCTGTCTCTTCTAAAATCTCTGCTGGATCAGGTTTTTCTCCCTCTTCTTCACTTTTACAATTTATAATCTTCTAGAAAATGATCTCTTTTCAAATTCATTGACATCAAGTGATGTACTAATTTCTCTCAATTTTTAAAAATTGTGCGCGTACATGTTTACATCCACCCTTTTTAACAGTTGGTTGCGATTTGGCTCTTGGCTGCCACTCAGATTAGCCAGAGGTTTGTCCCCATTGCTGGTCTCAGCGAACCTGCCTGCAGCTGTCCATGTCTTTTGAGGTGGCCGCTGTGTTTTTTCATTCTCTTTCTGATAGACTATTTCGTTTATTCTCCCCTTTTCTCAGCCTCTTGGGTTAGATGCTTAATTGGTTTGGTTAACGTCTTTCTTCTTTTATCATGAAAGCGTTTAAGGTCTAAATCTCCCTCCAAATGCAATTTGACTACATTCCCCAGATTTTTTAAAAGCAGGGTTCTCAATGTCACACACTGATAAATATCTTACCATCATAGCTTTGTACCTCTTTGACACTACTTGTTTAGAAAAGCATTTATAAATTGTTGTGTGCACCGTTTACTTTTTCATTTTTTGCTGCTTGTTAATTTCTAGTTCTTTTGCATTGGGAGTGGAGACTGTGGCATACATGTTGGAATTTGAGCTTTTCTTATAGTCTGCTACAAGGACATTCAAGAAAAAGATGTTTCCTCTGCTTCTTGCATCTAGATGAAGTTAAGCATAAGAACTGTGTCTTCAAATCCTCCTAACTTTTCTTTGGCAGTTACTTGTACCATCAGACTTAGAGTACTGCATTCAAGACCTACGCTGTTCTGTGTGTCCCCTCCTTGTGGACCTAAAACATGCTACCTCATATATTTTACAGTTCTGTGATTCAGGGTGAAGGTAAGGTTCATGATTTTTGTGTCTTTTTGGAAAAACAGACCCATTAGCAATCTGAAATGCCCCCATTTTATTCTATTTAACATTTTGGCATTTTATCGGCTGTTTATATTAACTTTTCTACATTGTTTTCATTACTATTTTGCTTGTTATGTCTCCTTGCCATTTCTTGAGTTCAACTTTGTCCATTTGTTTTAAGTGTATCACTTCCAAACCACATATGGCTGGATTTTTTTTTCCACTCAATCTAATCTCTTATCTTAAAATAGAGTAATTTAATTTAGTCACATTCTTATATTTATTGATATGTTTGGGCTTATTTTATGTCTTTTGGTTAAGATACTTTTTCCTTTCCTATCTAGCTATCCCTTTCCCAATGTTCTGGGAATGTTTTTCCTATCTAGCTGTCCCTTTCCCAATGTTTAATTGAAATAATTAATTGAATTTTTTTGTTTCCCCCCCTCTCCCTCACACATAGTGGTTAAAAGGCCTATATATTATGTTTTCTAGAAATGGTTACCCTTAAATTAAGAAAACCCTTGCTTCTGGATTAATGTCAAGAATTAAATGGTATCTAATTCCCAAAGAGATGAGACCATTATTACCAACATTGGCTTAGATCTGACTGTACATTTTTCTCATTTATTGTTCATTACTGTTTCCTGTGTATCCTGTCTTGCCCTCCCCTGAATCACTTATTCTGATACAGTTTTTGTTTTATTGTAGTAATTCCTTGAGTAACTGTTTTAAGAGAAGATAAGTGGGTGGCATACTATTTTTAGTACTTCTCTCTTTGGCTTTAAGAAGGGGCGGAGTAACGGATCTTTTAACCCTTTTTCCTCAGAGCTCTGGAGTCTTTGTTGCCTTCTGGCATGGCAGTTAATGAAGGGGATGTCAAGTCCCTTGTCAATTTGATTCTCAAAATTTCGGGACAGAACTGCTCATCTGGGTAAGCGGTAAAACATCGCCTCCTTGGAGCTTTGGCATCTCCAGAGAAGGCAGGCAAGGTCGGGATTTGCTGAGGATTGAAAGCCTCCTTTAAAATGGATTTGTCAATGTAGGGCTTCCTCAGGATCCTGCTAGGAATACAATCCAACAGACTAGGACTGAAGGAAACAGTGAGGGGGAATTTTGAGGCAAGGCAAGGGACTCAAAGAATCTTAGGTTACAAACTGTTTGTTGACTGACGAGCTGATGGATCCTTCCGGAAGTTTCTGTCATGAGCAATCAAGCCATCTGTCAGGGCTAGAGTCTCCTGGAAGAAGAGTGCTGCTAATGAAGACAGTAAGGCGTGGGGTAGGTGGTTTCTGTCCTCCTCTCCTTCCTACTTTGGTCTCTTTGGAAACCCAGAAGATTCACTCATTATCCTTGGATTTCAGTAATTCCAGCCAGCCGGCCTGCCCCAGCTCCCACTGCCGCTGAGCAGGATTCCCTGGGGATTTGGCAGGTGGGCCTTAGCCTGCCCCTGGTGGGTGAAGCTGGCTTAGCTTTGATTTGATTTTCTGTCATTTCTCCTTATCTGCTTTTTCTCAGACTTGCTGGCCAGCTGGTGCTACCCTAGAGCTGTTCTTTCTTGAACACTTCTCTTTTTATTTCACTGGTGTTGAGGGGAGAAGAGGTAAACACATGGGCTCCGTTTGCCTGGAGAGCCTCAGGTGTGTGTAATGTTTCCTGGTGACCGGGAGGCAGGTGTGTCCACCCGGCTCTCTTACCTGCTGCTGCTGGAGGCCAGGAGTGGTGCTCCAGTGGTGCTGACCCCACTGGTTGGGGGCCAGGCAGGGGGAGAGCAGTGGCTTGCTTCCTGCACCCGATCTGGTCCTCCCCTCCAGCCACACCTCTGGTCCCAACTGCATTACCTCACTGATTACAAGGAAGCAGTGACCTCACTCCACTGCGAGATCAAGTCCAGACTGTTCCATGCATCAAGTTCTCCCCACTGCCAGCCCTTGCCTCCTGAGCTCTCATGCCCCTCATCGCCAACCATAAGGACACCATGCAACTTGTTGAACATTCGGCCAGTTTGGGGTCTCCTGCCTGCGTACCCTTCTTACTGTTTGAAATACTCTCTCTTTCTCATGCATTCAGACACTGTCAGAATTGACCACTCTTTTCTTTATGGCTTCAAGATGCAGTTAAGATTTGCACAGGTGATCCTGTGTGTTTTTTCATTCCTGGCCCCTCCCCCCACAATTGTCATTCCCTTGAAGGCAGGGGCTAAATCTTAACTCTTTCATGCTCAGCACTTACATTGAACTTGACCCAAATAGGTGCTGCACGTGTATCTGTTCAGTGAATGAGTCACCCAGGAAGGTTCTAAAGAGAATTGCTCTACACCGACTGTGCGTGAGACCCTGTCCCCATCTCTAGGGGTGGGGAGGGGGTTGCACTGACACGCCGAGGTGTGTACAGTCACAAGGCCTGCAGGACTCCCAGAGTCTCTGTGCACATCGGGCCCTGCTCTTTATCTTAAGAAGCACCACAAATGCACTCTGGGTATTCTGGGGAGGCAGGACTTACATCCGGTTTTCGAGGGGCTGGCTGAGCCTTTTGAGGAAAGATGGGCAGGATTTGGCCAGGTAGGCATGGTTGTGAGGGGGAGGTCAGTAGCATATGAGTCAAGGCCCAAAGGTGGGGAATCGTGGACTGGGTTCAGAGGATAGCATGTTCTAAGAAATCAGTGTTTCCACACTGGGAGGGATGGCGCACAATGTTTGTATTAATAATGGAGATCAGAGAGGGCGGGGTGAGATCAGAGGCTGATGAACACCAAGGAGTGGTGAAAAGTTGGGAGGCTGTGGAAGACAGAATTGGGAGATGATAGACGGAGGTCCCTGTGTAGTGGTGTGATGCTGCCCTGGGATGGGGAGCAGGGCTGGATGGATTCTAGAGCAGCAGGTGCGGTGACAAGGGGACAGCCTGGTGGCTTTGGCTACCTGCGTGCCCTGGAGGAACCCACAGCGGGATATAGTTGCCGGAACACTAATTCTTCCAAGGCTGTGCCAATAAAATGCATGGTGTCCTGGAGAAAAAAGGGGGCAGTGCTCCAGGCCCGTGTACAGGTTACTCCAGACCTAGATCACTGGGCATGTTGTGGGACAAGCAACACTGGATCATGAGAGACCTGGGAGGTACCTGCCATTCTTAGCAAGCTGATTAGTAAAAACTGGTGCTCACTCATTCACCCCCTAACCAGTAATCATATTTGTTTGTTTGTTTGTTTTTAAGATTTTATTTCTTTATTTGACAGAGAGAGACATAGTGAGAGAGGGAACACAGGCAGGGAGAGTGGGAGAGGGAGAATCAGGCTTCCTGCAGAGCAGGGAGCCCCATGCAGGGCTCGATCCCGGGACTTCTGGATCATGACCTGAGCCAAAGGCAGACACTTAATGGCTGAGCCACCCAGGCACCCCACCAGTAATTGTGGTAGAGGCCCTGCCCAGAGCCAGACCTCCTTTGGCCTTGAATGCTCTGTTCTGTTTAATGATTTGGGGAGTCCAGTGTGCTCTTGGGTCTACCTGTTGGATTTAATTTTCAACCAGTCCTGAATATTAATCACTTGTGCCAGTGATAGTTGTTTTCCCTCGCTGTGTAACAAAGTGTCTTAAACAGAGTGGCACTTGTTTCTTAGCTCACAATTCTCTAGATGGGAAGCCTGGTGCAGAGAGGCTGGATTCTTTGCTCAGGGATGAAATCAAGGTGCCTGTGGGCTGAGCTCTCATCCTGAGGTTCTGGGGAAAGTTCTGCTTTTCCAGGCTCATTCACTTGTTGTGGGAGTCCAGGTACAATCCACTGGTTGTAGGACTCAGGTCCTATTTTCTTGCTGGTTGTCAGTGGGGCGCTGCTCTCAACCCCTGAAGGTGGACCCCAGTCCCTTCCACATGACCCTCTGTCTTCAAGGCAGCAAACTTACAAGTCAAATCCTCCTGATTCTAATCTCCATGACTTTCTCTTGGGCCACCAACCAGAGAAAATTCTGCTTTTAAAGAGCTTTCTTGGTTAGGTCAAGCTCATGGTACAATCTATTTTGAGATCAACCTTGCCCTGTAACATAACCTGATCACGAGAGTGAAGGGCACCATATTCGCCGTCCTGGGGATTACGCAGCCCGTGTGCACTGGGAGACCCTGGTGGCCATCTTGGAATTCTGCCTCCTTTTCAGTGGAGAAATTGGGGCTCTGAGAAGTTAGGTGGTACGTGCGAGCTACAAGAGGGTGCCAGGGCTGCCTCTCACACTTGTCTCACCGGGGGACATAGGGATCTAGCCCAAGACAAGCAGCATGGGAAGCACTGTGGGGGCCTGGGCCTCCTGGAACCAGCCAGAAATTGTTCAGTATCTGAAGAAGTTGACCAAGCAAACTCTTTGACCATACTCTTCGACCATCCCCTGCAGGATTTGAGGCACAACCTGGCAGCCTCTAACTATTTCATGGCGGAGCCTCAAGAGATACTGGCCAGGCCAATTCTCCCTTCCAGAGGGCAGAGCAGAGCGTGAGAGGAAGGCCACGCAGCGAAAGTGGACATGAACGCTGGTTTCCAAAGAGAACAGTGTTTTAGTTTTGGTCATCGAAAGTGGTGCCTTCAGCACAGGTAAGAAACGGGCTGTCATTGAGTTTGCTTGCTGGGGACACCATTTTGGTCTTTCTTGCATGAGCTTGCTAATGTTCTTCTGCTTTCGAGTGTATTCCTCTTTCAAATTATTATTATTACAGTTATTATTATTATTATTATTTATTACTGTTGCCTTCCTTGAGTCTCTGTGGAAATCGGAAGTCCTGAGGACTTCCTTGGTGAGGAGCAGAGACCTTGAGGGCCAGCACTCACCTCGTCTCCCCAGTTGTATTCCTAGTTCCTCAGTTTCCCTTCTGTCCCTGGCAACACCTCTTCTCAAGGTACCACAGCCTCCCCACATGTGAGCCCCCACACCAGAACTCCACTGTCTTCTCTGCTCCCCTCTCCACCCTGTGATGGCTCTGGCCTGAGGAGCCCCCGGCCACTCCCTCCCTCCTCAGAGGAGCACAGTGGGTGTTGAACCTGAGCCTCATCTCTTCAGGCCCCTCCCTGTGGTGAGGAATTGAAACAATGTCAGGTTCTCAGCCCTGGCTACACGTTAGAATGTTCCAGAAAGTTTTTAAAAATTCCAGTAGTGGGGCCCCACCTTCAGAGATGCTGACTGAATTCGCCTGGGGAGGGGCCCTTGTGACTATGTGGTTAGCTCTTCAGCTCTGTGTTGTGGTCCCAAGTTAGGTTTGGGTGGTGGTTCAGGTTAGGTGTGTAGGGTTCGAGGTCTTTGGGCTGAGACTGTCTTTGGATATTTTTTCTGGCTTTGGGGTATATCGGAATCACTTAAGTAGGTTGCAGGGGGTGCCTGGCTTAAAAAAAAAAAAAAGGTAGATTCCCTGGCCTACCCGTGTTCTCTGAATCAGACTCTTGGGATTGGGGCTACAAAATCTGTATGTGGATTCAGATACAGCCAATGTTTAGGGGCTCTGAGGCCTCCTTCTTGGAACTCTGGTGATGCTCACCCTGTATTTGGGTCTTTGGGCTGAGCTAGGAGTCCCAGGGGGGTTTGGCAGGCTGGGTGCAGTGAGCACTGCATCATCTCCTTCCTCCAAGTGCTCTCTCGCTTGCAGAGAGAAGGACAGGGCCTCAGGCAGCCCTCAAAGATAGTATCACTGTAACTCAACCAACCTGTGGGCCCAGGGCTCGGCCCACAGCTCAGATGCACCATGTGGGTCCCCTAGACCCAGGCTGCGACCAGGGCTTTTCAGTGGAGATGGAGGAATCACCCCCCTCGTCTCTGAGGAAGAAGGATGGAGCATCTCTACCTCCCTCTGAGAGGAGAGGTTTGATGTGGTGCCTGATAGTGGAGGCTCTGGATCTTCCTGAGTTCAAATCCCAACTCTGGCACTTACTGGTTTTGTGAGGATTTACTATTTAGAAGGCAAGTTGCTTGGTCATCTGGCCTCAACTTTCTTGCTCGTAAAATGAGAGTGATGGCCGTTACCCACCACATTGTGGTGCAGA
The DNA here is from genome assembly GCF_963455335.1 of Martes martes. NCBI lineage: Eukaryota > Metazoa > Chordata > Mammalia > Carnivora > Mustelidae > Martes > Martes martes. The sequence continues at coordinate 159,618,972 of NC_137891.1, forward strand.
TAGATGGCAGGCCATAGAATGCAGCTGGACACATAGCGAGGGCTCCCCAGATGGGAAGCAGCCCTTCCGACTCAGGCAGGCGAGTCGGCCACCTCTCTGCCCTCATGGCGGCTGCTCTGTGACAGATCCGCCAAGCTCTACCATCTGGTCCTCAAGAGTCAGAGCAAAGAACAGCCACCAGCACTGCATATGAGGTCCGGCACTTTACAGACGAGCCCGAGTACCGCTCAGACCCAAGTGAGTCTTGGTTCTGTCACCCTTTTCATAGAGATAAGGAAACCGAGCACAGAGAGGTTCAGTAATTTAAAGATAGTCACACCTGGAGAAGGATCAGATCCTCAGGCTGTCTTCTCCACCAAGACGCTTCCTGAAGAGAAGCAGTAACAGCTTCAAGAATGACCCTTCCCCAGAAATGGCTACATTTTAATAGGAACCAGTAGCACCATAAGGAATGGGTCCCCTTCCTTGGGACGTCTCATGCCTCAGGTTAGCAGTTGTTTCCTTCTGCATATGTCACAGCCTTTGTGGGTCTCTTCCACCAGGGGTCTCAGGGCACTGGGTTTATTTAGCTAGGTGTGCAGGAAACAGTTGAACCTGTCTGGAAGCCGAAACCTCTGAGGGATGCAAAAAGAAATATGGGAAGATCATCTAGGGTAGTACAGGGGAAGGGGAGGGTGCGGGGGGTGATCCTCCCCAAACCTGGTATTTGCCCTCCCCTACTTCACCGCTAAATTCTCTTTTTGTCCACGTGGGCTGTGCCAGCTGTGTAGAAGAATGGCTAGAAGATGGGACTGGTCTAGAGGGAAATAAGCTGTCAGTTCCAGCAAGAAATCCGGGCCCTGCCCCTTCCTGTGCGCTCCCTGTGGAATAAAAGCCTCCGGGATTAATGGGGTGCTGACTGGGGGCTTCCAGAGCATCCAGGTCCTCATGGCCCCATGGCTGGCCCAGCCTCCCCCAGCCACCACGGAGGGGGTTGGAACAGCTGCCGTCTGAGGCAGGTGGAGGGCTCAGGCCTGGGCCGGTGGGAGCCTCCAGGGGCATTGCAGACCCCCCTGTGCAGAGGAGGCCCATTCACACATGTGAGCTTGGGAATGGCTATGCTTGAGATTATCCGAGGGCAGGGAGATGTGGAGGGAGCTGACCAGGGGCTCTCTCCAGACTACACCTGATTTCTGAATCGGTCAACATGAACCTGATCTGAAAACAGGCAGTAAAGCATTTTCTCAGCAGCTAAGCTCTCTGCTAGTAGTTTGCCAACTCCTGTGGTCTTAGAAGCCATTGTTCAAAGTCAAATCCTCCACGGAATGCCAATAATAAAACAGATGCAGGTAGTTGTTTATTAATATACATGTATCATTTAAATTAAAAATTTTGGCATCTATTTATAATGAAAACGGTCAGTAAACACACTGACAGCTCAGGGTCTAGAGCAGGAATTGGCAAACTCCTGCCCTCCTAGCTGTTGCCTGAGTTTTGTAAATAAAATTTTATGGGGACACAGTCATGCCATTTATTTCCACATTATTTATGGCTGCTCTTCTGCTCTAATGGCAGAGCTAAGTAATTGCGACAGACTCCCTCTCCCACAAAGTCAAAGATACTTACTATTTGGTCCTCTATAGAATTTTTCTGGCCTCTGTTCTAGATGATCATTTAATCCCTTACCAACTATAACATCTAACATTGCTTTTTTACTTTTGTTTTGTTTGGCTTGGTTGTGCAGCATTAAGAAAACTCTCGATCCTATCTATATGGTGATATGAATGGTTCCAGACTTCTAACAGCTTAGCTTAAGCTCGAGATAATCGTCAGTTCAGTGCCATATGGACATTGGGGAAGGAGCAAGAGGGAATTCTGGTTTGCATCACTGACAATATCAAGCAAACTGTTTGAATCCTTCCTTATTACAACACTCAGACAGGAAGCCCACAATCAGTGATGACGTTTCTGTGATCATCCACATACCGTAATCTCATATCATGGAAAGTTTTAGAGTATACTTGTTTGTGTGGTTTTATGTAAGCGTATTTAGTCCCAAATTTAAGAAGCAGCAACATAAAGATGCCCAGGAAAGAGCTCTAGTCTTTCTAGTTGAAGACATGTTTTAATACCGAAGTTCAAGACCTACCCAGGCTTTTGTCTGAGTTCTGCACAAACCAAGTTCAGCCGGCCACCCGTTTGTACTTGGTGTGTTACTGCGATGGACTATAGAACACGTCTGACTGTGCAGGTCCATTTTCCATGACAGTTTTAGGTAGGAGGAGTCATGCTGTAGGTCTGGAATAAAATTCTCGAGTGACATTTAAAGAACTTCTGAAACGGCTCGTGCAACACAATTTGAAAGGCACCCCTTAGGCAGATACTGGTGGTCTCATTTCTGTGCTCTCCGGAGCCAAGGGTGCTGGGGCTGAGGGGCAATGGGGGAAGGCGGGGAAGGTGGGGGTGGGGTCATGCTGTGGATGGTGGGAGAGGGTCACGGGGCAGGTAAGGGGGCACAGCCCAGTGCTGGAAGAAGTTCTTGGGAAACAGTGAAGCCTCCTGGGCTCCTGATGAAACGGGGGTGTCTCCTAACGATTGTTGATGACCTAAACACAAGCCCAAGGCTGCCCTCGTGACTTCCAGCCTTTGGCTCAGGAGAGGAGGTCTGGAGGAAGGTGGGGAGAGTAGATTATGTGCAGAGAAAGCCGAGGTGTAGGGCTAGGGGATATGGAGGGAGGACAGGAATGGCTTCCAAGGAGCAAGCAGAGACCCCTGCAGCCACTTGGCAGATCCAGGTGTGGGCCGGGGGAGAGGGAGTGGGACGGCAGAGAGGGAGTGGGACGGCAGAGCGGGCAGCAGGCTCAGCATGCCAAGCAGGTTTGTGTGGGAGGAGGGTCTTGTGCATGACTTGGATGGGGTCCAGTGTCCCAGGGAGGTGGCGGCTCCAGTTGGGCCGTAGTTTTGGGCATTTGAGGCAAAGCCCGCAGAGTTAGGAATATAACCCTGGAGTCCCTGCTCCCAGGCTGCCTGCCTTCCCTGGTGGGTGCCGGGAAGGGAGGGGCAGGCCTGGTGTCTTCGGGAGACTGTGGGCTAGAGAAGGCCTTTCAGGGATAAAAAACCACCAGTTCTTTCTGAGGTTTTGCTGCTCACCCCATCGAAAAAGAACATTTTTAGATTTTAAAAGGATGACCTCATTTTTTTTCTTATTTACATAGCCCTGTTTGTTTATATAGTCCTTTAAAAATAGCAAACGTGTGCTAAGCTTAGGCCTCTCTCCCACCGCCAGTGGCAGAGCCACCGTGTGGGGAGAAACACCTTTTTATCTGAGAGAGGGGCAGCCTTGTTTCCGAGGACAGATGGGGGCAAAACGGGACAGGTAGGAAGTTTCGTGGTTTTTCGTGTCGCTTTTCCAAAATAGCCACACTCCTGCCTCCCACTTCCTGCCTGACTCCACTCAGGGAAGATTTTCTCCCATAGAGGGCTTGTGTTCTGTGAATTCTCAGGGAAACTCGAAGGGATCTATCAACCAGCAAAACATGCTTGACCCTGAAGACCTTGAGCTTGGCACTGACAGCCCCCTTGAGCTTGGCAATGGGCTTGCCTTCTGGCTCTGCTGCCTACCGGCTGTGTGACCTTGGGCGAGTTGCTCCACTTCTCTGTGCCTTACCTATGAGATGAGAACAGCACTACCAGCAGTTGCTATGCAGAGCAGACCAGGGAATATGTATAAAGGACTTAGCCCAGTGCAGATACATGCAACTTTTAATAAACCTCTTGATAAACAACAGCAGTGGTGTCGTAGCCACCCCCCACCTGGACAGTTACACTAACCTCTCAACCGCCTTCCCTTCCTGCCAGCTTGTCTACTCTAGCCCCTCCTTACATTGTCGCAGAGGGATAGGAAGATAAAAATCTGACCATGCCGTCCCCTGCTTAAAATCCAGCGGTCCCTTCCCACACGCGTGGCAGGGAGCAGCAACACTTTTTTTTCGAAATGGCCAGATAGTAACTATTTTAAGCTCTGCGAACCGCTCCACCTCTCTTGCACCTGCTTCTCTCTACTGCGCTGCGTGCAAGCAGCCATGGACAGTGTGTAGAGGGATGGGCGTGGCTGTGAAACTTGATGTTCAGGAACTAGCAGCAGGCTGGATCCGCCTACCCCTGACCTACAGGATGAGCCAGGCTCCACTCCTCTCCTTGGGGCTCCGGGGCTCCCAACCCATTCCCGTCCTACATCTCTCTCCCTCCTCCTCCTCCCCAACGGCAGTACAGAAGGGACTCCTCACACTTTAATCCTTTACCCTGAGTTCCTTCCTTCTGGATTTTCCTTCTCTTCCCCCCTCATCACCTCTCCTGTGACATTAGGAACCTTTGCTCAGGGACCCTGTGGGACCCTCTCTGTATTTCTACTCTGGGCAAGGATGCAAGTACCCTCTATCTTTGCTTTACAGGGGGCACCTCTCATGCAGGAATTGCACCCCTCCTCCTTTGTGTGCCCCTGGGAGTGTGTTTATGGGTTCAGAGATGCTCTGTAAGCATTGCTGTTGAACTCAAAGATCTGTAAGATGGACAGCTGCCCTCAGGGAGCCTACAGTCTGGACAGAAAGCTCAGATGGGAGCTGGTGAGAAGCCCACCAGCAACCCAGGAGGGAAATGGCAGGGAATGTGCCCGCTGGGGTACCCACAATAAGGTGTTTCTGACCTTTATGGAGGAAGGAGAAGTCATTTAAGTTGGGCCTCGCAGGGTGGGAAAGGGACTTTCAGACAGAGAGATCAGGAAGGCTTTCCATGCTGGGGAAGCGGCAAGAGAAGAGTTCTGGGTTCAGGCTGGTGAGCGGACGACCCGGCCTGGTAACCACGGAGGGCCCCCCTGCGAGAGACTGGGACCGGTGCCTGGAAAGCAGGGTGGCGTCTGCTCAGGGACGGGGGGGGGGGGGGGGATGGAGAGGGAATTTGAACTTTATCTCCTGAGCCAGAATTTCTCCAAGTGCCGTTCACAAACCATCCCCCTGCAACGGTATCACCAGGGGTGTTTCTCTAAAATGCAGACTCTGTCGTCCAATCTCAGGAAGCTGGGAGGTTGAGGGGGTCAAAGCCATCGTCTGTAGGAGGAGGAAGGCTGCAGTACGCTTGAAGACAATGATCAGAAGCATTCTTTAGATGGACATCCCCTGTGGGTGTCCCTGCCAGGCCGGGGAGAGGAGAAGCAGGAAAGAATCATCTTTCCCAAGAGTAGTGGAGGACACTAAGGCTCAGACATGGCAAGTGACTTTCCCAAGATCACTCTGTGACTTACTTGCAGACACGGGACTGGCCAACTCGGACTAGGCTTCCTCTCATGATTTCAGGACCTGGGGTGGTCCTGGAGGGTCCACAGTGGGAGGAAGGACAGACATGGTGAATGTCCCCAGACCCCAGCACAGCCTCCAGGGCGCTTGGTTAGTGAGTGTTCAACCAGTGAGGGAATGAGTGGGCCAAATGGATGAATCAGCAGGGGGGTGGGGGCAGAAGAGTGGGGTTGTGGGGTGCTTCTAAGCCCGCAAACCTGAAAGTGGAGGAGAATGGCTCTCCCAGAGGGAGAGGCCAGCGGGTTGTCCAAGCCGAGCCGTCGCCACTGGAGACGCAGGCCTGGGGCACTCCAGGGCAGGCCAGGTGATGTGTGCAGCTGGGGGAGCTGCTAATCAGCCAGGGTGAGAAATGCAAGAGAGACACACAGGAGATTAAGGACCAGAGCCAGAGGGAGGCACATACACCTCTTCCAGTGAGAGAGCCCGACAGGTGTGCAGAGAGCGGAGTCAGGATGGACGGGGGCCCCCTGAGCAGACAGGTGTCCCCAACCAGTCCCCTGGGAACGTAGTCTGGGCCCCTCTTTAGAATAAAACCAACTAACCTCGAAGAAATGGTGCTGTGGGTAAATAAAAATGTCAATCAAAATAAAACCGAAATCACGAGTTTCTGTTTGCCAGAGATTTGTGCTTCTGACCAGCATAGCTGCAGGTGTGGGAGAGCAAGTGGAAACTGGAGCCGCCTGTCCCACCTGTCAGGACAAGCCATTCTGTCTCTGCTGGGGTTCTGGCTGGCAGGCTTCCTTGGGATCGTTCTGTGGCTCCAAGCCTTCCTCTCCTCTCCTGGGTCTGCCTTAGCTCCTCCCCCTTCCCTTCCATCTTTCTCTTTATCCACTCAGCGGCTCTTTCCCCCGGGGGAATAGAACTCTGAGCAAAGGGGCTCAGCAGAGGCCCCCAAACCCAGTGGGGACTAGGAGTCTCCCACTGGAGGGCTTTTAAAGTGACAGAGAGGTTTTTGGGCTTGGAGATTCAAGGTACCTGAGAATGGGGTGGGGTGGCCATGCCTCGGGGGCATCTCTCTGTGAGTGCCTCTGGGAATCGGCTGGACAGGGCTGAGGAGGCACTGATGCCTGGGTCCAGCGTCCCCCCATCAGGTCTTAAACATAGAGTTTTTCAGCTGGCCTCCCTGGAGCCTTCGGAGCCTCTCCCTCCAGTGATCCTGCCTGTGCCACCAAGCTCATCTCCTCCCCCAACTCGGAACTCACATGGGCTCTGGTGCAGTGGCACGAGGACCGCCATCACTGTCACCCATCTTCAGAGATGGAGCCTCCTTAAAAGCAGCCAAGCCTAAACAGAAGTTGCCACATACCGTTCTAGGCACCAAGATGCAGGTTCCTACCTCTTGGAGTTGCATAGTAGTCGGGGAAATAGACGGCCATTTTGCCCCTTGTCACATATTGTATATTTCATATTATCTGTAAAATAAATAGACAGATGTTATCTTGTACTTACGTAAAGTACCTAATGTGTGGCGAGTCAAGCCAGGAAAGAAAAGGAACCAGGTAGTCAGAGTGGGCCTCGGAGGGTGGCATTGGAGCAAAGACCTCAGGGTTAAGGGAGTGAGTGCTGTACTCTCTGGGGAAGAGTGTCAAGGCCGTGGTGAGATCATGTTGGGGGGGACCCCCAGGGGGCCAGTGGGGCTGGAGGAGTGGAGGTGGAGGCCTAGGAGGGGAAGAGGCTGGAACTGGGATGGAGGGGGTTTGGGCAGGTAACTGAGAAGTCCTTGGAGGTCTGTTGAATGTTCTAAAAGGCCCACCCTGGCTGTGTGTGGAAGCCGCGCTGCAGGAGGCCGGGCAGGACCGGAGGCAGACCAGCTGGGAGGCTGATGTCGTCACCAGGAGGTGATGGTGTCGCCGACCAGGCTGGCGGCTGTGGAGGCGGTGGGAAGTGGTCGGGTTCTGGGAAGTGTCTGGGATGTGAGGTGTGAGAGAGTCCAGGGGACGAGAGCCCTGCTGACGGTCACACAGACTCAGCCTGCTCTCAGGCTAGTTAACCACCACCCACCCCCCAGCCTTAGTTTGCACGTCTAGAAAATGGAGCAGTTGTAGAGATAACATCCAAGATATCTTTAGTTTGGAAAACTCCCTCCTTGAGCTCCAGGACTGAGGGCTGGGGTGCTTGGGGGAGGTTTTTGAACTTGGGGTAGCACTTGTGCTTAACTAAGAGGGGTGCTTGACCAGCACCACTGACAGAGGTGGGGGAGGGGCAAGAAAAGCACTGAGAATGGCAAGAGCACTGACTCCTGGGAAGCAGGGCCGAGAGGCCCATACGTGATGCGTGGGCCCTCGTGGGCAGTCACGGTGGCTGCAGCCCAGGGCCTTGGTAGAAAGGTGCTGGATGGACTCACTACACCCTTTGGAATAAACCAGCCATTTCAGGGTCTGAGCATTTTCATTTATTTATTTATTTATTTTTTGCGAAGACGGGGGCCCTGAATTTTGAGCATTTTTAGATGGACACGCGCCGGCAGGAAGGAGCAAGCCTTGGCTCCCGTCTGGGGAGAGTTAACCTTCTGGCCCAGCATTGCATAACCACAGAGTCTGCTGAGTGCAAGGGAACTCTTCTGTGTGGCAGCCAGAGTGGCAAGCCTGGTGGCTCCGGGCTCTGGCACCGTCCCGAAGCGGAACAAACAGCCCTCCCTTCCTAGATAATGGTCCTCATTGAGCATTGTGTCCATGGCCAGCGCCCAGCACAGGGCCGCTCAGCCTGGGTAAGTTTCCTCTCTTGGCTCCTTAGCAAAATATTTACACTGTGCCTTTCTAGTAAAACGGTTCCTAGGGACCAGCAGGCAAAGGGAGCTAGAGCCAAGCACCCCCCAGTGACCCGGCTCCTGGCTCCCACACCCCATGCATGAACCTGGGCTGGTCATTGCCCTCCATGGCTCGTTTGTAAAATAAGGCATTGAGCTTGAAGACGCTTGAAAGTCTGTCCAGCTCCAAAGTCATTGGCGTTTTCCCTAATTGAAGAATGAGCTCCATTTTCTTATGTGGGGATAGAATTTGGTTGGTGGGTCTTTTTCTCAGGAAGGCCTGTGAGTGGTTTGGGGGGAGCTGAAGAGGAGGACTGAGAATGCTACCTGCTTGGATCCCTCCTTCTGTGCCATTGACATCAGAAAAGATTCTGTCCCTCTTCCTGTGTCTTTCAGTGGGGAGGAGCTCACCCCAGAGGGATCCGCCCCAGGGGACATGTAACCCCATTATCAGAGGAACATTTGAGGAAACTAGAGAAGAGAAGATTATCCTCAACCATTCCAGGGATTGTCCTGGAGATGGGGGGGTCAGAGGTGGTTTGTCTTCAGGACAGAATTAAAACCAGTGAGTGAAAATCACATGGCTTATTTCTTAGGAAGATGCTGCAAACAATAGGCCCCCTAGATGTTCCTATGCAAAACACACATACCCTTTGACCCATGGTCCTGTTTCTGGGAACCTGGCCTACAGAACAATAGCACCGGTCTATAAAGATATGTGTACGGAGGATGTTTATTACAAAATTCCAGTGGCAAAGAAAAATTAGAAAAACACAGGGTCTAGAGACGGATTGGCAGGGTTCAAATCTGGATCCCACTACTTACAAACTGGCATGAGACCTCTCTGACCTCTCTGATCAGTCTCCTCTTTGGTAAAATAGGGATTATAATGGTGCTTGCCCTATAGGCTTGATGCATGTGAGGTGCTTATAACTGTGCCTGGTATAGACTAACTGCTCAAAAATGTTGGCCTTTGACCTAGAAAGATCATGCATGAGAAAAGCTAGGTGCAGAGAAATGTGCACCATGACCAGATTTGAGATGTACCCTTTGCCTTGGTTAACCTCAGTCATGTTCAGATTCACCTCCAAGTGCCCCAGGCTTTGGAAGTGGGGGGAGAGATGACAAACCAAGGAGATCCCCAACTGGGGTGTCATTTCTTCCTCTTCAGTTCAAGTCGTACTTGTTAAAGTGATATTAGCACGATGAGCCCGGGGTGTTATACACAAACAATGAATCCTGGAACTCGACATCAAAAACTAATGAAGTACTTTATGGTGACTAACATAATTTTAAAAAAAGATATATTCCTATATTTAACAAATATATTTAAATTAAAAAAAAGTATTTCAGCCAAATAGTAACAACAAAATAGGCAATAATATAACCAACAGCCGAAAATCTAGCAGCCCGCTTGAAAAAGACAACAGCAAATACAGATGGAAGCCACTGCACCATCCCAGGGCCCTCCCTCCCTCCAAGAAGCAGTCGTCACCCTGAACCTGGCAGTAACAGCTCCCTCATATTTTCTGAGCACCTGCTATGTGCCAGGCAGAGGGCTGCGTGTGGGAGTTACCCTACTGAAAAAAAGAGACATGGTTCCTGCCCTCATGGGGCTTGCTGTGGAGTTGGCTGGGACCCCATCCATCCAACAGCCAGCCTCCTTCGGTGAGTTTCATTCTTCAGTTATATAAATGTTCACCCATCCACGTGGAGCAGTGGTGACAATGAGAGGGAGGCTCCTGACGTGGACATTTTCACTGGCCTTATGATTTGGGACAAGTCCCTTCTGCTCTCTGAACCCCAGCATCTTTGTCTATCACATGTAGGCTGTAGGCTTTAACTTGGATGCCATTCAAGGGCCCTTCCCTTGGTGGAGTTTGATGAGAGACCCTAACCCAGGGCTGGCGCATGGACCGTCCCCATCGCTCCATCAGGCGGAGGGTAGGAGGGGGAGTTTTGCTGTCCATAAAGTGTGCCCCAATGCATCGAGAGTTAGGAGTGGGGGCTTATTTGTCAAGTGCTGGACACAAACTACTAGTAGGACATGAGGTGATCTTTAGGGGAACATGGGTAAAATTCCCTACGTTAATAGTCATATCTTTAATTCAGTAAAATCCTAGAGTTGTACCTCTGATCCCTATTGCTCAGTGGAGCCTATATTTTAACAAGTTAAATTTGTCAGTGTAAATGAAAATATCACATAAATAATCAAACAGATGGTATGTGTTTCGGGCAAAACTTGAAATGCTGGTCACCAAATGGCACAGTGTTTCCCAAACAAAAGCTAACGATGGAAAGGGTGGGGCCCCCTGGCATCTTAGATGCCAGCTGACCCAGCCCAGTCCTGGCCCATGGGAGCCCAAGTCATAGTAGAGGAATGACTCCATGGAGGGCTCCCTGTTGAAAACAGCATGAGACAAATTCCCTTCCGATCTTAACGCCAAGAAGAGCTATGCTTTTTCAGAGCACCTGGTGTGTTTATCATCAGGACACTGAGAATATGCAGCTGTATTGTCCTTTCTCTTACTGCCAGGAAGCTATACCCCAAACCTGGGGCCCAGACACAGCCACTGTGTGGGACCTTCTCTACTTAACCATGTTCTTCTATCCCACTGGTCTTGTGTCTTCCCTTTCCCCTGGGTTGATTTGTGATTTTTAATTTGTGCTCCTATTTTGTTTTTGTAAACCTCATCAGATGCTCTGTGGAATAAAGCAGGTTAAAACTGTAAACAAACACACAGAAAGGGAATTAACTATTAGTTAATTAATCAATTCATGGACAAATGACCTAAGACCAAAGCATTCTTGGCTCTACTCTACCTGTTGGGATTTCCTGCCAGGAGTTGTCTTCCTGTCTAAAAGGATGCCTGGGTAACAGAGTGTGATAATGCAGTTAGGAGGACCGCTGTCCATTCCGCACCCCAAAATTGGAACCAGCAAGTGCTGAGGACCCACACCTTCTGTGGAGCTTGGAGGCCATCTTAGAAATGGGGCTCTCCCTTCAAACTTGGAACAGCAGGCCCAGGACTAGTGGCTTGACACAGTTCTTTCCCCACTGGAGAATGAGGTTTGCAGGAAGCTGTTCCCTTGGGCCCTCCAGGGGTCCTACCTCAACCCCTGCAAGGAACATTCTGAGTATGGTCCCCATACCCTACTGGTTCCTAACCACTTGTTCTTTGCCTGCCCCAGACTTCCCCTGCTGTGACTACCATCTGATTCCCACACCTCCTGGTCCCATTCATCTGTTGCCAGGCCCCATGCTGTCCTGATGGCTCATGCCTGCCAGCTTCTACCTGCATGTCCCCCAGGCATTATGGCCTTAGAACCCCCCAGGGCCCAGGATGCTATGAGAAACACCATGAAATATTGATATTTTTAAAGCAAATGACTAAAAACTTTATGCTAAGTGAAAGAAGTCAGACACAAAAGACCAAAGATTGTATGATTCCATTAATATAAAATGTCCAGAATAGGCAAATTCATAGAGATAGAAAGATAAATTAATGGCTGCCAGAGACTGTGTAGTGGTGGGGAGGAGGTGGGGGGAGGCAATGTGGAGTGACTGACTGCTAGTGGGTACGGGGTTTCTTTTTGGAGTGATGAAAATGTTCTGGAATTAGATAGTGATGACGGTTGCACAATCTTCTGAATACACTAAAAACCACTTTATTGTACATTTAAAAGGGTGACATTTATGGTGTGTGAATTCTATTAGACACCGTCTAATAGAGCAGGTTGCAGAAGCTATGTTTACGAGAGCGACACTCAACTTTTAGAAAATCCGATTCATTAACAGATTGATGAAAATACCCCCTCTTCCCCAGAAAGGAATTAAGATAACTTGTGTAAACTGCTCCTAACCTTCACTCATTTGTTCATTCATTCATTTGTTCATTCACAAACACCCACGAGTGCCCATGGGGTGGGCACAGCAAACATACAGGTGATGAAAACAGAGCCTGTGCTTCCAAAATCTGTAGCTAAAGACATGACATGTGAAACGATTAGCTCAGTGAGGGGACACAGTATAAACTGGCTCAAGCCCAGCCCCACGCAGGTCGTAAGCAATCGAGAATGGGCCACTGTTGTTGCCACAGGAGAGAGGGGTTGTGTATGCCCTGAGGGGGGAGAGCAGAGGTGTGATCCTGTTTGGGAAAGAGATATCACTCATCTGGGCCAAACTTATTGGGAAACCCGTTTGAAGAGGATTGCCCTATGTCAGAGGGGCTGGGAGTTCTTGGAAGGGAGCACACTGTCCCTGCAGGTGAGTGAGCAGGGCTGGGGCTCAGAGAACATGATTCAGCACCCAGCACTCCTGGCTGCCTTCCACCACTCCCTTCCCAGGCCACCCCGGCTTCCCCTTCTAGATACCCCAGAACCTCCAGGCTGCATGAACCCTGCCAGATGGGTGCTGGCCAGCAACGGGCAGAGGCTGCGCCATTTCTGCAGGATAAACAAAAAACGCTATTGGGTGTTCTGAGGTTCTGGGACAAGGAAAAGACACCAGGGTCCCAGGTCTCTGCCCATCTTCTCAGATGCAAAGGTGAAGGGCGGGGGCAGGGGCTGGCATCGTCAGGTACTGGAGGGAGGTACCTAGGTGGGTGATTCTAGGCCCTGGTGAATTCATTTTTCACGTCCCTAAACCCCACCTGGTTCTGGAGCTCAGTAATGTCAGCCCCACCCCTCTCCTTGTAATTATCCAGAATTGATTCTCAGTTTGTCCTCTTGTGGCAAGATGTGATTCCTCTTTCTCACAGTGCCAGTCCCTTTGTCAGTCTATAGCTTATATTTTCTTGTGGCTCTTTTCCTTTTTCCTGAATTAAAGGCACTTGGTCCTAGTTCATTCTGCAAGGAGGAACCTGTGTGTTATAACCCGTTCTATTTAACACTGGTCTGTTCACTCCCTTATTTGTTCACAGTGCCCTGGGCAACCAGAGACCTGTGCTTGGAGCTCTGGGAAGCACAGAGCAGTGGTTCTCAAAGGTCCACCTCCTGCCCTGTGCCCCCAGGTCATGCCTTCTGCCAGGGTAGAATTTTCAAAAATCACCTGTTCTGGTTTCAGTTTGGATGAGGAAAAGGATGTGTGAATTGCAATCAGCTTTTTTTTTTTTTTTAATTCAGCCTCAGAAAAATTAGACTTGGCAACATCTTCTTGCTTGATGAAGACTAGAGAGATTTGGGGAACAAGTCAGAAAAGGCAGAGATCTTCTCCCTTGGAGGTCACAAACAGCACATTCTCCAAGTGTTTCTGGCGCTTAGGTGTCATCAAAAAAGGAAGACCCAAAGTGAGAATTCCTGACAAGAAACTGTGGTCAGGATTCAGGAGATACTGGGTTAAACCAGGCTCCTGGGCGGGGACTGGTTATAGGCTGACCCTTGGGGTCCTCTCCTAGATTGATCGGCCCTTTGCTGACCTATATTTCTGATGGGCTCTACGAGCCTGGTTTTCAGGAGCTAGTTACCTTGTCCTCTGGTCCATCTTACAAGGTCCCTTTCAAGAGTTTGACCTGATTCCCTCTACCCAGTGGGATTCCCCTAGGCCACCTGCTTTAGTCCTCTCTTATTCTCAGTCGTTCACCTACCTGTAGACAAACATTAGTTATTGAACACCATTTATTAGTGTGTCTGCCACTTTGCTGGGTGTTCAGGCTTTAATGGTGAATGAGAGAGGCTCTTTGGTCTAAAAGAAGCCTGTGTCTTTGGAGGAGAAAAGTCTGGAAACAAACTACAATACAGTGTGAGATGCACAGGGCATTTGACTGAATGTTAGAGGGACACCCAAAGCTTGATGTCTGGGGTGGTGTGCAGTCAGGGCTCTCCAGAGAAGCAGAACCAACAGGATGTCAGTACATATATTAAGAGAGACAGAAAGAGATTTATTTTAAGGAATTGACTCACCCAATTATGGCAGCTTGGGAAATCCAAAATCTGCAGGGTGGGCTAGCAGGCTGCAGACCCAGGGGAGTCACAGTTCGAGTCCAAAGGCTATCCATCTGCTGGCAAAATTCCTTCCTGCTCAGGCAAGGTCAGTCTTCATGCTAATCAGTCCTTCTGCTTACTGGATACATTTCGCCTATATTCTGGAGAGTGTCTGCTTTACTCAAAGTCTTCTGTTTTTAATGTTATTAATCTCATCTGTAAAACACCTACGCAGAAACATCTAGAATAATGTCTAGGTAGCACGGCCCAGCCAAGCTAGTACCCAATATTGACTAGCACAAGTGGTTGTGAAGGACACTGAGGAGTTTGCTATGTGTCTAGGAGGGATGGGGCATTTGGGGCATTCTGTGAGATCTACAGCTCCCACTGGTGAGAACCACAGACTGGAAGGAGAAGGGGAGAGACAAGTCCAGAGATGCTAGCAGGAGCCCCTGAAGCAGCCTTCAGAACCAAGCCATGGAACCCATACTATGTGGAAGCCTAAGGGGTCTTAGGAAGGGAAGCTGTTATGGACTAGAGACAGCCTCTGGGCAGCCTCCAGGGGATGGGATGGATCCCATCTCTCCCAGCATGTAGAGCAGACAGCTACATGACTCTCGGGCCTGTGAGTGTCAAGAAGGTTGGGTGACCAGCTACCTCCAAAGGCTCTTTCCAGAAGCTGAAAGAGGACAGAAAGAGCATGTCATGTGACCATACAGTGGCTTGCAGACCTCTTGGACTGTCCAGTCACTGACTATTGCCTGAACCACAGGCTGCCCAGGCAAGCAGGACGAGCTGTTCCTGCCCTTCATGGCACTGGGTGGGCTTGCTGCCTCAGTGTTGGGACCGTCAAGGGCACTCCATGGAGGTGGACTCCGTGGGGTTCTAAGCTAATGGCCCTCAGTTGGAAGGACTTGTCTTCCTTCTGATGTGTCAGGATCCTGGAAAGGGCATCAGCCTCTCTGCCAGTGAACCACAATGCATGATTTCCTAACCACTGGCACACAAGTGTCCAGCTCCATATCCTAGAATTGTCAGAAGATAAAACCTTTTTTGAAAAGATGACATCTTAATATTAGAAAACAAGACAATGCCATCCATGGACCAAAATGTTGATAGGTCTTAGGAAGATAGGAAACCCATAAGATTGCATAGGCAAAGAAATCAGAGCAGAAGACACTATAGACAGGACCCCAGAGGCCTCAGAGATTTTTTTTTATATATTTTTTTATTTATTTGTCAGAGAGAGAGAGAGAGGGGGAGCGAGCACAGGCAGACAGAGTGGCAGGCAGAGGCAGAGGGAGAAGCAGGCTCCCCGCCGAGCAAGGAGCCCGATGTGGGACTTGATCCCAGGACGCTGGGATCATGACCTGAGCCGAAGGCAGCCGCTTAACCAACTGAGCCACCCAGGCGTCCCCCTCAGAGATTTTTTACTCCAGAAAACTCAAGCATTGTTCAAGCCAAAAGCCAACAAAACAAAGAATAGGAATGGCTGCCTTGGTTGTAGTGTTCCTTAAAGAAGAATAGGTACAACCCAACCCCTCTCACATTCTACATATGGAGGCAGGTGGCCAGTGCCAGGCCAAGCCTAAGAAATATTCCCTTAGAAAAGTGATGGGCTCAAGGTCTGAGAACCAGCTGAGAGAATCCAGACTCCCTGCCAACCCAGTGTGAGGGGCAGGGATCATGCAGGGCACTTGGGCAGCCTGCCTCCAGTGATGTCTACCACCATGCCCACTGCAGAGTAAAGCCCTTCTTTCAGTGACTGCTGGAGCTCCCTGGCTGGATTCCTCCTCACAGTCCTTACAGGGACACTTGCTATCATAATCCTCTACCCTCTTACATAGAATCCTTTCCCCCAATAGGATGGGTTCATGATTTCACCTTCACAT
The DNA here is from genome assembly GCF_963455335.1 of Martes martes. Lineage (NCBI taxonomy): Eukaryota > Metazoa > Chordata > Mammalia > Carnivora > Mustelidae > Martes > Martes martes. The sequence continues at coordinate 159,634,859 of NC_137891.1, forward strand.
TTAAGGACAAACCTGTCAGAAAAAGAAACCAGAAACTTCACAGGAAGCCCTATCCAGTTAATTATTTCATCAATATCCTCTTCCTCTTCTTCCATAGTGATGGATATTTGATCAGGGCACATGGCCAGCCAGCTAGAGACTATGTTGCCAAGGCTCTCTAGTAGTGAGGTGCAGCCCTATGGCTAGTGTGACCTGAAATAACATGTACGATTTCCAGTCTTGCCATCCCTTTTCCCTTTCCTGCTGACCAGAGTATGGACTCAATGCTGGAAGATGGAAGCCAAATGTTGTGGATGGCAGAAGAGTAAGATGGAAGATACCCACACTGTTAAGTCACCATACCAGCCCATGGCCACTTACACTCAGACTTACATAGGACAAAAGCAAATCCCTGTCTTGTCTAGCCACTCTTACAGTTGTGTCCTTATTGTAGGAGCTGGAACCTGTATCCTAGCACATATACTAATTCACAATGTAGTCTTACATTCACAACTAGGATCACCGAACATTAGAAGAAAACCAATAGCAGAAAGAGAAGGCCTAAAATGGGGAAAAAAGAAAAAAGAAGAGCTCACTCCAAAGGAAATGGATAGTTCATTTATAAGAGAACTCTAAAGGCAATAATCATTAGTATCCTTGGTAATAATTGAGATTATTTCATTTACTGGAAAGGAATCAGTTGCTATAAAGATGGAGTAATCGGAGAAAAGGAAATAATTACTGAAAATTTAAAATATAACTGAAAAAAATTCAGTGGGTGAAATGAATGATGTAATTGGTATGAATGAAGACCAGGTTGGTGATCTAGAAGTTAAAACTGATACCCAAGAAGGTAGAGCAAAACATGGAGGAGAAAAATTTCAGATCCATAGAGGCCAGATCTGGGACGTTCAGAATCCACCAAGTAGGAGATCTAGAAGCAGAGACCACAGACAATGGCAGAGGGAGGGATAGAATAGTCAAAGAAGTAACAAGAGAAATTTCCTTAGTTGAAGAAACAGAGATTTTAAAATTCAAGCAGCATACTGAATTCAGGATAGGAATTAGTGAAAGAGAACATTTAGACCCATCTTGCTGAAATGTCAGAATATCAACGGTGAAAAACAAAAAGCTTCCAGAGAGAATAAAATCTTACATCAGCATTTCTCATCAGTAAAACAAAATGCCTAAGGACAGTGGAGCAGTGCTCTCAAAACTGTGGAGGACGTTGATTTTGAATTAAAATTCTATCCTTTCAAACTTTGAAATCAAAATAAAGATTTTTTTGTATGTGTAAGAGCTCAGAGAGTTTATTACTCAATCATCTATATTTTGCTGGGGAAAAAACCCAGAAACAATAATGAAAATCTCCCAGAGTTATTTCTCTCAATCAGAAATGGAATCCCAAAAGGTGACGACATGGGATTCAAGAAGTGAAGGAAGCCATAAGTTCTTTAGAGGAAGATGTGTTGGTTCTTTACTTGTGGTAGACTTCTCTTGTGATGAGGTTTCAGTTATGTGGAATTACATTTTTTTTTCTCAAGTCCTTTCATACTAAGTGGTCCCCCAGGGAGTGAGATCTTTACAATCATATTGTTGATTAACTTCAATTTTTTAAAACTGACCTAAGTCTATAGACTAGACTTATTTATAATACAAAAGAAATTTAAGTGTTACACAACTTGGAAATGTAAGAGTATATAACTACTAAAAATTCGAAGGTGGTTGGAGAAAAGGAGGTGGAAAGAAGAGTGTGTACAGACATTTCTTCATTGTTCATAACAGAAAGTGGATAGATACTGTCTAAAGTTGATGGCCAAGGAAACAGCAATTTAAGTCTATTATTTGAAGATGTTAAAAGCAACTGCTGGGACAACCAATATGTAAATATAAAAAATGGTGAAATGGTTGGAGGAAGTTGGAGAGGGGGTACATAGAGAAAGTTACTCAGGTTTCATAGCAGAGACTCAGTCCCATAACTGAGTGAGGATGGTTTTGAATTCTGGGGCCTGGGAGACATCATACTTTCGGGAAATTAATAATTTTAAAAGAAATGGACTCCATGACCACACCAGCACTGCATCTCATCAGTACTTGCTGCCATGCAAACACACCTGTTCTGCGACTCAGATGTGTAATGACTGTGGAAAGGTTCATTCATTCATTCAACAAACATCAGTGGGGAACTCATTGATATAAACATATCAGAAGTCTGATTTGATTCGTGTTCTTGGCTGCTTCTCCCACCACTGTGCATTGCACACCTGGTCCTCTAATGCTGGACTGCCCACCACCTCACACACGCCGGGTTTACCTAGCATCATGCTGCCTTTGCTCACACTAGTCTCCTTTTGTGCTTGTTGAAATCCCTTTGTCCTTCAGAGCCCAGTGTACTTTCTTTATAGCCTACCCTCATGATCCCTCTCTTTCCCACCAACCTGTACTCAGAATCTGTTACCGTCACAGCATCTACCACACCTTATCACCTGGTTTTGTTTGTGTCTCTTAAAAGGCTTTGTATCTTTCAACAGCAAAGTCCATGTCTTTTTTTAAGTTGAGGCATGACACACAAACAGTTATGTACATATATCATAAGTATACAACACAAAGAGTTTTTGTATATATACATCTCTATAATATATTTGTAAGCAGATCAATATATAGAGCATTTCTATCACCCCAGAAATCTCCTGCATTTCCCTTTCTAGTTAATATCCATCTGCCCCACCAGAGCTAAACACTATTCTAGTTTCTAATGCCATAAAATTAGACTTGCCTATTCTTAAACTTCAATTAAGTGGGATTATACAGTATATCATCTACTGTGTCTGAATGCCTAGCTTATTATTACATCTGTGAGATCCATTCATATTTTTCCTATAGCAGTGCTTTGTTCTTGTTTATTACTATGTAATAATTCTTGCATGAGTATACTGTAATTTATCTGTTCTATTCATTGTTGGCATTTGGGTTTCTTTCCATTTTTGCTATTAATGGGTAAAGCTACTGTGAACATTCTTGTCTGTGTTTTATGGCAGACAGATGTATGCACTTATGTGAAATATCTTCTTAGGATTGGAATTTTGGGGTCATTGGGTGGGTGTGTGTTTGGCTTGGAAGATTTTGCCAGTCAGTTGTCCAGATGGTTGTGTCTATTTACCTTCCCACCAGCAATGTACAAGAAGAGTTCCAGTTGCTCCACATCCTTGCCAACATTTGGCATCATTTCGTTTGTTTCACGGTAGTCATTCTGGTGAGTAAGTGGTAGATTTAATTTATATTTCCCTAATGGGTAATGGTGCTGACACCTTTTCATATGCTTATTGACTATTTAGACAACCTGCTTTTAAAAAATACCTGTTCAAATCTTCTGCCATTTTAAAAAATTGTGGTAAAATAAGAATAATATAAAATTTACCATCTTAACTGTTCTGAAGTTCACAATTTTCACATTGTTGTGCAATGTGAATAAATCTCCAGAATTCTTTTCATCTTGCAAAACTGAAACTCTATACTCATTAAGCAACAGTCTCCCAACCCTCCCAGCCCATCAGCCTCTGTCAACCACAATCCTCTCTGTCTTTATGAACTTGACTGTTGTAGGTATCTCATAGAAGTGGAATCATACAGTATTGGGGGTATTTTTTTGTGACTGGCTTATTTCGCTTAGTACAATATCCTCAGGTTCATCTATGTTGTAGAATGTGTCAGAACTTCCTTCCATTTTAAGGCAGACAGGATAATAATCCATTGCATGTATATACCACATTTTGTTTATCCATTCATCCATAGATGAACACTTGGGTTCTTCCAGCTTTTGACTCTTGTGAATAATGCTGCTATGAATATGAGTGGACAGACATCTCTCTGAGACTCTGATTTCAAGTTTTTGGAGTTTATACCCAGAAGTAGAATTTCTAGATCGTATTGTAATTCAATTTTTAATTTTTTTGAGGAAGCACCATACTGTTTTAGAGAAGCTATACCATTTTGCATTCCCATCAGTGGTGCACAGTGGTTCCAGTTTTTCCACATCTTCACCAACACTCGTTCTTTTCTTTTCTTTTTTTTTTTTAATAATGGCCATCCCAATGTGTGTGAGGTGATATCTCGTGGTTTGATTTACCTTTCCGTAATGATTAATGATATTGAGCATCTTTTCATGTGCTTGTTGGCCATTGGTGTGTCTTCTTTGGAGATATATCTGTTTAAGTCCTTTGCTTATTTTTTAAATCTGGTTGTTTTGTTTTTGTTTCTGAGTTGAAGGAGTTCTTCAGATATTCTGGATATTAACCCTTTCTCACATATATGATTTGCAAATATTTTCTCCCATTCTGTAGGTTGCCTTTTTACTCTGCTGATTGTGTTCTGTGGTGCACAAAAGTTTTCAATTTTTATTAAGTCCAGTTTATCTATTTTTACTTTGATTGCCTATGCTTTTCGTGGCATATGCAAGAAATCATTGCTAAATCCAATATCGTGAAGCTTTCCCTCTATGTTTCCTTCTAAGAGTTTTATAGTTTAAACTCTTATGTTTGGGACTTTGATCCATTTTGAGTTAATTTTGGCCATTTTTAATTGGATTGTCTGCCTTTTTACATTCATTTTTAGGACTTTTCTATATTCTGGGTGAGTACTTTTTGAATATGTATTGCAAATATCTTCTCCCAGTCTGTGGTTTGTATTTTTATTCTATTATTGGTATCTTCTGATGAACAGAAGTTGTGTGTTTGGCTTTGAAGACTTTGCCAATCTTTAGAAAGTTTTCTTCAGAAGTTTTTCATTTTAATGAAGCCAAATTTATCAGTCCTCTCCTTTATGGTGATATGATTATGCATTTTGTAAGCTGTAAGAAATCTTTGCTGGCCCCAAGTTCATGAAAATATGTTCTTGTGTTTTCTTCTATAAGCTTTATTATGTAATCTTTTGTATCCAAGCTAATCATCCTTTTCACCTTAATTTATGTATGTGGTAGGGGTAGAGCCCAAGGTTCATTTTTTTCCCCACATGGATATTCAATTGCTTCAGCACCATTTATTGAAAAGACTATCTTTTCCCTTATCAAATACAATAGCACCTTAGTTACAAATCAGGTAATTGTATATGAGGGGGTATGTTTCATTACTCTGTTGTTTCAGTTAATGGTTTTGTTGTGTTGTGTTGTGTTGTGTCTCTCCTGTGTTGATACCACACTGCCTTGATTACTGTAGCTTTATAGTAAGGTCTATAATTCATGTCTGTTTTCATATTACTGGCCTGGCATTGAGAAGGCCCCTGTAATGCTTGCAGACTGAGTGAACAAATGAACAAATGAGTTGTCAAGTAATCATTATAAATGCTGTATCATTACTTGTACACTTACATTCATCCTGCCACATGGGCAAGAATGGTAGAGACCACAGGTCTCTGTTTTTGTCATTGTCCAACTTTGGAATACACTATATATGTCACCCAGTATTCCTGGTCATTTTTCTTTATGTGGTTTATTCTATAATGTGTGTGTGTGTGTGTGTGTGTGTGTGTGTGTGTGAGAGAGAGAGATAGTGTATTCTATATATTGCTCTTCACAGTAGACCAAAGAACCTTAACTCCCAGAAGGTTTGTAAATAGATGTGCCTTTTATACCACTGTCATTTGTGTAGAAACAAAAGGCCATCGAAGGGACAGCTAGAGACCTGCTGGAAAAATGAGAGAACAGGCCATGGCAACAAATGTGAAGTGTGGGTCTTTCTTGGGCAGTTATGATGAGAGACTGGAAGAATGAAAATGGCTGACAAGTCTGCCCAACCTGGCCCAACTCTCACTTTAGGCTTTGTTCTTCCCTAAACCCTTTGACCTACAAGTCCTTTCTGGACCATTTTTTTTTTAAGATTTTACTCTTTTATTTGACAGCCAGAGATCACAAGTAGGCAGAGAGGCAAGCAGAGAGAGAGGAGGAAGCAGGCTCCCCACTGAGCAGAGAGCCCGATGTGGGGCCCGATCCCAGGACCCTGAGATCATGACCTGAGCCGAAGGCAGAGGCTTTAACCCACTGAGCCACCCAGGTACCCCTTTCTGGACCATTTAGATAAGCAGGTCAAGTTAAATTCAGAAGCTCACCAGTTCCCATGGGCATCCAGAAGCCTCTTTTAATCTTTACCAAACAAGTCAGATATGCATAAATGATGAGATAGGTAGGTGGAGATAACTAAAGATATAACAACAGAGAACTTAATTGATTTATTAACTACAAGCATCTGGGTTTCACTGGTCCCTTGCTGAGACCAGACTACAGTCCCTGACCATGGCTCATTTTCAATCTCAACGGGAGCAAGACTCAAACATTGTACTTTTCTAGGTGGAAGGGGGAAACAAAACTCTTAACAAGGCCAGCCCACCTGCTAGGAACAGGGTTTAGTTACCCAAATGTTAGGACTGTGACTCCAGTCTGAGTTCTATCTGCCAGGATTCTACTGCCTTTTCTTCTTCTTCTTCTTTTTTTTTTAAAGATTTTTTTTTAATTTATTTGAGACAGAGAAAGAGAGTGGGGCTGACCTGAGCCAAAGGCAGATGCTTAAACGACCGAGCCCCCCAGGCACCCCAGGATTCTACTGCCTTTGGGGTCTCTACTGCAGAGGTCACTTGATGGCCCAGGTTCCATTTCTGGCTGTATTATTACCAGCTTTGTCATTCTGTGTCCCAGCTTCCTCCTCTGTAACATGAGGATTATAATAGCGCCAACCTGATAGAACTGTTGTATAGAATACTAGGAACAACCCCAACATATGTTGAGAGCTCAATTGTCCCTCTAGACATGGAACATAGGTCAAGACTTTCCTTCCCTGAGTTGTCACAACTACATGTACTCAGGGCTAAGTCTGGGCTTCCACGGGTCTGACAGGGTGGAGTTCTGTCCACATTATTTCTTGGTCTTGACTGTGAAGAATGTTCCTGCTTTCCTCAGGGATGTTGTTAGAGACCTTGTCTGCCCTGTAATGTCAATTCCACCTTGGCCCCTGGGCTCTCTAACAGGAAGACAAACACCAGCCTGGTGTAACTCACCCAGGGTTGCCTAGGTTCCTCTTTGTTATGAAGAGACTTTACTTTTTGACCAGTGTGCAGAAATTCCAAGTCCTGTCTGAGTCTTGGGGTTAGGGAGGAGGAGAAGGAAAACTAGAAATTCAGAGACCACAGTCATCCAAGGGAAATGATTTGGGAACCTTTCAGACAGTGAATAATCGACTACTCACTGTGGTTAGGGAAGCATTTATCAAGAAACTCAGCCCTGAGTTTAGCGGGATCATGAAGAGTGATTTTACACATGGGGAGGAGAATTTGATGCAAATGGGGGTGGCTATAATTAATCAAGAAGACTTCCTGGAGGATCTGGGGTACTGAAAAGGAAGAGGAGATCTATCTGAGCCTTTGTGATCAAGGTCAGCGTTCTCGAGGGTTTTGCTAGGTGGCAGCCTGCTCTTGGGGTTCAATCCTACCTCTGCCCTTTCTTGTGTCATCTGAAGCAATTGGCGTCACTTCACTGAGTCTTGGTCCTCTCATCTGCCGAAAGAGGACCTGGGTGGGTATCGATATGTTAATCTTTAGTATAGTTTGGGGACATGGTGGATGCTCCTTTAAGTATTTTGAAAATATGTTCAATATTTTCCTCAATACTGGATACAGTGCCAGGCACTGGAAATATGAAGATAAATAAAGCCCAGTCCCTGTCCAGTCCAGGGAGACACAGGTTTGCTGGAAAGATGCTAATGAACTGGTTAAGCCACAGGCCCAACATCTTAGGCTTCTTAAGGAAGCACCCTTACTGGACCTGTTGGATTAGTGGAAAACTTCATCCCAACATAGGTAATCCATCAGAGCCTGGGAGTGCCTATTTTCCATGAGTGAGTCTAGGCCAGAGCCTGTGTGGGTCTGGTTGCCCTGAAAACTTTATCCAGCCAGCAGTCTGCCTCTGGCCACCCCATGGGACAGACTGTGCCTTCCACCTGCTTTCCAATGGCCAATGCTAACCCCAGCTCAGTTAGATGTGTGGCACAACTGGGCCTTCACAGTTTGGGGCATTTGTTTTGTTTTGTTATTCTAGGGCCTAGGAGGGAATGTGTGGAAGCTCCTGTCTGTGCCCTGAACTCACCCCAGCACAGTGTAGGATCCTTGCCCAGACTCTGGGCTCAGGAGCCTCAAAGCCTTGGCTAGCGTAGAGGCCACAAACTCAACATTCCCAGTAGCCACATTCCAGCCTCCTGTGCTCTGCATGTGTTGTACCTCCCACCTAGACTAGAATCCCTTCCTTCCAAATCTAACCATCAGCATTTTCCCCATGTCTCAAGGCCCGGCTCAAACACAGCTTCTGCCTGCATTCCCTAACTCCTCTGTGGGATTAGTGTTCAGATTCCTTTCTCTGCTTGTTCCCTTGGCAACAGCAGTGTGTAAACACAGAGAGGTCAAGAGCATGCCAGTTAGGGGGTATGCACAGGGAAAGTGCAGGGTGGAGAGAGGAGGCTGGGAAGGCTAGGTGGGGCCTGTTATGGGAGCTGAAATGCCATTGGCTGCATCTCCCTGCAGTGGGGAGCTATTGGACATTCTTGGCAGAGGGAGAAGCTGGGTGAGGTTGACGATCAGGGTGGAGAAGGTTGGGAACCTAGAGGCAAGGTGATTCGTTACAGGAGGCACTTAGAGGAGTTTCATCAGTTTTTCCCAAATACCAGGCTGTAGAACAGAAATGTATATGTTAGATTTACGTGGAGAAATTTGTAGAAATATGGATTCTGGGGTCCTTTCCCAAGAGATTCTTTTTTGGTGGATCTGAAATGGGGCTAGAACCTGTGCTTTCAGAAAATGTCCCAGGGCGTTTTGGGAGCATGGGGTGGACTCTTCAATAATGATGTCAGGAACACTGGATATCCGTATGGGGAAAAATTAAGCTTTATCCCTACTTCATTCCTTACACAAAAATAAATGTCAAATGGAGCCGAGACTCAATGGAAAGGAAAAAAGTAGGAGAGGGAAGGATGGAGGGAGGGAAGAATGGCGGAACAAAGAGGTCGAGGAGCAGGGGGAGGGAGAAAAAAAATTAATTCATAAAGGAACTAAAAGAAATTGGGTGACATTCTAGAAAATAATCTTGGACATGAAATCTCAAAGTCCAAAAAGGAAATATCGATGATACATCTGACCACGTAAAAACAATTTTCTTATTCAGAAAAATTAAAGACTCCTGGGTATATTAAGGAGGGCACGTATTGCATGGAGCACTGGGTATTATATGTAAGCAATGAATCTTGGAACACTGCATCAAAAACTAATGAGGTGCTGTACAGTGACTAACATAATAAAAAATAATAATTAAAAAAAAGACTACCGATAAATAAAAATATTTGCAGTTCATATAAAAAGGATTAATATGCCCAATATCAAAAGAGTTTATGTAAAACAATAAGAAAAACATAAATTATTAGAGACACAAACAAAGGATATAAAGAATAACTCGCTGGATGAAATAATGGGTTATTAAGTTTGTGCGGAGTTCTAAGCCTCACTGGAGATTAAGAAACACTGATTTAAGACAAACAAGTTATCACTGTGGTAGGCAGAATAATGATCCCCCAAGAAGTCACGCATCTTAATCCCTGGAGCCTGTGAATATGTTGCCTTTCGTGGCAAAATGAATTTTGCATATGTGATTAAGAATCTGCAGGTAGGAGATGATCCTGGATTATCCAGCTGGGCCCAGTGTCATTACAAGAGTCCTTACAAGTGGAAAGGGGGCCAGGGCAGTCAGGGTTCATGATTCAGTGTGAGAAGGATATGGCTGGCCATTCCTGGCTGGTTTTGAAGATGGAAGGGGCCACGTACCAAGGAAGCAGGCAGCCTCCAGAAGTGAGAAAAGACAAGAAAATAGATTGTCCCCTTGAGTCTCCAGAAAGAAGAAGGCTGGGAACCTAGCCCTACCTTGATTTTAGCTCTCGTGAGACCGATTTCGGACTTCTCCCCTCTAGAACTGTCCCATGAGAAGCTGTGTTGTTTGAAGCCACTGTCTGTGACAGTTTGTGGCAGTAGCAGGAGGAAACGAATACAGCCATTTTACCTCTTCTATCAGTACATATTAAAGAGATTGGTTATATTCTAGATGGGAAGGAGTTCGGAGAAACAGTCCTCTCATGCAACTGGTGGGTGCGTGAACTTGTGCTTTTTGGAGAGCTATTTGTCAGGGCCCATCAAAGCTTCAAGGTGCATTCCCTTTAGCCAAGTAGGTCCCCTTCTAGGAACTGCTCCTGTGGTTATGCTCACATGAGTACACTTTGTGGGTCTCCAGCCCCAGCACCCTACCCTCTTCCCTGCTGGCCTGTCCTGACAGCTAGACCTACAAAGCTTCCAGAAGTAGAAGCCAGGTGGTCTGATATGTTAACCAACTGGTTCTTGAAGCTCAGGTTCTCCTTGCAGTTCTAAGCTGGTTTCTAAGCCAGAGCTCTCTGAGGGCTGTGGTCTGGGTGCCAGACAACACGGGCCCCAGGGCCCTTCTGCCACCATCAGCAGACAATGTCCATCCTCCGTCCATCCCTGTTGGCCCAGCTCCCAGGCTCTGTGAGGGAAACCCTCTACCTCTGACCTCATGTCACTGGTGACTTTTACAGGTGCCCTTACCAATTCTCTGGAGAAGCATCTTTTTCCTCTGTTACATCAAGTTTATATTAACATTTTACACATACCCTCAGAAGCACAGACAGTAGGGAAAAAATGATTTTCTTGGTGTCACTTGGTCACAGTGATTAGAAATCATCCTTCTAAAGGAACTAAAAAGTGAGAAAACATTAGTGCCGGTCTGAATTGCAATCCACTCCAAGGCTGAGAGGCCTTTGAGTTCTCATAGGTTTGCCCTGAGCCTGCACCCCCAGTTCCAGCTGCCTCTTGTATTAAGAACCTCAGACCCATCATGAGGTATAGATAGCGCAACAGAGAGCCCTGTCCCAGGAGTCTAAGGACGAGTGTGGTCCTGGGATGGTCATGGCTCACCATGGCTCAGGAGCCTTCCCTGAAGAACAAAGGAACAGACCTTCTGGCTCACAGGCCTTGTTGACTCCACAGTGTGGATGTGTCCTGGTTGCTCCTCCTTCAGGGGGTTGAGCCAGGAGGGCCCCGCTTGCAGGTGGAGGCCGGAAGCTGACCCTTGGCACATGGTGCTGGCCCAGCGAGTCATGTGATGACCCAACAGTTACCTGACTGTCTTCGTCACCCACCCCACCCCTCCTACCTGGCCCCTGGAAAGCCCATGGCTGGGTGAAGGGACAACCGCAGGACTCAACAATGTAGGGTCCTCCTTGGCCAACAGAGCCCCACTCAGATCAGTCATGCTGCAGGGTCCCATCCATCCATCGGAAGAAGCAAAGCTTACCACTAGCTAGTATTCTGAGGGTGCTTTGAGATCCTTGCTTCAAAGGGTCAGTGGAAATAGTAAGTATAGTAAAACGTTTACTATCCATACACAGCACCCGAGGGCCCCACCAGGTGTTCCAGACCACCCCAGAGAATAGTTCTGTCCCTGCACTGCCTCTGCTTTGTCCTACCTTAGCTTAGATAAGCTAGTCCTGGGGTAATGCTATCATCATGACCTCCTCAACCTTAGCTGTGCCCCCCATTTCTCCTGTCCAATAGCTGCAACGAGTGTAGAATATAGGTTGAAAGGCCTCTTTGGCTTTAAGCTTCTAGACACCTTCAGAAGCTCTCCAGGGATACAGCCACAACCATGCCCCTTGGGGCCAAGCCAGTGCTTTCATAACGCATGGAGCCATACACGGATGCCTACTAACTCCTCTGGAAGTCATAGAGGACATTTATTCATTGAGGCAGGGGACAGGCCCTGGCCGGGTATCAGGAGGCACAGGGGGTTCTGATCCCACCACCATTGCTGTGCAAGTTTTAGGGAAAATCATGTCATCCCTCTAGCCTCAGCCTCCTCATCTGTCGAGTGAGGGGTTTAGACTAGGCACCCAATCTCTACAATTCTATTAGGAGGCCCTGGTGTAATTTTGGTCCCCAGAGCAGAAATGAAAATTTGTACCAGACACCCAGAGACAGCACTTGGGCCTGCCTGGGGTCACAAGGTAACTATGGATTGTAAGGAGACCTTTCGTTCCAGCTTGCCTGGGACAGCACTGATTTTGTCCTGTTGTTCCTCCATAATTACTAGTCATGCCTCTTTCACACTCAAAAGTGCCCCACTTTGGATGATGCCATTTTATGTGACCACCCTACTGAGAATAATATGAGAGATGAGATTCCTTGGCCTTCCGCACACTCAGCCTGCTTCGTAAGGATGCCTTCTCTGCCCGAGTTAGAGGAGGCCTTTGAATTGCTCAAAGAAGAGCCTTTGCTGAGTTATAACCTTCTGTTGACAAAAGTCAGTCACTGCCTTTGCTGGAGGGCTGTCATTTGAAGACGTAGGTGACCTCGTGCACCCGTCACTGCCCCTGTCTGAAGTACCACAGGAAAAAGTTCTTTGCAAGCAAAACTTAGCTTCATGCAAAGAACTCAGCTATGTCTCCCTTTTTGGCTACCAGAGCCTGGTAATGGACCCCTTGCCCCTCTCCCCTTTGGCTGCTAGAAAAAGCTGGAGGAACCTGCCAGAATGACCCTCCCAGCTGTTGTTTGGCAGAGTAGCCAAGGCTGTGTTAGACTGTGGGTTTGCACGGACTGAGGCAGTGGGTTTTAGCTTTTCCATGAAACACGGGCTTGGGTTAGCAAGGGCAATAAAATCAGGAATGGTGCCCCTTGTGGATACCTTCAGAGCCCAAGGCCAGAGAAGGAATAATACTAAGCTGAGAATAATCCATTCTCAGATTATTGGGATTATATGGGAAAACTCATCCCTGAATCACACCCCAGCACCTCCTCCTCCACCAGCTGTAGGATCAGCCCACGTTTGTCCAGTGACATCCATATCCGTTATCATGTTGGACCCCACTGCAGCCCCAAGACGCAACTGAGGCAGGACTTGATGTTATCCCATTGTATAGATTGGGAAATGGAGGCTTTGGGAGCTGAACCTGCCTCAGAGCGGAGCCTAGGCCTCCCATCCCTGACTTCCCTGCCATTCCCAGAGCCTGCCCTCCCCCATCTCCCGCTCCTACCACCCCACATAGCCACAGTCCTCAGAACTGCCGGTGGCATTCAGGTCACCCAACGCCTCTGTGAATGCAGGTGAGGGAGGTTCGGGCCGTGCTCAGGTGCACGGAGGTGGGGGCTGTGACTTCTGGTCGAGTCTCTCTGGTTAATCTTCTAGGGATGTCACCGTGTCTCACAGAGTCCATGCTGCATGGGTTGTGGACACATTGCAGTAACTCTCCCTTCTCTTGTGTGTATGTGTATTTCTGTGTGTGTGCTTTCATCACTAGAAGAGCGTGACTTCCCCTCTGTGGCCACGGATCTCCAACACGGACCCCAGGGGAGAAGGGGCTGGACCGAGCTGCCTGAGGCAGCCAGCGTGGCTTCTCCAGCGCCAGGACGAGGGATGAGTGGGATGTGCCTGCAGATGTCTCTAGCCTCCGACCACTCGCATAGCACACAGGGGACTTGTGGGTGGCCACTCGCCACTGCCAACTGAAACAGTATGATGGCAACATTGACATCCTTCATGACGTTTCCACAACAGACATTCAAGCAGAAAGTGCTGGCGCATTTTCTGTCTTCAAAGTAGAGGGCCATGCCTCACCCATGTGAATAGTTTCGGCCCCAATGACCTGCTCTGAGTCCACTCGCAGCCAGTGACACTTGCAAAAAACTCCCAAAGCCCATCTTGGGTTTGGCTTCCGCAGCTCTTGACCAATGTGGCCAAAGCCAGACGCCTCCTTGGGACACTTGGATTATTCATAAATGCAGCCTACCCCAGCCCTCCCTGAATAGCATCTGAAGTCTCTGGGGAGGTCATGGATCCTGAACAAAGTGTCAAGGGCACCAAGAAGGCTGAGGGAAGTCCCCGGAAGCGGCTGACCAAAGGAGAGGCCGTGCAGGCCAGTGTTTCGTCTGGCGCCCCGTACCCAGGCAGCAGCACAGCTGTCCCCCAAGAGGGCCCTCTCCAGGAGCTCCTAGCCCCGCAGCCCTTCTCAGGCCCCCCATCAGTTCTTAGGGAAGGCTCTCAGGAGAAAACAGGCCAGCAGCAGAAGCCCCCCAAGAGGTCCTCCATCGACACCTCCATCTCCATCTCGCAGCTTCCGCAACACCCTCTGACACCAGCATTCATGTCACCTGGCAAACCAGAGCATCTCCTAGAGGGGTCCACATGGCAGCTGGTCGACCCCATGAGACCTGGACCCTCAAGCTCTTTCGTGACCCCTGGGCTTCATCCGCCAGGCCAGCTCCTCCCTTCCCACGCTTCCATCATCCCTCCTGAGGACCTGCCTGGCCTCCCCAAAGTCTTTGTGCCCCGTCCCTCCCAGGTGTCCTTGAAGCCCCCAGAAGAGGCACATAAGAAGGAGAGGAAACCCCAGAAGCCAGGCAAGTACATATGTCAGTACTGCAGCCGGCCCTGCGCCAAGCCCAGTGTGCTCCAGAAACATATCCGCTCGCACACCGGCGAGAGACCCTACCCCTGTGGCCCCTGCGGCTTCTCGTTCAAGACCAAGAGTAACCTGTATAAGCACAGGAAGTCCCATGCCCACCGCATCAAAGCTGGCCTGGCCTCAGGAGTGGGCGGCGAGATGTATCCCCCGGGACTGGAGATGGAGAGGGTCCCCGGGGAGGAGTTCGAGGAGCCCACTGAGGGGGAAAGCACAGATTCGGAAGAAGAAACGGGCAGCGCATCTGCCCACCCCACAGAGCTCTCCCCCAGGCCTAAGCACCCTCTTCTGTCCAGCGGTCTGTATAGCTCCGGGAGCCAGGGCTCCAGCCACGAGCGCTGTTCCCTGTCCCAGTCCAGCTCAGCCCCATCACTCGAGGACCCCACTCCGTTCACGGAGCCCTCATCAGAACACCCCCTGAGCCAGAAACCCGAAGACACCCACACCATAAAGCAGAAGCTGGCCCTCCGCTTGAGTGAGAGGAAGAAGGTGATGGATGAGCAGGCGTTTCTGAGCCCAGGCAGCAAAGGGAGTACAGAATCTGGGTATTTCTCCCGCTCCGAGAGCGCCGAGCAGCAGGTCAGCCCCCCAAACACCAACGCCAGGTCCTACGCCGAGATCATCTTGGGCAAGTGCGGGCGGATCGGGCAGCGGACCGCCATGCTGACGGCCACCTCCACCCAGCCCCTCCTGCCCCTGGCCACTGAAGACAAGCCCAGCCTGGTGCCTTTGTCTGTGCCTCGGACGCAGGTCATCGAGCACATCACCAAGCTCATCACCATCAACGAGGCCGTGGTGGACACCAGCGAGATCGACAGCGTGAAGCCAAGGAGGAGCTCGCTGTCCAGGCGCAGCAGCATGGAGTCACCCAAATCCAGCCTCTACCGGGAGCCCCTGTCGTCCCACGGCGAGAAAGCCACCAAGCCCGAACAATCACTGCTGAGCCTCCAGCACCCGCCCAGCACCACTCCCCCTGTGCCTCTGCTGAGAAGCCATTCAATGCCTTCTACCACCTGCACCCTCAGCACCCCCCATCACACCTTCCGAGGTAGCTACTCCTTCGACGACCATGTCGCCGACTCGGAAGCCCTGAGCCGCAGCAGTCACGTGTTTACCTCCCACCCCCGGATGCTCAAGCGCCAGCCGGCCATCGAACTACCTTTGGGAGGGGAGTACAGTTCGGAGGAGGCGGGGCCCAGTAGCAAAGACACGGCCTCCAAGCCCGCAGACGAGCCAGAAGCCAAGGAAAGCGATCTCACCAAAAAGACAAAGAAGGGTTTGAAAATGAAAGGGGTGATCTATGAATGTAACATATGTGGTGCTCGGTACAAGAAGAGGGACAACTACGAAGCCCATCGAAAGTACTACTGCTCAGAGCTTCAGATCTCAAAGCCCGTCTCTGCAGGTGGTACTCACGCGTCCCCGGAGGCGGAAAAGAGCCAGGCCGAGCACGAGCCCTGGTCCCAGATGATGCATTACAAACTGGGGACCACCTTGGAACTCACTCCACTGAGGAAGAGGAGGAAAGAGAAGAGCCTTGGGGATGAGGAAGAGCCACCTGCCTTCGAGTCGACAAAAAGTCAGTTCAGCAGCTCTGGCCCATCGGATGCTTCTCGGAACCTTCCCCTGGAGTCCACCAAGTCACCAGCAGAGCCGAGTAAGTCAGTGCCCTCCCTGGAGGGACCCACGGGCTTCCAGCCAAGGACTCCCAAGCCAGGGTCTGGTCTAGAGTCAGGGAAGGAGAGGAGAACAACATCCAAAGAAATCTCTGTCATCCAGCACACCAGCTCCTTCGAGAAGTCCGACTCTCTGGAGCAGCCCAGCGGCTTGGAAGGGGAAGACAAGCCCCCGGTCCCATTCTCCTCCCCGCCCCCTGCCCCGCACGGACGCTCAGCCCACTCCCTGCAGCCCAGGCTGGTCCGCCAGCCCAACATTCAGGTCCCCGAGATCCTGGTGACTGAGGAGCCCGACCGGCCAGACACGGAGCCTGAGCCGCCCCCTAAGGAACCCGAGAAGACGGAGGAATTCCAGTGGCCCCAGCGCAGCCAGACGCTTGCCCAGCTCCCAGCTGAGAAGCTGCCGCCCAAGAAGAAGAGGCTGCGCCTGGCAGAGATGGCCCAGTCATCGGGGGAGTCCAGCTTTGAGTCGTCCGCACCCCTGTCTCGCAGTCCCAGCCAAGAGAGCAGTGTCTCCCTGAGCGGGTCCAGCCGCTCCGCCTCCTTCGAGAGGGATGACCACGGAAAAGCCGAGGCCCCTGGGCTCTCATCCGACCCACGCCCCAAACCCTTGGGCACCCACATGCTGACTGTCCCCAGCCACCACCCACACACCCGAGAGATGCGGAGGTCAGCCTCAGAGCAGAGCCCCAACATCTCCCATCCTGCCCATATGACTGAGACACGCAGCAAATCATTTGACTACGGCAGCTTGTCCTTGACAGGCCCCTCTGTGCTGGCCCCGGCAGCCCCCGCGACCCCCGTGGTCCCGCCAGCCCTGCCAGAGAGAAGGAAATGCTTTTTGGTGAGACAGGCCTCTCTGAGCAGGCCTCCAGACACCGAGCTAGAGGCCACCCCCAAGGGGAGACAGGAGAGTGAGGAACCAAAGCCCTCATGCAGTAAACCTTCCACCAAAAGCTCACTGCTCCAGAGTTCCTCAGCGGCCTCCTCGCACAGCGGGCACGTGGGAGGCAAGAGCCAGGTACAGGACAGACCCCCGCTGGGGTCCACTCCACCCTACACAGAAGCCCTGCAGGTGTTCCACCACCCCATTGCCCAGCTGCCCCTGCATGAGAAGCCGTACCTGCCCCCGCCCGTCTCCCTTTTCTCCTTCCAGCACCTCTTACAGCATGAGCCGGGACAGTCTTCAGAGTTCTTCTCCTCCCAGGCCATGTCCAGCCTCCTCTCCGCACCATACTCTATGCCCCCTCTTCCTCCCTCCTTATTTCAAGCCCCGCCACTTCCTCTCCAGCCTACTGTTCTGCACCCGGGCCAGCTCCCCCTCCCCCAGCTCCTGCCTCACCCAGCCAGCATCCCCTTCCGGCAGCCCCCTTCGTTTCTCCCTGTGCCCTACCCAGCCTCGTCAGCACTCTCTTCTGGATTCTTCCTGCCTCTGCAATCCCAGTTCTCGCTTCCACTCCCTGGGGATGTGGAAAGCCATCTGCCCCAGATCAAAACCAGCCCGGCCCCACTGGCAACAGGAAGCACGGGCCTTTCCCCCAGCACAGAGTATGGCAGTGATGTCCAGCTGCCCCCCAGGGATCCCCCAGCCAGCTGCTCGGCACCCACATCAGCCCCTCCGCCTACCCTGCCGGCCTGTCCCGACGCCACGGTGTCCCTGGTTGTGCCCGTCCGCATTCAGACCAACATGCCGTCCTATGGGAGTGTCATGTACACCACCCTCTCCCAGCTCCTGGTCACCCAGTCCCAAGGCAGCTCAGCAACTGCGACTCTTCCCAAGTGTGAGGAGCCCCCGTGCAAAGGGACGACAGTGTGTGGGACAGACGTGTACGAGGTCAGGCCTGGCTCGGCTGGGGGAAGTGAAGAGCAGAGCAGAGGCTTCCCGACTCCATACTTGAGAGTGCCTGTGACGTTACCAGAAAGAAAAGGCACTTCCCTGTCATCAGAGACTGTCATGAGCTTGGAGGGGAGTTCTTCCACAGTCGGGGGGAGCAAACGCGTCCTTTCACCGGCTGGCAGCCTGGAACTTACCATGGAAACCCAGCAGCAAAAACGGGTGAAGGAAGAGGAGGCTTCCAAGGCGGATGAAACACTCGAGCTGGTAAAACCATGCAGCGTGGTGCTGACCAGCACAGAGGACAGCAAGAGGCCAGAGAAATCCCACCTGGGAAGCCAGGGACAGGGCAGGAGGGAGCTAGAAACAGCATCCAGCCTATCCTCAGATCCTTCTGACCCAAAGGAAATGACTCCCCCTCCGCACTCCTCATTGCCCCATGCAACAGCCCCAGCCTCAGAGGCATTGAAGGAATATACCCAGCCATCCAGTAAGCCTCACCGAAGAGGGCTGCCCCCACTGAGTGTGAAGAAAGAAGATTCCAAGGAACAACCTGACCTCCCTCCACTGGCACCTTCCAGCTCGCTGCCTCTGTCAGAAACGTCCCCCAGGCCAGCCAAGTCACAAGAAGGTACGGACTCAAAGAAGGTACTGCAGTCCCCCAGCCTCCACACGACCACTAATGTCAGTTGGTGCTATTTAAACTACATTAAGCCAAATCACATCCAGCATGCAGATAGGAGGTCCTCTGTTTACGCTGGTTGGTGCATAAGTTTGTACAACCCCAACCTTCCGGGGGTTTCCACTAAAGCTGCTTTGTCCCTCCTGAGGTCTAAGCAGAAGGTGAGCAAAGAAACATACACCATGGCCACAGCTCCGCATCCTGAGACAGGAAGGCTTGTGCCATCCAGCTCCCGCAAGCCCCGCATGACAGAGGTAAGTCAGCTTTAGAGGTTCTGCTGAGCTTTTAAAGGCACATTCCCCTCAAGTTCTATTTGCATAACTAGAGCCGGGTGAGTGGGCGGGTTTGCCCCCTGTCAGCTGTGACTGGGCATCTTATAAGGAACCATATTTATTGGGTTTCTTTGTCAGTGTGTCTCTCCCATCGCCAGACTAGATACATTCCAGTGAAATGAGCTTTAAAGTTGTCCTGTTTTCCCATTAGCCGCTATTGTCAAATCAAAGACACAGTCAGAGCCAGGGTGAAAAAGTTCTCCAAGAAACCGAGTTGGAAAACTTGGCTGGTGGGAAAGCCTGCTACATTTTCAAAACTTTATGCCACTCCACGTGTTCCTCCGTGATCCTGTTAGCCTTCTCCTGATTTTCTTATTCTCCACACCTGCTATTTCCATTCTCTGGTAGCACTCAAAATCTTCCCACTCCCCAGGTTTCTAGAATGTGACACCAGCAGCTCCTGCTTTCTCTCCCAGGATAGCCAGCAGAGCTTGGCTGCAGTGTTCCTCGTTGCCACTGGGGGCAAGATCACTCACAGCCTGACCCATCTACACCATGTGGCAGCACCCAGCTCTGACCAAGGTTGCAGGTTCTCCTCCAGTGCCTCTGGCCCGAGCCTGCTTCAGGAGCCATACAACGAACTGACCCCTGCCAGTCCAGGGAGTTTGACATTTGATAATTCCCAATTTGCCTCAGATACATGACACCCGCATACCCCGGTAGGGCCAGCCTGAGCACCCAGGCCATGCAAAGCTACACCAACTTGGTGTGTGTGGAATAAGAGTTGGTCTTGTTGATTGAGTCTCCTCGGTGTGCCAGGCGCTGTGCCGAACCCAGTCAGTGCTGTCTCTAGCCGGGAGGCAGCCAGACCACCTCCCAGCTCAGCTATGGATGAGGGACCCAAGGGTCAGAGGGTGAGAGATGTCAAGGTCACATAGCAGGTCTTTGGCACACTCAGAATTTGAACTTGGACCTCTCTGACTCCAGAGAATCAATTTTTTTTCTTTCTATTATTGGAGGAAACAAAACCAGAAAAGTGACTGCAGATTGTTAAATATTCATCAAAGTGTCTTCAGATCAGATGCTTTGATCAAATCAGGCCTAAATCCACTAAACTAAATTCATATCACAGACACACGAACAAAACTGTGTTCAGGAGCTCCTCCTATATTCGTCTCCTCCTCTTTGATCACCCAGTGAATTTCGTGCACCAAATCCGTCCTTAGCTCAGCTGGCTAGTCTTCACAGGATTGTTTCCCAGACCTAATCTCTAAATATCCTTGTCAGTTTACAGACATCCCTAGATGAGATCTCCATGTTTGCCATAAACATTGTGACTGATTTCTCTCCAGCATGTCTTCCCCCCAAGATGCTGTTGTAATTGTATTCATACTTACAACTTCTCATGCCCCTGCGGTGGGCCACGTCGTGTAGAACTTTGCTTTCATCCTCACAACCACCTTGAAAATTAGGGTACTGTATCACCACTTTATAGATTAAATGGCCAGTTCAGAGAAGTTAGGTAAGCTGAAGAGAGCTGCACAATAAATGTCAGCACCGCGATTCAAAACCAGACCTCACTCCAAAGCCCTTTCCAACGATCTGGACTTCCTCTGTTTGAATGACTATACACTAAAAGTCCGTGTAAGAGAAAGGAAGAGTTAACTTAATTGAGTTTGGCCATCTTTGCCTTAAAAGGCAGCTTTCATCAAATGAGCTGAAACCTGCAAATTTTTTTTTTAAATAAAATGCTAGATTCACTGGCGTGTTTCCTACCAGAAGTGCACCCGTATGGTGTATTCATATAGCTGCATGGCCCACCACTTCATGCCTTCCTACAATTACACACCTCTCTCTCTGGCCTCTGTTTGCATAGCTCCAGTGATGGGGAGCTCATCACCTCTTGGTAAAACCCAACCAGTCTTTGGACAGTACTTTAAGAGAGTTCTTTCCTGAGCTGTCATTTGTCTTATAGTTTCCATTCTCTGTTAGTAGCTCTGAAAAGCCCTTTGGACTACTTTAGCATTGTAAAGATCTTCCAAACTGTCCTCATGTAGGTCTAGGCCACACTATCAAATTTCAGTTGGGTCACAGGTATTTTTTCCCCCATATCTAAGCCCTGGAGAAACCCCAGCTTAGACAAAAAAGTCACTTTGCAGCCATGTCCCATTTCCCAGTTTCTCCTGCTTTTTTTTTTTTTTCCCCTTTGGGGGTCACTTTGACAACCACATATTGCAAACAGATTGAAAACAAGGACTCAGTGCCACATTTCCCACTACCTCACATACTAGCTGTGTGACTTGGGCCAGTCGCCTCTTCTGTCTGTGCCTTGGTTTCCTCATCTATAAACTAGAGATGCAAAAAATACTCAGCTCTTAGGGCTGTGGAGGTAAGTGAGTTAAAATATACAAAGTGTGTTCAGAACAGTGCTTGGCACACCAGCACTCAACAATCATTTTTACGATGTAAAGACAATCATATTATTGTCTTTAAAAGCCAATGCGGACTCCTGGTCCCCCTCTCAGTTCCAACAGTGTTTCCTAATAGAATGGCACATTGCCACCAAACCAGTCTCCTCCAGCTCTGCCCAGACATCACAGCTGGTTGCGAGAGGAAAGTCCTCCGTCCGCCTGTGGAAGTCCCCCTTGGTCATTCCACAGATGACGCAGATGGCAGGCCGAGATAGGAGTGAAAGGAGCATGTTCTGGAACTCCACGGGCATGGCTCAGTATCTGCTGCCTTCTGCTAGAGCAGCAGAACGTAGCCTCCCTCGGTTTCCACTCCTCATCTCCAGTGCTGACAAGACAGTTTGGGGGAGGGGGGTCACTGAGTCATAGACATTGGCCCTAGGATGATCTAAATCCCCTTGGAGGTGAACTAAGCCCGAAAAGAAGAGGGCTTAGAGCCACCCAAGCATGGCTCAGCGTGCAATGGAGTCTGTGTGGGATTAACACCCAAGTCCCCTGACTCCCAACCAGCTCCCTTTCTGCTCAGCCCAAGCCCCCCATATAAGGGCAAACAGCACGGCTGGCCCGGGAGCCTGTGGTTTAGACTGTCCTGGCACCAAGAGACATGGGTGCTTCTCCCATGGGCTGTAACCATGACCGTAACTGACAATGGTGTGAAGTAGGAAGAGAGTCTCACTCCGGGCACGGCTGGCCCCAGTCCCCAGCCCAGCACCGCAGCTCCCTATGCAGGGGTGTGCCCACTGCTGCTGCTCTTAGAGGGTCTAGAGGACCTGTTTCCCTCCTGAGCCAGCTCCCACCACTGAGGCCCATAGCTCTGTGGAGAGAATGGGTTCCCTTAGACTACCGGCCAGAGACTGCACACCCCCCTCCAGGTGCATGCCCATCAGTGTGCACACAAAGGCTTGGTCAGGGCCCTCAGAAGACCTGCACTCTGCTCCCCGCAATGCCCTTAACTTGCAGGGTGACCTTCATTTTCTGATTTGTAAAAGAGAATTGGAGCAACTAATCTCGGCGTGGAGCCTTCATTTATTTGCTCCCCCTCCCTCACACATCTTCTCTGAGGCAGGCCTTGTTTTGGGTGCAGGTGTGACCGAGGACACCAAGATAAAGGCCTGTCCCCAGAAGGTTCTAGACTAGTGTGAAAAGAAAAAGCAAACAGGGCTCTCGTGGGAAGGCCTTGGTCTTCCCAGGACAAAGTCCTATTGGGAGTCCCAGTTTGGACACCAACTAACCAGGTGGCCTTGGGAGAAGGGATTTCAGCTCTCTGGGGAGCCAGCTCCTTTCTGCCAACTGGAGCTTCTAGCATATCTTCGCAGGGTGGAGGGAAGAGGAGTGCGGCGCACGCAGGGCCCCCGAAGGCCCCGTTCCACAACTCCCACTCCACACAGTGCTTGTGTCATTGACTTTGTGATTTTGTCATTCCTGTGGTGGGCCAGGTTCACCTCCCTTCGCTGGTTTCCCCGGAAGGCCAGAAAGATCTAGCTAGAGTGCAGAAGGAAGAAGAGAAGCGAGGGAAGCCGGAGGAGGACGCTCCCACCTCCAAACGAGGGGAGCCAGCGAGGATCAAAATCTTCGAAGGAGGGTAAGAATCGTATCTGGTTGGCAGTGTTTGGTTCTGCTTCCTGTGGAGGCAGAGGCGGGACCATCCGTGGTGAGAGGCGGTGAGTGTCTCCCCAGGCCGCGCTGCGCCCATGGGCGCTTTCCAGCAGCCGCCACCTTCGTGGGACTCGCTGGCCGTCTCTGGTCCCCAACGCCGGGCTCTCTGGCGGGGGATGGGAGCCGGCTGTGTGCCGAGGACTGGAGCAATCTGGGTCTTCCTCCAGCCCCTTCTTTCTTCAGATGTCAACTGCGTTTCTAGTCGCTGCACTGGGGCTGACAGCGCGCCGCCTAGGTCCGTGTCCCGACTGCCATCTACCTTGTGCATGTTCCCCCAGATCACTCTGTCCTGTGCAAACAGCCACCTCGGCATGTCCACTGTCCCACAGGGGACTCAGGCTCTGCCCACATGCTGTTCGCCGGGCTGATCACAAAGGCACTGCTCACTCCAACTGTCTACACCGGTCTCCATTCAGACTGGTCGGGGCCCGGGACTCATTGGTTGGTAAATATTTGGAATATCGTCGCTGGTTTTTTTACCCTTGGTGCGTATCTTTGGAAACCCAACGATCTAAGCATCTCACAACTCACACTGTGGGGCCCTCTGGGCTTCGGAAGGGTGCCTTGTTGTGGACTTGCTTTGTGGAAGTTTTGTGCCAGCTGTGTTCTGTGTGACCACGTGTTTGCTCCCAGGGATGTGGTGTCTGTCTCAGGGTCCTGTGTCTGTGTCCCCAGTGTGATCAACGCAGCCCTCGTCCCACCCAGTCCCAAGGGACGATAGCACTACCTGCCAAGGCGGAGAGTCCTCACGAGCGTGAGCACCTACAAACGGGGGGTGTCACTGGGGACCTGCCAATCCCCAGCACCTGCGGGTGCCTAACTCTCCAAATCAAAGTGGGAGGTGCCGGATTCCTCTGTTGGTTGGGGAGAGCAGAGATGGCCAAGCTCCCCAAGGCCACCGGAGGGCATCTTCTGGTGGCAATGAGGAACAGGGGCTGTCGGGAGAGGGGGTGTTTGGAAACAAAATTGGAGGAGTTGGGTTGTCGCAACTGGGGGTCAATGGAAGGGGTCAAGGATGGCCAAAAAAAAAAAAAAAATGCAATGGTAGAGTTTTCTCTCCCTAGAGAGAAACCCGTCTAGAGTTCCAGTAGCGGCTCCATTGAGAAATAGTAGCCCAAAGGGGTGGTTTTTTTTTGTTTGTCTTGGTTTTGTGGGGGGTTGGTACAAAATGGTGGTCTTATTAAAGCATAAAGGACCTGTGGGCAGAAAGAGCAGCTGCCCCGGTTTTGTGAGGTGTGGCTGATTACATATTTGGAAGTTGGGGGAGGTAAAGAAGAAGGAGGTTTCAAAAGGATTTTTATATATTTTTTTAATTTTATTTTATTTTTTCAGTGTTCCAAGATTTCATTGTTTATGCACCACACCCAGTGTTCCATGCAATACTTGCCCACCTTAATACCCACCACCAGGCTCACCCAGCCCCCCACCCCCCTTCCCTCCAAAACCCTCAGTTTGTTTCTCAGAGTCCACAGTCTCTCATGGTTCGTCTCAAATCCAAGAGTTTTTCAAAATACTAAGCCTCTTTCCAACTGAGGGCAGACCGGCTTTGTCCCTGCTATTTGAATAGAGCGCCCTCTTGTGTCTCTGTGTCTCATATCACTGGGTACCGAAGAGGCCCCCTAAGACTTCATTCATCCTAGGACTGATGCATCTGGTCACAATGACTTGCCTTCTCGCCTCTGGCTTCAAGAACTGTCTGTGAGACGCTGAGGGGATGCTGAGGGATAGCTGCTGTGCACCAAGAGGTTTGCTTCTTCCCTGAGAAGCAGCAGCCTCCAGACTGGAGATGGGGGTCCCCAAGGTGGCTCCCTGCTGCCCTCATTTCCCTGGGAAGCCCGAGCTCAGGAAGGGCAGCTGGCAGGAACCTCTCCCCTTTCCAGTCACTTCACCTGGAGTCTCTGCCTTCATCTGAAATGTGAGAGGTTACCCCTGAGTCCCCTTCTCTTCCTACAGCCTGGGCCTTGGGACCCCCCTCCCCCCACTGTCCCATCCAGGGTGCCACTTAGTCCCACCTGCTCTGTTCCAGGATCTCCCTCCCTTTCCAGGCTCACCCTCCCTACCTCTCCCTCTTAGCTTTCTCCTGCTCAAACTAGCCGTCAAGTCTCCAGCTCTGTTTCCTCATCCGTAAGAGGGTAAAGGACATGATTTATGGGTTGAGCAGGAGGTCCTGTGTTCCCCCACGTTAAGGGTCGTGGTTCAGGATACTGACAAATGGGCATCAGAGCATGTTGTCACTGCTGGAGCCACCTCGTGTGTCCCCCTCCCTCTGGGATGACCTGGCTTGGTTCTGCGGACTGTGAGACATGGCTTCCTCATGCTCACTCGCCATGTCCAGCTGGGGCAGTTTGGGGTCACATGGTGTCACCCATCAGATTCTTTTCTCCTGCAGCCCAGCTGTCCCATCGAGGCCCCCACTGTGCCTCCCACCCCCAGCTTCTGGCGATCCCTCTCCATTCATGGTTCTCTGAGGGCTGCTCTCTGCCCCCAGGAATGTTTGGAAATTTGGGGGGCATGTTCTAGATTGCCGTGTAATGGGGGGACACCTCCAGCATTTCATGGATGGGGCCAAGGATGCGACCATCCATTCTACCAGCCATGAGACCCCTTGTCCCCTTCAATCTGCCGAGGGTGTCCCCCCACCCAGAAACTAACTGTATCCTTCAAGTACCTCCATCTGAGGCCACTTGTCTTCGACTGGTTTCTCCCTTTTTTCTTTCTTTTTCTACTTCTTTCCTTTCTTTCTTTTTTTTTTTTTTTTTTTTTTAAACACAGCAAGCATTGCTATTCCTCAAGGACCTGTTTGATAAGGGTCTGTGGTGGGCTTCTGTCCTTAGGGGTCACTCAGAGACCGGGTGATGGAGACTGAGAGAGGAAGGTGAGAAATAGTCAGCTGTGCACTGGCCCTTACAACTTCCCAGAAGCTTCTATTCCCGTGATTGGCCAGGGCGAGCCCCCTGTGGCCTCACCTGCTTCGGGGAGAATGGGGGGAGCACTCCCGTGCACATGGGGGACCCCAGAGATATTCAGTCAACAGTGCTAATGACTTCAGTGGGTCTCACATCTGTCTGCACCTTGTTTTTCCTCCACAGCGTTGTTGAAATGTATCCTTGTTGATTGACGTAGATTGAATTTGTAGCCAAAAGTCGAAAAGCCAGACACAAAGAGGGAATGTCATGAGTCCCATGCTCATGAGTCTTTTTATCACTAGTCAAACTACTCGCTGGTCTCCCTACCCTTTGTCTTTGACCTCCAACCTAGCAATCGATCAATTCATCAGTCCATCCAGGAGGACCGATTTATTCAATGCTTTCTGGGTGCCTGTGCCCGAAGATACCAAGAGCCAAGGGGGTAAACCATGGTTCTGTGCTCCAGGTGCTGGGAGACTGGTTCGGGTGGCAACAAGGGCTGGGTGCTGATGTGTGGACTGCTAATGTCGAGATGCTCCCAGCATGCGGGAACCTCTGGGGCTGGACAGCCAGAAAGGGCTTCCTGGACAGAGTGGAGATAGGCCTGGGAAGGTGGAGGAGATGGGGACGGGTGGAGAGGGAAGGTAGCTGGGTCAGCAGTCTGGGTGTAATGGTGACTCGTGTACCTGGTCAGTTGGACTGATTTCTTTTGACCTTGAGTTTTCTCCCTTGTCAGCATCATCTCTCTCTTCTTCAAACCTTGTCACTGCATGAGCAACACCGAATCTGGGTCTCCAGATAGACCCTCACTCCTGAACTGTATACCCTTGCTTCTGATGCCTCCTGGGCCCCTCAACTTCAGCATGTGCTAACCAGACCACCAAGAGAATCTTCTGCATCCGGATCTCAGATGATGTACCCACACATTGACACTCAAAACCTTAGTATCATCTTGGGCACCTTTTCCCCTGACCGCCCCCCCCCAGACTTCTAGTTAGTCCCCAAATTCTGGTGTCCACATGAAGTGGTTCATAACTCAGCTGTGGTCTCTGGCCCCCCCTCTCTCCAGACTCCCATGTAGGTGCCATTGAGTGTCTGATCAGAGTTCTGCCTATGTCACACTTGGGCCCCGGGGCCTTCTATGGCTGCCTTATCTACAGAGTGGACCCCCAGTCTGACCTGCCCCTGTTGTAGTTCCCCCTCTGGGCCTGCTGAGTTCTGCCCACTGCCAAGTCCTATCCAGCCTCCAGACTACTCAACCCTCTCTTTTAACTAACCTCCCAGGTCCCACCATGGATAAAACTCCGTGGTTCTTTGTGTTACTTCTAGAATAACCATGGCACTGAAATTCATTCCAGGACCCCTCTTCACTTGGGTCCTAGGGCCTTGCTTTGTACACACTATGCATTGGTTCCTATTTGTTGCCTTGATTTCCTGGCACACAGCCCCCTCCCTTCGCTCTGCATCACTTCCACACCCGAACAAAGCTTGCTTTTTCCAGACGGCCTCTGGGAGTGCCCATCAGGAATGTGTTGGCTCTCTCATCCAGCACCTATGCATTTGCCTGGGTTGTTTTAGAAGGCCTCCTTTGTTAGGGAATGTTGTTTTCACTCATACAAAGTTATATTGTTCATTGAGGGTAATGCTTATATTGTCCTAACTCAAGTTCACTCGTTGCAAGGAAAGCTGGGAGCTTAGCCCCAAGGGCTGGTGTGAAAGAAGGAGAGACTGGGATCAGTAAGGACTACCCAGCTGCTGAAGGTGGTCATCCGAGCTTTGAGGGATGGGGAGCTTGGTGCTTCGGTCCAAAGGGAACGATGAATCAGACATAAGAGCCAGAAAGGCCAGGCCCGGCAAGGGTGGGGATGTTCCGAAAGGTGACCACGGCCAGGGAGTAAGGGATTGGGGAGGGACTGGTGTTTAGAGGGCCAGCCCAGCCTCAACTGAAACCCAGGGCAGAGAAGGGAAGCCCCGTTGTGGGTGGGCCAGGGAGGGTGGGTAAGGTGACTCAGGGACACGGGGCTGCCCCGGGGTTGCCCCTGAGCCCTTCAGGCCTTTAGCAGGACTCCATCGCAGACCCTGCCGACTGCATCACCCAGCAGCCCGGCTGAAAGAAGAGCAGCTGGGCCCCCCGTCAGAGGGTGCTGGGTCCCATCTCTTCCCGCCTTCCCTGATATTCCCCAATGTGTCACTGCAGCCATCGCCTCTCTCCTGGCCCATTCAGTTCGGTGTATCCAAACTTGAAGTTTCCTACCTTAAAAGCACACCTTTGATTGAACGGCCTGTATCGCCAGATTTTTCTGATGCCCAGAAGGAGTGAACCATGCTTGCTCCCCTCCGTGTCTTTCCTCCCGTTCTCTCTCAGCCCATTCCAGGTGCGCCTTTGGGCTCATCACCGCCTCAGAACTACTCTCCTGAGGGTCAACCGCACCCTCTACCCCGAGGAATTCTGTGGTCCGTTCTCACTTCTGTTCTTCCCCGACCTGCCAGCAGCATTTGGCACCATTGATCCCTCCTTCTTCCCCCTTCCTTGAAACCCTTCATCCATTGGTTTCCACGGCGCCATATTTCTCGATCTTCTTCCTTTGCCAGTGGCACTTTCTCATCATCTTTGGTGATTTCCCATCATCTCCTGATTTCTAAATATTAGGGTTCCTCGGGCTCAGTCTCCGTTATCCTCCTTTCTACTGTCTAAAAATCCCAAGGTGACTCGCTATGCTGTCTGCAGGCTGATGACTCCCAGACACGTACGTCCAGTCGGACTTCTCCCCAGGGTTTCGTGTCGGGTCTCCAGCCACCTGTGTAACGTCCACTGGCGTGTTCAGTGGACACATCCTCAGAGCAACACACACAAATGCTAAGAACCACAGTGACTCATCAGGTTCTTGGGACAGTCATTAAAGAATTTATTTTAAAAGTTGACTTAATTCAATATTGCCCCATTGGAGGGAGATAGATTTTTAAGAGATGTGCTGTTCTAGCTCATGTCTTTTCATTTCTCCTAGCTGAATTTATTTTATTCAAGCCTAAGAGCTCATGCAGTATTATGGTGCACCTATATTTCCATATTTTTAAAGTGTATGTGTGTGTTTGTGTGTGTTTATACAATAGTCGCTTGAAGAGAATAGTTTTCATTTTTTTTAATTTAAAGGTAATTTTCAGAATTTTCAATAATTTTCAGTAATTTTTCGGAAACCCATTTCTTCTTGGACTTTGAGACCTACTAGTGTATCATTATTTTTCATCCCGAATTTCCAAATTTCTGCTTTGCCTAGCCCCTCCTCCCTGGGAACTCCTGATGAAGGACGATGTTGGATTTTGTCTTTAGTAATATTTGTTTTCTCTGTAATATGTTTTGAGGAGCACATTGATAAAATTACTAATCACGTAGTGGTAAGTTGGAGCTCTGGGGATCGATGTAAGTGATAAACTCATCAGGTCCACCACTCTGAAAATCCATACCAGAACAAAAAAGAAAAAGCCCCTGCTCAGGAGCTGGTAACGTACAGGGTGTGCCGTGTCACACGGGCGGAGAAACGGGGTGCCTCACCACACACTCGCTCAATGTCCTTTTGAACGTCTTGTAAGTGGCCAGAGGGGAAAGAAGCATCCTTTGCAAGAGAGAAACAAAGCCGCTTGTTCACACACTGCACAGGCAGCTTTATTTTTCCAGGTGTTCAGGCCCCAGACTTCTGTGTCTCATGTCCATTCGCAGATTTTGTCAGCTCAACCCTTGAAACCATGCCCAGAAACTGCCTGTTTGTTTCTCACCTCCTGGGGCAAACCACTGCCATCTCTCACAGTGTCTTCCTATAATCTCCTGCATGCCCCCCTTTCCCACCACAGTGTATTCTCAACCTGGCCACCACGGGGATCCTGTTTCGTATCAACAGACCCTGTCACTGCTGTCCTGTACCCTCCACAGCCCTCAAGAGACCTTTGTGTGTGGACTTCAGCTCCTCCCCGGCCACAGGCTGCCACTCTACCCGTGTCCCCTATGCTCCGGCCAGTGGCCTCTTCTTTGTCAAACAAGCTTCTGCCTCAGGGCCTTTGCACTTACTATTCCCTATTCCTGGAGCACTTTCTCCAGGAGTCCCATGGTTCTCTCACTTCTTTTAGTTATTCTTCAGTAAAGCATTCTCAGACTACCTACTTTCCTGTGCCCTTTCCTGACATTTCTTATTCCCCTTCCCTGTTTTATTTTTTTTTCCACGTATCTACTAGATTGCTTCTATTTCCTCCACCAGAATGTAAGCTCTGCATGAAAGCAGGAATTGTCTTTTGGTCATTGTGGTATCCCTGATGCTGAGCAAAGTGTCTGGCACATAGGCAGTGCTAAAGAGTGTTTATTAAATGACCATCCCTCCAGCATGGTCAGGAGACTGTAGGTGAGGGACAAGTCCCTGGACTCAGCAGCTCTTAGAACCTGTGAGCAGGATCGAGGCTCTGGGTCTCACAAAGGAACAAGGACAAGAGCCAGGACTGAACCAGGCTGGACACTTGGAGTCAGGCTTGATCTGGGGAGGGTAAAGTCAGATGGTCTCAGTGATGGGGCTGGCATCTGGGGTTGGCAGCCAAGGTCATTTGCATGTTGACATTTCCTGCAAGTGTTCGTGGTCAAAATGAAACATGTGATGCTGAGAAGGGCTGGCTTGTGGGCTGCCAGCTCCCAGACTGAACCAACCCCTTATGTCCTAGGGGCCAGAGAGAAGTGGTCCCAGGCGCCCTGCTCTGGAAGGAAGGTGACCTGGACTTTGGGAGGGGATAGGGGTGGGGCATGGAAAGGCAGGATGCAGCAGAGTCCACATGCAGTATCCTGTGGCTGAGATGGGGATGTAACTATCGGACTTCCGGTGAATTGAGTGTGGAGGGTGAGAAAGGGAAACTTGGAATCAAGAATGACCGCCCCACTTCAGGCTCAGGTGACAGTGGGTGGGTGACAGTGTCATTTACTGAGCTGCACAGGGAGGGGAGAAAAGAGCCAGAAGGAGGTTTGTGGAAGGGGAAATCCCAACTTGGTGGACATGTTGACTTTGAGATGCTGGGTCGTGACAGGTGAGCCTGGCATTCAGAGGTCAGGTCCGAGCTGGAAATACACCCTGGGATATGTGTTTGTCAATGCTACTTAGGGGATGGGTCTGGAAAGGGTCACCTGGGGAGACAGAATGAGAGAAAAGAAAAGGATATTAGGACCCAGCCCGGGATCCACCAGCAGTTAGAGGCTGGTAGAGACAAAGCTGCAAAGAGTTTGAGAAGGAAAAGCCAGAGGAGTAGGAGGACACCCAGCAGAGTGAGAAGTCCTAGAAGTCAAGGGCAGAGGGCGTTCAGGGAGGGAATGGTCATCTGTGCTGAGTGCTGCTCAGAGGCCCAGGAAGGCGGGGACAGGCAATGTCCATGAGATGTGACCACGAGGGGGTCACTGGTGGCCTGGATGGGAGCTGTTTGGGTCAAGGCAGAATCCCAATGGCATGCGCTGAGATGAGGAGTGGAGGCATCCAAGAGGCTGGCTGTGGAGGGAAGCAGAGAAATGAAGGGAGTGGGGACTGGAGAGAGTGGAAAGTGGAGCACATGGGTGTTTAAACTGAAGGACCCTGGGGCTGCTAGACATGACGTCTAGCAAGGCACAAAGTACAGGAGCAGGACTCTAGAGAAGGTTCGAGGGGCGGGGGCCAAAGCAGAGTTAAGAAGAGAGCACTTCTTCTGGAGCGGCAAGAGGAAAGATGCTGGCTGCCAGGAGAGCAGGTTGATGGTTTGGACTGGGAAGCCGGGAGGGTTCTCTCAGACCCAGTCCAGGTTCTGGGTCTTGGCCAATGATAGATTTGCAAATGGCTATTTTGAAAACTAGGGCAGGACATTTCTGTTCCCAGGAAACCACTTAGATTCTTGGGAAGGTTATCCCTTTGGGAAGGTTATCCGCTCAAATAAGAATACAGGCATACCTCGTTTTACCGGGTTTCGCTCTACTGGGCCTTGCAGATCAGTGCCTTTTTTTTTTTTTTTAAAGATTTTATTTATTTATTTGGCAGACAGAGATCACAAGTAGGCAGAGAGAGGAGGAAGTAGGCTCCCTGCTGAGTGGAGAGCCCGATGCGGGGCTCGATCCCAGGACCTGGGATCATGACCCGAGCTGAAGGCAGAGGCCTTAACCCACTGAGCCACCCAGGCGCCCCCAGATCAGTGCCTTTTGATCAAAGAGAGGTTCGAGACTTTAGTGGAGGAAGTACCCACAGGTGTGGTGGGAGGCGCAGGGGAACCAGACTTCCAGGTGGAACCTGGATCGTTGCCATCTCATGATCAAACCCGAACGGATGAGGAAGTTGCTGCGTTGGGTGAACGGAGAAAGTGGCTCCTTGAGATCAAAATCTCCTGCCGGTGAAGATGCTGTGCAGATTGAGGAAATGATAACAACAGATTTAGGACACTCCATACACCGCAGGGATAAAGCAGCGGTAGAGTCTGAGGGGATCAATTCCAGTTTGGAAAGAAGCTCTCCGGTGGGCAAAATGCTATCCAACGGCGTCACTCGTGCTTCAGGGAGATCATTCATGAAAGGCAGAGTCAACTGATGCAGCAGATTTCATTCTTGTCTTATTTTAAGAAGTTGCCTCAGCCACCCCAGGACCCACCACCCTGATGAGTCAGCAGCCACCAGCAATGGGGCCAGACCCTCCACTGGCGAAAAGATCATGACTCACTGAAAGCTCAGATGAAGGTTAGCATTTCTTTAGCAATAAAATATTTTTAAATTAAGGCATGTGCACCATTTAGACATAATGCTGTTATACACTTATTAGCCTACGTATAGCACCAGATAAACGTGACTCTTGTGTTCACTGGGAAACAAACAAACAACAAAAAAAGGTCCATCCGTCTTGCTTTATTTCGAGGTCTGGAAGTGAACCCGTGGTATTTCCGAGGTGGGCCCGGATCAGATGTCAGTCTAGTGAGGTCGGCTCTCAGTACTGGCCTGACATCCTTCTCCTGAGGACGAAGGACTTCCCAGGGAACGCTCAAGTCCAGGCATGGGAGAGAGCAGATTATGTCACTACGAAACCCAAGTCCCGGACAGCAAAAAAAGACAGCGTGAAAGCAAAATGGAAATGAGGAAAGACGTATTGATCATGGGGCAGACTGAGTGTCTGCGTGGGCTGGGACCAGAGTCCCTGGAGCCCTGAGCACGGTCGGAGAAGACCTAAATGCATCCTATTAAAATTTAAAGGAGAATCCATTTCTCAAGCAGACGCTGCCCCCTGGGTTCCAGTAGGGAATCTAAGGAGGCATGGGGCTCAGCCCGGGTGTAGGGGCTACAGTGCAGGAAGTGGGGTGCTCACCCCAACCCACTGTGGCCCCTGAGTGCTGAGGACTCCATCCGCTTGGGTCTGGACGGTGTGTGTCTGAGTCCTGGACTCTTGCGTCTGGGGGAATCCAGCCCAGCGCCTAGGAGGAGGCCAGCTTCTTCCTCTCTCCTGCGGGAGCAGTGGCCTCTCAGGGATACAGTGACCTGCGCACACTCTCTTTCATTTTTTCTGGTTTTAATTTTATCAAAGTTGCACAGGCATAGAGTTTAAAGAATGAATTATTTTCATAAATTGCATTATGGAAAAGAGCAGTACCCTTCCTCTTTGTTCACCCTTCTGTCTCTAACAAACGGGCCCAAGTTGCTACCACAGTAGCATTTCGGCATTAACTAGCAAACCAAGAGCCTCTCCACATGCCCCCCAATGCCCCCCGTTTCCCCAGCCTCTCACAAGAGTGCCACACACATAATTCACAACCAAGTCATGTAATGACCCATGGCTCCTTTTTCCTTCCTGCACGACTTCTCTGTTTTCTCTTTGGATAAAAGTGGGTGCGTGTGTTCCCTTATTTTTCCATATATTTATTACTAATTCAGCCCTTAAATTCTCACCTCACTGAAACCCCTTCCAGACATTCGGCTGCACAGGCTACTGTGAAAACTCCACGGTACCCACGCGGGCCCTTCCCGTGTCACCCAGCGGCTCCCTCTGCCCCGTACCAGCTGCCACCCCGGGGTCCCCCTTCACGCCCCGCGCCCAGAGAGTCTCTTCCTCCTGTATCAGATCTCCTCTCTCCGCAAACTTACTTTTCCCTTTTCCTCCTCTGCTTCCTCATTTTCACAGAGACCATCCTTCAGCAGGGTCTTCTAGAGAAAGGGTCTCTGATGAGTGGGGTTTTTTGGCACTTGATGGGACTCAGGGTGTTGGAAAGTCTTTATTCTGTTTCTAGGTTGCTCAACGGGTAGAATTTCAGGTTGGAAATAACGTTCCTTCCGAGTTCTAAAGGCGTCGCTGCCCTGTCCTCGAGCCTCTGGTTGCTGGCAAGAGTTCCATATCCCTTCTGGTCCCTGTGCCTTCCCTTCACACTCAGAGCCGGGAAGTGTCGCAGGTGTGGCTCCCAGCATGGGGCCGTCCTCTGAGGTGGTGACTCTTCAGTCTGACAACTCAAGGACTTGGGCTTAACAAAATGGTCCTGTGCTGTTTCCTCGATGACTCCTCCCTTCTCTCTGGATGGGCTGGGATTCAGGGCTGGGACCTCCTGGCTTGTTTCTCCGATTTTCATACTTCTCTGTCAGATTTCCCGTCTTTTCGTATTTTTGCACTACTCTCTGGGTACTTCTCTCCATTTTGCCTTCCAGCCATTTTGTTCCTCTCTGCCGTTGCATCTTTAATTATCAGAAGTTCCTTTTATTCCCTGGAGGTCTCTTTTAAATAGTATCCTTATAGATCCCCATACCTTCTTTTATCTCTCAGAGGCTGTTAATGTTCGTCGTTTTGGGTTTTAGCTTTCTTTTCTACCTGGTTTCTGTCCCCTTCAGGTTCCCTTTGGTCCATATGTTTGTCCCTTTTCTCAGGTGTCCGGTGACCTCTGGCGTCTTTGCTTGTGTAAGAAGGAGGCTCACAGGTGGGCGGCAGCTCTGGGTCTGAGGGGGGCTCATCGACGGCACACATCCTGGTCGCTGCCCATCCAGGCCCTATTGCACAGTGACAGCGCCTTTGGGGCTTTCTGCTTGGAAAGAACCACCATGAAGATTCCAATTTCCTGAATGAAGGTGTAGAGTTTCTATTTTGTGGACCACAAAATGGAAAAAGGTGGGAGGTAGAGAGGAGAGGCGCCCTTTATCCCCTCATTTATTCGTGGTGCCCTTGCCTGTCCTCAGCTGGCCTGATGCCCTCCTCAAAGGCCTCCCATTTCATCCTTTGTAGAGAAACTTCCAGACTTTCTCTGGGTTGGAGGAGAGGTGGTCTCCTGGCTACTGAAGTTGAGAAAGGGATAGGGATCTAAAAGCAATCATCCTGAGGGGCACTTGGCTGGCTCACATGGTGGAACTTGTGACTCTCGATCTCAGGATGTTAAGTTCCAGCCCC
The DNA here is from genome assembly GCF_963455335.1 of Martes martes. Taxonomy (NCBI): domain Eukaryota; kingdom Metazoa; phylum Chordata; class Mammalia; order Carnivora; family Mustelidae; genus Martes; species Martes martes. The sequence goes on from NC_137891.1 coordinate 159,670,261, forward strand.
ACATTGGGTGTAGAGATTACCTTTAAAATTTTAAAAATAAGGGTGCTTGGGTGGCTCAGTCAGTTAAGAATCTGGCCTCAGCTCAGATCATGTTCTTGGGTTCTCTGCTCAGTGGAGGGTCTTCTCCCTCTCCCTCTGCCTCTCACCCCTGCTTGTGCATTCACTCTCTCTCTCTCTCTCTCAAATAAATAAAATCTTTTTAAAAATTAAAAATAAATAAAAAATAAAAGCAGTTACCCTGGGGTGCCTGGCTCTTGATCTCAGGTTTGTGAGTGTCAGTCCTATGTTTGGGATAGAGTTCACTTAAGAATCAATCAGTCATTCATCAGCTTCTGTCACCCTTCATCCTTGTCCCTGCTCTAAAAATAAAACAAATAAGTAAATAAAATCAGCCTCCTTCTCTTGGTTCCCCCCACTCTCGTCTCTAGAGTCCTTGAGAGCGTCTGTGGTATAAGGTGGGATGGTTCCCATATTTCCCTACTGTCAATGCAGGATCCCATTTCCTTGAGGCTGCAAAAGGTCTTTTCCACCCATTCATTTCTTCCCAGCTTCTGTGAGCTTATTGCCAGTGTCCTGCCTTTCTCTTCTCTGTAGGTTTATGATACCAAAGGAAAAGAATAAAAGAGAAAGGGGGGGGGAAAGAGAGGGGGGTAGAGCAAGGGTGGAGAGAGGTAGGGAGGCAGAAAAGCAGAGAGAAGAAGGACCGCTTTCCCCATCATCTTTAATAACAGACTACTAGTAGGGTTGTTTTTAAATTTGTTTTAGCCACGAAAGTCATTCTTCTGAAGAACCCCAGGGAAAGCCACCCTGTCAGGCTCCCCCATAGGCCCTGGGAGCCCCATGGCGCCTCCCTAAACTTCTAGGAGTCAGAGGAGCACAGGGCAAAGTGCCAGTTCCAGAAAGTCCAGAAGGTCTTTGGGCTCTGGACTGAGACGGAATCAGATTCCAGCCCCACCTCCAGCAATTACTGGCCAGTCCCTAAAAATAGGGTCTGAAGTATCTACTTCACAGGCTGCTTGTGAGAAAGGAATGGCGAGATGGTGCGGGCCACGCACTGCTGGCCTGGCATACAGGAAGTGCCCACAAAGGCTCCACTTCCTTCCTTGCTTCCTTCCTTCTTCTTTGTTCTTTCCTTCCTCCTGTCTTCCTCTCTTTCTTCCCACCTTCCCACCCCCAGCGTGACTCTATTCTTCTCCGGGCTAAGGTGTTCTTTTTGCCTGGTCAGGGAAGCTGTCGAGGGCTCTAAGTCAGGGTGTCTCTGTGGGCCCGGCCGCATGAGGACCACACGTGACAAGGGGAGAGTTGGAGGTCAGCTCCAGGTCCGTGACTGGTAGATCCTGGGACAGTGAAAATGACACCTGGGCTGTGGGGCAGAGGGAGTGTATGACACTGGCGTGGAGCAGGCTGGATTTTATTAGCTGCAAATCACAGGAAACGCTGGCCTTTTCCACCTTGGGTGTTGTTGGAAACGAGGCCCCGACAGGGAAGGAGGTAGCATGGTGGGAGCCCAGCCATGGCAAGTTTGAGTAAGTGTGTCCCCTCTCTGGATCTCAGCTCCCTCCTTGGTAATTGGAGGATGTGAGAGAGGGCTCGAGTCTTGGAGTCTGGGCTGGTGTCTGAGTGTGGACGGATGCCGCTGACTCTGAGATCCCGGACGGTGCCCTGTGCTCTCTATGAACCCCGGTTCTTATCCATAGAACGAGTGTTTGCTGCTCGGCCTGGGTGAATGATCTCTGGCGATCATGATGTGACACGTGGGAACTTTCCAGCGCTTGTCAGAGCATGAGCTCATTCGGCTCCGTACTGGATCCTGGGAAGAGCTGTTGCTCAGATACAGTCTTCAGGGAAAAGCCTGGGCGGGGGAGCTCTGCAGGCTATTGTGAGCTCTTGTCCCTCCCTCAGGAGAAGCTGGCCTTTTCTAGCTGTCAGAGAATCGAAGCCAAGCTCATCCGCAGGGTGCCCCTTCTTGGGCAGGAGCCTCTGGCCAAATGCCCCAGCCTGAGATGAGACATCTGTCGGGGAGAATTTCTTTTGGAGCCCAGAGCCGGGTGCTGGGGATCGCTTGCCTGAGCACATATAGGTAAAGGGACAAGGAAGGCAATTGGGAGGCTCAGTCTCTAGGGTTCTCTGGCCCCACCGCTTAGAAAAATGAGAAGGGAGCTGCTCTTTCTTCATGGTGCGGGGTCTCTTGAAGGCAGGGTCCCAGTTACGTGTCTCCCCCTCCTTGCCATCCCCAGAGTGGAGGTCCAGCCCCAGGAGACACCGATGCCTCCCACCATACCTTGCTGCCATGCGTCTGCCCGCCTCACTCTCTGGGGCTCCTGGGGTGTCTTTCTCCACTCTGGAGGTGGAGAGCCCTCTCAGGGCTGTCATAGGCATCCGATACAATCAGACACATGAAACCCCCCACCCCAGCCCATTGCCAAGCAGAGGGAGTGGGGGGCATCCTTCACTCCCTGCATGCCGCGCTGAGCACCCGTCTCGTTCTGGCAGTAGACCACAGTGACGAGAGCATGACTTTGACACCAGCCAGACCTGGGTTCAAATCCTGGCTCTGTCACTGATTAGAAAGGCATCCCCTCTCCCGTGGCTCCGCCCTCTCAGCTGGAAAGTGAGAATCCTAATGGTCCTGATTTATCAAAGTTGTTGAGAATAAAAGGAAACAATGCTTGTAAGTACCTGGCACAGCGCCTGGCACGCAGAAAGTTGACCTCTTATTCTGTCATGAATTATCAATATTTACTTATATGATTGCCTCTTGAAGTAAAGGGTCAATTCCTGGTGTCTCCTGCCTTTTACAAGCACTTTGCGGTAAAGAGGACAGAAGCCAAATGGCCCGCTTGGGAATCCTGGATCTATCAAGGTCCTCTTCTGATGTGAAGCAAGGTAGCTCACGCCTCTGTGCCTCAGTTTCCCCGTCTGTAAGGTGGAAATGGTAACACTAATTCCATCTCAAAGGATTTACGTGGATTAACTAAGATACTCCCTGTGAAGAATGTCCAGTGCTCAGTGCATAATAAGTACTCAGTGAAAGTCTATTATTACTAGTATTACAAAAAGGTCCCCAGAAATCATTTCACCCAAATTCCTCACTTTGCCAATGAGGAAGCTATGGCCCAGGGCGTGTTAATAACAGAAACCCTCTTGCGGACCCCCATTCAAAACATCGCAATGGGAGGAAAGGAGGAAGGATGGTGTGGTACGTGTGTAGGAGGGCAGGAGGGACGCGTGTCATCTTGGTGACAGCAGGGAGACAGCTCTGGTGTGCTACTGAGTTGGAAAACCTCTCAATGCCTTCAGCTTCCATGAAGAGAGATGATCGACCCCAGAGGGTGCCTTTGGTTCTAGAGATAACACAGTGCAGCCGGTTGGGAGGGCCATGACCCCCACAGGTGGAGGAGGGCACTTCCCTCCAGGGGCTGGGCCATGGCTGGAGAGACAGAGCCTGACCTGGCAGGGGTGGCCTGGCATGGCCTTGGATGGAGGAAATATGAATGAAAGAATTCAGGGAGGATGGGATATGGCAACTTGCCCTCCACTGATTCAGGGAGAAAGGGGTTTTATTTTTTTTGTTTTTGTTTTTTCATTTTACTTTTAACTTTTTCGTATGTTTGTCATAGTTTCAAAATAAAAATGTAAAATGAGAAAAGAGAACCAGTTTGGCTCAGAAGAAAGGAGACTGAGGAAGCCGGGAATCAAGGAAAGAGTTGAAAGGGAATGCAGGCTTTCAGGGGCTGTCCGGCAGATTCCCGGACAAGCCAAGGGCATCAGACCAAAGCACAAGGGGGACCTGAACTCCAGGCAGAAGTTTGGGTCCATGCTATGGACAGGTGTCTTCTGTCACCATGGGTGGCCTGCAGACCAAAGAGGGACAGCCCAGCTGGCAGGAGGGTGGAGGGCGGTGTGTCCTGGGGCACAGCAGCCAGCAGAAGACAGATCGGGCCAGAGCGGGGCAGCTGGGTGGGGGGGCATGCCAGGCAGGCAGGCTCCCAGGAACATGGTGGCAACAGACGGAGCAGGACACAGGAGCCAAAACGAGCCTGAGGCAGCCAGGGAGAAGCCAGGCTGTGAGCGAGGCCTTATGACCCGTTGGCAAGTACAACTGGCAGACTGGGGCCAGGCAGGGCTTCCGGGGACAGGAGCCAGGAACAGGGAGGGCATCTCCCCAGGGACAGTGGCAAGGAGTGGAGGCAGCTGGCAGGGTCCAGAGGACCGGGGCGGGGAGGTGGGGGAGGGTTGTTCACAGGCTGTGCTGTTCAGCATGCCAAGGGGTCAGGTAGGAAAGTATGTTTGTGTGATGGGGGCCAGGTTGGATGCAGGCTGATTCAGGGGGAAGGAGAGCCATCCTCCCCCCACCCCGTGGCAAAGAGGAGGAGGCCGGTTCCTGTAGACTTTCAAAACGTCAGCAGATCCAGCAGCTGGGGCACCTCTGATCCGTCTCTCGGAAGTTTCTGGGACTGCTTAGCTTGTGAGCTCAGAAACAGATTCTGGGAACCGTGATTTTCCTGAAGGTTGTAACCCACCGGCGGTGGCACTCTGTGGACTCTGGGTTTCCACCACCGCAGTGAGTGGGGAGCCCTTGCAATGAGGAAGGCAGCTGGGGCCTCGCCTCCCTCCTCTATAATCAACCGTGAGGAGGGAGGAGCCCCTTGGGGCAAGCAGGAGATCCTGGCTGGAATGGGTCTGGAACCAGGGAACCCAGTGTCCCCTAGGGAGCCAGCTGCAAGAGGGGCGGTGACCCAGGAGTTCCCCCCCACCAACCCCGGGGAATGGAAGGAGACAGCCTAGGTGGGACTCAGGCCCAGCTGCAGCCCCTGCCCAGGCCCCAGCAGATGTCTCGGGGTCTGGCTGCAGTAGGAAGAACAGAGCAGTTCCCCGCGGGTGTCCCCACATTGCTCTAGGCTCCCTCCCTCCCCCTTTTTAGGGACCTTCACTGCCCCCCCCCCTACTCTTCTAAAGGGCTTCTGAAGGTCGGCCCTCACCTAGGGCTGGGAGAGGCTGCTGTGACTGTAGGAAGGCTCTCTCTGGGGTCCGGCAGAACAAGGCATGAAGGCTGCTCAAGTCCTCATCAAAGGGGGTGCCCTTGCTCTCAGACAGGACAGCACACTGAAAGCAGCCAGGCTCCCCCAGGCTCCCTGGCACCCCTGGCCCTGGCAGGGGGCGGAGCCTTTCTCTCTAGGACAGGGATGAGATGGGGATCAAGTGCTGGTCTCTGCAGGGAGGCCCAAGGAGGCAGTTGGGGTCCCCACAGGCTCTGTACACAGGCCTGGCTGTCCACCGTGGGGACCCAGGCTGCTCTCCACACCCCAGCTACTGGCTGGACCTAGAGGACATGGTCGCTGTCCTCCTGAAGAATCACGGTGCGGGCGCACCACGCTCAGAACACCGCTTCTAACCTTCCAGGAATTCCTCCCAGGCCATGTCCCCTCCCTGGACTCCTGGGCACTTGGCTCCTGCCAGCTTTGGCCTACCTCATAGCTAGTTCTTCGTGTTCACAGCTCTCTGGGCGAGAGCCTCCCTTGGGCTGTGATGCAAACCATCATGGGGATTTTCGGCCACTTCCGGACAAATGCTCTTTATTTCATCGGCCGTGTTTTATTTTAATGTGTGTTAGAGAGACGACCCACCGTTCCACGACTGTGAGTCCGTAGGGTGAAGCTGTGGCCGGGTAGGCCCTGTAGGCGGTGCTCGGGAGGCCTATCTCTCTGCTTAGAGGCTGGAGAGCCCCAGCTGCGGGGGCCTTAGGACCAGCCCCCAGGAACGTCAAGGTGGGCGTTTACCACACTCACCGTCAAGGTCACTTCCACTGCGTCAGGGCATGGCAGTAAATCGGAGGGAGGCAGCAGGGACTGGAGGGTGGGCCCTCTGCTCTGGGTCCACTTCTACGAGTGCCAGGGAAAATCACTGCGTCTGGAGGGGCTGCACGATTTGGGGCAAGCTGTGAGCCCATCTGTGCCTCGAGATCTGGAGGGTGACAGGCTGTGTCCTGGGCTGAGGTGATCTGGAGGGTGACATGACAGTCTGTGTCCTGGGCTGAGGTGAGGATTAAATACACAGACAATGAGATTAAATAAGGAAACACCCCCGCCCCTCCCCCAAGCTTGGAAGCAGCCTGTTGCCTGGTGGAACAGAGCCTGCTGGGGGGGAGGGGGCAGGGCAGGACAAAGGCAGGATTGGGGAGTCTGGGACCTCAGCCTGGAGCCGGCCCAGCTGGGTTTGAGTCCCCGCTCCGTCCCCTGCTGGCGTGTAACCTCTCTGTGCCTCCCCTTGTCCCCAGCAAAGTGGGAAGAGTCCTAGTGGCGCACTGAGTATCCGCTTGCAGGCCCCTGTCGCTGCATGCCAGCACCTCCAGGATGGCTCGGTACAGGCCGCCATCGAACAGGAGGACAGGGCTGGGCTCTGGAAGCACCTCTGAGGGCTGGCCGAAGTTGACAAAGGCATGGGGGGAGGCGGGGGAGGGAGAACTGTTCCAGATGAAGCAACGGGCAGAGGCCTATGCCTAAGGCTGCAGCAACAGGGGGCCCGGGAGGCCGGAGGGAGGCCGGAAGTGGCAGTGAGCGGGGCTGGTGACCAGAAAGGACAGGATGGGTGGGGAGGGGCCTGGGATCCTGTCACAGGTGTCAGCCATGGGTGGGGAAGATCCTCTGTCCCTTTTCATTCATCACATTTTTGCAGGGGAGAGTGGGGATGAACAAATGGGAATTACTGTAAGTTGTAAACACATCACGTATTCTGAGCTATTTTTAAATCCCCAAAGCTTGGTATTTCTGTGCCTCTACCACACAGTTGGCCCTAAAGCCTGGCTCAGAGTCTTTGCTGGCGCCCCAGTTCCCTCCCAAGCACCACGTCCTCAGTCCCTTCTCCTGGGCCCAGCCGCTGTGCTGCCCATGCTACTCTGCCTCTGTGTCTTTGCTCATGCTGTTCCCTCTGCTTGGAGGGCCCTCTCCCTGTCTTCATCTCCAAATCTTCACAGCTGAGCTGTCCTCCGAGCCCAGGTCAAATACCCCCATTCCAGTCGCCTCCCTGACCTTCCCCAACCCTGCCACTCCCTGCCAGACCCCATCTCTCCTTCCAAACCCCAGGATGTGTTCTCTTACTTTAGCTTGACATTTTTACTTTTGGTTTTCTTCAGACAGACAGATGTTGCCCCTGGTAGACAGCCTTGAAGCCCACAGGCAGGGGCAATCCATTCCATAAAACCCATGTGTGGTTTAAACATGTTAAGTTGAAAAATGTAGGGCCGCCTGGGTGGCTCAGTGGGTTAAGCCTCTGCCTTCAGCTCAGGTCATGATCTCAGGGTCCTGGGATTGAGCCCCGCATTGGGCTCTCTGCTCAACGGGAAGCCTGCTTCCCCCTCTCTGCCTGCCTACCTCTCTGCCTACTTGTGATCTCTCTCTCTGTCAAATAAATAAATACTATATTTAAAAAAAATAAAAGAAAGAAAAATGTAGGCAGTGAGCACAATAAAAATGATCTTTGGGGGGACCCTGTGCCACTTAGGAGCTGTGTGGCTGAGAACACGTCCCTGTGCCTCTCTGAACTCAGTCTCTCCATTTCTGGGACAGGGACAACTACCTGGACTTTCACAGGCCCTTGGGAAACCCGGAGGCTGCTTCAGCCTCTGCCTGCACTCCCAGCGAGTACCCCGTGGGTCTGCAGGAGATGTTAGCGGGGTCTGTTCTCTCTCAGCCGCTTCCAGCTGACTCTGCATCCCCTCTGGGCTTAGTTCAGGCCACAGGGTCACTCGGAAAGGCCCTGCGGGCTGTAAATAGCAGTCGTAAGTGACACTTGGTCCAGGCCGGGCCAGGGCTGCTGGACAGGTGCCCAGGGCTTTCTGGAGACACTGTGTGTTGACTCAGTTCTCTACTGGGCACCGGGCCTAGTGCAGGAAAGTGTGTGGGGAGCGCCGGGTCGCCTGTAATGAGGACACGCCTGGTCACATCAGCCCTGCCGTGGGTCCTGGCTCTGCTGTTGATGTCTGTGCAAGCGACCTTGGGGAAGCCACAGGCCCTCATACACCTGGGGTCAACTTACTTAAAACCTTTCTGAGGGATCTGTTCTCAGAGTGTAGCTAGACCCTCTTGAGGGCTCCTCTTCTGCCTCTGGAACTCTTCTTGGTCAGCACCCGGCCTGCTGAGAAGGTTCCTTGCTCTTCTGCACCCAGGACTGAGCATTCTCCAGCCCTGCGGGGAGCCTCGTTCTCCCACAGCCAGGTGGCACTTTGGCCCCATGCGCCTTCTCCCCGGCAGCCCTCCCTCTGCACGCTTTCGGGTCGGGGGGACCCCAGGTGGCTGACTTCAGCTCTGGGGAACACCTGCTGAGGTGCGGCACACGGTCCCCTGGGCTGAGCCCTGTCCCAACCCCAGTCACCCTCCCGGAGCCCACCCTTCACCATCACCACTTGCAGTAACGACAGCCCAAGTTTGCTGAGGGCCTGTTGTGCCACAGTACAGAATGGAGCACTAAGCTCTCCAAAACTGTCATTCCTGACCCTCGTCACCACCTGCTAAGTCACAGTTACCTATGTAGACACATACACACATGTGTCCAATCTGCAGATGAGAGGCTCAGAGGAGCAAAGGGACTTCTCAACTTAGGTCCTGAGGAGCAGAGCCGGGATTCAAAGCCAGCCCTACCGGCTCCAAATCTGTGTTCTTTCCTCCACACCCCATGCACTAGGGTGCCTGACTCTCGGCCACCTGCATGGCAAGCTCCTGGGGAGACCCTGCGGCTACCCTCACATGTGCCCAGGGTCAGGCCCTGAGTGGACCCCGCCTCAAATGCTTGTGCATGGAGATGCTACTGATGGTGATGCTTCCCCTGGGGCCCATGGTAAGGGCTGGACATCTCCCCCCTTTCCCTCTCTCCTTCCATGCTCTGGAGAACAGTCACCCGATCAGCAGCATCTTCTCCAGCCCTGAGAGCTAGAAGGGTGTGGGGGCCAGAGAGGAGCTTTGGGGATTGGGTGCCCTTCCTCTGCTGCCCACTGGCTGTGTGACCTTGGGCAAGTTACGTTACCTCTCTGATCCTCCACTGCCTTATCTGAAAAGAGGCATGACATTACGCACCTCGCTGATTTCTAGTAAGGGATAGAGGAGCCCCGCAATGACAGTTGTTCAGTCGTTACTATTGTTGCTGTTGTTGTCTCTCCGGAGCAGGAAATGGCTCAATAGTTGTGTTGAGTCCAGTAGCCACAGGCAAAGCTGTCCTCAGCAGCCCCATCAGACTGGAGACTTTCCACTTCACCTTGACCGTAAAGGTGATCTAAGGCTCCCATAGGCAAAGAGGTGCTGCTTCCTACCCCACCGGAAGATAAGTGTCTTCTGAAGCTGTGATCTTTTGAGGGTGAGACTGGGGGTCCCACACTCAGGGTACCTGGCTCCCGGAGAGGAAGGCTGTCAGGCATCTAAGGGCAAGGGATCGAGGCAACTGCCTTGTCTGAGGGACGGTGCTCAGCCAAGTGAGGAACTTTTCCAGGGAGTTAAGAAACTTCTCCATTCCCTTCATTTGCACTCGAGGGTTTCAAAAGAACCAGGTCCCTAGGAGCCTCCACCTCGTTTCATGTGCCGTGGGTCTGCTCTCTCCCGTCCAGCCCCTGGCCACAGTCAGCTTCACCGTGCTGGGGACACACGAAGTGTTCTCTGCTGACTGCCCCACGCACCTTGTCACCTCTGACAATTTCAATTTCATAGAAATGGCATTTCCAGAGGCCGGCTGAGCTGGGGCAGCAGTGCTCGGTGGGATCTTCATGGATGAGCTCTGATCGCCACGGTTCCCACCCTGCCTACCTCTCTGCAGAGTGTCTGTTCTATCTGTCTTGCTAAGAACTGTCCAGAGCGTTGAACTTTTTAACTGAAGGCCAGATGCCATGTGGTCATCAGGCAGGAGGTCGGACTGTCCTTGACCAGGCCATGCCTGCTTCCAGCTGCACTGTGACCCCTCCTTCCCACGCTCCCCTGGCCAGGGCACTAACTGGGCCACCGTGATGGCCTTGGGGTGAAGAGGATGGGCTGGAGAAAGACTCTGTGTCCCCAGTCAAAGCCAGCAAGGTCCCTCCAGCTGGTGGAGTCCTGGTTTGCGGCTTTCAAATGCAAATAACCAAATCCCTTTATTCTTAAACTTGGAATTCCCTTGAAAGCTGTTGCCCACTTTGTGCCCGTATTATCCTGATCGGGTTTCTAACGCTTTGGTTGACTTCACTGAGGCTTCTTCCTCCCCTGCATTTTCTTTCTCCGCACCTCGATCCTTCCGTCCTCCCGATTTCCATTTCGCAAGTAGTCTCACGTGGGTGGACAGCCGGAGTCTAAGACTGGTCGAGGTCCCTGTGGCATGGATCATGTTCATCATAGGGGAAACTGAAGCTGCTTCGGCCGCGTGATCACCATCAAAGTTTGGATGCTGGAATGCTTCACGTCCCAAGTCAGCAGCTCCGTCTTGTTCCTCACCACCATCACCTTGGCTGTGGTCGTGACCGGCTTCCCAGGGCACGGGCATCCCCGTCAGCATGTGTGGGATTGCTTTGCAGACCTGGCCACGGCGAGGGAGGAGGAGATGGCGGAACCTCCATCGTGACTGCCTGCTATTCCATCAGCCGTCCCATGGGTGGCCACAGATGGGTGGCATCACAGCACTGAACCATTGGCCTCCTTTCTGATCGGAAGGGAAGGGGACATCTCCAAGCTTCTCAGTCGATGGACAACTGGGCCATTTGGTTTTCCTTACATTGTTGAAGAATAAATTTAACTGTCATGAGGGCTATCATGGCCAAGTGCTAGAGGGAGAGAGCAAGTACTGACAGAGCCCTCTGTATGTGCTGGGTGCTGTTCTATGCACGTGACTTGGATTAACGAAGTTAACCTCGCAAGGACCCTGTGAGTGTGTACTATTACTTTTCAGCAATTTTTAAAAGGAAATGTATCATACATATAAAAAGCAATCCAAGTCCTAAGTATATAGTCCATGAGCTGAATATGCCCACGTCACTATGCTCTGTTAGTCCCAGCTCAAGAAATAGGACATCATTGCCATTTTACCGATGAAGAAACTGAGGTACAGAGAGGTTATGTAACCTGCCCAAGGTCACACAGCTAATGAGGGGCAGAGCCTGGCTTCAACCTTGGCAGTTCTGGCTCCTAGGCCTGATTCTCTTTACTGCTGCCGTTCTCTGCCCCTGGGAAAGCTGTTACTAGGGGGAGAGGACCAGGCTGAGAACTTGCATTGAGGGCGAGATAGGAATATACATCGCAGCCTTTTCTCACCTGATTTGCATCTCAGTGCATATATGTGTCTGCTCTGGAAACACTGACACTTCACAGATCACGAGCAAGGTGGCACAGTGGTCTTAGCCATTGACTCACAAGCATTAATCAGTCACTTAGTGTATACACGCAGTTCAGCCGCTGCTGCTAGAAGACGGCCTTGGTCAGCGACCCTTCTAGCCGCAGCCCCCGCGTGTGCTTCCAGAACACAGCCCTCACTGAACAGCCCTCCCCAGCCCCCGCCGCCTGCGAGACACAGGCCCAGCCTTTGTGTTGGCATCTGAGACTTTTCAAGCCAGCCTCAACACGACCCTCCCGCCTCAGTTCCTACCACGGGTCCTACAGAATTGTGCCGTGGCTTCCACAGTAGAATTCCTGGGAAAAGTGCCTATCACAGAGCGAGCACTCAACAGACAACAGCCCTCTCCCGTGATAAAAGCTGACCGCTCGAACCCTGGCTGACTTTCTTGTCGCTGCTTTTTCATCAAGAGTAAGGCAGGCATTCAGTCTCCAGGATCTGGTCCTGTCCCCATTCTGGGCTGGCTTCCTGTCTGGGGAACAAGGAAAGGAGGTGGGAAGAACTGAGACTAGAGTCCGGCTTCAGCTGGGCTGGTTCAGCCCCACCCAAGGGCCCTGGGGGTAGCAGCCCTTCCTTCTGACGAAGGACAACACGGAGGGGCCTGGGGCAGTCTGCGGAGGCCTCCAGCATCCATCCTGAGTGGCGTAGCCTGGGGCGATGGAAATGACAGGCCTGCAGGAGAGCAGTCTTGGGTGAACTGGCCCCCTTCGGAGACTGTCACATAGAAGAGGGGCACTAGCCGGAGCTCGGGCTGCAGGTGGGAGCACAGGCTGACCTCTTTAGCTTTAGTAGGAGAAGAGCTGCCCAGAAACCGTGAGACCCCCCAGGTACCCAGGCGTATGCAGCCCTGGGAGAGGGCGGAATGGGATCCTCCTGACCATGACCGCATCAGAGGCTGCACAAGGCCCCTCCTCCACCCTGAAGTCGGAGGTTTTAAGGTCCTTCCAAGCATGGATGTTCTATAAGAGTAATTTTCAATGTTTTGAAACCCACAGAGCTTTTTGCTACAAGGTTCAGTTTGCCTAGATGCCTCCTCTGAAAAACAGCTCAGTGTGGAGGGGGAGGCCTCTGGGAGTCCTGAGCACTGTATGAAAGTCATTGTTCTAGAACCCTGCAGGCCAGGGCCTGCCGAAAGCTGAAGCAGCTCCGTATCTGCGCACATCTAGGGAGTGAGCACCTCTTTGGCAGTTTCACTTCTCCGAACATGAGAGGCCCAGCTTCTGGCTTCCTGCCACTCTCTCCCTAATCTCCCTGTCTGGTCGGAAACAGGGCCTTTGGCCGCATTCTTTTGACCCCAGCTGGCATGGGCCCAGGCGCGGTGCCGGCTTGGTGGCTCTGGGTGTCTGCCCTTGGTCGTTCACTCCACAACATCTCCACGAATCGTACCAATGTCTTTAGAATCAAAGACGCCTCCTGGTCTTAGCTCTGGCCTGGTCAGTCCCCAGAACTGCTGCTGTTGCCCAGAAAGCTGATGCTGTCTGCTGATGTGCCCCCAAGAATGGAAACTCATTACAGTCAAACCAAGGAAATGGCCCAGAGGCACAAAGGCAAGCCTGTGAAATAGACAAGGACTTGCTCCAGTAGTGGAAGTCCTTCTGCAAGATGGAAACGAAGGCTCTTTGACCCGCTTCTCTCCTGCCTCTGTTATGCCAGCCGACCTCCAACCTGTGTCCTCTGTCCTCCCGCCTCTGCCCTGGCTCGGGCTCCCCACAGTTACCAAAGGAAAAGCATCTCTTCTGAGAAAACCACCTAAGACACACCCTGATCATCCAAAGCATTTTGTACATGATCGGAGTTACTGTTCCTCTTTGTTTCATGATCTTGAAGTATCTGTTCTTCACTCTGGAGACCAAGGTCCAAGTTTTATTTAGCTTTGTATTCCTGGCCCTGGTCCAGCCTCAGGCTCAGACCGGGCCTTGGTCACTACCGTTGAGTAAATACACAGAACACTGGCTTAAAATAGACAGCCCGCAGGTGGGCTCTGAGCCTGCGCTCCGGTTACAGACCGGCTATGGAATTCCTGGCCCAGCAGGCCTGTCCCTGGACCGTGCCTTAAGGGCCGCCTCAGCCCCAGATGTTGTGATGGAATGTCATCTCTGCAGAACCCCGAAGAAGGAGAGTCCAGGATGCCCCGAGAACCCGGTGGGCACGTCCCCCCGTGGCCCAGAGCTTGGCCTCCCTGGTTTACTTCTCATGGAGGGATGTGTTCCCTACCTCTTAGCAGCTGAGTATTTGTAACAGATACGCAGCTCAGTGGGCTGGACCACCGGCCCCTTGTTCCTCTTCCCGCATCCCTTCCTTTTGGGCTGCACCACGAGTGCAGCGTGTCTCTGCGGACACACTGATGGGCCCGCTGTGGCGGGACCTTTGGGGACACAGTGACCTCTGGGAACCGACTCTAACCTCACTTCGGGGAACACAGGCTCCCTGCAAAAGTGGGACTCAGAGCGGCAACGGGCACACCTTGCATCACCTCTTCCTCTTGCTTGGCATGATTATATGCAAATTCGGAGGATTGGTGAGGGTTTAATTATAAAATATTAATAATCTATGGAAAAGTCAGTAACAGAGCTGCAGAACAGCCTCAGAGAGCTTGGATTAGGAAGGTAACTTGAAGCCACAGAGTTCACACCCTCATTTAGAAGAAAAATGCAGCTTGGTGGAGAGAAAAGTCGTGGACTTGAAGGTCAGACAGGCCCCCCCCCTAGCTTCGTGACCTTGGGGAAATTACTTAGAACCAGAAGTTTAGCTCTGCGCCGAATCTGCCTCTTCTTCTATTTTATGTGCCTTGAATTGTCTTTTGAAACAGGTGATTTCAAGTGTTAGTCAGCATTGCATAGCAGTTAAGCACCTGAACTTTGTAACGTGTGACCTGGGATCAGATTCTCGCTCTGTTAACTTACTGGCTGTGTGGCCTTGAGCAGGTTACTTAACCTCTCTGTGACTCCAGTTTATCCTGTGTAAATGAGAATGATTAGAGCCCCTGTCTTAATGGGCTGCTATGCAGTTTAAATGAAGTAATGCATATGAAGCATCTAGAATAGTGTTGGGTACCCAGGAAAAGCTATATACGAGTAGACGCATATTATTAAAAATCTGTATTTGTGGTTTTCTTGAAAACCTGGAAGATCTGACAGCATCCTGCAACCCTTGGCTGGAAAGGTGTAACCCCTGTCCCTTTAGAGAGGGACTGTGTCCTGCCTTCCAGCCCACCTCAGCCCTTCCCCCCATGCCTCCTCTGCCCACTCAGTCATGTTGCCAGCCTCCCACCTTGTGCCCTGAGCCTCCCTTTGGTCAGGAATAAATATATTTATGTTTATTGGAATAAATATGAAATACTTAATGGATAACTATGTCCATCTTATAGCGCCATCATAGGAGTAAGCAGGCTTCACGGTGCTGGACGCGGCGTGGGTATGCAGCACCCTTGAACTTCCACCTGCTCCAGGCTCCCTCTGGCCTCTGGGCGAACAGTGCTAGTGACAGGGAGCTCACTCCCGCACAGAGCAGCTTCCTTGCTGAGTCTTCGTCATCAGCAGAGCCAAGCATGGCTCCCCTGTCACCGTGACAGACTCCGGGGTCTGGAGCGGAGGGTGCGCCGTGTACACTGAGCTCGGGGGAGCTTGGCGCAAGCTGCAGGCTTCAGAAAAGCCGCTGAAAAGTCTAGAGCCACAAGCGTTCCCAGTCAGACGGCTCAACATCCCTGGCAGCAGGATTGGAAGAGAAGGCAGGTCGTGCTGTGTCCTCTGTCCTCTGGGGTCAGACCTGGGGTCCAGGCTCTGCCTCACCACTCTGTAGTTGCCTTGTAGCTGTGGCAACACACTTGACCTGTCTGGTTCTGTTTCCTTCTCTATCAGAGGACTATAATAAGACTCCCTGGATCGGGGATTGCTTGAGATTCTCGCTCTTTCCTTTGAGTCCGTGAGTCTGACTGCTGCAGCGTAAGAGCAAAACCAGACCTGGCAGAGTCTGGCACCTCCACGCCCCTCCTGGCAGTCTTGCTCTTTGCTCAACCCAAGGCAGCAGAACCAAGAAGCTGCATCCAGGAGGCAGGGGTCTGGGACCCCCCTCTGGTGCTACCGCCACGGTCCAACCAGCCGTGCTCTGCACAGCTCCTTTGCTGTGTGGCCAGCCTGACTATGGGCCTCTGGTCTCGAGATCCCTCTAACCAAAGCATTCTGGACTCCACAGAAATAGCTATCCGTCTAGGACAAAACTTAACATTTCCGACACTGGCTAACACCTCTGGCTTGTCAGGGGAGCAGAAGACAGGCAGGTGGTAGGGCTCAGAGAAATGACTCCCTATCCCGGGAGCCGTGAGTCTGCTGCAACCACGCTTGTCGGCAGGGACTGTCTGTGGCCTCCAAATTGGTGGAGGGGCAGGGGGGTGTCACTTCCCCCTCTTAGTCAAGGGCAGCCTTGGGGCAATGGGGAGGAGCCAGCAGACCTGGGAGGCAGAACTGTTCCCCTCAGGGCCCCACCACGGTTTTCTGGTTTCCTGCCCTGGCTTTCTGCAAGGCATTTTTCTGTAGCTGTCAACACCTGTGGGTCCCACCCAGAGCTGGCGGCCCTTTCAGGAAGGGCTGGGTAGAGAATGATGCTGTTCTTCTTTGTCTGCCGTGTCGCGGGCCCCTGGGAATCCTGGAGAAGGAAAGTGCTAAGGAAACATCAACATCATCGAAAAGTATTTGTGCAGCACGTCTGTGCGGGGCTGGGGAGCTGGGGGGAGAGCTCACTGACTGGCTGACTCGGCCACGTCACTGAAACTCCTGGGGCCTTGGTTCCCTTTTCCGTAAAATGAGGACAATGGTAAAAGGCTGATGCGAGGACCGGTTGAGGTCAGGCATGTGACAGGGCTTGGCGTATCTTAGGGCAATGAAGATTGACTGTGTCCAAGGAGTAGGACTGATTGATGCAAGGTCACCCAACAAATTTGAACAGCAGCGGGAACTCGGACCCAGGTCTCGTACTGACCTGTGAGCAGAATAGTTCTTACCAGGGACTGGAGAGAGTTCGGCCTGTCCATCGTGGCTAGGAGGTACTGACTAGGAGGGACTGGCTAGGTGCCATGCCTGTGGAGAGGCCACTGCATTGTGTTGAGCCTACGTTCTAGCCTCATAGAGAGAGGATGTCATGGCTGAGAGTCTGATTAGAGCAGTCCCGGAAAGAAGGCCTTGGTCTGGCTTTCTTATGGGCAGCTGAGGAGTGCTGAGCCCTTGCTGGGGGTCGGGTGCTGTGCTTAGTCCTGGGGATGTACCAACAGCTGGGATAATAGGGACTACACACGTTGAGAAGGCCATCCCAGTGCACGCAGCTTGACCGTGCCGTGAAGGAGGAGCGGGGGGGACCCCCAGGCTCAGAGGTTTAAGAGAGGGCTCCGGAGGAAGGGAGCTTTTGGCAAAGCCCTGAAGGAGCCGAGGAGCTGGGCAGGTGTAGGGGGGTGGTGCTGGGGAGGGCAGAAGGCTGGAGGAAAGGGCCTTTGTGGCTCCCAGTGAGGTTTGGCATGGTTGGTGGGAAGGTGCAGGGGTCAGGGCTCTGGAGAGGTAGCCGGCCTGGTGGCATGCCCGTGCAGGGACAGGGCCTTATCCTGACGGAGGTGGAGGAGCATCTCCCCAGGCTGGGAGGAGCATGACAGAGCATGTCAGGGCCCACTCCCTCCACTGCTCTCGTGTGGAAGAGAGGAAGACTTGGCCACCGGCTTCACTAGCCATACACGTGTGTGTTCTGCTTGTGGAGACCGGTGCCCAGGAGGAGAGGGTGCTGGAGAGGGGATGTGGAAACGTGCTTCTGGGTGTGCAGGGCGGGAGGGGCCTGACCACCACCAGGAGAGAGACTGAGGGGACACCTGGATGCACAGCAGGGAGTCAGACGTGGAGAGCACAGGGAATCCATTGGCGTTCAGGTGGAAAGTCAGGCGTGTGCAGAGGGCGTAACCTGGGAAGGGTGAGGGGAGAAGAGTGAGGGCTGGAGCCTGGGGAGTGGCAGCAAGGGAAAGGGGTAAGGGAGGAGCCTGCAGCTAAGCATCGCCAAGCCAGGCAGGAGCCTCTAGAAAGCGGGCAAAAGGGCAGACAGGAAAAGGCAGCTGTCCTTTGGATTTAGCAACATGTGACCTTGGCAAGGACAGCTGGCCAGGGAAGCAGAATCATGGCGACTCAGGAGTGGGCATGGGGAGGAGGCAGGGAGAGCAGACCTGGGCTGCCCTTCCCTGGTTTGGGCTGAGAAAGGGAGCAGAGGGAGCAGTAATGGAGTAGGTTGGGGTCCAGCAAGGCTTTGAGGTTGGTTGGTGGGTTTGTTGGTTGACTGGTGAGCGTGTGGTTCATGATGGCAGAATGTGCCAGAAGGCAGAGGCTGTGGAGCTGTTGGGGAAGAAGAGGCTGGTCCTGAGCTGGTGGGGAGGATCCGGCCCACACTGGATGGCGGCCCCATGCCTGACCTTGGGCTGGGCCCTTTGGGAACCACAGAGTGTTGAGCTGTACGAATCCCAGTCTCAGCCTTCAAGGAGTAGAGAAGTCATAGGCTCTGGGCCATTCAGCCAGGACCACGCTCTTCAAGTCCTGGGGCCCCTCCTCCTCCTGGGGCCCTTCCTCCTAGGGAACCATCCTTCTCCAGGACATTGGAGCAGGTGGCTGCTGCCGCTTCAGTCCCGTTCTCTTGGCTTCCAAACCTCCTGAGCTCCCAGGAAGTTGCTGCTTGGGGGGTAGGTGTGTTGGGGCTGTGTTTCTGCCCCCCAACATTGGGGAGCCTCCTAGACCCTCACACTACCCTCTTCTCTTTTTCAATCCTCTCCTGAGCCGTCGTCTTCCTCCCTACAAATCCGCACATCCCGTCGTGAGTCCCGAGGATTTCCAGCCATGCCCTGGGCATCTCTTCACGTCTTCCTCATGGGCATCTCACTCTCAGCAAAGGCTTGGGGTCCTGCATCACTCCTCTCCATGCCCACGGGTGGTATCACTTGAGCCAGCCACATTGAATACTTTGATCTTGGTTTCTGCCTCATTGTGACCCTTACCCCATCCGATGGCCCTCTGTCCTAAAACACGCGCTTCTTGTGGGAACTCGAAGTCTCTTCCCCCTCCAGACCATTCCTCTTGGTGCCAGGGAATCATCTTTTCTCTGAGCCTTTATCTTTGATCAAGTCTAAACTTCTTAGCGTGGCGTTCAGGGCTGATGGGGATGGAGATCCTGTCCGTCCTGCCCATCCCACCTTATCTGCTCTCCCCACCAAGTCCATCAGGCCTTTTAACCCCTCTTGCCTTTGTTTCTGGTCCCTGCCTAGAGTTCCCCCTTCCTGCCTCCATCTCTCACAGTCCTCTCTGGGCCCTCCAAGCCCCCTTGTGCTCCCCAACAGGTTATATACACCTTCCATGGCCAAGGCACCCAAATCAAGGCACAACCCTCGAAAGTTCAAACAGAGTTTTTTCTATGTGTATGTGTGTGCACACCTGTGCCTTTCTTCACACATGCAAGCGTGAGCCAGGGAAGACCACTTGTGGTCTAAGCTTGCTGTGGGGAAGAACTAGGGGGTCTGAGAGCAGCCACAGGTCACAGACTCTAGTACTGACACTGAGTTGGCTCGAGCATAGGGCAGGGTCCAGATACAGGAGGATCAGAGTGGCGGTGGGCCTAGCTCATAATGCCCAGCACAGCAGTTGGGGGGAGGGCAGGGGAGCACCGAGGGACGCCTTTGACATTGGATGTTGGAGGGGAGGGGGTGTCATGGACCCGTCAGGCTGGGCCGAGTGGAGGTTAGGATCCAGTTGGCAGAGCCTCCAGTGCCAAGAAGAAACCAATCCATTCTCACTTCTTTCTTCTCCGGCTGGGAAAAGGGAGCCCACTCCGTCTTAGACTGCGTTCCGGGGGGCCATAGAGGGACTCAGGACTTAAAATCAGGGTGTGGTTTGGGTCCCTGGTGGCCCTGAGGCATCCTGCTGCGTGAGGGTGAACCATTGTCTCCGGGGCTTGCCCATAGAGGGTTCTTCATAAGAGTGATAAGAATCATCTCTCCCTGTCACACCCACGGCCCTCCCCTCCTCCCCTTGAACATAAGATGTCACTTTGCCCTGGATCAGGTGAAAGTCGGCCCCTCCGCGGAGAACAGGGTGCCCACCACCAGCTGGTCAGGGCCTCTAAGGAGGGAAGGTGGTTTCAGACAACAGGAGAGGCACTGGTTGGCCAAAAGGAGCTGACAAATACCAGGGCCCTCAGGGACTCGTGGAGAGCAGTGCGTGTGTGAGAGTGTGTGTGTGAGTGTGTGGAGGCGGTAGGTGTGAGTGTGTATGTGCGTATGGCTATGTGTGTGTGTGTGATCACTCCGTCACCGCCTGCTGGCTCCCTCCCATAGAGTCCCCTCTTTCAGGTCATCCTGTGACATCCTCTTAGCCAGAAGCTGATGGTCCCTAGAGAGCAGGACTGAGTCCCAGCTGCTGTCCCCACTGCCTCGCCTTCTCCTAGCCACCTCCCTGCCCCCTGTGCCTGCCCCGAGTTTGAGAGCCAAGACCACTGGGCCAGGACCTATTGTGTAGCCTGAGTGTGGGGCACAGGCAGGCCCCTTGCTGGGTGCTAGGGGGCATGCTCAGGAGGCCGAGAGGCTGCACCTCCCCTAAGGCGCCCATGCCGTCAGACCCCCCCTGCCCCCCGGCCTCATGCATCGGAAGGCTCTTGTCCTGGAATCACACCAGGAACCAGCCTCCCAGTCCCAACAGAGCCTTTCCTGCCTCAGTGGGGAGATGGGCGCCGCTGTAGCATCAGTGACAGCGAGGCATTCTGATGAGGATTGTAGCGTGTGAGCCTCGTGGGCTTCCTTCTTGGTGGAAATAAGACCATTCTGGTTCAGGTCCAAGAGCCCTGGTGGCTCTGAGGCCTGGCAGGCAGGCTGGCTGCCCCAGGAGCTGCCCTAGGAAAGCTTTGGGCCCTGATGCGGTGACCCCGGAGGGTCCCTGGGAGCAAGGTGATTGGAATCTGGGTCCTGAGAGCTTTACAGCTCATGAGGAGATGTGGTCGGGGAGAGTGCGCAGGACTCTTGGTTTCTGACTCTCCAAATAGGGACGCGACAGCGGTCCCGCATACCTCCTGTCACCCCGGTGTCCTGGCGGCTTCCGAATGGGCTGTTTTAGCACTTGTTGCCCCTCCTGGGAGATGGGCAGGCTTTGGAGCAGGCAGGTTCAGATCCTAGGTCCATACCTTTCTGGCTGCGGGACTTTGAGCATTAGGCTCTTAAGAGCTCATGCTCATGGTTGTGATTTAATTTGTGTAAAGTGTGGGCCCAGAGGGAGCCCTCGGCAAATGGTAGCCGCTGGAGCCGCTGGAGTGTGGTTGTCACCTTCCCTCACCCGCGTTGTGACTCTGATGGCCCAGAGGGGCCGTCCTTTGCAGGCAGAGCCTGGGGCCAAGGCTGGCTCTGGGGCAGAGGCGCTCCGTGAACCTGTGGCTTCCCTTCCCGGCAGGAAACACAGGACCTGCTGCCTCTGGAGGGAAGAGAGGGGGCAGCTGTATGCGGCCGAGGCACGGCAGGTGCAAGGGGTCCATGGTGGATCCCCAGGGCGACTCCCTGCCCCCTGCCCCCACACGGTTCTCTCTGGTCTATGTCCTTCTCGCCCAGTATCCGTGAAGGGCTGGAGGTACCTAGGAAGCGTGTGCGTCTTCTGAGGTGGGAACCAGCCTCTTCTCCTCCTTTTTTTTTTCTCCTTTACCATGACGCCTGTTGCTCATAGGTACAAATCAAACGAAGAGTATGTATATGTGCGAGGCCGCGGCCGAGGGAAATATGTTTGTGAGGAGTGTGGAATTCGCTGCAAGAAGCCCAGCATGCTGAAGAAACACATCCGCACCCACACTGACGTCCGGCCCTATGTGTGCAAGCACTGTCACTTTGCTTTTAAAACCAAAGGTAAGAGACAGTCAGCTGGAGCACTGCCCCGGCCCACTGTAGGGAGCTCCCCTCTGGGAGCCCTAGCTCAGAGCTCAGAGGCCCGGACCTGCTCTGCCTGGGGCCTGGGCCCCTCCCTGTCCCCCCACTGCCCGGGCTCCCCAGCGGCCAGCTGTGCAGCCCGCTCCAGACGGGGCCGTGGCAGCTCCCCCCCCAACCCCGCACCCCCCAGATGCCCCAGCCTGTCCTCTTGAATCCCACACAGCCCCTCCGCCTGCCTGCTTCCGTGGCCGCCAGGTGGCGCTCTTGCACACGGTTCCTGGTTTTGATTTTCTCTCCTCACCACCACCCACCCCACCCCCCCACCCCCCCCACCCCCCCACCCCGCCCCGTCCTGCTGCATGTCTCCTTCGCCCTCGATCCACCGAGCCTGTCTCCTTCGCCCTCGATCCACCGAGCAGGCGAGCTCTAGCATCCACACTTGTCACCACCACTTTTGCGTTCGGAACTCCATTCCACTCCGAGCCACATAGAACACTCACATGGTCACTTCTCATGGCAGAGCTCGCCCCTGCCTCCACCCCCCTCACCCCTCAGACCATGTTCACGCCCACCCACCCGGCCCCTCTGCAGCTCTCAGCCCAGGCCCACTCGCCTCCCCCCTGCCCTGGCTGGTGGCCCCGACCTGTGGCCCCAGCCACACCCCAAGGCAGGCTCAGCACGGGCTCTAGCTGTCGCCTGAGAAAGGAAGAAGTGTCCCGCTGCAGCTGCCCGGACCCTGGGGTGAACAAGTGGGGCCTAGTCCCTGGGACTTGGACCAGGCTCCTACCTGCGCCGTTCCCGCAGGCCAGGCAGGGAAGACGCGGTGGCTTGCGCATCGCTTCCTGGTAGCTGAGCAGAGGGACAGAGGGGAAGCCGAGGAAGGGCTGGGGCTCTCAACCCCCCTGATGGCTTCAGCCTCTTGTGCTTTGCAGATTCTTGGGTCAGGATTTGGGCATGAGGGCCCTGCCTCCTCCTTTGAGCAAGTGGGGGGGCCCCTATGCTGGCCCCCACTGGAGCCGTGTGGCGTTTCCGCAGACAGAACCCAAGAGCAGATTCAGCTGTGCCCTGGTCGATCTTTCTTCTGTTGGTCAAGCTGCTCCCAGCCAGAGAGGCCAGACCAAGCCCTGCAGAGTTCACCAGCCTTCCTCCCTTCCTCTTCCTCTTGCTGGCCCCCTTGGCTCTCTCTGGACTGGGTCCGGGGGCAGCTTACCACATCCCCGGGCTCCTGGCCCCTCTCTGCCCGAGCTCCATCTCTGCTCGCCTAACCCCATTCACCGACCCCTGCCCTCCTCTATCCTCTGGCTGTCCTTCTCAGGGGGCCTCAAACTTTCCCACCTACATTTTGGGTGGCATGGAGGCACCCTCTCTCCCACTTTCTTTCTCCAATCTTCTTCTCCCTTGGCGTCTCATAAACAATGTTCCAAAGGGTCCCCAGAGAGGACAGGTAGACCTGGTACCTGGCCACCCACTTCACGGGTGCGTCTAGCCCCAGAGTCCTGCTATGTCCAAGGCAGCACAACCCAGCGTGCCTTGGCCCTGGATGTAAGCTCTGTCCCCGCTGTGTCCCCTACAGCCCCACTCCCTCTGGCCTTAGGCAGCCAGTGGAACTTTATGGAGGAAGAGAGATAGAAATAGTTGACTGATAATTTGGTAACAGAATAAAAAGCCACTTGTCCAAAACACCCTTGAAGAAAGTCAGTCCCCGCAAACCAAGTGACTGCTAACACTAGAGCTGTACTACGAACCCAGGACCCCCACCTCAGGGCATCACCCCCATCATCTTCCTCTCAGTGAGCAGATCCTCCTTCTCTGGAAGGAGTGGCAAACTCGGGCGGCCTATCGGGTGGCCTCCAGAGTGGGTCGCCGCGGCTGCCCCTGTTTCCAGGCTGTTCAGGGACCAGCCCGTTCTGCTCTCAGAGTGAGGACCCCAGTCCTGAGAGTACATCCCAGCGCAGGGTTACCCAGAGTTCACCTGGGCCCAGCACTGAGAGGACCATCTTGGGGAGCCTTCCCCCTGCCATGTGAGACTAGAAAAACCCATCTAGGTTCCCACCCAGAGCACTCTCTCCAAAGACGGTCCCTTCCAGCTTCCCCTGCCTTTTTGGAGAGAAAAGGTTTGGTCCCTGGCACGAACATCTCTTTTCCAGAGCTCTTTTCACTAGAGGCCATGCCAAGCCTGTCCGCAGTCCCTTCCTGGGTCCCTCTGGACTGGCATGGAGCCCCGGAGGGGCCGGAGGGCATAACCTGAGCAGAGGGGCAGCAGACACTCCGCACGCCCCGGGCTGTGGAGTCCTGGGTGTGCAGGCTCGCCCACACTGCCTGCAGGCCAGGCCCAGGAGGGTCAGTTCCCAGCCAGTGATCAGGGAGCGTTCTGAGCTCTCTTCAAATGCTCATAGAGGCTTCTGGAAGACCACACCTTCAGAGCCAAAGCAGGAAGCGGATCTGAAATGGCGGCATCTCTAACTGTGACTGCAGAGAGGGGCCGGTCGGGGGTGGGTGGTGGGCGGCTGCAGCAGAGGAAGCTTGCTCTTGGCTGTCTCTGCGCACAGGGACTGAGGGAAGCCGCGGGACGCTGAGGCTCCTGGTTTTCCAGGGCCCCGTGTCTTCCCGGAGGGGTGGGCCTTCAGCCATCACTCAGGAACCTCCGGCACCTCCTCTAAGGCTCTCGGCTTCCTTCAGGCTGCCGTACCCTCCCTCCCCTCTCACCCTTGGGCTCTGGCTGGGCCCAGTGGTCCTTGGGACGCCCCCCACCACCACCTGGCTGCGCCCAGGCCCAGGGAGCCCTTCCTGTCTGTCTCTGTCTGCCTGTCTGTGTCTCTGTCTCCGTGTCAGACATTGCGGCGGCAGCTTGGACTCCTGGGTGGGAGCAGAGGCGTCTCAGGGGGTCATGTGGGAAAGGCTGCCACGATGTCCCTGTGGAGGTGTGGGCATCCCCTTTCCTCTTCTCAGATGGTTCCCAGACGCCAGCGGGGTGGCAGTGCCATGTACAGGCCCTTGCGCCGGTCGCCGCAGGGGACAGCGATGACAGCTGTGGGCAGGCGTCAGTCTGTCAGGCCCTCAGGGGCCGAAGGAGGGCGAGGGGTCAAAGCTGAATGAGGCAGAGCCCTTGGCCGGTGCCCTCGGCGGGGGTCCCACCTCTCTTCCAGACATGCATCATTTTCCATCCACTTGCCTTTCCTCCTTCATTCCAGGACTGGGGGGTCTTTGGGTGGGGGCTGGGACGACTGTGAGAAGCTGTGGACTCGGCCTGGCAAGCTGAGGCTCTGCCCCTCGACAGAGAAGGGGTGTCCGAGCCGAGAAAAGATGCCTGCCGCCATGGGGTACACCTCCCTGCATTCACAGAAGAGCCCCAGGGAGGGGAGGTCAGGGAGGGCACCAGGTGACACTCAGGGCTGCTCAGTCAGCCTCGTCTCCTGTCACCCACACCACATGGTCTGTCCCGGCAGGGTCCCCTCAGACTCCCCGACTCCTCCCTGCAGCCTCCAGGGGCCACCGGCACCTTCTCCTGGGAGCCCCCGAGCCCAGACCAGAGGGTGAAGCCATTCGCCCCCTGTCCCCCACGACCAGCATGGCCTGTGGCAGAATCCCTGGCACCCAGTCTGGAGGGGTGGTCACGCGGGCAGGGGTGGGTTCTTGGCTCGGGAGGGAAGGGGGTCCCATGAGGTGAGCATCAGCTCCTCCCAGCACCCCCGAGAGGTAGGTGTGACTTCAGAGTTGCCGCAACGGGGAACTCAGAAGGTTAAGAAGCCTGCCCGGGAGCACGCAGCTAGCCAGCAGGGGGGCCCAAACTCAGACCCTGGCTGGCAAGCTCCTGGGCCAGCCTGAGTCGATTCTGCTAGCGTGCGGCGAGCGAGACCCCTGGAGCCCCGGAACCTGCTTCTAGACGGGGTTAGCTCTACTAACCCACCTGCTGGGAGGTCACGGTGCTGGTCCGTGGGAGCCCTCCCGGGGCGTCCCAGCAGCTGAGACAGTCAGTAATCATGTCCAACAGCGTCACTGCCCCGAGTTAGAGCAGAAACAAGAAGCCACCCTCCCCCGCCCGGGGCCGGTGGTGCTTGGGTTACGAGGTCTGGGAGGTTCCTTCCAACCCTTCGCTTCTGTGGTGAGGAGAGCATTGCCCCCGTGTGGTGACTGTGCACCCGTTGTGTGCTCGGTACCTACCTTGGCTGAAAAGAGACCTAAACCTTCCTGATGGAACATGCATGATGAATAGTGTCCTAGCCAGGATGGCAGTGTGCACAGTCCTCTGTGGTCTGGGGACAGTGGGCCAGTCCCAGAACCTCAGGAGACTACGGATATCTTGGGCCCCTGGAAGACCCCAGCTGCCTTCACTAGCCCTCGACATCCTACTCAGGGCTTACTTGCTCATGACAGGGAGGGCAGAGGCCCCCAGTGTTAGATAGGGACCTCTGGAGACCCTCTGGCCCCAGTGTGCCTCTTGAAGTTATGACTCTGCTTTCCCTTTGGCCAGGAGTAAAAGATCCAGGTTTCTGTCTGGTTATAGGAGGAGACTCTGAGTGGGGGAAGGGTACAGTCACAGACTAGGAGTAAGGGAAGAAAGAGGAAAGAAGTTCCCTTCCATTCCCACTGCCCTTGACCTGTGTACCCTAGGGAATCCCGGGTTGAGGTTCCCATTGCCTTCTCAGCAAAACCCTACAGATTCCTTAAAATTCTCGGAATGATTAAGAAGCACCCTTTGGCTCACCCACGGACTCTCTTCTATTTCGCCTACACACCCATCCATCCATCTGTCCTCCTATCCACCCATTTCTGCCATCTCCTAGTTTGTCTTCCTAACCATATAGCTTTCCATTTACTCTCTCATTCTGTCTGTCCCTCCCGTTCTCACATCTGTCATCCCACCAATCCATCCTTCCATCCACCTGCCCAGTCGTTTTTCCTCCTGTCTGCCCCTCCTGCACACAGCCTCTCACCCTTGCAAGCCAACCAGCCACTTTCCCATTCACCCCTGCCTCTCTCTCCTCTCCAGTTCTCCAGCCTCCCACCTGTTTATTAGCCCATTTTCCAACTACCCTTCCATTTATTTTTTTTTTATCTAACCATCCACTCCCTATCTGTCTCTCCATTTGCTCATCTGATCATCCAGTGTCCTGTCCGTCTGTCCACATTCTTCCCCTTCTTCCTTCACCCCATTTTTCGTCTTACCCACTAACCCATCTATCTGTCCATCCATCCATCCACCCACCGGTCTCTCTGCATCTGTTCGAGTGTCCATTCTGTTCTCTTCCAACCATCTATTCAAACTTGCCAATTAATAAGCTCAGTGAGACAGAGCACCTGACTCGGGTCACTAACGATTGTTACGTGAACGATCATGGGCGAATGTAGCAATCTGCCAACTATGGTGAGACCCTCACCATTTAGAGGTGGCTGCTGAGCTCAAAGGAGCATCCTGAGGCTTCTGGCCTGCATCCTTCTGGGGCAGACTGGGGTGCTCTGCCTCTCCTTCCCCGGTGCTCCTGCCCACAGAGGTTTATGGTCTGTGACATGTTGTGCACACCTGGGGGAGAACAGAGGTATCACTAACTTTTCCCCTCTCCCACAGAATTGCTGCCCCTGCCCACAGCTGCGGGGCTGGATGGACCGCTTAGGGCAGAGGCAGGGGTGGAGTGGGCAGAAGCTTTGCCCAGCCCTCCCTGCCTTTGTCTGCATGGCGCAGTGGCCTGAGAGAAAGAGAGGCCCAGGCCATGACTTCTCTAAGGAAGGCTTTGTGCCTCAAGGTCCCTGTCCAGCAGACTTCCCTATACCTTCTGCTCTTTCTCCATTTCTAACAGTAATTTTGTCCTGGTTCTTCTCCCAAACCCTGTGGGCTGCCCCACTCATGGCCTCAGTTGGAAGGACATCCTTAGTACCCACCCAGCACATCGGTTAACAGGGCCCCTCCAGGCATTCCAGCATCTGAGAAGGCCAGAAATCCTGCTCCATGAGAGTCACTAGGTTCTGGGCCCAGAATTAAACCCAAAGCAGGAAAAACCTATTCCACATGAGTTGTCTTTTTAATTTCTGTTTGTTTGTTAACCAGCATCTCACTTCCTCATTACACCCTCTGCCGTCTCCCAGCCCGCTCCCCTGCCTCCCTCCCCCAGCTCCTGAGCACTGTCCTGAACTATGGCTGTGGGACACATCCCAGCCTGAGCACCCGGGCGCAGGGATGTCCTGGCTCCCCTGCCCAGCCCCTGCAGCCGGCGGGGCCCTGACGGGTCTTCGAAGCCACAGCCTGCCCGCCAGGCACTGCATCAGTGAGCCCCCGGCCTTCGCTCTCCCCCTGCCCTGCGGCCAAGAGCCTGAGTCCATTCTCATTTCTTTCCAGGGAATCTGACTAAGCACATGAAGTCGAAGGCCCACAGCAAAAAGTGCCAAGAGACAGGGGTGCTTGAGGAGCTGGAAGCCGAAGAAGGTACCGGACTGCCAACTCCCTCCTCCCCACTGTGCCCTCCTCACCGTCTCCCCTCCTTCCTCTGCCTGCTCCTCCCCTTCCTTCTGTCCTCTCCCTGCTGTCTCCTCTCCCGCTTGCTTTTGGGCCCTCCCCACCAGCCAGGGTTCCCATCTACTGGGAGATAAAGGTCAAATTCAGAGGGACTACCCCCTTCTCTCCATACACTTCAAGTCCACGTGCTGCGTCACACTGAGCATGCATTGTGGTCTAGCAAGGAGGCAGCGTGCCTGATGCCTTGCAGGCAGGTGCTCAGCCAACGTGTGATGCATACACTAGCACATGAGTAATTGTAGTCAACATTGACTGAGCACCTACTATGTGTCTGGCGGGTTGTAAACCCGTGCTGGGGATTATCTCATAAATCCTCATGGTAATGCAGAGGGTGGGGGTACCTATGCTCCACATCCACCCCCCACCTCCACATTCTGGGCCTGAGCCTGACACCTGGGTCTTTTAGAACTTGGGAAGCTATCGAGAGAGCCCAAGCAAGACCTGACAGCACCTTGTCACCTCCCCATCAAATCCCACAGCCCCAGATCCGCACCCTGGCCAAAGTCCTCCATCAGCAAGAGGCACTTTAGAACCTACTTCTGAAAAAAACCCAACAGAGGAGGGCATGGGGGTCAAAGGCCCTGGCCAGCCACGGCATCCAGGGAGGAGGCCAGAAGGACTTTGGCGGGTGGACAGCAGTGTCTCCCCCTCCCCACCCTGACAAAGGGAGTCAGGGAGGCCATGGGCATTCCCCTGTACACAGCAACCCTTTAACCAGATTTCCTAAAATCAGTATCAGGATTTGGAGTGTGACAAAGAGGGTGTGTGTGTGTGTGTGTGTGTGTGCGTGTGTGCGTGCACATGCACGCGTGTCTTTGTTTTTCTGATTTCAAGATCCATTTACAGTCTTTCAGAAGAGGTAAAGCATGTTTCCTTTTAGGTGTACTACATCACCTTTACTGCACTAAACACGGTGAACTTGGGGCTGTTCCCACCAAAATGAGAATGGGGGGGTCACCGTGCTTATCTAGAATGTACATTAGGCCGTTTACACCTGTTGTCTCACTGACTCCTCATAGCGAGTGGTAGGAATTTGTGTGACCCCGTTTTCAGTTGAGGAAATTAAAGCTCAGATAGGTAGAGGCAGCTGCTCAAGGTGACACAAAAATGCTGGCTGTACACCACCTCAGTGCCTGCTGGGCTGGACCTGGGGGAGCCAGAGCCTGAACTCAGAGCCCGCCCAGGGAGAGTCAAGAAGTTGCGACTGGGACGCACCGAGGGTCCACTGAGGGACCCAGGGCTGGTCCCTGCCCCTCTCCCAATCTCAGTTTCCCAATGAGGCAAAAAAGGATAACCATACCCACCTCGTTTGAGGATAAAATCAGCACATTTATTCTAGAAGTAATTACTGAACACCGGCTCTATCCCAGGCCCTATTCAAGCTGCTGGAGATCCCACAGTGAATAAAACTATATGTTTTACTCTGAAAGCTTACATTCTCCAAGGGAGCAGGGCAGCGAGCAAATGCAGAATAGGACAGGGTCAATGAGTAGGAAGCAAAGATGCGCGTGAGGGGCTGGGAGATGTGGGAAGGGTTCGCTCTGGCGTGAGGGGAGTGGTCAGGAAGTCGGCGGGGGGTTGGGGGGGGGGGTCTGGGGAAGGGCTCTCCCCCAAAGGGAACAGAAGGTACAGAGCTCCTGAGGACCCGAGCGGGGGGGCGGGGGATGAACTCAGAGAACAGGGCCATGAAGGTCAAGGGGTGGGCTGGGCTGTGCGGTGGAGTAATGTCCCCGCTCTGTGTGCAGAGGACGGTCAAGACAGGGTGCGGCTGGAGGCAGCTGTCAGGCCGAGCCCGCATTGGCTTGGACTGGACGGAGGTGGGGAGAAGTGGTAGGGTTCTGGAAACATTCCGCAGGTGGAGCCGACAGGTTTTGCTACCACGAGGGGGGATGGTGGTGGCATGAGAGAAAAGGAGCCAGGAATGAGTCCGAGGTTTATGGCTTAAGAAACGGGAAGGACGGAGTCTCCGCTTCCCACGATGATGAGGAAGGTTCTGGGAGGAGCCTCTCTGCAGGATGCCAAGTGGTGCTTGGGAACACAGCTTCCCTGTGGCCAGGTTCCACGCCCCCCCCCACCAAGCCCCGCCCCCAACAGTGAGGAGGTTGGGCACCAGCGCCACCGTGTGGCCAGACTCCCTGGCCACCCTCGCAGGCTTCATTCTGCATTTCCTCCTTGATCCCTGGCCTGAAGCCGGCTGGGTTTTGTGGATGGAGGCTTGCTGGTGATGCCAGCAGTGGACTGGCAGCTCCGTGAGGGCCACTGGGGATGGACCCCCCGGGCAAGGGCATCTTACACAGTCCTTCAGGAGCCCAGATGCAAGGGGTCTGGTGAACCCCATTCTAGACAGGGGACCCTTGGCTTCCATCATTCCTGCCCTAGGTGCCTAGGGCAGGCCACTCTGGGCCTCCACTTCCTCATTCATAAAGATATCTCTGCTGGATATCAGGGGACACTGGTCTTGACTCTCCCTCACAAGTAGAACTACCCTTCTGACCATCAACTGTGAGATGCTTGCAAGGCTGACCATCTGCTTGGCATTTTGGGGTACTTGAGGTATTTGCTAAATTGTATTGGGTACTTACTATATGTCAGACCCTCAGGATCCTCCTACCAGCTTCATCAGGTGACTTTTACTGCTCTTTCCCCCATTTTACAGATGAGGAAACTGAACACGGAGAAAGTCAATTGCACACCACACAACTAGGAAGGGTAAAGCTGGGATCCAAACCCAGACCATTTCCTGCTTCTCGGTGCATAAATATCATTTTATACTGGCAGAGTAATAATGCAAGGGTTGTAAACCTTAGTCCTGACTCAGCCAGTGCTCCCTGGCTGATCTTGGGGAGGAAGCCCTTGCCCCCTCTGGGCCTGGATTTCCCCATATGTAAATGAGGGGTGAGGCGAGGTGAACTGCTGGGTCTGAAATTAGGTCTGAGGCAGGGCCTGGGGCACTGCAACTCTGTGTTTTGCATACCCCCCCCCCCACCACATCCCTCCTGCCTTCCCCTTTGCTCCTGGTGGCCCAGAGACCCTGCCCTTGGTCCCTTGACCCGCCCTTCATCTACCAACCCCAGTTCCACCCCATGGTTTTTGACCCACCAGCATCCACTTCAGGCCTCCTACCGCTGCATGCTGAGCTGTTCACAAGCAGGAACACCAGGCTTTCCAGTTGCAGGGCCGCTGGGGCATGGTGGAGTTTGGAAGCCCGGCCATGGTCAAGTCAGCTTATGTGTCCAGCTCTCTTGGTTGGTGGTGGAATGGGTGCTGACAATGAGCCCAGAGGGGGGCCGGCATGACCCAAACCCTCAGGAGCCTGACAGGTGGGCCAGATGTCAGCAGAGCTCTCCCCAGAGTCCTGACTGGTGCCCATCTCAGGGATGCCCACACTTGACTGGTGTCATGTTAGAAGTGACCTGGCTGGTTGGGGCTGCCCCACCAGCAGCCAGACCTGAAGGTATTCCAGAAGTCTGTTCCCTCCTCACTGGGAGCAGCCGGAGTTCTCCAAGGGCAATGCGTCCTCTGGACAAGAGCGGCTGGGACGGGACCCTGCTGTGCGGTCTGAGGCCAGCTTAGCCACTCCTCCCCCTCCCAGAGGCCAGGACCTGCCACCTGCCCGATGCTACTGGGCCAGCCAGCAGCAGCCTGGCCGGGGTGGCAGGTGTGTGTTTAGACTGACCATGGCCAGTGCTGCTGGACCAGCTTGCCTGGCTGCTGGGTCCCAGAATACTAGATTTCTTCATGAATGTATTGAGTGGCCATAATTATTTGAGCCATTTCTCTGTGCCCCGTGTGGTTATTCCTCCTGGCCAAGCCTGTGAAGGAGGTGAGAGTGTCACATTCGTTTGACAAAAGGGGAGATGACAGTACAGCAAGGTGACTGCACAGGCTCAGAGGGGATCCTATCCTGAAATCCTAGTGAAGAGACAAACCAACAGAAAGGCTTGTCTCGTTGGCTATGGTTCAGTCCCAGCCCTGGGACTTACCTTACTTGAGCAAGCTACTTAATCTTACTTACCTTGGTTCCCTCAACTGTAACATGAAGATAAGAACAGTGGGACCTCTTGGAGCATTTGAGAATTAGATGAATTAACACACGTGAAGGTCTTAGAAGGAACCTGGCCCAGGGTAGTTACAAGTTAACTGTTGTTCGCTGGGATTCTTTATGTAGTGTTCCTATAGGTGTTGTGGCCCCCATTCTCTCCACAAGCTTGGACCATGGCCACAGCTATCAGGCCCGGTTTGCAAACAAGGACAGGGGCATAGAGGGCAGTGGCACGTGGGGCCGGCTGTGACCCTGGGGCCTCCTGTGTCCACCCCTCAGGAACCAGTGATGACCCGTTCCAGGACTCAGAAGGGCGAGAGGGTTCAGAGGCCGTGGCAGAGCACCAGTTTTCAGACCTGGAGGACTCAGACTCGGACTCAGACCTGGACGAAGACGAGGATGAGGATGAAGAGGAGAGCCAGGACGAGCCATCAGGACCAGCCTCGGAGGCACCCCCGCCTGGCCGGCTGGCCCCGCTGCCAGCAGACTCCTCCCCCAGTCCGGGCCCTCAGCCCCCAGATGCCACCTCGGGCAGCCAGGCCACGCGGGGCAGCTCAGGGTTGGAAGCGGAGCTCTTGGCAGCTGGCAGTGGCTCCACGTCCTGCCTCAGCACCCCATGCCTCCCCCGGCTGGGACCGGCCCCTCCAGGCCCAGTGGAGAAGGACACAGGCTCAGCCCTGAGCTCCAAGGCTGCGTCCCCAAGAAGGCCGTGGTCCCCAAGCAAAGACTCAGGCAGCCGCCCACCACTGACCCACAAACACTCACTAACCAAAAGCGACTCGTCTCCCCAGCGACACTCACCGACCCGAGAGCCACAGGCCTCCACCCCAAGCCCGCCTGGCCCCCAGACGGGCCCTCTCCCTTGTGGGTCTCCAAGGCTCGAGCAATCTCCTCTCACCCCCCGCCCCCTGGGAAGGGAACTGCCCTCTCGAGCGCATCCGCCCCCCGAACGCAAGGGGGCCCCGGACCCGGGCCCCCCCAGACACTCACCCACCAGGAGACGGTCCCCGGGCCAGGCCGAGTCACCGCCACGGTCGGCGCTGCCAGGGAAGTGGGCCTTGGCTGGGCCGGGCAGCCCCTCAGGAGGCGAACGCGGCCCAGGCTCGGGGCTGGCCCCGCGGGCTCTCTACCGGCCCGTGCCTCTACCTCACAAGCTTCTTGGCAGAAGCCCCGAGACCTACGCCTCCACGTGGGTGAGTTCTTGCCCCTAAGTGTCTGGGCTGCTCATCCCTGATGGGTGGGGGGATAGGGGGGCACAGTGTACTCCTCCTTGAGGCATCAGACCCGTAGCTAGGTGCGGCCGGCTGGGTGATTGCTAACAGAGCAGAAGTTTGTGGGGTGCCTCCTATGACAGGCACCCCACGGGGACCCCCAGAGCCAGCCAGGGTAGCCTTGGAAGCAGCAGGGCATGGACACGGGGAGTGGTCTTGAATGCAGGCAGAAAGGCTTGTGCCATTCCCCTCCCAGTCCCCCAACCCCACCTCCCCAGCAGCCCTTGTCACCAGCAGCCTCAGGGACACCACAACCAATGCCATTCTTGCCAAACCATCACTGTCCATCAGCACCCTCCCTGTCCCCGCCCCCAGCGCCATCTCCACCATTACTAAGCTAACAAGCGCCGGCCACCGCTGGGTCAGCTCCATCCGCATTCCCACGTCGGCAGCCCAGCACCCTCCCGTCACCTCCAACTCCATCCCTGTCAGCTTACCTTTACCTCCCAGTGCCTCTTCTGTCGCCCTATTGTCATAACCCAATGCCACCCTCCCCTACCAGCAGCATCGACACCATTGCTCAGAGGCTTAGGCTCCTGGAGGAGCACGGGCTGGGAATCTTCCCTTTTGGTGTCACATTATCATTGCTGATGGTGGGAGAGTGTAAAGAACCTGGAGTGGGAGCTCATTTCCAAGGGTAGAGTTGGGTCAAGACCACGCCAGGAGCAGGAGAGGCAGCAGGATCGAGACAGAGGGTCAGGTGTGCTGGCCCGAGGCATGAAGACCGTGGGGACTCGTGTGCTCATGATCACCTCAGGGCTGGGGACAGGGCGGCACCACGGGCCGGGGGTCGGAGCTCAGCTTCTGCCCTAGCTCAGCCAAGACTCCTCTGTCATCTCGGGCGAGCCCCCTGCCCCTCATCTTTAGGCGGCGGGGGTCTCCATGTGCCAGCACCTAGCCCTTGCCTTACCCTGTCTTCTTTTCTGACCCCAGCAGAAGACCGCATCCCGGAGCCCCTCCTGCTCACCAGGCCCTGCTCATCCTCCCTCTTCCCGACCCTTCTCAGCCCCCCATGACTTCCATGGCCACATCCCAGCCCGGACAGAGGAGAACATCTTCAGCCATCTCCCTCTGCACTCCCAGCACTTGACCCGTGCCCCGTGCCCCCTGATTCCCATCGGCGGGATCCAGATGGTGCAGGCCCGGCCGGGGGCCCACCCCACCCTGCTGCCGGGGCCCAATGCCGTCTGGGTCAGTGGCTTCTCAGGAGGTGGCAGTGACCTGACAGGGGCCCGGGAGGCCCAGGAGCGAGGCCGCTGGAGTCCCACCGAGAGCTCGTCAGCCTCCGTGTCCCCTGTGGCTAAGGTATCCAAATTCACACTCTCGTCGGAGCTGGAGGGCAGGGACTACCCCAAGGAGAGGGAGAGGACGAGTGGGGGCCTGGGCAGACCTCCTGACTGGGAGCCCCGAGTGGCTGAGGTGCCCGCAGAGCCTGTGCCCACCCACAGCCCCCACACCCCGCCCGAGGCCTCGCCCCGGCTACCCCAAGGCCGCAGGCCAGAGTCCTGGAGCCCCCGCTTGGAGTCACCACGCACACTGGCCAACCCCGTGGCCTCCGCAGCCTCACCCCTGGACCGCAGCAGTTCCGTGGGCTGCCTGGCAGAGGCCTCCACTCGCTTCCCAGCCCGGAGGAGGAACCTCTCTGGGGAACCCAGGACCAGTCAGGGCTCCCCCGAGCCCTCAGGAAGTGGGGGGCCTGAGGCACTTCCCCACCAGCCCAAGGACAGGGGCCCCCCGAGCACTTAGCCTCTCGCCGACTGCTTCAGCATCTGGCTTCCGGTGTTCAGCAACAGACATTTCCAGCCAACTTCCTCGAATCATCTTGCTCTCACGGGCTCCTTCTCCCATCTGTCCGTCTGTCCAAACAGCTTCTGCTCAGCACCCAACTGTTCTATCTTCCCACGTATGCAGTTTCCTGTGCCTTTTTCTGTACCTTTTGTTGCTTGAAAAGAAACAAACAAAACACACGCACACATAAAAAACAAAAACAAAAACCAACCCACGAGGAGTTTGAGGCTGTGAATATTCTGTGCTTTTTTTGAGCAAGGGTGTAGGTGTGGCCTCAGCCTGGGCCACTGTGGTCTGCAGCCACCCCCCAGGGCTGTCAAGAGGTGGCCACGTGCTGAGGGAGAGGGGATGCACTGAAGGAGAAAGGAAAAAAAGAACAAAAAAACTTTAAAAATATATAATTAAATGTAAAAGCAAGCACTCCTATGTACAGATGTTCATGGTTCCTATTTATTCCCACTTCATTCCACTCCAGCTACCGGCCACCCTCACTGCCAGCAGAAGGTCAGTGGCCCAAGGCAGGGGGACCCCACTCAGCCTCTCAGAAAACTCCAGTTTTCTTTTTCCCGAGGAAAAGAAAATGTTACCTTTCTTAGGATTTCAACACACATGAGAGGAGCAGACAGAAGGTAGGAGCTTTTTGGTTCCGCCAAGGCTCCCTGATACCCAGGTGGCCTGAATTGTGGACCCTTCCTGGCATCCTGACAAATTCCCCCAGGCCCCACCCTCAAACCCTCCCCTCTATCCCCACCCCTAGCCCCTAAGCTGCGAAAGGAGCCCCGACTGTTCATGTCCTGGTTCCTGGGGACCCAAATGGGGCCTTGCTTCAGGCCCCCAGCTACAGACTGCCTCCCTTGTTCTAGAAACTACCCACAAGGCCAAAGTGACAGGGCCCAGACCCTAGGGGTCAAGATCCAAGGTGTATTATTGCCTTGCCTTACCGAGGTCAGGGCTTGGGTTTCGTTGCATGTTTGGTCCCTAGGGCTCAAAGGGCCCTATTTCTTCCATGGCTGAGCTTTTCTAGTACTCAGAACTGGAAGTGTAAGTGTATAGGGACTCGTTTCTGGACTTCTTTTTAAAAGCAGGACTGGGTTCCTCCTCTCATCCCCACCCCACACACTGTCAAGCCTCCACTACCCCCCAGGAAGCACCCAAAACCATGACTGCTGGGAACTGCCCAGGCCTGTTTGTTGGCTTAAATCTCTTTGAAAAATCACACACACACACACACACACACACACACACACACACACACACACACAGGATGGTATTTGGTATCTCTCCCAGCCTCCTCAGATTCTCTTGACCTAGAAGAATTGTCCTAAATCAACTGAATTCTTCTCCAAAGCAATCAGTACTAGGCAGCGTCTCCTCCCTCAGCCTTGTCTCCTCCCTCAAGAAACTGCTCTGTATTTCCTGGGGGCAAAAACCTGCTTTGTAAGAGAAATAATATGACCAGAAATGAGAATCCCAAGGTGAAATAGAGAACTCATGTTTACCCTGCCCTGGGAGAGGCGGGTTCTCTCCCAACCTTCCAGAATTTCTTTTCTTTCATTTCTACAGAGGGGGAGAAACCACAGGGACGATGGCCCCGGCCCACCGGGGCTAGGTGCTGAAACCACCTTACAGAGCAGCCGAGTCCCTGGCCGGTCCCCAGGCCTCAGCCAGGCTGTGCGAACGAACCCTGTGCCTGGGGCTTCCTGAGCGGCTGCAGTTGTACAGACAAGACATGGGTTGAGGCTGTAATTCCCTTCTCTGCCAGTTCAGGGCCTTTCCCTGCCTGGCCTCTGCTGAGTAGACAGGCCAGCCCCAAGTTCCGGACAACGGGGAAGGGCCTCCCTGGGGGTCTGCTGGGCTCCGGGGCGCGAGGGGTGAGGTCAGCTGGCCACGCTCAGCTGCCTGCCCCAGGGTCCGGGGCTCCTGCCACACTGGGAGAAGACCAGCAAGCCCAGCCTTGACTCTACCGGCCCTGTTTTGGCCTCACAGGAAATGGAAGCTGCCCGGCCCTGGTTACAGCCCAGGCTTCCCTCACTTTCCCTCACCCTCACCTCTCAGCCCTACCAGTGGACACTTCTAGCCTTGGGGCCCGGGAGCTAGATAAAGGGCATCACTTCAGCCCAGGTTTGAAACCTTCCTGGGCAAGATCTTCCAGCCCAGACCTACAAAGTAGCAGACAGGGGTTTTTGCTAGCCGAGCCGAACCCCTGACCTTGGGGGTAGTCAGGCCTCTCCCCCCAGGCACACACCCCTGCTCTCCTGGGTGTCATTCCCCTCTTCTTGGACAGCCTGGCCACTGAGATTTCCTCCCTGGGAGATCCAGTCATGGTCAATGTGGTCAAGGGGGGAGAGTCCTCGCAGACACTCAGGCCCACAGGCCCATAAGCAGAGGGGACAGGGAACGGGAGTCACCGGAGATCCATTTCTCAATAACAGGGACACAATGCACAAACAGAATCTGGCTGAAGGGCTGTTGCCCCACACCGATCTCCAGAGGGACGGAATCAGTGCCACCAGCCTGGGACAGACGTCGCTGGGCAAGGGCTAACCCCTCCTGCCATCTTCTGCCCCTGCTCTCCCAAGCGCAGAGGCCCCAGCACACACACACCTCCATAGTTCAGAAAAGGACGCTCACTCCATGCCCTCCCCGAGGGTACCCCGGCCTACTCCCAACCCCTCCCACATTTGCAGTTTTCGTGTCATGCTCCTGTTCCTGTTAAGCGGGGGCAGCACCAAGAGTAGTGCTGATTGGCTGCCACAGACACCTGTTGGTGCTCTGTGGCAATGTGTTGTGTGGCCACGCCTCGCATTAGGCTCACTCTGGTCCTTGGCTCTTGGCCGTGTGGCTGGAACCAAGCTGCTGAGGTCTCCGAGCCAGCCCTCGCCCTCTGTTAGGAATTCCAAGACACTCGGCCCCCAGGCCTACCCTCCAGGATGCCCCCGCACCCTCAGCAAGCTCAGGGCCATGCTGGGTACTAACTGCGTTCTTCTCCGAGGCACCACGCCCAGGCCCACCCACGGCCCCCCTGCCCATGGCTTGTACTCTGGCCCAGCCACAGATCCCCTCCAGGACGCTGACAGCAGCAAGCTGCCTACTCTCCCTTTCCATCACCTCCAGCTTCAAGGCCCAGGAGTCCCTCTGCCTCCCTCTGGGGGGAAAAAGTCTGAAAGAATTAGCTTCCAGATCCCTGGTGCCCCGTTCCATTCTCCACCCTGCCCTTCTGAATAGGAACCAGCAATACATCTGAGCTGAACGGCTCTCCAGTCCTTTCTCCAGGAAAAAAAATCCTCCTTAAAGCAGAAACCCTGCCTCGGAGACAGATCTGCAGCCCTGAGCAGGGGGGAGAAAGTTCCCGAAAGCCAGTCCCGCAAATTCTGCTTCCGTGGTGTGGCTCCGGTCTGCTTTCCATTAGAAAACCGCTTCGGCACTTCTGATCACTTTACTAAACCTAGCGTTTAAACAGAAGAAGGAGAAGAAGAAGAGGAAAAGAAACCGAAAAAAGAAACGTGTAGGCAAATGTAAGATACATGTGCTCTGTAAGATAAATATTTGCCTTTTTTTTTTTCTAAAAGGTGTATGTATTCTGTATGTGAAATTGTCTGTAGAGAGTTTCTATGTTCTTAAATGGCAATACATTCCAAAAATTGTCCTGTAGATATGTACAGCAGCCACACGGGGATGGGGTAGTTTTGCCTGTAATTTTATTTAAACTCCAGTTTCTACACCTGCAACTTGCAATGTCGGTTATGGTATCTATCAGTGCAAAAGAGAAAAAAAAAAAAAACTCAACAAAAAAACCCATGCAGGTCTAAAGCACAGAGTCTGATGTACAAAAGGAAAAAAATGCTCAGTATTGATGTGTGTGACCTTTGTTGTAAATTACATCTGTACTGTGAATGAGAGGTTTTTACAAGTATAATAATTGCCTTTATTACAGCTCCGGCTGAGTGTTCAGCCTGAGGATATTTTTTAAAAAAAAAAACACACAGCACGTTGGAATAAATTTGAAAATCCCAACATAGCCCTGCTCGCCTGGCTCCTGGTTTCTCAT
Source organism: Martes martes (assembly GCF_963455335.1). NCBI lineage: Eukaryota > Metazoa > Chordata > Mammalia > Carnivora > Mustelidae > Martes > Martes martes. The sequence goes on from NC_137891.1 coordinate 159,709,162, forward strand.
GAGGGTTGAAGAAGGTCAGAGTTGGAGGGACGCTTGCTGTCTTGAGCGCTGCTTTACAGGACAGCGATCAGGCCCAGAGGAGGAGGTGAGCAGGCCCCAGACACACAGCCTGGGCCTTGTGGGGCCCCTGGCTTAGAGGCCTGGCGAGCACCGGATACATCACCATTGTGATCTGGGGGTCTTTGTTTCCTGGGGTTGCCCTGGCTAAAAACAACAGGAATCTATTCCCTCAGAGTTTTGGGGACCGAAAGTCTGAAGTCTGGGTGTTGGCAGACTTGGGTGGGCTCCTTCTGGGGGCTCTGAGGGAGGGTCCAATCCACACCTCTCCTGGCTTCTGTGGCCTTGCGCTGAGACTTGGCGGGCGCTGGTGTGTAGCCCTGCCTGCCTCCTGACTTCTCCGTAGGTTCCCTTCCCCTCCCCTTCTCTTCTAAAGACAATGGTCATGGGATTTGGGGCCTACCCTAAACCAAAATGATCTCATCTCCAGATCCCTAACTGAATATATCTACAAAAACCGTTTTTCCAAATTAAGGTCACACTCGCAGGTTCTGGGGACCAGAGCATGGGTTCCACTTTGGAAGGCCATCATCCAACTCCCTGCAGAGTAAGACGGGGAGTCAGACCGTGACCCAGCCCCTTACTGCCTGTGTGACCTTGCGCAAATCACACAACCTCTCCAGGCCTCCGTTGCCCAGCTGTAACGTGGAGGGTGGTGGTGGGGAGTCAGTGAGATGGTCTATACAGGGAGGCTAATGCAGCCTTGAACAGAGAAAGCCTCCAAAAATCTTCTCTGAGCAGCTCTGACATGGGGGCCTGGGGATGCCAGGGAGAAAAGGCCAGCATAGACCCCCCACCTTTTGAATTCTGTAATGATTTGTTGAGTACCAGTGAGGGGCCGATGGCTGGATACAATAGTGAGCAAAACAGTCCCACCCTCAAAGAGCTTACATTCTAACACGTCATTGCATGTATATTACCTCCTGATGATGTCATTAATGACCCAATGGCAGTGGCTGTAATTGCTGTGGTGGGAAAGAACAAAAGCTGTGGTCCAGACTGGGTCTGAGTCGTCCTAAAGCCCTTTCTTGGGAAACACCTAAGGGGCAGAGAAGGAAAGGGAAGCCTTGAGAAGGAGCAGCTGGGAAGTTCAGCCCTGAAAACCTAAGAAGTTCTGTTTCAGCTATGCGGGGATCGCCGCTGACTTCAGGAAAGTCAGGCCTAGCACGGTGCCTGGTGCAGAGGGGGCCTTTCCCAGGTACTGCTGGGTGTCAAATAAAGGGTGGGAAGCGGGGACAACAGATCCAGATGCCTTCCCAGGGGAGAGTGGGGCAGCAGTTGGAAGGAACATGCAGCCCAGGGAAGAAAGACTTGCTGTGCTGCTGGCGGGGGGGATTTGGATGAGAACAGAAGTGACCGTGAGCTGTCTTCGCTCGTTATTTCAGAGGCAAGCCAGGTGTGGCAGAGGATGGTTGGCCTCCGGTGAGGCTGCTGGGGTGCAGGGAGAGAGGAGGCCGCCACCGAGGGACAGGCCGGGGGAACGAGTGACCGGGGGACTGGGGGAACGACTGGTGACTGCAGGGCCTGGGGGGGCACTGGGGCTCTGAGCGAAGGAGTGAGTAGCAGTCAGGAGAAAGGCTGCCTCCCGCAGAGCCAAGCACCCCCAAAACTCCGGGGCTGACTTGGCAGAAGCCTATTTCCCCCCTTGGCCACACTTTCAATGTGGGTCAGCAGGACAGCCCCACGGATCCCAGACACTTAGAGACCCAGACTGATGGAGGCTGCATCTCTGTGCTCCCGTAACCTCAGAAGCAGATGAAAAGAGCGCTGTGCTCCCTTGGCCTGACAGATAAATGCTTCCAGCTGGAAATAAACCTCCCTCCGCTCACATTTCAGCGGCCAACGCAAATCACATAGCCAGGCCTCAGGGAAGAGACCCAGAGTCCCTCCAAGCAGCCCTCACGATAATCATGCAATGCTAGGACTTCCTGAAATCAGAAGTGCCCAGGAAAGGGGCAGAGGTCTGAGGTGGCAGGGGGCGGGGCAGGCCTGATGACATCAGCCTCAGAGGTGTTGGATTTTTCCAGGCGATGAAAGAAACAAAGGTCTGGAGGGGGCCCAGAGAGGGAAGATGGCCTCTGGCATTAGAATTGTGGGGTGCGCAAGGGTGACGAGACACCAAGGGAGTGGCTTCCTCGCCACCCCTGGGTCTCAGTCCAGGCCAGAGGGAAAAGTCCCCAACAGCCCCACAGAAAAAAGAGATTTTGTAGATGCCACGCCCCGTGCCTAGCATTTTACAAACCTTACAACAACCCAGGAAGGTGAGAGCTACGGCCCCCATCTTTAGAGGAGAAAGGACCGCCGCCAGTCACACGTGCGTAGCTGGTCGGGGGCAGCGTGAAGACGGACCTGACGCCAGGGCAGCTCCTCATGGAAGCCCGTGTTCCTTCCTTCTCTCCGACCGGAACTCTGGCCCTCAGGCAGCTCCCCTCCTCTGCCCCGGGAAGCAATGGGACAAGGCAGGCCCAGACTGGGGCCTCTCCCCAGCAGCTGCCTGCTTTCTCTGCAACGCCATCTGGTAGTCAAGTGGCTTCGTCGTGACGAGGCCACAGGCCCAAGGATCAACCAAGGTGCCAAGGTTTGGCTTCCCGGACTCGAGAGTGTGAAGACTGCACGTGAACTCTGCGGGACTCACCACCTGCCCTCGACCACCTGCCTCAGGGCCCAAGGCCTCCCAGTCATTCACACCTCCATCAGGCCTTCCACAGCTGCTCCCTAGAGGTCACGAGCACTTTCCCTTTTTATGTAAGGCAGGATGGGGCACATGCCCCCATTTTTCACAGGAAGGGTCAAGCTCCCAATCACGCCTTGGCCAATGGCAGGGCCAACGACCTAGTAAGACCTGACCCAGAGCCTCAGCAGGGTTTAGGCTGCTGTCCGTGGCCACGGGGGCCTGAGCCAGGCTTTGCCTGGCTCCTCATCCAGGGCTGGGGTGACCCTGCCCTCACCCCAAGGCCTGGATGCTCTCTGGGCTCGGGACCTGGAGACACCGGGAACCAGGCTGCTGCAGGCAGGCCAGCCTGAGATGGGTGTGAGTGGAGGAAAATGGGAAGAAGAAAGGGTCGGGGGAGGACAGGGCAGCTGAGAAAGAGTGGCCTGGGGCTGACTGCAGGGGCCCATCACAGGGCAGGGGGCTTGCAGTCCCATGCTGTTTATAGAGGAGGAAAACTGGGGCTCAGACAGATGCTGCTGCCTCCCAAGGTCATCGTGCTAAGTGGCAGAGCTGGGATTTCAAACCAGGACCTTATATTTGGGACGTGGTTGGCTTCCTATGGAAAGAGAATCTGCCTCTTTGCTACTGAGCAGCCCCGGAATCTGGGTTGGGTTTGGGGGACCCCAGCATACCTTTTCCCTGGTCCCATCAAAGCCTCAGCCACTTTAGGGAGACCGGGCTGCCAAGTGCCCCCTTTTATAGATGAGAAAATGGAGGTCCAGAGCCGAGAAGGGCTTGGCCCAAGGCCAGGGCTAGGATTCCTGAACCCTCAGCACACTCCCCCTGCACACCTGCCCACCCCTCCTCTATCCACCCCAAGCCCAAGTTCACCTGCCTGGCTATCCTGCCCAGCTCTGCCTTTTTAGGAAAGGAAAAGAGCAGCCCCGGTGGCAGGCAGGCTAGTGGGCAGGCGGCCATGCTAATCCACCAGCTCCCGGCAGCTCTGGTTACCGTGGTTTGAGGCCCCAGCAGCCCCGGCTGGGAGTGCCGGCCCAGCCAATGGGTGCTGCCGGCTGAGCTACCCTGCCAGAGCCATACAAGGCCTTGCTGCGGCCCAGTCTCAAGCCAGCACAGGGCAGCCCTAGCACCGGCACCCGCCCCGCCTGGGAGCCTGCCGGCCCAGCACGTCCTCGGACTCTGCCTAATCCAGCCCGGGAGTGGGCAGGGCCGTGGTGCACGTGCACCAGGCCCAGGGCTTCCCAGGGTCAGGAGGGTGGCACCACGAGGGCAGAGGCCAGAACTGGGGCAGGGGCCTAGCTAGCCATGGGGATCCCAGCCAGATAGAGCCCTGGCCGGTCCAGGCTGAGCCGTCTCTCGTCAAGATGCCCTTCTGTTCCCATCACCCCTTTGGCCTGACTGGCCACCTATCCTGCTCTCTGGGAAGGGTCTCAGCAGAGTTAGTATCTGGTTCTTCCTGGGGTCTTCCCAGGGTCCAATCCCTAACTTAGCTAATCCATCCTGAGTGTAAGCTATATGCGCCTTTCAGAATTAGGGGTGTCTGTGAGTGTGTGCATGTTGTGAGAGTCATAGACATATATGTCCCCTGATGGAATTTGTGGGGTTCCTGCTCACTTCTGAGGACCTGGGCCTGGGAGGGTGGGAGCAGGCAGGGACAGGCAGCCCCTTCCCAGCAAGCTCATCCCACCTGTCAGCTCACAGTGCCTTCAAACTAATGCTCACAAGATCCCTGGGAGATAGGAAGGTTTTGCCCCATTTGACAAGCAAGGAAACTGAGTCACAGATTATTTGCTCAAGGTCAGGGTGCCAGGATTCAAACCCAGAGCAGTCTGACTCTGGACCACCGTACATGCAGACTTCCTCCTCTAGGAATTTCAGATCTTGGAGGGACGGGGGCTGCCACTTGGACCTAAGTGCATATGCAGGAAAGAAAATGGCTGCCCGAGGTGAGAGGACCTTTGCTCCTGTGTGGGATGGGCTTTCCCAGACCCCTGACCGCCATTGCCCAGGCCACGGCCATGGCTGCCCGCATGTTCAGAGGCCCGCATGGAGCTTCCCTGACTATCAGATTCATCATGGAAGCCACCGGGTTTGAGTATCATTATGGGTCCTACGTGGACCGAGCTGAGCTTGGAGCCAAGATTGCGGTACTCTCCAGGGCCACCTGGAGGTGAAGGAAACGTGCCGGCATGGGGGGTGGTGGGCCAGGCTGCCACTGGGCCCTGTTGGCTCACCCAAGAAAGGAGATAAATATAGACCCAGGATTACTCAGACACAGCCTGGGAAAACCGGCTCCACGCCTTAACTTCAGCCCTGGACCAGTCTCACCTTTACCTGCCTGCCCACTCTGTGCCCGCTGCCAGGCCCGCCCCGCCTCCTCCCAGGACTCCCCACCTGGGAACTCTGGGACAGCCCTTCCTACCTGCTCTCTGGGGGCGGGACAGAAACCAAGGCCCAAGAGGGAGGAGGGCGCTTGCCTCAAGTCCTCCAGCAGGTCAGGTGCGAACAAAGCCAGGGCGGCACCTGGCCTTAGAGGTCACCTTCTCAGGCCTAGGCCCTCCATCCATCTGGACTCAGTTTCCCCATCTGGGAGAAGGGGGCCTGGCACACCTAGCCCTCCATTGCCTTGGGCCTGGGGCAGGTACCATGGAGCTGGAGACCTCCCAGCAGAAAGGGGATGAGGCTGGGACCTCGTGCACGAGGAGACGCTGGCCCGAGTGGGATGTGTACAGCTCTGCTCTGGCACTCGGACTCTGGAACCAGATCGCATGGGCTCAAATCCCGGCTGTCCCTTTGTCAGCTGTGGGACTTCAAGCAGGTTACTGGATATATTTGTGCCTCAGTTTCCTTGTCTCTAAAATGAGAATAACAATGGTAGTTCTTATTACATGTTATGATATAATATAAATGTTACATGTAATATATATTGCGTACATACAATAACAAGAGCCCATAAGGGCGCCAGCCTCCAAGAGTGCCAGGGAGGTTTAGATGAGTTACTACAGGCCAAGCATTGACACCCGGGCTTGGCACGGAGCAATGGCTCGTGCATGTTTATTGCGATCACCTAGCCCAGCAGATGGGGGCTGTGAGGCCGGGGCCTGGGAGGGCAGCTCTGAGGCTCTCGCCTGCCAAGGGAACAGCCTGGCCCTGGGCCACACCACGTTCAGGTCCCTGCTGTGCTGTGACCTCTGCAGCAGCCCCCCTGCACCCCTTGTGCTCGTGAATGTCCACACGGATGTCTGTGCTCCACCATGAGTACCTGCACACACACACACGTCCGTGAACAAACGGACACCCAGGGCACAGCCATACACACAAATGCACACCCATGTATGGGCACAGAGAGGCGGGTGCCTGCAGGTGTGTCCCCATACACCCTCACCAGCACGCACGGTCTCACACTCAGGGGTGTCCCAGCCGGGCCCGGCCCTGAGGTGACCGTCTTCACAGCAGAGGAATGCAGACAGCTGGGGACACTCTGCCAGCGGACGTGAGGGAGAGGCCCCGGGGAAACCACACAGGCAGACATCCAGGCAGGCATGCCAGGCTGAGGCGGGGCCCTCGGGTGCCAGAAATTGTGCTGGGAGGGGGGGCATGTGCAGATACTTTCGTACTCCCGTCTCTCCCATCACCCAGTGTCCTCAGAGCCTCTGGGACTTCAAGGTCAAAGGGTCTCACAGACCATCGTCCTCCCCCGGAGGTAGCGAGCAGGTTCTGACTGCCCAGCCCTGCTGTGTGGCAGGGCCCTGTCTCTCTCCAGGCTGCAGTGGCTGGTCTGAGCTGTGAGGGTCCACACCAGCTGGTCTTCCTCATGGGGGAACCAAGAGAACCTAGGACCACACAGATCTACAGGAGGACTGCAATCATTGACTCAACTCAAGGGACGGACACGATGTGGAAGTCTCTAGAACTCCTTGGGTACGGCTCATGCTGACCCAACAGCCACTGTGCGCTAAGGTGCTTGCATTTACCAGCTCCCCGGATGCTCACAAAACAGGTCCTACTCTCATTTACAGACATGGAGTCCGAGTCTGTGACCTTCCTGGGTCCCAGAGTTGGCCGACTCCCGAGCCCAGCCTCCACCCAGGGTGCGTGTGTGCGGCCTCTGCCACAGGGCACGTTGCATACAGCAGGTGAAGAGGTCTGCAGGTGAGGCCTACACACAGCAGGCAGCATGAAAAGCATGGTCCCAGAGGCAAGGATCCCTGGCCCCAGGTGGCACCTTGCCACATCTACCCTCTGCAGATCACAGCTGTGCTACGCATGGGTGGGACCACATGGGGGTGGGGTGAGAGGGGTGGGGGGAGGCTGAGAGCCACCTGGGGGCATCGGGCTCTTCTGCCAGCACCCAGCACGGGGGACCAGCTGAGACTGTATGAGAGCCATGTTGGTGTACCAAGAGAGAGCAGGCCCTGAGATGGGAACAAGGCCTCTGTATCATCAGCCCCAGGGTCGGGGAGGCCATCCCCTCTCTCCCCCATAAAGAACATATGGCTTCAGAGGAACAGGAGCCGATGAGTTCCAGAATAGACTGAGCAGGGGGAGGAGCTGGTGAGGACCCCAGTGAGGACCCCCCTGATCAGGGGGGTCCCAGTGAGGACCCCCCTGAGACCAGACCTGATGCCCATAGGCCCCTGTGAAAGGTCCCCAAGTCAACTGGGTCCCCATGTTCCAGCCCCATGGGACAAGGGGCATTATGCCGTGGTGTCTAGGACCCTGTGGAGGAAGGAAGGGGGAAGGAGGGAGTAAAAAATCAAAATCCCATCCAGAGAACCCGAGCTGGATGGGTACCCCTGCTGCCCCTGGCAGGCTCCCCCCACAGACTGGGCCACCTTGTTTCTGGGGAAGCTAAAAGGGGAAGATGACAGTGGAGTCAAGGGAGGACCCAGAAGGCCAGTGACATGCCAAAGCCATTCAGGATAGGAAGGATTGTAGCTCCAGCCGCCACGGCTCCTTGAGGAGAGCCTGAAGTGAAGCCTCGGGGCTGGTCAGGCCAGCAGCACTCAGCAGCCTGGGGTCCCCAGCCTGCCCGTCCAGCCCTTTTCAAAAAGGGGGGGGGGCAGTCTCACTGCCCCAGGCTCCCACCTGCTCTGCCAGCACCAAGAGTGGTGGAGACAGGTGACTCTGCCTCTCTGGGTCCCAGTCTCCCTGAGCAGCAGCAATGCTCACAACTCAGGGTTGTTCTGACCCTTAGCTGCTGTCCCATTCCGAAAGAGCCAGGCAACAGCCTCCTACACAAAAGCTCTCACGGTGGCCATCTGCAGTTTCCAGACTTCTCAAGGCCCCTGCACTCCTTTCCAAAGCACTCCTAGGCTAGAGACACTACCCAGCACAAGACTCTGGAGCAGAGCAAGACAGCCAGTGCCATCCTGCTTCTCAGCTTCCCAGACCCAGGCCCAGAGAGGGGGAGTGATTCGGGGAAACAAACAGGCAGGGCGGGCAGGACTCATGGCCAGCTTCCTCTCCCACGGCAGCCTCGAAGAGGAGAAGAGACTACGGCTCCCGGCAGTGTCCTCGGGGCAGCCCTGGGGTCTTGCTGTGGCTTCTCGAGCTCTCGGTGCCACCCTCTGGCCCTTCCAGGGCACAGGCCTTCCTCCTTCTAGGCAACCCTTCCCTCCCAGTTCCCCCAGTTGCTGTTTCCCTGTGCCCCACGCAGGGACCACACAGAGCCAGAGTCTCAGAGGCGGGAGGAAGGGGCAGCCTCCCCGGGGTGTCCCAGAGTCCCGCAGGGGGAGCCGCGGTTGGCTTGGGGGGGGGGGGTGGTGACACGTGGAGGCGCTGCACCGCGGTGATGTCAGACCCCGCCGCACCCCGGTCCCAGCACGTTCGGCCGCCAAGCGGGGAACAAAGCGTCCTGCGCATTCCTGCGCGCTGACTCACCGCCCGCACGTAGCGCGCCGCCGCCACCGTCGCTTTGCCCAAAATTGGTCGCGAGCGAGGGCGGGCCGAGCGCGGTGCGGCGGTTGGGAGCGCGGGGCGGGGAGCGAGCGGTGCGCGGGCCGCCACCTCCCACCCCGCCCGCCCCGCCGAGGATTTCCCAAAAGAGGCAAGAGAGGGAGCGGCGGCGGGGACGCCCGCGGGTCCCCGCGATGGCCCGGGAGGGTCAGGCAGGGGGCCACCGCGGGGTGGGAGGGTGAGCAAGGCTCCGGCGGAGGGCCCGGAGCACTACCTGTCTTGGAGCCTCGGTTTCCGCATCTGCCAAATGGGGATGCGCAGGGCACGGTCGTAAGCTCTTGGTGTGAGCCGCCTCAACTAGTTCTTACACCAACCCCATGAGAAACGTATATTATTATCACCTTTTACAAACAGGGAAACGGAGGCCAGGGCACTGATTAGCTTGAGGTCCCGTACGAGTGAGTGGCAGAGCTAGGGTTCGAACCCAGGTTGTAAGCTTCCGGAATCTGTATGTACCCCCCAGAGGCTGAAGTATGCAGCGAAGCATCTGGCGCAGCGCTAGGAGTGTCGTCCCTGGCCGCTGCCCCTCTTGGTGCTGCGGCCAAGCCCCTGGCTTCACTAAACCTCCATTCCCTCGCCTATCAAGTGGGTGCCTGTGGAAGGGCGCCCTCCAGGGGCGGTCTGGGGAATGACAAGTGAGGATCCAAGTGGGGTTGGTGGAAAGAAGACAAGGTGGGTTTGACTCTACCGGTGTTCCTCTGCGAGGCCAGGTGATGGGCTGGGCAAACAGCAGAGTACAGAGAGGAGCCAAGCTAAGCCTGGGGACGGACACACTGGGGTGGGCCTCCAAAGGGCAACCAGGAGGCTAGAGAGCACTGAGCTGCCTGTGCACCTTGGGAGAATATTTGAGACGGGGGGGGGGGGGGGTCCTCGCCCTGGTCCTTCTTCCAGCCTGGCCGCTTTCCCCATTGCAGCCTGATTTCAGAGAAGGTGGAACTCTGGGCAACCCTGGGGTGTCTGGGCCAGAGGCCTGCCCTGAGTTGACAGGAGCGAGATGGCCAGCAGGTGGCCTTGCCCTCCCTAGGCTGTGGTGTCACCCACCTGGGGTTCATCTGAAAGTCAGGGAAGGCCCTGGAAGGAAATCCCAAGGAACCCCAGCCAGCACAGCTGAGACTCGACTTTGAGCTCAGGGGAAGGTCCACTCCCAGCCAGACACACAAGGCCTCTGGGCTGGCCTCCAAGCTCCTCTCCCATCACTGAGTCTCTCCCACCGTTCACTGCAGCTCCTAGGACAAGCCATGCCTCTTCAGGCCCACCAGCCGGCTCTAATGCTGCTTCCTCTACTACCCGGAATGCTTTTTCCGCCTTCATAGCCTTGCTCGAATGTCTCTTCTGCCCAGAAGCCTTCCTGATCCTGCAGATAGCTCACTCCTTGGTGTTCCTGGGGCTCCGTGTCTCTCCCTCCCTTTCAACCAGCCCAGAGCGTGGCACACAGCACAGTGGTCCTTGGGCCCAGAGCCTTGAACCCAGGTCCTCCATGCTCCTAAGACCCCGTCCCAGGCAGGTACTGGGTCTCTTTCCCTGGATCTCAGGCGGGCCAGCTACCCAAAGACCCAGCCCGCATCTGATGCAGAACTGGCTCAGCACGCTCGCTGCATGACCATAGAAGGCACAGCCCTGGGGCCTGGGGACCCCTGTCCTCTGGCCCTGGCTGTGGGACCTTGGGCCGCTGAGGTAGGTCCTGCCCTGCCTGCTTCCTAGACCTGTTTGCAAGATTGTTTGAAGGAAAGCAGAGAGAATCCTTGGCACGTGGGCACAACACCCCACACAGCTGTCATTATCACTGGGTCATTATGACGGACCTGCCTTGTGCCGGAGGCTTGGGTGCTGAGGCTGGGCGGCAGGCGGCTGATGAACTCAGCAGCAGCCCCAGCCCCTGGCTGACTCAGGCTGAGAAGGCCCTGGGAGAAGCGCTGCTTTTCTGGTCAGCCTGAGCCAACCCAGCCCTGGCCCTCTACTCCCCACCCCAGGATTTGCCCAAATCCGAGGCCATTCTGGTCCTCTTATCTGGGGAGATAAATGTCCCCTCCCCCTGGAGGATAGAGCTATTCAGCTGGCTTCCATGTGACCTTGGCACCCCTCACCCTCTCCGGGCCAGCCTGGGGGAGTCCTGGCAGGGGGCAGGCAGTGGCTTCACAAAGCTCATGGGCATGCCTTCCAGGCAGGCAGGGTTGGGGCGAGAGGGGCTCCCTCACGGCTTCTGAGCCCCTGAGGAAGAGGTCCTGCTCTCTTGCTCCTCAGTGTCTGGCCCAAGGTGGTGGTAGGAGTTTCCAACAACCCCATGACATCATCCTTCTGAGAGCCTGGGGTGGTTATTTTTACATGCCACTTAGGGAAACTGAGGTGCAGACATCGGAAAGCCTTTACCCCAAGCCACGCAGACAACAGCTGGGCTGGTGGTGTTGTGGGTCTGTCAGCCTAGTCAGAGCCCATATGCTATAGCCCTCCATTTTCTGTGGGCTCCTGGCTGGTGCTGGCTGCCTCCTTCCCTCTCCACCCCCCCAGGACACCAGCTGTGTGCCAGTGCTTGGACAAGAATCCACTTATGAGTCCTCACATGAATCCCTAGGACAGAAGAGGTTATCAGAGCTCAGAGAGCTGGAATTGCTTGGCCCAAGTCACACAGCAGAAGAGGCAGAGATTCGGTCCCCTTTATCCCTGCTCTGGGCCCTATACCAACTACTTCCCCAGTCGGTCAGGGCTTCAGGGCTCTGCCAATACCAGGCCTCGGGGAGCCTGCAGGGGGACCCTTCGGTCTCACAGACACCCCGTGGCTATGGGTGGCCAAAGAGGGCGTGTGCCCATCCTGCCAGGGTGGGCCCACCAGGCCTGCCTGGGCCCGAGGCTCCTTGCCAGGCTCACATGAAAGCGTGAGGTCATTGGCTATCCCAGCGCCCTGTCCCATCTCGCTGCTGTGACTCAGCCCTGCCATACCCAGACCTCCTCCTTCAAGGGACCCCAGCAATGGCATAGCCTGGCCTGGGCTGCCCCCACTCCCTGCCTGCCCGCTCCGGGCCTCCCACCCTGAGTCACCGCTCACCTCACCACCCAGCACGTGGCTCACAGCAGAAACAGCCTACTCCTCTCACCCAAGCTCCCAGAGTTCCCACTGCTAAAGGCCCACCAGCCGGGCTGAGGGATGGGGGGGGGGGGCTTTTCCTATTGCCCTTAGACTCAGGTCCCGAGGCTGACCCCCAGGACCCACTTCTGGGGCCTCTCTGGCCCTGACAGCAAAATCTGGAATTGAGGTAAAGAGCTCAGATCAAGGCCTCAGACTGACCTGGATTCAAATCTCAGCTCCTCCACCGTCAGAATGGGTGACCTTGGACAAGACACCTCAGTTTCCCCATCTGGAAAGTGGTTGAACAGTGCCTAGGGTTCATTCTTCAAGTGCCAGCTACTTAATAAGCCCAGGAGGGTTTCAGTGGTTGGGGGGGAGATAGTACACGGTCCTTGATGCCAATCCGGGGAAGGACTCCCTGGACACTAAAGCTTCCAGACTGCCCTTTGCAGGCTGGGCACCATACTTCTCTAGGTGGGTCCAGAAGGCTCTGTGAAGAGGCCACAGGTGACCCCACACTCTTCAGCTTCTAGGGTAACCACAGAACACCTCATTTCCTGGAAGATGCTTAGACCGAAGGAGGGGTCTGCCTGCAGCTGCCCAGCTGAAAGTTGAACACGAGCCTGCCATTCCATTCCCCTCTTCCCAGCCACCTCCCGGGATCCAGGATGCCCTCCCCTGCCAGTGCCAGAGACAGAATTCTGGGGAGGACCGCAGAGCTCATCTGCCCACAGGAAGCTCTCAGGAACCCTGCTCGGAACCCAGTTTCCCAAACTCCTTTGGCAATGGAGTCCCACCTGCTGCCAGTGTTTTCCTTGGAACATACTACAGGAAACCCTGGGCTGGGCTGCATCAGCCCATGAGGCTTTTGTCTTTATCAGGTCCCATGATGCTCACAAGGCCACTCCCCAAGCTGTGAACCCCCAAGTGGGGACCCAGCGAGCCTGGGCCAAACCAGTGGAGGAAGAGTGGACCCAAGAGAAAACATTCCCGACTTCCCCATTTCCAATTCAACAAGTCCTTATGGAGCATCTGGTTGGGACAAGGGGACAGAGGCTGGAGAGTTCTCATAGGAGGAGAAGGGCAGAGAGGAAAGAGAAATGTCACGGACACTGGGGTCTGACAGACCTGAACTTGAACCTCTGACCATTACAGGTCAAACTCTCCAAGCTCTCAGAGTCTGAAGCCTCATCAGAAAATGGAGGCACTGACTCAGCTCAGAGGGTTATGTTGTCAGAATTAAGTGAGAATGAGAACGTGACTCTGCTCTGTAATTAGGTGTTCAACAATGGCTACCACGGACAGAGCCCTTTCTCACTTAACCCTTCCCACCGCTACAGTACTGTGATGACACCTATTTGTAGATGACAAGACTGAGGAGGCTGGGGCTCGAAGAAAGAGGGAAGAGCACAGGTCACGAGAGGTGGACCTCTGCTACAAACCTGGCTCGGCCTGACACGGGAGGCAGAGCCCGTAGCCACAGCCTGCCCTCAGAGACCCCGAGTAGGGCCTAGCTAGAGACTTAGAGCCTAGCAAGGCTATAAATGAGAACCACACGGGTGTTCAGAGGATGGTTTGATCTCATATCTTAGATGGAATTGGGAAGACTTCCTGGAGGAGGTAACATTTTGGTGGGCTTTAAGGATGGCCACAATAAATCAGGTAAGACTGGAAGGAGGCTAGGAGGCCCGGACTTGCACTGAGGCAGAGGCAAGAAAATCTGTGGTGTCTCCAGGGAATGACAAGCCCTGCGGTGTGGTGGGCTAAAGTTTTGTGCACCCGGGTCACCATTGGTGGGATGAAGAAGGAAGGATAGCTCAGCGTCAGACCCCTAGCAGGTCGGACGCCAGGGTGGGCATCGGGGCATGGCGAGTCACTTCATCCTGATGCCGGCCTGGGTCCTGCCTACAGGCTTCCTGCTGAAGCCTGGTTTTCATGGGGAGGCTGCGTTTCCCAAATCTGCACATGCTTCTTGTCTGCTGTAGCATTATATGGCATGCCAAAGCCAGTGGGGGTGGATGGAGCAAGCCAGGGGTGGGGGGCAGGTGCTCTGGGGGGCTCTATGTGACCCAGAGTAATAGAGGGGCCTCGTGGGGGATCTGGCCTGTGGCATGCACAATTTCTAGTATATCTGGGCAGGTAAGAGGCCAAATCTGCCATTGGCTCTACCAGAAACCCTCCCAGTAGCTGTGAGGTGGGATTTTTCTTCTCGGATCCCTTTGACAGTTCTGGCCTCTGACCCTCGGGAAGGTTAAACTGCGGTGTGGGCTGGGTCACATGGCCAGTGAGCAAGAAAACAGGCCTCAGACTGTCCAGCCCCTGCCCCACACTACCTATATCCTGGCCCGGGGCCGAACACTCAGCCATAGGGGATTGGGGGCGGACTGGGGGGCAGGACAGGGGTTCAAGCCTGAGTCACAGGGCTTTGAAGCTGACAGCTGGATCTGCCAAGCCACAGAGGCTCCAGGGGTGGGCTGGCCCCTGACTCACCCCCACACCCCGAACCAGCCCCAGGCAGAGGCTTCAGCTCCTGACCACCCTTTTGCCTGCGCCTCTCCTGGGTCATTCACGGCTCAGGATTCCCAGGTGCTGGGCAGGAAGGCCAAGCCCTTTAGGCAAGGAGGTGCCCCAGGCACACCTCTGCTCAGGAATTTCAGCCGGGAATCATAGTGGGAGCCTGAGCTTTGTCTGCCTGCTGGGCACCAAGCAAACCTTGATGATCTAGGCACCGAGCACTTATTTTTAGCTGACATTTAATTCTAGAGCCCAAGTACTATACTTTCGGTGGCCCGACCTCCTGGTGGCTCACCCCTTCCCAGAGGGGAAATACATCCTCCTGGCGGGGCACTGGGTGTGCCTTGGAAAACCTGGCTTCTAGGCAACAGAGTGGGTGTGACTCTGAAAACCCGCCAGCCACAAGTCCTGGCCAGTGGTGGCGGTGGGATGGGGGAGAAGGCTGGGGCTCCAGTCCCTCCAAATGCAGGAGCCTGGGTCTCAGAGGGAAAAGAGTCCGGGCATTCTGGGTTTCCAGATCCTAGCCTGGCAGGATGACTTGTGGCACGTTGTTCCTCTCCCTGGACCTCGGCTTCCTCATCTAGTTATAGTCCAAGGGCCCTTCCACCTTTGGATACTTGTCTGATTTTTTTTTCTTAAATATTATCTCAAGTCTTCATCATTAGAACATTTTAAAGATGGTACCGGGCAGGAAAAGGGTCTAGATCTCTCTCATCAGAAAAATGTTTATGCAAAAACAGGCTTTGTCTGGTAGGACGAAGCTATCTGTTCCATCTCGCTGCAGTGCTAGGCATAAAGCAGCAGTGCCCAGGCCTGTGGCAAGCCCCAGGTAGGGATTTCAGAGCCGACTGTGCCTCAGTGAGCTCATTGGCTCAGTGAGGAGACACACCACTCCCCAGGAAATAACCAGATATTTCCAGGACAAGTGTAATGTGCTATTCAAAGCTTTTGAAGTTTGACTTTTCTAATTTCTCTAACCACATCCGTTACAAAAGAGGTGGATGAATGTTGTGTAGATGTATGGCTAGAAGGATAAATGAAAGGTTAGTGGATGGATGGGTGGATGGGTGGATGGATGGATGAAAAGAACATTGGATACACATGATATGGGGTCATTGAGGGAAAGTTCCAACCTTGCTTCTTAATCATTGTGTGACCCTAAATAAGTCACTTCTTATCTGTAAAATGAGAATCTTATCTGGAAAGACCTCATCTGCAAAGTGTGAATTATGAGCCGAGCCTGCCTCCCAGGTCTATTGTGGGCATCCTGTGCGATAAGAATGGACTGTCCGTATCTACCTAACAGCTGTGACAAGGCCTCAGAGAATGACCTTGTAGGCATGGGCTTTGTGGTGTGTTTTTACTACGGGGTGAGGGCCTCCATGGACAGGGAGGCTGCTTCCGCTTTGGGGAGTCCCCACTCTCCCATTCAGCCTAGGGTTCTCTGCCTTACAAGGGAGAACAAGCCCTGGAGGAAAGTTGCTGCAGGCGAGGCCCCCGTGGGCTGCAGAGCCAGGAAAGCACATTGAGGGTGCACTGAGTTCAGGGTTAGGGCTTTGACCTTAAGCTGATCCACTTCCTAACCTTGGCTCTGCCACCTGCTAGCTGTCTGACATTGGGCAAGTCGTGAGCCTTCGTTTCCTCATTTATAAAGTAGGATCTAATGACAGTACCTACCTCTTAGGTGTATGATGTCCACCGATGGAGATAAGGTGTGTGAATTAGCTAGCAGAATGCTTGGAATATGGTAAACACTCCATAGGTGTGTGTTTACCCCACAGCCCTGAAAGGCTGTATGGGGAATTGGGGCCTTAGCACTTCAGAGGGAACTCGAAAATTCGGAGCACAGAGATTTGCATCCTGGATGCCGAGTCCTGAGTTGGTTTCCTTATTTTGGAAAGTCCAGCAGGAGCCACATGGCCTCTTGACGAGGGTGCGTTGACTAAACAATATCTACTTTGGGCTGAAATGCCAGCAGTTCCATGGGCCTCACTGACCCTGACCTGATCACCCCTAGATTCATAACAAACAGGGCCCATGAATTATTCCTTTACAAGTACAGTTTATATGGGAGATATAAATCTCTCCAAATGGGCGGAGGCAGAGGGAGGGGGAGAACTGGCAAGGGTTGTCCTCCAGGGAAGCCGTGGACCCCAGGGGAGCTGGTCCCACAGGGCCAAGACGGCCTTTGCGGAGACCCAGCGTGGGGACGGTGGTGTGGGTGGTGGCAGGCCCTGCTGGCTCAGGGTGAGCTCTGGCTGATGGCAGGAGGCCCAGACCACCCACCAGAAAGAGGCCCTGAGGCTGAGTGGCCCCAGGCCTGAATGGGGGCAGCCCAGACCTGCAGCCTTGGGGACAAATGATGGGAATGTCTGAACCTCCTCAGTCCCTAAATGCCCAAGCCAGGCGGGCTCCGGGGCCTGACCCTCCCCAAGCCCTCGTCCCCTGCAGACTCCAGACACCACCCCCCAGCCAGCCCCATCTTCCCAGCTACTCGCTCTGCTAAGCCACCTACACGGTATGTGCTTACAACCAAGACACTGTGTCCCTTCCGCTGGGGCTGCAAACAGCACTTCCTGAAACCTAGTGGGACCAGGGTGGCGGCAAGAGGGAAGCCACTGGCTTTCCAGAAGGGAGAGCGCAGAGGGTCCCAAGCGGCCAGCAAGAGCTTGCAGGGCTGTCTGGCGAGCTCTGAACTCGGGTCAGGTTAGTTCTGAGTGCCATAGGCTTTCAGAGATGAGAGCACCCCTCTCGGTCAATGGGAAAAAAGAAACACTTCAGGGAAGCCAGGGAAGGGGCAGGACTTGTCCAAGGCCACACAGAACAAATCACAGAGCTGGGACGATGCTTGCTGGTTCTACAACCGAACCAGGCACCTGCTCTAGTCCCCATCACCAGACATTTCATCCTCCTTCCTGGGCGTCCCCAATCCCACCAAGTGGCTTCAGCTGCTGGACAACCCAAAAGACCTACTCTCAGTGCAGAGGGGAGAGGGAGAGCTTTGGGGGTCAAGGGAAGATGACCTAGCCCTGTCCCAGGTGTCGCAGATGTCCCTAGCCCCAGATGACCTAGCCCTGTTTCCTCCAGGGCTTGTTCTCCCTTGTCCCCTCTCCTTGTTCTGCCCTGGCCTTCCTGCCAGCAGGGCCTTCCTGGCAGCCCTTCCCAAACAGACCCTGGGGCTGTCCTTGGACCCCTGACAGCTTCACGGGTGCACTGGAAAGAGTGGGGTTGGATCCGTAGCCAAGAGAACATGTCTGGGCCCCATCACTGTCTTGAGCAAGTTGCCTCTCCTCTTGGGCCTCCGTTATCCCATCCAGCAAGTGGGAGTGGAGACTGGAGAGAATTTCTAGAGGGCAGTTTCTGGCACCATGTGTCATCCAGAAATATGCCTCGACTTCTCTCTTCTGCCTACCTGCCCTCCTCACAAATCTGTCCTCGGATTGGGCCGGGGCCAAGCCTAAGTGGGGCAAATTATTTTGTGTGCAGAATGATGCCTTCCAGATCCCACCAGGGGACCCTTGGCTGAATCCCCGTCCCTTGACCCGCAGCCTTTAGCAGCCCAGGCAGGAAACGGGGATGAGGCAGAGCAGCGGGCAGATGGCCGGGGGCCGTCGGTGGGAGCCCGAGCTGTGGGGCTGGGGGCCATGCAGCCAGGCCAGCCAGGAGGGGCACCGGGTGACCGTCAGGGCCAGGCTGGAGAGCTATGGGGCTGGGGCTGACTATTTTTAACTCAGCTTAATTTTCCCTACCTGGAAACCAGCTCTTGCCGGTGGGGTGGCCCTGTTCCGGGAAGGCTTTCACCCCGTCGGACCTGGGCTCGCTCAGGTTCCGGGGGCCAGGCCTCTCCATTTCATGGGAGCCCTCTTTGCTGTGCTTGGGGAAGGAGGGGAACTGGAGCCGGGCACAGCTCCCCTCACGGACCCTGCCAGGCCCGGGCAGCAGCCCCTGCCCTGTCGTCATCCTCTTTTCACACCACAGAGGGATCCTGTCTCCTGGTCTGTTTAATTCTCCTATTATGTTTCCCAGACTTGGAGCCTCTGGTTCCCTATTGTCCTGAGCAGCGCTGTGCATTTGTGTAAAGATTAGACGCGGTAGAACCCTCGCTCTCCTTCCAAATGGTCTCTCTTCTACTTTCTCAAATCCGAGTTCTTTCTCTCACCCTATGCTCTGCTTCCTTGTCCACCCTCTCTCCCTGCCTGTCTTTATCTGCCTCCCCGTTTGTTTTCCTCCCCACCCGGACCCCTCCTGCTCCCCGCTGACCTGCTTGTCCTGCTTTCTCCTCTTCATGGTTCAGTGGTTTGAATTCTCTATCCGCCCCCTCCCCCACCCTGACCCTGCTTAATTCCGTATTTATATTCTCCAGGAGACTAATAGAAATGACTAGGAGTATTGCTCACCTCATTCCAGAAATAACTCTTCTAGATTCTTAGAGAGACACCTTGGCGGGGGAGGGCAGCGAGCACTGCATGGGGAGTCTCTGGTTTTTGCTGAAGGGACTGAGATCCCAGTCCCGGTGCCGGTTCTGCAGATCCACCAGCTGCGTGACCTTAGCCAAGCCAGGCCCCTCTCTGGGTCTCCTGGGCCCTAGTGGAGCTGATCCCCAGATCCTAACAGCTGCCTCCTGGGGCCAGGACGGAGAAGAGCAGAAAAATGCTCTGAGCACACAGTAGGTACTCAGAAAGGTTGGTTCCTGCTTCCCCTGCAGCCTGACCCAGACTGGGGGAAGGAAGATCACGCTGGCGAGTCTCTCTCTCCGTACCCCTCTGTGGCTTGCACAAGGTACGTTCTAGTCACGCCCTAGGAGGAAGCAAGCTTGCCGATTTCTCTGTGGTCACCGTTGTCCCCTTCCTAAGCGTCTCATGGCAGAATTGCTGCCAAACACGGGAACTGCGGATTGAGCAGCCTGGGTTCCCAGGGACCTGGTTTCTACAGTTCAAACCCAGGCGTGTGTTTCTGTCTTCCTTCCTCCCTCAGACAGCACTCTCTCAAGGCTCCTACTGTGTGCACGGCCAGCTCCGGGCCTTGCCCTCTCCAGAGCTCTGGACCTCGAGATTGCTGGGGAGATAAGCCCGGAGTCATGAGTCAGGCAGGCAGGAGAGCAAGGAGAGCTCTGGGAGTTCCGAGAAATGAGAGGGCTTTTCCTGTTATACTTGGAGACAGGGTCCCTGAAAGACGTCGCAGCACCTGGACTCTGAGCCAGGCCTGGGCAGGAACAGAGGGCGAGTGCTGGTCCCACAAGCTGCTTAGCTCAGCACCAGGGCATCCACACTCTGTCGCCAGCCAGGCCCAGGTTCTAGGCTAGTGGAGAGGCAGGAGCAGAATGCTAGCCCCCGGGGTGCACCCCACCCCCCCACCCCTGCCTTGCCTTTTTGGAAGAGTGTAGCCACGGAGGTGAGCCAACTGCCCTGTCGTGTCCAAGGCCGGAGGTCTTTCAATAGGTGCTTTGTGTGTATGCCCATAGGGGCAATAGGGTCTGGAAGGGACCAGAACGCCTTTCCCCAGGCCCTGGGAGGAGGGATGGGGAAGGAAGGGAGGGGGCACTTCCTGGGTGAGGTAGGCATGAGGCAGCTCCCAGGGGGGCAGAGGTCAGGGGTGAGCTGCGTCCTTCACTGAGGGAAGCCAGCCCAGAGAGGGCTCTGATTTGCCCAAGGCCACACAGCCTTGAACACCCCCTTTCCCCTCCCACACAACAGAAGGGGCGTCCTCAGCCTGATTGGCAGTGGGCAGGCAGGATGGCAGGGTCTCCCCCAAGGAGAAGCAGGGTTTTGCTCATGGATCTCCCCCTTTCCACCCCTGACTCAGCAAGAGCCCTGGAGCAGCCACACAGAGAGTGAAGAAGGGGGTCAGGCACATTGGGGATGACTTGAGGCAGCCCAGCAGAACCGGGAGGGGTCCCTAGAGACTGCAGGAGAGCTGCTGTACTCCAGGAGGTGCTCCAGGCACAGAAGGAGGAGAGCGGGGCCTTCCCTCCTGCCTCCACCCTCCCCTGCCCTCCTCCCCCACCCCACACCAGGGAGGCCAGCCAAGGCGTGCACCCCTGGGTAGAGGCGGTGTCATCGCTCTCCTGTACAATGGGGCAGGGCTGGATGGGCAGGGGCGGGGCCGTGCCTGGTGTTATAAGAAGCCGCCAGGGCACTGAGGCAATGAGCTATCAGCTCGGCTTGGCAGCAGAACGCTGGCGACAGGCACACTCCCTCCTCTCGTCCAGCCCGTGCGCTCCACCACTGCTATGGTCGCCATGCCCACTGCCTGGTGCTCCGTCGCTCTGGCGCTGCTCCTGGCTCTGCAGGAAGGTGAGTCGCCCCAGCCTCACCTGCTACAGCAGCCACCCCACCCCCTCCGGGGCTGCTTGCAGGTGCCTCCCTCCCCAGTTTCCAGTACTCGCCGGTCAGCTGGGGGCCCTCAGGGGTGGGAGTCCTGCAGCCGTGGTAGCTCCGGGGAGCTCGGCAAGGACAGAGCTGCTACAGGGCACCGGACAGCACTGGCCCTTCTCAGCCGGCATTGCTGGGGCTTCCCCCAGGCTGGCCTGGAGCTCCTGAGCAATGAGAAAGCCAACTTCCTCGATTATGCAAGAGGAGGAGCCCAGCAGGTCCCCTATCCCAGCTGTGCCGGGCGCCCTGACCCACCTCTCTGCCTCTCTCTCTTTCTCTCCTTGGACACACAGGCAAGGGCCAGGTGGCCGCTGCTCCGGATCACCCTGCGCCCTCGCCCCGGGCCCGAGGCTCCCACCTGCGGCCTCGACGTTGCTCCTGTAGCTCCTGGCTGGACAAGGAATGCGTCTACTTCTGCCACCTGGACATCATCTGGGTGAACACCCCCGGGTGAGCGCGGGGATCCAGGCGGGGCTCCCGGCAGCAGGGCAGGGGATGGGAAGTGTCCCGCAGAGTCCAGCTCTCCCTGGGCCTCCAGACAGGGTCACTGCGCTACTAGGGAGGATTACTGGTTATTTTTCCAACTTCCACGTGGGGGCTGCCCCATCACACAGGGCTACCTCGAGAGAGTTCTTGCAACAGCCTGGTATTGGCCCCGTTTTCCAGATCAGGGCACTGAGGCTCAGAGAGGTCAGGTGCCTGCCCCAAGACTGCACAGGAAGGAGTAAGCAGTAGGTGGAGGCTCCCTCCTAGGCCAGAGCTGCCGAAGCTCACGCCCACTCTGCCATGCGGCCTCGGCATGATCTTCAAGAATAAGACGCTGAATGACAGCACCCATGCCTTGACGGTGCCAGGCTCTGTGCCAAGCACGGCTCGTCTGTTATCAGCCCACGAACCCCTCGTCCTCCCCACGATGCAGGCGCTGCTGCCGTCTGCAGTGACAAGATGAGAAGCCTGGGCTGTGTCACCTGGCAGCGCTGGGGTGGGATCCCAGGGCTGTCTGCTCTGTCTGCACCCGCACAGCCTCCGGGCCACTGCATACTTCGAGTTGAAGTTTCTCTGGGTGTTTGTGTTTTTTTTTTTCCTTCCCCAAATTGCAAAAGGCAAGAGAAGCTCCGCACGTAAGCGTGTGGAGATAATCCGCATCCAAACACTCGCTCAGGGCGGGAACGCTGCCAGTCCCTGCGTGCTGGGTCTACCTGGGAGTCATTACAACTTCAACCACATTGTCTAAAATTAGCTCTGGCACCCGAAGGTGCTGGTCCAACCGGCCACAGGGCCCCTGCCCTGCCCACAGCCTGCCTTGGCCAGACTTTGAATCTGAAATCAATCCCACCTGATCTCACACACACACACACACATACACACACACACACACACACATGCACACACACAAGCGCTTGCACACACTATTTCTAAGTCAGCGCGTTCTAAGCCACGTTTATCGCCCTCCGGGCAGGGGATGACCAGGTGAGGGCAGCTTAGCTGAGAGCCTGTATGTTTACTTCTGTGAGATGGCGTTTCCTCCCCTCCTCCACAGGGACCAGCCTGGCCCTCTCCATCAGCTCAAGTTCCTGGCTGGGAGGGGCTGGGAGGACTCCCCACTTCCCGACTTAGGGAGGGAACACTGTTCCGGCGCCTCCTCTCCGTGCTGGGAGGCTTACTGAGTGGGGCTGGGGGTGTGGGAGCAAGCAGAGGCCCAGAAAGTGGTGGGGGGGACCTTTTCCCGGACCACCTGGCAACCAGGGAGGGGCCTGCGCTGGGCCTTCTTGAGGTCAGGGGCTGATAACGTTTTTACTTCCATCCCAGGGGCATGGGTGGCCATCCCTGTGTGCCCTGCGGACACTCTCTGCTTGTCAGTGGTCGGAGTTTATCTAATCCTCTCCCTCTCTCCCCCTCCCCTCTGCTCTCTCCACCCTACACCACTACCTTGCTGGCTGCCTGCCCACAGACAGACAGCTCCTTACGGCCTGGGAAACCCGCCAAGACGGCGGCGCCGCTCCCTGCCGAAGCGCTGTGAGTGCTCCAGCGGCGGGGACCCCGCCTGTGCCACCTTCTGCCATCGAAGGCCCTGGTAAGCTGGCCCTCCACCTGCAGGGGCCGGGGGAGCAGGGTGTCTGGAAGACGGGCAGAGAAGCAGAGTGGCTACTGGTGGGGAAGCAGGGTCCTGGGAGCCTATAGGCTGCCCGCCTTTCTGTGGGGAGGCAGTCACCCCAAGTCCCTCCCACTGCCCAGCACTGGGGGCTTCTGAGAGCACCCCACCCTCACTCCTGGGCAGAAGGGACGCTCCCCAAGTGACAACAGAAGCTGCTCGGGCACAGAGGGGATAGGACTTGTCCTGTCAAAGGAGAGCGGGGCCTGCAGCCTCTGTCCGTCTGTCTGCGCAGGGGCGCTGGGCTTTGGCTTCCGAGCTGCAGCGTGGAGCGCTCTGGAGCTTTCTTGGTGGAGAAGTAGCAACTAGACTTGGGAGATCGTGGCACTACCCCAGAGTTGTCACAGAGTTGCTGGGGGTTGGAGGGCGGTGGTTGGGGCACTCTGCCAAGTCTCTTAACTCTCCGGGCCTCAGTTTTCCCATTTGTAAAAGGAGTGGGAGACTGTGTTCCTTTGCTTGTGCACCTGGAGGATTTGGAGAAAGCAGAGACTGGCTTCCCCGGCCCAAACCTGCCCTTCCTAGGATGATTTATGAGAAACTCCTCCTCTGAGACTCAGGCTGTGGCCCCACCCCTGCCTCAGTTTCCCCTCGCAAAGAACTGTGCTTAGCTGCAGGTGGCTGGATTCTGGGAAGACCAGGCCCCCAGCTGCCTCTTTCTGAGGCTAAGAACACATTCCCGGCAGCTCAGTTTTCCTCGGCCCCCACCCCGCCTGGGAAAGGAAGGATGCCAGGTGCACAGGGGTGGAAACGGATCTGTTTGGGGTGAGGGTGGGGGGGGGGCACTGGGCCCACAGCCAGGTGTTCTCAGGGCCCTGGACAGCCCCTCACTTGGGTCCTAATGCTGTTCATGCAGGACCGAAGCTGTGGTAGTCCCAGGCAGCAGGTCCCCTGCCAACGTGTTCCAGGCCGGCCAGAGATGGACGTCCGCGGGAGAGTTCCTCCAGCAGCTGAGGTAAGGGGTGCCTGCACAGGCAGAGCACCTCCTGTATGCCTTGCACGTTGCCTTTGTTCTCCAAGGAGGCGGGACTGGGTCCTTACTGGGCAGCCAAGGGAACTGGGCTCAGAGAAGTGAAGGCACTTGCCCAACATCCCAGCGGTCCATGACAGGCATCTGGCTGGCTCCAGAGCCGGGGGTCTTAGCTGCTGTGCTCTCTGTCCCCACCAGGCCTGGAGGTTGACTTTCTTAGGGGGGGGGCAGAGGGACTGTGATGATGGAAGGAAGGCATCGGGTGTTCATTCAGGTGGTGAGGGTCTCCTATGCGCTGGGTCCAGAATGCTCGGCGATCTAGCCTGTCCCCTCCTCCCTGTCCCAAACCGGATCCCCTTCCTGGCAGCCCTGGCATGGCTCAGCGCGAGGCCTGGCCCACGGGGATGTGTGCACAAAGGTCTGTCTGACCACATTGACTTGAGAATAGAGCCCCCACATCTGGCCGTGCAGCCGAGGGGCTGAGGGGGCAGTTCTGAGCCAGGACTGGCCTATTTGAACCCCTGCTGTGCCACAAGCAAGCCTTTGTGACCTTGGGCTTATTGCTTCCCTTCTCTGTGCTTCAGGTCCCCATTCTGAGCCTGGGACATCAGGGCAAGCCCTCTGTAGGGGTCGTTGTGAGGGCAGATCCGTTGCCGTCGGTGGAAGGCACTCAGTGGGACCTCTGGAGACACTAACCATTCAGACCTCTGCCCTTGAGGCTCCTCGGAGCTGGCAGCACTGGGGCCCTGCGTGGACCCCTGGGGGCTCCCATCTTTGTGGGGAGGCTGAAACCTAGAAGACAGCACGGGATGGGGAAGGGAAAGGGAAGACCCAGCATAGGGAACTGTCCGAGGACGAGCAGAATCAAGAATCAGACTTTGCAAGCGCACGGCCTCTGGTAGTGGACGAAGAGCTTGCTTTGCCAACCCATTCTCATCCTCACACCGGCTAGGCCTGGGTTTATTTTACAGGCTAAGAAAGGGACTCGGGGAGGTTGCCACGCTTGCCTCAGTTCCCATAGCTGGGAACTGCAGCCAGACTCCCAGCTCCAGGCTGGAACCCTTGGAGTCAGGACAAGACCCCTTGGATGATGCTGGAGCCCCTGCCAGGGGCTCATCCCAGTTCAAAGGGCAGCTAAGACCCATATTTGTCTGGGTTGAACCACCTTGAGCGGGACCTTGAAGAATGGGAATTTTAGTCCGTGGAATTTGGGTGAGGGGAGGTAAAGAGCCCAGAAGGAACGGCAGGAGCACCGATGTGGAAGTGGGAAAGCAAGTCACAGGAGGTACGCTGTTCTTGGCCCTCCGGTCATTCGGGCAGCCTTTGACATTGAACATCAGCTTCATCGAAGTCCCCGTGGGCAGAGGAGATTCTAGCATCTGGCCTGTCCCTGATGTGCAGATTTTGTTTTCAGGGTGAGCTGTGGCTGCCCCTGACCCCAGGGCAGCTGTGATTAAGGGGGTCAGGTCCTGCCGCTGCTGCCTGTCCTGGGAAACACTTGGGCAGCCCATACCTCCCAAGATGCTAAATGGACCCTTCTCGATTCCAGGGAAATTTCTGCCACCAAGATCCGCTTTGCCAGACGACACCAGGAGGCAGAGAGGGAGCCGAGGCCCATGTACCCCAGGCGGAGGAAAACATAGCACTGATTGCCAGATCGCCGAGGAACGCTGGGAAAGAGCCTGTGTGAGGCTTCGAGGAGAGGAGCAGCCCAGGGCCAGGGACATAACCTGCTGAGGCAGCACGAGCTCTGGCCTCCTTGCACGGGTGAAGGAGCTTCTCCCAAGGCAGCTCATGTCTTCACCCTGCCCAAGAAAGCCTTCAGCCCCCAGGCTACAGGGTGGCCTCCCCCACTAGTCCCGGCCCCACCGCCCCGCTAGAAGGAACTACATGAGGAGCGTGCTAACCCAGAGGCCACGTCCTGAGAGGTTTCCTGTCTATTGGCTACAAACTGGGATCGGCCAGCAGTGGTGGACCCTCAGATGGAAGCCAGAGCTGGAGACTGGACAGGGCTGGTGTCCTAGGCAGGCCCCGTCTGTCCCCTCCAGTTCTCCCTCCCCAGAGTCCTCCCACCCTCATGTCCCCAGGATGCTCCTGGTGAGAGCGGCCTGTCGGCTTCATCTGTCTGTATATAACTTATTTCCTCTAAGAACGTGGAGGATTCTGTTATTTATTTTAATGTATTTTTTAGACTCTATTATTTACCTGCGAACTTGTGTTTTTAATAAACGAAGAAGTGTTATTCTGATATTTTGTCTTGGCTGAAGCAGAGGTGGGAGGCCCCTCTCAGGAAGGGGCTGCTCAGAACTTAAGGGGACACAGGAAGGACAGAGAAAGGGTCTGGGGCAGTAGCCAGAGCCCAGGGTTTTATTTCCCGGGCCCTTGCCGGTCACCTACAGCTGCTAACCCAGCCTCTCTAGGCCCTCGCCTATCACGTGCCTGAGCAGCCATTTGTAGCTCTGAAATCCAGGATTCTGGGACCTGTGTTCCCATCGGGCCAGTCACCTACCGCCAGGCCTTTCCCAGGAGCATGTTTGGAAGGAATCAAGACCCACTTCTGCTCCAGCAGCCCTCACCAGGAGCTGTCGTGAGGCCCAGAGTCTATCTGTTTGGCAAAGGCTGTAGCCAGATGGATCTCAAGACTGTGTGCAGCCCGAGGGGCCAGTGGATGCTATGACGGTGTTACAGCCTGGCCCTCACTCGTCCCTTGCCCCGGCCCTCGCCAGTGAACAAGAAGTGAGTTTTGACCAAGGAAGCCCAGGGCTCCAGGCCTGGGTCGACCAGTCCTGCCAAGGCCGGAGAAGCAGGCCACCCGAGTTCCAGGGTTGACCAGCAGTCAGGATCACCCATGCTGACAGCTGCCTGGACGCACAACCTCCATGTCCGCCAAATCCTCCTGTGACAAGCTGTTCCCTTTTCTTCCGGCTGGCCTGGGCTGGGAGTGGCAGGTGGCCCGAACGGCTATTGCGAGATAATTATTTACACACTGTTCTGATCCTGCCTTGTCCATGAAGCCAGCCCTGACCCCCTCCTGGAAGGATGACATGCCACACATACTGAAATCCTACTGTGTACTTGCACTTGACTGATACTAACTCCATCTCGGTAACCTGTGACAGAGGAATTTTTATCACTCTGTTTTAATGATGAGGAAATTGATGTACAGAGAAGGCAATTTACTTGCCCAAGGTCACACCGTAAGTGGTGACGTCAGGATGAACCCAGAGTCTAGGGTACATATGGATGGATGGATGGATGGATTTTTAAAATATTTTTGGTTGAATTCATGGATCACCACTGCAGCATGACCTGGGACAAATCTCTTTCTGGGCCTCATTTTTTTTTTAATCTACAAAATGGGAAACAATAGTCTCTAGCTTATAGGACAGGTATGAACATGAAAGGGACTGTTGGGTTCAGTCCTCGGCCTGATAAAAGGCAGAGGCTGCTTGCTGGGCCGTCAAAAGTGATTCTGTAATGAGCAGAACAGCCCTTTCGCTGACGAACCTGAGGTGGGCGGTCGGGGAAAGAGGAGTGGTCAGAATAAGACTCTTGGACGAAGGGGCTGTTCCCACAGCCTCCAAAGATGAGTAAGACTCAAATAGGAAGAGATTGAAGAGGGAATTCCAGACAGAGGGAACAGGGAGGGTGAAGGTATGGTAGCAGGACGGACAGAAGCGGTTCCCATGGAGAACCCGTGTCGCTGGAGCATGGTGAGGGAAGAGCGGCAGGAGATGATGCCAGAGACACCTCGAGGCCAAAGCAAGGAGGCTGGACCCTCTCTTGTGGGCCACAAAAGGGCTATGATCCACAGGGGAGCTGATCAGAGCTGGGCTTTGGAACTATACCACCAGAGGGCTGCACAGGGCAAGAGTGGACAGGGAAGAAAGTTCGCCCCCGGCCCTCAGCAGTCCACAATGCATCCTGGGTGGTGAGGGTTGGAGTAAGTGGGCCCGGAGTCAGGGCACGCCTCTCAAATCTCAGCAGAGTCTCATGCCAGGGGAATCTCACTCCGTGGCAGCCCAGCATCCCATGCCAAATGGCCCTGCCCCTGGAAAATGCCAAATGAATAGCCAGTGGCCAGGCTGGGCAGCTGAGTAGGGCAACCCCAGGAGAGCAGGTGTGAGGGAAGCCTGGGAGAGGGAGGCTGAGATCGGTTGAGGGTGTGTCAGAAGCGCAGGGAAGGAGGCATCCACTGCCCTTGGCACAGGTCCCTGTAGCCCTGGCCAGAGTTCAGAGATCAGAGACCCAAATGATTAAGTCACAGAGATGATTAAAGGGAGAGGAGGAGACCCAGGAGGCAGGTATAGGAAGGTGACGGTGCAGTCTCTCGGATCCTTATTCCCGGGGGAATGGGGGCCTCCAGCTCAGGCCCTGCACTTTAGGGGGTCCTACTCTGGCCTTCTTCAGTCACCTCTTGTCTCCACAGGACAAAAGGGGTCATGTGTGCCTCGAGTCTGTGCCTGCTACGAGACCACACTGCAGCTAGCGGGGGCCCCAGAAACAGGGGGGAAGGTAGGACGGTGTGCAGAAGGAACGGGGAAATCTGGGGGGAGCAGCTGTCAAGTCAAAACAAACCCGGGGAAGCAAGACATCAGCCCTTCAGGAAGTTTGTCCAAAGTTCGGAGGACAAATTCTCCCCTTTTCCTGCCTTTTTCTGCCTTTGCCATAAATACTTAGCTGGTTTTGTCAAGGCTTTGTGAGTCAAATTGATGTTCCCTCGGGCTGGAACACCAGGCAGGGATAGGCCAGAAGGGGGCACAGAATGACCCAGATTGACTCGGGTTCATGCACAGATGGAAGCCAAGGCAGAGGGGGGCGTGGTCCTGAGTCCCAGACTCGGCCGCCCGATGCAGCACGGGGCCGCAGGTGAGGCCTTTCAGTCCTGGGGTGGTCCTCCCCACACAGTTCAGAGAAGTCATCCGCTCATGAATGATCGCTCTCCGGAGACTCTTGTGAGCAGGACAGACACAGCTCCTGGCCTCACGGGGCAAGAGAAGAACCCCTCAAAACAGAATAAAAAACCAAACACCCAAACCAAAAACCACTGTTAACTATTAAGATAAAAATAATAGCTAGCGTTTATTGAGCACATTCACGAAGCGCTTTATGCACACGAATTTCTTGGTTCTTTGCAGCAACTTACACTGCAGGTTCTGTCATTTTAGTATGTGGCTGAGCCAGGATTTAAACCTCAAGCTCCAAACGCCTATGCCTTACCACCTCTCCGAGAGGACATCCACCTGGTGATGGGAGTCCCTGGGGTGGGAGAACCCAGGGAGGCTTCCCAAAGGAGGTGACATCGAGGCCAACCACAAGGAAGCCAATTCAGTGAAGGAAGAGAGTGGACAGGAGTGTCCCGGGCAGGTGGGGGAGCAGAGGCCAAGCCTGGTTGCGGAAGAGAGCCATTCTCAGCCCCTTTCAGGGAACAAAAGAAGAAGGGGGCCTCGGGGAAGGCTGGAGAGGGGGAGGCAGGAATGGGCTGTGCCCTCCTGAGCCCCAGATCAGGCCAGAGCCCCCAGCATGGGAGAAAGGGCTCCAAGCAGGGAGAGCTACAGCAGCCGTCACTCCCCATCACAGCCTCAGACAATGTCTCCCAGGAGAATACTGCCTCGCTTGAAATGCCCCCCACTTGTGCTTCATGCCTTTGGATCGAAGCACACTTGCTCTGCTCAAGGGTCTCACAGGTTGGCAGGCAAGAGAGACGAGGCAAAACGTTGGGATAGGAGGAGGGATATGTTACAGACTGCCCTTCCAGCCGGTTTGGTAGTGGGGCGGGTTTGGAGAATGGGCATGGTTTGCACACTCTGGAACGAGGAAAGGGCATTGCTGCTAGGGGAAGGGAGTGAGGCGTGTCTGGCCAGAGCTTGGAAGGATCTGGAGTGAGGCAGCCGGCCTGATCAGCAGGGGCCAGGCTGGGAATGGCATCCAATGCCAGGAATTTGAGCTTGAGTGATGGGGACCAGTGATGATGGCTAAGGAGGGGACAGCCAGGGCAGGAGCTGGCCTTGGGTGGCTGGCTTGTCACCGTTGCCTCCCCAGCCACTGCTTCCAGCTCATCAGGGTCCTTCCAGCCCCTCTCAGGGGAGAGCAGAGTGTGGGCCTCTCCTAGGCCTGCCAGGGACCTGAGCCAAGAGCCCTCAGCAGCTCGGAAGGGGGCCGTGTGCAGGCCCGCCCCAGGAGCCCTGGAAGAGGAATGTGGCCTAATTAATTCTCAGAAGCTCAGAGGGCCTCGCCTTGTGGGAGCAGCTGCCAGGACAGGCCTGCCAGGCCGCCACTAGCCCCGCCTGTCGATCACTCAGTGCTGGAGAGAGTGAGGGGGACAGCAGGCAGGGAGCCGGGAGACGGGGGTCCAGGGGGCCAGCCCCTGGCCTCCAGGCCCACACGTGTCCTCCGACCCCTTCACAGGTAAAAATACGACGATAGTAGTAGCCAATGGGCCTCAAGGGCTCACGGGGCGACAGGCCCTGTACGAAACAGGTGGTAGGCGCCCTCATCTAAGCCGCACGAGGACCAGTGAGGTAGGGGCTGTCTTCCCATCTTACTGATAAGCTTCCCGAGGCTCAGAGAGGTACGCTCTCCTGCCTGGGATCACGCGTTCAGAAAGCACAAGCAGGGCTCCTGGGATTTGAACTCGGGCAGTCTGTGTCTCAAGAGCGAGTTGTCATAACCACTGTGTGCTGGGCCGGCTCAGCAGGGGAAATGGAGGCCCCAGGGATCTGGGATTCCGTTCCCAAGGACAGCGGACTAAAAAGGGGCCCCGGGCTAGGAAAAGGGATGAGGACCTGCAGAAGGAAAGGCCACGCTGCTTCAGTTGCCGCTGCTTCAGTTGCCTCCTCCCACCTTTCCCTTGGGCTTCTCCCTCCCCTGCCTATGAGTAAGCCCCAGGGGGGATGCCGGGGACCCCGGGGTCACTACTCCAGGCAGGTGGGGTGGAACGAAGGGATCTTGTCTCCCTAGAGTCTCTAGCCATGGGATGCCATGTGCCAGAAGCCCTGTGACAGCACCGGCGGCTGGACCTTGTGCCCTGAGACTCCTCCCAGAGACCCTATTCCCCACACGGCGGGGACACAGAGGCCAAGGGTGGCTCAGGGGGTCAGGGAGGGGCTGGACCAGGACCTTATGGCTAGAGAGCGTAGAGCCAGGACAGGCACCCCTACTGGCCTGAAGCAGACCAGAGGGAGGGCCGTGTGGCCCCACCACATCCCACCTCCGGGTTCTGCATCCTCATCGGCCGTGCAGGGGTGAGAGGGCGGGTCCATAGGCTTGTCCCGGGTTCCTCAGTAACAGCCCATGCTAACAGCGCTCCGTGTGTCAGGCACCATCCCAAGTGCTTCACTTAATTTTAACATTTTATTCATAACTATATAATATATCATCCTAAGGCTGTCCCATAACGTGTGGGTCCCCTCATAGGTGTGTATTTAAGCTTGTTCAATTTCCCACCAGCGAAGCGATATTGTGTGCTACGTTTGTACATCAATTTTATATTCATTCCTAAGTCTTTTTTGCTACATATTTTTTTATTGAGACATAATTCACGCACCATAAAATTCACTCTCTTGAAGAGTACACTTCAGTGGGCTTTAGTATATTCACAAAGTTATACAGCCCATCACCACCATCTAGTTCTAGAACATTTTTATCTTCCCCAAAAGAAATAGCCTTCGGCAGTCATTGCCCACATCCCGGTCCTCCCCAGATTCCAGAAATTACCGATCTACATTCTGTCCCCATGGGTTTTCCTCCTCTGGACATTTCTTATAAATGAAATTGAGCAGTCCATGTGGCTTTTGTGTCCCCTTGCACTTGGCATCAGGTTGTTAAGACCCCCCCAACCCCGCATGGCACAGCGGGTGTCCGTATTCTATTCCTTTCCATGACGGAATGATAGCCCATGGTAGGGATGGATTACGTTTGGTTTATCCATTCATCTTCTAAAGGATGTTTAAGTTGTTTCTAGTTGTGGGGCTAAGCACTTTTTAGCCCTCAACAACCCTATGGGAAGGTGCTAGTCTGTCATCATATAGACAAAGAGATTGAGTGTCCCTTCCCAGGTCACTTAGCTAGTTAGTGAGCGGAGTGGGGGGCTTTGGCTCAGAGGGGGCTTTGGTTCCACGGATTATGGCTTTGGCCATCCGGCAATACTGCCTCCGTGCTCAAATAAGATAGCGTGGGTTGGGGCTCACGGTAAACTGCCCTGCACGTGGTACCCATTGGGCCTTGAGCAAAGGGTGCTGTTTCTCAGCAGCATTTCTGAAGGTGGCAGAGCCAGGGTCTGCCAAGCAGGGCCCCAAGGTAGAACAGGGATGTCAGAACATCCAGTGATAAAAACTTGCTATCTTGGCACATAGGTGATTCATTCAGGAATGGGGACATCTCTTCACACCTGGTGGGGGCCTGCCCTCCCCAGCTGAGCATCACTGATCACAACCCGAAACTCATTTCTCTGCCCATCCCCACCTAGGAAGCCGTGGTTCCCCTCACGGCCCCAAGGCTCTGCCACTGGGCATCGAGGAAGGGATCTGGGTGGCATCAAGGTCAGAAGTACAGCCAAGGCCATAATTGACCTTGGGCGGGTCTCTACCTCCTTGTGGCTTCCACCTAGACAAGAAATCTAAATACTTTCTTTTTTCCTTTCTTTCTTTTTTTAAGATTTTGTTTATTTATTTGCCAGAGAGAGAGAGAGAGAGAGAGCGCACAGGCAGGGGGGGCAACAGGCAGAGGGAGAAGCAGGCTCCCTGCTAAACAAGGAGCCCGATGCAGGATTTGATCCCAGGACCCTGGGATCACGACCTGAGCCGAAGGCAGACACTTAGCCAACTGAGTCACCCAGGCATCCCAATGCTTTCTTTTTTCTTTTTTCTTTTTTTTTTAATCACAAAGTAAGACAATACATACACAAAACTTGCAGCTAAAAAAAAAATGTAAAGAATTTTTTGTATGAGCATCTAGAATAAAAAGTAAGTCTTCTCCTTGCCTCTCATTCCAAGGTAACCACTCTGAGAATGAGGTATGTAGACTTTTCCTATGGATTCAGGTATAGGTTTTTACAACTAAATTTTTAGAAGTGTTTATGATAACAAATGGAGACCTAAGTCTCCCCGCCCTGCAGCCTGCCTTCAGCACTCTGGAGACATCTTTCCAGACCAGCACACAGGGATCCACCCCAGTCTTCATTTTAGTGGCTCCATGATAGATGGGTGGATGGCCGGGGAATGGTGGGACAGACTGCTGTCTGTTTAACCATTCACCCGCCGATGCCTTTTGGACGGCCTCCGTTTGTCATTTTCATAAACACGCTGCCGTGAACATCTTGTTTATGTGATTCAACCACGATTTTTAGACATGAAATACCTGGGTCAAAGGACCTCATATTTTAAGTATTCTGCCAAGAATGATGTTCTAGTTTGCACCCCGGTCTCACTGGGTATGAGCGCCCTCTCCCCTATGTCCCTTCCAGCACTGGCGGCTCTGACACCGAAACCATTTCTTTGCAAGGAATCTGATGTTCGAGAGACGCGCATCTCGCCACCTGGGTTGAGAAGGGTGAAGGACCTGGCAATGCTCTGATGTCCCACCCCTCCCAGCTGGTACAGAGGACCCTTCAGCATCTCCCGGTGCTGGTATCTGGGATCACATTTGGCTGCAAGCCTGTCCCCCCCCCCCCACCGTGGCCAGTGTTAGTCCCCAGCCCCTCAGTTGGTCCCCCAGGGAGCTTGGGGTTTGGAGCAGAGGCTGGCTGGGCTTCTCCCTCAGCTGACCCCACCATCCCCTAATAAATGTGTCTTGGAGACCCATTCTGGGGGCAGCATCTTTCTGGGAAAGCATGACTTCAAGTGCCTGAACCTGCAAGTTTGGGGAAAATGGGGAGCATGGGGCATTCTCTCAGACTGAGATCCAAACTGGTCTCTTTGAAAACACTGGATCCTGCTCTTGCCCCTACTCAGACCTTGCTCTGTAGACCCAGGCAGGCCGCTGACCCTTCTGGGCACCAGGCTCCCAGATGCCAGGCTCCCAGCTTCCAGGAGACCCCTCCCAGGGAGTAGTGCAGAATCTGCTCCCTCCAGAGGCTCTACACTAGCCCAGGGTGGGAGGAGAGCTCCTCCTGGGAGGTGGCAGCCTGGGGACAAGGGAAGGGCAAGGAGGGCAGAGGAGGGGAGTGTGAGGGTTCCCTCCCCGGGACTCTGGAAGCAGCGTGTGCTATGTAGTACCGCCTGGCTGACGGGAGCCTGGGCTGGAGCACACGTGCACCATCGTCGAAAACATACTCTCGCTGTGCACAGCTGGTACTATTTCTGCCTTTCTGCAGGATTCGGGTATTTGTGCACAATTCACACGAGTGCACCTTCCTGTGCCTACCGACACGGACAAGTACACGTGACTATGAGTGCCCCTGCATGTGTAAGTCTGCCTGAGGGTGGCTCGTAGATGTGTGTGCACGTGTGCCTACACACATCTGCACGTGTGAGGATCTGTGTGCGCCTGCAGGTATGCGTGAGAGTCCGGGAGAATAGGTCATGGGTGTGCCAGTGCCAGAGTGACATGGGCACCCACACAGGCGCATGTACTTATGTCTCAGTGTGTAAGAACAGCTGCACGAAGGGTCCGTAAGTATAGGTGGCATGTGTGCGTTAGTGCGCACACGTGGGCGGTGCATCTAGAGCGTTTCAGTACATGTGTGGGCATAACTCGGTCTGAGAACCCTGAACTCTCCCTGGGGACCTACCCCGTTGCCAGGACCTGCCTCCCCACAGGAGGACATCGTCACCATATAAACTCCGAATGTCTTGTCTTATTTACAAGCAGATTAGTTTATTTATTTATTTTTAAAGATTTTGTTTATTTACTTGTCAGAGAGAGAGAGAGAGAGAGAGAGCGAGTGCACAGGCAGACAGAGGGGCAGAGGGAGAAGCAGGCTCCCCGCTGAGCAAGGAGCCCGATGTGGGACTCAATCCCAGCGTCCTGGGATCCCAGGATGCTGGGATCATGACATGAGCTGAAGGCAGCCGCTTAACCAACTGAGCCACCCAGGCGTCCCAGCAGATTAGTTTAGTAACCAGTAAGTCGTGATAAGCTTTACTGATTTGAAGAACAGACATGGATATATCAGAGATGTGAAATTCAGGCGGAATTTGAGCGAAAAGCATGGAGGTGGAGCATTTCTCTCCCTCAGAGCCCCAGGGCGCCGTGAGTGGTCTGGATGAGCCAGAGCAGAGGCCCCTGCCTCCTTGTTTTCGGAGGCTGCCCTCCCCTGAGCTCCCCACCCCCCACCAGGAAGCTGATGGCTCCCAGTGGGTGCAAGGGCCTGCAGCTCGGCTCAGGTGAGGGCAGAGCCCCCTGGCCAGCCCCTCCTCTGACAGCAACTGGGCGAGACACGCCCCCTCTCAGCCCTCACCCCCCCCCCCCGCCCGTGTCCTCACCTGTAACTCAAGGCTGCCTCAGAATGCACGCTCCTCTATCTGCCTGCCTTTCTTTGCTCCTCTCCTGCCCCAGAACAATTTCTATGCCTCCACCCTGGGTCTCCCGCCCCGCCCCGTTCCTCCCTCTGCCTGCACTACCTCCTTGCCTCAGGGCTGACCCACAAACTTCTACCTACCTCATACCCTCCCCCACCTGCGTCACCACCTGGCTACATATTTGCATCTTTCCTACTGGACTGTGATCTCCCAGGCCAAGGACAGGCTCAGGGCATTCCTAGGTCCCCAGAGCTTACCCCAAGCCTGCACTGTTTAGCTATCAGTCACTATTTGACTTTAAAAATAGAAGATAAAGAGGGAAGGGGAGGGAGAGGACAGACTCTAGAAGCAGCTATGTTTAGTACACACAGCAATTCGTTGGGTACCCACATACGGTGAGTCAGCCTGATCTTTGCCCTGGAGCAGAGAAGAAAAAGCCCCATTTATCAATCTCCACCCGGTGCCGGCACTCCCGGCCACTTACAAATCTTATCGAGTTGGCTCCCCACCACACACCTGGGAGGTAAGCAGTATTTTCATTCCCATTTTGTAGATGCAACAACTAACCCTCAGAGATGAGTCAGTAGCCGAGCTGGGACTCGGGCCCTCCTGACCCTGGGACCTTTAGGCTCTCTCCACCCAGATCCCTTCTCTCATCCGCAGCTTCCCTCCCCACCTGCCCGTGGTCCCATGGCACTTAGCAAGTGTCTGTGGGTCCCCCAGAAGATGGCCAAAGGTGCCCTCGGCTCACGCCCTCAGGAGCAGACTCAGCATGAAGAACAGGGTTGGTGGAGAGATGCCCCAGCTTGGTGCTGGGGTGGGAAACTCTGAAACTGGTTCTTTACCTCCTCCTGGAAGTCCCAGTTCCCACCTGCTGCTCAGTAACTTGCCCTTATTGGCTTTCCTCCCTGTTCTCTCACTTCCCACAACCTTTAAGTCTTCCGCAAATCACCTTGCAAGTCAGCTCTATGCCCTCAAATCCCAGGTCAGGTCTGCTCCTGGGGACCCCAGCCCGGAACAGAGGGGCGGCAGCTGTGGGTCTGTGAGTGGCTGGGTGGCCAGGAGAGCCTTGCTCCAAAGTCTCAGAGGCCAGGAGGCTCATGTGGGTCCGCAGCAGCTCTGGGGAGGCCCCGGGCCATCCAAGGAGCCCCAGTAGGAGGGAGGCCAGCCCAACTGCAGCCCAGGGCAGTGTGCAGTGTCGGGTTGGGGCGTGGGGCTCTGTGTGCACTGGGGACAGAGAGTGTGGGTGTGAGCTCAGCTGACGGGAGGCAAAAGGCTTATCTTAGGACCCAAGACTGCACCCAGGCTTTCCACCCTTCTGCAGAAGCACACCTCAGACACCCAGGCCCCGGCAGGCCTCGGGGCAGCCCCCAGCGAAAAGCCCCCAGGCCCTCAGCTGGCCCTCTCCTGGTCTGCCCTCTCTGGCCTGGGTCCTTCCGGCAGAGAAGGGAGGCTGCCAGGCGGAAGGCCCCGGGTGTGAGTCCCAGCAACCCGGTGTCCTTCCCCGCAGGGCCTCAGCTTTCTGGTCATCAGCGGGGAGTGAGGAAGTGAATGTGGGGATCTTAGCACCACTTCGGGGGGCCCTGCTGCTCAATTCGGCCAGACAGTCATTTGTTGCAAGACATCAGATGTGGCGTACCCCGCCCCTCATCCCTACAGGCTTTCAGTAGAGGGTATTGCTTTACCAGAGGAATGAAGCTCTAACGGTGGAAACTCAAGCATTGGAAGAGACACGGCCTGTCTTTGGGGGGTGGCCTTCCTTACACCCCTCAGATCACACCATGTCAGCCCCCAGGCAGGCAGCCACATCAGGTTGGAAAAGCACACTTAGGCTCAAGTCCTGTGTGACTCAGAGAAGCCCCTTAACCTCTCTGAGCTTCAGCTGTAAAATGGGCTGACCATGCCCCAGTGGCCCCCAGGTAAGCATCTTCACTCTCCTTTAATCTTCAGCTGCTGAGGGAGCAAATCTGGGCAGATGTTGATGGAAGAGGAATAGAGGCCCAGGGAAGAGCAGGCAGGTGCTAAGCAGGCCAACCCCCGCTCGGTGGGCACAGAGAAGTCTGGGACTTGCCTGCCCCTCTTGCCCAGCAGCTCCTAGGCCTAGGCTCTGCCCTTCCAACCCAGTGTCTCCTGCCTGACCTGGCCCTGACCTGACACTTACCTGCGGCCCAGCTCCCGCACGGGGCTGGCCGGTGGAGCAGCTAGGGCGGGGCCTGAACTATCCGCCCTCCCCTGGGATACTTTGGCCTTCGGAATGCCAGGAGCTGGGCCAGTAGGTCCATCCAAGGGATCACAACCTGATCTTACTCCCTCAAGAAGCTCTTAGAGCCTCACAGCACCTTGGGTAGGCCAGCATGCCCCAGGCACAGAGGGAAACTGAGGCCCTCTGACTTCAGCCAGGAGGGGGAATCAGAGGCTTCTTTGGTTAGCCTAAGTGGGAACCAGAACAGCAGGAGAACTGAAATCACTAATCAGCATACACCCTTTAAAAATGCTCCCCAAATTGTTCACGCACTTGTGTGTATATGATTTGTACACTTTCCCGTGCGAATGGTACGTTCCGGGTCTTCGTGTAAATTGAATACTCTGGTAGGTGCTCTTCTGTGTTTTGGCCTCTTCAGGACCACAGGTTTTTGACGTTCATCAGTGTTGTCACGGGCAACAAAATGCCTCCCTCTTCCGTGCTCTGTAGTATTCCATTGCGTGACTAGATCACCCTCTGTTTTTCTGTTCTGCTGTGGATGGAAGGTGGACGGTTTCCAGCTTGGAAGCCAACACAAATAGCGTGGCTTGGAACATTTTTACATCTCACTTTTGGCGAACATCTGTGTGTATTTCTGCTGGGGCAACAGAATTCTCAGGGTACCCCAGGGTGGGATTTCTGGGTCACAGGAGAGACCCGTCCTGAGCTTTACTGGACTCTGGCAAGCAGTGTTTTGACACGGTTTACCGTGTCACACTGCCATCCGCGGCATGGGACGGCGTCACATTCTCGATAGCACTGGTAGGGCCAAATTTTCTCCTTTTAGCTGTTCCAGCAAGCATGGAACAGTATCACGCTGCAAACTGATTTTGCATTTCCCTGATGCCTCATGAAGTTGAACACGTGTCTTACTTTGCATTCCCTAGGAGCAGAGCCTGGGACAGGGATGCCACAAGATGTTTAGTTGGCAAACGTATTACTCTCTTAGTGTTCCCCCAACAGGACCCCACACACCATGTGGCCCAAGGAGCAGATGTTTATTTTCTCCCGGTTCTGGAAGCTGGAAGCCCAAGGTCAAGGTGCAGTCAAGTTCGTTTCTGGCAGGGTAGTCTTTCTTCCTATCTGACAGCAGCCTCGTGCCGGGTCCTCATGTGGCCGCGTCCCTGTGCGTGAGTGGGAAGAGATCTCTGTTGTCTCTTCCTCTTCCCAGAAGGATACTAATTCTATCCCACTAGGGCTTCACACTTATGGCCTCATTTAACCTTCGTTACCTCCCCAAAGGCTCCGTCTCCACATGCAGTCACGGTGGGGGTTAGGGGGCACCATTTAGTCCATACCAGGGGGTGGCCCTAGAAAATTCATGTGGGGGGTGCAGAAGCCAGAGAGACAAGGAGGAGGGCCACTGAAGTGTGGGTCAACAAGCAAGCTGCCTCCTGGCCCCTCCGGACTTTACTCCCGCAGGGAGAGTCTGGGAAACTATGTAAACCACACCTCGGAGTTATCCCGCTCTGGGAGCCAGGGAGCTGGGCCAGTAGGTCATTGCCTGCGGGCTGCGGCAGGTATGGGAGGATGCCGGTTCCTTGTGGAGTAAAACCTCCCCACTCTGCATGGAGTCCCCATGCTCAGGGCTGGGGGCACCAGCTGCTGGAAGGAGCACACACCGTAACACGTCTTTGCACACTGGGAATGTCTGTAGATCGAATTCCCTTCTGCGTGTAGTGGCTCCTCGAGTGTGATGGAATTTTGAAGGAAGCAGGCTGACTGACAGGCAGGAGAAGGCATTCCAGCAAGGGGAACGGCATAGACGGGGGCCTAGAGGAGGGAACAGTATTGTCCAGTGTGGGCTGTGAGGGAATGGGGGGGTGGGCAGGTGAGACTGACGTGGGGTCCAGCGAAGACCCTACCACGCAGGTCAGATGGAAAGGAGCCTCGGAGGCTCTGGGAAGGGCAGGTTCCCTGTCTCTTTGCCTATCTGCCCGGAAACCCAAACTGGGTGATATTCCTAAGACCATCCTCACATGCTGCCTTCCAGCATGCCCCGGCCCTCTGGCTCTCCCTGATCCAGCCCCAAGCACATCTAGCACCCCCAAATCACAAGCATGCCCCCCGTAGCCAGAAGACACCATCCCCAGCAGAGAGGCTGCAAGCCAGGCCTGGGACCTTGGCCAGAAAGCAAGGACAAAGGAACTAGGCTTTTCCCGGGGTGGCAGGGCCCCAGGCCACTGAGTGAGAATTAGGGGAGTCAAGGGCCAAGAAAGGATCTTGAGCTAAGGGATAGAGGGCGTCCTGAAATGCTGAGAGGGGCCACTCTGTATTTAATCTCATGCCTCCTGAACTCAGCCTGGGCCTGGAGACTCCCACTGGAGCCTTCTCACAGGTCAGAACCGTGTTTGTTTGCCCTGTCTGGGAGCCTGCACAAGAGTCAGGGGAAGGCTGGGCTCAGGGCTGCAGGCTGGGATGGCACCCCCTACCCTGTCACTATTTTAGCCTGAAGGGGGCTAGACGGTAGGAGCCTCAGACAGGCCTGAGCAGGGTCTAACTTCTCTGCATGGCTATCAGTTTGGAATCCAGGCATAGCCAATTCTGTATTCAAATAATGAGCATCTTCTCTACAGATGGAGGTATAATCCTGGTGAAGGCCAGGCATTGGTGGCACCTGCCTGTCAGGCCAGACTTTCTCTGGCAGACCACGTCTCCCACCTTGATCCTGCTCTGGGGCTCTCTCCCCACACGCCCAGGCAGGGCAACTCACGAAGCAGGCCCGGCCAACCAGAGCATCCACACCTGGCCCCCCGCCAGGTACGGCAGCTGGCTCAAGGATCAACACATGACCCAAGCCAGGCCAATAGGAGTCTTCCCCGAGACTTTTGCCGGAGCTCTCCGGAAACTCTCTCTTCGGAGACCGTGGGCTCTAAAG
Source organism: Martes martes (assembly GCF_963455335.1). Lineage (NCBI taxonomy): Eukaryota > Metazoa > Chordata > Mammalia > Carnivora > Mustelidae > Martes > Martes martes. The sequence goes on from NC_137891.1 coordinate 159,749,492, forward strand.
AGGAGGCCGTAGCAGCCGGTGGTCATCGTGCCTCCCAAAGAGAAAATCTGCCTGGAAAAAAACCAAGACAGGCAAGCCTAGCTGAGAGATGGAGAGATAGTCTTAATGGCATCAATTAAACACCTGGATACAGCATGTCTGAAGTTCCTCAGACTTGTCATTTGCATGAGACAACACATTTCCTGCTCCGCTTCCATTGCATCAGGGTTTCTGTCACTTGGAGTCTAAAGGGTTCTGATTAAAACACCAGGTGAGAAAACAGCCAAGCCCTGTCTGCACCTTTATATCCCAGGGATACACAGAGATATGCAGGGAGTCTTTTTTTTTTTTTTAAAGGGCCATTGCAATTAGAATGTTGCAATGAGGCAAAGATCCATGTCCCACTGCCCTTCTTTGAGAAGTGACAATTGACTAACTAGGGAGAGCAAATGCGGCCAGCAGGTTATTTTCATGAGTTCCAAATGTTACTCACGCTGGAAGGGACGTGCCTTGGCAAGCTGCCTTCCACCTGACTTCCCAGAGTGCTCTGGAAGGTGGCAGTGGCTGTGGTGCCCTTTTCCGACCAACAGTCCCAGGGCTATGTCCTTACTCCTTTGCCGGCTGAAATGCGAGGGTCAGGGCTATATAGATTTAGGAGAAAGGGGAGAAAATGTTGCATTTGTGCAACCGCAAAAAGAACAGGCTTTGTTGCACATGGCTCAGCTGATTCCCTTGTTAATTCCAGTAAATTCAACAAACCACCTGAGTGGCCACCCATAGGGGTCCGGTTAAATAAATGATAGTGTGAAGATTGAAAAAGAAGTAAGGTAGGTCTAAAATATCCTGTCATAGAAATATGACTATCACGTATGAAGTGTTAAAAGCAATTTGCACAATTCTACTTCAATAAATTGGTATTTTTTTAAAAATTTGCAGAGTAAGATATGTAACATATGCACATTTAAAAAACTGGCCATCCCATCATTTGCAGGAGGTGTATAATGTATACACTTAGATGTGGAGACAAAGGAAAAAACAAACTTTTTGCAAGTAAGGGTAACCCATTCTCTTTGGGGGATTCCGTCGAGAGCAAACTTCAGTTCCCTATCAGAGCTAACTCCCCATCACAGAGGGTCTCCCTCCCAAGGTGCAGGCTAAGGGCTGGAAGCTTCAGTGCGCTCATGGCATCAGGAAAGGGCCTCTCTTGGGCTCATGTCACCCTCTTTTGGGGTGTCTCGTTCTGATGGCTCTAAGCGTCGGTTTCTGTCCCATTACCCGCGAAGCCATTGGAACCCAGCATCTATTCGGACTTGAGCAAGGACCGGGAGAGGCTCCAGAGAAGCTAGGCTGACCAAGATCCACAACAGTGAACGCCCTGGGGTCTGGCTAGGACTGGAGGGTCATTGCATCCCTGTCCAGGGTCCTGACTGGCAAGTGACTGCCAGAGCTCTCAGGGGCTTTCTGTGTCCTCCCTTTATTGGGGCGCTGGGAAATCGGGGCTTCCTTTCCACACCACCCAGGAGATGAGCATGATGGGGGGCGCTACCTGTCATCTTCTCTCCGTCTGAGAATCTTGTAGGGAGCTAAATGCTGGTCTCCGGAAAGACATGTCCACATCGTAACCCCCAAAACTTGTGAGTGCAATTTGACAAGACCAAAAAAAAAAAAAGGTCTTTGCAGATGTAACTAGGGATCTCAAGATGAACTCGCCCTGGACTAGACAGTTGGCCCTAAATCCAATGGCACATGACTTTATAAGGAAAAGCTAGAGGGCAATTTGACATGGAAGAGAAGTCTCAGAAACAGAGTGGGGGAAAGCTATGAAAGGCAGAGGCAGGGACTGTGGTGACCCAGCCACAGGAATGCCGACAACCACAGAAGCTGGAAGAGGGGAGGAACAGACTGTCCTCCAGGCACTGTAGCTACCATGATTTCAGACATCTGGCCTTCAGAAATCTCAAAGGATAAGTTTTTGTTGTTTTAAAACCACCAAGTTTACGGTCATTTGTCAAGGCAGCCCAAGAAATTAAGAGACGCCTCCTGCTACCCTCCCTGTTGCATGGTGGGCATGGACTAAACATCCCTCAGGACAGCCTCCAGCAGAGTCCTGGAGTTCTAGAAGTGGGCAGAAGCCCCCACCTGGGACTTCTATCTTTTCCACAACCCCTCGCCAGACTGGGGCTCAGAGGGACACTGAGTCCCTGGGGCAACTCTTCGTCTCACTCTTGCCTCCTCTAGATCTGTTTTTCTAACTCTCTGGTGGCTCTTCTGAGAAGCGGAAACACTGCCCACCTCCTTTCCTGCTGGGCAGGAGTTTCCCTACATCTCTCTACCTGTGCCTTAGAGCAAAACTCCGTGCTAGTTCTCCAGGACCTACTCTTGATGTCTGCAGAAAAGATGTCGGAACCGAGAAATCTGCTTCCTGTCTCATAGTAGATGGTGTTGATTCTCCACCCACCTTCTATTTCCCTGCTCCTCTTCTTGAAAACACCTGCTTCCATTCTGGAATTCACCTGGCCTTCACGTTACCCTCATGCTTCAAGAGAAGATAGCCCCAACTTTGGCTCCAACTTCGGACAGTTCTGAGAGGTGTCAAGGAGTCCCGTCTTGCCAGGGTGATGGTCCAGCAACCCAGGCCTAAGGTACCAGTGCAAGGTGCACCACCAGCCATCGGTGCCAGTATGCGACTCCAGCCAAGATGCAAGGGGAGATTCCTAGGAGCTTCTGAGAAAGGTATTTCCTTGCTCTTAAGAAGGATCTAGCAGAAGAGGCACGCTCTCCCTTTCTCTGTGTATTGTGGTGATGAATTTGTAGTGTGGCCCTTTGGCTTTTTGAGGGAAGTCAGCCCATGGATGAAGCCATGAGATAGAGGAGAGCCCAGCCAAGAGACTGCAGAGAGATGGGCCAGAGTTGCTGGATTAAAACACACCTAAAACAGACCTAAACACACCCTATCTCTGGAGTCTGGCTACCTGAGCCAGTACATCTCATTGTTGAAGCCACTTGTGTTGGACTTATTGTTAGCTGCAGCCCAAAGCATCCTAATCAACATGTCACTCACCAAAGCCAGTTTTTAATACTATTGAGATCCTATTTGGGGAGTCAAAAGCTAACTAAGCCTTGTTCTTTGTTCCTTTTTATATTACTATTCTATTTTAATCCTCTCTGAAGCAAATGGATGCCTATGGCTGAATAGGAGAGTGTCACATAAGGAAGTATGAGAAAAAACACACATTATGCATTTCAAAAAAAATTGCCCACATTACACTGACATTCGCACAAAATTCAGGGGGAGGAACCCCTAAACTGTTAACAGAGGTCGCTTCTGGGGAAGGGAATTTCCGGGAAGCAGACCTCCCTTTCTAGGTTGGTGTTACTGTAATGTTTGCATTTTAGAGTAGGTATAAATTACATTTGTAATTTAAAATCCTGGTGATTTAAAGTAATCCGAGGCATCCAGAGTCCCCTTCCATGCCTGTTGTAGTCCGGCTGTCAATTATGCAGGAAGCGTGTCTGGACCAAGCAAAGCCTCAAGAAGCCTGGTCTCAATGACCAGCTGGGCTGGGATGCTGAAGAGAAGTCAGTCCCTGTCCTCGACAAGTGGCTCAAGTTCCCAGCAGGGACCTGTGGGGACACCCTCACCAGACGCAGCCTCACTCTCCAGGGCTGCTTGCTCAAAGTCCTCCCCAAGGACCCCGCAGTCCAGGTTCTTGAAAGCACACATTGTTTTTCCATTGTCTGTCTCCCCGCACTGGAGGGTGAGCTCTCTGAGGGCAGGATGTCTGCGGGTCTGGGATCCCCAGCCCCCGGGGCGCTGCCGGGCACACAGTGGGCACACAGTGGGCACACAGCGGGCACACAGCGGGACTGTGTGTGGGTTCGGCGTACTGGATTGAAGGACGGAGGCTGAGCCCAGTTCTTGTCCTTCCCCCTCCCTCACCAGACACCTAGCCATACAGTTCCCAAGTCCTACAGAAAGTGACTCTTCCCTGCTCTGTCACCTTGCCTCTCCCTCTTCCCAAACTGTAAGCCTCTCACTGCCAGCCCTTCCTTGGTATTTTTTTAAAAAGATTTTATTTATGGGGAGCTTGGGTGGCTCAGTTGTTAAATGTCTGCCTTCAGCTCAGGTCATGATCCCAGAGTCCTGGGATTGAGTCCCGCATTGGGCTCCCTGCTCCATAGGAAGCCTGCTTCTCCCTCTCCCTCTCCCCCTGCTTGTATTTCCTCTCTTGCTGTGTCTCTCTCTGTCAAATACATAAAGAAAATCTTTTTTAAAAAGATTTTATTTATTTATCTGAGAGAAAGAGAGAGAAAAAGAGAGAGCGGAGCGGGGGGGAAGTGGGGCAGAGGGAGAAGCAGACTCCCTGCTGAGCGGGAGCCCTTCTTGGGGCTCCATCTCTGGACCCTGAGATCATGACCTGAGCTGAAGTCAGACACTCAACCGACGGGCCACCCAGGTGCCCCCCCCCTTCCTTGGCATTTCTTAATCTCCAAGGCCAGCTCCAAGGTCACCTCCTCTGTGAGGGGCTCGGCCCCCTCTGCTGTCACACGGACATTCCTTGCTCCCAGCCTCTCAGTCACTTGTTTGCTCACATGTCTGTGTCCCCCCAACCACTGTCCCCCAACCCCTCCACTGCTCCTCAAAGGATGAACGTCTGAGCTGGGCATGGGCCAGTTTCTCCCGGCGTGTCTGGAGCTCCTGCAGACAGCAGGACCAGGGGCGACACGGAGCTCAGGAAAATTTGGTTCTTAAGGAGTGGGTGAAGAAATGAATGGACGAGCTCCCGTTAGTGAACAGGTATGTGAGAGAGCAGGCGGGTGCATGAATGAAGGAGAGAAGGTTTAGTGAGTGAATGAGTCAGTGACTGGGGGGAGGGGGGAGGAAAGCGTGACTAGTCTGTGAAGGAGAGTGAGCCCAGGTTTCCAGGCTTCTCCAGCAGCCCTGGCATCAGAGAATCCCCACCACCCCTGGGCCTGTGTTCTGTGCCAACCAGACCTCACGATGTTTCCTCCCAGAGCCAGCTCACGTCAGTGCTGCTTAGCACACGCTCCCTGATGCTGGCCAGACCCTGGCTGGGCTGTGAATCAGACAGGGCCCTGCCCTGGGGCTCCTGGGACTGGGGGCAGACAGACAGCCTCATAAATAAACCCAATGCCATGCTGGGAAGACATGTGTTCCGGCAGAGTGGTGAGCTCAGGGCTGGCTCTGGAGCCTGGAGCAGAGCAGAGCCCGACAGAGGGATCTGGGAGAGCCTCAAGGGGAGGGACCTCAGAGCTGCACCTGAAAGGACAGGGAGGGTACCGAAAGGGCACTAGGGGCAGGAGGGGACAGAGCCAGCCAAGGCATAGGGGATGGAAGATGTCGGGGATGGGGAAAGAGGAGGAGTGGGGGTTGGGGGTGGCACGGGGTGGGGTGGGGCGGGACCTCTGTGAGTGCTGGGGTCCCCAGCCGGGGATGGGGACATAGTAGGATGTCAGGCAGGGTTATATCCAGAAGGAGGATGATGGGGGTTCCAGGGAAACACTACAGGGAACATACCAAGGAGTTTCCAGGGTCTGCTACAGGTTTTGCATAGTTTAGCTTATGGTTTCTCTCCATGAAGCAGTAGCCACTGTCCCCCCAGCCCTAAGACTCCCTACCAGCAGCATGAGGCATGTAGGGATCCCAGACTAGGGAGGTTTGGGGGGGCGGAGTAACATTTACAAGTAGGTGTTTATAAGTCAAGTTGTTTTGCAATGGTCCCAATGATGGGAGAGTTTCTGGGGTTTCTGAAGCAAATCAGAGAACTTCAGAGTTTGACAGGGAACCCGAAGGCCAGGGAAGCCGTTGAACATTCTACAATGCACAGGATGGCCTTCCACGACAAAGAATGTTCCAGTCCCAAACGTTAAGAACGTCGAGGCTAAGCGAGCCCGCTTCGACAGCTGAGAGGGCTGAAGACGCTGGATCAAAAGAGGGTCCCCAGTAATGACAGGAGTTCTTCACGTGTGCAAGGAGCTGGCCCGGGTACCCACCGCCCCGCATCCCGTTCTCTCCTATAACCTATTCTGCTTTGAGGACGCAGAAACTGAGAACCAAGGAGATATGTGACTTCCCCAAGGGCTCACAGCTGGTGGGTGCTGGAGGCAGGGCTCCTACCCAGCCAGCCTGACCCCAGAGGCCATGCTCCTGGTCATGATATCTCATGGCCTTCCACATCCCCAGGACCCCACCCTCCAGGACAAATGCGCCATCCACTCTGCTCTATGTCCCCGCCCCACGCCAGGGTCCCGGGCTCTTCTGCTGCAGAAGGGGAGCTTGGCAGCCAGGACCTCAGCTTGTCAGGGAAGCAGCGGGCGGGCAGGAGGCAGATCCCAAGGACAGAGGGCCTTTGTCTGCCTGCAGATGGGCAGGCAGGCCTGGGCTGTGCAGCCCAGCCCAGGGGCCAGTCGGGTGCAAACTCATTAGCCGGCTGCGGAGACTGCCAAGGAGCCGGGAACAATTTCAGGGCCAAGCTCCAGCCGGGAGCAGGGAGCCACACTGGGAGAGCCACTGAGCTGTCCTGCCCTTCCCCGAGGGCCCGGCTTCCTGGGAGGCAGCTGCAACGTTTGCCTTGAGGATGGCTACAGTAGCTCCAAAGTCCGCTGACGCTGACGCTTTGGAACCCACCATGTGTGGGGCTGGGCGCATTTCGTGCCTCATCACCTTTCATCTCCAAACGCCCTTGGGGAATGATTAACTGGGCCCCATTCATGTATGGGTCCACCCATTCATTCGACAAATATTTATTGAGTGCCTACTGTGTGTCAGCACCCTGCTGGATCCTGGGGATACAGCAAGGAACCAAGCAGGAAAAAATCCTCGCTCTCATGGAGCGGGGAGACAAACAACAGAAAAGGGACAAACAAGGTCACTGTCCGATGTGGTCAGCACCATGGCAGAAATGAAGGGCAGGTGGGAGGCAGGCTGGGGCAGGCCTCTTGGGACAAAGTGGTCAGGGAAGGCCTCTCTGAGGAGGTGGCAGAGGAGGACCTGAGGCTCCTAGAGGACAGGTGACTGGTCCGAGGTCACACAGTCAGTTGGTGGAGGAGCCCGGACTTGGCCCAGGCCCACCTTCTTCTGCAGCTGACCTCCAGCCTCCCAACCCCTGGGAGCCCCTCCCTGCCCTGCCATCGCCACCAGCAGTGGTCAGTGAGTGTCATGGACGCAGTGTCTCCCATCCCTCCCGCCACAGGCCTCCCGAAGGAGGTGGGCTCCCCAAGGTCCAGAGAGGCAGTGACCGAGAGAGAACTTAGAGTCTTTCGATCCCCAAACCTGTGTTCTGTCTGCCACCCCATGCGCTTCCTGGCCAAGCCCTTAGCCTGGGCTGAGCATTTAGTAGGCTTGTAAGAAACAGTAATGGACACATTGTGGCGGACGGACCCCGACTACACAGACTGTGTGACCCTGGCCAGACAGCCATTCCCCTTCCTTGGCTTTGGAAGAAGGGTGATCAGAGCAAGTCGGTGGCGTCGTAAAAGATAGAGTTTCTGAGTGCTTCCTTCAGGTCAGGCAGCAATCCCTTGAGACAGGTAGTATTACAGATTTACGGAGAAGAGATCTGAGGTGGAGGGAGGGGAGGTCACTTGCCCAAGGCTGCACGCCTACAAATGGCCCCGTGGGGATTCCCACGCAGGTCCATCTCATAACAAAAAGCTGCTCAACTGCGTGAGTCTATGCACTTTAACCCAAGTCAGTCCCCAGCCTCCAACTAGTAGGAAAGAATCCAAGAGAGCCGAAAGGTGTTCGTTGCAGCCATACCGGCAATATGGCAGATAATCAGAAGCCAGCGGAGCCTTGGTCGCTTTCGAAACCAGGCAGCTCCCAGGTATACTGTGGCTAACTGAGCAGCAGCTCCTTGCCCGAACGCGCTATCATAATCCCCCCCAACCCTGTGACAAGGGGGCTGCTTTCCTCATCCCTAAACAAGGCCTTGAAGTTCAGAGAGGTTGAAGGGCTTGCTGAGGACACACAGCCAGTGACAGGTGTCGGTGCTGGGCGGCACTCCCGGCCCCATCCCGGCCACCCCAGGGTAGGAAAGTGTATCTCTGTCCTACAAGAAGGACAGCTAAGACTCGGGGAAAGGAAGCCTCCCTTTCCAGGCCCCAGCGCTGAGGAACAGGGAACGGCGTCTGGGAGCACTGTCCCCCACACTGTCACCAACTGGCCCCGGGGAACCACAGAACAATCCTCCAGCCTCGGCCTCCTGGCTTCTTCCTCTGCAGAACGGGGACAAGAGTGTTGGCTGCATCTGACGGTGATAGGGAGGGTTTAGTGAGTGTCTGGCCCAAAGCGGTGCACCCCAGAAGCAGTGACAACCAAAATGACAATAGCAATAATAGTAATCGTAATCATAATCATAATCATTACCATAATCGTGGTACTGAGCACATAGTGTCACTCTGGGAAGGAAGTTTGCCCGGAGGTTAGAAGGGCTGGCTTCAACTCTCATTTTGGACACGCCCTTTATCTCTCTGGGCACCAGGTAGGTCACAAAGAAAATGGGGGAAGGGCCTTGGAGCCATTTCAGGCTCTGATGGTCTCTGGGGCCCGCCACACTCTCAGGCCTGGGCTGTCCCCCCTGTCTTTCCCTCCTTGTCCACCCTCAGAGGAGAACCTGAACCTCAGAGAAGATGCCACAGAGGAAGTCAAAGGAAGAAAGGATTGTGGGAGGCGGAGTGATTTGCATAACAAGGGCAAGAAGGATCAGGAGTCAGACAGAGCCAACCCTGGGTGGGGTGAAGGAAGAGGTTGTAGGTGATGGCGGGTGAGATGGGGGCCTGCTGCCGACGCAGGGCCCCTCACCAGCCCTGGTGGCCTTTTGGATGCTGCCTGTTTGGGTCTGGGGACTGGACCCACGGGCCCTGAGGACATCGCTGTAGTGGTCCCAGCACGGGCTGGCCACACCGAGGAGCCGGGGGATGTCTGCCCCATGACAGATCTGCTCCGGCCTTGCCGAAGGCTCTCTGGAGTGGCAAAGAAGGTGAACAGCCCCTAGCCGACCCTCTCCTGCCCTGCCCGTCCCAGGGGGCGCGGGGCTAGCTCTGGGTCACACTGTGAATGAGGACAGGCGGAGCCAGAATTGGAACCCAGCTGTCCTGTGTCTCAGGCCTTTTTCCAGCTCGATGCCTCAAGCTCCCTCAGCTCTGGGCAGTGGCAGGAGAGGCTCTCGCCGTGGTCCCAGCTTTCCAACCAGCGACGAGACCTGGGTCAGGGCCCGCAGCTCAGCGGCTGGTCCCCCAAGGTCAGAGGAGCTGTTACATAATAGATGTCGAGTGTTTGGAAAGAAAAGCAATATAAATAGGGGGTGAGGGGAGGGCCTCAGTGATGTTTTGACTTCCGAGTGGGTGAGGGTGGTGGCAGGGGACACAGTGGTGTGGCCTGTGTGGGGGGAGGGGAGGTGCTGGGAGGCTGGGCCCAGGACAAGTCTCCATGGGGATCTTCGTGGCCAGGGATTTGGGGATCTTCGCGGCCCTGTACCCTGAAGGGTGGGTGGCAGGGAGACAGGCAGGGTCCTTAAAGTTGAAGCTCAACGACAAATGAAGGGGAGGCCAGGGGACCCATCAAGGCACCCCAGGGCAGTGGGATGAGAGACCCAGTGAGGCCAAGCCAGATGTGGGTTAGGGCTTTCGCAAACTCCCAGCTGCAGCCAAGGACAGATCAGTTTGTAAACAGACAACAAAATCCTACAGAGACAAACACCCTCAGACATGTTCTAACCGACCTCGCTGATGGGCTCAGAGCTGGAACCACGTGCTCAGGTTCCCCTCCCTTCTCGGGGTGGGGGTGGGGGGGCGTAGGCAGCCTGTCCTCCTTCCTGTGCCTGGCTGGGGCCAGCCCTTCTGCTCTTTTCCCATTCAAATTCCACAAATCCCCTGGGGGATTATCCCTCCTTCCCTGCTGGACTCCAGCTTCATCCCCACCTATCTAGTGTGGATCCTGCCATCAGCTTTGTGGAGACTCCCTCCCAAACCTTCCGTGGCTCCCCACGATCACAGGGTCCAGCTCAGACCCTTGACTTGGCCTTCAGCATCTCTGTGATCTGGTCTCTGGCCTCAGTCCTCCCCACCCTGCGATGACCCTCAGTCTTGGGATGCTATTTCCATGTGGCCTGCTTATCCCAGTTCTAAATTTGGCCTATTAGGCCTAGTTGGGTCCTTGCACATGTGCAGCCCTGTGGTCAGAGTGGGCACGCTTTCCTCTGAAGGATAAGTGGCCTGTGTGCCTGCCCCTGGCAGAGGAGTCATGGCAGAAGGGAATCCCAAGCCTGCCACTTCGGGGCAGTGTGACCTTGGGCAAGGGACCTTCAGTTTTCTCATCTACAAAATGGGAATGATGGTCCCTCCACAGGATCCAAAGGTATTGACAGCACAGATCCCAGACATGACATGAAATACACTTTAGCTATGATTCCCATGATCGGTGCTGTTACTACGTCATGCAGTATACATGATAAGCCCCAAGCCACCATCAGGTAGCAAGATTACCACACCCCTTCCCATTAAAATATTGGAAGCACCCCCAGCCCAACTCACATATGGGAAACTGAGGCCCAGGGCCCCAAAGCCAGTTAACCCGGCAGAGCTGGACGAGCAGCCAGATCTCCCGTTTTCCAAGCTGGAACCCTTCTGCTCCAAGCTACTGCTGCGAAGAGTCAAGTTCAAACACCCAACTTTAAATATGATCTCGAAGTACATAGAGAGAAAGTCTCAGCCACATATAAGACTCTTTATTACTTGTTCTCACTTTTAACTTTCCCCAGTTGAATGCTCCTGTGTGCCTTTGGAGAATGCCCCTCCCCCGCTCCCAAGCAAAGCTCATTCTCCAGCTGCTTTTTCTCCCCCTCATTTCCTTCCTCTCTCCATCCCCGGGGAGGCCTTTCTCTGACCTTCCCTGGCAGAGCCATAGGGCAATTGCTGGCTTGCCTTTTTGCGACTCAGCTAAAAAGCTAATTCCATTTCTCCCAGGGCCCTTCTGGATTGTGTTGTTGCTGTTCTTAGCCTCGGGGGGTCTACTCTGTGAAAGAAACCAGAACCTTCCTCTCCCTGGCCCTTAAAACTCCCAGCTCCTCCCATCCTAGAAACCAACCACCAAGCAGACAAAGCCAACCGTCTTCTGCAAGCCTCTCCTTGAGCCCCAGTCGTCGTGGTGACCTGTTACCTCCAGGTCTTCTCTCCTCGGCTCCACTCCTGCTCCCCACCCCATGGGGCTGCTTCCGCCCCCTCTACTCTCCACCCAGACGGCTTCTCCTCAAGTCACCAGTGACTCCGTTCCCGAAACCCAGTAGGCTCTGTGCGGTGCTCTGCCCGCCTGGCCGTCCCGCATCAGTCCCCCAGCTGACCACTCTCTGCTGGGGGCTGTCTGTCCCCTCGTCTCCCCCGACTGCTCTGCCAACAGCTTCTCAATCCCCTTCACTGGCTCTTCTTCACCCAAGCATTGCTGCTCTGTCTTGAGCCCTCTCCTCTTTCCGACCTCTCTCCCTTGGCATGGGTTGAATTGCCGGCTCTGGCCAATGAGTCCTAGAGCTACGTCCCAGCCCAGACCTGTCCCTTAAGCTCTGAGCCTGGACGCCCATATGCCTCCACAGGGTGTCTCCAGGGCAACTCCAACCCACCATGCCTAGAACCATCTCATGATTCCATCTCTCAAACCCGCTTCCCCTCCCAAGACCCCATGTCAGTGAACAGCCCCATCACCCACCCAGGACTCCCCACCTGTGCCCCCGTGGGGGGTCCTAACGGATCTCCCTAGGCCACACTTACCCCACACTCCACTCTCCTTACAGCAGCCAGAAGGATCTTTCTAGAACATACATCTGTCTATGTCATTTGCCTCCTTAGTGCTCATTGCCATCTTCTAGTTGTTGTCCAGTGAAACCCCCAATGTGTGGCTCCTCGTGCCGTCTGCCCCCAGCTCTCTGAGCACCAGCCTCCCCCGCCCTTTAGCTTTCCTTTAGTTCACCATGCTTCTCCCTGCCTCCAAGGCTTTGTTCTTGCATTTTCTCTGCCCGGTATCCTTCTCCCTCTCCCCTTGACCCATCCCCAAGAGATCAGGCCAAGGGCTGCTTCCCACAGTTCCCACCAGCCCACATTTCCCCCGGAGGCCGCCAGGCTGTTTGGACTCACCCATGGGTGCCTGTGGTTGCTTGATTCATGTCTGTCTCGGCTCCTGCCCTGAAAATTCTGCGAAGGCCAGGGGCCATGTCTGTCTTGCTCATCCTACAGCCACACTGTGCCTGGCTCATAGCATCCCAGAGCCCCACCTGCCTGGGCCAGCCCCTGTCCACACAGCCAGCGCTGATGGCCCCAGGGACAAACTTGAGTTGGAATTCAAGGATTCGCCTTTCCAATGCTCCCTGTGCTTAACGCTCCACGCCTACCTCCCCGACCCATGCTGGGGAGTCTCCTCCCTCCTCCCCTTGCTCCTGCTGTTCCCCCGTGACCCACAACGGCCAGCTCAAGCCTGCCATCCGGGTGACACTTGTTCCCTGACCATGGGATTGGCAGGCGTCCCTCACTCCCTCCAGGATGAAACCACAAGGCACCTGGGGCTCTTCACAGTGCAGCCCTTCCCACACTGTCTGCTCTCCACCCGACAGCCTGCGGTCCAGCACGAGAGGACTTGGCCTTTAAAACCACGCTTCCAGGACTCATGTCCTGCCTCTTCTTACAAGCTTCAGGACCTTGGACAAGTTGCAAACCTTTGCTAAGCCTCAGTTCCCTCACACGTGAAATGGGACCAGTTATAGGCCCTCACTCATCAAACTTTGGAGGGACTTAACAAGGAAATCTGCAAGAAGTCTTTAGCCCAAGTATTTAGCTTGGCACCTGCTGGGTGCTACCATGAGGTGCCTGGGTTTCTTGCCTCTCTTGTGGCCGTGACTGGTCAACGAGCTTATCCTCCCCACTGGTCCTGTGCTAAGAAAGGAGGCTGGGTCCCTTTCATCTCTGTATCCCTCTTGCTTAGCCCAGTGCCTGGTCCCAAGAAGACTCAATAAATGCTTATTAATGAGTAGATAGACCACACACTTGGCACAAATCATCTTATTATTACTTCACTTTGGTGTGTATAAATCTTATCTCTCCTAACACAATTTGAGCTCCAGGGTATGGGGGAGGGGGGCAGGGGGAAGAAAAGCTGAGGCGTCTTCATGTCAGAGCATTCAGACCTGGGAGGGAATATCTGTGCTCCTGACATCCCTCTACCCCCCACGGTGCCCAGCCCAGAGAAGAGAGTCGAGGAGGCATTGTTGACAGATGGGCCCGCCATCTTCCCCCAAGAAGAAGGCAAGCTTCCCCCTTCGAGATATCACCCTAATTACTCCCTGGTCCCTCCCCTCCATACACACACATCTGCTTTCTTAGGCAAGAGCCTGCTTGACTTACACAGAGTTCTTTTGGCTGGCGGTTCTGAGCCAGCTCGGCCAGTTTCTTCAGAAACTACAGCAGGAACAGAAAAAAGTTTTCTTAAAGCCACAGAGCACAAAAGCAAGACAAGGGACGGTCCTGATTCTCATCAGCAAAAGCCCAGCAATAAACTAGCACCGGCTGGACAATCTCAGCACTGTCCGAAAGGCAGACCTGGAGGCCGTAGTAGACGGCTTACGTAGGTTGACCTCCACACTTGGAGAGTCTCTCGTTTGATTCCAGACTTTACCCCTAGCCTACGAGTGACCTTGGGCAATTCACTTATTCTTTCTAAGTTCAGTTTCTTTGTCCGTAAAGTGAGGATATTAGTACTAGCTCAGGAGGATTTAATTAGACGAGTGCTCAGAAGCTTGGCTGTTGTTTCTACTGTACATCGGATGTCATCTGATGTCAGATCTGGGAGGAAGCTCCAAGGTCATTTGGGAGAGGAGGGTGCTGCGGCCCACAGAGGCGGCCTGACTTGGCTAGGACAGACAGGAAATGTTTGTTTTCTCTCTACGCCTGCTCACGATGTCTTTCAGAGACCCGAGAGAGTTTGCTCCCTTACCCTCCGGATTCGGAGAGGGTTACCCAACCTTGACTTACAGAGCTCAGATCTGGGGTTCTGGAAGGGGGATGTGCTGGGGTGTCCATGCCAACATCGCACTTGCTATTGGGAGCCCACGTGTTCGTGAGCGGGCCGCCTCCAGCTGGGGGTCGCGCTGCCCACCACTGATGCCATGACTGCAAGGTCCATCATAGCCTTCACTTGCCATCCACCTGAGAGGCAGGGGCTGCGGCTCGGTGCGCCGTGGATACAGCCCAAACCTTGCAGGGATGACGACCTTAATGCCAAGTAGGCAAGGCACTGCCTGCTCCCCTTCCTCAGCTGGGCTCGGCAATCTGGCCTCTCCTTAGTTCGGCCCAGGGACTCTGCCTGCCCACCTGCCTGCCAGATGGAATGCCTGCTTCTAGCCAGCCCAGATGCACCTTCCCTGCTGCCCTTCCCCTCCCTGATGCTGCAGAAGACCTGGCCGGTCCATCTGGAAAGGTCCAGGTGAGCACTGGGCAAGGGGCCGGGGGCAGGGCCTCTTAACCACGGCCCAGGAAGGCGTTAAAGGCTGCTCTCTTCTCGTGCTGTGGAGAGGGCTGCCCTGAGTCCAGAAGGCTGGTCCCAAGCAGCCTGTAAGGGAGGAGCCTCAGCTGTGTTTTAAGTGCTGATGGGAAACCCAGACTGGACTTGGAATCTAACAGTAACACCTGTCCTTCCTGAAGCAGCCACTCTTCTCAGAGGTTTCAGTTAGGGTTGGTGGTGAGTGAATCTGCAGGCTAGCTTCTGTGGAAGGTACAAACACAGGTGCCCCTTGGAACAGGTAAGTGTCACTGGCCAGGGCAGAGGAAGCTCTCCTGGGGTCCGGATCCTGGAGAAGGGTGTGGCAGGACTTACAGAGTCCCTGACAAAGGGATCACCCACTCCAGATCCCCTTGTAGAGCTGGTCTCAAGAGAGACCAAGAATCCTCCACGTTCAGTGCTATGTCTTAAAGACTGGGCTGACCCATGGCCCAGGAAAGACACCAAGCACCTGTCCCACTCTCCAAGAGTAAGGGGAACGTCTGAAATGATGACCTGGTCACCGCAGGGGCAGGGATATTGGTGGGAGGACTGGTTCTGGTTTCCCAGGAGGCTGAGGTTGGAAGCCCTGTTTGTCCTAGGAGGGCGGTTTGCTTTGGCAGAGTGTGTGGATGTGAGTCTCAGAAAGCTATAACCATGGCTCCAGTCGTGGCGATCACACAATCACAGGCTCCATCGGAAGGAGGACCAGGGTCCATGAGGCTGGCAGAACTTGTCTTCAACAGCGCCCCCAGGTGGTAGAAACTGGGGTAGTAACACCAAGGGCCTGATGAGAACTAGTCTCTTGTCTTTCTGGCATTGGAGGCCGGAGACCCCTGTTTGGACAGAGAAAACTCATGGGTGCCTTTGGATGAGAGCAAGTAATGGCTTCAGTCAGGTGATACTGGATTCCCGCTAAGTTGTACAGGCAGGAATTTGAGCAATTAGCCAGAAAATTAAGAGACTTGTGACTGATCTTTCCAAACTGGAGAGGTGGGTGATTCTGGTCACAGCATGGAATTTAATATCTTGTAGGTTCCTTCTAGCAGCCTTTTGAGGAGGCATAAGGAGGCACACAAATATATGAGGAGGACACGGAGGCTCCAAGAAGTCCAAAGCATGTACACATTCATGCAGCTGGTAAGCATCGGACCCAGGACTAGAATTTTCTCTTTTCAGTGCTGCAGAGAGGAGAGCAGTATCCTGAGGCCACGTGAGGGTCAGCTCATCTCAGAGAAGCTCTTTCTCATTCTTCCGACCACAGCTGAAATCCCCCCTTTCCCAAAGAGGTCTCCGAACCACAGGACCTACGGCGGGGCGTCCCCACTCATCATTTTGTATACACTAGGACACTGTTTCTTTCTTAGAATATTATCATGGGGTGCCTGGGTGGCTCAGTTGGTTAAGTATCTGTCTTATGCTCAGGTCATGATCCCAGGATCTTGGGATCCAGCCCCACATCGGGCTCTCTGCTTGGCAGGCAGTCTGCTTCTCCCTCTCCCTCTGCCCCCCACTCCCCTTCATGCTCACTCTCTCAAACAAATAAATAAAATCTTTTTTAAAAAAAAGGATATTATCATAATGATCACCACATTGTTTTTATTTGTATTTTTAAAAATTCCCTGTGGGCTTTCTCTGTCAGGAGAACATATGCCCCGTGAGGAACAGGCTCTGTGCTGTGCTCACCACAGAGGCCCGGTGCTCACCACAGAGGCCCGGCGCTCACACTGTGCTGAGCACATGTTGGGGAACTTGAAAGCTTGTCCCCTTTGGAGGAAGTGAAAAGCCCATTCACAGGGAAAAGAGATGATTCGGGGAAGACACAGGCCCTGTCTCAGGATTCCAGAGGGCTGTCCCAGAGCAACAGGGACAGGTGGGGTGGGAGTCACTTAAAAGCAGGACTCTCCATGGTCAGGGGAACTGGGAGCCTTGGGAGGTGGTGAGCTCCCCATCCGCCAGAGGTACAAGCGGGCCCTGACCATCCCTCCCTAGTCCTCCGTTGGCAGATGCAGAGAGGACTCCAGCCATAGGTAGAAGAGGCCTGTGAGCCCTGAGTCACCGCTGCTCAGGGACTCAAAGCAGGTAAGGGGGCTCCAAGGAGGAGGTGAGGTTTGCAGGGTTTCCTGGGGGATTATCAGGAGCAATGATCTCTCCGCAGAGACATAGGTTTGTCTGCTGAGACTTGCTGCCAGCGGCTTCTGGGCTTCCTGGCCAGATAATTGCAAACAAAATAGACTGGGGCCTGGGCAGCAGCCTACAACCCCTTTCCACATAGAGGCCCAGGACGGGGCACGCAGGAGTAGGCCCCCAGGGCCCTGAGTCATAGGGAGAATCACCATGCTCAGAACGGCTCCGATTTGGGCCTTAGAACTTTCCTGGGTGATGGTGGATGAGGGCCTGCCTCTCTCTAGCAGCAGGCTTCCCATCCACAGACTGACAACCCGCTGGGCCCTGCATTGTACCTGGCCAGCACCGGGGAGAAGGAGCCCCAGACACTGCCTTCTGCCTATGCCATACCCCAGGCACTAAACGATACACTAGCTCAGGCGGGCAGGGAGGGAAATCAGCGGGTCTTTCTGTGAAGAAGATGAGGGGATCTTTCTCTGCCTGGGCTGGGGCAACTCTGACCACCTGGAGGGGACAGTAAGGTGGTGAAAAGGGGCCTTAGCCCGAGATGCTGCAGGACTGGCTGGGGAATCTGGGATTCTGATGCCTGCCTGAGTTTCCTGGAGGAAATATGTGAGCACGTGTATTCATGCTATGCTCTAGTGTCTCTGCGTGTGCAAATACGTGTGGGTCACATGTCTGTGTGCACATGCGAATCTCTATAGTCGCCGACCTGTGTGTTTTTCCCACTCTGTCTAATGACATCTCGTATAAGCCTGTGCACGTGTATATCCTTATGCGTGTTTGGTGCTTCTAGGTCCACATGGGAATGCAAGGGATGCCCAAGTTACACTCGTCTATTCACGTCACGGCTATTGACAGAGGGTCTGCTTTGTGCCCCATGCTGTCCTCTGGGCTGTGAATACAGGGATGAGTAAGAAATTCAAGGTCTCTTTCTTCATGGGATTCACACCATGTAGGAGACAGGTAGCAAATGAGCACCTAAATAAATGAAAAAATAACCTCAGACAACAATCACTGCCATGAAGTTAAAAAAAATAAAGCCCGATCATTACAAAGACAGTGACTTGGGAAGAATTGCTTTATATAAAGAGGTCAGGGAAGGCTGCTTAGGAATGCAGATTGTTAGGCCTCAGCCCAGACCTCCTCACACAGAATCTGCATTTTCACGAGATTCTCCAGATGATGGCAGGTGCATTAGAGATTCAGAACGCCTAAATGGAAATACATTAGCGCATATAGGACAAGAAAGGGAAAAGGAAATAGAGGCAAATGCTACAGATTTCCTTCTGCTACTCCACATCAGATCATTCCTCCTTCCTTGGGCAGGACCCAGGAAGGTCATCCCAACAGTCATTCCTACAGAGCTAAGACCTTGGAAGACCATCTAGGGTGATGGTGGACTTCAGTTAACTCTTAGCCCAAGACAGTTGCCATCCCTATTACTCCCTGCTGATTTCCTTGTGATAGTCAGAATCAATAACCCCAATCAAATTGTAACCCCCTTTTCTGCTTGTTTGCCCGGGGATGTAAGGAGTTTCCCATGGCCAACTGGCATTCTCAGCCTCCACTTGAATGCACACATTCTTATATCCTCTAGTGGAAGCAGTCCCCTTTTTGGGTTTTATCACTTTTACACCTCAGGTTTGGGGGAGAACATCGTCAGGAGGAATTATGAGTGGGGTCACCCCCGCTCCGCTCTGTTCCTTGGTCCCCTGGCCATGCATTCTAGCTTTGAGAGAAATAGTTAAGAGTGTCTATGGCATCCTATAACATGACCCCCTGGCATCATCGTCTTTTTAATTCCATTTGGCTCTGGAACTAAATTTTTCATTAGGTCATTCCATCAGCTTCTGGGCAATGGAGTACTGAGGGATCCAATCAGCTTCAGTCCACTGGCTTACTCCCCTCTTTAAAATGAAGTCCTCGGGGCATGTGGGTGGCTCAGTGGGTTAAGCCTCCACCTTTGGCTCAGGTCATGATCCCAGGGTCATGGGATCAAGTCCTGCATCGGGCTCTCCGCTCAGCCGGGAGCCTGCTTCCCCCCTCTCCCTCTGCCTGCCTGTCTGCCTACTTGTGATCTCACTCGCTCTGTCAAATAAATAAGTAAAATCTTTTTTTTTAAGATTTTATTTATTTATTTGAGAGAGAATGAGTGAGAGAGAGCATGAGAGAGGAGAAGTTCAGAGGGAGAAGCAGACTCCCCAAGGAGCTGGGAACCTGATGCGGGACTCGATCCTGGAAGTCCGGGATCATGACCTGAGCCCAAGGCAGTCGCTCAACCAATTGAGCCACCCAGGCGCCCAATAAGTAAAATCTTTTTAAAAAAATAAAATAAAATGAAGTCCTTGGTGTACAGCAATGTTGTAGGGGGTACTGTACAGCAGATGAGGTATTCAGAGGGTCTGCAGGTGGTGTGCTGGGAGAGTTATGGTAGGTAGGGAAAGCAAATCTGAAATCCAGAATAAATGGCTATCCCGATGAGGAAAAATTGCTGTTCCCTCCCATGAAGGAAGAAATTCACTGTTGTCTCTCTACCACCACCAGATGACATCCATGGCTGTTTTGTCATTGAACCTACTGAGTGAGCACTGGGGTGACCAGGAAAGGGATTAACTAGCACTACAAGGAGGTCATCTGGTCTACTTGTTTATTAAGGTCCTCCCTTCCAGTGTCTTCGGAAATTTCTGGTAAATGTTCTCAGAGGGCGTAAGTATGTTTATGGTGTTGGACCCATTCTGAGAGTCTGATCACCTACCTCTTCCCCAAGCTCCCCTTCCACTGAGCCTTCGACCTTCTCTCCTCCAAGTCCATCTGGCAGAATCACTACCACTTACCATGAATCGTTGTATAATTGAGGCCTTCTGTTCTTCCAGTCCGAGAGATGGACCCAAGTGCTGCCTGGGAGGATCTCCCTATTCTGTCCTTGTGGGATACCTCTAACTGGGCGTTAATAGCCCAGCATCCCACTTCTACGCAGCTGGTGCTAGCAGACCCTGCAGAGCCATTCGTTAGCAGGCTCAGAATGTTTTCTCCTCAGTAAGCTGCTCGAGGGAATTCCTCTGCGAATAGAAGTTCAGGCTAAGACAGACAGAGCATGCTGTATGGTGGACCCCCTGGCGTATGCGATGTACCTGTGTTTTCAGGAGCTGCTTGGGTCCAGACCTGTTGATACCATTTCCCCTTGATGAAGGAGCATTGCTAGGTGCACTCAATTTAATGGCTAGGTGGACCAGATGACATGGCAGGTTTTTTGGACTAACGATTACGTCTGAGTTTATGGTCAGACGTTTGCCCTCGGTGCCAAGGGCCAAGCCAAGAGCTGTTTCTCGAAAGGTGGAGAGTTATTTGCCAGAGAAGGCAGGGCCTTCCTCCCAAAGTGAAGGGTCTCGACGAACGGTGAATCTCCCATCCGTTCTGTCCAAGGACTGCACACAGCATCGCAATCAGCCACAGACACTTCAAGCACTGCTGAATTGAAAGTATCAGAAGGACATGGCTTGAAGTCTTAACCATCTCTGACCCCGTTTATATTTTTTTAAGATTTTATTTATTTATTTGACAGACAGATCACAAGTAGGCAGAGAGGCAGGCAGAGAGAAGGGGGAAGCAGGCTCCCTGCTGAGCAGAGAGCCCAATGTGGGGCTCGATCCCAGGACCCTGGGATCGAGAGCCCAATGTGGGGCTCGATCCCAGGACCCTGGGATCATGACCTGAGCCGAAGGCTTAACCCACTGAGCCACCCAGGTGCCCCTCTGACCCCGTTTAAAGCCAGAAGCTTTTTTGATCACTCAGGAAACGGCTTGAGGGAGTATATTAAAATGCAGTACGCATTGCCTCTAAAATTCAAAGTAGGCCACCAAGGGATGTGCTCCTTTCTTAGTGATCAGGGATGCGAAGTTTAACAACCTCATCTTCATTTTGAAGTGGATATTCTGAATTTCCCAGATCACTAGCTCTCTAGAAGCTTAGCTGGGTTCCCTTTACTTTGTCAGGCTATTCCACCTCCTTCCCACGTCCCCAAAACACAGTTGTACCCCAAGGTATGAGCCACTTTATGATCTCTCGGTCCTCTCCGCATGGTATCACCCGTGTACTCGACTTGCGTGCTGCCCTGCGGAATGATGAAACGATCCAGGCCCCCGTGAACTAATGTGTTGATTGGACATGAAGTCGGAGAGTTGACATTGCGCCACGGCAAGATGGGAGGTGTACTGCTGTCCCCGCCGTGAGAATCAAAGCACTTCTCCTGTTCCCATAGTAAAGACGGATGAGGGGAAAATCTCTGAGTATCAAATCACATTCATTTGTCGCAGTCACAAGACCACATTTGGAACACGGTGGATCTGTAGCCAGTGTCACCACCTGAGTCATTATAATAATCCATTTTCATTTTTGAAGACTCATCTGTCTTACGCACTCTCTAAACCGAAAAGTTGAATGGAATCACTGCTCCCGCACCTTTCAATGACAGTAGCTTTAGTCTCTGTGATTCTACCAAAGAAGTATTATTGCTCTGACTTACTATTTTGGTGTGGTTTGGGAACGTCCGGTAACTTCCACTTGGCCTGTCCGAGCTCCGTAGTCAGGGAGCCAGTGTAGGAAATCCGCCTCTGTTCTAACAGTACACGGAGAACACAGGTAAGGAGCCACAGAGAGAGCTGCTGTCTGCCAGGGAGCAGTCTCAAATCAACATTCCATTTACCATCGGATCCCTGTAAACCCCCACTCTAATCAGCAAATCTCAGGGGGAATCTGGGTCTTTAGGAATTAACATTAGTTCGGGGCTAGTGTCCAATAATTCCCAAAAGATCTAGGATCTCTGCCAATACTCTGCTACCCTGAAATATGGCCACAGATCATTTTGGGGAAGGACAAGAGAAGCTGGAAGGAATTAAATTATTATTAAATTTATTATTATCGCTTTCTCAAGGGGGCCCACTCTGTTCAAAAGACAGTTATGCATATTGACTGGATTAGGTTCTGAAAATTTTTTTTATTATAATGGCTCAAGTCATTTTTCATTCATGAGATATACAGCTTTTTTTAATTATATGAATCATTATGGACCATAGTGGGCTCCTCATCTCTTTCAGCCTTAAATGTGTGATCAGTAACCATGCTAAAAAAAAAAAAAAGAGGGGGTGCCTGGGTGGCTCAGTGGGTTAAGCCTTTGCCTTCAGCTCAGGTATTGATCTCGGGGTCTGGGATCGAGCCCCACATCAGGCTCTCTGCTCGGCAGGGAGCCTGCTTCCCCCTCTTTCTTTGCCTGCCTCTCTGCCTGCTTGTGATCTCTCTGTCAAATAAATAAGTGAGGGGGCACCTGGGTGGCTCAGTGGGTTAAGCCCCTGCCTTCAGCTCAGGTCACGATCCCGGGGTCCTGGGATCGAGCCCCGAATCGGGCTCTCTGCTCGGCGGGGAGCCTGCTTACCCCTCTTTCTCTCTGCCTGCCTCTCTGTCTACTTGTGATCTCTGTCTGTCAAATAAATAAATAAAATCTTAAAAAATAAATAAATAAATAAATAAATAAGTGAGATCTTAAAAAAAAAAAAAAAATCCTGTAGTTCAGACCATTCTGATTACCATGAGGCTCTGCTTCTTATAATGGTCACCACACCCACCCAACCTTTGACCTTTGAGTGCTACCCCACGGCCTCTGTCACACCAGGATCCTCCCATTTCCATCTAAATCAAGGGCCCCGCTTTACTACGGCAACTTCTACCAGGATTCCTGGCCCACAGAGCGGCCACTGAAGGGTTTTTCAAAGAGGTTGTCACTTCCCTCATTGGTGATTCTTTCCCAAGGTCTTGGTGAAGGAGTCTCTTCCGTGCTCTCTTAGGGGTCAGAGTTTGAGAAGGGAGGACACTTCTTTCTTCTGAGTTTTTACATCAAGGAAATCCTTCCAGCTTCTCAACCCAGAGCATAGATCCAGAGCTCAAATAGTTTCATCAACACCGAGAGATTCCTCCAGATTTAAAATGATACTCCTTCTGAGAATTCATCCCCACATGTATTCCCCAGAATTTTGCCAAGATAAATTAGCAAAGTCATGTAATTCTGTCAGTGAATAAACTTTCTCCTACACGGGGTGACTTTATAATTGGTCCCCAGGAACATGCTGGAATCTGATCTAGTCATAAGCCTGGAGGGACAAGGAGAAATGCTGGCTTCCCTTCACGAGCTAATACTCTTAAGGAAGGAGACTTTAACGAGGGCTGGACAGCCCCGTCTGCTGGGGGAGCAGGACAGTTGGGCCAACATGGTCGACTCCACAGGGCTTGGGCGTCTGCCTTGTTGAGTCTGTCATCCGCATTCTGCTTCTTGGTTCTCACCCTGTCTGGATTCACTCCTTAAATTGTGTGTAGGGACCCTGCAAAGACTGAGAATTCAACAAATATGATAATTCAGCAATCCACCAGCACAGATCAGCCGTCTGGTTTGGGGTTGTTTCAGGGCTGCCTCGGTGAGAGATGAAAATTCTTTCTCCCCAGTCGGGGAGAGTTCCTGAGTTTCAGCCCAAGCCTTGCACTAAGGCTCTAGGGATTTCTGTTCATTATTTTCTTTCTTTAAGCTATCTAGTGCCATTAAAAGCAGACATTCCAACCCACAGTCCTTGAATCCCTCCTGCCCTTCATGCTGCTCTATGGCAGGCCTCTAACATCTTGGCTTTCAGTGGGTACTTCATTTTCAATAACCCAAGGGACCCTTTAATTAGCTGTTGCAGCACTGGGCACCAGGAGCTTCCAGGCCCCGCCCCTCACCGCTAGCTGTTAGTTCCTTGCCTTCAGCCCTAACTAGCGCAGTAACCAATCCCAGACTCCCCAGATTCCCTCGGGGTTGCTGCCCGCACCCCAATTATGGCACCAATATCTGTACTCATCGGGGTTCTGGTTTGCAAACAACAGAACTAAACTCTGGTTGACTCCTCCTGAAAATAAATGTCTCAGACAGGCATCCAGGAGCTCAGAGACCGTGTGCGGAAGCCTAGGGACAAGGCAGGAACTGGGGGGACCCAGAGGAGCCCCTGCCGCAGGAATGGCAGACTCCAGAGCTGCTCCGGGGCCATGGCCACCAGCCTCCCTGTTCCACGACAGCAGTCCTCATGGACCCCGTGCCTTCGGTCACTCTGTCACGGAGTCCCATCTGTGCACGTGCATCTGTGCATGCGGGTGGGAAGCAAGCGAAGTCTGGTGAGTTGCCTTTTTACAGGTTTTGCTCTAAATTAGAAGTTGACCGGGCGTCTGGGTGGCTCAGATGGGTAAACGTCTGCCTTCAGCTCAGGTCATGATCCTGGAATCCTTGGATCGAGCCCCACATTGGGCTCCTGGCTCAGCAGGGAGCCTGCTCCTCCCCCTCCCTTTGCCTCTCCCCCTGCTCATTCTCTCCTTCTCTGTATCTCTTTCTCTCTCAAATGAATACATAAAGTTTTTTTAAAAAATTAGAAGTTGACCTTCCCCAGGCTGGAGTCTCAGCTCTACCACATGCCATCATCTAGCTGTGTGACCTTGAGGGAGTCACTCACTGACATTCTCTGAATGGGTCTCAGTCTCATCATCTGGAAAAGGAGCCCAATGTCCATTCTTCCGGCCTCCCTGAGGCGTTGTGCTCCCACAGCACCCTTCGGTTCACCGAAAGGACTTCGCTCAGGGTGCCAGGAGACACTGATTCGTGAATTACACGGATAATGTCCACTCTGCCGGCAGACCACCGGCTCTGTGATTCAGGACTTTAATCCACCTGCTCAGCGCTGTTTCTGCAATACCCAGAAAAACGCCCGAGATATACTATGGGCCCAACAAATATCTGTTGAATGGAAGAACGAAAAAGCTGGGGGGTTAGGAAGGGCCTTGTGAACTGTCAAGGGCCATTCACATCCAAGTGCTGGCGCTTTGGAGCCAGAGAAACCTCAGTTCCATCCCACTGCCTTAGTGGGCCAGTGTCTGGCTAAGGACCTCGGTGTGGGCCTTGGTTTCTGCGTGGACCTTAGTGAAAGGGGTGCCCCTGTCGCCGGCCGGGCCAGGGAGAGGCTTCAGGGAAAGAGTGGGTGAGAGGCCCACAGCACGGAGCCCTGTATGGCGGGCAGCCCGGAGACCAGGCTCTGGCCCCAGCTCCATCCCTCCTCTCTGGGCAGGGAGGGCACGGCCGGTGATCATGAACTTCCTCCCTGGACAGACACTAGAGTCTCTCAAATGCCTCTGCTAAGCGTCCCACAAAAGTGAGCCTCTTGCGTACACACCTGCACAATGACAACGACGGCAGAGCCTGCCATCAGACCCTCAGCCTCCTGCCTGATGGCCACAAAGGAAGGTCTGGCCTGTGCAGGAGCTGGGAAGACAGGGGCGCCAACAGGCTTCGGACCCAGGGTCCCCTTTCCCCTCTCTGGGCCTCAGTCTCCCCTCCTGTAAAAGTAAGACTGAGACACAGAAAGCGTTGTGTGTATAGTGAACATCCAGTAAATATTAACAATGTCTGTTACTATGATTGTCATGCATATGTTCAGACGCACTGAACTATTTTTTAGTGCAATAAAAACGGCATTCTCCTCTCTCTCCGTCTGTCTCTGCTCTTTCTCTTTCTCTCCCCCAACACTTGGGTGTTCAATGCCCTCTTATCTTTCTGGATCCAACTCAGGGAAAGCCACCCCATGTTACCTATGCGTGCCACCCCCCACCCTGTTACCTGCATTATCAGTCTCAGCACTGGCCAACAGGGCTATAACCACCTAGGAGCACAGGGAGGAGGTATGCTTTCCTTCTTCCTGGAGAGAAGCTGGGGTCAAGTGGAGAAGTGAGACTGATAGTCGGGAAAGCATACCTCCGCTGACAGGGAGCTCATTCCCTGCTGGGCCAGCCGCTACTGTTATCAGCTTCCTGGTATCCACTCAGTTCCCCTTGCCTCTGATCCCCACACCCTTCTCCCCCTTTCCCCTGTCTCAGGGGGCTGGGACGCTGCAGACTTGGCAGTCAGGGGTCATGCTTACAAGAGAAGGCCAGGCACAAAAGAGGAAAGAGCTTTTGAATGACAACTCTGTAATGATGGAACAGCCTAGCAGGGTAGGTAAGAAACTCCTTGGCAGGGGAATTACTCACAGACTTGGCAAGTGGTTTGTCGTCATAAGGCACCTGTACCATGTTGGAGGCCCCGGGTAAGCCTTCTCCCCTATACACTTGAGCTGGGCACTGAAGCCATCTTCTCAGGGAAAAGCCGAGGGAAGGGCATTCGAGGCAGAAGGAATGGGCTTATCCAAAGACACAGAGACAGGAGACACCCTACAGATTTGAAAAAAGACAAATTGCCTTGACTTTTAAGGCCAGGACATGGGGGCCCCAATATTTATTGAGCACAGACTCTGTGCCCGACACCGGGCTGGAAGATACCGCAGACAAGACAAACACAGTCTCTGCTCTCATAGAATTTGTAATCTGTGGGGGAGACAAATAAGAAACGGCTAACTAAGTGAGGGCCATCATTTCCAACACTGACATATGCTGTCACAGTGGGGAATGCCTGGGCTGGGGTGGTCAGGGAAAGGCTCTCTGAGGAAACGGTGTATGAGCTGAAATCCGAAAGAAGCAAACACACCAGTCATTCAAAGAGCCCGGTGAATAGGCCTTCAGGTAGAGGAAACAGCAAGTGCAAAGGCCCTGAGGCAGGAATGAACTTGGAATGATGCAGAAACCAAAAGGAAGCCAGTGGGGTTGAAGTGTAGGAAGGAAGGGGTAGAGCACCTCATACTTGGCTGGTCTTACCTGCCTCCATGTCTTGCCACAGTTTGGAAGCTGGGCCTCCTGGGCAGGCAGAGTGTTCAAGGTGAGACCCTCAGTCCCTACTCCCCAGATTCCACCACTTCTGGGATCTTGCTTCTTTCTGGCAGCAAGTTCCAGCTCATCTCAGACTTAGCTCTGCAAACAGCCTGCTGCCTTCTGCACGTGCAACCCGGCCTCTCAGCCCATCCCCCCAGCCAAGATCCCAGCACTCACCTAAACCTCAACTCAGGAGCCAGGATTCTAGCCCTGGCCTGCAGGGGCTCCAGTCACCAAACCCGACAGCCCTGTAGACCTGAAACAACTGAGGAGCCAGCTCCAGGGGACAGTGTGTGGGGCCACGGGTGGCAGGAGGGAGGCATGGGCAGGAGATGGCAGAGCCAGACACAAGATCCCAGACTAGATAGGGCTGCTGGGAACGGGGAGGGGGTCTGGGCACGACGTTCCTGAGTGGTGATGCCATCGCCCCAGCACTACAGGGCGGCAGGCGGGAGCCTTGGACTCCTCCAGAGGACTCGTCCTCACTGCTATCTGATGCGAGAGCTGTCGGTTACAGGAAGGCAGGACTGTTCACAGGACAGCTCCAGGGGAACAGGAAATTAACCCACCGTGCCAGAGGCAGGAGGCGCTGGGTGGGGTGGGTAATTAGGGGCCCTGCAATCAAGGCGCCTTCCAGCTGGGCCAGTGTTCTCAGGGAAGGGACCAAAGATCCTATTCAGTAGGGGCCCCAGACGACTTCGGGAGGCGGAATCAGTCCCTGCTCCCCCACCCTGTTTTCTTTTTCTTTTCGCTCCTATTGCCCCTGGGCCCCATCCCCCACCCTCTGTCCAGCCACACCTGGGATTCACGGACTCTGCTCATTCCCATCCTTGCCTATGCTGTTCTTCCCACCCGGAATGCCTTTCCTACTCTGCTTCGCCTCACCCAGTCCTGCTCTTCCTGGGCCAGCCCTGTGGGAAGGTACTGCTATGACCTCTGGGAACATAGCCTCTTCGTGTTTTGGTAAAGAAATAGAGAGGGCAACGATTTGCTCAGTGTTACACAGCAGAAGCGGGACTAGAATTGAGCTTCCTAATTCTCAGACTAAGTTTCTTTCCATCACACTGTGAACTCATTAACAATCAGCCTGAGCACTCCGATGTGCAAAACCCAGGACGCAGACCAAGGGCCACAGAGGGTTCAAGGGTCCACTATCACATCTCCCAGCATCTACTTTATTCTGGATTCTGTACTAGGGACCAGAGACACTGTGGCAAGTAGACTGAGACACAGTCCTGCCCTCAGGGAGCTTATAAGACAGTCTACTGGGGCAGAGGACCTTCCACAGGATCACCAGGAGGTAGGCTCAATGACAAGCCAGGAAAATGGCCCAAAGAAGAGGCCCCAGGCTGGTGAGAGCTTGAAGCAGAGGCATTTAACCCCCCCCCCCCCAGGGCCTATGGCAGGCATCTCCGGAGATGCTGTGCCTGGGCTGTGACCTGGATGGCAGGGCAGCAACGCAGTGACAGTGGGGCAGAGAAAAGCAGTCCAAAAGGGGGAATGGCATGGACAAAGGTCAGCAGAGGGAGTCCGGGATGGCTGGAGCTCAGAGGGAGTGAAAAGAGGCCTGAGATCCAGCAGAGAGGTCCAGGGAGGCCCGGACAATGCACAGCCTCTCGCTAAGACATTTGATCTTTATCCTAAAAGCACCAAGAAGCCACTGCAGGATTTTCAGCAAGGAAACTGTGTGCATTGGTAAATGACACAGGCTGCAGTGTGGGGAAGGCGTTGGAAGGGAGCCAGCGAATAGGGGACCTGTCGGGAGGCTCCCGCACCCGTCCATGTGGCGGTGCCATGGACCAGCACAGTGTCACGGGCAGTCAAGGAAGGAGTGTCGAGAAAGGGGTGTGAGGATGGACTCTCCTGGGGCAGAGCCGGGGGCTGGGGTTGGGCGGCTGGGGAAGAAGGGTGAGGGAGAGGAAGAAACCAAGAAAGCCCCTGACCAGGATTCTGGTTTGCACGAGGGTGGGGCGGGAAGCCACTGAGATGGGGGTTCAGGGCAGGGAGGGGAATAGACTGAGTTCGAGATGCTTATGAGAGATTGCAGCTCAGGGGAGCTGGAGGCCCAGAAGTGAGGCGGGTTCTCTGCAGCTCCCTTGAACGGCAGGGGTCCCTGCTCTCACTTTCCAGAAGAGGAAACCGAGGCCCAGACTAGAAAACAGTCTGAAACCATAATCAGGGCATAATCAGGGTTGGAAGCAGATCTGCCCTCCCTGAGTTTTTCCCATTTCAAACGGTTCGCATCTGATGGGCGAACCCCCCAGACCCACCCCCCAGCGTCACCCTGCAGAGGAGATGAGGGCGAGGAAGACAGCCTGGGGACGAGCAGGGGTCCCCGCACCTGCAGTCTCCGCCACTGACCCAGCCTTCCCATGCGCTGCACAGACGGGTACTGACACCAGCTTTGTGCGAGCCCTCTACCGGGCCCCCCGACGCCCAAGAACAGGTGCTACTGCTCCCCGGGTTACAGTGGAGGAAAAGAGGCCCAGAGGGAAGACAGTCACAAGGTGGCCAGCTGCAGAAAGGACCCAGGAATGTCTGACTCCAGCTCATGCTTTCCAATACCTGGGGGGTTCCCTGAGTGACTGGTGGAGGCAGCCAAGGAGAGGCCCTGGGCTCAGAGGCTATCTGATCCCCCTCCATACCCCCCATCTCCCCCTCAGTGGGCCCTGGCCCGGGACCCTGTGCCCAGGTGGTAGAAGGAAGGAGGTTCACAGAAACCTCCTGCCCATCAGAACTGTCTACTCGGTTCTTTGGCCCCTCTGTCCCTTTGTTCCGGAGAGACCTGGACCAAGCAGGCGTGGCAGCCACGTCAGGTAAGAGGGAGCAGGGAATGCTGTGGTCCCAGCCTGGAGAAGCCACACTCAGGAGGCCAGAGCTGTCTCGTGAGTCCTGGGATTTGCGGGGTGCAGCGGGAAGGTCCGGCTGTGCGGAAGCCAAGGCAAGACAGGGAGGCCCCACAGCTTGGAGGGTGGAACTGGGGTGTTGGGCTTGGGTGCTACGGGCAGAGACAAAGCGGAAGAGGTCCTGGCCAGCAGGGGGCGCTGGCGCAGAAGAAATCAAGCCCTAGAGGGAGTCCGCCAGCCCAGAGATGGTTTCTGGAGGCTTCGGAGGATAAAACAGGACCCTGGAGCAGCGGGGGCAAGGTTTTTTCCTTTTGATCTTCAGATGATCAAAATGAGGATGCTCACAGCACCTTGCCTATGGGGCTGCCAGGATGCGTACAGGAGAGAAGGCAGGCGGGGGTGCACCTGGCATGTAGTAAATGCTCAGCTAATGGACAAAGTCCTTCATAAGGAACAAAGAACACATTCAGACATGAGGACCCGCTTAGCAGGTGTCCACATGCCCTGCAGTCCCAGACCCAGGGTCCTCTACCTTTGCACACACCTTAGGGCAGCCACACAGCGGGGGCCAGTGCTGAGCCTTCTGAGCGGGAGTGGGCCTTCCAGCTCAGCAAGGGAAAGGCGGTAGGGGCAAGGAGCCAGAAAAAGCAGCAGGGACGGGACTGGGACCTCGGCCCCTCGCCAGCTTTGCTTCACTTGCTCAACAAATTTATCAAGCATTTATCAAGCATTTATCAAGCACCTGCTGCATGTCAGGCTCTGCGTCAGGCACACACTTGTCCTGCCCTCCATCTTTGGGCAGGGGCTCCCTCTGGCTGATAGCAGCCGAGTGGGGCCAGGGGCTGTCTGTCTGGAAGTCCCGTGGGTTGAGCTCCTCCCATGTCAGTTTCAGCATGTGACCTCACCAGCCCCCATTATCGCCCCAGGTAAGGTAAACTATGACTCAGCAAGTGGGGAAGCTCTTAAAGTCTCCATCGAGGTCAGGGCCTGGGCCAGGGGCCGGGCCAGGCCAGCCCACAGTGTCACACTCTTTCCCTTGCAAAGGCCTCTGATCTCAGAGACTTTGGAGCTGATCACTTGGGTTCACATCTGGCATTTGCTACTCAGTCCCTAGCGATCTTGGGTCTCTCCTACCCTCATTTATACAATGGACCCCCTAGGCCGGTTAGGAGGCTACAAGGAATGCTTTTAACAATTTATTCTATGATTTCCCTTTCTTTTTCAGAAGGAAAGCTCCCCTGCTCCCAACCAGCTACAGCAAAGGAAAGACTCAGGTTAAGCAACCTGCCCAATATCAGACAGTAAAAATCTGACTCTGTGCTCCTTTTTAGGACACACACTACCTCAGGACAGATGGATTGTTCCTACTCTACAGTGGGCCCACATGAGACCAAAGGAGTCTGGAAGAACAGTTCATGGAGAGCTCCCGGTGGTGGGGGGCCCTTCCAGGAGTCCTGATTCCCTCCATGGGAAGCCTAATATCTTGGGTAATAATCCTACCTCTGTTGCAGACTGGATGGCCTTGGACAAGTCTCTTACACCAAGCCTCAGTCTCCCTCTCCTTAAAATGGGGGTAGGAGTTAACCAAGCATAGGAACAGGGAGTCCTGTGCCTTTCGTTGCTTCTCGTCTCCACCTGTTCTATGCCAGAGAACAAGGAACCCAAGGACTGGTCCACACAAATGGGGCAAGAAGCTGCCATGCTGTGGGCTGCTCCCACTTCTCGGAAGCATGGTCCCGTTGGGGTTTGGGGCTGCAGGAGCCCACCTGAGATGCCTTCCTGATGCACTGGGTTTTCCTGCAGGACCCTGGAGCAAACACCCTGCCTGAGGAGTCTACATCCAGGGGTCCTAGAGACCCAGGGGCAGGGTCGGGGTAGGCAGAGGCCATGGGCTGGCAGCTGTCCTGGCTTGCTGTGCGCTCCTGCCTGGGTCTCTGGCACTTCTGACTTCCCTTGGCCGTAGGGGATGGTGGAGACCCAGCCTAACTGGGGAGGGGTCCCTGGACCAGGGATGCCCAAATTATAGATTCCGGGGTCAGGCCATCACATCAGCTGCATTGTCTGCACACGAGCACAGACAGCCGCCGGCTAGGACAGCGCGCCTGTGGCCCGCCGCCGCCAGCCTGCAAGGAAGATCCCACATGGAAAACGTGGTGCCCTGAAAAAGATTCTGCATGTCGGAGACAATGAGGAAGAGTCACATTTGGAGAGAACTGCCAAGATGCTTTCCTGCCACGCCCGAGGTGGCAGGAAAGATGCGAGAGCGGTGGGGAAGGGTTCCCCGCAAGACTGGCACCTCCCCTTCAACCCAGGTTCCCAGGGCTCCTCAGGGAAGAACTGCCTTGGGGCAGAGACATCACAGCATGGCGGGCCTGGCAGGGGGGACACCTGTGCCGTCCCTGGATCTGGGCGGCTGGCTCCCCATGGCGTCCAGAAGCGGTTTCGGTTGTACGAAATGAAGGTCTCTCTGTATGAATGTATTCCCCCTAAAATTAGTACTGGTTAAATATGTTTGGAAAAGACAACAACGAGACAGTACAAAGAAGCAAAACCACGGTGCCCTGTCTCACCACAGGCACGTTTAGCATTATGGTGACTTCCTTGTGTCCAGGGCTTTACCGTCGCCCATGGCCCAGGTAAGACCTTCTGAGCGTGTCCCTTTGGCTTGGAGGCCCTCCTCTGCCCAGAGATGGCTCCTTGGTTCTCAGTCTTCAGGTTGTTTCTCAACAAGTTGTGCCGAATCTGTTTTCCCAGAGTCTGAAATAAGCTCCCCAGGGTGGGTATTCGGGAGCATGAGGCTGGCCAGAGAGCAGGAAAGTGTGGAAGGTTTGCATCCAGGGGTCTTTGCTGAAGACTGATTCTGTGTGCCTATAGCTGGAGTCTGTGTGACTCCTGGGGACAGAGATGGACCCTCAAGAGGGAGCCCCAGAGACGGTTTCTGCCTTATCATTAAGCCAGATTTCTGGACAGGTAGAGCCATCTGAAGATGAAATGGATCCTTCATAAGGGAGTGAGCTTCCCATGGATGGAGGCATTCAAGTGAGAAGAGCAGATTGCTTGAAAGAGCGCTTTGGGTTGCATTGGGCTGTGGGCCTTCATTCAGTTGGTCTCTCTGTGGAAGTGGGCAGTCACGGATGCCTCAGTGACCAGCCCCTCTGCTGGGTGCTGGGGTGGCTGAGTCGGCCATGGGCACTGACTGCTCTTGTGAAGGTCACATCCCATGGGGAAGACAAGATGTGTGAACAGAGTGGAGAGGGCTCTGGATCGGCTGGCAGGACAGAGAAACTGTGAGGTTAGCAGAGGAGGGAAGGAGGGAGTAAGGGGACATTTGTAGCTTGAGGGGAAGGAGGGCGGAAGGAGGGCTTCATGGTGGAAGCAACGTGGGGGCTAGAGGAGGGATCTGGACATTAGCATAAACAAAGAACCATATCCAAGCAGAGAGAAGGGCATGAACCAAGAACTTGAGCCAATGCTGGAAAGTTCTAAATTTGCACTGTCTAGTACAGTAGCCAGCGGACTCCTAAGGTTACTGGACGCTTGAAATGTGGCCAGTGTGACTGAGAAATGGAATTTTTTATTTCATTTGAATTCTGTTTAAATCACCATACATGGCTAATGGCTGCCATGTCGGGCAACACCGCTCTAGAGACAGGAATGCAGGGTCCGTGTTCAGGCTTGGGAGTGTGGCGAGCAGAGGGGGGGAAAGAGTGAGGGAAAGCTGACCCACTTTCCTCAAACCTCACCCTGAAGGCAGTAGGAGCCACTGAGTAGTCTGCTTGGGCTCAAAAACCTTCCTGGGGCAAGGAGAAGGGATGTTTGGAGGGACGGAAGCTAGAAGCCAAGAGGTGTGTGTGTGGTACATGGGGGAGCAAGCGAGGTGGACAGAGCCTGCAGGAGAGGGGCGTGGACAGGGGACGTGGCCCCAGGAGGGAGCCACAGCTGGATGTCAGGACACTACGTGGACCCCAGTCGCTGGAGAGGATGGTGTTGGGGGGTGATGGCAGGGGAGTACAGTGGAAGTGAAGTCATGGATCTGTGTGATTAAATGACCCTGGGAGGGTCACTGAACCTCAGTCTTGGTTGACCCATCTCTCGAACGGGGCATTAACCCACGGCAAATGAGAGGCTGTCTCTGGAGGGTTTGGGGAATTGTTTCCTGGGGTGTTTGGAGGAGGTATACACATACGTAGGGGTGTGTAGGGAGGGGTACATAGGAGGCAGCTGGGGAACAAAGGGACAAAGGCAGGTGGAGGCTGGCGTCTGTCCACCCACCATCCCAGGAACCGCGTCCTGTATACAGGAGGAACTTCCTAAATGCCACTCAGAGCACGGGCAGGAGCACTGGACAGAGTCAGAAGTCCTGGGTCTGAGTCCCAGGTCTGCTCCCAAGGACAAATGGAAGAGAAAGGGTGTGTGTTGAGCACTTACTGTGTGCCTGTCCCTATGAGTGAGTAGCATCCTGTTGCCTCCTTGGGCTTGAGCTTCTCACTATGGAGTGCACCCACACTCAGTAAGCACCTACTGTGTGCTTTTCCTGCAATCTCGTTTTTTACTTTCCCCAGGTGGGTATGATCATGGCTCACATTTTGCAAATGAGAAAACGCTCAGAGAGAGTGGTCACTTGCCAAAGGTCACACAGCTGATAAATTTGCTGGTTCCCGAGGGCCCTTCCCCAGGCCACCTCAGCGAGCGTGTCTGGAGTCACGAGCCACATTCCACGTGCCCCACCCATTCCGTTCTGCCCCATGTGACCCATGAGGGTAAGAGGCAGTGCTGGCTGTGGGTGGACTCAGGGGTCCCTGGGGAGGGAAGAGCAGGTAGGGGACCCAACCTGCCTGTGTGCTGGTGCCCCGCCTAGGGTGAAGGTAGAGCCTGATTCAAGAGGCCCCAGGGGAGCACAGGATGGGGAGCCCCTCCTGCCCGCTCCCCTCACCCCAGGAATCTCTGCACCACCGAGCCCTCTCCCAGTGGAGGGTGTGGTGTGTGTCGGGGCAGGGGGGGAGTGTACAGGGCTGACCGGGCTGTGGGTACCCTGCATGGGTGTGTGAGTGGCCGCAGGCACATGCATGCAGATCTGTGCGCTGTACCCATGTGAGCGTTCGCGTGTGTGATTGCAAAGCCATCTGTGGTGGGCGTGTTTAGGGGCATGGGGGGGCTATGTGACAGGTGCAGGCAGTTGCGTCTGAGGAGCAGGGTGTGAAGGTAGGGGTTGGCTCGGGAGGAGGGTGCTGCGGGGCAGGGGGGGGGGGCTGTTGTGTGAGCCTGTGTCTTCCTGAGTCCTGAGGCACCCACCACCCGGCATTCCCCTTGGTCCTGGCTGCGCAGCTCCTGTCAGGAATTAGAGACCGGTGCGGGGGTGAGGGGGGGATTATTATTCTGCCACTGCAGCCACCTGTGAGGGTCCCCTCCCAGGGAGCACACAGCATTGGCCTGTTCCTGCCCCACCCCACCCCCAATCTCACCAGAGTCCAGGCAAGGCCCTGGGAGCTCCCCCCACCTCCACCCTGCACAGCCAGGGGCCACAGAGAGAGCCCGGGGAAGGTACCAGCAGGTAGGCATGCCAGAAGGGGTGGGACACCAGGGACCAGTCTGCTAAGCGGTGCTCTTCATGGGCAGCTCCCCCAGACCAGCAGCCATGATACCGAAACCCCATAGCAACCTTCCAAGGTGGGAATCGTCACCACCCGCTCTGCAGAAGAGCCACCTGAGGCCCAGAGAAGGGACCAAAGGCATTCTTCCCCGCTTGTGTGGCCCATGGATCCGCGTGTGGGAGCCAGGCCATGGCACACAGAGGCCCAGCCACAGGGTCAGCATGGCCCATGTGCAGGGGTGATTCCCCTACCCCTTCCCGCTTGCCGTGTGGGTCTGGTGGCTCAGGCTTCACCCCGTCACTGGGAACATGCTGGCCAGGCACACATCCTTGTCCGAGTGGAGCTGGCCCCGGCCAGCAAGGGCTCGGCTCTTCTGTTGCTGTTCTGGAGTCACAGGAGCGCAGGGAGACAAGCCCAGGGGCCCCCAGAGCGGAGAGCTGGGCAGCCTGGGGCAGGCCTGGGGCACCCACTGGGAAGTCTCAGCTTCGACCCCTAAATAGGGCCACCACGAGCCCCCTCCTAACCAGGAGGGCTGTGGGCCAGGCTCCAGGGTGTGAGCCAGGATGACAGGCCCCCACCTGACACGGGGAGGTGCCCAGGCCCAGGCAGCCCGCAGCCTGATGCCTGCAGCTCGGCACCGGGAGAGCGGCCCCAGATCACCGACGTTTCCAGAGCAGCCGGGCGCCAGGGTGGGGGCTGGGGCTGGCACCCATCACGGCCCACAGCCAATTCCTCGGTAATCCACCCTCCACAGCCTCTCCAAAATAACTTAATTAGCCTGGAAGAGCTGCTGGCAGCCTGCCAGGGAGGGGCCCCAGAGGAGGGGCCCACAGAGCCTCCCGAGGAGCAGGCCCCCCACACGGCAGGGAGGGGCCCTTATAAGACAAGAGAACCCCTCCACAAGCGCTCTGAGGAATGTGCCCTCTCCTCGTCCTAAAGACCTGCCCTTCCGTGGCTCTGCAGGTCCCAGATCTCCAACCCCATGAGGACAGATGAGGAAACTGAGGCTCGCAGCGGGTAGCCCAGCATCAGGTGGGACGGGCTCTGCAGTACTCGTCAGGGACAGACACTTAGAAAGTGGGCTGTTGCCAGCTGGGCCGGGAGGGCGCTCCACCTTCTGAAAAGCCATCAAGGCTCTCACGGGGGAGAGATAGAGGACCCAGCCAGAGGGACTCAGGTCAGCCTCAGGAGGGACTTTAGACTGCTGGAAATGACCTGAGCTGAATGCTAGAAGGAGAGCAGGAGGGATGAGATCTAGAGGGAGGTAGGCACCCGTCCACCCCAGGAGGTTCGGATCACCGTGCCCAGGGCCAGACACCCTTGCCCTTCAGAGACTTGGCCAGAGCCATCTTTGGTAGGATGGTGTCTAGAATCCCCCTCTCCCCACAGCCCACAGGGGCCCTGGGAGCCCAGGCCTGGAGGTGATCAGGGCTGGGGTGCCCAGGGTTCGGCTGAGGCTGACAGCCTTTCTGACTGCTCTCCATCAGTGCCGGGCTGGATGCCGGCCCTCAGCTCCCAGAGGGCCCCAGGGTACCCAGTGAGCAGGGGTTCTGCCCCAAGGGCAGGGTCCAAGGCTGAGCTCCCCCTACCCTATGTTTGCTCCTCTGTCCCACCTCAGAGAAAAACCCCATCACGGCCTAGCTCCCTAACCACACTCTTGCTGCCCCTCCCGCTCGCCAGCCACATCTGGTCTCCCTGTCCGAGCCTCCCTCACACTCGGAATCCATCTACCCCTCCTGCCTCCCGTCCCGCTAAATCCTGGCCACTTCTGGATTGCTGCCAACTTCTTGTCACCTGCTTTCTCGCTCTGCACACTCCTGCCACTATCACCACACACACACATACACACACATACAGGCACGTGCACATACACACACACATCAGCTGCCAAGGGGCTCTTCCCAAAACTCCAGTCTAACCAAGTCCCCCCACTTCCGCTGCTCCCATAGCCTGGCTTTGAGGCCACCAGGCCCTGGCCACTCCCCTCACTGAGGCCTGAGGAGCAGAGCAATTTAAAACATGAGTTCTAGACCCTAGACACGGGTCTGAATCCTGGGCCGGCCACTTGGTGGCTGTGTGATCTTGGACATTGTAAGCCATCGCTCTGAGCTCTTTCCTCACTCGGAAACGAGGTTGCTTACCGCCTTCTTCATGAAGACTAATGAAGAATGGGGTAGGCCATAGCACGGAGCCCGGCTCCCAGCGGCCACACCACATGGCCCCGAGTGGCCTGGCTAACTCCCCCCGGCCTCTCAACACTCCCCTTGGAGGCCTCAAGCCTTCCTGCCCCTGTAAATTGTCCTTTCCTGGGGCTCCAACAACCCCAACAGCACCCTGCACCCCTCTATCTCTGTCTGTTCTCTGGTCTGTCTCTACCTGAGAGCATCTCTGCCTGTGAGCAGGGATAGGGCCTGGGACAGATTCCAGTTGTCTGATGAATGAATGAATGGATGGATGGATGGATGGATGGATGGAAGAAAGAAATACGAATCCCTACAGATGGACACGGTCCCATGGAGAAGTGCACACACACGTACGCAGGGCACCCTCCTTGCCATCCATGGCCCAGACCAGCTAAGGGTCAAAGGGAGCCCCTGGTTTGGGCCATCTTTACCTAGAGGTTCCATCCACACCCCCTGAGCACAGCCCAGCTCAGCTGGAGCCTAAGAAGGTCCGGCCTGTGTTCTGAGGTTCCCAGAGAGGTTGCTTCCCTCCAGGATCACAGGGAGCCTTGGTGTCAGACCCTGGGGCCTGCGGTGGGGTGGGTGGGGCAGCCCAGGCCCCGCCCCCAGGCGGAGCAGGGCGGGGTCCAAGTGGGGGGCGGAGTTACAGGCTGCCAGCTGGCGAGCGCCTGAGCCCGGGCAGTGCAGCCAAACGCCCACTTGCACCAGCCGTTACTTTCCAGGGCCTGCCCACGAGCTAGCGGGCATGCTGGGCCCGGGCTGCCCGGGAGTGTCCTGCCAGGAAGAGGCAGCCTCTGGGAGGGTGGCCTCGGAGGACGGGGAAGGGAGGGGCAGGGCCCATCCTCCGCCTCCTGTCTCCCCCACCCCACCCAAGGTGAGGACTCCAGGCTGGAGGGCAGGGCCACCCTCAACTCACAGTGTGCCCTGGGACAAGTTGCAGCGCTTTCAGGGCCTGGGGTGCCCCTTCTGCACGAGGGAGCGGGGCGCGGCGGAGCGGGGGGAGCTCCCCAGGTCTCCCTCCCCGCTGACCACCCGGCACTGGGGATTCTGGTTCCCCGGAGAGGGGCGGTACGTGGAGGGCTGTGGCCACAAGAGGGCACCCTAGCTTCCCCCGTTGCAGGGAACCAAGGCACCGAGGCCTCCAGGCAGGGCTCTGCCCTGGGAGGGGACCTCCCAGTTGGAGCTGCCTGGTTGGGGTGGGGGGCAGATACCTGTGTCCACCCTAGGGGAGGCCCTTATCCACGCTTTTCATCTGATGGCAACACTACCTGGCTCAGTAAGTGTTTGCTGAATGAACGCATGAATAAAGTAATTGAACGAGGTATTAGGATTATTGTTAAGTATTTTATAGATGAGAAGAGTTAACTCAGAGTGGTTCAGTGATTTGCCTGGGTCACACAGCACAGAGCAGGTTATCTCCCCTAGGTCAGGCTGCTTGGCAGAGTTTGGGAGAAAATGCTAGAATCAACCCCTGAGGGGTTACCAGACTCAAGCCCTCAGAACAGGAACAAACTCTGGTCCTGGCGCCTTCTGGGCCCCCCTCTACCATGGAGCCCCGGCTCTTTTCCAGGCAGCGTCAAGCCCTGGTAATAACCCAGAAGAACGCCATGTGCCCTCTACACACCTCTGAAGCATGACTGCCCTGACTTACAGATGAAGGAAGAAGGCGTGAGAGAGGTTCAGAACTCGCCAAACCCCCTCCCCCCACCCTTTGTTCTGATGCTTTGGCCCGGAATCCAGCTCCCCTCTCAGTGCTGTGTCTCTGGGCAGCTTCTGGCTGCCTCCCTACCCTGTTCTCCCAACACCATTTCCTGCTTGTGTGGTGGAGGCACAGGTATTCGCAGCAGGCCGGGCCCCGGAGATGCCAGGGACCTCACGGTGGGGATGAGACAGGCAAGGGTGCACTGTCATTGCAGGGGGCGGCCTTGCTCAGGAGGGCTCCCTAACCAGGCGGAGTGTCAACAGTGTCCTGAAGCGGGGTAACTCCCCAGCTGAGTCTTGAAGAGAAAAACAGAGAAGGAAGGAGGAGTGGGCCAGCCAGGCAGGGGAGCCCCTTGTGCAAAGGCGCTGAAGGAGAGCTGGGTGATAGGAGAGGCTCAGGGGGTCCAGCCAGGGTGATCCTGGTGTGTGCGTGTAGTGGGCTGGGCTAGAGGGGGCAGCCAGACCCAGGGGCTCCAGGAGCCATGTCGGGAGGCTAGGCCTGGAGCCCAGCTAGGTGCCTGCACCTCTTGTCTCAGGACACCCTGTGGACATGAGTGCCCCCACCCCTGAGAGCCTTTGCCCCTAATGGGGACAGTGAGAGGCTGGCCCCAGTGCCCCCCCCCCCATGCTCTTGGCCTCCCTGGGGCACTTCATGGGTTCCTAGAGGCAGGACTCAAGCCAAGACAGCCACTGCCCTCCACCAGCAGCCCCTGGGTGGGGTATGGAGGGGACCTGGGGGCCTTGGAGAAGGCAGGAATGGGTAGGTGATCCCAAGACCTTCAGACCCAAATTCTTCTTTATGGAAGCTCACAGCAGCCCCCCGCCACAGTCTCTACCTACCCCCAGCCAGTGTCCTGCCTCCTACCTAGCTGTTCCCAGTTCCCCTGATGACCCAGCCAGGCTCCCAGTTTGCCTCTCGGTTCTGGGGTCCCTCATTACCAACAACCTTTCCATCCTCTACACTCTGTCTGCCATCCGCCCCACCCCAGGATGTGGTCCTCACCACCACCCCCCCATATTTCCTCCCACCCAGTATTGGTCTCTCTGTCCCCAACCCCACTCACATAATCCATTCGACCCCGACACAAGCCCATTAGGTCGGTACTACTATTATCCTCCTTGTTTTGCCGATGGGGGACTGAAGCACAGAGAGGTTAACTGAGTTGCTCTGGGTGGAACAGCCAAGCTCTGCCTCTTCAATGTCCCACAAGAAGCTCACACTTGTCAAGACCAGAACAGGCTCATGGGCTCTGCCTGGATCTTCTCTCTCCTAAGCCAAGCCACCCTTCACATCTGACAGTTGGTAGCAGCTGGACCTCGGGCAACTCTACTTAATGCACATGCAGTGCTTAGCACACAGCTCCGTGCACAGTAAGTGGCCAAAAGAGGCCAGCCGCAGTCCTCACTGCAGCCCTCTCTGAATCTCAGCGGCCCCAGCTGTGAGATGGGGGTGCTGGGCGACGTCCAGGGCCTGACCACACCGGGGAGCTCGGGGCCCAGGCCACTAAGCACGTTGGCCTTTTTGCCCTTAGTCAGAACGGCATGGATTTCTAACCGGCATGTTTGGCATAAATGCACGATTTTTCAAAAGCCAAAATAAAACTCCAAGAAGCTGTAAAAGCCCAGGAGTTTGAAAGATTCCCTGCAGGGTCAATTAGGGTGAATTAGAACCTACAGATGCGAATCTCCCCAGCCACATAATAGGCAACCTAGGTGTGAGTGCTTTGCAATGCTAAGGGAGGCAGCGGCAGGGGTGGGGGGAGCCAGCCTTGCCGCCCTCTGGCCCCTTGGGGAGGGAAAGCCACGTGGGGTGAGGAGGGCCAGGACCTCTGCCCCCTTCCCCGGGCTGTGTGGCTGTGGGATTCGGGGTGCGCCTGCCCTCCTGCTCTGAGCTGCTGTTTCCTCCCCTGTGCGTGGGGTTACTATGCATGACCGAGGAGACTAAGCTCAGGCCTTGCGGCTGGTGGGGGGGGGGTTCCCTTGAAATGATATGTGCAGCCATTTTCATCCCTTGGGCACAAATCTCAGGATTTGCAATAGTGGTTGCAGGAAACAGTCACTAATCAAGGGTTAAATTCACCAATATTTGCTGTGTCACTCTCTCCGCAATGTGGGGTCCTACTCAGCCTCAACCCAAGAGCCCTTCTTGCTTTGGGCAGGGGAGCATCTGGGAGGCTAGATTCAGTCCCAGGCTCTGTCCATTTTACCCAGTCTGTCCCTACTCACCACCGCTCACCCCTAGGGATAGTTGCCACTTTCCCCATTCTACAGATGAGGAAACTGAGGCCTACTCCCAAACCCAGGATGTTAACTTTTGTACAGCACAGGGCCAGGTGCCAGCCCCGCCCACCCCCCTGCCTGGTGAGATCACACCCATGCCCATGGCTCTGCTCCACGCACCACGGCCCAGCCCGGCAAAGAACCCAGATCTCAGAGCCCAAAGCCCAGCTCTGCCCTGACAGCTGCACAACCAGGAACGAGCCTCTCCCTGAACCCCCGCGTCCTAGCTGAGGACGTGGGGATGTTGAAGGTAAAGTGCTCTGGCAGTTCCCCAAGAACGCTTGTGCAGTGCCCGCCACAGAGGAAGAGCTCAGCCAACCTTTGATGGTCCAAAGAGCATCACCAT
The DNA here is from genome assembly GCF_963455335.1 of Martes martes. Classification (NCBI taxonomy): domain Eukaryota; kingdom Metazoa; phylum Chordata; class Mammalia; order Carnivora; family Mustelidae; genus Martes; species Martes martes. Next base: position 159,790,885 of record NC_137891.1, read on the forward strand.
CCTTTTCCTGAGAGAGGAGCTTTCCAACTTTTCAGGTAAGTAAACTGAGACTCAGAGAGGTTTATCACCTTGTCCAAGCTCGTGGAGCTCAGGAACTGTGGGGGAAGGGGGAGGGTGTGAGGGGGGCGGGAGCTGGGGCTCAGACCAGGTCTGCTTATCTCTAAAGGGATCCAGATGGGGGTGAAGGGCTGGAGAAGCTATGAGGAGGGTAGAAAAGGGGACAAGGAGAGAGGGAGAACCCCAGGGCAGACAATTGCCTGGGGCAGAGGATCAGAGCCAGCAGAAATCAATGAGGTTGGTGTCCAGGCTAGTGGTGGGTGCCTCACCCCCCACTCTGTTCTCCCATGACTGGTGACTTTGACGACTCAGCCTGTGCCATGGACACCCTTGTGAGGCCCTGGGGGCAGAGGTTCCGGGATGGCACGTCCACGTGACAGCTCAATGGTGCCTCCCATCACTAGGGCTGGAGACAGGGTTCGGTCCCCTCCCCTGGTGGCCTGAAATGCCCCCCAGGAACTCTGTTCTGGGCCGCAGGGGCAGGAGGGGGGCAGAAGCCCTGAGTGGCTGACAGCCCAAGACAACCTCCAACCAATCTTGGAGACCTGGGGCACCTGCAGGCTGGGCAGCCAGACAAAGTCAGGGTCACCTGGGAGCCTATCGACATGCAGGTATGGGGTGGGTGCTGGGCACCTATGGATTTCCCCAGTGTCCTAGATCCGTGTCCTCAGTGGGCTTCCTGCCCCCTCTGATTTCTGGGGAGGTGGTAAGGGGAGAGGAAGTTTCTTCCAGAGACACAATGCCCAGGGGTCCCTGAGCCTCCCCAAATCCTTGAAGTTTTACCCCCCAACACACCCACCGCCCAGAGCAGGGTTCCAGCATTCACTCCTCCACTGAATTCTCCATCCAGGCCCCTCCAGCCTTCCCTCCCACCCAGGGCAGAATTCTATTTTTTCTTTCCTCCTTTTGAAGTCTGCAAAAAGCTCACTTTCTAAGTGAACAGCCCGATGCGCGGCTCCTTGCACGCCCTGTGACTAGTTAGCTCCAGGACTTCGCTCCCCAAAGAGGGCTCCCAGGCAAGCTCCCACTGCCCCCCCAGGACCTCCACCACCACAGAGATGTCGGGGGCCCCGTCTGAGGCAGTCTTCTGTGCTCCGTAGGCTGGATGGCGAGGGCTGCTGGCAACACCTGGCCCAGCACAGGGACTCAGGAAAGCCCATGAGAGGGAGCCAACGTGGCAGGAGGCGGCACCCCCCCCCCAACCAGCTGCTGCCATAATAAAGCCAGGCTCCTTGGCCTGCAGGACACCTGCCTGTCCCCACTGCGCCCAGGTCCACGCTCAGACACCTCCTGCCAGGCTCCCACCCTGTCCCTGGACACGGGCTCCAGCTGGTGTCCCCCGGGGAATTCTGGACTCACCCACGTGCGGGATTCCAGGAGCTGCCGCTTTCTCTGCAGGGCCTCCAGTCTCTCCCACAGTGGCCTCACGTGTCCCCAGAGGCCGCACTGTCTTCTCTCCCTGTCCCAGCACTGCCTCAGCGCACGTGGTGGCTGAGTACTGAACAGAGCGTAGAAGGGTGGCTCTCCCGCAAACACATACACACCTGTGTGACCTGGGGACCGTCACGCTCCCTCTCTGGGCCTCAGTCTTCCCATCTATAAAATGGTGTCATCAGACAAGGTGAATTCTATGGGCCCCTCTGGCTCTGATGTCCACAGTAGGTATAAATAGATATCTGTTAGTCAACTAAGTGGCCCCAAAGAATGAGTCATCACTGATGGCGGAATTGGAGGCACCTGCTGCAGATCATTTAGAGGCAGAATTCCAAGCGTGGTGGTCAAGCCTGTCATCAGACTGCCTGGGTTTGAAACGCTCCTCTCAGCTTTCTCATCTGTCAGATGGAAAGAATATTAGAGTACGGAGAAGATACAGTGAGAAAGTGCCTAGAAGCAGTTGGAAGAGGGCCAAGTCCACCCCAAGTGCTCAGCAGAGCTTAGTCCGTTGGTAGCCCTAGTGCCCGCTGTCTCTCTGGAAGGACCTGGAGTCCATGCCAGGGACCGGCGGGCAGGGCCGGGTGGCGGCAGTGTCTACCTGCCGCCACCAGAGGGCACCAGGATGCAGCCAAAGCTGCCCAGGTGCACCCAGGCCCCAGTGAGACAGCTCAGGCCTCAGGCGGGAGAGGCAGTACCAGCCAGAGGCCTGCCAGTTGGAGTGCAAGTCCTCTCTCCACAAGATGCTGCACACCACCTCGGCCTGATATTCTGTCCATTTCTATCCCAGTCTGGAACCAACCACAACCCAGAGAGCATCTAGACCTTCCCACCAGGACCCTTAGACCCATTTAACAGAGGGGAAAGCTGAGGCCGGAGAGAGAGAGGGAGAGGCCAGATCCCAGTCATGAGGTGAAGTCTGGCCTCCCTGCTTAGATGGACCTCCCTGTAGAGCCCACTAAACATCCCACCCCTGTGCCCACCTCTGACACTCCCGGGCCACAGAGATGGCAGAGGAAGAAGCACATCTGATGGAGGGGAGACCTCAAGGAGAGGCACTGGCCAGAGAGAGTGCTGGCAGAGAGAGTCAGAGAGACAAGAAACATGAGGGGCAAAGAGGGACAGAGACGTGGGAGAGACATTTGGAAGAGACGGAGACGTGGGATAAGGCACAGAGAAATTGCAGGGGATAGAAAGAAACAGAGAATCCTGAGAACTGTGAGACAGGGGGAGGGAGTGAGAAGGAGGGAGAGAGGGAGAAGCAGAGAGAGAGAGAGAGAAGGAGGGAAGCGGTGGGGAGAGAGAAATAAAGATGAAAGAGAGAGAAAGAAGCAGAGAGAGAAGGAGGGAGGGAGAGAGGGAGAGAAAGAGGGAGATAGTCACAGAGGAGAAGGAGAGGAAGGAAGAGAGAGAGACAGAAGGGGGGGATGAGAGCTAGAGAGAGGGAGAGAATGTGGGGGGGAGGGAGAAGGAGAAAAGGAAGTGGGGCACAGGGCACAGAGGCCTAAGGACAGAGACGGAGGGAGAAGGGAGGCGGCTTCCACAAGGCAGAGAGATGCAGGAACTATGTGGACATCTGGAGGGAGACAGAGAGATGGAGGACAAACACACAAAGAAAGAGCCCATCCTCCCCCAAGGCCACCCCACAGCAGCTTTGCCCTCCTGGGGGCTCAGCCAGAGTTTTGCCCAGCCGCCCTGCCCCACCCCCCACCTCAGGAGGGCTCACCAGACAGACAGCCCCTCCTGGGGGTGGGGGTTGAGCCTGGCTCCCTGGGGTGCCCGAAGCAGACAGGCAGGGGCCCTGGGGCCACGTTGCTAGGAGATCCGCCCAGGGCCCCAGCCGATCTTCTCCGGAACCTCTCCCAGGCAGCACTTGGCACTCACCTGGGGACTCACCTTTGGCTGGGGGTCCCCCCAGCTCCCACCGGCCCCCTCACCCTGGCAGGTTTCTGCGTTGCATCCTACGGGCCCTGTGGAGTGAGAGGCGGTGAAGACAGGCGACTCACACTCTGGAGCCCCTGCTGTAGGCCAGGCCTCTCCAGCTCCGGTCCCAGGGTGTGGGGACCCACAAACTTGCAAGAAACACGGAGCTCACAGTGGGGACAGTGGGGCTGGGAACCCACGTGAGGGTCTTCCAGTGTCACTAAAACCAGAAGCCCCTACACCCACGCCAGGGAGGCCAAGGGCAGAGGGTCCGGGCTCCTCCCTGACGCCTTCACCCCAGCTCCGGGCCTGGCTTGGGCAGCACCGGTGAGGAAGCCTTGAAGGCCACGTGGGAGTGCCAGCCTGAGGCCTGGCTCCAGCTTGGGTCTCCCAGCTTTGATTCATCTGCCCCCCCAGGCTGGATGCTCACCCCCTCCACGCACACACACACACATCTTGGCTGTGGGGCTGGCCCGGAGCAGGCTGTGGGGGGAGCAGCTCTGGGGAGTTCCAGAGCCTGCCACGAGACCATCCCTTCCCAGCCTGCCTCCGAGCTGGAGCCGCCTCCTGGGGGAGGAGCTAAGAATCAACCCCACCCCCAGCTAAGGCCTGGCATCACCTGGATACTCTAGGTCCAAGAGCCAATGGCCGTGCTCAGGACAGCCAGCCCAAGAGTTCTTACCCCAGGCTGCTCATGCCTGGGTCAGTTCCTCATGGCCTTGGGGCTCAGCAGGGGCGGCCAGAAACCATGTGTGGGTGGGCGGCTAACCCTCTCCCACCGCGGCCCCATGAACCCTCACAGCCCCTTGACCTTTCACTAGAAAATGTGATGAGGTGAAAGAGGCCAGCATCCCACCGGGCACCCAGCAGCCACCCCTCCACCAATGCCAGCCCCTTTCCATCCCCCTCCATCTGACCTGTGGACACCGGGCAGAGTCAGGCGGGTCGAAAACTTCTGGATAATCTTCCAAGTGCACGGGGCCCCTGGCCAGAAGTGCCCTGCCTGGGAGGAGAAAGGTCCAGGGAGGGAAAAGGAAAACCAGAAGGGACATCAGGCAGGATGGGAGAGAGGGGCTCCTGGGAGGTGAATCTGGCCAGTTCCCTGGGGGCGTTCGCTTCCTCACGCATCCTCCCTGGGGGGAGGGGCAGGGGGCAGGCAGTGGCCCTTGAGGGTCCCTTGGATCCACCTTCCACGACTTGGTCTCCCTGTCCCGTTATAGAAGGACACACACTAAAATGAGTCCGAATCTTAGCTCAGGCTCTGTGACCCTGCCGGTGACCAGACTGTCTTGTGTGACCGAGGCGGTACAGGAGCAGCACCCGCGGATCTCAGAAGGTGTGTGAGTGACGGACGACTGTGGGAGATTTGGGGAGAGCGTAACCAGGCAGGAGGCAGGGGAACATGAGTATTCCTGTGTATGCATGTATGTGTGGGCACACCCGTGTGTGTGTGTGCGCACTCCCGCGTGTGCATGCACGTGTGTGTGCTGTGCACTTATGTGTGTGTGTACATTGGCGTGCATACACACATGCACATGCTTGTGTGTCTACTCCATGTGCTTTGTGGGCATGTGAGTGTGCGTGGGTGTGCATGGGTACAATGCGTGTACTACATACACTGTGTGTGTGTGTATGGGTGCTAAGGTAGGGGGTGCAGCAGGTTGGCCTTCCTGGCTCTTCTGAGACCCTCCCCCCACCCTGATTCCTTGCCTCCTCCCTCCGTTCCCCCTCTTCAGCCTCTGGCACCGTCTGCTCCCTTCCTGTGCAGACAGCCCCGGGGCGGGGAGCCATGTGCACGCCGCTGATCGTTCTGTGTGGCTCACGAGGACCCTCTAATCCTCTTAGCTCCCACTTAACCCCAGCACCCCCCCCCCCGGCGGAAGCACCCCCTGCCCGTACTCAGCTGGCCCAGGGGCACTGCAGCAGAGGCCTGATGGGCTCCCCAGCCTGCCCTTACCAGGCTCCTTCCTAACAGTGAACCCTGAATCCTCCCTGGGGGTCGAGAGGGACGCTTGTCCATCAACAAGACCCTTTCTTATCCTTTTGACCTTGACCATCTCCTGTGAGGTGGGGATTTTCCTTGCAGTTTGACAGTGAAGGGCACTGAGGCCTTAGAGAGCGTGAGGAGCCTTCTGGAAGCCCCACGGCAGGTAATGGCAGAGCTCACTCCACTCACAGTGCTCCCCGACCCGAGGCCACAGGGAAGCACTTCGGGGCTCTGACCTCCGGGGAGCCTTCTCCCTACCAGAGCTCTGCTCAGCTCTTGGGGCCCCAAATCCTCACAGCTGGCGGCCCTCCTTGCTCTGGCCTCTGTGTCCCAGCCCAGTTTCCCAGCAGCAGCCTCCTGGCCTCTCTCTTTCAAAGCTCGCCCTGTCCATCCTTCAGGGCCACAGGTCCTGCTCAAGACCACCCTGGTGACAGTCCAGCCATCAGGTGGGTGCCCTGGTTTAGCCTCTCCAGAACCACACTGGCTCGTTGATCACACAGCAGTCAGACCCCTGTTAGTCTGGTCTCGTGGCGGGGATCACAGGGAGAGCCTGGACCGCCAGCCCCTCTTGCCCTCTCTGCCCCCATCAGCGCCCTCTCCCTGCTCTTCACTGGTGGCACTCGGGTCACCCCAGAATTCTCCTCATGCCCACAGTTTCCCCTCCTTGCAGACTTTGCACACTCTGGTCCCAGTGCTTGGAATACCCTCTCCCTAAACTCTTTGCCTGCCTGAACCCCTTGTTCTAGATCTAAATGTCACTGCCTTGGAGAATCTTCCCTGACTACCTTATTTAAACGAAATCTCCCTGCTAATCCCCTCCAAGGTATATTTCACACTTTGTATGAATAGCTCCCTTTGTGTCTTTATTTGCCTCACACCTGTCTCCCCCACCTTCACTCACAACGTCAAGGGAGCCCATATGTCCATGTATGCCCAACATGGGTCATAGAGATGCCAGGCTCAGGGTAGGGTTTTGGTAAATGTTTGTTGACTGAATAAACAAACAAACAAACAAACAAAAAGAAAGGTAGAGAGATGAACAAACACTATGTGCCTCCTGTTCTCCGGCACAAACAGAGTTGGGTGGTAGGAAGGTGGAGAGAGCCTGTCCAGGTCCGGCAGGAGCAACTCTGCTTTATGGCTCCCACTCTGGGGGAGGATGGGGAGGGAGATCTCCCCCCTGCCCCCACTCTCAGCTCCTGTCCTTCAGCGTCCCCTCCCCTCCCTCTGCTGGTGCTGGGTGCCTGGCACCTGCCTCCTGAGGGCCTCTCCGCCTCCCTGCAAGGCTCCCTGGGACACTGGAGACTTCAGGGGACACTGGGCCTCTGTAGGCTTGGCTTCCAGCCCAGGCCTTCACCCAAACTTGCTGTGTGGTCCTGGGCAAGTCCCTGCCTATGTTGGCCAGGACCTCCTCACCCACAGAACAAGGGAGTGGGAAAGGACGACTTCTCGCTCTCTGCTAGCCAGTTCCCAAGGAGCTCCCCAGCTGTCGTCTCCTGCCACTCACAACACTTTGCAGTTTGTTTGTTTTTTTAAGCCAACTCTACCCCAAACACAGAGCTTGAACTCACAACCCTAAGATTGAGAGTCATCTGCTCTACTGACTGAGACAGCCGGGCCCACCCTTTGCAGTTACTGAAGAGGGCTGACATGTGTCAACAGTGGGAGGTCATGAAGGTGACAGACGGGCTCCTGAAGCCAGGTCACAGGCTGGTCACAGGGAGACAGTGAGGCTTCTGCCTTGCCCATTCTTGAATCCCTGTCTCTGGGGAAGTCCGTGGCCATGTCGTGCAGACACCGAGACAGCCTGAGGGAGAGGCACTGAGGCTTCCTGCCAACAGCCGGCACCAGCTGGCCAGCTGTGTGAGCAAGTCACCAAGGAAGCAGACCCTTCAGCGGCGGGCGGGTGGGCCTGCATCCGACCCCAGTCCTGGCCACGTTTTTGGCTGCCCAAGAAAGCCTGGGTGGGCCGGAACCACCCAGCAACGCCTCCAGGCCCAGATTCCTGAGCCACTGAAGCTCCGTGAGACACCAAATGTTTATCGCAGTAAGGCCCAAGCGTTAGAGTAATTCGTTACACAGAAATAAGTAGTAAGGGGTGCCTGGCTGGCTCAGTCAGTTAAGTGTCTCCCTTCAGCTCAGGTCATGAACCCAGGGTCCTGGGGTCAAGCCCCATGTTGGGCTCCCTGCCCTGTGGAGCAGGAAGTCTGCTTCTCTCTCTGCCTCTCTCTGTCATGAATAAATAAATAAAATCTTAAAAAAAAAAAAAAGTAGCAAACATACACACACCCCCCATCTCCCGCCTCCCCACTCAGCTCCCGCAGGCTACCCCGATGGTCGGTCTCGCTGGCTTTTCAGAAGAGCCCTGGGCTGATGTCTCCAATGTCAAGCTCAACCAAATTCGGTGGGGAGCTCATCATATTCCCCTGTGTCTCCATCTCCACCCTTAGCCATGGGCATTCTGCTTCCTCCAGAGCCAAAGACAAACAGGTGGGTGTGCCTTCACCCCTTCCTTCTCCCCACCAGCCAGTCACTGACAAAACCTGGTCCATTTTCTCTCCTGCGCATCCCTGGAACTCTCTCCCTCTTGGCCACGCCCACGCACCCTGTCCCAGCCCAGGCCCTGCTCTCTCTCCCCTGTCTGGCAGCACCCACCCCACCCCCAGCTGCCTTCCCTGCCTCCATTCTTGGGGCTTCTGCCTCCCATCCACCCCCCACACTGGCCACTGGAAGGAGACACTTTCCAAAACGGATCTGACCACATTGCTCACCTGCTCTGTAACCTTCTCTGGCTCCCCTATTACCTAGATGTTAAGGTCCAAACTCTGTAGGCTGCCATTTCAGGCTTTTATCCCTGCCCACCCCCCACCTGGTTATCTGTCCAGCTTCATCTCTAATGTTTCCTGGTCTCAAGTCTGATGCTCTAGAGATACCAAACCACCTGCAACTCTTGGAACACAAGAGCTTCATGCCTCCAGATCATTCCTCTCTGGCCCTCTTCTCTCTGCCTGAATTGCCCGCCTTCCTTCTTTGCCCGGAAAACCCCTCTACCAATCTGTCAAGACTCTACCATTGTGATCCTCCAGAAGAACGGGTCTCTCTCGGCCGCAGTGCGTCTCGGTGGATTGCAGTGATCATGTCACGTGCCTTGCCCCACCGGAAGACGAACCCAAAAACAGAAGAGATCTTCAACTCTGTATTCCCAGAACCTTGCTCAGTGACCAGCCGAGAGCCCATAAAAGTTCTTAAAACGGAAGACCTTTAGGTTGACCTTTAAGACCCACTTTGGAGGGAAATATCTCTCCAAGGTGTTACAGACTTCCCTGCCTTTTCAAAACGGCACATGGGGCACGACCAAACCTTGCCTGATTGATTGTATGACTTGTGTCAACGCAGATGCAGCGTTTTCCAGGAAGAGCCTTGGAGATCACCAGCTGATGAGAACCTGCAGGTCTGGAGAGATCATGCAACTTGCCCACGTCGAGCAGCTTGTGTGATAAACATGAATTCATGCCTGGGATGCGGGCTGGCGACCTTCCTGCTTTACTAGATGACTTACAGCCTTGCTTCGCCCCTGCAATGAATGGTCCTGAAGTCTGGGTCCTTTGAGTTTTGCGTGTTTTCCTAATCTTCCCTTTCCTGTATGTTACTGGGCCAGTGTCCTCGTTCCTTACCTTCCCCTTGGAACTTGCTGCTCCAGATCCCTTGGAGGCGGGGAAATCGGGTAGCCAAGCTCAGTGGAACCACGTGGAAAGGAAGAGCCACCATCCCTGACTCAGCCCCCGGAGCCCCCCTTGCCCCAGGGAGCTGTAGTGCAAGGGCTTTGCGATGCCCTCCTGTCTCTGCTGTGCTCTGGAAATGACAGTTACTGAGAAAAGAGGCTGGAGGGGTTGGGGTGGCTCTAGCTGAGTGACATGTCATCGTAACGGAGAGATTCGGAGGGTGATTCCACCCATGGCCGGGTAACTCCGCAGTGGGGGAGAAAAAAGCAGATCCTGGAACCGTGGGCTCCAGCTAAAGGAAATTCCCCAGTCCCACAGAGCTAAAGTGCCTGGGATGGCTAAAAGGAAAGAATACCCTCGTGGGGGTCGGGGGTAGGGGTAGCTCTGGCTGCTTTATCCCAGGAGCAGATGGACAGGGGCCAGGATGGGGAGCAGGGAACAAGAGATGTGGGTTCTAGTCCCAGCTCCACTAGTAATGGGTTCCAGGTCAAGAGGCAACTCAACTAACCTCTCTGGGTGTCATTTCCAGAATCTGTAAAATGGGCATACTGCCTACATCGTGGTGCTGAAGTAAGATAAATGTGTGTGTGTGTGTGTGTGTGTGTGTGTGTGTGTGTAGGAGCTTAATGAATTCGAAAGCACTGAACAAAGGAATATGATGTTCCTTCATTTATCAGATACTTAGTGATCACCTACTATGTGCCAGGCAATGTTCTAGGAACTGGGAATAAGGCCAGTGAACATGACACAAAACCCTTGTTCCCATGATACTGACACTCTGGAGACCCAGAAATGAGTAATAATGTATCAAGTGAGATATCAGCCAGAATAGGCAGTCATGCTGCCACCGGTGGCTTAAAGCCACTAAGAATTATTTCTCCCCCACACTACATGTTCTTGGAGATGCCCACAGGGGACTCTGCTCTGTGTCATCCTCATGGGGGACCTAGGCTGAAGGAGGGTCCTTCTCCAACTTCTGCAACTGGGAGCATGACAAAGAGAGCAGTAAGTACAAAGGCCCCAGCCCCAGCCCCAGGAATGACACATGACACTTCTCTTCCATTTCTCTCCCCACCAGCTTATCACATGGCTGCATTCGTCTTCTTTGAGGGGCAGAGAAGTACAGTCCTACCTCGTACCCGGAAGATGGAAGTGGGGAGTTCTTGGTGGAAAGCACAAGTGCCCACCATGGATGGCTTCCTGGATAAGTACCAGGAAGAAAAAGACAATGTTGCAAGGAGATGGAGTGGGTAGGAGAGAAATGGAGAGACCCCCTGAGGAGGTGCCTTCAGAGCAGGTAGCAGTGAAGCCTGGGAGCAATCCTGTAGGAAGAGCACATGCTCAGGAAGGAGGAGCAAATGCCCTGGGGCAGCAAGGAGACCAATGGGCTGGAGCACCGAGCGAGGAGCAGAGCAGGGGGAAAAAGGGGACCATTTGGACACTGTTGCCATGGCAGGGCTTGGCCTTTCTCAAGGGAGACAGGACATTATCACAGAGCACCTGTGGGCAAGTGAACAAGCACACAGTCCCTAGAGCCTGAACGTCGGAAACCAAGATCCAGCTCTATCCCCCTACTGTCATATGACCTTGGGCAAATCACTTGACCTCTCAGAGCCTCAGCTAGCTAGAGGTAGTAAGAGCGCCTACCTCCCAGGGTTACTGTGATGGCCAGGTGCCTAGAACAGCACCCTGCATTCCGCAAACACTCTGGAAGCGTCGGCCACCATGCCATCACGCTCCACCTTTCCCCCGGGGAGGTCCTTCCCCTCCACTCTTATCCCTCTTTCCGATCATCACCAGCTCCCTCCTTAAGACATCACTTCTGGATCATCCCTCTGTAGAGCCCCAGAGCCCAAGAGACCCGAGTCCCTCCCCTCCTCTGGGCTTCTGCATCCGCTAAGTGGGACCAATCCTCCCCACCTGTCTAGACTGCGGGGTGCCTGAACTCACAGGTGAGCACAGCCTCTCCCTGAGCCTGCCCCCTGCAGGTGGGTGCTGCCGCTTGGCTGCCAGGTGGATTCCTAGCTGCCTGTGCTCCCCTTTCCCCCTTCCCCCAGGGCTGGGGAGACTGTTGGTCCCTCCCCTACAGTAGCCTCCCACCCCAGCTCTGGCAGCCAAGCTCTCTCGCTGGCAGGAGCTGGCACCTCACCCAGGAGGGGAGAGCAGCTGCGGAGATGGTGGGAGAATTCCTCCCGCTGCTGGATTTGTAAAACAATTGATTAAAGACAATGCAATTAATTATTCCTTGATGAAATAGTGGAAATTACCCAAGAAAATGAAGATTTCAGCAGCAGAACATAAATCCCTCTAATTATGTCATTTCTTAAAAAGGGGGGGAGGGGGATGAAAAGGATGGAAATGGTGGGACAGAGGGAGGGAAAGAAGTGTGAACATAGATGGGGTGACCCTGGGACTCCACACAGAGTGAGCAGGGTAGCATGGTGGGTGGCGGGACCACCGCCCTGGCCTTCACCATACTGTTCAAAGGGAAAGTTGGAGGTAAAGGAGCTCTCTGCGGGGGACAGGAAGCTGCCTGGCAGGCCAGACCCTGGATGCCTGCCTTGGGCGCCTTAGCTCATTGTCCTCACACCGAGTGCCTATGCCTTATTCCCTTTCCATATTTGAGAGGATGAGGCTCAGAGAAGTCCTGCGACTTGCCAATGCACAACTCGTAATTAACAGAGACGAGACTTGAACTCCAGTCGGACTCCAGAACCTGGTCTTTTTCAGCCCCACCTGCTGAGTCTCGGCACTAGGCAAGAGGCACAGCTGATGCCCTTGGCAGAAGCTGCTCCTGACCCCTAGCTCCCTGAGGGTCCCAGGGGCCCACAGAATCTCAGGGCTAGGTGGGGGCGGGGGGTGGGGTGCACGGTACATGCCTGACTGATGCTGACATTTCTGCCCATCTGAACTGGGCCTGTGGTCCTCTGGGAAGGAATCTTTCTAGCTTATCTTCTCTGATCCCTCTGGTTTTCATGCCAGGGAGGGGTGGCAGGCAGGACCTGTCATGGCCCTAGCCCAGCCAACAGTCCCTGGGAGCCCCGGGTGCTGCACTGTGCCCAGGACTAGGGAGCCGACTGCCTAGGGTCTAATCTGCCTCTGTCAGAGCTGGCTGTATGGCCTTTGGCAAGTTTCCTTGCTTTCCCAGGCCTCAGTTTCCCTATCTGTAACCAGGGATATACGACCAGTGGATATATCAGGCCATTTGAGGATAGGGAGCCAGCCCTGCCCCAGGTACAATGGTGCACCCAGCTCTAAGAAGCTGAAATGGGCTTGAGGGTGGGTAGGGAAAGGGGGGGAATGAGTGGGTTCCTGCTCTGGGGGTGGGCAGACAGAAACAAGGAGCCCTCGAGAGATAGTAGATGAGAAGAGACAACCATGGGGATCCCTCCCAGTATCTGCGGAGTCCTGACAGGCAGTGGAGGGTGGAGTGGGAGGGATGAACAAGGTGGGCCTGGAAGACAGTCTGAGCACCCCCACCTCAGAACACCAGTCAAGGATCTAGTTTGCTGAAATGGTTGGGCTGGTCAGGCCCAAAGCAGAAGTCTGATTCTCTCCCAGCACTGCTGACATCCTTTTTCAGAGCTTGCTCTTGTGTTTCCGTGTCCCTGGACCCTATCTGGAGAATATCCCATAATTTTTCTGGATACTTTCAGGCACTGTCCGTCTCATTTTTAGGAGTTAAAATTGCCAATCTAATCTAGCATCAAAACTTCCATTTCTCATTCAATCTTAAAATTCTTCCTTTCACTCCCTAGCCCAGGCCTGCCCCAGGCTAAGAAGCCTAAGCCACAGGGAAGAGAGGCCCAGTCCTCCAGAAAGAGTGGGGTTTACAGGTCCTTTCGGCAGAGATCTCTTGTGGGTCTTTGGAGTCCTCCTCACTGACACCCTTCAACCAGGATTTCTCTGACATGACCAATGAATGGTATCTCATGACTGTCCCCAGCTCCTGTTTTTGGGGCTTCACCCGACTCAGACTCCACTGGGCCTTGCATGGCCACTCAGACCCACAGAAGAAACTGGGCTCACCAGACCCTCTCCTCCCCCACCAGAGATGGTTCCGAGTCACTCTAGACTCTTTCCAAGCCCAGGTCACGCCTGGGCCGCTGTGCCTGCCCAAATCTTAGGGGACACGTGTCAGCTTTTGCAAGTGTTGGTCCTGAAGCATCACCCCTTCGTCCAACTAAGGCGGCTGTAGGGGGGCACACCTCATCCCTCCAAAGACATCCTCGTTGCCCGTCTCCCTCTGCCTCACCTGCATCATTCTCCCTTTCTTAATGCAGCACGGAGTGGGGACCAAGTGTCCCAGAAGCAGCTTGAGGTCACCAAACTTGGAGGCCTGAAGAAATGTACATTTCAGGGGTGCCTGGGTGGCTCAGTGGGTTAAAGCCTCTGCCTTCAGCTCAGGTCATGATCCCAGGGTCCTGGGATGGAGCCCCACATCCGGCTCTCTGTTCAGCAGGGAACCTTCTTCCCTTCCTCTCTCTGCCTGCCTCTCTGCCTACTTGTGATCCCTGTCTGTCAAATAAATAAATAAAACCTTTAAAAAGGAAAAAAAAAAAAAAAAGAAATGTACATTTCAGGGATGCCTGGGTGGCTCAGTGGGTTAAGCATGTGCCTTCAGCTCAGGTCATGATCCCAGGGTCCTGGGATCGAGCCCCGCATCAGGCTCCCTGCTCAGCACGGAGCCTTCTTCTCCCTCTCCCTCTGCCATTCATTCCACTTGTGCTCTCTGGTTCTGTCTGTCAGATAAATAAAAAATTTGAAAAAAGAAAGAAATGTACATTTCGATTTAGAACATGGGGGTTCTTGCCACTCAGAAGCATTCCAATGAGCATGTCCCATTTGGACAACCTGTTATGAAAGCCAGTCCCTGCTTCCCCGGCTAGGTTTGAGTCCTTTGGCCAATTCCCATCCCTGTCACCGAGCCCAGGCCCAGCCCCAATCCTCCCTTGGGTCCACTGCAGAATGGTGCCTTTACTCCAGCCATCCAGCAGTGCCTTGGACAAAGGGCCTGTGGCCCCGATGGGGGCCGGCCGCAGAGTCAAGCCCCACACCTGCGAGACTCACAGGCTAGTGCTCACTCCACCAGCTCAGTGCTGGCCATCATGTCTCTGACTGATGGAGAGCTGGGGCAGGCGGGAATGCCCCCACTCCCACCCTGAGGCTGTAGCGGGGTTTCCTGCATGGGCAAGATTGGGAGCCAGATGGACCTGGCTTTGAAGCTGGGAGCTCCCACTTTCCAGCCGGCCAATTTGTGGTAAGTTCCCCTACCTTTCTGAACCTCAGTTTCCCCCTCTGCAAAATGGGCATAATACTACACCCATAGGGTCTCCGGGAAGAGTGGTTGAGATGAGATCCCAGGCAGATGCTGACACAAAGCCAGTCGGTTCCCTCAGGATCTCTCCTTTGAAACCAGGACACCAGGAATCTACTCCAAGCCCTGAAACCGGGTTTCTGGCTGAACAGGGTCTTGAACTTCGCATCTGTGCCAAGCAGAGAAAGGAAGCCTGTGGTGTGGAGGGGTAGGCGGCAGTGGCTTGAAGGGCTCAGGAGGGCACCCTGGAAGAGAGTCTTTAGAACCTGGGCGTGGTGGAGGTACAGCCCAGATGGGAAGGGCTGTTCTTCCCGCCCATCTGCTTCCAGACCCCTCCTACCAGGGATGGCACTCTAGCCCCTCCCCCAGCTCCCAGCACAGATGGCAGGAAGGAAATGCCAAGGCACAGAGGCAGGGAGGGGCCCCCAGCCCCCGGAGGCTCCAGCCCTTGCCAAGCTTCCCCCAGGAGGAGGAAGCAAAGCCCCTCCCTTGCCCATGGCACTGCCCCTCTAAGAGCCACAGCCCACTGATGCCCTCGCGCCTTGCATCCTGTTGTCATGGTAACCAGGACTAGCTGACGTGCCGACAGGCAGACCAGGAGCTGCTGCCACATGAATCACTTGAACTTGATGTGACAGACACAGGCGGGTAGCCGGCACAAGGGCGGAGAGAGGTTGTGCCCCCATGGGCAGGGGGAGCTCAGGCTGAGTCCCTCTGGCCACGGCAGGTTTATGGGCCCCAGAAGCCCATGAAACCCTAGAGGTCCCTATTGAAGGTGAGTTCCCTTGGACCAGCCAGGAGCCTCCTTGCCCCAGGCCCCCATCCCCTTATTTATCAGATTGAGAGACTGGACTGGCTTGTAAAGATCAAATAAAACAATCAGCACGGGCTTGCTTTGTGAATTCAGTCATGACACAAACACTGGCTACTTAGGAAAGCTCAAAGCCTCCACCTTCACACAGACTTGGACTTCAGTCCCCTTTCCGCCACTTGCTGCCTCTGGGCCAACCCCAACTTTCTGTTCTGCAGAATGGGCTAATACTGCCTCCCTCCCTGGATTCAACTTTTCACTCAGTCGTGTAATAAATACTTATCAAACCCATTTAGGTACCAAGCACTACGGTAGGTCCTAGGGACACAAGAGTGAAAGAGGCTGACACGTTTCCTGCCCTCTTTGAGCTTACATCCTAGTGGGCAGACCCCAGACAAGTACACAGAGGAACCGGAGGTCTCAGGTTGCGAGGGTCCCGTGAAGAACACCAACGAGGGATGGGGGCGGAGAGTAACGAGGCGAGGGCTTATTTTACAAAGGTGATTGGGACGGACTGAGATGACATCTCAGCTGAGAAAGAGCTGGGCTCTTAAGTGACCAGGAGAGCTCCGGGCCCAGGGAGCCAGAGAACCAGCATCCCGAGGCAAGTCTCCAGGATCGTGGCTACACTGAGGCAAACAGGTATGTGCAAGCTGGTGATTTGATTCCAAATGTGATGAGCAACGGAAAGCCAGGGAGCTTTATAGAAGCTTGTGATGTGATACCCACGCGCATGCCAAGGATGTTTTTGTTGCCATGTGGAGAAGGGCCTTCTGAGGCCAGCCCAGGTGGAAGTCAGTCGCAGAGGTCCAGAGCGAAAAGGATGGCATGAATCGGGAAGTTGCAATGGGGATGGAGAGAAGCGGTCAGATTCGGGATAATTGGGGGAGATAGAATTTTGAGAACTCTTTCATGGTCTAGACACGGGGTTTAAGGGAAAGGCAAGAAAGAAGGGTAACAAACACCTGGGTCTCTGGTCTGAGTAAAGGTGACTGGTGATGCCAATTTCGGAGAACGGGAAACTGACTCGCTTCTGAGTCACCTACAAAGATGAGTTTGAGTCCATGGGACTGAAGTTACTTCCCCAGGGGAGAAGCCACACCTGCAAGAGAGCAACCCTTCAGGCCATGCCGCTTCCCCTTCCCCTGTCCCCTGGGGCCTGGAAGAGGCGTTTGGAGAGGCTGTATGACAAGAAGCCGAAGTCAGAACTCTGCTTTGTAAGTGACGGAAACATAACTCCAGCTCCCAAAGGCACAGAGAGGGATTCAGCGGCTGGAAGAAGCCAAGGATTTAACCCACAGGAACGACCTGGACTGGTAGATCGGCTCTGCTCTCTGCTTCTGCCCCAGTGCCGGCTCATTCATTCCGCCGACTGCAGACCTGCTTCTTCCCCAAGGCAGGAAACACCGATCGGTGATTTAAAGAGAAGAATCAACTTTTAGTTTGAATTTTTTTTCTCTTCCGTGAGGCTGGCGAGGCCACCTTGGGGCTAAAATATGAAGAAACACGATAATGAAGTTCGTGAAGAGGGAAAAGACTTAACCAAAAGTACATATATATTTTTTTTAAATCACTATTCTAAAAAGTATTGACATGCAGAAGCAATATAGTTTGAAGCAGGACAAATAAAATACAGAAAGCACATAATAGTATCCTTTCCATTTTTGTATCCTATAACTTCCAAGAAGGACTGGCTCTCTTTCATTTCCAGTTAAAAAACTCAGAGAGCTTTAACTGGCGAGGCCTGAATCGTGTGCCACGCTTGGGTCAAAAAGCCATGGCCAGGGGATGGTTCCTGGAAGAACATGGCGGCCACTGCTAGGGGCACAGGGCTGGCAGGGCCAGGAAGAGCCATGACTCCCAAGGGAAGGGAAAGGTGCTGAACCTAGAAGGCTCCCCATAGCTCTTCCATGGTGTGAATGTTTGCTGAATTCCTGACCAGAGAGATGGAAAGGAACCATGAGAACAAAGAAAATGTTGCCACAGTTTGGAAAACGGAGTGGTCATTTGGAGGCTCAGGAAGGGCAGCCGGAGAAAGGCCTGTGGCCCTAAAAGCCAGCTACTGAGAGTGAAGGATAAAAAGCATCCCAACAGAGAAAAGGATAGGCTTTCGACCGCATTTGTCTGCATGCTGAGGGGCCAAAGGAGCAGAGGCTGGATAGGGAGCTACCTGAGTCTAACCATACTACCTGGTGAAAGTCCGAGAAAGACTTTTCCATCCCCCAGAGACTGGGGTTGCCACGAAACGGCCTGCAGAGGGGAGCTGAACTGGCAAAGCAGACAAACGTGGAGGGTGGTCAGTTTATCTCTCGCAAGCCACTCACAAAAGCTGTGCGGCCCTCCGTCCAGGAGATTTCAGCTCCCCAAGCCTCGGTTTGCTCGGATTCAAAATGGTGAATGTGTAAAACGAAATAATGCATAAACGAGAGGGCCTCTTTTATGAGGTCCAGCGAAGATTTGAGAGATAACGCACGTCAGACAGCGGCTCCAGAACTTGGATCACGGGACCGGCAACCTCCATCCTGTTCCGTGTTGGTTCTGTGACTGCTCCAAAGGGCATGTGTGTGCAAGGGGTAGGTCAAGGAGGGCTCCCACAACTTGAGCGCCTGTGAGCAAACAGTCTCAAACGCAAAAGGCTCTCCTTTGTGGTCGATGACCCCACCCTGGGCCACAGAAATAGAAGCTCTACTTTCTGATCACCCCAACAGACTGGGCACGGCGCTAGGTACTTGACTTACCTGCGATCCTTTTTGTCCACACAGCAGTGATTTGAAATTGTATATCTGTTAGCTTTTGCTGCGTAACAAAGTACCACCCACCCCACCCCACCCCGCATTTATGGCTTTAAGCAACAACCCCTTATTAAGCTCATGAGTCTGTGGTCCAGAAATTCAGTGAGGCTAACCTTCTGGCCGTGGCTGGGCTCACTCATGCATCGGTACTCAGCTCCTCATCAGTTAATGGCTCCGTTTCTGGGAGTTGTCCGGCTGTCATTTGAGGGACGGCGGGGGGGGACGGAGCCATGTGTGTCTCTTCGTCCAGCAGGAGAGTCCAAGCTTTTTCACACAGCAGCTGGGCAGGGTTCCAAGAGAACGAGCGAACGCGTGCAAAGCCTCCTGAGGTTTGGGCTCAGAACCGGGACTGGCATTCTACCACATTCTTTTGGCCAGAGTAAGTCTCCAGATTTTAAAGGGATGCAAGAAGCTGCGAAGCTTTGTGGCTGTGGGTCATGCTCAGAGAGGAGTGGATACCCGTGGCCACTTTCACCTGCCACCACGAGAGGTACCAGCATAACTGCCATCTTAAACGTGAGAAACTTGAGACCAGAAAGGGCAAAAATATTTTGCCCAAATTATGCAGCCAGGAAGTGGAAGAGCCAGGATTTGAACTCAGAGGTCTCCATGGTCGACTGCATTGTGACATTCAAACTCTCTTCTCTCGGGGCGGAAAGCAGCAGGGCCCCCCCATCTGGCACAATCCCAAACAGCCCGATCTGGCAGGCCCCAGAGAGCGTGGCTGAGACGACGGCAAGGCGGGAGCTGATAAAACGTGGAGTCTGAGACAGGTCAGGACCAGGGGATGCAGACGGAGCCTGTGGCCATGACAAGGGACGAGGCTGCCAGTTTTGTGATGAGCTTCGGCGTGCCTCCCAAAGCCACGGAGCTCAACTGGACAGATCAGAGCTGACCCTCTTCCAGGCAGAAAGCTTGCCTGGGCCTCAGGCTGGCAGGAGCCCCTCTTGAGCCCATGGTGACAGGACTGCCTCTGATTTCTGCTACCGAGCTCCCAGACCATGGGTGGCAACAGCTCCGGCCAGAAGATCAAAGAGGTGTCGCAAGGTGAAAGAAAAGATCTGTCCTCTCAAAAGCGCTCGGAGATCATCTCCGTGGGTACCGAGGGTGAGCAGAGGGGCACCCACCGGGCCCCGGGGTGGGAGTACCCCACCTCCTCACCTCCGCGGTGACCGGCCCCTCCCCCCACAGAGACACCAGAGCCAGGAGCACAGCTGTGCCCAGCCAAGCTGCCGGGTGCCAAGACGGGCCTGGCGGGCTCGCTCTCATCTGTCTCTCTTTAGCAGGAACAAATGGGAATGAGGGAATCAATTAACAAGGCTCCTTAGCCAAATGACTGCTGCTCCCGCCTTCCCCAGCCGGTTAACCCTTTGCTTCCAGGGCTGGGAAGGGCCGCCCTGGCTTGCCCACCACGCTAGAACCCTGGAGCCCCCAGCTGGATGCCATGCCCTTGCCTCGTCTGTGACAAATGCCAGTGGCAGTTGCCAAGCCAAGGAACCCGAGCCAGAAATGCAGACACCTCCGTTCTGCCTTGGCAGAATCTGGGGTCTGTCCCAAAGGATACTCAGGTCCTCTGGCCCACAGGACAAGCGTGGCCCTTCCTTCTCTTCTCCAAAGACCTGATGCCCTCCCCCAAATGGAAAAGCCCTGAACAGAAGCCACAGGCCTAACAGTGGCCGTCAGACTGGGAGGGTGGGTCACTGATGAGCCCCACCTAGGGCCCACACTGGGCCAAGATGGGCGGGATTCACCAGGCCACGTTCAGTGAGTCCTGCCAACTCCAACTTCAGAAGCAAACAGCCAGTGCTAGAAATTCTGAGGAATTCAGAAACCATGGGGACCATGAAGTCCTAGGTTTTGGGAGCCCTGGGTTTGAGTCCCAAGTCAATAGCTGACATGGGGCCTGATGACATTTTGAAGGATTCATCAATAGGGACACTCTTGACCCTGTCCACTCTCACCAAACGTCTTGACTTGTTCTCCAAGGGTCTTTCTCCCAGCCTCCACAACTGGGCTTGGGTCCTGAGCCACGACATTGCACGACTCAGGGGGGCCACTCCTAGCCTGTTCTACCATACTTGATGGATGACACTGGGTCGCCCCCGCACCAGAAGCAACAAACAGAGGTGTGTAGCCTTTTATGTTCAAAAGATTCTCTTCTAACTTAAGACCCTAAGTGATTAGATGTTTCCTTCGGTGGGGAGAGCCACCCAAGCCCCACCCTCTAGACTAGATCAAAGACTCCAAAGGCTGGGAAGGGGCCGTCAAAGGGACCCAAGAAGACTGGTCAGCAGGGAGGACCACCTGTAGAACCCCCCACGGGTGAATGAACTCTGTGCCCGTCCAAGGCCTAAGACATACATCCAGCCCTTCATTCATTTCACAAATAGACAATGAAGGCCTTCTGTATGCCAGACACAGTTTGGGGTACAGTGAACAAGCGACGAGGGCCCTTGGCCTTGGGCAGTGTGAGGGTAAGGACCGCTCACTCGGGGACGACCATCAGCCACACACCCACAAATTGTCCAGTAGGAGTGAGGCTGTCTGCCCCTGAGTCTTGCTTCAGCACTCCCCTGGGCCATCCAATAGGCACAGCCCCCTCCTGCCTGACTCCCATCCCCAGGACAAATGCTGGGAACCCTCTGGATGATGGTGGGCGCTAGACAAAGCAAAGGGGTGAGGAGGGATGGAGGAGAGCCCCGGACAAGGTGGAACCAGCTGGAGACTGCCCAGTAAGCTGAGGACCTGCTGAAGGCCCAGGCTGCCCCCTGATCATAGGTTGTGGCCACACTCCCTCCCTTCCCCTCAGTGCTCTTGTCGCTCCCTTCTCTCCCTGAAGAAGGCAGTGTGGGCTGCTGAAAATCCCAGAGCCTCAGCCTTGGGATGGGGGTGGGGGGGACACACAAGGTTAAAATTCTCAAGGAGGGCCCTGATTGGCCCAGTTTGAATCACGTGTCTGTCAGGGAACCAATCAACCCTGTGCAGGAGGGTGGGATCCTGAGAGATGGCAGCTCCCATTCCAGAAGCAGGGTTAGCATGGTGGGGAATGGTTCTTTACAGACAAAACCACACGTGGCCACCACCCTAACCCCTGCATGTGGAGAGAGCCTGAGCCTCACTTCTCTGATCTGTAAAATGAAGCTAGTAAGTGGGTTGACCTCACTGGGCTCTCCTGAGAGAGATCAGTCAGATAAAGGGGATCAGTCAGATGAGGGCTTGGTGCACAGCAGGTATTAAAGAAATAGGGGTCAGTTTGACTCAGAGCCTCTCTGGCCGCAGTCGTCCCCTTTCTAAAATGGGGGCGGTGTCCGGGTTATCTCCCCACCCTTGATGCCCCATGGAGAGTCCATGACAGTGTGAGCCAGCGAGATGCTCCCCCTTAGAAGTGAAGAGCTCCCTTCTATTCCTCAGGACTGAGGAACCCCTCCTGCTGCTCTTCCCCTCCCCTACTGCTGTCCCCCCACCCCCTGTGACTGCCCCCAACTCTCCAAGTCGCTGCCTGGTGTCCTGGGGTAGAGCACATGCAGGGCTGTCCTGAGCCCGACAACCAGAGTTCAGATCCCAGTTTTGTCCGTCACTTACAGGCAGGCTGATCCTGACCAGGCTCCTTCATCTCACTACACCTCAGTTTCCTCATCTAACGATGGGGAACAATGGGGTTGATAGTAACAGGCACCCCCTCATGGGGTCTTGCACACAGCAGAGACCAAATAAGTATTAGCCATTTGCATTATTAGCCCTGTTGGCTCACGCTCCTTCCTGTTGCAGAAATAGCATGGAGGGGTCAGTGAGCTGAGCACTGGGGACAGGGCAGTGCACCAGACTGCCGGACGCCGCCCCTGTCCCCCCGCACCCTCCAGGCAAGGAGACACATCAACAGACAATTGCAGTGCCGCCTGACCTGGGCCATCCTCTAGGGAGGCCCAGCCCCACAAAGGGAAGGCCAAGGGCAGGCCGCTGGGGCAGGTGATCACAGTGCAAGGGGGCCTGAGCGAAGGAGATTCAGGCGACGGTCCGAGCAGAGGGGCCCACAGCACAGGAAACTGAAGCAGAAGGGCGGGCCAGGACACTGGGTCAGGTCTAGGTCAGTTCCAGTGGAAGGAACAGTGCGACAGGATGGACCAGAGGGCATGCAGGCAGGGTGTGGCAAACCGCGCGGCCTCGGGACCTTCCTCTCGTGGTGCCTGGTCTGGGTGGGACTTTGGGTGACTGACCGGAGCCATGTGTGTGCAGCGGTGTGGGGGACAGCATGTTTATGGGTTTGTTCCTGTGTGGGACTGTATGTCAGGGTGCAAAGCAGTGTGAGTCTGGAAGGAGGGGGAGCTTGAACTTGGTATGCCCACGGGAGATGGCTTAGGGTGTGACCCCCGTGGGTAAAACTGTGCGGAGGTGATTAGATGACCACGGGTGTCCCTAAGCTGGAGGAGTGTGGCTGGCTGGCTGTGACCAGGAGTGTCTGTCCGTCTGGTGTGCACATGTGTAGACATATATGTGCTTGTTTGGTCTATCACGTGTATCACACGTGTGAGTGTGTGTCTTTGTGTAGTTGTGTGGACAGAAGTGTGTGTGAGGCGCATGTGTCCTGCTGTCTGTGGAGTCCAGAGCCATGAGCCACTCTCCCCTCTTCCAGACCCTGCTGCAGATCTCTCTCTCTCACACACACACACACACACACACACACACACACACTCCCGGGCTGGGAGGGGTGGCTGCCCGTTGCTGCCACAGCCAGTCAGAACTTGCTAATTTGCATGTTAATGAAGCTCGGGGAGCTCTCCAGCTCGAGACTGACAGGAGCCCCCGGCGCCCCCCCACCACCACATCCTCCCCTGACAAGACTGGGAGGGGGGGAGAGGGGAGGGCTGAGAACCCACAGAGGGAAGAAGAGGCGGAGGAGGCTCTGGGCTGCGGCTTCACCCGCCCCTCTCTCTCCCACCCGGTGCCGGGGGGCCCCAGGCCCCACCACATGGCTGCCCGCCCCCTCAGTCCCTGGCACTTGCCCTCCTGGCCTAGCTAAGGGAGCAGGGCTGGGGCAGAGCTCTGGGGGGCAGGCAGAAGAGGCTGCTCAGGGTTCCCTGTGAGTCAGGGCTGGGCTGCCTCCCCCTGCCCCTACATGGAGCACCCAGCAAGCCACCCGCAGCCACCAACCCCAGGGCAGACGCCCCGGGATGGGCATCCAAAAGCAGGTTAGTGCCTACACAGTCAGGAGTCTTTCCCTCCTGCCCCCGCCCCCACCCCGTGCCAGCTTCCATGGCAAAGGAGGCCACTGCGAGCTCTTCAACCCGCACCCCAAGGTAGAGGGCTCCCACAACCACCCCCTGCCGTTGGCCTGGCCCCGAAAAGAGAGAGGGGGACAGGGTGGGGGACTCTAGCGATAAGATATGTAGGGAGACTGGAGGAGAACTGGAGCCTACCTGACTCCCGGTGGGGGCGGGGGTGGGGTGGGGGGGGTTCTGTGCTGCCAGGGTGGGAGGGGTGGGCAGCTGGTGGGAGAGCGTTCATCAACAGGTCAGTCCTGGGCTGTGGGTCTGTCTCACGCTCAGTCCTGTCTCCATCAGTCCAGTCTAGCCCCATCTGCATTCTTGCCTAGTCTCTAGATCCTCAACTTCCCCACTCCCCCCACCCCAATTTCCCCTCCCCCCTCCCCCTCCCTCCCTTCTTAATCAGCCACGTCCCACCCCAGGAGGAGGCTGGCTCTCTGGGGAGCCCTCAGCAGCCCACTCCTAAAAACACTGTCTGGTTTTGTCTCAGAGGTGTGTCCCCTGCCTTGGCAGAGAGATAGTCTGGGCTGGGGGGGTCCTGGCTCCTGCCTCCTTGGCATGACCCCTACCAGGCATTTCCTTCTCCCGCATCTCTCTCTGCCCTGGGTCTGAGGATACTGGCCCACTGCCCCTGTATCTCCTTGAACTGGGGTCTCCATCTTCCCCCTTTTTCCTTCCCCCAAATAAAAGCTCCACTAGTCATATTCTCTCCTCAGCCCCACTGCCGACCCCCCCCGACACACACACCTGTCCTGTAGGTCCTTGGGCACCTGCCCCTGGTCCTGTCCCTCCCCCCCATGGCCAGGCCTGGCCCCCAGATGTGCCCTCACCAGAGCCAGAAGGCAGAGAGGTGAGGGTCCCCTCAGGCCCAGGGGTTCTGCAGGTGAGAGGGGAGCCAGCCAGTGGCTGGTGTTAATTGCAGGGAGGATGTCTGGCAGAAATAAGGTGGTTTTTCTGCTTCAGTGACGACTGTTACAATCAAATTGTCCACAGACAATTAGCGGAGTGGGAGAAATAAGAATTAGATTTCTAATTATTTCCCCAGTAAAAGCCGCCCTGGCCCCCATGGGTGAGGGGGAAGGGCTTTTCGGTGGAGCCAACAGGCACTTCCCTGGGTGGGTGGGGGGGCAAGTAAGGGTTCCCAAGGGGGGAAAAAAAGACAAAGCTTGTTGAGCCTCGGGGGGCTGGAAAGAGCTGGGAATCCGGATGCTTGGGTCCCAGAACGAGCCTTGATGCTAACTTGCTGTCACTTCCCATTTTTGAGCCTCAGCGTGCTCCCCCCAAAATGAGGAAAAAATCATTCCCAGGCGGTAGAGTCATGGCGAGGCATCAAGAGGTTAAAGCGTCAGAGGAACCCACAGACTCCAGCACACAGTGGGGCGTCCTGCCAGCCCCGGCCCCAAGCTCATACACATTGGCCAGGATGGCTAGGTCCGGGTCAGGGACAGAGGGAGGGAGGGGACTCTCAGGGCCAGAGGGGACTGAACCTTAACAGAGCTTAGCTCTTAACAGATTGCCTCTCCTGGACCCGTGTGAACCTCAGTTTCCACATATGTCCCATGAGGCTAATGAGGAGGCCTCCTGCCCAGGGTTGAAGTGAGGGGTCAATGGCACCGGTGAGGCGCGCCTCATGCCTGGCATGTGGCTTGTGCTCAGCGGATGTCGTTGGTGGTGGAAGTACCACGCATGTCCAACCCAGGCCCGTGAAGCTGAAGGGGGAGGGAAGGGTGCGTTTCTGAGGGAACCCATGTAGAAAACTGAACGATGGGATGAGTAAGCTCTTCTCCACCCCTACTGACCACAGGACTCTGTGCCTTCTTCAGGAGCCCCAGACCCCTAGAGCAACCAATGGAAAATCAGGCAGAGGAGGCCCGACTGGCCTGAGTGGGATGGTCCTGGGCTCCTGTTCGGGCTGTGCCCTTTCTGGCTGGTACATCTCTCCTCTCCGAACCTCAGTTTTTCTTCTCTGGAAAGTGGGAAGAATGACGGTAGGCTTCCTCACAGAGTTGCTCTGAGGCTGCAACAATGCTTTGAACCCTGGACAGGCCATAGGGGCGGGGAGGGGCTGTTGGTGCCATGGCTCTGAGGGGAACACCAGAGCCCCACTTGTCCTGCGCTCAGACTCAGGGTCCGCCTGTGGGAGCATCTGGGCCACCCTAGCCCTTCAGGTTAGAAGCAAGACCTAGCTCACGGCCGTCCTCTGAGCGCCCAGGCCTAGGGACAGCCAGCACACCTGCACAAGAGATCCCATGCAGGGGCCCCATGTGGTCATGCTCTCTCCATCCCGTTTGCACACACATCACACACACTCGCACACACACACCCCCTTCCTGGGGCGGCCAGAATGTCCCCAAGTGAACTGAGGGGAAGCTCCCAGCCGCACCCACCAAGGGCTGTGCTGAGGGAGGCAGCTGCAGCCCAGCTGTGGGGTCTGAGTGGAAGAGAGGAGCCAAGTGGAGACTCATCTGGGCGTCAGGCCGGAGGGGGACTCAGCTGCATCTTGGGCTCCAGGCCACCTTCCCACCTCTGGGGCCAACAGGCTGGGCCTGGCAGGGCAGCAGTCTACCTGTGTTCATCTCTCCCCTCCCCCACTCCCCTTGGCTCAGCAACAGTGACTAGGACCCCCGGAATGGTGCCTCTGTCCCACTTCCCGCACCTCCTATCCACTCTCTTCCTGGCTTCCGCACCCCCATCTCTCTGTCTCTGTCTCTCTGACTCCCTCTGTCTCTGCCTGGGTCCCCGGCCCTGGTGCGGGGCTATGTAAATGTGGTATTTCCCATCTCATCAGCGGGGCTGCCTGCTTGGCTCACATTTAATTTGATCCGTGGCGGCGCCTCTGCGGAGCCACTCATCAAAGCGGGAAGACAATTAGGTGAATGTCAGGGTGGCCCAGGCCCCACGGGGCCACTGAGACCTCGGGCTGGGGGCCGTGAGGGTTGAGGGGCCGGGGGCTGGCTGCAACTGTCATCTCCCTCAGGGCCTGACCAGACCATATGTGGGGGCTAGATGCCTGCTGGGTGGCCAGAGACCTGACTGCCCTCCCCACCGCTTGAAGACCAGGCTCCCGCTCTGCCCAGGATCAGCAGCATGGAAGGGCCCGGCAGGCACTCCTGCGACAGAGGAAGAGGCTTGGCAGATGACCCCCCCAACCCCACCCACCACCCCGCTGGCCATGAAGGCAAGGGCCCTGGCGTCTGCAGGGCTACAGTCAGGTAGATTTCTGGATTGGGTCCTAGTGGGGTTTGGGAGAGGGTCTGAGCTCTGGGCTGGCTCGGGGGCCCCTGAGAAGAGCACACACTCTTTCCAGAGGCCCTCCCTGCCCTGCCCAGGACTGCCAGTCCCCTCCTGAGGGGCCTCTCCCGAGCCTCAGCTCAGCCTTTTATCGTCCCCTCTCTGGCTCTCCTCTTTTGTGTCTTTATTTCTCTGATTACCTTTATGTGTATGTCTCTTACCTCTCGCTGCTATTTTCAGCCTCCACCCTCTGCCCCCGACTTCTCCCTTTTCTGTGTTCCTATGCCCGCATCCCCACCCCTACCCAACCCTGGGTCTCCCTGGGAGCCTCTTTTTCACAGCAGACCGTCCAGGTGAAGACCTATCTCCCAGCCCAGCTCTGGATTCTTCCCACTGCCCCCAACTCCTCGTTGATCCCCTGAATCCAACATCTTCCTCCCTACTGGCTCCTTTCCCTCCACTATCAACATATTCAAATCTCTCCCTCCTTAAAAAACGATAATGGTAATAAAATACTTTTTCAGGAATACTCTCCTCTAACAGCCCAACTTGTCCACCCGTGGCCATCTCTCTCCTTGCCCTCTCAGGAAGCTTCTGGGAGAGTTGTCTACACTTGTTCCTTGACCACTCCAATCTGGCGTCTGTACCCATCATGCCCTAGAAACAATCCTCGCCAAGGTCACCAGCAACCTTCTTGTCACTAAATCCCCTGGTCACGCCCCATATGGATGCCCCATCAGGGCAACGTCAGACACCATGAACTGCTCCCTCTCTTCCTGGCTTTCCCTTGCTCCTATGACATCTTCTGGCTTTGTCCCCATCCCTCTGGCGTGTACCTTCTCGGACTGCTCTGACCTTGCTTCACAAGCCTGCTCTCCAGAGCTCTGACTGGGGTCCTCTTCTCCTTCTGCCCTTCCCCGTGACCCCATCTGTGTGCCTACCCCTCTGTTCTTCCTCTCCAGCCCAGCTCCCTCTCCTGAGCTTGGAACCCAACCAACCCCTGCTTCCCAGCATGTCCATGGCTATCTCATACTCAACATGGCCCTAACCCAGCTTTCCCTCTAACCCCACACCACACTCCTTCTCTTGGGTTCTCCGATTTGATGACTAGCACCTTCACCTTCCAGTGTCCCAAGCCAGAAAACTGGAAGTCAAGCCAAGGTCGCTTTCTCCCACCACCCCCACACAGGGGGCAATGATGGACTCCTGATTTATCAGCTCTGCCTCCAAAACATTTCTCACTCCAAGACCTTGAAAATCCACCCTTCCCTTCATCATCCTCCCTAGACAGACCTGCCAAAGCCAGAATGTTCTCATGGTTCCCTGGAGGCATCTTTGGCTACACTACCTGCAGGTGTCTGCTCCTTCTCTGTGCCCACGTGGAATGCCTTCTTTCTCTTCTTCGCCTGTCCCAATCCATCTTGTCCCTTTTCTTCAGAGCCTAGCTCTAGCCCCCTCTAAGGAAGCCTCTCCCTGCTTCCTCAGTTGGCAGGACCTCCTCTTATCCTAAGCTCCCGGGCCCTTCTTGCCTGGTCCATGCCTGGACACCCAGAACCACCTCCACCCATCTCCTTCCCGCAGACCCAGATTCCTACATTTCCTGGGCTCCTGGTCACAAGCGGGTCATGGGACAGCTCCCAGACAGTGAGTTGTGGACAGAGGTGAAATGGTCATTCCTGGCCAAAGCATATGAGAGTTGCTGCCTGACCTTCTACCTGCTGTAGCAACCAAGAAAGCCGCCTTTGAAATAGTGGCACCTCCAGATCACAGCAACACAGAAAGCTGAGTCACCCCATGAAGGACACCAGCTCTGAGAGATGCCAGAAACTGCAGCAGAATTTGCATAAGCAAACAAGAGATGTTTGTTGCGCTCAGCCACACAGATTTTGGGGCTGTTGGTCACCACAGCATAGCCTCTCCTATCCTGACTATCCAGTGCTCTCTGAGCTCCATTTCTCCATTGCTAGTCTGATGGTGACCATCTGCTCCTCACAGGGGGATTGGGAGGTTCATTATTCAAAGGCTCCTGAGTGCCAGCTTCATGCCGCTAGGCTCTCCATGCCTGACCGGGCGGGGCTTATGACATAAATGTTTCTGTCAACCTCAAATCCATATGTTGGCCCCAGAGAGCTGGTGTTTGGATGTGGGAAGTCTTTGGGAGTCTGATGTCATAAGGATGACGCGCCCACGATGGGATTAGTGCCTTTATGGTATGAGTAAGAAACCAGAGCTCCCTCTCGCCTGCCATGGAAGGAAACAGTGAGAAGATGGCCGTCTGTGAGCTGGAAGGGCTCTCACCAGGAACCAAATCTGCCAGCACCTTGATCTTAGACTTTCTAACCTTCAGATCTGTAAGAAATGAGTGTTGGTTAAGCCACATAGTCTATGGTCTTTTGTCATAGCAGCCCGAGCAGACTAAGACAGCAGGGCTCCCTATGTCAGAGAGAAAAGGAGATAGTTATGTTCAGTTGCTCAGGTTGGGTACTGAACAACTGGGGCACTGACAAAAATTGTAATTGGAAGTCACCTCCTGGAGTTGAGTACTGTAGTAACCTGTCATATTTCCACTCTCAGTTCTGTTTTGAACCCACTGATAAAGACTGCCTTTGTTGCTACAAGAGGAAGAATGGTTGGGGGGGGGGCTAAAAAGAGCAGAGGGGAAAGAGAATAATGATTATAATATCATAATATTAATATTATCATAATAATATCAGGAAACATTCACGTCATGCTGCTATGTGCTTGGTACTGCTCCAAGCACTTCACTTGCATTTATTTGTTTATTTTTTATAATAGTTCTATGAAGCGAATACCATCATCCCCATTTTACAGATGAGAAACTGAGGCAGAGATAAGGTAGGTAAGTTACCCAACATCATGTGGCTTATAAACAGCAAAGTCAGATTTTGAATCTGAGCAGTCTGCCTTCAGAATTGCTCTTCACCCTTCCACTGGCCATAGGGAGGAGGGCAGTGTGGGTCCCTTCCCTACAGCCGCACACCGGGCCAGGATTTGAGCTTCCAGGATTAGGATGAGGGTAGAAGGTGAAGTAGCCGATTTCGTGGGTGTGTGTGAGAGGTGGTATGCACAAGCACAACTCTTTGGGGCCCAGATGACAGAGGCACAGAGCTGAGCAGAACGTGGCCTTCTCTACCCTTCACCCTTCCCATCGTGCCCCTCACCCCACCACCTTGGCTTTGAGGCAGAGCCCAGAACTGCTCTGGCATCCAAAGGGCAGGGGACTTGGAGAACATCCAGAGGTCACCCCTTTGGTCTGGCATGGATATTGCATGACGGAAGGGATGGTGGGGAGGGCTCCCCAAGCGCACTTAAGGGCGGCAGATGTGCATAAACAGGCGTTTGGGCAGAACCAGGATGAAATAATGGGTAGGCTCCTTTAATGAAAGGTTTGTGGGCCCCTATGAGGCCCCACTACGGAGCGTCTCAGAAATGGTGAAGACTGTGGGGAGGGGTCTGCGGCCCTTTAGTGACCATGTAGGGGCTCAGGGCCTGAATCCTTTGGGCATCACAAAAAATGCAAATGTGACCTTACTTGCGCTCAGGAGGCTCATCATGCTACAGACGGGAACTCACTGAATTCTTACATCAACCCATTTTACAGATGAAAACACCAAGGGTCAGTGAAGCTGATTGCCCAAAGTCACAGCAAGGATCAGAGAAGCCAATTGCCCAAAGTTATTCAGCGGTCAGGTAGCAGATTGGGACCACCCCCAGCACTCAGGCCCTGTCCTCCTATCCAGCTGCCCAGCCTCCCAGTGGAACCCCCCGTGTCCCCAAGGAGACCTCCTTCTGGGAACCAGGTCATCGGGGTCTCCTGCAGCCTAGCAGAGGTCTGCCTACCAGGGTGAGCCTCTGCCTCACCCGCCCACCCGTGTGCTAGGGACAGAAGGGGGACTTTATGTGCAATCTGCCCGACTCTCCAGAAAGCACTTAGGTTTACGATGTGCATGAAATTGATCGCCAGTTGGCGCAGCCCCCGCGCGCTCAGTGCCAGCCCAGCACTGGCAGGAGGCTGCCCCCCCACCCCCCCGCTTTCAAGGAGCGTCAAAGCCGCCTGCCAAGGCCCCTCGTGAGGGTCCTTCTCCACTAACAAGTACAGAGTGGAGGGGGAGCGCTGCCCGAAGGCCTTTCCCCAGCTTACACACCCCCATCCCACGACAGTTAAATAGCTCCGTGTTTTATGCCAATTCCAGCCTCTTCTGCTTCCCCTCTAACGAGCTGATGCTTTCAAAGGCCCCACTAATTGGTGTTTGCACCTCACACACCACGACACTTTGATAGTCACTTAGGATGTGGGTCCTTCCATCACCCCCACGGTCCGGGAGGTTGCTCACCTCACCGCCTCAGAGTGCCCAGCCTGTGCTTCTGCTCCCGGGTGCACACATGAGAGTCCCCACAGGCCTCGCTTCCTATGTGGAGGACACGTCTGCACAGGCGCACACGTGTGTACAAAAGTTCTTTCAAGGATCTTTATTGTGTACCCACGTGTTTGCATGCCAGGGTGTGCGCGTGGGTAAATACTACCATGTGTGTACATGGTGTGTGTCTGTGTGTGTGCACACCTTCCCCGGGCGGGCGTGTCGGCATGCGGTTTCCATAGAGCTTGTGTGTGTGTTTACGTGCGGGTTCATGTGCTTTGCACGTTTGCGTGTGGATGTCTGTTTGCGGGCAGGAGTGTCCACGTGCATTTTTGCAAGCCTACTGATAAAGTCTGTATTTGTGTCTGAGTGCTCCTGTGGGTGTATGGGGTTGTACGCCTAGGCCCAGAGGAGGGCAGATACGGGTGTTTGTGTGCGTGCAGGAAGGGCGTGGAGATGAGAGATCCCCTGTGTGGGGTGTATATATGGGCAAGTGGCACGCATGTACGTGGGCATCTGTGTAGGGCACGTGGAGGAGAGGCGTAACGCAGGAGGGAAGGGCCCACACACAGGCTTGGGTGTGAGGCCTGGCTCTGTCATTGCCAGCCGTGTGACTTGGGGATAATCACTTAACTGCTCCAACCATCAGTTTTCTCTTCGGGAAAACAGAGGCGATAACAGCATTTACCTCATACTGCTGATGCGTGGGTCATATGGGAACGGACCCTCAAAGGGCTAGCAGGGGCGTGTGAACTGCAGGGGCGTGTGCCTCTGTGTGGATGGAGAGGCCCTTCCCACCCTCCCAATCCTTCCCTCCTCCCTGGGAACACCCCCGGTGCAGACACTCCCCCCACCTCCCCAGCCCACCCCAGCACAGAGACCCTCTGGGCACCTGAGGGGAGAACTGGTCAGGCCCAGGTCACAGAGCAGCAGTGACAACCTCCGAGATCTTTGTCACATCCAAAGTGAGTTCACACTTTCATTACCTACCTTTGACAGGTGGGAAACTGCGGTGCACAAGGAGAGGGGAGTTGGTGGCAGAGCGGGAACTTGCTGTCAGGGCTGTGGAAGCCCGGACAGCCCTCGCACCCGAGAGAGAGGGGGCAGCTTCAAGAGGACCGAGCAATGCACATCACCATGCACCACACGCATCCTGGAGGAGAGGGGATTCCTCCCCTGTCCCCGGGCCCAGGGTACCTGCCTCAGGAGAGGGTCACTGATGGGGACGCAGGCTCTGTTGGCGCTGACCAGGCTGGCGAACCCCGGGCCAGGCGGGGTGCCCCCAGAGGCAGGTCACGGAGCCTTCCAACCTACTTGATTTTGAGCCTGAAGGGCCGGTGATGTCCCCAGAAGGAAGAGACCTGGGCTCCTGCCCCCACCCCCACCTAAGACTGCACGACGGGTATGTTAGATTTTTTTCTTCTTATTTTGCAGGATCATTTTTTATGTTCCTAAAAAAATCAAAACTAAAAATCGTAACCAGCAGCGTCGCTTCCTTGCCATTAGCACTGCTGGCCCCCAGAGTCATCACCATCTCCAGCATTGCCCTGTGATGACTGCGCCCCCTCCCCGACCAATCCCACCCCTTGTGCTGTGCTGTTGTGACTCCCACGGGGGTGTGGTGTGTAGGGGTGTAGGGGGGGTGGGGGGTGGTGTCAGGACCCAGCAGAAATGCTCTTCCCTCCCCACTGTTTGCATTCCATTTCTCCTACCCCTAGCCCCAGGCCCATGCCTGTGCTCTCCCCCATCCTTTGCCTTCCATTTTTCCTAACCCACCCCCCCAACCCCTGCCTCCACCAGGCTCCACCTGGGATCCTGTGACCTTAAGCCCTCCCCCAGTCTGCATGTCTCCCTGCTTGCTAGAGCCCAGGGCCTAGCCAGTCCTGCAAACGTCAGGCTGGGCTTTGGCCCCGCAGCCCTCCTGCGGGCCCCCTCCTCAGGCCTGGCGCCCCACCCACCCAGCCGGCGGCCTGTCTGCCTTCCTGAGCTCATTAACTGCAGGTCACCGTTCAGCAGGAAAGACAAGGCGTGGGTTCTGCGGGCGTTCATTAGCCGTGAGAGGAACAGTGTGTGTGAAATTAGCAGTCACCTGAGGACCTCGATAATTTCATAATTAGGAGGCCTAATGGCTCCAGCTCTGGATGCCAAATGACTTAACCCTTTGCCTGCTGGGCTCTTAACCCCCAGCCCAGGGCTGCCAGAGGGGGCTGTAGTGCCCCCTCTGCTCCAGTTCCCCTCCCTATGGCCCAGCCATGTTCATCTCTACCACCCCAGTGCCCAGCCCCCACGCTGGCCCAGAGGGGGTGTGAAAGTAAGGTTTAGAGAGTGGATGAATAAATGAATGGACGAACGAATGAACGAGCAACCAGGTACCTGAATGGGGAAAGAATTTCAGCCCCCGCTGCAGGTGCTCAGGGGAGGAATGACTCTCCATCTGCGTGAGTAGGTGTGTGCCTGTGTGCGTGCCTGTGTGTGTGCACATGCGAACATGAGGGCCACACACACATACACACACGTGGATCTGTGATGTCTGCATCCAGCTCACATCTGTGATACTCATTCTGCTGCCTCCTGTCTGGACAGAGAGTACTTTGGGAGGGGACCCCAAGTGCCTCCCTTGATGCCAGCATCTCCTGGCACCATCCAGAGAATGGTGGCTCCAGAATTTCCATAGGTAGCCCTTGGCGGGGTGGGGTGGGGGGCGCGACAGGGCTTACAGAGTTTTCCCAGAATCCGCATTTGCATAGCAAAGTGCACTGCTTTTTAGATTAAGTGTTATTTTTGGAGGCTTCAGGCTACTAAGCCTGTAGCCTGGGGCAGCTGACTTTGACAGCCTGCTCTCCCTCCTCCCCACCTTGCCCTCGTTCCCCACCCCCAGCTCCCCCCCCCCCGGCCCCGCCCGCAAGAGGTGAGGGCTGAAGAGGAGGGTGGGGAGCCCCAGGCTCCAGGCTGGCTTCCCCAATCTGGGACAACTGGTTCTGAGGCTCCGTAACCCTGCCTCACTCCCCTCATTGTGGAGCAGGTGAGTGGGTGAAGGGAGAATGAAAAACTGGGGGAAGAGTTGAGGAGAAACAATAAAGGAATGGGAAGGGAGCTGAAGGAAGGAGGGAGAAGGGGAGGTGAAAGGATGGGAAGTCCCAAGAAGGTGAGAGAGAGGAGGAGAGAGACAGGAGGCGGGTGTGGGGGGAAGAGGCAAGGAGGCCCAGAGCATTATCAGCACTTAAAAAGCAGCGGCTCAGTTCTTTGGCACAAATAATGGCTTTTTATGAATAAATCATGTGTCAGACGCCTCCCAGGGAGTGGGCATGGAGGGGGGCGCGTCTGCTGGGCTCCAAGGCTGGCAGGGAAGGGCCGGTTGCAGACCCCCAGCTGCAGGGGTGTTGTCCCCTTTCTCCTGATGGGGTCCAAAAGACAGACACTGTCTCTGGAATTACCATGGGCCTGAGCCTGGCGGAGCTGTCTTTACTCTGAGGTGGTCTCCCTGCTCCGGGCTCATGAGCCTGGCCTGATCCCAGGGCTGGGAGTGTCCCTTTGCTTCCCTCCCCTCCCATCCCCCAGCAGAGCAGCCCAGAAGACGCTCCTGGCAAGGGAACACCGGCCCTGATGCACCCAGGGAGAGGTTTGCGCCAAGACAGCAGACACACCCAGAGAGGAAAACATGCAGTGCCCACAACTCACACAGGCAGACTCCACAGCCCTGGGTGCACATGTGGGCACACTAGGTGATGGATACGCTGTTATGCCTAACACACACACACACACACCCTCAACCCAGGCATGTGCACAGACAGGGAGACCCCAACCATCACCAAGGCTGTCCCCCCTCCCCAGGCTCACACACACGGGCCCACACAGACAGATGCATATGGCGCTACACGGACACACAGACCTGCACACGCACACAAGCAGCCCACCCTCCATCAGCTTAGGGTGGGGGCAGCTTTGCAACCCATATGGAGCCCAGACCCAGCTGGGCTGTCCTGGAGTCTGCTTGTGGGGTGGGGCTGGGGCATCTGTCCCAGGGGATAGTCCATCAGCCTCTATATGCTCCCCACCCAGTGAGGACAGCTACCACACCCCACAGGGAGGTCTGGCTTCCCAGCACTTAGCCCAGGACCTGTATACGTCCTGCTGGCTCCAAGCTCCTTTGCTGCCCGGCTCACAGCCACCTCCCCAGAGGCAGTGGGGGCTATGGAAAAGCCTGGGCATTGGAGGTACACAGTCTGGGCAAGAACCTTGGCTCTGGCACTTTTCAGATGTGTGACCTCACAGAAGAATTCCAATCTTGTTCACTCCTCAAAACAGATCTGAGACAGTAGCTGCGGCCCCAGCTTCTAGACCGGGAAAGTGAGGCTCCAAAAAGTAAAGGCACTAGGCCTTATTTCCAGGACCACGCTCTTTTCACAAACGCTAAGAGCTCAGTGTTCTGGTTTTCCTCCTCCTCTCCCTTTGGTGGCTCTTTCTCAGCCAGTGGGTTCCTTTTCCTGTGCCAACGTGTTCTTAGGTGTTTACCAGAGCAGACTTGGGTTGCCTAGCTCTTCCCACTCAGCACCATCCCCCAAGCCTCTCTAACATCTTCATGACAACCTCGGTGCTCCTGATTCTTTAACTTCCCTCTCTAGGGTTTCTGACTCCATGATCCAGCTGGACATCTCCAGGCTGCCATGCTGCCCAGTGCCAGGGACTGCCATTCACACAGTAGCTACACTGCTGAATATCCCTCCAAAATCCCAAGGGTTCCATGGAGCCTAACTCACATGGAGCCCCTCTGAGGCTAAGCGTACCATCTCCCCCAGGGCTCCTTCCACCTCGAGGCTCCCCTGCTCAGGGAATGGCGCTGCCCATCCAGGTGCCCAACTAGAAACCAGGCATCACCTGATTCTTCCCTCCCTCACCCCCTCATCCCAGTGATTCTATCTCTAAAATACATGGGAATTCATCCTCTCCCCTCCAGCCCCACTGCCCTCCCTAACCCCTCCCTGTTTGAATCACCTCCAACACCTCTGGCCTGGCCACTGACCCTCTCCCCCTTCTGGTCCATTTGCCTCCCCATCATCGGTAATCTCTCCAGTCTCTTTGCTCTGGCCACACTAAACTGCTTTTGGTTCTGGAACCCACACAATCTTGACTCTGGGCCTTTAACAATGCCATTTCTTCGCTTTCTGAATCCCTCCGCCTCCCAATGCCAATTCACCCTTCAAGACTCAGCTGAGACAGCAACCCCTCCAGGTACCTTCCCTGGGAAGGGTGTGGCATGTCATTCATTCTCCTAGCAGCCGGGCTCCTCCATTCATTACAGCTCTGATCCATAATTGCCTGTTTATCCACCTGTGTCCCCCATGAGCCTCTAAGTTCCTTGAAGGCAGAGGTTGTGCCTCTGTTGTTCTCCCTGGCAGCCCCAATGCTTGGTACAAGACCTTGGCACTTAAAGGTGCTCACAGAATCTTCCATGGATGAATGAATGAGTGCAGGGCCGAGCAGTTCACATACCTTTTCTTTTTTACTCCTCAGCACAAATCCATGCAATGGGTGCTACTACCCTGTGGCCTAGACCAGGAAAGTAAGACATTGAAAACTTGTGCATGGGCATAGAGCTAGCAAGTGGCAGGGAATGGATTCAAAGAGAAGTCTGTGTGCCTTCCAAGGTCTCCCTTCCATTATCCCGCCCTGCCGTCCCAAGCCATTTTCCCTTTCTGACCCTGTTTTCTCATCTGTACGATGGGAATGAAAATCATACCTAATGCAGGACCTGACACTAGCAGGTTCTCAGTGAATATCTGTGCCATCTCTCCCAACCTCTGAGGCTTATGTATTCAGGACAGAATTTCCCGCAAACCAGAAACTTCCTGCAATGCATATGCTCACAGAAACAGGTGCAGAACTCCACACGGGCACATCGCCAGCGTCCAGAACTCAGTAGGCGCTTAACCAATGTGTGTGAGCAGACAGGCATCAGGGAATGCCGACAGAGACTCAGACACAAAGCCACAATAGGGACGCAGGCACAGGGACACCCTACGATCCCTGCCAATGACCCTCCTCGGTCACCACCACCACCCCTGCTACCCCAAGGCACGGGAAATATTTAAAACAATTTTATTCATGAAAATATGCTGTACAATGCACTCTACACGGCCTCGACACGGCACACACGCACACGCACACGCTGACGGCACGGCCACGGTACACTGCCTACGATATGCGCCGGGGACGCCGCGCCCATAGCCCGCCCCGACCGGACACTTATAAATACGGGAGAGGAGGCAGGACTGGAACGGAGAAAAAGGGGTGTCAGTTTGGGGGTAGATCCGGAGCTGAGGCCTGCTGGAGAGGCTGAGACCAGTACTGGGGGGGGGGAGTGGAAACGGGGATTAACTCCAACCTGAGAGGAGAGGAGGAGCTAGGGCCTGCCAGGATAGGGAGGAGGGGCTGAACCATGGGATTGAGGGCTCTATGGGGGGTTTAGGGCTGAAGGAAAACAGCTCAGGGTGAACAGCCAACAGGTAGGTGTGGTTCCGGGAGGGGGTTCCTGGCTTGGGGTGGGTAAGGCTAAGACCAGTGGGAAGGTGTCAGTCGGGAATCAGATCCGGAGTTTGGGGTGGATGATCCACAGCGGCAAGGGCCTCTGCAACTCGAAGTTTCGGAGACGCCCCCAGCCCCATGCCACACATCCTGGTTAGAATCCCCGACCACCGCAGCCCACCTGGCTCCTCCCTACTCCCACCCGGCCTGAAATTCCCCCAGGCCTCCTGCCCAGGGGGGCAGGAGGAGCGGGTCTCAGGAGTTGGAGCAGGAATGGCAGGCACCCCAGCCCCGCCCTACCACTTCCCTCCAGCGGTCAGCCTCTGAGGGACGTCTCTAGCAGGCCTGGGGCTGTCTCCCGGATCCTCCCGTGGAGCTGGAATCGGGGATGGGGCCCAGGGAATCAGGACGGGAAGACAGAAGCCCCTTGGGGGCGGGGCGGGGCGCCGGGGGCGCGGGAGGCGGCCCTCAGCCCGGCACCCAGCTCTGGTTGGGGGGCGGAGCCCCGGCCAGGCCGGGCGGCGGCGGAGGCAGGGCAGAGTCGAAGTTGAAGTCCATTTCGTCGCTGTCCATGAAGTCGTTGAGGATGATGGACTCGACGTCGCACTCGAGGCTCCCGCTGAACATGTCGAGGTCCAGGTCGGCGGGGAAGCGGTCGGGCGCGGCCCCCAGCGGCCCGGCGGCGGCCGCCGCGTACGGCCCCGGCAGCGCGTCCAGCAGGAGGCCCCCGGGCGGGGCCCCGAAGGCGGCCGCGTGGCTCGGCGGCGCCAGGCCCGCGGCGCCCGCCTCGCCGGGCAGCGTCATAAGGCTGATGGGGTGGGCTAAGGCACTGCGCGAGGGCACCGGCGGCGCGTACGGGGCCGCGCCCTTGCCGGGGTAGG
This sequence comes from Martes martes, assembly GCF_963455335.1. Classification (NCBI taxonomy): domain Eukaryota; kingdom Metazoa; phylum Chordata; class Mammalia; order Carnivora; family Mustelidae; genus Martes; species Martes martes. The sequence goes on from NC_137891.1 coordinate 159,829,199, forward strand.
CAGCGGCCGCGCCCGCCAGCGCCAGCTCCCCCGGCGCGCCCAGCACCGGGCCGGGCCTGGGTGCGGGTGGCGGCGGCAGCAGCGCGGGTAGCGCCCCCGGGCGGAAGGGCGCGGCGGCTGGCGCGAAGCTGGCCTGCTTGTTCTCCTGGATGGTCTGCATGGGCAGGCGGCGCAGCGCGCCCAGCGCCGGCGGCCCGAAGCCCCCGCCCCCGCCATAGGCGCCGCTCTTGCAGCCGCCAAAGTAGGCGGGCGTCCCCGCCCGGGCCCGAGGCCCGTACGCGTCCTGCGCGCCGTCCAGCAGGGCCTCGGGCAGCCCCGCGCCGCCGCCGTGCAGGCCCAGCGGGCCCCCCAGCTCGGCCAGGCGGGGCAGCTCCCCGGGGCAGCGCGCTCCTAGCGCGGGCGACAGCGCGCTCGCGGGGCTCGGGTACATGAGCGGCGACGACGGTGCCAGGGCCTCCAGGGCCTCGTCGTCCTCCAATTCGGCCGCCTCCCCGAGCAGGGGTCTCCCGCCGCCGCGGAAGTCGGCCCACGCCTCGTAGTCGTCGCTGGCATGCGAGGCCGGGCTGGTGGCCCACTTGGCCGCGGCAGGCACGGGCCCCGGGGCTGGCGCGCCCGGGGGACTGTCATCGGGGCTTCGCTCAGGTGCCTGCAGCTGCTTCTTCTTGCTCGCCTTGCCTTTGATGCGCAGGAACTTGGCCCCGTTGTCCATGGACACGGCCCGCCGCCGAGGGGTCTTGCCTGTCTTCCCGCCCTCGGGGTTCAGCATCCACCAGGAGCTCTTGCCCGTGCCCTCATTCTGCACGCGGATGAAACGGGTGTGCAGCGACAGGTTATGCCGGATGGAGTTCTGTGGTCAGAGACAAGGACATGGGTGGGGGAGTGGGAAGCGAGGAGGCCATTAGAAAAGAGGAGGAAGTGATGGAAAGAGGAGGGGGGGAATAAAAAGGTGAGAGAAGAGGAAGGAGAAGGTCCAGAAGGGGCAATGGGGGGAAACAGAAATGATGAAGGGTGAGTGGGGTAAAGAGGGGGAGAACAGGTGTTAAGTACCAGGTTGGACAGGAAGACCCACCTTCTACCCCAGAACTGCACCACTCTTCCCTGCCCCCCGCACCCCTTCCCCCCAGACACACACTGCCCAGAGGGAGGGGCTAGAGCTTTGGGCCGGCCTCTCCCCAGGAGGCCTGGCAGAAGCCTGAGGGCTACTCTTAAGGAACTACAGCAAGGCCCCCTCTCCCCAGCTCAGCCAAGCCCCGCCTGGGGCTAGCCAGGCTGCCAGGGCCCCCCAGCAGATTATGTAAGGGCTCATGCCGCCGCGTGGCTCATTTGTCTGCCCCCTCCCTCCCCAGCCTGGCATGGCGCCAGGAGCCCGAAAACCCAGGGCTCCAGAAATCAATCTCGCGGTGACTGATTAAGCCCTGTTTAGAACTAATTGCTCTTTCGTGTGTGGGGAGAATAAATTACCTGCTTTAATTTCGTGTCTTTAAAATGCAACTGCAGGTAGAGAAGACTGTTAACCCTTTACTGGGAGGGCCTGGCCAGGGGTAGCAGAAAAGGCTGGGGGTCCCTAAGGTGGGTAGAGGCCCGGAACTCTTCTGAAATTTCCCCCAACTCTCCTGAGCTCCTGGGAACCGTAGCAGCCTAGATTCCCAGCAAGCCCCTCAGAGCACATCCATCAGCCATGGGGGACCTCAGACCCCACCTGTGCTCAGTGCCCACCTTCAGGCCAGCCCAGCTCTCCCGCCTGCCCTCCCTTCCTGACCACCTGGAGTAGAGGAGCTCTGCCCCCAAGGCCATTTCTGGTAGAAGCTTCACAAAGTCACCACACATCAGGTGGCCTGATCCCCATTTCCAACAAGAAGACCAGGACTCAGAGAGGTCAGGTGGCTTGCCCAGGGCAGCCCAGTGCCTTCCGCTGTCGTTCAGTACCTCCCTGGGCAAGCCACCTGACCTCTCTGAGTCCTGGTCTTCTTGTTGGAAATGGGGATCAGGCCACCTGATGTGTGGTGACTTTGTGAAGCTTCTACCAGAAATGGCCTTGGGGGCAGAGCTCCTCTACTCCAGGTGGTCAGGAAGGGAGGGCAGGCGGGAGAGCTGGGCTGGCCTGAAGGTGGGCACTGAGCACAGGTGGGGTCTGAGGTCCCCCATGGCTGATGGATGTGCTCTGAGGGGCTTGCTGGGAATCTAGGCTGCTACGGTTCCCTGCCACCCATGCACACATTCTCTTCTAAATTTCTGCCCTGCCAGTCTCTAGCGCTCCGCACATCACAGCGCACTTTTGCCAAGAAGGTGGGGAGGGGTGGCAGGGCACAGCTCCCACAACCTGCCAGGGCTCTTGACTCAATCTCCTTGAGCCTCAGTGCCTCAGTGAATGCCTCTGACCAAAATGGGCCCCATTCAGTAATCACCCCAGAAAGCTGTTAGATCACTGTGTGAGGCAATGTGTGCAGGCACGTGTTTGGTGACTGTACGGGGTGCTCCTAAACCCTGGTTAAAGACCTCACTCTGGCCAGAAGACCACACTTCGAGATCACCCCCCGGACCTGCTTTTTCTCTGCCTCCTTGATACCATGTCCTGGGTATAACTGCGCTAGGCACCAGCCGTCTGGGAAGCTGGCATTACCCCGTCTCACTGCACCAGGGAACAGAGGCCCGGAGGCATGATGTAATTTGCCCAGAGTCCCACAGGCAGCAAATGCCAGATAGCACCCCAGACCTAACCCAGCTCATGGACCTACTCCTATCCTATTTGTCTGCCCAGCTCCATAACCACTGACCAGTGAGGGCCCTCCCTCCTGCCTCCTTCCCATCGGTCTCCAGGAGGAGGGGTCCTTCCTGCTGCCTCCCTCACACTCCCAGCTCCAGGTACTGCCCTGACTGTTCAGGCACCCCGCCCCCTCCCTATGGCTGACACTTTCTGGTCTGGGGAGGTGACAGCTCCAAGGCTCCTCCCAGCGTTGCCCTGCCTGGCTTCTCCTGGGGCCCCCGCGAAGAGGGGAGCCAGACCCCCAGGGAGTGGTGCTCCCTCCAGGAGATACCCCCTTCCCACTCCTGCCCTTGCACCTGGCTCCCCAGCCCCTCCTGCACACCTGTGTTCAGAGGCCTCAGGGGCCTCAGTTCTCCCCCAGCGGGCTGTCTGGCTTTGCGGAGGCTCCGCCTCCCAGCTTCTCCAGCTGGAGGTGGGTCAGGCAACACCTCTTTAGCAGTGTCACTGTGTGCCAGCCTGGTTCTGCGGGCTGGGGGTGGGGCTGGGGGGAGGAAGGACGTCACCAAGTGTTAGCACCCACTCAGTTCCTGCTTGTTCAGCCCGAGGTGTCATAAGTCTTTGATCTCACGTATTCTCTCCAGCTCCATACAACTTGGGGATAGTGAGCCCTGTCTCCAGATGAGGAGAGTGAGGCTCAGAGTGGTTCAGTAAGCTGCCAGTCCCACCGTTCAGATGGCAGAGGCAGGTACTGATTTCAGGTTCCTCTCACTCGGAGTCCAAAGGACATCACATTCCACCACAGCAAGAACAGAGTCAGGGAATTTCCAAAGAATCTTAGGAAGCCAGGACTCTTGGTGCTTCTCAAACTTTCCATGTAAACTATCCCTAGAAGCTGGCAGCATAGGAAGCCTGGGGGCATGCCTCAAGGTCAAAATTTCCTATTATGTCTTGTGCTTCGTTTTTAGCATTCAGGGGGATTTTGCGTTGCAAAAATGCATCTGAGTTTTCTGAATAGACAAATCATGTTTTTCATGTTTTTCCATGTTTTCCATGATTTGTACCAAGAGAGCCCACTCTGGGCCTGTGAAGGTTTGCACTCTTCCCCACTCCGTTCCCTGCCTGGCCAGGTACCCCTGGGACCCGGAGCCCCCAGCCTGAAACCACTGTTGGTCTGACCCAGAAAGTAGGGTGGACTTGCCCAAGGTCACCCAGGACCTGGTAGCAGAGAGGGGGTTCGAGCACAGGCCTCCTGACCCTGGCTCGGTGCTCTTCTCACCCCACCAAGCTTCACCTGGGCAGGCCTGTTCGTCTCTCCAGGCCTGTCTCCCCGCTTGGGTACTGATGAGATGTGCCAGCTGTACTCCATGACCTTTTCAATCTGACACTGTAAGTTCTTGAACTCATCCAGTCCACAGGTTTTCAAACTTTTTTTTTTAAGATTTTTATTTATTTATTTGAGAGACAGGGAGAGAGAGCACCAGCAGGGGGGAGGGGCAGAGGGAGAGGGATGAGCAAGGAGCCCCATGATGCTGGGCTCCATCCCAGGACCCTGGGATCAAGACCTGAGCCGAAGGCAGACGCTTCACTGACTGAGCCACCCAGGCGTCCCAAACTTTTTTTTTTTAATAGTAGAACTCTTTGCAAATGGAATCTAATGCAAAAAGGAGTGTTCCAGACTCAAGCCATCAGGGAGCAGGACTGGCTCACGCCCCTGGCACTCTCGCAGAAAACCAGCCCCCGGTGGACGGATGCTGCAGGCCAGGTGGAAGGGGCTGTGGATGGGACGTCTGGAGGTCTGGCACACCTTGCCCAGGGTCACCTGGAGAGGGAGCCCAGAGCTGGCTAAGGACCTAGGCCTTTGTCTGTGCAGCCAGGCTGGGCACCAGCTGTGTACCTGGGCTGTGGCCCCTGAGGGCAGTCCAGGCCCTGAAGCCCAGTCTGGCTCCTCGGAGCCCAGCCACCTGGTACCACTCAGAGCTCCCAGCCAAGATCCAGAGGCAAGCACAGATCACAGCTCACCCACAGGGCCTCCTTGGAGGCCAGAGGCCACGGAGGAGGTGAGGGAGGCAGAGGAGGGAGACGCCTCTGCCAGGCAGCAGTAACCAGGGCTCCCTCTTAGAGTCGCCTAGCAACCCGCCACCACAGCCACAGCCCCGGCATGCCCAGGCTCCCCTGTGCCCGGAGCTGGGCCCAGCTTCTGGGGCCTCCCGCCTCCCACACCTCCACGCAGGCCTGGGGCAGGTTAACAGGGAGGTCGGGCCTCCCTGATTCAGGAGGGAGGCCATCTCAGGGCAGAGGGAAGGCACAGTCGACTGCATCCACGCCCATCCCATCTCCCTTGGAACCGGGGATAGAGAGCCTGGGCCCCCGGGGCCTCACCCACCCGGGAAAGGAGCTGGTGCAGGGGAAAGTGCATGGGCTCTGGTGTTGGATCTGGATTCCAGTTTGGGCTCCCAACACCCCACGAACTGTGCAACTCTGGTGCAACAGGCCTTGAACCTCTGTGTCCTCAAAGACCTAACTGCTTCCACCCTTGCTTCCCTGCAGCCGTCTCCCACCCAGCAGTCCCACCCACCAAATAACCTGGATCACATCCAGGCCTGCCCAGAACGCTCTGATGCCCCCCATCTCAGAGTAAAGAATGACAGCCTTGCCATAACCCACAAGAGCCTCCATGACCTCTTGGTCTCCTCCCCTAAGCCTGATCTGCTCGATTCCTTCCTCCTGTTCCTTGAAACTGCTAGGCACGGTCCCGCCCTGGGGCCTCTGTCTCAAGGGGAAACTGTTCGCCCAGATACCCCCATCCATCTCTCATCTCTTTCAAGTCCACGTGCAGATAGAATCTTTTGCCACGAGGCCCGTCGTGACCACTCTAACCCTTTGCTCCTCCTCTCTGCCATTTCCTGACCCCCCGACCTGCACTCAATTTTTCTAGAGCAGTAATCACTTTCTTAATTAATAGAGAGTTCATATGCATACATTAAACAATTACTATGTAAGTTATATATAAATATATAATTTATTTATAGTCTGTATTTATTATTTATTGTCTGTTGCCCCTCACATTAGAATATACGTTTCAGGAGGGATTTTTGTCGATAACCTATGTGTTGACCGTACCCTGTGTGTTTGAAGCATACCAGGCATTTAGTAAATGTTCGTTGAATGAATGAATGAGCGAGAGAGAGTGGAGGGGGCAATACTGTGTTGCAGGGAGAATTAAAGGAAACTGGGCAGAGAGAAGGGAACACAGGCAGAATGAGAGACAAGCATGGGTGGAACAAGTCAGGAACAGCCTGATCCACAGAGGGAAGCACAGAGGAGGGTCAGGGCTTCCGTGAGAAATGAGGGACGGCCTCAGGGGGTGACCGTGCCCTTGCTCCCTCCCTCCAGAGCCCCTCCCACCTCCCTCTGCTGCCCAGACAGACTTGAGTCATCTGGGGCTTGCTGGGGCCGAGGTCTCAGAGAGCCTGTCCCACCGGGGCCAGAAGACACACCAGGAGCCCCAGCGGGAAGAGAACCACCTCAGCTGTGCTGCGGGTGTCCCCCCACACGGACAGGGTCTGACCCACCTGGTGCTGGCAGCTCATCCATCCAGCAGGATGCCCTCATTTATTCCCAGGACACCCTTCGCCCACGAGTAGTAATGCATTCCTCTGACAGCACAGCCCCATTTATCCAGCACCCCAGTCCCATTTATCCAGCAAGTACAACCTCATTTGCTAACAGCACTCCATTCACCTGACGGGCCCCCTCATCCATCCAGCAGGACACCCTCATTTATCCTCCAAGTCCGAGTCTCTCCTTCTGCCTGCGGTGGGCTGTGTTCTCTGCCGGGGCAACCCGCCCGGTCCAGCGGGACGTCATCTCTCCTACAAGTCCTCTTCATCCCCAGACAGGACAAGCCCATCTATCTCATAATGCAGCCTCACCTTGCCTCCGAGTACCACCTCATTCCCTGACAGTACAACCTCGTTTATCTTCCACTACAACCTCATTTCTCCTCCTTGCACAGCTCCATTCTCTGATAACTCACCCTTCTCGGAGCCAGAGCCTGCCAGAGCCCCCAGCGCAGGGGGTGGGGAGGGTGGGGGAAGAATGTGGAGACAAGAGTGGTCTCACCAGTCCAGTCCCCTGCCTACAGAGGGCTGCCTGACACTATGACTCGGACCCATATCCGCCCACACGGAAAGGGCCCATGGACTCAGGAGTTCTGCACTGCCCGGCCCAGCCAGTGCCCCACCATGACCCCACTTTCCATTCTGTCCCCTCTAGGGGGCAAAAGGGCCCCCAGGATTGATTGCCTCCAGCTCCCCAGCAGGGAAAAGATCCCACCTGATTTGATTTGCAACTTTGGCTGATTTCTGTGGCCTGGATACTCCCATCGCAGCCAATTTTTAAGCTGCTAGCATGACATCACTGAGTACAGAACTGGAAAGAAGTGTGCAGGACGGGCCCTTCTGAGCCAAGGCAAGCCAGCCCGAGCACACCACTTGGGGTGTGCTTCAAATACCAAGGTGGGAGAAGGGCACCACCTCCCACATGCCAGACCCAGACTAGGTTCTTTAGATGCAGTCCTGGTAGCCGTCGTGCAAACAGGGGCCACTCTTGTCCAAAGAGGGGAAAGTGGGCTCAGGAGAGTTCAGTGACACCTAAGGCCACAAAGCTGGGCAATCCTGGAGCCAGGTCCGGGTCTCAGAGCGGTTGGGCTCCAAAGCCAGAGCTCTTCCTACCCCCTCCCCCAAAGTGGCAGGGGACATGGTCCCGCCCACCTCAATGCGGGGGGCGGGGGAGCCCCCCCCACCCCTGCTCCCGGGGTTCTCAAGCCCAAGCTTCCTGGCTTTCATCAGAGACAGGAGACCCAAGTCTTGTGTGTCCCCACCCACCACAAGTCCTGTGCAACCTCCTGGCCTTCCGGACATCTGGGGAATTCCAGGACCCTGTCAGTTCAGTCCTAGGACCTGTACCCATCCGCCCAATCCCAAAGCCAGGTACCGACGCCCCTCCAGGTTCCATCACTCTCCGAGGTTCAGCCCAGCGCCTGTCTCAAGAAGCTGGCCTTGCCCGCCCACACAAGAACCCTCCGAGGCTGTATGGCCTATCACTCCCATTCCCTTTCTGCCCACCAGGGCTCCAGCCACCCTGGATGTCTTACACTGTCTTATACAGACAGGCCTCTGCACACTCGGCTCCCACTGCCCTTCCTTCCCTCTCTGCTTGACCAGCTCCTGCTGTTGCGGCAATGCGGGCTCTGTGTCATCTTTCTATTTCCCTCTGCAAGTCCCAAAGGTAGTAGCTCCCACCTCAGTGCCATGGCAGAAATATCACCCCAGACCTGAGGACAACTGGGCACATGCTGGCCTCCCCACTTGAACTTCGCAGGGCAACTCCCGGCTCACGGTTAGTCCACACATGCCACGGAGCGCTCGGCAGCCGTGAGCCTCTCTGGCCTAGCAATTCTCTGCCCTTTCTGTTCAGCAAAACCTCAGGCCAGAGCTTCGCCTTCTCCCTCCTGCCTTTCCCTCCAGTTCCTGGTGCCTCTGCCACCTCCCTGCTTTTCCTCAGCGCTTCCAGACTCCTCGGGAGAATTCAGGCAAGGAAGGAAGGCAAGAAACTACCGTTTACTGAACATTCATTATGTGCGGTGCACCGTGCTGGCACCACACTTGAAATCTCACTGTCTTTTTAACAATCCTCTGCGTTAGTGTAGTGTGCCAATTTTACTGATTTTACTGAGGAGAAACTGAGGCTCCAAAAGATGAATGGGGCTGCCCAAGGTCACGTGGTGGAAGTGGTGATGTGGGAAGGAATTCACACTCAGGGCCCTTGCCCTGCCTCCCACCTTGAGATGCCTCAAAGGAGGAGCCCAGGCCAGACAGAAGCTCCAGGGGTGGGCCTGGGGTAGGAGTAGGGGTGGGGCAGTCCGCACTGGCTCATCAAGTCCTCCAAAGACTCTTTCCTCCTTCATCCAAGATTAACGGGGATCCCTCAGTGCAAAGCCATCCAGGGCCCTCCCTATCACTCCTCAGTGGGAGCCCTGTCCTTCCCTCTGCAAGCATCACCTCCCTACACCCCTGCCCCAGGCCCTGGGAGCAGCTGCGGTGACCTCACCCCGCCCTGCCCTGGGCCCAGCTCTGGGGAGGGCCCAGCAGCTGTGCCCCAGCCCTGTAGGCTGGCTCCTGGGGGGGAAAAGAGGCAGAATGGGCATGGCGCCAAGAGAACCATCTGCTCTCCCAGGGGCATGGCCACCCGCACAGACACTGGCCTCGCCCCCAGGGGCTGCCCTTGGCCCTCTGTCCCTATGCCAAGGGGCTCCAGGATCCCCAGGCAGTCCACCCAGACCGGGGCACCCGCCCTCATCTGCCATCTGTCTTCTGGATTCTGAGAGGTCCTTGCAGGACATGTTGGAGCATGAATGTCCCCTGAAAAATGGACAAGTGCTCGGGGTAAGCTCTGGGTGTAGAGGCCAGAGGCCAGGGCTGGGTGTGCTGAGTGCCCGCGTGCCCCAGCCCCAGCCCCAGCCTAGCTGCGCTAAGAGCTTGAGATCCCCTGGGGGGAGGGGGGCCTCCATCCCCTCACATCTGCTCAGCTGGCAGGTGCCTCTGGCAGAGGGCGAGCCCCCTTCCCCCACAGCCCCAGCTCAGGTTACAGAGAAGGCAAGGCCAGCAGAGGACAGGGGGAGGGGACAGACAGGGTGGAGGAGGCTGCAAGGCTTCCCAGTGTTGGGGGAGGGGAATTCGGATCTCTAGATGGGACTCAGAGCCAGAGAGGGAAGGGCCATATCCAAGGTCACACAGCCTCCCAGTGGACAAAGGGGAGACCTCATCCAGGGGCAGGCAGCCCTGGGTTCAAGGGCGACCTTGAGCAAACCACTGCCTTCATCTGTGAAAATACAGAGCCTAAAACCTGCCTGCTAGCCTCCCATGGCCAGGAGGAAGACTCTGTAGGCAAGAGAACAGTGGGTCAAGCTAGGGGCAGGTGGAAGCTTGGACATCCTGAAGAGCTGACACCTCAGGGACAGAACGGGAGGCCTTAGAGGAAGGACCACTGGCGCCCAAAACACACACACACACACACACACACACACACACACACACACTAACACGAGTCAGTGTCTCTTAAGGATCAGGGCCCAGGATCCCCACCCCACACAGCAGTGGGGAAGGCTTCCTTTCCTCTCCCAGAGCAATGTACAACAGTAAGGATGTTTGCTAGGATTTCTTGGGGACCTTATATGTATCTCTCCTGTAATTCTTACCACAAAGCTTGGGCATAAGTCCTATTATCATCCCATTTTGTAGAGGAGAAAACAGGCTCAGTTGCCCAAGGCCACACAGATGGTGAGCGGCCATTCTAGCTCCTCCCTTCTGCCTCCCGGACTCCTAACCGCACCACAGTCTCACCTCTAACATCCCTCAGGTCCCAAAGGGTGCTGCATTGCACCTCAGGCCTGCTTATCAGACTCTCTGGACCTCTACCCTCTACACACCTTCTCCCTTGTACCCCAGTGCCAGGCCCACACAGGGTGCCCAAGCTAGTCTTGCCCCCTGTCCACACCACTTCGGAATGATTTTTCTGCCTAGATCATCCCCCAGCTTGGAGTGCCAGCTCCCTGGCCTGGTCCTCAAGACCATTCCCTTCAGTCCCCTGCTTGCTTCCCCAGCCTCAAGTTCTGCTGTGCTCTGATCAACAGAACCGGACCCCATGGGCTCCTAAAGAGTCCTGAGGGCTTGACCTCCTTTGTCTGGATCCCCTCCCCCACACCTCCAAATACCCATTATTTGGCCTTCCCTCATGACCCTGAGCAATCTTCATCCCCAAATCCAATTCAGGAGTCCTCATCTTATCTCCCCAGCTTGACCTGTGGGTCACTCAAGGTCAGGGAGCCAGTTTGGTTCCTCTCAGCAGTACTGTAGTGGGTGGCTGACAGGTGTAAGCCTGGACTAAAGTGAACGGAGAAAGCTGTCATCAGCCTTGGACCTGCAGATGAGGTGAGGAAGGAGGCAGCGAACACCACAGCACATTGGTCTGGCCTTGCCCTTGGGCAGCTCTGTGTGAGAGAGGGAGCCATGTGCCCCTGGAGCCATTCCTCCCCCCACCCCACCCCAAGACTGGAAGGCTCAGGGCCAAACTCAAAGACAGAGCAGAGAGACAATGATGGGAATGGGGGGCAGTGGGCGGTGGCGGGGCGGGGGGAGAAGGCCTGGCAGGGAGTGAGGGGTATGTGTGTGTGAGCTTGGATTGGCCTGGCCTGAACACTGGGCTAGGGAAGAGTTAGCCCCGGGAGTTTTATTTCTGTCACTTACAGCAGGATACAGTAAAAGCCACTTTCCTTCTCCAGCCTTAGTTTCCTCCTAAAACAGGGAAAGTCACAGTAGCGGCTTCACAGGGTGCCGCAAGAGTTAGAAGAAAGCAGGTGTATAAGGGCACCCGGCGGCTGAATCCTGGGCTAGCATAGTTCAGTGGGGCTGATTCAAGGGTCAGAAGAGTGGAGTGATGTGGCTGGAGAAAATGACTGGGAGCAGGAGGCCAAGGCCTTGAGTGTCATGCCAAGTGAGGTCCCCCGGACGGGATCCTGTAGGGATAGCACTGCGCTGGACTAATAGGGAGCTATCTGAGAAGAGGGGCTGTGATTTTCAGGTCCTTACTGGGCCAGTTCCAGATGCTTGCTGAGTCTTTATGCCACAACGAATCCTCCTGCAGCCAAAAGCCCTCAGTGGCAGAGGGCATCTGCCCCAGCTGCAGGCTCCATCCTCTCCAGCTGTGTTCTATACAGCACACCCCCCGAGACAGGAGGGTGACGGTGTTGGGGCTGGGGAATCCGGTGTTGAAGCCGACTGCATGGCCTATAATTCTCTGGAGGACCCAAAAAGAGTGAGGAGGAGGGGAAGGGGCTCCACCAGGGCAGCCTACTTAGAGAAGAAGCTGGCCTACACTGGGAGCAGAAGGGAGGGACAATCAGGAGTCTGGGACACCACCACGAAGGCATTGGCTCAGAATCTAGGTCCATCAGTAGACACACCTATTAAAATCAGACCCTCTGAGGGTCTGATAAAGAGGATCTGAGATGGGAACTGGAAAACTCTTATTTAAAAGCTTCTAGGTGACTCTGATCATCAACCAGTTTTGCCAACAATGAAGGATCTGAAAATAGGCAGGAATTCTTGGAGAGATGTGGTGGGTTCCAGAATCACCTGGGAGGTGGGCCTGTATTCAATCCACCTGAGCACCCAGTCCAGTTTCTGAGGGGTGGCCCAAGGGGTCAGTCCAAGAGTCAGGAGCTGCCTCAATGAGCATCTGACAAAGGCAGGGCATGCGAGGTGTAAAGGTGGCAAAGCACAGTGTCCCTGAGATCACAGGCAGCAGGGAAAGCAGGAGGGAGGGGAGGGCCCGGCCAAGGCCATATAGAGCTGTCCAAGCCTGGCTGGCTCCCAGGGGGGCACTGAGGAGCCCCAGAGGGTTCTGGAACATGAGAGAGCCTTGGGGCAGGAGGGCTGGTGTGCGTAGGGCTGAGACCGCACAGCGCTGGGAGAAACAGGGGACAGAGAGGTTTGCGTCTAAATCAGGCTCAGCCTCGTCCTGGCTATGCTGCCCTGGTCCAGTGACTTTACCCTTCTTGGCCTCCATTTCCTTGACTGCAAAATGGGGCTATTAACACATATCTGGCAGGGTCCAGGGAGGATATAAAAAGAGAACGTATGTGAAGTGCCCAAAGGCCTAGCACCCAGACGTTAATTCTCTAAATTCTGGTTCCCCTTCCCACAAGAGGCACCCCCCTCAGAGACCAGAGAGGTTTCTCTGCAAAGAGGGAGCCCCAGGGGGAGGGTGTGGGAGGCCCCTCCCCCACACGCCACCTGGCCCCCCTCCCACCTCCACATATGGGTTGGGGGGTGGGAGAGGCAGCAAACAGCCAAACCCTCCCAAACAGGAGTTGGTTTCCATGGTAACCAGGGTGCCAGGAGGAAGGGGGGGCCGCTCCAGATCCAGCTGTCCCCCTGAGCACCCTACTCAGGCCCCAGAGCCTTAGTTAGTGCCCACCCAACACCCTGTACCCCCCATCTGTCTGCTCTGGGGGCCCACTGAGACTGCCATGAGCACTCTCTTTATTGTGTCCAAAGTCCATTTGCCACCTGGGTATTGCCAGAGTAGTGGTCAGAGTAGGCATCCCCAAGCACAAGTCCCAAGTTCAAGTCCATCCACACCTGTAATCACATGCTTGCACCCCTGAGAAGTCCCATCAGTACATTGTGCCCTGGGTCCCAACTAAGCCCTCACAGCTCCTTGAACCAGAGTGTTGGTCGGTCACAGACTTCAAAGAACCAGGGATCCAGTTAAGGCCCTTTGGACACCGATGAGAACATCAGGGATCAGAATGGGAAAGAGTTTGCTCCATTTCACACACACCGGATCAGGCTCCCTTAGGGGAGCTCTGTGGGAGCTCTGTCCACCCTCAAAGGCTTTGGACTCTGCAACTCCAGCGGACCCAAACAGCTGAACCAACACACCAGGAGAGGAGCACGGCTCCAGGGGGTTGGACTGCTGCCAGGGAGAAGGAAGGAAGTGCTAACAACTTTTAAGACCTGTCTGGCAACAGAATGGGCAGTCCCAGAGGCCAGTGCACTCAGTCACTAGGGTGTGTGAGAAGGGGACTGAGCTGGGCAAGGAGGAGTGCAAGGTAGTGTTGGGTTCCATGACTCCCCACTTCCCTAGAGACGCGAAGTCGGATTTGGAGGTAGAAGAAGTGAGCCCCAATGCATGACCTGTCTCCCAGGTACCCACCCCCTAGTTGGGAGGCAGGCTCACAGGCTGCAAATAGGGAGGGGCTGCTGGTGAGCTGTCCACAAGGTAAGGGAGACAGTGAGGGGAAAATGGGGCTCCCCTGGTTATAGCCAGTACACCTATATCCTAGAACTTTATAGCCACACCCAGTTCATGACCACCACTGCCTTGCCCCTCACAAGACCCAAACAGAGGGGCTTCCACAGCCCCCAAGACCCCGCGTGGTGGCCACCACCAGCTGCCACTTGAAGATAAGACTCTGGATTGCAAGGAACACGCCTGCGCCCTTTCAAAACCCAAACACAAGCCCTCTCCTCCAGCCGCAGTGGCACAGAAAAAGTTTGAGTTTTGGGGTCAGAGGGGGGTCCGATTCTCAGGGCAGACACTTCCTAAGGCTGTGACCCCAGGGCAAGTCACTTCTCCACTCCGGATACACACACACACCCCCAACCAAACATGGTGGCCAGGATGTGAAGGGATCTGCGCTGGGCTAGGGGGCGCCTCTTTCCAGGCCCTCTAGCCCTCCAGGCCCTGCCAGAAACCCCCAACTCCAGTCAGTCCTGAAGCTGAAGTCCTCTGGGTGTGCAGAGAGGGGGGCCCCCAACCCACAGAAAGTGAGGGCTGGGGGGTGCTGAACTTTCGAACCCGCAAACCCCCCGCGCCGTTCATTACCTTAACACGAGTTAAAAATAACCGTCTCATCTCTTTAAATTAGTCTGTCTGCAATTACCGCCTGGCACGGCGCTGCCCGCCATCGTCCCGCTGGAGCGGCGCCAGGTGGCAGGCGGGGCCCTCACCCTGTCTGTCCGTCTGTCTGTCTGCCTACCTCCCCATCCCTCCTTCTCCCCAGCAGCTACCCCAGGGGCCTCCCAGCGACCCAGACTCCGGCGCTCCCCAAGTGGCGCAGGGAGGGGGTCGGGCCTGGGGCTGGCTGGCAGGAGCGAGGGGGGCCGGCGGAGAGCAAGGGGACTGGGGTGGGGGCTCCGGAGCAGGGCGGCGGGGGAGGGGCGCCGGGAGGCCCGGGAAGCCGGAAGGGCCCGCAGCGCGCCAGCGCTCGTGGGTGGGTGTGAGCAGGTGGCCGTGGGAGTCTGCCGGGCGTGCCAGCAACTGTGCCAGGAGCGGCTGGCACGGGCTCGTGCCCAGGAGGCGGGCAGCTGCCAGCCCCCCGCTCGTGCGCGGCGGGGGGTGAGGACACCCCCCAACCGGGGCTCACACCGCCTCCTCCCGCACCCCCACCAACCCTTGGGGCTGGGGATCCCCGGAGGACAAAGAAGGAGGAGGGAGCCCTGCTGGAGCAAGCTGGAGGGAGGAGAGAAGGGGGAGCCCTCTGCACTCACAGCCACTGCTCAGCCTGGCTGTCAGAGGACCTTCCTCTTGGCCTCTGACTCAGTCCCTCCTTCCACCCCACCTAAGACCTGCTGCCCAGCCTGGGCCAGATGGGGGTAGCACTACCCCTCCTGATCCCATCCCCCAACCACAGAGCTGCTCCAGGCCCTGAGGGAGAAGGGAAGTCCCCATCCACTGTGCTCCTCCCCCATCAAGCCTGGGGACAGGAATGGGAGGTGCCCAGGCCTGGCCTGGGAGCTCCCAGGGGAGCTGGCAGCCAGGAAACACAAAAGCAGGCAGAACAACTCCAGGGGCGCTAAGTGGAAGGAGCACCAGGACCCAGAGCAGTCTGGAAGGCTTCCTGGAGGAGTCTTGTTGCTAGGCAAGGTGGGGCTGGAGCATCTGGGAGGAAGTGGGAGGCTCTACCTGGATGTCTGACCTCCACACTTTTAGGACACCAAAGAGGGAGGGGAACCTCCCGTCCCAGCCCTCATCCAGGGCCTGGAGACCCTCTGTCCTGAGAGAAACACTAGCAGCCTCTTTGGCGGTGGAGTTCCCAGCACCAAGGCCAGCCTCTCGGCAGGTTTGAGGCTGTTGGGGGTCCTGCACCTGCTGATCTGGCCTCCTCCTGTTCCCATCAGCAGCACCTCTGACTACCTCCCTGAGTCCCAGGTGGGACCACAGGGCAAAAGCCAAGCACCTGGGCCCTTCCTGATCTGGCCCACTCCCTTTCCCATGCCACCTCCCTGCCATTCCTAGGAGCCGCCCAACCCTCTCATCTACAGTTCTGCCTCCTTGCCCTTGAGTCTCCAGTCAACATCCCTTGAGAGACTTTCTCACACATTCGGCCCCCAATGAAGACAGCCCAGATCAAGTGCCACCTTCTCTGGGAGGGTTTGCCTGGACTCCCAGGGGATCTAACCCGCCTTCCCTGTACCTCTGCCCCCACCTCGGGCCCTTCCTGGCTGTAAAACACACAGCCTGGGTGTGGAGCCCTGATGCCTCCTGAAGGCAGGTCTGATGCCTTCCCTTTTGGTCCCCCACCCTCCCTCTAACACAGAGCTCTCTCGGTATATCCCAGGGATTCAGGTCCACCCTTATGTGGGGGAGGGGAGGGAAGAAGGAACAATGGGCCCCAGCCCCAGCCCCAGCTCCAGCCCTGGCCCCAGAGGTGTACCACAGCCTCCACACCCTTTGCTAAAGCACGGGCTGGCTGGGGCTGGGGCTGGTCCCTCCACCAGTTCTCTGGAGGGACTGAATGGGAATGGGGGCAGGGGTAGGAATGAGAGGAGAAAAAGGATGGGGGGTGGGGTAGAATGGGAAAGGCCAGAGGTCCTTCTGAACAGCGCTGCTCCAGTGTCTGGGTGGTCTCAGCCAGGCCCTGGGTCAGGAGCCCAAGCCTCAGTCTCCCTCTCCCATGCCCCAGCCCAGGACCAGCCTGCCAGGGTACCTTCCTTCCTGAGCCAGGTGCAGGGAGAACCAGTGTGTCCCCAGCAGCGTGTTTCAGTGGAAACCACCTCCAAGGGGCAGGCAGGAGACGGGGAGTTGGGGGGGGGGTGGAGGGGGTGGGCATCGCCCGGCACCTCCCGCTCACCAACAACCTGAGGAGTTCCATCCCCTTCTGGGGCCTCAGGCTCCCTGTTGTCCGAGAAATGAAGTCCAGGGACTAAATTATCTCCAAGCACGTTCCCGGTCACATTCTAGGATTTAGACCTGCCCCTGCTCAAAAGCTGTCTGTGTCCCCCTCCCACACCCCGTACCAGCAGGATACTATTCCAGAGGCTGTGTGGGGCCTTGGAGGGAGACACACCTGGATTAGAGTCCAGCTCTCCCATCTACTGACTGTGTGACCTTGGGCAGTTCACTCCTCCACTCTGTGCCTCAGTGCCCAGCTTTGTGAACAGTGACAGTGAAACCTACCTCAGGAACTGCTGAGAGCATTAAGGAGACACCTGGCTCAGATGCCTGAAGGTGTCTGACACCAGGCCCCTAGCAGCCCCTGGATGCCCTGGCTTGGCCCTGAGACCCTCATGAACGGCAGTTCTCCCTCAGCTTCTGGTCTTACGTGTTCTCTTGCCATCTTCCCCCACCATTTTTGGTCCCTCAAGCTCAAGTGGGGCTCCACCCCCTACAGGAAGCCCTCCTGGCTTACTCTGGCTCACAGCACCCTCCCCAGCCTCTGCACCCTCTGCACCAGCCATCCGTTCCTTCACACTCTCACCAGACATTCACCCATGGCTCCTCGGTGCCAGGCTCTATGCTGGGTGCCATGGGCACGGAGACTGCTCTGCCACTGCCACTGTCTTCTAATGGTTGGGTGGGGAGGGAAATGAGACAGGACACAAAAGACTGAGCCCTATCACAGGCAAGGAGAGGACCAGGCAAGAGGAAGTCCTTAGCTAGCTAAAAAGGGTCAGGGAAGGCTTCCTGGAGGAGGCATCTGAACTTGTGCTCTTTGAAGACAAGAAATATATCTACAGGGAGAAGTGAAAGGTGGGAGAGTGTGTGGGGACAGGGACGGGGGTGGGAGCAAATCCCAAGGGCAGTACCCACTTAGGAGGAGTAAGTGTTCTCATGGGAGCTGAACCCAAGAAGATGGGAGATCACGGGTGCTCCTCCAACCTGTACTTCCACCCCATAGTGGCCAGAGAGAGCCAGAAAAGATGCCAGCATGAAGCCTGAGAGCCATGGGCCCCCAGGTCAGAGTGCTGTGGCCCCTACAATGCAAACCACTGGGTGACCAGAGCTGCTCATGTCCACCAGTCTCCCCTCCTCCTCTGGCACCCCTCCTTCCGCTGACCTGTCTGCAGCCACTACCAGGCACTGCTCCCTCCCTCCATGTAGGCATGACTCCCTTGCAGAGACCCCTCTCCCACAGGAAGCCTAACAGCTCCCAGGCCCTAGGCACAGACCCCTCCCTCTCCCCCAAACCTCCTCCTCCTCCTCCTGCAAAGGCATCGACTATCCCCATTCCCCAACAAGATGGTCAGAGGAGGGTCTGGAGGCCACAATCCAGTCAAGCCCTTGTCCTCTCCCAAGATGGCTCCCCCCTTTCCACTGGATGGCACTGAGGCCTCCCTAGGGTGCCCCTGCCCCTCCCCTCCCCCCAAATGCATCTGGGCTCAAAAAGCCAGGGAAATGGAAGCCAGACAGCCTAGGGTGGGAAGGGACAGATCCCCAGCCCTCAATACCCTGCCTTCACACCGGCAGAGGTCATCCCCAGCCCACCATGCTGATCCAGGGAAAGGGGGACAGCAGCTGCCCCATGGAGAACTCAGATTCCAGGTCACCTGACCAGTTCCCCACCCCAGGCTGGCTGGTGCCCTAGGGTGAACTCTTGGCACCACAGGAAGAAGGGTTCAGGGTTGCACTCCTTGCCCTGGGGCCAGCTCCAGGGAAGGTAGTGGGAAAGATGTGGGGAGAAGGCAGGCACTGGCCCCAGGCCATTATTCCAGCTCTTTCAGGAGGGTGCCCCGGTGAAGAGGGTAAAACAGGAGTAACACACAAAGCAAACTCGCTGGGGCTCAGAGGGGGTCCCTAATATCCGAGGTCTCCCGCCCGGTTCCTCTGCCATGCCGCCTTGGACAGGGTGGGGGTGTCCCTCGGGGGTGCCTCAAAGTGGCAGTCCCTTGTCACCTCACCAGACCTCCCACCCTGCATCCAGAGCACGCACACAGCTGCTCCCAGCACGCCCCCGCCTGTCTGCGGGCCGGCCCCACTCCCCAGGCACACACTCTGTGACCCCTAGGGGTGCCCCAGGGCCTCCCTCCCGACGGCTCGCCGCACGCACCTCGCAGCCCCAGGAAGCCCTAGCCGGCGACCCCAGCCCCCTCCCCAGCCGGACGCTCCCACCTTCCAGCCGGCCGAGCTGTTGCTGTCGCCTTTATCCTTGAAGTAGGGCACGTAACGGACCATCCAGTCGTAGATCTGAGAGAGCGTGAGTCGCTTGTCCGGGGCGCTCTCGATGGCTTTGGTGATGAGGTCGGCGTAGGACAGGTTCCCCCACGCGTTCCGCCGGGAGCTCTTCGCTTTCCGCAGCGGTCCGACCTCCGCGCCCAGCGGCGGCGCTGGGGCCATCGCCGGGGCCGTCGCCCGGCGCTCCGGCCCGCAGTCCTCGGCGCCCTCTGGCACCCCTGAACCCAGCGCTCCGTCCTCGTCGCCGGCCAAGTCGGGCTGCGGCAGGGGCCAGGTACACGAGCGCGGCCGGCTCTGCGGCGCGAAGTCCGGGTCCACGTCCACCTGATGCGCTCGCAGCTTCGCAGCCATGGTCCCGCCCGGCTCGGGCGAGGAGGGGAGGGAGACTCCGCGGAGGGTGGGCGGGCGGCTCCGGGATCTGCGCGCCCCGGGGAGGCCCGCGGGAGGGGTCCCTGGCGGCGCCGGCTCAACCGCGGAGCGCCATGGGCCGGGACGCGGAGACAGGGGGCTGGACGCGCTGGGAATCCCGAAGGGAGGGAAAGATGGGGGCAGCGAGGGAGCGGCGGCCCCGGAGCCCGGCGGGCACACACCTCGCCCAGCTCCGCTTCTAGCACCTGCCGCCTGCTTGCGCCTGCAGCCACCACCGCCACCGTCGCTGCCGCCGCTCCCCCGGCGCCGGCCCCGCGCGCGGGCCCCGCTCTCCCGGGACGAGGCCGGATTGCACCATGCCGGAGCCCGAGCCCGTGCCGGAGCCCGCGCCGCCGCCGCCGCCGCCGCCCCGTGAATGCCGCCGCCGCCGCCGCTCCGGCTCCAGCGCCAGCTCCCGCGCCTGCCGCGCTCAGCGCCGGCTGCACCTCGGGATGGGCGGGGGACGGGGAGGGGGCGGGCCCGGCGCGGGAGGGGGCGGGGCGTGCCCGCCCGCGGCCACGGAATCCTCCGCCTGCCCGGGTGCCCCGCCTGCGGGCTGGGGGCTGGGGCGCGGGGCTCCCTGCTCCGGGCGACCCCGCCACAGCCCCCGCGCGCAACAGCGCCGCCTACGGAGCAGGGGAGGAGAGGCGGGAGCGACCCCGCCCCCTGCTCGGCGCTGGGGGAGGGGGATGCGGGGGCGGGGCCCGATCTCTCTCATTGGTTCGCAGCCGAGCTGTCCCGCCCACGGACTCGGCAGGATCCCTCCCAGAAGCGCGTCAGCGGGTTATTGTTACAACCCGGGGTTTCCCGGGGCAACGGGGAAGGGGCGGGGCTCAGAGCATTTGGCTCCGCCTACCACTCCCGAGGGGGGCGTGTCCCGCCCCCTGATTCTAGACCCCTTGGTTTCCAATCTTTGAAAGCTGATAGGGCAGATGATCCAGCTCTCCTTTGTGCCCTGGACTGGGCTGGGGAAAGGGAAGGGATCAAGAATATCAGAGTTTGGGGCCCCATTGGCCACAACTGCAGCTTCTCCATCTGCAGATGGGTTCTTCATGGGCTCTTAGGGGACCTGTGGACATAGTTTTAGAGCCTTGGTTCTTAAAGTTTAACGTGTAACAGAATCAACCCGGAGAGCTTGTTAAAACATTGCTGGGCCCCAGCCCAGTAAGTCTGGGTTGGGGCTCAAGACTTTGCGTTTCTAACAAGTTCCCCGGTGATGCACCCAGGACCACACTTTACAGACCAGTTTCATAAGCTCAGGGAGGCTTTTGCAGCGGCTGTTGAACAAGCTCTTGCCCCAGAGTTCATCCTGTTTGGGGAGAAACTTCTCATTTATTTAACAGATACTTATTGAGGACCTTTAATGCACGAGGCACTGTTCGGACCACTGCAACAAGAGTGGCAGGTGACAGAGACAGATGAGGTCCCTACTGCACAGGCTAGTGGAAGACTCAGATGTTGATGGGATCATCATATGGCCTCAGGAAGGAGAGGCTGTCTGAGAAGCTAGGCAGCCCATGATCTCATCCCACAGAGTCCTGGGCTAGGTTTTCAGCCACAACTCCACCTGCCAGCCTTTGCCCCTCTGCCTGGACTGCCCTTTCCCCTCCTCGGGACCCTCATGGGAGATTCTCCCATTCCTCAAAGCTCAACTTAATATCAGTTCATCCTGACACCTTCTCTAGCCCCAACTCCCACCACTATCTCTGTTACTTGCTTGCCCCCACCACTTGCTGCTCTGCCAGCAACACCTTATGTCACTTATGTCCCTTTAGTATATTATTTCTCTTTTGCCAGTCAGGATACAGAAGCCTAGAGTGGGGATGTAACTTTCCAGGACCAGAATTCCAAACTCTCCAGCCCGGGGGGTACCACATCTGGACAGGTTGGAGACCGGGCTGGAGACAGCAGCTTTCCTCTTTCTCTGGGCAGTCTGGGGCCAGATCCATCATAGGACACAGCTGGCTCTCAAAAATTCCTTCCTTCCAGCTTAGGTCCTAAGGAGTAGGGCCAAGGGTGACGGTGGGGGCAGGGCTGGAGGGGCCCCTCCTCATCCTGCCCCCCAGGGTGAAAGTAGGCCCAGCTTGCAAATGTCTGGCATGGCATCTGCCTGAGTCACATCCCAAAGGCAGGGATGGGCATGGGAACCACGGGCTGCCCCCACTCTGCATACATACACACACCCTCCAGGTGGTTCTGTTTAGAGTCACAAGGGGCCTGAAATGACTGCTGGACCCCCTCCCACACTTCTCATATGCCCTGTCTGCCTGGGGAGCCCACACTGAGGGCAGCCCCCCAGGTACCCTGGAAGCCACCCAGGCCTCTTGCCAGTCTCCAGCCGTGGCCCAGCCCGTCATGTGAGCCAGGGGCCTGCTGGGGGCCATACCAGAGCTGGGAGGATCCCTTAGCTGGGGGCCCTGGCACAGGCTGTCCCTGCAGGGTTGGGAAGTCAGATTGGCAGAGACGCCACGGAGGCTGACTCAGGCTCTGCTCAGGCCCCTGCCCCGCCCAGTGTCCACAGCTGCTGCCGGGACGCTCCTCTGGATCCCATGTCTGGCACACTCAGCCTTGAGTGCACACACGCTCAAACTCACACTTACCAACAATACAGACACTTGTTCTTTACTCACAGCTTGGCCGCTCCTCACACATTCATTACGAGGCAGTATAACGTAGCGATTAAGACTAGGGGCAAGTTACTTAACTACGCAAAGCCACCGTTTCCTGATCTATAAATGAGTATCATCACAGCACTGACGTTGTGGGAGATGTAAAGAATTCAGTCAGCCCATACATGTCAGCACCCGGCTCAGAGTAAGTGCTCAATAAATGCTAGCTGTTTTTATGACCTTTGCTGGTTCTCCAGCACGTCTTCCCTTCCCACCCCTCCCAGTCCACACTGGCCCCGCTGCTCACACCGCGCACATGCACACATCCACTGGTGCACACTGGCTTACTCACACACACGAGTGCATGTCCCTTCCCTTGTGACCCCAAACCCTCTTGAGGGTTCCCTTGGCCCCAGGGCTCTCACACTCTGCTCCCCTCCCCCACACTTGCTCTCTCATATACCCTTCTTACCACTCCCACATTTGCTCCTGCTCACAAACAAGAGTCCACTTGCTTACCCTTGCATTCTTCCCCCTTCCACACATGGGAGCTTTTGCTTCTGCTCTCACCTTCCTGTGCACTCGAATGTGCTTGCATTCCAATGCATGCACACCGGCTTGCTCGTGCACTTCCAGATGCTGCTTTACCCATTCAACTCGTACTTGGATCCCAAAACTTGTACACAGACACCCAAGCAACCCCAGTGCGTGCCTCATGACCTCAGTGCTCCATCCCCGCCCCCCACCAGTGTGCATTACACAGCCCTCCCTACTATGAACATGGACATGGTTGCAGGGACACTCCCCTCACCCTCACAGGACTACCTTCTCCTGGGTTGCTCCCCTCCTCCAGTCTCAGCTCCCCAGCCCTTCCCAACTCTCAGAATAGCCCCTGCCACTGCGGCCACTGCCACTTCCCCGCTGCCACTGCTGAGCTGCCAGGGCCCGCCAGAGCCCGCTTCCCCAGTGCTTGGTGCCAGCTGTCCCGGCTCACTCGGGGCAAGTGAGGACAGGAGGACGGGCTTCTCTGAGGTTTGATGGGCATAGCTACTGTGCACCCCCCAGAACCTCTTCCAGAGCTCATCTAGAAGGAAGTGAGCTCTCAGGGGAGACCACTGCCACTGGCCCAGCATTCTCCAAGTCCCCAGAGGGTACTGCCTGTGTCCCCTGATTCTCATACCACCAGGTGAAGCCTGCTTCCCCTTCCTGGCTCAGACAAACCAAGGTCTGAGGAGGAAGAGGTTTGCTTGAGGCAACACAGTGATCTGGAAGCAGAGCCAGACCCGGGCCAGCCAGGCCTAGCCCCTCACGGGCGCACTGAGGAGGACCCTCCCCTAAACCACACAGTCATTATCAAGAACCAGTCTCCTGCCCCCACCTTCTGGTGCCTAGCAGATCCTGGTTGACATTTGATGCCACAGTTGTCAGGAAAAAAGAATAGCACAGGAGTGATGTCTGGGGATGCCTCTGGAGGGGAGGGGCTGGTGCCCAGAAGAGGCCTCCAGGGGTGGAAATGGGGAGCGTCTGCAGAAGCCAGAGGGGACATCAGGACAGCTGGGAGAGCCTCCAGAGCAGGCTCAGGCCTGGCCCAGGGACAGTGTCAGGGAGTGGGTGGGGCTGAGCTGAGGCTGTGTGGTGGAGGGGGGACAGAGCAGCAGGGGAGGGCCCTCCTGATGGGACCCAAGCCTCCTTGAGCTGCCTCCACCGTCCCTGCCTGGAGCAGAGAGCTCTCTGGCTTTGGGCAAACAGCTTAGACCAGTGGCTGCCGGGTGCCCAAGGACCTGGTGTTCTCCTGGGCCAGGAGGCTGTGCCACACCGACAGGGAAGACAATTAGGGCTGATGCGGTCTCCTCTTCCAGGCCAAGCCCGTTCTGCCCACTGTGCCATTCAACCCTGTGTCTTTATCGCCATAAGTTGTATGGAGCACTTACTGTCAGCCCCTGACACATAATGTCCAGAAGAATCTGGCCCCTTGGGAGCAAGAGCTTTTTGCCTATCTTATTCACTGCTGTGTCCCCAGGACTTAGAGCAGGGGCTGGCACGGAGACAATCAACACGTGTTTCTTGAACGACAGAATGAGCCCATTTCATTCTCCCAATCACTGAGAGTCAGTGACCATGTTTCGCTTTCTCTAGATGAGGAAAGAGGGTCAGAGAAGGGAAGTGAGTGGCCTCCCTCCCTAGGACTCACACTGGAGCCCAGGTTTGTTCCTTGCATTGTACCTGGAGGCACCTAGGGCCTGAGGGGCAGATCCTTTCCCTTCTGGGATGTCTCATGGGACCTCCGACAGATGGTTGTCGTCACCCACGGAGGGTGATCAGGACCACACGTGGAAGGTGCAGCCTGGAGCAAATGTCAGACAAACACGTGTCCCTCCGTCCTTCTCCCCCATGTGTTTGCCCTGATATTCTAAATGGCAACACGACCACGTCTGGGATCCCTGAGGCCTGCACGTCATCCTCTCTCCACAAGACAGGAAGGAGGCGTATTCGTTTGCTAGGGCAAAAGCTCCAAAGTGGCTTAAAACAACCGGAATATTGTCTGAAGGCTCTGGAGGCTGGCGGTCTGAGAGCAGGGCCGTGCTCTCTGAAGGCTCTAGGGGAAAACCCTTCCTCCCTCTTCCGGTCTTTGCGCGTCACCAGCAAGCCCGGTGTTCCTGGTCTTGTAGACACATCACTCCAGCCTCTGTCTCCTTCTCCATGCTGTCCTCCCGTGTGTCTTCTCCAAGTCTCCAGCGGCATTCTCTCTGTGCCTCTCCTCTTTTTCTGAATCCAGCCACACTGCATCAGGCCCACCCCACTCCGCTAGACCCTCATCTTAACCAACTACATCTGTAGTGCCTTTGTTTCTAAATAAGGTCGCGTATTGAGGTTCTACAAAACGCATGACTTTTTTTGGGGTGGAGGATGGACAAGATTCCCCCTGGGACGGAGGTGTAATAGAAAAGCTGTAGGATTTGGAGAGAGGCCACATTCGAGTTTGCCTCCTTCACGAAGAAGCTCTTTGGCTTGGAACTTCTCTGTGTCTTGTTTCTCAGCCTATAGCATCAGGACAACAACAGTGACCTCCCAGGGATGTGGGAAGGAAATGACAAAGTGAGGACTTGACAGCAGAGCCTGGCAGAAGAATTCCTAGCATCTCATTGTGGCCTCATGCCCTGCCTGCCCTGCCCCGTCCTGTCCTGCCCTGTCCAGCCCATGTGACCTGTCCTCTGGAATGTCCTGACCCCAGCCTGTCATCTCCCTGATCCAGTGACGCTCTCAGAACATGGGGCTGCAGGGTTCTGCCACCGGCCCTGCTCTCAGCTAAGACGTTTCTCCATTCCTCAGGGGCTCTGTCTTCTGATTAGTCAAATGAAAGGGAGGTTTGGAGCAGGTGACCTCGAAGGTTCAATCTGAGGTTGACGTTCCCAGAGCCCTGAGACCTCCTTGCAAAATACTAAAGTCGTTTAGAATTCCAGAGCCATGACTGTTAGGGGAAGGAGTTCTGGAAAAGGGAGTGAGGTTTCTAAGAGAAAGCAGCCTCTTCCAGCTGCCCCCCTCTCCAGCACCCTCACCCCCAGTCCATCGGGCCCCGGAGGCAGCAGTCTATCCCAAGCCAGCGAGCCTGAGTCTAGGAGGAGCGCCCAGATGCCCACCCACCCATTGCTCCCCAGGTTTGCCTCTTCTCCCTTCTGCAGTCACAGTCCTAGTACTGGGGAAGGAGGCAGCAAGTCCCAGCCCCATCAAGGACACGCTGGGTGACCCAGGACTAGTCACCAACCTCAGTTTCCCCCATATGCAAAATGGAGATCACAGCATCTACCCCCCACAGCAGGCAGGAGAATGAAAGGAGAGAACGTGGGGGAGAAGGAGCTGCATAACCACCAAAGAATTTCTCAGGGCGTGCTTTCTCTGCGGCCCACGGATTGGCCTGGCCCTGTGTCCACTGGAGGCGTGGTGCACACCGCCACCTCCCCAATCCTTGGTCTCAGGACCCCTACAGCATGAGGGCCTCAGGTAGGAGAGGCAGTGGGCTCCCGGCTGATGAGGACAGCCAGAGAGTCCGGCCCGACTGAGGCAGCTGCAGAGGGTTGAGGAGGCTCGCAGTGATCGGGGCGGGGGGCGGGGGTTGTCTCACGCACCAGCTGTCCACTGCACTCCTCGTTCCTTCCACAAATGCACCCTCAGAGCCTCAGGACGAGTCCTATTTTGCAGATGAGGAAAACAAGGCATCTGCTGAGGAAACTGAGGCAGGATCTGTGGCAGAAACCTCACAGGACTGTCATGAGAGCGATGACAATAATAAACACAATAGTAATATGTAGTGAGTGTTTCCCAAGTGCAGCCATTCTGCTAAATGATTCCACGGTCCTCCCGTGATCTTGAATCGACCCTGAGAGGTTGGCATTACTTTCCAGGGGACAGCAGAGGCTCAGGGCAGTATAATGACTTCCCCAGGTCTCTGAGCCAGGATCTAAGCCAGAGTTCCCCACCCCCAAAGCTCGTGCCTTCACCCCTGCAACTGCTTTATCACACCTGGCAGCTGCCTGCACAGGCGGGTAAGGCCAAATAAGGACGGGGGTGGGGTGGGGCGGGGAAGACACAGGGTGCCCCAGCCAAGGGCGGCTGACAGTTTTGGGAAACCTGCTCAGCCCACACCCTTAAATTCTACTTTTCAATCCTTGCAGTTTAAGAGTTGGGTCAGACTAAGTGAGGACAAGCCAAAAATGCAGTCAGGCAAAGGATACCATCCCACTTATCCTAAGCTCTCAGCACCAGGTGCCAAGAGATGGCCCTTTTTAGGTGGCCTGGCCCGTTCAAGAGCCCTGGGACCTGGGCCCAGCTTGCTTTGCGGCCGTTCTCTACTGCTCCTCTGGGGACTGTGCATGGCCCTAGCATGGCCCCACCACAGTGACAGCAGCTCCAGCCCCCGGGCCCGGGCCAGCCACCTGGGCCCCAACTCTCTCTGCAGCTGCCTTCTGGAGCCCCCCTCCCCCAAGAGGGACCTGACACCATCAAGCACACTGGCCCAAGTCTGGCTGCCCTCTGCGTGCTTGCCCTGGGCCTTCATTTGACCTCCTGGGCTCATGTCTCAGTGTGAACACAGCCCAGAAATTGAGCCCAACAAGCTTCCTGCTCCAATTCTGTGACCTTAGCAATTCCTTTCCCAGGGCCTCCATGTCTTAGCCATAAAGCAGCACTGGCAGTCCCTATTTCATGGGACCATTGTGAGGAGGATAATCTTAATGACCAACATCATAAAGAGAATCCTCGGGGCGCCTGGGTGGCTCAGTGGGTTAAAGCCTCTGCCTTCAGCTCAGGTCATGATCCCAGGGTCCTGGGATCGAGCCCCACATCGGGCTCTCTGCTCAGCAGGGAGCCTGCTTCTCCCCCACACACTCTGCCTGCCTCTCTGCCTACTTGTGATCTCTGTCTGTCAAATAAATAAATAAAATCTTTAAAAAAAAAAAAAGAGAGAATCCTCATCGGGGGCTAGCACTATGCTAGGTCCTTCCATGGCTCTCACTGGATCCTTCATCAAACCCCTGAGGTTGTCAGGATTTGATTATTATCCCCATTTCCCAGATGCACATGAGGTCTGGGCAAGGTAGCAGATGTTCCTGCCACATAGTAGACCCTTGACAAGTGCTGGTTCATTCTTTTGGCCTTTGGTTTTTCAACAGTCTAAATTCATAAAGGAAACCAGCTGAGCTCGGGCCAAGCCCAGGGGCACGGCGGTCGTTCCCACCCAGATGGCCGCAGGGGTCCAGCTCGCTCTGTGAGTCTGGTTTGGCAAACTGGGTGCCCAGACTGCTTCCTTGACTGGAGGTATCTCATCCATAGCTCCTTCCTGGCCCAATGTGTAAAGAGGATGGGGTGGGGTCAGCAGATGGGGGCCCGGGGACAACACTGCCCACATTTCCCCTAACTCCTCTGAGCCCTGGGTTCTTCTCTCTGTGTGTCTCAGAGTGTGGCACAGAAGGTGCCACAGTTCAATCAGGTGAATGGGTCAGAATTAATGATCCCTTCAAAATACCAGCCCAGGACACAAGGGAGCCATAAGCCCAGCGAGTAAACAGGGGTCAAGTGTGGAGAGGAGGGGACATGACTCCACCGGTGGGCTTGAATGGGCCTCTATCCCCGCAGTGCAGCAGCTGCCGCCCTGTCTGGCTGCTGGGAGCAGAGAGGTCAGCTTCGTGTTCCATCTCAGGTACTATCCTCTTCATAGGAGAAGAGTCATTCTCTTCCCCCCATTTTATTACAAAACTCTTACTCCTCTTCCTCACTCAATGGTCCTATTGTTATTATGTATGTAATTTCATAAAAATCAGCATCTACCCCAGTCCTTTTTTCAGAAATAGACAAGGCACACATGTTGCCGAGGGCATGAAGCACAGATGCAGGAAGCCAGTCCCATGGAAGGCAGGCAGCCCTCCGCCCAGCCCTGCACACCTGCCACTCTCCTCACATCCTCCAGAGTCTCTGCTATCCCCTCCCCTGAGAGGGTCCCCGCCCCCACCCTAAACCTTCAGGAACACCACTCCTTCCTCCTCTGTTCTTCTTGTCCCTGGGCTCTGATGACCTGCTCCCGCATCTGGTTGCTACTCTGGGCAGTCCTCAGGCTCAGGTTTCGGTCTTGCTCATTTCTTGGGTCCAGCACAGGACCTGATGCGAGTGGGAGGGCATGGGGGAGGGGGAAGGTGAGCCACTTGGGCTAGGTCTTCCAATAGTTTCCTGAGCCCCTAGTAGATGCCAGGGGAGGTATTCATAAATATGTGTCCATAATGGGCCTCCTGCTGTGACAGGCACATGCTAGGCACTCCAGAAGGGCAGGCTGCAGCTGTAATCTTGGGCAGGGCAGGGAAACACTGGAGAGCATCTGTAGGACATTACGTTAGAGCACAACCACACAGAGGTGTGCAGCTCTTTAAAAATAAATGGACCTCCAGGGCGCCTGGCTGGCTCAGTCGGAAGAGCGTTTGACTCTTGATCTTGGGGTCATGGGTTCGAGCCCTATGTTGGGTGTACAGTTTAATTTAAAAAAAAAACTTTAAAAAATAAATAAATGATAAAAAAGTTAAGTAAACCTCCATGTGGTAACACAAGAAGATGGCCATAATGTAACTTTAAGTGAAAGACAAAGTGACAGAAAAGTAGTCGGTGCCTACTCCGTGCCAGGCGCTATGTCATGATTCCATTTCTGCCAATCCCACACGTGCACATTAAACATGTATGTATATAAATACATACATTAAAAAGTCCCCTATACACGCATGCAGGATTGCCCCAAACTGTTAAGAATAGTTAGTTCTAATCCAGAGTGATGTTGGGGCTTCAAGAGAGCCTTCCCTCTTTTTATATTGTTTTATATTGTCGGATATTTTTTCAACAAATTAAGAATAATGAAAGAAGAGAACAGAGAGTTGTTAGAATACCTGTCCTTGGGTCAATACTTTAGTGAATCGGTGCCCCAAAAAGAGTCCAGCTGGAAAGCCCACTGACTTGGATCGATGGGTCCCGCAACCTGCTCACTTTGCCTCCATTGCCCTGGGACAGGCTTGAGGAGCACAGAGGGTGGGAAGTCACAGAGTCTGGTGAGGAGGCCCGTGGGGTAGGTTCCAGGAACCCAGAGAAAGCACAGTTAGGTGAATTGTGACTGTGACTGGTGACCCCTCTGGAGACACGGGGGGTGGTCCCAGCTGCCTGAGTATCAGTTTCAAGGTCGGGAGGTGGTCCCCTGGTGGAGTTTGGCCCTGTTCTCCCTGTGGGACTTGAGACAGAGTCATGAGGACAGGACTCCATGCTCTCAGATCAAGAAGGAGCCTTAGAAGCCATTAAGCTCATTGCCTGAATGGGAACTGAGTCCCTTGGATGGTATGAGGTGCCCAAGTAGGGGTAGAACTGGCCAGAACTCAGGCATCACAATTCCGAGTGGGAGATTTTTCAGGTTCCCTGCAAGGCCTCCCAGGGAGGAGGGGAGAGGTAACTAGAAAGGACATGAGACTTAGAGACAGACAGACCTGGTTTTGGACATTGATGCCCACCCTGTGGCACCCTGGAGACTTGAATCTTCCGGGAAATGGAGACCACCCAAAGGGCAATTGTGAAAACTGGTGACAAAGCAAAGAAATAGCCAAAGAGGTCCCCAGGTGAGAGTGGGACTTGACCCATGGTGTTAGGTGGGGGTGGTGATGTCCTTATGAAGAGGAGGGAGTTATGGATGGGGACAAGGGTGTTGGAGCTTTGGACTCTGGCCCTCGGGGCTGTTGGCCTGATACACCTCAGAGAGGGCTGTCTCCACCCAGTGCAGGCAAGAAATAGCAGGAGAAGGTCGCAGTAGATGCAGGTGTGGAGTCAGTACTTGATGCAAATTCCAGTTTCCAGCTTCCTCACTTTTAATCCTGTGACCTCTTTGGCCCTCAGAGTCTTCATCATTATGATGGGGGATAGTAGCACCTACCTCTCAGGCTTGATATGAGGATTAAATAAAGTAATGCATGTAAAGTGCCCAGTACAGTGCCTGGAGCAATTTGGGGTAATAAGGCAGAAGGGCTGAGAGAAAAGGATCTAGAGTTCCTAATGGACCTTAGGTTATGGCTAGAAGAGGCTGTCCGGAGGAGGAGGTGTGTGGCTTTGGCAACCACACTGTGGCGTGGGTGGAGGGGTGCAGCTCCAGATGGGTGCGAGCAGGATGCCAGCATCCCCACTTCCTAGCTGTGTAACTCGAAACAAAGTACCGCGTTTCTCTAGCCTCAGTTTCCCTGTTCAGAATAATGAATTGCTGAGCCACCCAAGGCTCTCTCTTCACCTGCTACTTCCCTAGCCCCTGTTCCTGCTCATAGTCTCACCAGGAATGGGGCACGGGGCTTAGAGTCTCAGAGGCTTGCCTTTCGATCCCAGAGCATCGCCTGTCACCCAGGTGACTTTGAGCAAAGTACTGCTTTTGACATAATCCTTGTTTCCGTGTCTGGGATCGAGGAGAACCCCCCGTCTCATAAGCCTAGGGGGAGTCACAATTGAGACAATATATGTGAATATGCCTCACCCAGGACTTGGGGTAAATATTCACTGTGACCAAATCTTCAGTCTTTTTCTGGGGGGTTGTCCGCATTTTACAAGTCATTTTAAGGAGAACTTAATCTTACTCTCTTTAAGCAGTTGATCACCTTGAAACTACACATTGAAAAGGCACATGCACACATGCACAGAGCCTGGCTCGAGCTGTGTGGACTTGGGCAAGTCAATTCCTCTCCCAGAGCCCCAGCTGTCTTAGCTACACAGACTGACACTGCCTTCTTCACAGGCCATCCCAGGGATGATAATGACGATAAGAATCATTATTGTAGATATAACGAGGACAACCGACATGGGGAGGGGCTGTACCCTACCTCACCACGACCAGTTACAGTGGGCCAGCTCCGGAGAGGCTGATACCTAGGCAGATGGAGGAAACCCCTCACAGACCACCACCTTCAGACACACCTGGAAACGTTGCTTTCCCAGGGAAGGAGCACGCTGTGGGCTGCGCAGCAACTGCCTCTTGAGACAAGGTCAAGTTCAGCAGGAAGGAGCTATGGATGAGATACCTCCAGTCAAGGAAGCAGTCTGGGCACCCAGTTTGCCAAGCTGGACTCACAGAGCGAGCTGGACCCCTGTGGCCATCTGGGTGGGAACGACCACCGTGCCCCTGGGCTTGGCCCGAGCTCAGCTGGTTTCCTTTATGAATTTAGACTGTTGAAAAACCAAAGGCCAAAAGAATGAACCAGCACTTGTCAAGGGTCTACTATGTGGCAGGAACATCTGCTACCTTGCCCAGACCTCATGTGCATCTGGGAAATGGGGATAATAATCAAATCCTGGCAAAGGACGTCTGGGTGGGAACGAACACTGTGCACTTCGGCTTGGCATGATATCAGCTGGTTTCCTTTATGAATTTAGACTGCTGAAAGACCAGAGGCTGAAAGAATGAACCAGCACTTGTCAAGGGCCTACTATGTGCCAGGAACATCTGCTACCTTGCCCAGACCTTGTCTGCATCTGGAAAATGGGGATAATAACGAAATCCTGGTGACCTAGGTGGTTGATGGAGGATCCAGTGAGAACCGTGGAAGGACCTAGCATGAGTCTGTACTCTGTAAGGCCATGAGAAATAGTAGCCTGTGTTATCAGAAAGCTGGGGGGAGGGGGGCGGGGAATGGGTGGCTCAGTGGGTTAAGCCTCTGCCTTCAGCTCAGGTCATGATCCCAGGATCAAGCCCCACATCGGGCTCTCTGTTCAGCAGGGAGCCTGTTTCCCCCGCCTCTCTGCCTGCCTCTCTGCCTACTTGTGATCTCTGTCTATCAAATAAATGAATAAAATCTTTTTTAAAGAAAAAAGAAAGCTGGGGGTGTCAGGAGGGGTCACTGAGCCAGAAACCCCCAGAGGGGGTGGAGCTACAGAGGAGGAGAGGGGACTCTGTTTGGGGTGCTGAGCGGGAGGTGCCTGTGGGAGAACCAGGGAAAACATGCATCCACGCACAGCCTGAAGCTCTGGGGAGAGGGCTGCACAGGACGTGGGAATCTGGGAGTCCCTGGTGAGGAGCTGGTGAAGCTATGGTCTTGGCCACAGCTAAGACCCCCGGTGGAGATGTGGAGAAAGCAGAATGCCAGAGGGTGTCCTGATTCTGCTACATTAAGAGGAGCAGAGCAAGATGAGACTGCAAAGGAATCTGGGGAAAATAGCCAGAGTGCTAAGAAGGGAACGGGGTTTGTGAAAACCAAGAGAAGAGAGGGTGAAAGAAGGAGGCACTGGGAACAGCACAGGTGGCACAACCAGGTCAAGGAAAGTCTTCCTTGGGTCAAGGCAAGGTCAAGGCAAGTTCAAGGCAAGCCTGTCCTACAGGATTGCCTTTCTCAGCCGGTGGGACCCAGTCCCTCTTCAGGGAGGCCCTGCCCAGTCTCTACACAGCTCTGGGCCTCAGCTTCCTCCCCCACGAGAAAGGGATAATACACAAACTCGACATCGGGGCCGTGTAAGAACTGCGTGATGCCGTCTGCAAGGCATCGGTGCACAGAGAACGCTCAACGAGAGTGAGTGCTCTTACTCCTATTTTAATATAAAAACATCCATCTGTGATGACGATCCTGAATCAAGAAAAAGATAAATTCACATCAATTATCCTCATTTGGGGGACACAGGGAAGGGTGCAATATATTTTAGAAAGATTCACAATAGAAGTCACATCTGTCGGGGCACCTAGGTGGCTCAGCGGGTTAAGCCTCTGCCTTCAGCTCAGGTCATGATCTCAGGGTCCTGGGATCGAGCCCTTCATCGGGCTCTCTGCTCAGCAGGGAGCCTGCTTCCCCCTCCCCCACTACCTGCCTCTCTGCCTACCTGTGATCTCTCTCTCTCTCTCTCTGTCAGATAAATAAATAAAATCTTAAAAAAAAAAAAAAAGAAGAAGAAGTTACCTCTGTCCTGGGGTGCCTGGGTGGCTCAGTCGGTTGAGTGTCTGACTCTTGTGTCTTGGCTCAGGTCTTGATCTCACCGTTGTGAGTTCAAGCCCTGCATTGGGCTCCATGCTGGGTGTGGAGCCTACCTTAAAAAAAAAAATCAATTGTCTTATTTTTGAAGATGGTTGGTCTTGGTGATGAAATGTCCCAGGCATGACCACCAAGACCCCCCAGCCCTGTTATCCATGCTCTCACCAGAGAGAGTAGGTCATCTGTGGTTGATTGCTATCCTCAGAGGACAGTGGGGAGCCTGCCTACCAGGCTAAGAAGGCTGGCTGGCTAGGGAAAGGGATAAAGTCGTGCAGAGCCTTGTAGAGACCAGGCAAGATCCAGTTTGGAAGAGTAAAGCTAAGTGGTTCTTAAAATGACCAGTCAATATTCAGTCACAATTAACATTTCCATAAAGTACCCAGCGAGGGCCATTCACATATATTGACTTAGTCATTCCTCTCATCAACCTTGTGAGGAAAGGGAGAGTCTGCCCTATCTCAGACATGGAAGTGAAGATTCTGTTAAGCAAAGTGATTTAGTTGAAGTCACACAGGTGACAGAAGATGGCTCTGGAATTAGAAGGCAAGTCGGTGGTCAGGGTGGAGAAGTCAGCCATCCTCAAGGATTTGGGGAAGAAGCAGATGGAGGGAGGGAGCCTTGAGTGAGTTGATGTCTGACGTGCTCCATACATCCCCGTGGAGCAGAAGCAAACATAGGGAGGGGCCAGGACCTGCTCTTAGGCCCCTTCTGTGATGGGACAGCGATGGAGAGAGAGAGAGCAGATCCCTGAGCAGATGTAGCCATTTTCCTCCAGCGGACCTTCACCTGCACATACCGTATCCACCTGCCTGTGCTGCCATCACCCGCTCTTCGTCTGTTACTCTGGGAAGGAATCACAATAAGGAAGAGACAGGATTGAGGGCTGCCTGCCTGAAGTAGCCCCACTGGGATCCATGGTGGCCAGGAAGGCAGGAGTGGCCAGTCCCCCCACTGGGTGAATTGACAAACCCCTAACATGAGGAAGAGGTCAGATCTCTGAGCCTCCTTTTCCCCACTTGGGAAACAGAGATAAGAAAACCTACATCATGGGGCTGTCCTAAGAAATGCCTAAGAGAACCTACAAGAGAGTTCCTCATATTTGTCAGATGAGGAAACTGGGGTCTGGAGAAGAGCCGTGATGTATCCACAGTCACCAGCAGAATGAGCTGGTAACAGAACCCAGTGTGGGTCCCGGATCTCCCAACAGCCAGATGCCCCAACCCTCCTGAATCAGAGCCATATGTTAGCCACAATACCCAAGCCAGTTCCTACCACATGAACAGAGCCAGAGTCTAGAAGTGCCTCACACCCGGCCAACACTGTAGCCGCTAGTCACGTGTGGTCCCTGACCACCTGAAACGTGGCTCGTCCCAAAGGCTGTGATGTAAGTGTAAAATCACACCTGATATTGTAATGGGAAAAAAAGGTCAGGATTTCTCATTAATGATTTTTGTATGGGTTATATGTCGAAATGATACTATTTCAGATATATGGAGTTAAATACAATATAGTTTGAAGTTCATGTTGCCTATTTTTTAATTTGCATGAATAAAAGGTTACTAGAATATTTAAAAACACACACAGGGCTGGCGTTATCGTGTTGTTGGACAGGGCAGGTCTCAAAGGCAGAAGAGAGACAGGGAGGAGCATGTCCAGAGAGAGTGGGGACAGTGGGAAAGGGACTCGGAAGGAGCTCATAGCATCGCAGGACTCCAGGGCACCAGAGCTGCATCCCGGGGACCCCATAAACTATGCCCCGGAAGGGAGCCACAAAGGACCTGGACTGGTCCCACCCGGAGAGAGGCATGGTCGCTGTCTCCAAAGATCAGAGGACAGTCCCAGAGCCCAGGGAGCAGACCTGTTCTGGGCGACCTAAGGGAGAGCTCCAGGGAAGCCAGCTCCCACTCCAGGGCAGCCTGCACTGTTCTGTCAGTCCCTCTTCTGGGGGCACGGAGTGTGGTTGGGGCCCCGCAGATCTGCCTTACGAGGAGTCGCAGGGAAGGAAGAAGTGTTGTTAGATTATCTGCAGTGGAAAGGTCCTCCCAACCAGAGCCTCGGGAGCTCCTCTGGACTTGGTGTCTGCCCCAGGGGAGGTTCAGGACCGAGCCGTTCCCTCAGGTTCCAGACTAATGACAATAAAACTGCAAGACTGACTTACTGAGCATCTATTATGTACCAGGGGACCAGAGACATATTATGGCTCTTCCTTCCACCCACTCTGATGAGGTGGCTACTGCTTCCTCCATTGCGGAGTGGGGCAACTGAGTCTCAGAGAGGAGGTGTGGACTAGGAGCCTTGTCCAAGGCTCCCCAGCCAGGATGAGCCGGGATTTGAACCCAGCCTGACCGAGACCAGCGTCCAGCGGCGTGGGGTGGCCTCCTCAGGGAGCGGGAGGGGCAAGGGCCAGCTGGAGCCCTGGGGACTGGCTTGTTCTTCACGGGAAGCCAGGGCCCCACTGGGCTCTCCAATTAGCGGGAGCAGAGAAATCAGAGGCAGCAACAAGTTCTGCTAATGAGCTGCCACATTAAACAATGAGTCACACTTCCATACGGTGCCGCTCCAGCCCTAACCCGGAACAAACAAGCTGTGAGAAACAGTTTACAAAACAGCGAGGTGTGACTGTCTCCCTGCTGCCGCCCGCCGCTGCCACCGCCACCGCCATCGCCACCGCCACGGCAGCCCCCAGCGTGCCCGCCGCCCACGGGCAGACGCAGGCGCAGAGGCCAGCCGGCCCCGGGCGGGTGGGGGTCTCAGACCCAGTTAGGGAAAGCCGCAGCCCAGGGATGACCCCCTGGTGCCGCCTCCACCACCGCTCTAGCCATCACCTGGGACACAGAGGCTTTGTCATCTGGTCACTCTGTGACCCAGAGCAAGTGGCTCAATCTCTTGGAGTCTCAGTACCCTTGTCTGTATTACAGGGATAATAAGACTATCCGTCCTGTTTTTCAGTGGTGATGACTCAGTAGGATGGTCATGTACAGTGCCTGGCATGCAGAAGATCCTGGATCCCTACCTCTGCATCCCCCTGTAGAAGATCCAGCCCAGAGCCAGCCTTGGAGGAGCTCCCGTTCATAGTGACTGTTTTCCTTTTCCTGTCCTCTGTTATACTCATGGGTGTCCTGGCGTCCCCTTCTACCAGGCGGTAGGAATTTACTCATGTTCATACATCCAGGCCCAGCACAGGGAGGCAGCATGGTGACCGGGGGGAGAACAACAGATTTGGGATACAGAGCATGACGACTCTGGCCATTATTAGCCATGGGATCCTGGGCCCTAGGAACAATTTCTTGAGCCCCGAACCAGAGAGCGTGCCAGGCGCTTCACGTGTATGATCTCATTTCATCCGATGAAGGATATTATTATCCCATCTCACAGAGGAAGAGCTAGATTCTCAGAGCAGATAATTAGTGTGGTGTGACTGTTGTCCCCTCAGCTCAGCTGAACTACATTTCCCAG
Source organism: Martes martes (assembly GCF_963455335.1). NCBI lineage: Eukaryota > Metazoa > Chordata > Mammalia > Carnivora > Mustelidae > Martes > Martes martes. The sequence continues at coordinate 159,865,900 of NC_137891.1, forward strand.
AATTCCCTTTCCTGCACAGCTGTGGCTGGGATCTCCTAGCCATTCTGTGTCTCTAACCGAACCCTGACATGGTGAAGGCTTCACAAGAAGTTAGTGGTGGAGCTGGAATTCAAAATGAGCTTCCCTGCCACTCAGCTCTAGGTGTGTCAACTAGTCTACCTTCATAATAATAACTAATACTTACATAGTAACTGTATGCCAGTTACATATTAACTCATTTAATTCTCATAACAACCCTTTATCAGGTAGTTTTTATTATTATCATTCCACTCATACAGGTGAGGAAACTGAAGCACAAAGAGGTTAAAGAGCTTGTCCAAGGTCACACAACTATAAAATGGGGAATCTGGGAGTCAAATCCAAAGGTTTGGCTACACAATCCATCTTTTTAATCTGTTAGATTATTCTGTTTCCCAACACTACTGTAATGTGTTCTTTAAGCCTCAGTTTTCCTCATCTGTAAAATGGGCATAATCATTCCTAATATATAAGATTATAATAATAATTAAATACAAAAATGCAGCTATGGGGCTTCTGGGAAGTGGAAAATACAGGGAGTCAATTTACCCTCTGTTCTGAGCAACTGAAAACCCACGTAAAATACATGAAACAACAGTGTTCAGACATTGAACATCAGGCAGCACAAAATAGCAACCCCTGAGAGAGGAGAAACTAATGAGGTGAACCCTCTGATTGCTAGCTTCTGCCTGGGGAGAGTTTCCAGGCTGCAGCACAGGGAACAGGGTCCCAGCTGCCTCTCCGCATAGAGAAGATGGAGCAGGGAGTCTGGAGAGGCCAAAGCAGCTAGAGTTCACAAGGCAGAAAACTGAAGAGAAGAGAGCCTTACAGAGAGATAGCTTCAAAGATCTACAGAGAGTTCTCCTCAAGCCTTCAACTGAATATTGAACAGCCCTTGTATGTGAGGAAACTGAGTTTGAGGAAAGAACATCCCAAAGGAGCAAAGGAAACAATTTGCAAAGTACACACAAACAATGGTTTGTGTCCCTGCCGATCAGAGTGAGAAACCTCATAAGCCATGGGGCACCAGATTGATTCCTTAAAAAGGTATTGCTTCAGTACTGGGGGAAAAAGGTAATGGTTCCACCTAATAAAGTTGAAAAGCAAATCTCAACAGACTCAAACTCTTTTTTAAGTAAATTGCATCCTAGAACAAAGCTCGAGAATAGTTACAGGAATATTAAAACGGCCAGAACACACAGTAAAAATCACAATGTCTGGAATCCACCAGAAACTAACATGCATGAAAAAAAGCTGGAAAATATAGCCCTTAATAAGCCAAAAAGTTATTTAATAGAAACAGACCCCAAAATAACACAGAAGATAGAGTTAGTAAATAAGGCTATTAGAACAACATAACTATATTCTATATGGTCAAGAAGCTAAAGTAAAGATTGATCATGTTAAGTGGAGAATGGGGAGTGGGAGGCCAAATTTAACTTCTAGAGTTGGAAAATACAGTGTCTGAGAAGAAAAATACACTGAATGGGATTAACAATGGATTTGATGACACAGAAGAAAGGATTAGTAAATTTGAAGACATAGCAATAACAAGATCCCAAATAAATAGAGGAAAAAAAAATTTAAACATGGACAAATCATCAATGGGCTGTGGAACAACTCTAACAGGCCTAATAGATACGTAATTGGAGTCCCCAAAAGAAGAAGGGAGCAGAAATATTTGAAGAAATAATAGACAAAATTTTCCATATTTGACAAAAACTAAACCAGGGGTTAAAAAAACCTCAAAGAACATCAAGCACAAGAAACATGAATAAAACTTCACCAAGGCAGTTTATTATTATAACTTTATAATAACAAAGTTGCTTAAAACCAGTGATAAAGAGAAAATCAGAAAAACAGCCAGAGAAAAAGATACACATGACATACAAAAAAAATAAAGAAAGAATTACAGCAGGCTTCTCATCAGAAACAATTCAAGTCAGAAGACAGTGGTACACCACCTTTAAAGTACAGAATATAAAAAAATAAAACAAAAAACTACCATCAGTCTAAAATTCTATACCCACTGAAAATCTACTTCTAAACAAAGGTGAAATAAAGACTTCTTCCAAGATTAAAAAAAAAAAAAAGCTGAAATAATCACTATCAAAACTGCATTATAAGAGGGGCAGCTGGGTAGCTCATTTGGTTAAGCATCTGCCTTTGGTTCAGGTCATGATCCTGGGTCCTGGGATCAAGCCCCATGTTGCGCACCCTGCTCAGCAGAGGGCTTGCTTGTTCCTCTCTCTCTGCCTCTCCCCCTGCTTGTGCGCTCTCTCTCTCTCTCTCTCTCGTTCTCTCTCCATGAAATAAATAAGTAAAATCTTAAAAGAAAAAAACTGCACTATAATAAATGCTACAGGAAGTTCTTGAGGCAGAAGGAAAAATTAAACCAAATAGAACTTTAATCTACACAAAAGAATGAAGACCTCCGGAAATGATAACTATGTGGAAAAATATCAAATACATTTTTTTAATTTAAAAATATACTTAGGGGCACCTGGGTGGCTCAGTGGGTAAAAGTCTCTGCATTCAGTTTGGGTGGTGATCCCAGGGTCCTGGGATCGAGCCCCGCATCGGGCTCTCTGCTCTGCAGGGATCGTGCTTCCTCCCTCTCTCTCTGCCTGCCTCTCTGCCTGCTTGTGGTCTCTGTCTGTCAAATAAATAAATAAAATCTTTAAAAAATATATATATATTTAAAAGAGAACTTATTGGTTAAAGCAAATAAAAAGATAAGTATTCAGGATTCATAACGCATATCAAGTAAAATGTGTGACAACAATAACATAAAGGCTGGGGAGGGGGGAAGTGAAAGCATATATTATTGTAAGATTCTTATTCCATACATGAGGTGGTTTAATGTTACTTGAAGATAGATGGGGATAAATTAAAGATGTATACTATAAACCCCAAAGTAAGCATTATATATATATATATATATATATATATATATATATATATATATGGCTAGTTAAAACAATAAAGGAGGTAAAATGAAATTTTTTAAAAACCCCATCAGAAAAATAGGGAAAAGGGGAAAATGAACACATGGAACAAAATAAAAACAAATAAAAAGAAGGTAGATTTAAACCCATTCTTATTGATAATCACATTAACTGTAAATGGTCTAAAACCACACTTAGAAGGCCAAGATTGTCAGATTGTTTATCCAAAGCAAGATCCAACTACATATTGTTTTCCTACAAGAAACCCACTTTAAATATAAATTTAAATACTCTACAAAACTGATAAAATTATAAGGATAAATGAGAAAATCCACAATTATAGTTGGTGACATTTCAATATCACTTTCTTAATAGTCGATAGAACAAGCAGACAGAAAATCAGGAAGAATAGAGTAGACTTAAACACTATCAACCTACTTGGCCTAATTGACATTTTTAAAACACTTCACTCAACAACAGTGGAGTACACATTATTAATATGCACATAAAACACTTACCAAGACTATAAAACAAGTTTTTTTGTTTTGTTTTGTTTTGTTTTAAGATTTATTTATTTATTTATTTGACAGGCAGAGATCACAAGTAGGCAGAGAGGCAGCCAGAGAGAGAGGGGTGGGGGAAGCAGACTCCCCCCGAACCCCCCGATGCAGGGCTTGATCCCAGGACCCTGGGATCATGACCTGAGCTGAAGGCAGAGGCTTTAACCCACTGAGGCACCCCCATAAAACACCCCCATAAAACAAGTTTTAATAAATTTAGTATTAGACAAAGTATGTTCTCTGACTATAATGGAATTAAATTAGAAATCAGTAATAAAAAGATATCTAGAAAATCCCCTAAATATTTGGAAACTCATTAAGTTGCTTCTAAGTATCCCATTAGTTAAAGAAGAAATCATAGAGAACATTAAAAGGTATTTTGAACTGAATGAAAATGAAAATACATTGTATCAGAATTTGTGGAATGACACTAAAAATGTACTTAGGAAAAAATTTATAGAATTAACCACATAAATTATAAAAGAAGAAAGGTCTCAAATCAGTGTCATCCACTTCTATCTCAAGACCTTGAAAAAGAAGAGTAAATTAAGCCAAAGTCAGCAGAAAAGAAAAAATAATAAAGACTAAAGCATAAATCAATTACATAGAAAACAGAAAAATAATAGAGAAAAATCAATGCAATCAAAAGTTCTTGTTACTGTTCTTAGATCAAATAACTATTGGGAAAACACCAAATGAGTAGGATGCAGCAAAGCACAAGTTTTGGAGCCTGACAGGACTGATTTCAATTACATCTTGGGTATTATTTATTGTGTGATATTGGACTATCCATGCCTGAATTTCTGTATAAAATAAAGATAATAGTACCTGCCTTGCACTTTCATATATCACATGTTATGAACCCCATGTTAAGAACCCCATAGCCAGGGGCGCCTGAGTGGCTCAGTGGGTTAAGCCTCTGCCTTTGGCCATGATCTCAGGGTCCTGGGATCGAGCCCTGCATTGGGCCATCTGCTCAGTAGGGAGCCTGCTTCCCCACTTCTCTCTGCCTACTTGTGATCTCTCTCTCTCTCTGTGTCAAATAAATAAATAAAATCTTAAAAAAAAAAAAGAACCCCATAGCCAAATCTGTCAATATGTATCAAATTTTAAATGCATTTACCCTTTTACCCAACAGTTGCAGTCCTAGGACCCTACTATCCCAACAGTTTTTTTGAGATATAATTCTGATACCACATAATTCACCTGTAAAACTTAACCTATACAATACAATGACTTTAATTTATTCACAGAGTGGTACAATCTATTTTAAAAGATTTCCATTTCCCCCAAAAGAAATTCCATATCTGGGGCACCTGGGTAGCTCAGTTGTTAAGCATCTGCCATCAGCTCAGGTCATGATCCTAGGGTCCTGGGATCAAGCCATACATTGGGCTCTGTACTTAGCGGGAAGCCTGCTCCTCCCTCTCCCACTCCCCCTGCTTGTGTTCCCTCCCTCGCTGTCTCTCTCTGTGTTAAATAAATAAATAAAATCTAAAAAAGAAAGAAAGAAAGAAAGAAATTCCATACCTATTAACAGTCTCTCTCCTTTTCTACCAATTCCCTAAGCCCTAGACAACGAGTCTAATTTCTCTCTCCATAGATTTGCCTATTCTGGAAATTTCATATAAATGGAATTCATACAATATGTGATCCTTTGTGACTGGCTTCCTTCTCTTTCCCTCTTCCCACTGCTTTCAGGTTTCATCTATATTGTAGTATGGATCAGTACTTCATTGCTTTTTTGCTTAATAACATTCCATTATATGGACATACCACATATTTACCCATTCATCTGTTGATGGATATGTGTATTGTTTCTATTTTTGGCTGTTATGAATAATGCTACCATGCACAAGTTTTTATGTGGACATATGTTTTCATTTCTTGTGAGTAAGTACCTAGAAATAGAATTTCTGAGTCAAATGATAGCTCCATGTTTAACATTTTGAATGACTTCCAAACTGTTTTCCAAAGTGGTTGCACCATTTTGCATTCCCACTGACAAGGTATTTGAGTTCCAATTTCTCCATATTCTCAACAACTATTATGAACTGAATGTTCTTGTGCCTCCCAAATTCATATGTTGAAACCCTCACCCCCAGTATGACTATATTTGGAGATATAGCCCTGAGGAGGTGAAAGGTTAAATGAAGTCATAAGGGTGGGGCTCTAATCTGATCACTGCCCCCATGAGAAGAGACAGCAGAGCACACTCTCCTCTCTCTGAATGTGCATGAAGAAAAGTCCACTGAGTACACAGTGACATGGCAGCAATCTACAAGCCAGAAGTCTCACAAGTAACAAAATTGGCTAGTTGCCTGGGTGGCTCACTTAGTTAAGCATCTGCCTTCAGCTCTGGTCATGGTCCCAGGGTCCTGGGATCAAGTCCCACATCAGGCTTCCTGCACAGTGAGGAGTCAGTCCACTTCTCCTTCTGTCTCTGCCATAACCCCTGATCTCTCTCTCTCAAATAAATAAATAAAGTCTTTTTAAAAAATCCTAGACTTTTCAGCCTTCAGAACTAGGAGAAATAAATTTCTGTTGTTTAAACCAACCAGACTGTGGTGTTTCTGTTTTAGTAACCTGAGTAGACTAAGACACTCACACTCCCTATTTTTTGTCTTTTTGATTATAGCCATCCTGGTGAGTATGAAGTGGTATCTCATTGTGGTTTGGATTTTCATTTCCCTAATGGCTAATGATGGCGAATATCTTTTAATGTGTTTATCAGCCATTTATATATCTTCTTTAGAGGAATGTTTATTCAAATACTTTGCCCAGTTTTTTCAATTGAGTTATCATTTATTATTAAGTCTGAATGTACTCTTGTATCACATAAAATTATACATACCAAGCGTATTTGTTGCGACAGATTGGAAATAACTCCAGTGTGTATCATTAGGAACTGTGTAGTTCATTCCCACATTGGAATGCTATGCAGCTGTAAAAAAGAAAGAGAAGGATCACAGAGTAATTTATGGAAAATATACCAGAATATTTTGTTAAAGGAAAACAGACAAGGTGTAGAAGATATATATATATATATTATAATACTATATGATATAGTGTGTGTGTGTATATATATATAGTATTCTTTCTTTTTTTTAAGAAAGAAAGAAAAATAATATACATATTATTTTATTTGTTTATATTGCCATAAAGAACCATTAGAAGGACCCACAGGAAATGTCTTAAAGTGATTATCCAGGGGCATCTGGGTGGCTCAGTCAATTAAGCATCTGGCTCCTTTTTTTTGCCTCAGGTCATGATATCAGGGTTGTGAGATGGGGTCCCACATCGAGCTCTACAATGGGTGTGGAACTTGTTTAAGATTCTCTCTCTATCTGTCTCTCTGTTCCTCCCCGCTCAAAGATAATAGATAGGTAGACAGATAAGGTGCTTATCCATGTGGTGTGGTGGGAGGTGGGTAATGGGCTTGACAGGAGCAGGTATGAAACTGAGCCTTCTTATTGTATAGCTTTCCATATTATTTTGATTTTTGAACAATTTAACTCTGTTACCTATCCAAAACACTAGAAATTGAAATACGAAAAATTATAAATTTGGGTAAAGAATCTGGCCCACAGTAAGTGTTCCCTCTGGGCCTAAGTTTCACTCTGTCCCCTGCAGAATGAAGACCCTTCACAGCAGGGGTAGAGAGGGGCATGACCACAGCAAGTTTCAGGCTACATCATTCTGGATCCCCGAAGAAATGGAAGTACCTTCTCACCCAGCATTCATCAATGAAAAGCCCAAGGAAGGACCCTAATTGGAGTCTTATGTTCATTCCAGGGGCAAGAAGCAAAAACCATGATTTGATGCCCCATTTTGCATCCACACCAACAAGATATGAGAGTCCCAATTCCTCCACATTCTCATCAACAGTTACAGACTGAATGCTTGTGTTCCCCCTCACCCCCATTCATATCTTGAAGCCCTAACCCTCTGTGTGACTGTATTTGGAGATGGGCCCTGTGAGGATGTGAAAGGTTAAAGTGGCTGTAAGGAAGGGGAGGGAGTGTGGGAGGGTCCCTTCTTCCCTGTGAAAAAGATGTTGTTACCAGAGGGACAAAGGATGTTGCCCAGATCGAAACAACAGGCATCTACCTGAGCAAGAGGGACAGGAAATATGAGAAGACAAGTCTTAGGGGCCCTTGGGAGGCACAGTCTGGTTAAGCACCCACTCTTGATTTCGGCTCAGGTCATGAGCTTATGGTCCTTAGATCGAGCCCCACGTTGGGCTCTGTGTTCAGTGGGAAATCTGCTTGAGATTCTCTCTCTCCCTCTCCCTCTGCCCCTCCCTTCCACTCGCTAAATAAATAAATAAATAAATAAAATCTTTAAAAAAGAAAAGACAATTCTTAGAGTGTGCTGCATGATATGACATGTGTATGCACATTGTACTGTGAGAGGCCCAGCCAGGAAGGCTTCTTGGAGGTGGTGATGCTCTGGCTGAGTTTTAGATGATGAGTAGGAGGTCTTCAAGGGGAGGGGAGGAGAGGAGGAACAGAGGAGTTCTCTCTGTTCCAGGCAGAGAGAAAGGCCACGTGCGCAAACACCCAGAGAAGGAAGATAGTATTATTCGGTGAGTTGTGTCCCCCATAAAATTTGTGCGTCAGACCACTAAACCCCAATCCCTCAGAAAGTGGCGGTATTTGGAGAGAGGTAATTAAGGTTGAATGATGTCATATGAGTGGGCCCTCAGTGGATCTGACTGGTTCCTTTGTAAGAAGAAGGAATTTGGACACACAAAGATACAGGGATGGGTGCACCCATGGAGGAAAGACTGTGTATCTGCAGACCAAGGAGAGAGGCCTCAGAGAAACCAAATCTGCCAACACTTTTCATCGATCTTGGACTTCCAGCCTCCGGAACTGTGAGAAAATAAACTTCCACTGTGGAACCCCCCAGCCTGTAGTCTTTGTTATGGCAGCCTTAGCAGACCTACCTACCAATACAGATAGCAAGATGTGTTCTGGAATTTCTGGCCCGGTCTGCCTGCTCATCTGCAAGGCAGGAGGCACAAGTGACAGGTTCTTGTGCTGGGCGGTTATCAACACTGTGGGTAGTTTAGTGGAAATAAAAATAGCTCGTTTCCTGAGTATCTCTTCTGCCAGATGTTGTCTCAGTTCTTTACGGGAATTCACTGGTTCAAATCTCACCACAATCCTCTTAGTGCCATTACTATTCTCTCCTTCAAGAAAACTGAGGCACAGAGAGGTTAAGAGACTTCCCCAAGATCACACAGCTGACAAGTGATGGAGCAGGATTAGAATCCAGGTCCGTCTGATTCTGGCCCGGAGGAGAAAATAGACTCAGAATCTGGGGTCTGCCCGAAGTGGTGTTGGAGGGTGGCCAAGGAGGTTTTGAGCCTGGGTGCCCAGCATGTGGTGGTGCCACGCTTCAGAGTCCCAGCAGGGGTGGACCTGTGGCTGGGGCAGCAGTGAAACTGGAGTCGGTCAGCACATGAGGCTTGGAGCCAAAACCCTAGGTTCAAATCCCAGCACTGCTTCTACAGGAGGCCTTGGACAAGTACATTTGCCTTTTTGAACCTTGATTTTCCCATGCAGGAATAATATTGTATTTCTCTGAAAATACTCAATAAATGATAACTAATATCAGTTATTTTTCTGAAAATTGCAATCATTACAATCACGGGCAGGGTGGGAGGAGGGAGAGAGGAGGTAATGCTCTTTTGGACATCCATCTGACCTCCACACATACTTGCTGGCCCTTCCTGGGGCTCCTCCCTCCAGGCCCCTCCTTGGGGCAATCCCTCTGTGCTTCAGGGCTTACCCGCTTCCTCCTGGAAGGCCTCCCTAACGCTGTTGCTCAGAGTCCTTGGATACTTGTGTAACTCAGCTCTGAGCAACTGTTCTGCCCCCATGGGGTGGCTGATGCAGGGGGTAAGAGAGACTCCATTTACCTCCATGGTTTTCCTCCCTCCTCCTCCTTCTACCCTCCCTTCCTCCTCTCTCCTTTCCTTCTTCCTTGTCACTTTTCCTCTAGAAATCCATGGCATTGGGCGCCTGGGTGGCTCAGTCAATTAAGCGTCTGCCTTTGGCTCAGCTCATGATCCTGGGGTCCTGGGATTCAGTCCTGCATCAGGCTCCCTGTTCGGCAGGGAGTCTGCTTCTCTCTCTCCCTCTCCTGCTTCCCTTGCTTGTGTGCTTTCTCTGCACCAAATAAATAAATAAAATCTTAAAAAGAAAGGGAAGGGAAGGGAAGGAAAAAGATCCATGGCATTCTTGCCATCAGTCCCCTGCAATGTTACCCTTGGGTGACAAGAGACCATGTCCTCACTTCCAAGCACCTTCACTTACTCAAAATCCAGCACTGAATGGGAGTGAGACAGAGCAATGGGTATCAGCTGTGGGCCCTGAGCCTCGTGCCCGCACGTCGAGCAGCCACATGAGCCATTTCGCCTCAGCTCAAATAGCTTTAGCCATGGCTTCTTTTCTTTTCTGGGGCCTGGCTTCTGACCCACAGGGGTTCCCCTTTCCCCCATGTAAGGATGAGGCTGAACCAACGTACAGATGTTTCTAGGGTCTGCCTCACCCTTTGCTAAAGAACAGGGCCGGTTAAGCCCCTGCTGAATGTTGGGCCCAGTGCTAAGCACAGTGGGAGAAAGATGAGAACTAGGTGGCCCTCTGGTCCCCGGGAGTCAGCCCACCCCTGCGGGCCGAGGGCAGAGCAGGGAGCCAGGCTGAACCCCAGGGAATTGGTTCTTCCCCCTGCTGCCTGTCTCCATAGGGTGAAGGGCTGAGAGGTGGCTCCCCAGCCTGAGGCCTGGGGTGGCCCCACAGGGGTGACATGTGGGAGGGCTCCCGGCCACCCACCCCCTCCTCCCTCTCTCACCCTCTCACACGCTGTCACACTTATTAAATGAGATAATCTGAGTGGAGCACTTAGCGTCCTGCCTGGCTAACAGCGGGCACTTGATAAATGGGAGCCTGTGCTCGCACCCCCTCCCCCATGCACTTCCACACGCAGTCGGCCTTGCACACACCTCGCACACCAGTGCCGCCAGCGGCTCTCTGAAATGACGTGCCATTGATCACTGATGCACCTGTCATCCTTCACCTTCCACAGACACAGAGACACGCGCTCTCGAGGTGCCCTCATCACCCCCAGACATACCTTTCCAACCTACCCCACTTTTTCTCTGTGCCGAAGACCCCCTGGCAGGCTCCTGGATATGGGCCAAGAGGCCAAGTGACAAGGGCAAGTCAGCGGGGAAAGCTCGCCCCCCATGACCCAGCCCCACCACAGAGGCCTGACTCTGGAGAACCCCGGAGGAGCGTCCTGAGGGGGGGATAGAAGGCAGGCGATGAGGAGGGCAGCCAGGGTGACTTCCCTCTGCTCACAGGCATAGGGAGCAGTCTGGAGCCCAGGACCAGCCTCTGAGGGAGACACTGAGGCGGGGGATCAGAGGAGGTTGTGAGATGCCAACAGAACCTCTACAGGACAGAAACAGGCTGGGAGCGAGGCTTCAGAAGGCCCCCCCAAACCCGCAGACCCGCAAGGCCTCTCCCACCCCAGCACTCTAGCCCAAGTGGTTTCAAGGCTGACAAGGGCCCAGATGAGTGAGAAGGCACGGGATCAAGAATTTGACCTCTCCCAGCTCCCCCTTCAAGTGTCATGTGCAAGAAATAGGCACACATGATGTAGGGTGCAAAGGTACAAACACACAGACACACATGATCTCAGGAACACACACACACACACACACACACACACACACACACACTTGTGCCCAAACATGCAGACTCTGCTAACCCCACTTGGATAGTCCTGGGGTTCTCCTCCCTTTTCTTCCCACTGCCCTTCCTAATTTCCCTTTCCATCCTGTGTGTCTCTTCAAGACTGACCAGGCCAAGAACCTTCAGTCCTCAATGCTCCTTTCTTCCTGGCCTCCTTTCTTCACCAAGGATTCCTATGCCCATGCACATGCACATACACGCAGGTCCACACATACACCCATGCAGGGTCAAGGGGTGCCCTGGGGAGCAGCCTCAGGCCAGAGCAACTTCCCCTGTCAATTTGAACACCTGTAAGGCTCAGGTTGGGCATTTCAGCAGGGTGACTACCCTGACCCCAGGACGTGGCCTGCTGGTTCCTTGCTCAGACCCCCTAGAAACCCTGGTCCCCCTGTGTTCCTCCTACTCCTGATGTTTGTTTGCTGTTCCAGAGCATCCTGTGCTTTTCCCTGCACCTTTTTGCTTGCCCATGCAACTCCCTCTGCCAAGAATGCCCTCTGCACGCCAGCTGTTAGAGGTTCTCAGATTTTGGAACTACATCAACCAGTGAAAAACTTCAAAAGAAAGTTTGGGGAATAATGGAAGGTTGCCAAGTTTTTATTTCATTAGTAAGGATGTCTAAAATATAACTACTACCCCCTACCCACCACCGTTTCATAAAAAGAATGCTTTAATGCCAACAAAGTAGGAAGGACAGAATCTCAGGATAAAGAGTAATCCTTTACATTGAATGTATCTAGCTTCCCCAAACCCCCCACTGCACTGTCCTTTTTCTCCTTCCGCCCATAAGCCATTGGAAACTTCATGACAGTGTTTAGAATCAATGAGTCCTCAGCTCACACTGCATCTCCTCCAGGAAGCCTGCCCCAGCCGCTCCCAGCCTCCCCCAGCAATAGTCTTACTACCCATAGGACTCCACAGTCAATGTTGGGTAGCGAGGGCCTACTCCGTCAAGTGCGACCAGAAGCTTAATACAGATTATCTCATTTTATCCTCATAAACCTGAAAGGTGAACATTCTACAGATGAGAAACCATTAAGTGCCTTCCCCCAGTCCTACACCTCCAGCTGGAGACAACTGGCAGAAGATAGCAGCATGGGGTTGGTGGAAAGAACTTCCAAGCTGGGTCTGGCTGAAAACCAGGCTCTCTGCTTCCTGGTTATATGACTGGGACAAGTCACTTCAATTTGAGCTTCATAAACAATGATACCTACTTCACAAAGTTGTCCTGAGATAGTGCATGTAAGTGTCCAAAGATAGCACCTGGTATGTAGGAGACACTAGTCAATGTGACTTACTCCCCTCCCATGTCTCACGTCTCCCTTCTCCAATTCCCATGACTTTCCCTGTACCTCATTCTCCTGATTGTCCTCCTACCTTTCTTTCCAGAATTCTGAGTTAAGCCCTACTGCTTTTCTTCCCTGTAAAGGTAAGAGTGCTCCAGAGAATCATCTTTGACTCTCCCTCCTTCCTTCTATCTACTTCCCCTCACTAGGTGGTCTCACCCAGTCCCATAGCTTTATGTATCATCTCTACACTGACTCCAAAATTTATATTTCATGTCCTTGATCTCTCCCCAGAATCCAAATCTATAAATTTAACAGCCTGTTTGACATCTCCCCATATAGGTCTTATGGGTCTCTTAGACTTAATACATACAGAATAGAAACTCAACACTTTTCCTCTTAATCCATTTCTCCACCAATTTTCCCATCTCATCAAACCATGCCAGTAGCACCCAGTTACTTGAGTCAAAATCACATTTGGTTCTTCCCCATCTGTCACCCCTCACCTACAATCATCTACAAATTTTATTGCCTTGATCTCCAAAATATAGCACAAACCTTTCATTTCTCTCCATCTCCTTTATTCTCACTGGAGTCCAAGTTCCCATCTTTTCTTGTCTGGTCCACACCAATAACCAAAAGTGGGTGCTCCTTTAAAGGACAACATTTAAAGTATTTCTTTAGATCAGCTAGGATGAGTCCTTAAACTTGGTTCTTTTTCAGAATTATCTTGGCTATTTAATTCCTTTGAATATTCCCATAAATTACTGGGCTTTGATTGAGATTGCTTTGAATCTAAAGATCAATTTAGGCACAACAGACACCTTAACAATATTGAGTTTTCCCATCCATAAACATGGTCTATCAGTCCATTTACTTAGGTCTTCTTCAATGATTTACAGTATTCAGTACAGAGGTTTTTGTTTTTCTTTTTTCCGAAACAACTTTCTAAGTATTTTGTTCTTTTTATGCACAAATGTAAAAAACTTATTTATAAGTTTTTTAAATTTCAATTTTTAATCACTTACTGTTAATGCATTGAAATACAATTATTTTTTATATATTGACTTTGTATCTTGCAAATATGTCAAATTCTCTCATTAGTTTTGGTGGTTGTTTTAAAGATCCCTTAGGATCTACAAATAAAAGCAGTTTTACTTCTTCCTTTCCAGTTCTTATACCTTTTATTTCCTTTTCTTGCCTTATTGCACTGGCTAGGATTTCCAGTACAATGATGAATTGAAGAGATGAAAGCCGGTATCTTTGCTTTGTCCTAAAGTGGAGAAAAGTATTCATTTTTTTCACTAGTAAGTATGTTATTAATTGTAAGTTCATCACAGATGCCCTTTATCTCTTCTATTCCTAGTTTGCTGAGAGGTTTTTTGTATTTGTTTTTGTTTTTTAATCACAAATGGGTGTTGGATTTTGTCAAATTGTACTTTTACTGCATCAATTGAGATGATGTTACGCTTTTTCTTCTTTATTCTGTTAATATAATGAATGGAATTGATTTTTTTATGTTAAACTTTGCATTTCTAGAATGAACCACACTTAGTAATCATGTTTTCTCTTTTTTATATGTTGTTGGACTTGGTTTAATAGTACTTTGTTAAGAAGTTTTACATCTTTGTTTATGAGTGGTATTGAACTATAATTTCCTTCTCTTGTAAGGTTTTGTCAGGTTTTGGCATCAGGGGTGTGTTAGATTAAAGACTGCCACAAATTCTTTGCTACTTTCCATTGAGAGGTGCAGTCTCATTCTCTTCTTTTTTAATTTGTGCTGTCTCAAGGACTTTCTTGGCCAACAGACGTGTCCTTCCAAAGCTAGGCCATAAGAAGCTTTGCAGCTTCTTCCCAGGCCTCTTGGAATGCTCACACTTAGAGCCCCAACCTGCCATGCAGGAAACGAGACTACCCTGCTGTGGGGCGACCTACACTAACCAAGAGGCCATGGGGAGAGGGAGAGAAAGATTGCTCAGCTGGCTTCCAATTGTTACAGCCTCTAGACATTTGAATGACTCCAGCCCAGCTGAGGCCCCAGATATTACAGAGCACAGATAAGCCAACCCCAGGGTGGCCTGTCTAAATCATGATATATAATAATAATAATAATATTGTTCTGAGCCACTACATTTAGGGATAGTTGTACAAAAATAAGTAACAGTAGAAGAATTGGGGAATGTTCCTTTTTCTTCTAGTTTCTGAAATAGTTTGTGTACAATTGGTATTATTTATTCCTTAAATATTTGATAGAATTTACCAGTGAAACCATCTGGGTGGGAAATTTTTATATTATAAATTCAATTTCTTTAATAGATATAAAGCTATCCAGATTTTCTATTTTTTCTTACAGAGCAGTCTATTAAAATGTCAATAAATCATATCATTTCCCTTATGAAAACATCTAATGACTGCTCCTTGTACTAAGAATAAAATCCTAAGTCCCCTCTATAATCTATAAGGCTTTTTGTGATCTTGCTCCTGCCTACTTTTTAGATCTTACCTGAAACCACATTCCTGGTATTTACAAGTATGATTTCTTTCTTTCAACTAACTAACTAACTTTCTTTCTTTTCTTTCTTTTCTTTCTTTCTCTCTTTCTTTTCTTTTCCTTCCTTCTTTTCTTTTTGTTCCTTCCTTCCTTCCTTCCTTCCAAGTAATCTCTGCACCCAACATGGAGTTCACACTCACAACCCTGAGATCAAGAATTGCACACTCCATGGGCTGAGCCAGTCAGGCACCCCACAAGGATGATTTCTTAATATTATTTAGATTTTTAGGCCAAGTACCACCTCCTTACAAGGTCTTTTTGACTAACAAGTCAAAATAATCTCAATTTCTCTATGTCATATTATCCACTAAAAAACTTTATAACATTTATCACTATCTGACATTATCTTCTTATTAGTTGACTCATTATTTCTAGGTGGTTGCCATACTTTCCTAGAATTCCAGGTCTTTGTGGCAGTGGCCTTGTTGGTCTCCTTCATCGAAGGTGGTAAATACCTGCTTACTAAACTGGTGACTTGTCCTGGAACTCCCAGTCTGGACCTGTGTGTAGTTGTTGAGAAAATGTTGGGAAGGAGGGCTTGAAGAGTCTTGGCCTCTGCTCTGATTGGTCCCTGGAGATGACCAGCAGCATCAGGTACAAGAAGAGGTAGTTTCCAGTGGCCACACCTGGCCACAAGTTTTCTTTCTCCTATGAAGATCTGACGCCAGCTTGGTGCTCTTTTCCATCACCAGCAGCCAGGAGGTAGCTTGGAGTCCATTTAAGAGCAAGGATCCCGGTAGAGCATTTGGGAGCAAAGACTTGGCTACACTGCATAGTTTTGGTTCACAAGCCCCTCAGTCTGTGTGTGTCTTTGAAAAAAATCACTTCCTCCCTCTGGCTCTCACCGGATGCACCGTAGATGTTCAGTCATTCTTGAATGAAGGTCCATTCTAAGCCTACATTTCCACGATTCTATCATACCCCCCATACCGTTGTTACAGATGAGGAAACTGAGACACAGAGAGGCTAAGTGACTCCACCGGTGCCACGGAGTAAGTTACCGACGGCGCGTGAGCTCATAGATTTTCCCCTCGATTTATGATCCTACCAACAAGGGCATCAATTTCAGAGATTAACAGCTGCAAATGATGGCTTCAAGTCGCCTGCCCCAGCAGCTCTCCAAAGTGCATCTCCAATTCAGGTTTATCTTCATTAAGCAAGTAATTCATTACCGGGTGGTAAGCATTCACATCAGAGCGAGAATATTAAAAAAGTAATTATATTTTTCACAGTGCAGCTTTCTGGGTAAATTGTATGCAAATTACTGTCTAAATCAGGCTGGCAGATCCCATGTAGGTCTTGGTGCTCTTCAGCGGTGATATTTTGGAGGCTGGACTGTCCCCCTCCCCTCATTTCCATGGGTGGCCAGCACAGGGTCTTGCTTTCTGTCAAGGAAGGCTCAAAATAGGAGCAATTATTATCCCTTAACTCCCTCAAGCCTCAGTTTTCTCATCTGTAAAATGGTCTCCTACTAGGACTGAATAAGGGAATGGAGAGAACAATTTGTACACAGCATCTGTTCAGCACAGACATAGGAGGCATGTGACTTCAGGCAGCAGCAAGACAGCTTCCAGGAGGCCCGTGGGGTTATGTCAACAAATTCCCTGATACCCACAGGTATAGAGAGAGGGTGGGAGCCCCTCTTGGGGGTGCTTGAGGGGGCACTGGTGAGGGGTCAGGAGCTTCCTTCTCATCCTAATGCTGCCACCAACTCACGGTATGATCTCAAGTTCACAACCGTCCCCTCTGGTCTATGCTTAATACTCAGCCATAATTAAGTCCTGAATAAGGATTACTCAACAGGTGCAATAATCCCTAGACTGTATTGACCTCCAGCCTCTAGGACTGAGATGGTCCATGCTGGAACAGGACACTTAAAAAGTGAACACATCAATTCTCTCAGTTTACAGGTGAGAAGTGAGGCTCAGAGAAGGGGTGCAAATGATTCGAGGTCACATATCAGGTAAGTGATGGAGTCAGGACCCGAATTCAGGCCAGAGCAGTTCCAGTACCTACTGTTAATACCCATCTATCAAATGGCCATTTTAAGGCCTATGTTGGAAATTGTAAAATGTAGCTTACACGTTTGGTATCATGGGCTTTATCTCAGGGTTGGGATATACTCCTGTGATTTGATCTGGGGCAGGGTACCTCCTGTCTGAACTTTAGCTTCTCCATTTGCCAAATGAGGCCATTGGAGGAGATAGCTCTAGGGACCCCTCCCATGAGACCTAGTAGGGAGGATTTTAGTGACATCTTTGCCCTTCCTCCATCTGAGAGAAGCCCCGGGAGTGCCCAGGAACTTAGAGGCAAAAGCATCTGGGCCTGCCCAAGCGGTCTTGGCGCCAGTTCCCAGCCTACCCTGCCCACACACTGCCCAGAGGATGATGGTGGTTTAGGAAGAACCCCAGTGTCCCTTGGGATGGAGCCCCAGCAGCTCTGAGTCCCAGGCCATAGGGCCAAGGTTCCCTCAGGGAGAGAGAGTGTCAAGTAGAGCCACGAAATTCCACACAAATGTGGCTACGAGGGGACCCAGGGCTCTGTTAGGGGCCGTGGCTATGCCTGGAGCGACATTCACTAGACACACAGCAGCAGCCATGTACGACTCCAGCTAGCGCACACAGCTGCCCCCATGGGATGCTCAGGCAGAAACAGGTGTCCTTCCTGGCCCAGCCAGCTATGACTGCACCTGCTAACACCTTCACTGTGTCTGAGACACAGCCCGACCAACCTCAGACTGAGCCAGTCAGGCTTTCTGCCTCCTTCGCAGACGCTGGGATTGGTGGGTTCAGGGCTGGTCATAGACTTCCAGAGCTTTCTCCGGGCTGCAAAAATCCTCCCAGGTTTTGGGAATCTCCTCTCTGGCCAGCCATTCTTTAACTCATCTGTCTGGAAGAAGCTCAAGGCTCCCCCGGAAGCCTTTTATGACCAGGTCTGGCAACGCCGTCCCTTCCCGCCCACCCCCAGGGGTCAGACATGGTCAAGCCTTGACCCAGGAGCCCACGTTCATAATCTTGACTCCTGTGCTAACACACTGAGTGACCCTGGGCCTGTCTCTTCTTCTCTCTAGACCTCGGTTTCTCCTTCTCCACCATGAGGGGATAGGGTGGGTAGGATGGAGAGGATAGAATTGAACTGAGCTCAAAAGGCCCCTCCCGTCCCATGTTTCTCCACCTCTGCTCTCCCCAAACCAGGGCTGGTGACTGAGGCATTCGGGACCAGACCCTCGTCTCCTGACACCCGCTCTAGTGTTCCTCCCCACTACGGGCCCCCAGCCAGGGTAGAGCAAAGCAGTGGAAAGAGCAGGGCCATCTAAAGGAGAGAGAGGTGTGGACAGACACTGTACTTCTGGAGGGCGGAGATTGAAATCTGGATCTGCTTCTTTTCCTCCAGAGTCTGCCCTGCAGGTTAATCCGATCCACTCCTTCTTCCTCCCTAGTCAGGTAGACTTGGGGTCTCTGCAGGGGGAGGATAACCACTCGCTCCCGGTCACAGGTGGCATGAGGACTCTGCAAGGTGCAGGTGCAAGGAGCACCTGGCCCAGCCCTCAGCCCAGGGGGGCCCCCGCCTGTGGGCACCCCGTCCCCGGCCAGCCTCCGCTCTCACTGCCCCACTTGGGGAGTGGGACTGCCCCACTTGCAAAGGAGAGGGCCGGCCACAGGAGCAGGACAGGAAGAGCCGGCAGAGGAGTGGCTGTGCACAAGAGCATCCTGACCAAGGACCCTGGGCTGAGGGGAGCAGCTTGCTTTTCACTCTTGCCCCTGGGAGGGCACTGCAAAGCACTAACCCCACCGCTGGGCAGGGGTGCGGTGGGGGAGACAAGGAGAGAAACCCACTCCGCAGCTCACCCACAGGGAGAGGGAATCCTAGCCCCAGAGGCCATTCATTATAAAGTGGCCACTAGGGAAAAGAAGGCCATTCACTCCAGGCCCGGCAGCCTTGGCTGGGGACGGGCTGCTCACTGCCTCCCAGGGCTGTCCAAGCCGTGGCCCTGCACCTGCTGAGTGAAGCCTGGTTCCTGAAGATTCCCTCCGTGGGTCCCAGCTCTGCCCTCCAAGGCCACCCAGGGCATCTCCTCCTCCTGCTTCCTGACAGCTCCGGGACCTGCCGACCAGCCCGGTGCCCCACCCCCACCCTTCACCTTCTAGACCTTCTTCACAGGCCAGACAGCAATTACGCTGTTGCTTTTACAACATGGATCCGAATCTTCTCACCTGTTCAGACACATCCCTGTGTAAGGAAGCACGTGCTCACGTAGGCACACACGTGCACACGCACATGCACGCACACTGGGCCCCCCTCCCAGGATCCAGTCCATCCCTGAAGGGCCCATCACCCTTCCCCCACACGGGGAGCTGCTCTCCTCTTCTCCCATGGCTGCTGGCGCTGGCCTGGAAGATGAGGAGCAGGGAAAGGTGGAGGGACCTGAGAGGACTCCTCTCCCACTGGGAGCCCTTCCTCTTCCCCCACCCCGCTGCCTTCTGCCACTTTCCTATGTCAGGGCCATGCTGATGACACCAGAGAATCCATCAAATGCCACCCCCGTGTCAGGTCATGTCACAACATAATTAAAGCATTAGATCTTCGTGATGAAGCCGTTGCCATCAATTCTGAGAGTGACTGATCCAATCTACAGAAAGGGGAAATTTTTCTCCGCCTGCTGCAACTGCCACAGCTGCCTTCCCCTCCCCGAGAAGGGCGCAGCGGTGTTTGTGCGAGTTCGGTCTCTGGACTTCAGGCTGAGCCGTGGGGGAGGAGGGCCTGGCCTTGGGGGGGGAGTTCCCTCCTGCCTTTGGGAGGGCCGGGGACTCCTCCAGGCTCAGTCACTACAGCTCAGTGCTCCCCAGCTCTGCATTTCAGTGCCCCCTTCTACGAATGGGATATGGGGAGGGGGGCAGTGAGAGGGAAGGGAGGAAGGGGACTGATCTCTGAGGACCCTAGGGGTGGAAGAAGCAGGAGCACTGGAGTCAGAAGACTTACGGGTTTGAATCTGGACTAGTGGTGCAGCGTGGTCCAGTGAGTTCTCTCTTCTCCTCCCCTTCCCCCAGAAGAAGGGAAAGTATTCCTCCCTCCTAAGGTTACAGTGGGGATTAAAGGAGACTGGGGAACATGAGAGCCTCGAGCCAAAGATCTTCCAACCCTCAGTGCCCCCATCCCCATGTTCTTATGTCCAGGATATTGGTCAAGGGACTGGACTGAGGCCTGGTCTTCTTTGTCTGGGACTAAGAAGCTTGGGCACAAAAGAATACGGGGCCTGGTGTGGTAGAGGGCCGACAGAAAAGATAGAGCAGGAACCCAGGTGCCCGTTAGGTTGCTTCTCGGATGACATTGCCATCCAGAAATTTGACTAGGAGGAACAGGAGCCAGGGTCTTGGGAACAAGGGGTTGGGATGACACAGGGGAGAGGGAGAGGGATGGAGGGGTCAAGGCCATCACTCTGTGCTTGGTATGTCAGGAGAGGAGTAGGGAAGAACCAAGCAAGGGGCCAGAGCCTCAGGTAGGGGCAAGGGCAGAAGCAGGGAGACCAGAGTGAGGTCCCTGCTGTGATCCAGGCAAGAGATGATGGTGGCTCATACCAAATCTGAGCAAAAGTTGAAGGATGACTCCAAGGTCTTGGGGCTGAGCAACTGGAAAAGTTATCATTTGTGGGAGAAAAAAAAAAAAAAGAGTTATCATTTGTGGACCTTCCATGTATCAATTTTGAGTAGCCTATGGGAGCAAAAGGTTGGAGGTGGTAATCAGCAGTTTGTTTAAAGCTTAAGAGGGACTAATGGACACCCCGGTGGAAGTGTTGAGCAAGCAGGTGGATAACGCTATCTGGAGTTCAAGGCAGAGATTTGGGCTAAAGAAACACTTGAGGCTTGACAGCGGTCAGCAGATACATGGTATCTAAAGCCTTGAACTTGAAGGAGGTCCCTTGGGAAATGAGGTTGGGCAAAAGGAAGAGGTATAAGGATGGAACCTGGGGTTCTGCAACATTAAGAAGTTGGGGAGATGGGGGGAACCAACAATGGAGACCGAGGAGGAGAGGTCAGGATGGGAAGAGAAAAGCCAAGCCAGGGTGGTGCCCCAGAAGGTGAATGAAGGAAGTGTCTCAGAAGGAGGATGCGATTGTTGGTGTTAGAGCAATGTCAGCTCCAGTGAGATGAAGACCAAGAACTGACCGATGTGACGTGATGTGGAGGGGATGTTTGCTGAATGAGTAAATGGGAAATAAGCTGAAATTCCATCAATGGAACGGTGATGTCGGATGGGTTCTGGAATAGGACCTGGCCTTGTGAACAGCAGATGACATGATGCCAGTTAAGCACGGCCAACACATCTGAGGGTCAAGCGTCCAAAGGCCAGGGTAGGCAAGATTGGTCCTGGGAACTGGAAGGAGACCCACTGCGGTAAGTCAAGTGATGGCAGCTATGTGGCCTGAAGGTCAAGTCCAGACCACAGATTCAGAGGCAGAATTCAAATGCCATAAAAAGCCTACTGAGAATGTGTTATGTGCCAGACACTATGCAAAGCCAGAGGGGAGACCCCAAAGGCATAAAATGTTCTCTTTCCTGGAGAGACTCCCCACCTAATGGGAAAGAGACCCAAGTGGGTGGATGGCCAAGTGCATGACAGACAGAAGTAAGTTTCAACCTTTTGTAGATCCTTTAAGTGCCCAAACAAGCTCCCGGAATCCAGATCCCATCAGAGCCCCTAAAAACTTCACCTTACTTCCAAAGGGCTCCTCTGGGCCATGTGGGTTTTGAGTTTCTGGTTTCTGACCTCACTTCATTCTCTTGTTTTGGGTATCACCTTAGAGATATGACCCTGGGGGTCTACTTAAACTCTGACTCTTCAAGGCAGCCATCCATGCAGTTCCTAAAGGCGGGCTGCAGACCCCAACAGAGCTCCTGGCCAGAATCCCAGACACCTCTGGCTTATTCTGAACCTGTTCCCAGGCCAGTCCTGTTGAAGTCCTTATTCCTTTGTACGCGGTCTCTCTGGGCCACAGACCCTACACTTTAAGCAACTTTACCCAACAGACCCCAGTGTACCCAGCCCCTTCAGACTCAGTCTGCAGGCCCCAACTCACACCCTATTTGAATCTGAGAATCATATTCCCAACTATGCCCTTGACTCTACTCTAGGAGGGGCTGGTTCCCCTTCCTAGCTACTAGACCTGTCCACTTAGCCCTGGGGTCCTTCTGCCCCAACCTGCCTTGAGCAGCATGAGCACTCTGCCTACCCCCGCCCCTCTAGCGGAAGACAGATGGCACGCATTCTAGCATAGGAAAACAATGCCTGGGGGAGGAACAATGGGGGAAGGATTGATTCTAGCCCAGGGCTTCTGAGGTTGCATGATGCAGACAGGTTGGGAGAGTGGGTTTTGGACAAATGCAGGTACCCCTGGGGAGAAGAGGAAGACATCCCAGATGGAGGGGTTAGCGTGGGCAAAAGCACAAGGTCTGAGAGAATGGGCCCCTTGGGGGAAAAGATAGAGTGAGATGCCCTGCAGTGTGGAGATGGGTGCCCAGGGAGAGGGGACTGGGAGAGCAGTAGGTTATAGCCACCAGTTGCAGCCTGAGGGAAGTCCTCAGACTCTTCCAAAGCCTGCCCTGGGACAGATCAGATGCCTAGTAAAGATCATTCTAGCTGCCCATGTCTGGTGACCTACCACTTTCCACCCAGGAAACACCCAGGTCAGTCCCCAAAGGCCCTGCCAGGTCTCTCGGAATCGGATGGAAGCTGAGTTTCTGAATAACGGCCGGCTTACTATGCCAGCATCTATCTGCCCCTGAGCCTGGAGTTAGGGTCTCAGAGGTTTAGGGAAAGAGATTGAAAGCATCAGCTTAAAGACGCTCTTGGAAGAGAAATCATGCAGAAGGAGAAATGGGAGGTCAGGACTCCTGGCTTCTCGTGCATGAAGAGTGGAGTGAGGAAGGGGGTCATTGGTGGGGCAGGGGTTAGGGGAAGATGACCCAAAGGACGGTGGGGCACAGAGTCGGGGTTGGGATGGACCTTCCGGGCATCCAGTTCACCCCTGTGCAAGGCAGGAATCCCTCCTCGTCACCCTTACCACGTGGCTATCCAGCGTCCATGTGCGTGCCTCCAGTGACAGAGTGCTCACTCCTTCCTAAAGTAGCCATTCCGTTTCACAGCTCTGGGTTTTCCCAAATCTAAATCTGCAGTTCCACTCAAGGTCAAGTTCTATACTCTGAGACTCCACAGATAAAGTTCCATTTCCCCCTTCGTGAGACAGCATTGCAGCAATTGGAAAATGGAGAGCCCGACCCCTGCCCCCTGAGGCCTTTCTTTCTCGAGAGGCCTCTGAACCAGCACAGGGGCCATCCCTTGGGCTTGCAGTAGAGTCTTGTCTCCCGGGTCAGTCTCCGGAGGGGTGTGCAGAGCCGCGCCCTTGGCTGTGTGTGGCTGTGCCCAGATGTTCTTGTGAATTGTCCTGCATGCACACTTGTGGCTGGGGGACTGCAGGGTTGCAGACTAGCTCTGTGTCTGTGTGTAAGGAAAAGCATGGCTTCCTACATGCCTGGGCTGCAGTCATGGGTAAGCACGTGACCATGTGTGCGTGTCTCTGACTATGGCTGTACGTGGGCAGGAGGGCTCCTGAGGTTTTGCCAACGAAGGGCTGCGTGTCTGTGACCAACTGTGATCACAGGAGTGAATCTGCCCGTGAAGGGCTTGCTGGGGGCCTGGACGTGGACATGACCTGCCGGGAATGTGTGATTGCCCCTGAGGGTCTGGTTGTGACTGCAGAACGTGTGTGTGACATGTTGCAAATCTCATGCATATGTGAGACTGCGTCTGTGACAGATTGTTATTTACTGTGTGTGTCAGAGCCTGGCCGAGGTCATGAGTGTGTGAGAGGTGGTCCCACCTGTGCCTGTGCACCTGGGCACAGGGATACGGTTGTGTTTGCACGCTTGGATGCATCGGTGTGGCTGTGCATCAGCGCTGATGGCTGTGTGTGTGGCTGTGGCTCTGTGTGTGATGCCATGTGTGTTTGTGACTCTATTCTGTGTGCGTGTGTGTGTGTGTGTGTGAATGGCTGTGGCTAAGTATGAATGAAGGTGCCTGTGTGTGAAGGCAGAGGTGGAAAGGGTGAGGACAATGCAGGATAGAAAGGGGACTTGCTCAAAAAGGTCTCCCCAACCCCATTTTAATCAGAAACGGAGCAGCTGTTAGTCTGAATAGACACTGCACAACGGCAGACGTCTTAATCTCTTCTGCATTGTGATTCACTCGGCGAAGCCCTATTACTCAGCTTTTGATAGGAGCTTACTTGTCTCAAGTGTTTTCATTATTGCCCTAATACTATCTATTAACATACTGGAGGGAGCTCGCTGCTGTCTGGAGCTGGCATCACTGGGCTTTTAAAGATTATGGGCCTTGCAAATACATAACATTTTACTGCCTTGCAGACGTAATTCATTGGGAAAAAAAAAAGGCTCACGTAAATAAGATAGGTAAATAGATAACCGAGGAAGGGAGAGAGGGCGCTGGAGGGAGAAGGAGAATCTATGATCCAAACACGGCTGTCATCTCCAGCTCAAATGATTGTTTTTTGGGAGGAAGGGCCAGACAGACATCTGTCTCATTGGGGGGCAACTGGAGCCTCAAATCCTTCATCTCTGGGTCTCCTGCGGTGGGGGTGCTGCCTGGGCCCACAGCAGACGGTAAGACCCTAGGCTTCAGGGAGGGATGCTCCGAAGTGCAGATTGGGGCGAGATGCCGGGAAGCATGTGGTGGAAAGATTGCTGGAGGAGGTGTCAGGAGGCACGGGGTCCAGCCCCAATAGTGCTGCTGATTTTGCTGGGTAACCTTTGTTCCCACCTCTGTGCCTTGTTTCTGAAACTGCAAAATGTGAAGTCAGAACTAGATCATACAAACAGCCAGTTTCAAAGGTCTCCATCCTAGACTCAGCTGGGTCTTGAGCAGAAATGGTCAGCGTGAACTCATCAACCTGGATTCCTGAGGAAGAAGAGCGCCAGCACGATTTCAGAAATAGCAAACAGCAAAACTGTCATCTGGTCCAGCCACCACTTCTCTGCCACGTTCCTGCCGCGTGAGTGCCCACCTCCAGGGATAGGAATCCCACCACTCGTCTTTTCTTCTTACTAAATGAATATACTTTAAATTCTTTGGCTTTTTCGTGTGGTTCAAAATGACGTTTGAAGCACGTAGGAACCCTTCCCTTCATCAAATTTCACTGAAATAATAGAAAGACACATAAAAAGGACACAGTCATACATGCCCAAGAAAATGAGAAATTATGACTCTGGTAGAACAGAAAAATTTGAAGACTTTCTAGAAGACAAAAAGCAGACAGAATCCAATTTATGGAGAAAACCAGAGTGGTTAAATCAGCACAGAAGAAACTGGCTGTAAAGATGAAAGCTGTTCTCTCCAACAGAACCTTGGGGAGACTCCCAATATAGGGAGTGGGGGACAAGCCATGGTACAAACATTGGGTAAAGAACTGTTGAATAAACAAACAGCCAACAGTTCCTTTTTCTCCCAATGTGTACAACATGATTGGTTGTAGCTTTTGCTCCTGATCTGGAAGCCTGGTGGACTGCCTCCTACATAAAAGGAAAGATCTACCTGAGAAGGTATGATAAACTGACAAATAGGTGTCAGTGAACCAGCCTTCTTGGTATTCACATCCTTGTAGAGTTCCCTACACATTGGCTTTGGACTTGGCAATGTAACCTGCTTTGGCCAATGAGATATTAGAAAGCCCGCTGCAATTATTGGGGTTTGTCTGCTTAGAACACTACCCCTTGGAATGGGACCACCATTCTGTAAGGAAGTCCACACTATTCTGGAGAAAGAGGTTCTGGGGGATAAAAATCCATGTGAAGAAAGAGCCCACCTGGCAGAGAAACTAGGTGTTTTATCAGACAGTCAGCACCAAGTCCTGAGACATGAACATGAAGCCTTCTTGGGCCTTCCAACACAGCCCAGCTGCCAAGTGAATGCAGCAACGCGAGTCAGTCCAGCCACTGCCGTGTGGAGTAAAAGAATGAGCTCAGGAAATCCATGCAATCACAAAAATAACAAATTGCTGTTTTAAGACATTAAGTCATGGGGTGTGTTTTGTTAGGTGGCATTAGGTAACTGATATAGGAGGAAATGACTACTTAGGTATTGAGGCCAATAAAGCAGAACAGAACTAAATGTTTGCAATGGGCACAGTAAGGGGAAAAGAAAGAAAAGACAATGCAGCAGTCCTGCTCAACAAAGAAATATATTAAAGTGTTTCACACACAGAATAAACTCTCTCTCACTTCAGCAATCGTGACAGTCCCCAGCCTGCCTATGTGTGGTCCCTTCATTCTTTCTAATGGGACTACTACAGCGAGCAGCTCTTCTGGCCCTCTCCTTGACACAGAGCTGCAGGCAGCCTCCTTTCTGGGAGAAGGTCCATCCTGAAAGTGTACCTACACAGCCATGAAAGAAACTCATAACAGTCTCCTGAATATATTAGTCAACCTAATTTTTAATTTATAAACCTGAAATGATCATCATGGACCACCTTTGAGGCAAATAAAGAGTATGAGAAAGAATGAGATGAAAAACCCAAATAATTCATCCTATAGCAAATAGAGATAATGTAGGAACAGAGAGGAACTTTAAAAGAATTCTAGATTGCATCCCCAGAGAGATCCAAAAGAAATTTGCTTTTATAAAATAAAAGTAAGGGCACCTGGATGGCTCAGTTGGTTAAGGGTCTGTCTTTGGCTCAGGTCATGACCCCAGGGTCCTGGGATCAAGCCCTGCATTGGGCTCCCTGCTCAGCAGAGAGTCTGCTTCTCCCTCTCCACCTCCCCCACTTCCCCTTCCACTCATGCTCTGTCTCTTATTTTCTTTCTCTCTCAAATAAATAAATAAAATCTTCAAAACATATATATAAAATAAGGATAGATTTCTATGGAAAAGAAGCAATAAAAAAAGACATTATCCTGGAAAATGAAAAACATGAAGATAAAATCAAAGTAATCCCCTAGAAAATGAAGTGAAAACATGAAGAGATACAAAATATGAGAAAATACATGACCTAATATTTTCAACATTCTAGACTGAGATAACAGAGACTAGAGGTGATGAAATAATTAAAGATATAATTTTAAAGTATTTTCTAGAGCTACAGAAAGAGCTGAGTCCTCAAACTATAAAAAGACCCACTAAGCAGAAAACACCAAAAGTCACACATCCTGATGGCATTTTTTAATTAAAAAGTAAAAAAAATTCTCAGTATTTCCAGATTATTTTGAAACTAAAATTCCATACCAGCCAAACTATCAAGCATGAAAATAAATCCAAGATATTTTCTGATAATAAAGAACAAAGAAAATTTACTATTCATTAACTCCTTCCGAAGGAATAATTATGTACTACAGAAAGACAAAAAAAGGAATTCAAAAAGGAGAATATCATGGATTTTTAAAATGTTTTAAAGAAAAGAAACCAGTAAATGTCTGAGAGTCTAAATAATAAATGAAAATGAATCTATAAGAATTCAATTTTAAAGAAATGATTTATTTTAAAAGTATAGAAATAAAGTAAAATAGTAACAGTTGGAACTGGAGTTTCAATAAAATATGAAAGATAGGAAGAGATTTAAGATACTTGAAAGAAAAAGTGCTTAAATACGTTTATTAAAAATTTAGAACACTAGGGGTGCCTGGGTGGTTCAGTTGTTGGGCATCCGCCTTTGGCTCAGGTTGTGATCCTGAGGTCCTGGAATCTGACCCAGCAATAGGCTCCCTGCTCAGCGGGAAGAGGGCTTATCCCTCTCCCACTGCCCCTGCTTGTGTTCCCTCTCTTGCTGTCTTTCTACCTCTGTCAAATAAATAAATAAATTTTTTTAAAAAAATTAGAGACTAGAAAAATAGAAATAGTACATATAACTTGCCAAAAAATAGAAAAAGAAATAAAGAAAACTTGATCAATCAAGCAGAAAGTGGAGAGACAGTCAAACATACCAAAATCACAATAATTGTGAATGGGTTATACGCTCTTATTATAAATGACAGAGACTTTCAGTTTGGGTAAAACTATGGGTAAAAGAAATCTCAACAATGTACACACATAAATGTGTATACACATATATCCACACATAATGCAATTATTTTAAAGAGTCGCATTTAAAACAATATAATACCAAAAAGATTAAAAATAGAAGAATGGAAAATGAATATATGCAAACAAAACAAAATGAAAGCGTAAAAATATTAGTATCAGATTTGATAGAATTCAAAATAAAAGCACCTATAAAAGCTACAACCTACCAAGAAGATATAACATCAAATATATTTTGTACTAAATAACTGAGTATCAATATATAGAAAGAAATAGTTAAAACTACAAAGAGAAGTTGTCCAACTTGCAATGCCATTTGATTTTTACATGCCTCTTCAAAAGCTGACAGATCTGTAAACAAATAGAAGTAAAGCTATAGGACAATATGAATAATATAATTTAAAAGTTTGATCTGAGATTTACATAAGAAAATTTACCAAACTGAGAATACGCATTTACATGTCCTTTTTTAATATCTAGAGTACAAACAAAAACTGACCACCCATTTAAGTTGGCTAGAAGAAAAATCTTAATTCCAGAAAGGGGAAGCATATAGGCTACATTTTCTGACTACAATGTTTAAAAAAATCTAGAATCAAAGACAAAACGGTAGCAAAACAATGTGACAAATACTCAGCAACTTGGAAACTTTAAAATAGTATTCTATATAACTCTCAGGTTAAGGACAAACTCAAAATTGAAATGATTATTTAAAAATTAATGACACTGAGAGCACCATATAATGAAATCAATTGTTAAAGCCAATGCAGTATTTATGGAAAAATGTATAGCCTTGAACACATTTATTAGAAAACAGGAAAGAGAGTTGAGCACAAGCAATTGGGAAAAAGAAAATTAGAGGGGAGAAAACCTTCATAAAAATAAGGAATTAATAGAGATAAAAGCAGAAATTAATGAAATGAGAAACAAATGTAGACTTGGTAAATAAAACCAAATGCTGCTTCTTTTATTTATTTATTCCCTTAATGGCTCAAGAAGAGGTAAAAAAAATGCTAATTAATATACGTAGAAGAAATTAGATCATCAAAGATATACTTTGAAAAACAGCGTCAGGCCCAGAATGGATTTAACAGTGAGTTATAGCAAACCTTCAAGAACAAATAACTTGTGCTGTTTAAATAGTTATAAAGCAGAAGAAAACAAAGATGGAAAACTTCCCAATCCATTCTGTTGGGCCAGCACTCGCATAGGCATCTGCAGTGTTTGTTCCTCCGTGTTCCATCATCCTTCTAGTAACCACACCCTGATTATCCTCAGAGGGAGCCCTCTCCACCCTCCTCTGTGTCTGTGTTCTTCCAGGGTAGGTGACGCCATCCCTGGTTCAGCTTTGCTGTCTCCCACCAACAGTGCGTGGCTGGGGGATAGGCACATGATCCCGTCAAGAGTGCTGAAACGCAAGAGATTTTTCAGAGACTTTTGGGCTCTATCTAGATCCTGGAGCAGCCATTAGCCTGCCGTATGGAGCCTGAGATGAAAGCAGACACAAGGGAAAAGCAGAACCAGGAGATGGAGAGAAAATAAGCATGGTTTACAGTATCTGAGCCCTGATCGCAGCCATGCCCTCCCCCCGTACCCTTCAGCTCTCTGAACCACTCTTTAAATCAACGAAGGTAGAATTTGCTGTCATTTTCAACTGAAGCCACTAACCCCAGTCTACTGAAGCTGAACAAAGACAACACGCACAAGAAAGTGGCCCCATCGCAATTACATAGATGCAAAACTCATAAATAAAATGGTAGCAAATTTAATCTAGCTATATAAGACCCATCCACCATGAGCAAATAGGTTTTGTCCCAAGAATCAAGCCTAGATTCTAACATTACAAACTAATCTTTATTTTTTAAATTCACTATAGTGATACAGTAAAGAAAGAAAACCAAACGACCATCTCTAATAAGATGATAAGAATTTGTAATGCACTTCCATGACCCGATAAAGCACCCTGCAGTGGCCAGTTTTATGTGTCTACTTGGTGAGGCTACAGTCCTGGGTTAAGCAGTCCATCACTAATCTAGGCGTTGCTGTGACTGTATTTTGTAGTAAGATTAAAGTCCATGATCAGGTGACTTTAGTTAAGGAAGATTATCCTAGATAATCTGGGTGTGCCCTGATTCAATGAGATGAAAGGCTTTAAGAGCAGGACTGAGACTTTGCAGAAGAAGAAATTCCGCCTGTGGGCCACCGCTTCAGTTCCTGTCTGAGTCCAGCCGTCCTGACAGCCTGCCCTATGGATTTGGAACCTGCCTTCCTGGGCCCCACAGGTGCAATAAACCTGTTCATATCTGTTTCCCAGCAGTTCTGTTTCTCTGGTAGAGTCCTGACTGATACAGGTTTCTAACTGCAGGGAACATCACTCATACCTGGGGCTCACAGGAAGTGTTTCCTCTCAGGCGGGGACAAGACAAGATGCCCACTATTCCAACACTTTAAAACGATGAAAGGGGAGGGTCTTACGAGGAAGGTGCAGTAGGCAAAAGAATGCCCCTTCCCCCTAAAGATATCCACACCCTAATCCCAGAACTTGTGAATGTGTTAGGTTACATGGCAAAAGGGACTTAGCTGGTATGATGAAGTTCATGGTCTCGAGGGAGGAGATGTTTCTCGGTTATCCATGTGGCAGTGATGTAATCACAAGCATCCTTATTGTGGGGGGTGCAGGTCGGGGGTGGGGGTAGCAGGAGGTTCAAAGTCAGAGAAGGAGAGATGAGAGATGTAGCCATGAGCCAGCAAACCTGGGTGGTCTCTGGAAACTAGAAAAGGCAAGAAGAAGGATTCTCCGCTAGAATCTCCAGAAAGAAGCCCTGCCAACACGTTTTGGAATTCTGATCTGCAGAATGGTAGGATACTATACCTGTTGTTTTAAGCCCCTAAGTTTGTGGTCATTTGTTATAGTCACCATAGGAAACACATACAGAAGGTAATATTCGAACAATAACCTGAGCTTGGAAGAGAGGGTGTAAAACAAACGTGTACCTGGGGGAACTGAGTTTTAGATTGAGGGAAAAGCCAGAGCAAAGGCCCTGTGGTAGGAAAGCTACAGTAAGAGCAAAAAGCCAGGGTGTGTTGAGCAGTAGGACTCAGAGGGAAGGGACCCAGAAGATAGAGTCACAAAGGAGTGGTGGGGTACCAGAAGTGATTGTAAGGATTTGGGGTGTTTTTTTTTAAGCCAAATGAGACTTAGAGCCTTCTGCCTAGCAGAGGGTTCCACAAGGTAATGTATTTTACAGGGACCTTTGTGTCTTCTGTGGGTGACCACCAGCTTTCTCATATGCCTTGGTCCCTTCTAAAACTCCAAAAATGCATTCATGTGAGCATACCCTTTATAAACCTTTGCAACAGCAAGATATTATAACCACAATTGGTTAGGACCACCTGATCTCTTTCTTGTATTTTTCTACCATATCAGCTCTCAGGGCTAGAATGGCCACAAGCATTTTTGGGGTCCAGCTAGGGAAAATTGTGCTGGGATACCTTTAGTGTGAGTTCAGTGGGATATATTTGTGTGGTTCACGGTTCTTTCTATGTTTTTAGAAGTTATTGCCAGTTGTCCTGGAGCAAGGATGGTTTTTAGGAATCCGCCTACCACCCACTGTGCGGTTGCCCAGGACTATGATGAGAGCTTTAACTGAGTGCTGTCAGCTCACAGAATTTTTAAAAATTAGTCACTTCACAAGAAAATTTGAAAGGCCCAGAAATCTTACAGTTCACATATAAAAGAAACTTGACAGAGCTTCCCCAAACTTGACAGTTCTAAAAATTTACCATAACAAGTTGTATAAATGGAGGAAGCTTTTTTTAAACTATTAATTAAAAAATTAATCAAGTGCAGTAAAGAAGACTTTTGTATTCTTTCTGTGAAACAGGTTTGTCATATGAAAAGGTATGACAAAGAATATGAAGCCAAAAAAAAAAAAAATAGAGGAGAAAGTAATGTAGAGGTATGCCGGGCAATTAATTGATAGAAAAGACTGTGTTGTTTCTCTGATTGATGTCATATGTTTGTGGTCTATACCAGCCTGTTAAAAATTTATAATTTGGCAGCACCTGGGTAGCTCAGTCGTTAGGTGTCTGCCTTTGGCTCAGGTCATGATCCTGGGGTCCTGGGATCGAGCCCCACAACGGGCTCCCTGCCCAACAGGAAGCCTTCTCCGTCTCCCACTCCCCCTGCTTGTGTTCCCTCTCTGACTGTGTCTCTCTCTGTCAAATAAATAAATAAAATCTTAAAAAAAAATTGTAATGTGCTGTGATTACTTTTTTCATCTAAATATTTAATTTCATTCCTAATTTAGTATTTTTTCATCTTTTAATTTTTTTCCCTTAAGTTGCCTCTGCTTTGGGTCCCACAAAACTTGGATCTGTTCTGGGGGTGAATAGACCATGGGGGAGGGAGTGAGCTAGTCCTTGGCATCTTTACCTCAGACCCATTTCTCACTGTCCCCCTGCTCAGCTCTCTCCAGAGGGGGAGTGACCCTGCAGGCTGTTCCCCAGGATCCTGTTGTCAGCTGTCTCCCGGGAGGATCCAGCCAATGAGAAGGCCCAGGGGGAGATGAGAGGTCTGGAAGGAGGGAGAAGCCAGCCCTTTTTCCTTCTTTTGGAGGCAGCACTAACCTCTGCTCTGTGTTCCTAGCTCCTGCCAAACAGGCCTCCCTCTCTCTCAGCTGCTTTCAAAGTAACTCTGACCCCCGGGTGTGGGTAACACCACCTTTTCCTGTCGCCCCTACAGTCTCCAGGTGGCTGCAGCTGCTGGCTGTTGGTAATCTCCGGGCTGCCTCCCGCTCCTACTTGCCTTCTCAGCTCTCTATCACCTGTGTAAGAAGTCTCTAGTATTACCTTTCCTCACAGAATGGTTTCCGTTGTCCTGGGTAGATCCTGCCTGAAAGAAGGAGGTCAGGACAGAAACGGGGAAGTCTGCTAGGAGGCGAATGGAATCACCCAGTTGAGGAAGGAAGGTGGCTGGCTCACGTCATAGCTTTGGAGGTAATGAAAAGTGATGGAGACGAGTGATTTGCTTATAGACAGGTTGGGGGAAATGAGAGGAAAGAAGTCAGCGATTACTGGGAGGTATGGGGCTTGAGCACGTGGAAGAACAGGCCACCCCTTTCTGAGGAGGTGCAGACTGAGGGGAGGGGAGAGGCGAGGAGGCTGGGGGACCTCTCAAGTTTGAGACACCCATTCAACATCCAAGTGAGAAGATCGAGTTGGCATTTTGCTGTGTGGGGCCTCTCAAGAGAGAGATGAGCGCGATGAGGATACATTCGGGAGTTGTGAATGTATAGGGATACATTCGGGAGTCGTGAATGTATAGGGAGAAAAAGCTGAGAAACTCATCAATATGGCAGTGGAGTGAGTGTAGGTAAAGAAGGGCCTTGAACTAACCCCCTGCAGCATCCCAGTGTTTATGGGGAGAGGAGGGGCTGACAAAGGAGTCTGAGATGGGTGTGCAGGGAGGTCGGGGAACTGGAAGAGTGGTGTCCTGGGAGTCAGGTGAAGAATGTGTGCCTAAGAGGAGGGTGGTATGTGTCCAATCGGCCGACAGGTCAAGGACAATGAGGTCTGAGATGAGCTGCTGCCTCTTGGGGTAAGGATATCACTGATGACACTAACAAGAGCAATTGCAGGAGGATGTTGAGGACAGAGAACTTGGAGATCATAAAAAAAATTTTTTTTAAAGTTTTGTTGTGAAGAAGAGAAATAGTATAACAGCTGGAAATGACAGTGAGGTCAAGAAAGGAATACATTAATATGTATTAACATGTGTTTATCTACACATACGTACACATGCACCCATACACACATATATAATAACTTTCCATTAAAGTATAACATACACAGAAAGCAGTGCACAGATCATGAGCTTAAACTCAGCAGGTTTTCACAAGTTCATTTATCCATGTAACTCCTACCTAGATCAGGAAAGAGAACATGGCCAGCACCCCAGAAAGTCCCTCATGCCCAGTCATGACCTGTTTCTTCTTCCTCAAGGTAGCCACTCTTCTAAACCATAAATTAATTCTGCTGTTTTTGAAACTCACATGGTAGAATCCTAGAGTATGACTTCTTCGACTCAACATCGCTTGGGAGACATTGACGTAGCAACAGCCCATTCATTTTCTTTGACCTATAGTATGCCCTTTATGACTACACCCCGAACTCTGTATCCATTCTATTCTTATGGATGGCCATTTAGATTGTTTACTGTTTTTGCTATTATACTTAACGTTACCATTAATAGGCTTGAGCACATCTTTTGGTGCACAAGCATGCGCATTTATGTTAGGTACATACAGTAGGTGTG
Organism: Martes martes; assembly: GCF_963455335.1. NCBI lineage: Eukaryota > Metazoa > Chordata > Mammalia > Carnivora > Mustelidae > Martes > Martes martes. The sequence continues at coordinate 159,900,425 of NC_137891.1, forward strand.
GAATTTCTGGTAATAGGGTTAGCCTGTATTCCTCTTTAGTAGACATTATCAAGTAGTTTTCCAAAGTGGTTGTACCAATCTACACTTCCACCAGGAAGGCAATTGGGTGTTCTGTGTCTTTGTCAATACCTGGTGCTGTCATAGGTCTTTTTAACTTGAGCCATTCTGATGCATGTGTCATGGTGCCCCACCCAGCTTTTAATTTCCATTCTCCTAATGACTGATAAGGTTGAGCACCTTTTCGTATACTCAGTGCTCATTTGGATACTTTCTTTTTTTTTTTTAAGATTTTATTTATTTATTTGACAGAGAGAGATCACAAGTAGGCAGAGAGGCAGGCAGAGGGAGAGGGGGGAAGCAGGCTCCCCACTGAGTGGAGAGCCCGATGCGGGACTCGATCCCAGGACCCTGAGATCATGACCTGAGCCAAAGGCAGAGGCTTAACCCACTGAGCCACCCAGGCACCCCTGGATATTTTCTTTTATGAGGTGACTGTTCAAGTCTTTTGAGGAGGGATGAGAAAGTGTTAAATGAGACAGTAGGAGAGCAAGTGGCTTAGGATACTTGCCTTCACCTGCAACACCTAGAGTCCACTTGAGCTTAGTGGCCACGAATTTAAAATGAGATTGGTCAGCATGTCACATTTTTCTCCAGACCCAGGAGCATATGGAGAACAGGGCCTAGCCAGCTGCCCCGGGGAGTGAGGGTCAAGGACGTTGAGAGAGTTACAGAGATGAACCATGGGCTCTGGACTGGGCAGGGGCCAGAGTGAGGACAGTGAGAATATAGAAGGGTCAACAGATTGTAGGTCCTGGTGGGCTGAAGAATTATTGGCAGAAGAACAAAAGGAGTGAGATGGAAAGGTTAGAAGTGGTATTCAGAGAGTTGAATTGCTTAAACTGAGTTATGGGAATGTCACACTGTTATCTGTCATGATTAGTTCTGTGGCACGAGCATGGCCATGAGTGGATGAGAAACTAGATCTCAATAGAAATCAAGGAACTGAGAGACCAAGGTATAGGGAAAATGACCTATCCAAATGTTGATGTCACCAAGAATTAGGATGGGATTATCATCGGAGAGAAACATTCTAATTCACCAGTATTAGCAAATAAATAAATAAATAAATGTACAGAGCAAAGGGTCCAATTAAAATTGAGAAACGGACCTGTTTGTATATAGGAATTTACTATTTAGGTCAGATGATAATTTTAAATTAGTACTGAAAGGCTAGATCATACCATAGATAGTGTTGGGACAACTGCCTATCCACTGGGAAAATAGTATCATATTACCCCTGCCTCATGCCATCTATAAAAGTAAGTTTTAAATGGATTAAAAGACCTAAACATTCAAAACTATATAATTACTAGACAAAAATAAAGGAAAATATTCTCATAATATTGGGATAGAGGTTTTCCTAAGAAAGATCTGAGATCCCAAGCAATGGTAATAGTGCATACTTATTATGTGGTACACTGTGGCGGTTACCATTCTAAGACCTTTTCATGTGTGTTAATACATTTAATCCTCACAAGAACCCCGTGCACTATGTACTCTCTGCTTCATTTTTCATATTAAAACTGAGGCACAGAAAGGTTAGGTAACGTGCATAAGGCACACAGCCAAGATAACTCCAGGACAGAATATAAATAATTGACATGTAAAACTCCTATATGACTAAAAAAAGTAAGTAAAGTTTAAAGAAAAAGGACAACTGAGAGCAAATATATTGCTAACTAACTGTGTAACTTTCTCTTTTAAACAGCTTTATTGAGGTATGATTGACATACAATAAACTGCACATATTTAAAGTGTACAATTTGATGAGTTTTGACATAAGTATACACCTGTGAAACCATCACCACAATCAAGAATGAACATATCCATCACCCCCAAAAGTTATTTATAACTTTCAAACTGATTATTTCCATATCATACATACACAAGGAGTTCCTACAAATCAATTAAGACAAAAACATATGACCCCATAAAAATGGGCAAAGGATAAAATGAGGAATTCACAGTGCAAGACATAATACGAATAGTTAATAATCACATGAAAATATGCACAGCCTCAGTAATAATACAGGAAATGCAAATTTAAATGATGAGATAGCATTTTAGCCTGAGTGGTAAAAATTGGCAAGGTTGATGCTATCCAGAATTGGTGAGGGTGTGGACACATGGGCTCTCTCAGAGTGTGGTGACAGTATGAATTTGCATACATCTTTTTGGAATAGGGTAGATATTCTCTACATCTAAAATACATATAACTTCTTTTCCCAACAGCTCAAATTTCTAGAAATCCATCCCTCAGCAATACTAACACATATGTGCCTATGTATAATGCAGCATTTTAAATAAGGAAACACTGAAACATGAGGGGAGGGGGAATCCCTAAATGGCCATTAATGATTAAATAATGTTTAAAAAGGTATAATTATGCTCTGGAATATTACATAGCTATTAAAAAGAATGAGTGAGGTTTCTGTGTACCAATAGGGAAAGGCAGAACCTTATTTTTACTTTTAAAATCTGTGTGTGTAAGACTTTTACCTTGTACTCTGTGTACTTTCAAATCATTTCAATTCTTAACAAGTAGTTTAAAAATACATAAAAATGAAAAATTGAGGCATGCTTGTAAAAAAAAAAACAAATTCATGCAGCATGGAACTAAAGAGGAAGATGTGGACATCCTCCCTATGTTTATTAATTCAGGAAGCGAACCAAGTGCTGGTTATGCAGAGATGAACAGAACATTGTCACTGTCCTCATGGAGCTCAGTTTCTACTGGAGAAGAAAGAACAAGCAAAAGGGGATACCGGATTGAGATGGGAGAGGGGGAAAAGGTCCCTTTGGGAAGTGAGAGTCAGCTGGAAGCCGGAAAGATGAGTAAGAGCTCTCCAGGGGATGAGTAGGCAGAAGAGTGACCATGAAAAGGCACAGAGATGGGGGACGGGGGATGTGACGTGTGTGTAGTGCGCAGGTGCACTGGGAACCGGAAACAGCCCCGGGAAGGGCTTGGTGGCTGGTACCTGGGATGGGCATGCGGAAGATAGAGTAGTCCGTGCATTTTCATACTGTTAGCCTCAGGACTGCCTGGTTTGTTTTCAGGAAAATCCATCCTTTTCAGGGATGCAGTTTGACAGATTTTGACAAACACGCCCAGTCGTGTAACCACCACCGGGATCAAGTCATAGAACACCTCCGTCGTCTCCCAAAGTTCCCTTGTGCCCCTTTGGGTTCGACCCCTTTCCCTTCCTGCCAGTCCCTGGCAAGCCCTGGTCTGCTTTCTGTCACTCTAGCTTTGCCTTTTCCACATTATCATAATGGAATCATACAGTGTATAGCCTTCCATGCAGCCTAATGCTGTTGAGATCCATCCATGAAGTTGTGTGTATCAACAATTCATTCTGTTTTATTACTGAGTATGTGGATGTGACACAATTAACTTATTCAACCACTAATTGAAGAACATTTGGGTTTGGGGGGGTTTTGGTGGGGGGGGTTGTTTTTTTGTTCGTTTTTTGTTTTTGTTTTTTGTTTTGTTTGTTTTATGTTTTGTTTTTTGTTTTGTTTTGGTTTGGTTTTTTCCCTGGCTATTATGGATAAAGCTTCTGGGAACATTCAGGTACAGGTCTGCATGGAGAGAGCTTTCCATTTCTCTAGGGTAAATTCCTGAGAGTGGAATTGCTGGGTTTGTAGCAATGTCTGAACTTCATAGGAAACTGCCAGACTCTTTTCCAAAGTGTCTGTTTCATTTTGCGTTCCCACCAGCCATGTGTGTGAATTCTAGCTGTTCTCAGTCTTGCCAGAATTTGATACTATCTGTTTTTTTTAAAATGATTATTACTTTAGCCATTCCACTAGGTGTATAGTAATATCTTCTTGGGGCTTTTTGTGCATTTCCTAATGATTAACGTTGTTGACCACATTTTCATGTGCTCATTCGACATCCACATCTCTTCTTTGGCAATGTGAGCCTCAGAACTTTTCATTTACATGAACTTCCTTGCAAAAGTCCAAAATATTAACTGATATATATTAAATATTAAAACTGGGGGGGCTGCAGAGGCTTCACTGCTGCCTCCCGTGTCCCAAGCCCTGACCTCTGAGAGGGTGCCTCTGAGCCTTGTTCCGATCCAGACAAGATCTTGCTAGCTAGTCTCCAACGTCAGCTCCTGAACAAGCCATGACTTCCAGTAGCCAGGCCCCTTGGGCACTCCCCTTCCACACCAAATTGCAGCCAGCTCTGTAACCAACAAAATGTAACAAAAGTGATGCCTTCTGAGGTCTCTGGCTAGATCAGAAGAAGCCATAAAGCTCCCATCTCCGTCCTTTCAAGTGCTCACTCTGGAAGAAGCCAGCTGCCATGTAAAATGACTAAATATGCCAAGGAACCCCTAGACTATGAGGAAGCCCAGGGTCGACATGGAAAGAAACTGCATGGAGAGAGAGATGCCTGGCCAGCCCACAGCTATTTCAGCTATTCCAATCCAGGCACCAGACACGGGAGTAAAGAAGCCATTTTAAATGTCCCATCTGGTCAAGCTTCAGGGTGACTCCTACAGCTGCCCTCTGACTACAACCCTACTGGAGTCCATGAGTTAGGACTCTTCTATCCAAGTCAACCCTCAGCACCATGGAAGATCATAATAAATTGCTACTTTTTTTTTTTAAGAGAAGGAGAGAAAGATGGGAAGGGGCAGATGGAGAGAGAGAATCTTAAGCAGGTTCCACACCCAGCACAGAGCCTGATGGAGGGCTCGATCTCATGACCCTGAGATCATGACCCAAGCCAAAACCAAGAGTCTGTTGCTTAACAGACTGAGCCACCCAGGCACCCCAATAAATTGCTATTTTAAGTCAGTAAGCATTAGAGTGGTTTGTTACATGGCACTAGCTAATTAGAACATGAATGAGGCTCAGGTCTGGGGTCTGGGGAAGGTGGTGGGGGTCATCCTCAAGTTGGGGAACAAGAGAGAGGGCTGCTGGTTGTTGTCACGTTCCTTCCTTTTTCTTCTACATTCTCATTGCCTGGATGTCATCTTATATCCTTATGCTGTCAGTGCCAGAAACGTGGGTGGGTACAAGAAAACGGAGACTGAGCAAGAAACAGGAACTGGGAAAGTCGGAGCAGATGCCAGGCCCAGGAATGAGCCCAACTCCGATGAAATAATAAGAACAGTGATTCCTTACAGTCCTTTACAGTTTCTAAAGCACCCTAAAATGTGTTATCTTATTTGACCCTCATGCCAGCTAAGTGAGGGGGGCACTATTACTTCCATCTAACTGGAAGAGGAAACAGAAGCTCAGAAAGGTTAAGCGTGGCAGAGAGGACAGCCCTGGTGCCTCCATGCTGGCAGTTTTTATTGGGATGAGAAAGAGAACTAGGACAAATTCAGAACTGGCTTGGGATGAGGAATGGGGGCAAGAAATCATTAGCATAAGAAGTGGGTAAAGGCAAAGTCCAGGCTTTAGTCAGAGCCATTGCTCCCAACACTCACCACTCCAACCTGTCTTGTTTCTGTAATATCACTGCCAATTCACAAGACATGGTTCCATGGCTGGAACTTTATGCCTGGATGAATAGCACAGGGACCTGATTGGCCTCCTTACTCATCTTGTGCACACTGGTGTCATCGCTGTCCTTGAGCCCATGGTGGACATGCCATTTCTGTGCTTAGAAACCATCAGGGACCTCCAGTAGACCAGGCTCCTCACCAATCCCTTACCCCTATCCTAGCCCAAAGCTTAGGTCTACACCTGTTCCTAGTTGTAGGGATTCATTAATTCATTTATTCAAAAATATTTATCAAATGCCTACTATGTGCCAAGCCCTGGGTTAGGGAGGAGAGAATAGTGTATAATAAGATAGATACCTTCCTTGGCTGCAAGGAGCATATAATCTAGCAGGGTAAATAGACAAGTTCCCTAAGGGCATCCAAGAGATTTGTAGAGAGCTATGGGAATATATAGAAGAAGAGTGACCTAACTGAAGATGAGGTGAAGAAGTAGATAGATGAAATGGGAAAAGTTGAAGGAGAGCAGCATGTGCAAAGGCCCTGAGGCAGAAGGGAACACTGTATATGAAAGGAAAGGAGAGGAACTCCTTTAAAACCAGACTAGATCATGTAGAGTTTTATAGGTTTAGTGAGGGATTCTAGTTTTGAAGTGGGCATGGGACATGTTGGAGGAGAGACAGTGATAATACATTTATGATCAGTAGCTTGACCTGTCTGCTGACTCCACTTGAACACAGGGGCGTATCTCGTTCCTATATTTGGTCTCCCAGTGTGAACCTTGAACCTCTTGCCTCAACAACTTCCTGCAGATCTGCCTTGCACCCATCTCTCTGGCACTGGTAGAAAAGAGATAATTTGTTGCCTATTCAACATCCACCCACCCATTCCTAACAGAAATCTGGTTGTGTTCAGGGATGGGGCATGTGCTTCAGAGCAGCAGCCCCAGCCCCAGGGAGAATCTAGACTGACACCAGTAAGTATTGGCAATCACCCTCCCCTGCCAGTGATCAGTTTAGGAACAGGCACATAAAGAGGAGCCCAATCCAGGGCTTCTGGGAAAGGTTCCTCAAAGACACCCAAAAGAGAGGGTCTTTTCTTCCACTGGACAGTGTGGAGTCAGGATAGGGTGGCTGAATCTGGGCAGCCCTTTTGTGACCATGAGGAGAGCCATTCTGAGGACAAAATCAACACACTCAGGGTAGCGGCCAAAGACCCAAAGACATCATTGAGCTACCACATGGGAGCTTCTCCCTCTCTGGAAGGCGTTCCTGTTATGTGAGAGGATACATTTTTTTCATCATGGAAAGCTGCTGAGTTTGAGATCTTCTATTACTTCTGGTCCCAGGCACCCCCACTCACAGCCTATGCCTTTGAGGCTGACCTCAGGCTTTGCGAGTCCCTGTTGCAGCCCTCCTTATACCTGTCAGGACACCCACCTTGTTGATGATCCAGTTAGGGTACCATGGATCTCTTTCCCTCTAGCCCCAGCAGTCCTGTTTTAGACCTCTTACCTTGTCTTGGGCTTTGGATTCCTCAAATACAACTTGTAACCTTGGCATCCATGTCCTTATATAATAAACACAACCTTCCCAAGTCCTACGTGTTCTCTAGCTGAGCCGCCCGTTGGTGCACTGGCATATTCAGCAAGCCATCATACAGAAGCTCCACACATAGAGCTCGGCTAAGTCTGTAACAAGGAACTGAGTCAAGGTCAGAGCTTGGAAAGATCAGGAAGCAATGAGGAGGGGGATTGTAAAATGGTGGTTTAGGACCAGCAGCTCTAGAAGTAAGTCATGGAGGGAGCAAATGTGGATTAAACACTGGTCCATGGTGTGGCAGCTTGGCCAGGTTGAAGGAGTTGGGCAGGGCTGGACAGCCCCTGGAAACACCTAACATCCCTGGCCTCCTCCTTTCAGTCCTTACCCAGCATCTCAGGTCAATTTCAAAATAAACTACCTGGGCTCTCTCTAGTGACAGTGGCTCAGACGTTGACTCCAAGTCAGCTCAACATAGAGACCACTCACTCCTGCAGAGGTGCTGGAAATGCTGTGATGAGTACACCACAGCCCCTGCCTTCTAGGGGCTTGTTGTCATCAAAATTGTTTGCTTTCCCCACCCCAAGTATTGCAGAATCTGCCCCTATCCCCCGCCCTCCTAATGCCAGAACATGCACCCTCTTCCCTCTGCAATCTCTTTTCCTTTTGATTCCACTGAACATTCACCTCTGCCAGGAAGTTTTCCCTGACTGACACTATTGGGCACAATTTATGCCATTCCAACACCCTTGGAAATTTCCTGTTGAACTCTGTCCAGATGGGATTAACACAGCATGTATCCTTTCAGCCTTCAGAGGTGTGTGTGTGTGTGTGTGTGTGTGTGTGTGTGTGTGCCTATTTGCCTCATTCTAGCCAAATGCCACTGTCGTCTGAATGTATTTGGAAGGCAGCCTGAGCCCAGGCCCTCCTGCCCTTCACTCTCCCCTAAGCCCCAGTCCTGCTTTTCTAGATGTGTCCCCTTTATGTTCTGCCAAGACCTCAGACTCATCACACCCCAAACTGTCCTTCCCAACCTGCTTTCTACCCAATTCCCTATTCTTGGTTGTAGCCACACCAGCTACCCAGACACCCCAACTGAAGCCCCCCCAAACCTGTTCCCCAACAGACACACACACAGAAAACTCATTGACCCCCCCCCACCAGGTCCACAAGATCTTCACCCTGTGAATAGCTCACTTGGTCCCATAACACAAAACTCACACTCCTACAAAGCTCATGCATGGTCAGTCACACAAAAATAAAATCAGAAGCACACAGAGAGCCGTGCAGAAACTCACCCTCCCACGGCATGATGGCAAGTCATACATAATGATAAATACACGTACACACTCACACAGACACGATCCTAGGCGACAAGCTTTTCACCAGGAACATTCTGGGGAAATGAAACATGGTAAAGTCCAATCATCTTGAACCCAGACCCAGGCCCTGAACCCATAAATCCTACTGGGGGAGGAGGGCAGGCGTTGCCTTTCCCCTGTTCCTGACAGCCTGTGATTTGTGCCCACTCCGTGGACCCTGGTGCCATAATTCACCCTCAGTGCCCACAAGATTACTGTCCAGCCTGGCGTTTTGCCTGCCTTAAGCTTCAGGCTGCCTGTGCCTGTCCTCCTGGCCCCAGATCCAAGCTGTGTCAATAAAGCTGGGGATGAGAGTGGGGATGGAGATCACATAAGGCTCTGTCTCACAGGAGAGAGGACCATGAGAGGTATCTATCACCCCATCATCTTTCAGAATCCCCAACTGATCCAAGAACTCCAGGACAAACTCCTCTCTGTGCCCAGAATCAGACACAGTCAAAATCCAAGCTGCTTTCAACAAACTGTCAAAGACAATGCCAGCAGCCAGAACCTGGCTGTGAGCACCAATGGTGAGAACCAAGGCTTCTTGGTGCATTAGCAACCTAGGAGCTCTTGCTCCCATAACCCTATCTTCCCTTTCCCCCACCTGCAAACACACACATACATGCAGACTTCCCTGGCTCTGCGGCTGCCTGCCAGAGGACCTGAGCCGCCCCTGAGCCACCCCTGGGGCCGATGCTCACTGGGAGGGCAGAGGCAGTGTGGATGAAGAAGACAGGATGAATTACTTCTATGGTAATGTGATTGTGCGGAGGATCTGGGTGAGTGGCTGGAGTGGATGATGGCGGGGAGGTGACAGGAGGGCGGTCTGACAAAGACCCAAAGTTACAAGACAATCTGCTATTAAGTCCAAGACAAGAAGGTCAGACTTTCTTCTTAATTGCTGAGAGCTGGGAACGAGGCTGCCCATGCAGAGCCTTCTGGAAAGAGATCTGATAACAATGAAGGTCTGCCTCAATCCCCATCATGTCCCGCCTCTGCCCATTAAGAGCAAGTAGGACCACAGTGAAGAGAGATTCCACGGGGATCCGCTGCTGGAGGACTGGGGAGTCCTGTCTGAACTGCTCTTTCAACCTATTGGCATCCCTTTGTGTCTTGAAATCTTGTTTATTTACCCTTTTCCCCCCTCTCTGGTCCTCACTGGGGGAAAGATCGAAAAACTCAAATGTTGTTGAGATAATTGACCAACCATTTGGAAAAATACAGCTGAAGTCTTTCCACAAAAATAAATTCAAAAGGGTAAAAACTTAAAGTGTAAAAGTGTGAAACCATACAAATACTAAAGCAAAGTGTAAATATTTGTATTGTTTAAAGGAAAAGTGGCTTTTCTAAGCATGACATGAAACACAAGAGTTCTAAAGGAAAAGCTTGGCAGACTTGACCACACAAAAATCAAGTATTTATGAGAGACATAAATAAATAAATAAATAAATAAATAAGATTGAAAGTCAGGGTGAAGTAGAAAAACATCAGGAGTATTATCTCTAATATGTGAAAGAGGTCCTGCAAATACAAAAATAAATAAATAAATAAATAAATACAAAAACAAACAAATAAATAAATAAATATTCCAGTAGAGAAATGGACAAAGAATATGATCAGACAAGTCAGAAGTGAAATGTGATTGCCCCTTAAGGACCTGGTATATGTTCCAGTTTAATCGTGATCAAAGAAATACAAATAAAAAAGAGGTATCGGTTGTGATCTACCAGGTGGGAAAAAGTTTTTTTAAAAAACTGACAAGGGGGGCACCTGGGTGGCTCAGTGGGTTAAAGCCTCTGCCTTCAGCTCAGGTCATGATCCCGGGGTCCTGGGATCGAGCCCCACATCGGGCTCTCTGCTCAGCGGGGAGCCTGCTTCCCCCTCTCTCTCTGTCTGCCTCTCTGCCTACTTGTGATCTCTGTCTGTCAAATAAATAAATTAAAAAAAAAAAAAAACTGACAAGGGTGGGAGCGCCTGGGTGGCTCAGTGTGTTAAAGTCTCTGCCCTCAGCTCAGGTCATGATCGCAGGGTCTTGGGATCAAGGCCCACGTCGGGCTCTCTGCTCAGCGGGGAGTCTGCTTTCCCCTCTCTCTCTGCCTGCCTCTCTGCCTACTTGTGATCTCTGTCAAATAAATAAATAAAATCTTAAAAAAAAAAAAAAAAACAACTGACAAGGGTGTCTTTACTGACAACCGTGTAAGGAAAGGGACTCTCTCCCACACCTCTCCCACACTGAGAGTTCATGGACTGGAAGGCTCACTATTGTTAAGATGTCAATTCTACCCAAAGCAAACTGCAGAGTCAGTGCAATCCCCATCAGAATCACGATGACTTTTTTTTTTTTTTTTGCAGAAATAGGAAAAGCCATCCTAAAATACATGTGGAGTCTCAAAAGACCCTGAATAGCCAAAACTGTCTTAAAAAAAGTACAAAGCTAGAGGACTCACACTTCCTAATTTCAAAACTGATTACAAAGCTACAGTAATCAAAACAGTGTGGTGGTAGCATAGGAATAGCATAGGGACAGACATGCAGACCAATGGCATAGAAGGGAGAACCCAGATATAAACCCTCAGGGATATGATCAAATGATTCTTGACAAAGGTGTCAAGACCACCCAATGGGGAAAGGACACTCTTTTCAATAAACAGCGCTGGGAAAACTGGACATCGACATGCAAAAGAATGAATTCCGGCCCTTACCTAACACTATGTACTCAAAAGTTAACTCAAAATGGGTCAAAGACCTCAATGTAAGACTTCAAACTCTGAAACTCTTAGAAGAAAACACGGGCAAATACTTCATGACAGTGGATCTGGCAATGATTTTTTGTATAAGACACCAAAGGCACAGGTGAAAAGAAAAAAATAGATAAATTGGACTTCATGAAAATTTAAATATTTTGTACATCAAAACACACTATACACAGAGTTAAAAAGCAACACATGCAATAGGACAAACTATTTACAAATTTCATATCTGATAAGGGGTTAATGTCCAGAATATATAAAGAACCACTACAATTCAATAATAACAACAACAAAACAACCAGATTAAAAAATGGGCAAAGGACTTGAACAGCCATGTCTCCAAAGGATATATAAGATGGCCAATAACCGCATGAAAAGATGTTCATCACTCTTCATCAGGGAAATGCAAATTAAAACCACAATGAGATACCACCCGACAGCCTTTAGAATGGCGACTATCAAAAAACCAGAAAATAACAAGCATCAGCAAGAACGTGGAGAAATTGGAAACCTGGTGCCCCATTGGGGAAATGTAAAATGCTGTGGTCACTGCAGAAAACAGTGAAGCGTTTCCTCAAAAAAATTAAAAATAGAATTACCGTAGGACCCAGCAATTCCATTTTGGGGTATATACATCCAGAAGAATTGAAAGCAAGGTCTCAAAGAAAACATCCATACCCCCGTGTTCACAGTGGCATTACTCACAACAGCTCAAATGCAAAAGCAAACCAAGCATCCCTGAAGGATAAATGGGTCTACAAAATGTGGTATATACATACGATGAAATATTGTGCAACTTTAAAAAGGGAGGAAATTCTGGTACAGGCTAGGGGATGAACCATAAGGGCATGATGCTAAGGGCAACAAGCCAGTGAGAAAAAGGCAACTATGGGATTCCACTTAGATGAGGTGTTTAGTGTCATCAAAATCATAGAGGCAGGAATTATAATGGTGGTTGAGGGGCTAGGGCTTGGGGGTGGTCAGGGAATGGGAGTTCCCTAAATGGGAGTTAGTGTTTAATGGATCCAGAGTTATGGTTTTATAGGATGAAAGGCATCTGGAGTGGAATGATGCGGATGTTTGCACAAGAATGTCTTTAATGTCATTGACACTTCGAAATGGTTAATATGGTCACTGTTGTGTTGTATGTATTTTACCATAATCGAAAAGAATGGAGGGAGAAAAGCAAAAGGAAGAAAAGAAAGAAAGAAAGAAAAAAAGGAAGGAAGGAAGGAAGGAAGGATGGAAGGAAGGAAGGAAATGTAAAGGAAATAAAACTGTATTTATCGTTGGCAGTGGTGTGAGGAAAGGGGCTCCTTCCCACAGGGCCTCAGGGAGAGACTGCCCAGGGCCAGTGTTTCCAGAGGCCAGTGGGCCAGGGTCCCCATAGCAGTTGCTAACAGGTACAACCCCAACTGCACGACAAGCACTGTTCAAAGGGCTCAGCATGTCATAATCCAAACAGTAATCCCACAAAATAAATCCTATTATGATCCCCATTTTACAGATGAGGAAACCCGAGGCCCAGAGAGGTTAACTAATTTGCCCACAGTCCCTTTGCTAGGAAACGATGGAACTGGTATCAAATCCCAGGTATCTGGTTCTGCCATGCCACATTATACCAAAATGTTAATCGTGCAAACCCTTTGTCCTAGAAATTCCACTCCTGGGAATCAATCTTAAGGAGTTAATTAGGCAAGTGCATAGATAGATAGAGAGATACACACACACACACACACACACACACACACACACACACAGGGATGTACCAATGTCCGTCGGTAGGACATCCATTGACTGAATTATCTTGGTCCATGAAACAGAATGCCACACAACCATTAAAAAAGTATGAGTATATTTATATTCACTGATACAGAAAGATCTCAACAACATATCGTTCGGTGGAAAAGCAGGTTGCAAAACAGCATGCCTCGTATGATCCCATTTAGGTAAAATTATATATGTATCACTCAAGATCTGAGACGATGCTCACCAAACGCTAAAGGTTATTATCTCGAGCTGGTGGGGATTTCAGGGAATCTTTATGTTCTCCTTTCTTCCTTTCTCGTGTTGTTTGGATTTTGTACAGTGAGCATATATTATCTTTGTAAACAGAAAAAGCCATTTAAGAAAAACGAGCCTTCCCGGAACTGGCACCTGCTGGTTTGTACCTCTCCGTGCTCCTTTCGACCACTCTCTGCAAGCGTCCCCACCATGTACAGGGCCTCGGGCTGGGAGGAGAGAGAGAGAAATGGACACTTGGAACGCCTCAGGGGCAGAGACAAGGCCACAGCGGGAAAGATGGGGAGAGAGATGGCCTACACTCTGCTTGACTGAGACAGAAACCAGTCCAGAAGCCGAAAGGCACCCAGAAGATGAGCCAGTGAGGAGGAAAGATGCAAGAAGGTACTTGGTATGGGCGCCCTGTCTCGCTCCCAGGTTGGCTAATGCTGTCCTGTTAATGAAGTGAGTGATTAATAGCCAAGGGGATAGAGAGCTGGTATATGAGATTAATCCCAGTTAATGAATCCATTGTTAACAGCATTAAATGGCAACGGGGGATGGGGAGGCAGCCTCCTCTCCACACACGCAGGCCCGGCTGCTCCCGCTCCCGCAGACAGCAGAGGGGGAGGCTCTGGCCTGACAGCGAGTGGCCGGGAGAAGGGCCTAGACCACACACCTACTGTGAGGCTGGTGAGGCCTTTTCACAGGCTCTTCGTGCCAGTGCCCACTCAGCCTGAGGCCATGGAAACGGCAGCTTGCCCCGTCCCTCGATGCTGTCTGTGCCCTCCTCAGCCTGACTCCAGGCCAGGCCATGCTCCCTTTCAGGGGAGACTGAGTGCCAAGGTCAGGGGAGGGCCCTTCGTGGGGGCAGAGAAATAGTGGATGGCAGAAGTTGCTGGAGGCCAGTGGAGTCCAGGGGTGAGGTGGTCTCTCAGCGCCCTGCCTCTCTCCCAAGGGATCCAGGTCTCAGGGCGGCCCTGAGGCCAGTCATCAAAATGGTGGCGTCAGGCTCTCCAGGCTGCTGCTCCCCTGGTTCCAGCTGAAGATGAGCCCCAGTGTTACCCAGGATGTAGAGAAAACAGCTCCTGAGCCCCAGCTTGTCTAGACCCCGTGCTCAAAGCTGAGAACCAGCTCATGTGCGTGGCCCTTACCGTTACCACGAGGAATGGGTGTTCTTGTCCCCACTTTACAGGTAAGGATGCTACGGCTCAGGGACAGACACTCTCTTGCCTAAGATCACAGAGCAAGTCAGTGGTAGAGCCTGGATTGGAAACCAGTTCTACCTCGTTCCAAACTCTATGCTCTCGAGGCAGCTGTTCCTTCCCCTAGACCAGTAGCCCTCAAAGGACAGTCTCCACCCCAGCACCTGCACCCACGGGTGACTCCGGGGCCCCACCCCAGACCTGCGGGAGTGAGCCCGCCGCGCGTGTGCCAGCAAGCACAGATGACTCTGGGGACGCCGCTGAGCCTTCTGGGTCCCAGCTCTTTGAGCCCTGCAAACGCCGAAGCATCCAGGGACCCTCTCTCTGTCTATACTCTCTCTCTCTCTGGGTGATCTCATCTTAGCCCCTGGCTTTAAACATTCATATGCTGACAACTTCCCAATTTATATCTTCAGTCCTGACGTTGCCCCGTGAACTGCTATCACATATGTCCCATTACCTACCTGACATCTCCATTTAGATGACTCCAGGATCTCAAAATTAAAGTGAATCCTGATTGTCCCCAAACCTGCCTCTCCCCCATCTCTTCCTTCTCAGAAAACGGCACCAACCCTGAACCAGTGGCTCAGGTCCAAAGTCTTGGAGTCATCCTTTCCTCCCCTCTTTATCTGGTGGCTCACATCTAAGCCAACAGGAAACTCTGTTGTTTCGATTTTTAAAATGTATTTCAAATCTGACTCTGTTTACCACCTCTGAATTGCCACTATGGCATAACCCATGTTTCTCTTCTCACCGGGACTCACAGGTGTCCTAATTGACCCTTGCCCTCACTCGTGCCCCTACGGTCTTATCTACTCCCAGCTGCCCGAGCTGTTCTTTTAAGATCTAGATCTGGGATTATGTCACTTTCCTGGTCAAACCCCTCCAGTTCTCAACATGTGTAGAATTTTAAATCCATAGTCCTTGCTTGACCTCCATAGTCTTATACAGTCTACACTCCTACATCCCTCATTCCCCTCCAACCTCATCCACTCTCTCACCACACCTGCCCCTTCACACCACAACCACACCTGCTTCTTACCCACCTTGATTACTACGAGCATGCTCCCGCCTCAGGGCCTTTGCACCTGCTGTCACTGCCACTCAGGTGTTGTTATAATTGCTGCATTCAATTCTCTTCTTAAAGCCAGAGCGACCTGCCTACCACCTCCTGATGCTTACTCAGCTTTGTTTTCTGCAGCACACTCATAGTCACCTGATATCACATCATAGATTTGTCAGTTTTCACATCTATCTCCCCTACCAGGCCGTAAGCTCCAGGAAGACAGGGACTTTCCATTCACTCAGCAGCTAGAACAGTGTCTGGATAGGAGCTGCTCAATCAATCAGTTCTTGCTGAATGAAGGAATTTCTCTGAACTTCTGTTTCCCCACCCGTAACAATAGGCATCCTTTCCCCCATGAAGCGCCTATGAAGATTGAATAAATATGTGAACTACCTAGCTCAGGATTGACCTATTATGGATTCTCAATCAAGATTTTTGTCATTTTTGGATCTCACCTTCCTTCCCATGCTTAAGAACTCCTGCGGGCTCCATATTTCCCTCCACACTACAACCCGATCCTCCTTCTCTCGGTGCCCTGGAAGAAACTGACAGTACATTCACATTTCTTTGATACTTTACACTTGGCCCCACACTGAGGTCAGTCTTCACATCCATCCGGTGAGGTTCCCAGCACTTACCCATTTACAGATGAGGACGCTGATTCTGTGAGTGATTCACCTGGAAAGGTGGGGCGCTCCAGCATGCGGCCAAGATGAGACTCACCCCTGGTCATAAAAGGCCAGCCCTCTGGCTCTTGTCCCTTCTTCAGGATTCCCTCCCGTGGCGCACGCCCTCACCTCCAACCTTTCCCTTGTGCCTGGATGGCCCTCATCTCTGCTCCAAATTCAGGGTCTGCTCTCGCTCTGAGATCCAGGTGGCCTTCCTCCTCCTCCTCCTCCTCCTCCTGGAATTCTTCCTGACTTTCCCTCTCTCCTCCAAGCTTCTCAAGTACTAGATTCTGTACTCTCTTGCCCTGTTCTTTGAGTGTCTCTGGGGGGTTATGGAGCTGGGGGCGGGTTTCTCTCTTCACCCATGACAATGGTGACACCTAATTTTTAAATTGCATTTGCTGTAAAGGCAAACAGATCAGACAGCCATAGAGGGGAAAAGTCGAAGTTCGTCTTCACTGCACCCTGTTCCGTCCCATTCCTCCATGGGGTAACCACTGCCAGCAGTCTGACTGCTTGCAGCCCCTTCCAGGCGTTTACACACCTATACTCACCCACATGCCAATAGATGGGATTACACTGCCCCTCTCAACTTGATTTTTGGACTTAGCCATAAGTCTTAGTGATTATACCACATCAGCAAAGACTCCCTTTTGAAGAGCTGCCAGCCTGTGGATGGCCCGTGATTTATTTAACCACTTCTCTCTTGGTGGACGCTGGGGTTGTTTCCAGTTTTGCACTATCAGAAAGCGCCCTGCCGCGAGCAGCCCTGTGTCTACGGCCCCCCCCCCCCCCGGAGCACACGTGCATTTCTGGGGGAGGGGGAACCCAGAGTGGACTGGCAGGGGAGATGCCATCCCCTTCAAAGAGCCTGTGCCTCCCTACCCTCCACAGCGGCCAGCACCTGACCCCTGCGCTCTGAATTCACAAAGCACTTCCACAAGCACTATTTTATTCCTCCTCACAAGAGCCCTGTGAGGTAGTGACATTAGTACCATTTCACAGGCGAAGACTGGAATTCAGCCCATCCTGTTACTCTGCAGAGCTCATGCTCAGCTCTGGTCCTGTGCAGACAAGACAGGTCCCCAGACCCCAGGAGTGGTGATGGGGTGTGCACTCCAGGAGTCCCAGTGGGGGCGTGGGCGCCCTAGGAGCAAGGGGATCTGGGTATAGAGGTGAGGTATTTGACGGGGGCTCAACAGCCTGAGGAGGGGCTTTCTTCCCACTCCTTCCACGGCTCAGAGGAGCCTGGGCTCAGGCTGAGAAGCAGGGCTGCTAGGTTGCCATGGAAACGGAGGGTTCCTCTCTCCCTCACAGCAGGAATCACGGTGATTGGGGGTGGGGGGTGGGAGGAGGATGTTTCCCTGGCAGCACTGAGGGTTGGGGCTAGGAGGCCGGTCACTCTTCCCCTCCTCTCTCCCTTCCTTTCCCCTCCCCACCCACCCTTGAGGCCAGTAGCCAGCAGGGGGGCCAATGGGAGTGCTGGTCTAGACCAGGAAGGGGGATTGTCATTTGGCAGCCCCCTGGGTGAGGTGGGGGGTCAGGGGATCCCAAAGGAAGCTACGGATGGTCCCTCCTTTTAGACACCCCAGGTATGAGCCCCCCCCCCATCTGGGTGCTCTTACAGGACAGAGCTGAGGCTCCTCTCATACCCAGAGGGTCACACAGTCAACCCCACTCACCAACCCCACTCACCAGACCCCAAGGCACAGGTGCTCTTACAGGACAGAGCTGAGGCTCCTCTCATACCCAGAGGGTCACACAGTCAACCCCACTCACCAACCCCACTCACCAGACCCCAAGGCACAGGTGCACATGAACTCCTTACACACACACACACACACCACTCATAGACACCACTCACACGCAGAGTCATGCACTGCTATGCTCACGCGTTGATGGGTTCTCATGCACACACATTCATACACAGTCACACCCACACATGCAAACCACAGGCACCTGCTACCTGATGCACACGTGTGATCCCATATTCACGCACACATGTGAACACGCATCCTCTCCGTGCCTCTGTGTCTGATTGTCAGTCCCGGAAACACCCTCCCTTTTTCGTCACATCTTCTCCCGCTCACTCCCCCTCTGCTCTGGCTCTCCCCCTCTCCCCCAACCCTCAGCCTGTCCTTGGCAGGAGCCCTGCCCTCTGGGCTCAGCCCTGGAAGGAGATGCTGTCATTTCCAAGGGAGCAGATTCTCAGACACAGACAGCACTCAGCCTTGAAAAAGCAAGAAGGGTTGGGGGGAGGGGGTGTGCAGTGTCAAGTTTAATACCCTCTCCCCACCTCCCTCTTCTACCAGATGATACTCCTGCCCATATCCTGGCTGGATCTAAGAGCAACAAAAGTTACCCCCTCCCCTAAACAAAACAAACAAAAAACTCAATAAGTTAAATTGTGAATATCCAAATAAACACAGTTAATAATAACAGGCAGCTAAG
The DNA here is from genome assembly GCF_963455335.1 of Martes martes. NCBI lineage: Eukaryota > Metazoa > Chordata > Mammalia > Carnivora > Mustelidae > Martes > Martes martes. Next base: position 159,918,993 of record NC_137891.1, read on the forward strand.
TGGCTTTTGAAGGCTTGAATACCAAGTACTATGCGAAGTTCATGGTCCCACTTATTCCTTGTATCAACCTCTCAGGCAGGGAATATTGTTTCCATTTCACAGAGAAGGAAGCTAAAGCTTAGAGAGCTTGTGTAACTTCCAAGCAATGGAGCTAGGTCAGCCAGACTCCAAGCATTCCCCACCAAGGGACTGCTTCCCCAGCTCCCTCACTATGCAAGGACACTCGGCCAGGAGAGTCAGGCTATCAGCTGGGTGATGGTGCAGGAGAGCAGACACCTGCTGGCTGGATCTGAATGCAAGACTCCCTTCTCCTTAGGGTCCTTTGGTCATTCTCTGCTTTCCGCTAGGGAACTTGCAGAGTGGGTCTCTAACCACTGCACTGGGTCTAGAATTCCTTTCAGCCTCTCCTCTTCAAGTCACTAGCTTGCTCATCTCCAAGCCCCCAACTGCAAATCAATTTTTTTGCACAGAATTCTTCTAGTTCCATTTCCCCTCTGGCCTACTCCAGCCAGACCCACAGAGCTATTAGGTAGGAATACAATGGCTCATCAAGGTGTTACACTAAACACAACTTAGTTAATTCTTAAGAGGAATTCTGCTCTCGGTTGTTATTTTTTTCTCCCTGCTACACTGTGATTATATCCTCCTAGCTTTTTGAAGGTAAAATGTTGCTTTAAGTATACTTACTCGACAACAGCTTAAGTTGCCAAATTCTATGAGCTCCCCAATTTTTTTTTAAATAAAGGGGTCTGAGAACTACCGATTGCCTACAGATCTAACCCAGCCCCTTATTTTTCAGACTGGAAAAATGAATTCAAGAGAAAAAGCTTGACTTGTCAAAAAATTATTGGGAGCTGCCCAGACTCTGTGGTCAAAAGATCTGGTTCAGAGAAAGCCCAGCCACTGTGCGAGCACAAATGGGCAAGTCAGCAGACCTAAGTGAGCCTCAGTCTCCTCATCTGTACAATGGACTGATCTGAGAATCCAATAGGACACTACATAGTTCCTCGTGTTGAAATTCTAACATGCTGTCAAGTGTTAGCCATCCCATAAGCCTTTGGCTGCAAAACGAGACAGAATGTGGACTTCCTGATTATTCCTCCTCCTCCATTACTCCTCCTGGCCATAGGATACTCAAGTGAGACAAGGGCGAGCTGCAGAGGCAGAGACCTAGGTCAGACCCCAGCTCCCTCACTCACTAACTGTGCAATGGTTCTTTATCCACTAACGAGGCATTATCATACTTAATCTGTGGGTGACAGGATTCACTGAGTGAATATACAGGAAGGGGCATCATCAGTGCCTCGCAGGCTGACAATGAGTGGTGTCTTCTCCCCTCCCCCTCAGATTTTCCTCCAGCTGTCACTCTCTGAATCTCTTCAGTGGTGACCAATCTCTTGCTTTCTTTGGAGGAAGATTTGATTTTGGGAAATCCAAGGTCACTGAGGGGCTCATCTGGCTGGGGAGGCAGACAGTAATCCAGCCAGGGAAGGGACACCCTTTGGATGTGCAGATGGGTTTCAGCTCTACAAGTGGGAGGAAGAGTGTCTCCTCCAGAGCCTCCAGAAGGAGGCCAGTCGTGCTGGGGCCTGCAGTCCCACTTTGCAGGGCCTCTCCTGGAGGCCATCGGAGGAAGCCAGTCTGCCCGCTTCCACGCACTCAGCATGTACTAGCAGCTCAGAAAGGGTGGCTCTGGCCTCCGAGACTGCCTCTCATCCTCGCCAGGCAGATGCCAGAGCCGGAATGACACATCGTCTAGTCCATTCCCCGTGTTTGTCAGTGAGAGAGCCGAAGCCCTTCCCTCCCCTACCTACTCCCTGATGGACAGAAGCAAAGCCTCAGAATGTCCGAGCTAGAAACTGACCTTGGCAATAGCCAGCCCAACCTGGTCTTTCTTTCCCGCTGTACTTTACAGATAAGGACACAGAGGCAGGGAGGAAAGAGCCACGAGCCGAAGGCACATGATCCCCCAGGTAGTGACAAAGCTGCTCATACGCCCGAGTCCCCTGTCCCTCAGCCAGTGTTCTACACGCAGAGACCTGCTCTTTAGACGAGGAGCAAATGACTGCTCTCCCAGCCTTTCCAGAACATCCACATCGGCGGAGGAAGGAGGGCCAGGCCAAGAAGAAACGCTGGGAGGCAGGAGGGCCACCCAAGGGGATGACACTTCATGCTTTCATCAAGAGCTCTGTATTTCATCGGCAGAGGGACAAGTGGGCCGCAGTTCTGTCCCCAAGTTGCAGCATGACCACAGAAGCTCTCTCCTCCCCAGCCTTCAGCTCCCACAACCAGAAAAGAAAATGAATGCTGCCCTGTTTACACCTTGGCCCTTCCCCCCATGACCCCAAGGGCTGCATGCTTCCCTTAAGGGCTGGGGGGGGGGGGGGTCTGATGGACGGCCAGAGTGAAACTGTGCGTCCTGCTCCACTAACCGCCATGGTGGGGTCACCGGCTGTAGAATTGAACCTCAAACACCAACTTTATTGGTTTCCACTATCATCTTTACCCCCACAGTGTCCCTCAAATCTTCGGACCCCCTTTGGCAGCAGCAGCTGTGTTCAGCCTAGGAAAACTGCGCCACCTAGGGGCAGTTAGCCTCCACTGCAGCTTGGTAGGAAGGAAGATCGGATCTGGGGGTTCCTTCCTCTACCTGAGCAGGCTCCTGATCCCTGTCTGTCTTCACTGTCCTCACTACAACCTTGAGAAGGGCAGGTCAGGCATTGGAGGATGAGAAAACTGAGAAGGTTTTCATTTCATTTCATTTCATTTCATTTCAGCAACAATGATGTGGCAGGATCCAAACCAGACCTCTGGCCTCCAGATTCTAGCAAACCACTGTTGCAGCAAGGATTTGGGCTGGAATGGGTTCTTGCTACGGGCTGAGGAAATACCATGAGCTGGGATAGACTGGGGCTCTAATCAAGGGCTCAGCTGGGCCATCCTGATCCCCCCATCTGAGAGAAGTCTGAACTACCTGAAGAGCGGGTTTGACTTTTTTTACTGGGTTCTTGGGAGGATTGGCAAGCATGAGAAACACCTGACATTGACTGGTCTCAGCTAGTCGATCCAATGCACCCTGTCCCTCCTGCACCCAGAACCTGCCACTGGCCTCCCCACCCAGAGTAAGAGCCAAAGTCCCTACATGACCTTGAGGCCTCTTGGGAGCTGCCTCCACTCACCTCCCTCACCATTGCCCTCCCTCTCCACACCCCACCCCCAACACCCTGGCCTGGCCTCCTCTTCGGCCCTCAACACCTGGGTATGGTGTTTGCTCTTCCTCTGTTTGGAATGACATTGGTGTAACTTCTCCCTCACTGCCCTTGGGTTCTTTTTCAAATGTCAGCTTCCAGAGGGGCCTCCCCTCCCTGAAATTCCAACACGCCTCCCCGCTCCCCCACTGCCCACCCCAATCTGTAGGATTCTGGTTTCTCTCCTTTTACATTTGTTACCATCTAACATATTATCTATACGTAACTCACTTCTCCTGTTTATTGTCTCTCCTGTTCCACGTGTTCACTGCTGCGTTCTTGGCATATCATCAGGGCTCAATAAATATTTGTTAAATGTGTGGGTGTTATTCAAATAATAATTTTTGAAAGAAAGAAAAAAATCAGAACACCCACCCCTCCGTGCCTCTTGGAAACTCAGAAAATAATGAACACACATAAAGACTTTTGTGTCTATACCATTGTTTCCTATAAAGTTTTGAGCATGACCCCCAGGACACCGTGAGGAGCCGGGGACGCGGTGGCCGTGCCCGACTCAGAAGGTCACAAAACAGAAGCCCCACAGGTGGGGGGGCTTGTGTCTGGGTCTCAGAGCTGGTGCAGGGCAGAGCCGGGAGAACCCAGTCTCCAGGCTCAGAGGCTGCGGAGTTTTTCTGCTTCCCACGTTCCAGCAGCTTCCGTGGAGCTGGGAACCTGGAAGTGCTTATACACTGAAGGACTTGCTTGAAGGATTGTTCTTAGCATAAGCACAGTACTTAAGTGGCCACCCAGCCAGCTTTCAGAGGGCTATCCCAAGGGACAAGCAGAGCCTTTCTTAACATGCGTGAAAGCTTACTGGGCACCCACTCTATGGTGGCGGCATGAGACAAGCCTGGGGTGGAGAACGCCAGACTGCTCAGACCAGCGTGGCTGGTTTTCTAGGGCAGAAGCCGTTTCTGGCGGGGGGAGTCCAGGAGAGCCGATGGATTTAGAGAGAAGCAGTCAGGTGTCCAGGAGGGAAGCGCTGGAACAAGGCACAGGGATCCTGGGCCAGAATCCCAGCTCCACTGGGAATTTACTGTACAACCCAGGCCTTGCCACCATGGGGTCCCATTTCCCAGAAGCCTCTCCTGTGTTTGGTGCCATAGGGCACCCATGTTCACTGCAAGGCACACTGTACTGATGGTTCAGCCTCCCTCCCTCTCTCAGCTGCTGCTGATTCGAAACCAGGGGGTGTATGTCTCCCAGTGCACATTTGGCAACATCTTTGTTGTCATAAATGGGGGTGGGGGAGTTGTGACTGGCAAAGAGCAGGCAGAGGCCAAAGATGCCATTCCACACCCTATAAGACACAGCCTCCCTCGAGATTATCCGACCCCAAGTGTCAAGAGAGCCAAGGCAGAGAAAACTTGCTGTAGACTGTGAGTTCCCAGAAGGGTAAGAAGTGTCCTTTTCTTCTCTGCACACTCCATGCCCAGCATGGCATGAGTAAGGCTGGGTGGCGTTTGCTGATCACTGAGGGTCAGACAGGAAAACTCTGGGTCCCTGTGAGGCCTGCCACTGGCCCCACCTGCCTGCAGGCCCCACCCGCCTTCTCCTTGGCCAAGGCTAATAGAGCTGGGGTTGGAGGTCAGGAGGAGTCCCCAGGAGAAGGGCGCTCGAATCAGCCAGTTCAGGGGTTCACAGCTCCCTGGCTCCCTGGCTCAGTCTTCCCTGTTCCAGAGCCAGCACCAGGCTTTCGAGTCAGTTTCCCAGCTAGAAAGGACACTTCCAGGAGAATCTCCACTTACAGTGGCCTCAGTCAAGCCATGAGCATCTTCGTTGCCCCAGAAGCAGGATCCGGCCCAAATCAGCAACCAGCCAGCCCCAGCATGATGACTGGAGATGTTGTTCAGGGGCATGGGGAAGCAGCCCCTTGAGAATAGGGCCATGTGGACAGTGATCTAGGGCTCGTCCCCGGTGCTCACGCTCCTGTGATGTCTGGCACCTGGTAGAACAAATGGGTATTTATTTCTGCGGCTCCTGCTGGGTGCCCCTGCTGGGTGTGGCCCCTGTCCTGGCCTTGTAAGCAATCCCATTAATCCCCTTAACAGCCTTGCCAGGGGGGGCTCCACCCCACGTACACAAAGGAGCTGAGGTTCCTAGGTGAGCATCATGCCCAGCGCCCCATACCTCCTAGGGGGCATCTCCAGGATTTGAGCTCAAGTTGATCTCTTACCAAAGCCTACCACCTTTCCTCTGAATCACCCTATATCCCCTCTATCCAGGGCCCAGAAGCTCCTTTGAGATGTAGTTCTAGGAGAACGCCCTTCCATCCCTGTTGTCCCGTGGAGAAAAACCAGGAGCCAGCCAGGATTCTCTCTTCCACCCCCCACACCCAGTCCTACCCAGTATGGGGGAGTCCCTGGAGCTGGGAACAACTTCAGCAAGCACCTGCCACCATTGCTTGCACAGCCCCTGGGATCGAGGCCCAGGAACCCGCCCTTCTCATCAGCAACCTCCGAACCCTACTCCAGAACCTCTGGGATGCACATAACAAGGCATTCAAGGCCGGCACCTCCATCTGACCTTTCCTATCCCATCGTCTGCCGGTCTCTTTAAACAGCCAGTGTTGCACCTCCCAGGACCATGTTCTAGCTCTTGCTAGAACCTGCTGGCAGCCCTCAGGCCTCGTGTCTTTGCACGTGCTGCTCTCTCTACCTGGCATTGCCTTTCCCTGTCCTGTTGGCGAAGCAGATTCTTCTCAATCGGGGCTGGTTTCTCCATTAGGCCTAGCAGGCATCATGCCTCCGGCCTGAAACACTTTTAGCAACCCATGAAAATGTTTTCATTTCTTTTAAAATCAGAAGGAAAAAAATAAACTTTCAGGTCAACGAAAATGTTTAATATGTAATGCTAATCATTTTCCTTTATACTAGGGCAGTCATAAAATAATCCTTTTTTATATATATTTTCTGTTTTTTTAATACACTTTTAAATTCTGTGTGTATCATTCATCCCTCATTTAGTTTTAAGAATGTATATTTGCATGCGTCTGTGTGTGTGTGCACGTGCACGCGCATGTGTGTGTGCGTGTGTCGGAAGTGACCCATAAAGGCGGAAGCGTCTGGGACCACAAAAATCAACCTGTAATCTTGTCCTTGACTTTCAAACCCATCTATTAAGTCACTTCCTTTAAGAAGTTATCCATGAGCACACCCCCAACAGAACTGTCTCTTCTCTGAGTCACCACTATCCATTTTCCTGCTTAGCATATGATATTATCATCATTTGCTAACCTGTCTTTCCATTAGATGGTGAGGCAAATGTTAACCAAATTCAGCTGAAGCTCCCTTGATACCAGTAAGGAACAAGGGTCTCCCTTCCCTGGGTCACGGACAACATCCACAGCAAAGCTGTCGCTCTAATCATTCTGGGAGGGTCTTTACCCGCAGGACCCTATCCCAGCAGTCAGAGTCAGTCCGCTGTAAAGAAAGCCATCACGGTCCTACCTTCATAGGGCTTACATCTGACGGCCTCTCCTGCCAGTCTCTACCCCTTAAACTCTGCCAACATTTCCCACCCTGCCCCACTAAGCTTGCCCCGAGCAGAGGGGCAAGGATAGAAAGCACTGTTACCCACGCCCTTCTTCCCCCACCTGCCCCAGCCCCTCCGGCCCCACTACCTTTCCCAGGGGATTGCATTCCTCCTTCGGGGCCCTCCTGGAAGGTGACTACTCTGCTCCTGCGTGCTCATTAATTTCACGCTCTGTCTCCTGCGTGACTGACCTACTTTCTGCTCTTTCCCCACGTGGCTGCCCAGCAGCGCTGGGGCTCACCGCACCTGGGGCTGGGTTTCCCTCAGCCTCTCCCCACTCCCTGCAGCAGGGTGTCCCCGGGACAGTCCCCCACCCTCCCTATCCACACCGGGGAGCAGGGACCCTTCCGCCCCCGGGGAATGCAGGCAGCCCTGGATTCAAATCTTAGCTCTGTCCCTCCCCGTCTGTGTCCTGAGCCAGCTGTGGCCCCATCTAGCCCCAAGTCCTCCTCCATGTGTGAATCCACCCCACAGGGCAGTTGCAACAATAGCTGCAAATGGATAGGCATCACAAGGGAGAATGCAAAACTAGCCTTTGTCCCAGCCCCATCCACGGACCCCTGCCCCAGCTGGAATTCCACCCTTTTCTAAAGGTGCCTGGTACATCCCCCTCTGTTTCCAGAGGGTTACCGCCCCTGGCCTCCTTCAAGGCCGAGCTGGCTGTGCTCCCTGGTCTCCCCCCTGCCTCCCCCCGCCGCTGCCCCCCACCCTGCAGCGATCCACGCCCCCCTCTGTGACCCACCCCCCCCACACACCGAGGCCTGTATTTCTTCATACCCACCCCACTCAGGAGAGGATCTGAGGCAGAGCTTTTAATTGGTAATCCTCATTTGGCATTCAACACAGAGACTTACATCTGGGCTTTTCTGGGAGAGCCCCAGCGTCAAATACCCCGCTTTCCCATTCCCATGACCGCAGGGTAGAATAATAAAAATAAGAGCTAACATTCACTGTGGGCTACTCCAAGACAGGCCTGCTCTCAGGGCTCCGCACAGGTCAACTTCTTTCTTCCTCGCGATGACTCTGTAAAGGAGGTACCCCTATTCTGCAGTTGAGGAGCCCGAGCCCCAGAGAGGGGAAGAAACTTGCCCAAGGTGGTGGAGCTGGGATTAGAACCGAGCAGGCTGGCCCCCGAGCCCAGCAGTTAGCCATTACCAGAGCAGCCAGACCAGAGACTGTGGCTCACATTCAGAACTGGTTTAAAAATCCCTCGGTCAAAAAAAAAAAAAAAAAAAAAGAAGGTGCCCAGACAGGATACGTAACTTTCCATGCTGCAGCTGGGACTGACTGTCCTCTCTGAGGCTGTCCTTTCTCAAGCAGGACTTCATGGCAGAGTCCAGGCTTCTAGAACTCTGTGCTCCTTCTAGGACATTGGGCTGGAACCAGGGAGCTCTGGGTTCCATGCCTACGCCTGGAAGGCCAGGGCCAATGCCAGCTCCCAGGAGGCCGGACGGCCGGGCGGCCCCAAGGGAGGGGTGTGTGCTGAGTACCCGGCGGTGGGGGCAGGGGGGCACGGGGGCACGGGGATCATCGAATCCTCTTGAAGGGCATGAGGACAACCGAGGATGCTGCATCAGGGGAGTGGGACAGTCGCTGGCTTCAGAAACCCGTGCAGACATGTCAGACAGGACCCGCCTGCTCTGCTGCAAAGTCCACTTAGAAACACAAGGGGGGGGGGGGGTGGGCAGCCAGCACTCAGGCAGCAGGGGCCTGAGCTCAAGGAAAGGCGCCTGGACGAGGGTCTGCCCTCCCGGTGGAGAGGAGAGGCCCTACCGCACCGCTTGAGTGGAGGGCTACCGAAGTGACTTTTCATCCAGCAGACTTCATTTAGTTTTAATAATGCCTATTTGTTTCTGATTATAAAGATAAAAATGTGCTTATTGCCCACATGAAGAAACAATGGAAAAGTCGTCTATAATCCCTCAATCCAGAAGTAAGAACTGTTAACACTTGGTTGCCTTTTCTCTAAGCCATTTTTCCCATACTTGGGTATTCTTACATCATGGGGATTCTAACAGTACATCGTGCCTGTTGTCTTCTTCCGAAAACTCCCCAAACCGTGCTTTTTAATGACTTTCCAGTGTTTGACCTGAGAGGACATCTCACGATGTATTTCGCTATTCACTTCTGGTTGGATAGCTGGGTTATTTTCTACGTACTCCGTTTCAAAACCGCAATGGCCATTGGAGCAAGAAAGCTATGCTTTCCAGTCGTCGAGGACTGAAAGCATCAATGCATGAATAGGGTTGGTCCAGATGTTCAGCACCCTGAATAGCCAGACAGGGGAGTTCGGCCCTGACGCTGTGGTCGCCAAGTGGGGGGAGGGGCTGGAGCTGGCCATCAGAAGGCTATTTGGCCTCTTCCAAGGCAGGTGCTGCCGCCCAACCATGGCCTTCCCACAGGCTGGGAAAGGGGCACTGCCACCGCCATCGCCCGGGACTGGCCGAGGGGACAAAGCACTGCGGGAACCCCGGGGAACTTGCCAACCAAGCTTCCTTCCCTGGTGGTGCGGGGCTGAAAGAGGCACTCGCTCTACTTTTCACAACATTCAAAGGCAGAACTGTCAAAAGCTGGCCCCCAAATGCTCATATTATGTGGGAGAAAGTCTTGGGGAGAAAATGAGGAAGGAGGGGAATTATGCAATTGAAAACATGTACGAATCCAGACAGAATAATGAAGCACAGACACAAGATTTTGCACTCAATGGAAATTGCATTTAGCCATGTTTTGTGGTTGGAGAAAAAGAGAGAGACTGACTCAGAGAGACAGATGGAGACACACGGGGCGAGGAGAAAGAGAGGGGGGAAAAAAGAAGAGAGATGCAAAGAGAGAGCCCCAGCAGCCTGCTGGAGTGCCACAGAGGGGAGGTGAGGGAGCCGTGGGGCCCGGGGCACAGGCTTTTCTTCTCCCTTAGCCAGTCCTCACCTGGGCCCGAAGGAAAGCAGAAGAGCTCCCCCTCCAATCTGGGGGCTTGGGATATTTTTTTCCTATATTTTTCTGTCTATTTTCTGTAAGTCCAGGTTCTTAAAAAATTGACACCCCGCCCCGGCCCCAGTGGAATATTACTTAACAATAAAAAGGAACCAAGAGTTAATACAGACAACAGCCCGGATAGAGCTGAAGGGCGTTATGCTGAGTGAAAGAAGTCAATCTCAAAATCTCAAAAGGTTACATATGATATGAATCCATTTATATGACATTCCAGACATGAAACAAATACAGAAACGAGAGAAACTTAGTGATTGCCAGGGCTTAGGGAGAGCTGGAGGCAAGTCTGGGAGGTGAGTATCAAGGGAGCTTTGTGGTGATGGGGTGTTCTGTATCTTGGTTACAATGGTTACAATGCATGCGATAAAATGACACAGAAGGGGGCGCCTGGGTGGCTCAGTGGGTTAAGCCTCTGCCTTCAGCTCAGGTCATGATCTCAGGGTCCTGGGATCGAGCCCCACATCGGGCTCTCTGCTCGATAGGACGCCTGCTTCCTCCTCTCTCTCTCTCTGCCTGCCTCTCTGCCTACTTGTGATCTCTGTCTGTCAAATAAATAAATAAAATCTTTTAGAAAAAAAATGACACAGAAGTATACACCCGTATTGCCCCATTGCAGATTTCCTGGGTTTGATACAGCACCACTGGGGGAGAAGGGGTGAAAGGTCACGTGACCTCTGTGCACTATGTTGGCAACTTCCTATGTATCTATAATTGTTTTAACCAAAAAGTTACCCTCCAAAAGTTAGCGAAGGACAGATCACGTATTATAATCAGAAAAGGCATCTCAAGAGGTTAAGGTGAGGGGCGCCTGGGTGGCTCAGTGGTTTGAGCCTCTGCCTTCGGCTCCGATCATGGTCTCGGGGTCATGGGATGGAGCCCTGCGTCGGGCTCTCTGCTTGGCGGGGAGCCTGCTTCCCCCACCTCCTCTGTCTGCCTCTCTGCCAGCTTGTGATCTCTGTCTGTCAAACGAATAAATAAAATCTTAAAAAAAAAAAAAAAGAGGTTAAGGTGAAAGGTAAAATTTGTGACAATACGTCATCACCTAAGGGTTACAAGCCACATAGAAATTCTTGTTTAAGCAGAAATCCTCCCTGAGAAAAGAAGGCCAGACGGAGACCCAGTGGAGGATTTGGAGAGAATGTGGTTGAGAGAGCAGGGCACTCTGCCTCTTCCTGGCTGTGTGATCTTGGGCAACTTGCTTGACCTCTCTGGGCCCAGATTTCTCATCTGTAAAATGGGTCCCTATACGGCACTGAAGAAATAGGAATTCTCTTCCTTCCTCAAGGCAGGCACGAGCAATGACAAGCACGGTGGCCTGTAGGGACCCTGCCTTCACCTGCTGGGGCCAGAAAGGGAAGTGAGCAGTGAAAGGGCCCTTTGGAGACTCCATTATACGCCACCAGTCACACTCTAAATACTCGTCTATGCTGCCAGTCATGCTATAAGCCCTATCAAAGTTGGGAAGAAAAAAATATCCATCTTATCTTGAGAAGGTCTTTCTGAGATTCTACTTATCTCTTCGAGTAAATTTTAAGGGCACCACAAATGGGGTAGCAGTGAAGGAAAAATGCTGTGGCTTTAAAATACAGACAAAGCCAGTAATTCCATTAGTATTTTTAAATTGTGAAAGATGAAGATAAATCTTACTGCTATGGTAACTGTGAAACATGAAAAATACTGCAGCTTCTGAACACAGTCGCCCTGACAGGTGGGATCACCTCTTCAAAAGGGGTCACACAGGTGGGTGAACACGCGTGGGGTAGACTGAGGGGGCTGAGTTCTGGGGAGCAAAGGGGAAGCCCCTCATGGCCTGGACTCTGAGATCTGCTGGCAGAGACTTTGAGAACCACCACGGTTGAGTCCAACCCCGTCATTCACAGGCGAGACCCCAAAAGGGTGACTGTTGCACCTGATTCTCAGGGGACAGCATAGGATATGCTTTTGGAATCGCATCCATGTGGAGAGCGTGGCGGGTTTCAGAACAGTAAGAACATCTTAGTGACACTATTCAGTGTACAGAAGCTTTCAGGGAGCCATTTCCTTTGCTTCTCCCAGAACCCTCCCTCTTGCTCCCAGACTCCGCTGGCGCCCAGGGGAAGGTCAACTGTCCACCGCTTGAGTTCCTCCAGTGACAGCAGCCCATGCCTTGTTGGACAGCTCCTGTCGTCAGAAAGCTCTCCCTGCCAGCCAGGTGTGATGTCTCTGACCCAGCCAATCGACCCCACACACAGCCTGTCATTCCGCCATTTGAATTCCATTCCTGTACATTTTAAAGATGAAAACATCTTTATGAGTCCCTTGTTGAAATTCAAATATGGCCACGAACACCTAAAGCCCCACGTCAGTGAAGACCTTTGAGGTGGAGTGTTGGCAGAGAGCCCCTGTGATGGAATGACTTGGGAGAGTCAGGGAGCAATGAACTGGGCATCTGGGAGGCCAGGAGGCCCCAAAACGCTTTATTCGGGGGTGGGGGGAGCTCTATGGGTCCTCCAGAGCCTGTGTCTCCTTGGAAAATAAAACAGAAGCTTCCAGAAGGGCAGATTCCTTCCTTTCCCATATCTGTCTGCCTGGCTGCTGGAAACCGTCCTATCAAAGGTAGAGGTTGTCCACTCTGGGGAGATCCAAAGGATCCAGAGACTTCTGGCCAAGATGGTACTGTGAGTTCCGGTTCTGAATCCCACCTCCATGCACTAAAGTCATAGCAATGATTTATAAATAAATAAATAAATAAACAAACAAATTCAAAACAGGAAAAGCCATGCTCAAATCCAGGATAGACATTTTCATGGCCCCGAAATGCAGGAGACACATGAAGGGCTAGTTAGCTAAAGAGGGAAGCTAGAGATGTGGGTGTAGAGGCTGGGGGAAGAGCCGGGAATCTGACTCCCTTGCCAGGTAAGAGGCTTAAGGAGCCTCAGGGGAGGCCGGGGTCAGGCCCCACTCAAGTTCAGTGACTGGACCTGTGACGTGCCCACCAGATTCCCAGGATGAGAGCCTCGCGTCATCCTCATGAAACCCGGTTCTGGGTGAGGCCCCAGGAGGCTGGGGTGTCTTTGCTGTAACTTTCATGTTTTCTCTTTATCCTTGATACATTGTAGTTTCACTACAGTGTATCTGGGTGTGACTTCACTTCTACTTGCTCTGTTCAACACTGAGTATGTACTGCGAATTTGAGCTCTCATGTCTGTCTTTAATGCTGGAAAATTCTCAGCCCTGATTTCTTTAATCTTGCTTTTTCTGCACTCCCTATGCTCTCCTGGAACTCATGTATGGCATTCTGTCAACCTACACTCCGTGTTTCTTAACTGCTTGGGGCATAAAAGGCTAGTTGTACCCCAGTACCTCTTTCCCCCCTTTTCCTTAGAATCTCTGACTTTTAATTAGGCACATGGCCACTTGGAATAAAGACTGCACTTCTCTGCCTTCCTTTCACCTACATACAGATAAGTAACTGAGTTCTGCACAATGGACACAAGCACGAGTCTTGTGACACTTCCTTGGAATGTCTTTAAAGCAAAGGAGTGTGCTACTCTCTGACCTGTCTTTCTTCCTGCTATCTGGAAAAGGCAGGGATGGCTGGGGCTGATTGAGCCATCGTGGGCCACAAAGTTCTTGAATGTAGCAAACACTCTTCTACCTCAGGGCCCTTGCACTTGTAAGAACTGAGATAGAAGGAGCCCAGGTCTCAGTGACTTTATGAGGTTGCCCTAAACTTCCTGATGATGGACCACTACTCCATGAGAGAGAAATGGATCTGTATCTTGTGTAAGCCATGGTAACTTTCCTATCTTAGTTTGGGTTTCCCAAAAACAGATCTCGAGACAAGGATTTGGCGGCAAGTAGTTTATTTGGGAAATGATGCCAGGAAGCACAGTGAAGAAATGGGGAAATGAGACAGGGAAGAAATCAAGGATTTGATCAGGGGCAGGTTCCTGTTGGGGTCAACTGAGGTTCTAGCCCACTGTGGGGCCTGTGGGAGACTGTGTGAAACAGCCTGCATAATTGTCCCACAAAGGGGAAAGGAAGGTGAAGTGGTTATCCATGAACTAATGTCCCCTCTTGCCTGAGGGTCTTTCCTGGGGCTAACTGCCCCAAGACTCTGTCCGCCCTCTTTGTAAGCTGAGCATGGTCCTACAGCCAGAGAAAGACCCCAGGTAGAAAGAAAGGAAGCTGTTGCCCTGTACAGAGCTGTTTTCAGGTGAGTGCTGGGATCGGCCAAGGGAATGTGGGCAACCATCAATCCCATCTGCAACCTCTCTGTCGCCTTAGAGTCCCTCCAACTTCTCCGCTGTCCTTGATCTCTCGTTGCACCCTGGGTGAAGTCCCAGATTCTCTCTTCCAAATAATGAATCCTCTCTTCTACCATGTCCAGTCCAGATTGATTCTGTCTCCTCAGTTTATTTTGATGACTGTATCTCTCATCCCCAGAGTTTAGAAATGGTTTTCCTCTCTGCCTGTTTTAGATTTATCCTTTATTTTTCTCTTTTTATGGGTGGGTGTTACCTGAAGAGCTTCGATATTGATTTTAAAGTCGTTTTTAGATCATTCTATTGTTTTGCTATTGTCTGTAGTGGAGTCTTTCTGGCAGTTACTGCTTTGTTGGCATTACCAGCTTAGCTTTCTTCCTGTGTTTTAGAATTTTAGTTTGTAGGCTTTTTGTAAGTGGAATTAACTTTTCTCTGCATAATCACCCTGTCTTATGGTTTGATGGTTTCTCCTGGAGCCTCCGGGGCCCCACCCAGCACCACATCTCACGCTGATGACTCAAGGCTCCCACCCTGTGATGCTGGTAGTGTTTCACATGTCCAGTCACTGAACCCGAGTGGGGTTGGGCCTCGGCCTCAAGGGGGGGCTCCTTCCATGTAGAAGGAAGATAGTTACTCATCTATTAATCCAATAAATATTTATTGAGTGCATTCTTTGAGTCTGATCTGTTCTAAGGGTGGGAATACCACAATGACCTAGACAATGAAGTATAAAAAGGTCTATTGCTTATCAGCAGTTAAGGATTGGTGACCTTAGAGAAACATAAAACAGAGTAAGGGAGTAAAAGTGATGGAGGGCAGGGGTTCATCTATATTAGGTAAGTTGTTCAGGGAAGGCCTCTCCATAACATTTGAGCAGAGAACTGGATGGAGTCAACAACTCATGTACAGATCTGGGGGAAGAACATTCCAAACAGAGAGAAGAGCAAGTGCAAGGGTCCTGAGGTAGAAGAATGTTTGCCACATTCAAGAAACAGCGAGAAATCCAGGGACCCAACAGAGTGAACAGAGGGAGAGGGATAAAAGTTCCTCTGCAGAAGATGTCTGGGGCCAGTTCCTACATATGGGGCCTTGGTGTAGCAGCTTGCTGGAGCCAAACTCAGACTGGCTCTGGAACACTTATTGCTCAGTTATGTCAGGTTGGAAGCTTGAAACTGACCTTGGAGGGAGAGTGTACACTACAATTAGCAAATGTTACAGATTAGGGCTCCCCACTCTGGAGTGCCCATTGTTAAGCATGTACCAGCACTGCTTGTAGGGTTGGTGAGAAATTTGTTCTAATTGGAGTAAGAACCCACTGGAGGGTTTTGAACTGGGGAATAATGTGATGTGGTTTCATTTTAACAAAATCATTTGGAGAAGGGGCTGTCTGGGTTTAAGAATGGGAGCAGGGAAATGGATTAGGAAGCTATTGCAGCAGACCAGGTGAAAGGGATGGGGGATTTGTATAGAAAGATCACAGGTGAGGAGGTGGTTTAAATTTTGCCTTCTATTTCCTGGTGTTCCCTCCCTTAACACCCGGTTGAGCTTCTTCCATTAGAGTGATTCCACTGGCTGGTAGCAAAGTATTTTCCTAGAAAGAGGGTGGGCTTTGCAAGCAGTGGGCCTCGATTCAAATCCTGAATCCACTTCTTAATTGTATCCCTTGAGGAAATTATTTAATTTCTAGAGTCACAGCGCTTTATGCGTAACGCTGAGATAATACCTGACAGAGTGGCTCCTAAACACTGTGAAATTCCTATTTATCCTTTTTTCCTGGGGCACAGCACCCTCACCCTCAGCCCAGCACCCAGGGTCCCTCCCTCTATACCCCGGAGTCCTAGAAACAGCAAGAGTGAAAACGCTGGTCACCGGCTTCCCTTCGCCTGCTGGGTTCTCCCTATTTCACGGTGGGCCACCAGTGCCACCTAGTGTCCAATCTGGTTCCTGCAGGCCAGCCTTTTCTGTAGGATCTGTTCAGCAGGAATCAGCTCAAGGTTGAAGACTCACGCCAGGCAGAGCCAACAGCCTGTTATTTGTCCTAACATTCATTGTCTAACCTGACCAGCAAGCCTGCTCTCTGCTGTCCCCCAATCCCTCCTAGCATGTTAGTCTTGCGTCCATATCCAGATTGTGAAGGACAGGACGTGTGTCTTCCGCATCCATTCCCATTTCTTGAGCAATTACTTTGTGCCAAGCACTCAGCTTCAGTCCTTAAGGGAATTGTATCTTTATTCTTTATCTGGAGAAATTGAGGCTGAGACATAAATTGACTCCCTTAAGGTCCCTGGGTAAGCAACTGAGGTCAGATTTGATTCCAGGGCTTTTCTCTGCAAACCCAGGGTTTTGTGTCGTTGTTTTTGTTGTTGTTGCTTTCCACAAAAACATCCAGCGCCAGTTGGGCAACCAGAAGAATGCTCAGGAGTCATTTTAATTATCACGCTCTTTTTTTTTTTTAAGATTTTTATTTATTATTTGACAGAGAAAGATACAGTGAGTGAGAGAGGGAACACAAGTAGGGGGAGTGGGAGAGGAAGAAGCAGGCTTCCCGCTGAGCTGGGAGCCTGATGCGGGGCTTGATCCCAGGACCCTGGGATCATGACCTGAGCTGAAGGCAGACGCTTAACAAGTGAGCCACCCAGGTGCCCCAATTATCACGCTCTTTTAAAGTAGTGAAGCAAAGAGAACACCGAACAGGAGTCCGGCAACCCATACTCGGGTTCAAAGTCTGCCATAAAAAGCATGTTGAGTAAACTTGGGCAGATGGATGTCCCTGTGTGGTCTTCAGCATCCCCATGATTAAAGAAATGGATCAGACTAGATGATCCGGAAGCCTCACTCAAGCTGATATTCAACACCACTCTCAGTTCAGGTTAACATTCTGGGCGATGAGGCCGCTGCCAGCGTGAGACCCAGTTCTGCAGCTCCATGGCTGTGAGGTCTTGGGTGAGTCACAAATCCCAGCCTCCATGTCCCTGTCCGTGGGGTGAGGACGATGAGACTGCTTGCTCCCTGCCTCACGATTGCCAACTTACCTATTAGACCCTCTCAGACAGTGCTTGGTACAGCGTAGGTGGTAAAGTCCTGTGCTTTTAACAAAATATTGATTTTACCTACTCAATTCTTTTCGTTAAGCCATTGAACAAGATCACATAAAAGTCTTGTGCCTCACAAACAAGGTTTATCCATTGTTTGACTCCTGCAAGCTCCGACACATGGTCACGCACGTACGCCACAGATAAAGCAACACTAAAGGTCATACTCCTGACATACGGTCTCCTCATAAGATCACTTGGATTACTGCTTAAATGATGCCTGGGACAAAATGAGGCCCTAAGACCATTAAAGTACACTAAGTCTCATCCTTCCAGAGAGCTTGATGAAATCTCCTTTTATGGGCCAGGGGCTATGAGAGGTTTTCACACAGCTTATTCAGAACATAGTGTGTATTGACAAATGTTCTTGGGCTGGGTCATTGTGGGACAGGAGCCAGGACTGGGCGCTGGAATGATATGTCAACTCTATCCTATTCCGGGGGATCTCCTTCTGAACAGGCAGATGGGGAGGCTGGAGAGTTTGTTCTATGACAAGACAAATCCCTTCCCTTCTCAGAACCACAGGCCTCTGGAGCAGCACCAACCAACAGAACTTACTGACACGAGAGAAGTATTCCATACCTGTGCTGTCCAGGATGGTGGCCCCTCTCCAACAGTGCATTTTGAGTACTTGAAATGTGGAACTAAATTTTAAATTTGATTTAATTTTAATGAATTTAAATTTAAATAGTACCCTATGGAGGGGCGCCTGGGTGGCTCAATCATGAGCCACCTTCGGCTCGGATCATGATCCCAGGGTCCCGGGATCGAGCCCTGCGTAGGGCTCTCTGTCAGCGGGAAGCCTGCTTCTCCCTCTCCCCACTCCCTGCTTTTGTTTCCTCTCTCACTGTCTCTTTCTCTCTCTCTCTCTCTGTCAAATAAATAAATAAAATCTTTAAAAATAAATAAATACATAAATAGTGCCCTATGGCCTGTGGCTACCATATTGGATAGAGCAGCTCTAATAACCATAAGGCCTATGGCCATCGTCCTGGAGAGAGGAGGAGGTCATTGAGACACAAAGAGATTAAGTGATTTGCTTAAAGGCATCCAGTGACTCCACAACAGCATTGAAACCAGAATCCAAGTTTTTTCTTATTCTAGGGCCATTTTTCCCCTGCATCCCCGCTGCATACCTGGAGACTTCCGCCATGCTTTCCAATGGCTGCACGCCTTCCTGTAGGTTAAGTAGCTACCCATGACCGCGATGCTCTTCTGCCCCACATCCTCTCTCTGAATGGTGGACTCCTACCCGTTCTTCAAGATCCAATTCAAACATCTTGACCCTCTCCATTTTCTGCCACCTCCTGCTCCCTCCCCATCTTCCTGCAGCATTTCGTCTCCTGAGCTTCCAGGGCACTTATGATGTAAGTAGCTATTTATCTGTCTCCCCACTTGACTAGAATTCCCTAGAGGCACAGGCAGTGTTTTATTCTTCTCCGTGTCTCCAGAATCCAGCACAGGAGACTGCTCAACCAACATGTGTGGGATCAACATCCTGAATGTGCGACAACTGGCCGTCTTCAGATAAAACCCAGACGTTTTCCCAGAAGTTAAGGAGGTGGAACTAGGAATCCGGATGCCTGGGTTCAGTTTGTGACTCATGCTCAATTGCGAGGTGACTCCGGGTAAATTGTGCCCCCCTCTCTGGGCCCAAGGGCATTGGACTGGGTCATCTCTAGGGCAGGACCCTGCCCCCTCTAAAGGTCTGAGTCTGTGGGACTCTGGGCTCATAACTTGGGTAGAGCTGGAAGGGGTTGTAGGAAGCAGGGGTCGGACCTGGCTGCAGACTGTGGCAGGAGCTGCTGGAAATGAAGGCTGTGGTCAGTGAGACTGACGGGCTGCCAGGAGACACGGCCATGTCAGCACCTGCTGCTGGGCCACGGGCTGGGGGAGAACAACAGAACCCGAGATAGGGCAGAGGGAGGACTGGGACACCAGCAGAGGTTGGAACTGTCCAGACCAGAAAGAGGAGAAAGACAGAACGAAACAAAACACTGACTATAGAAAATCCTTGTCTGGTCAGTCTCTCCTCCCTCCCTTCCTTCTTTCTTTCCTTCATATCACTCATTCACTCACTGTGAGCTCAGGAGCTCTTAGATCATTAGACAAAGAAGCTGAGGCCCAAGGTCAGGAGGTGATTTACTCCAGGACACATGGGGAATTACTGGTGAGTCTGGGACAAACAAAACAGGTGCCTGACTTCTTAGCTATACCAAACCACTGCAGGACTAACAGCAAATTGTGCACCTCGCTGGCCTGCCCAGGACTCCCTTTGAGCTGTCCCTCTCCTCACGGGGGATGTGGAGCGCCCCGTCAGTCCTGCCAGGAACAGCATTCTCTTTTGGGGAGCACAAGAGGACTAGGGTGGTCCTCGGCCTCCTTGGGATCTCACTCCTGTGGAGTGGCTTGATTAGATGAGCCCTTGGACTTGGAGCCAAATGGTTCTGAGTTCAAGTACCTAGAGATTATCTTTTTTTTTTTTTTTCTGGATGAATTTAGAAAGTCACTCATCTTTTGGAATCAGCTTCCTCATCTATAAAATGGAGATAATTATTCGTCCCAGGATTATGTGGTGAGGTTTAAAAGAGATGGTATGTGCCTAAAAGACCGCCTCCATAAAGGTTCTGTGAATGAATACAACAAGAAGAGAACTGGCAGCTTGGTCCGCGGCCTGTGGCCCTGGCACTCCCAAAGAGGCCGCGGCGTTCTCCTGAACCCCAGCAAGTTCACAGGACACCAATACCAGACAAGGTCACTGTAATCGTGACATGGCAAGGCAAAAATATACCACTCCATAATCATGTCTGAATACAGACAAAAACAAGAGCACTGTGCAAGATCATAAAAATGACCCACATCCCCCTCTCTCGGGAGCATGAAAGATGGTGGTGGTTTCCTGACCAATTAGAGACTTAGTTCTCCTCCATTCTTCCCTGTCATAGATAAAAAGATACTTAATCCCTGGATTGCCTCTGCCTTCCGACAACCCGTTAAGGCAGAGCTAATTCCTGCTTAAGGCCAGCCCTCCAAGCCCTGCCTCCCCTACCCCACCGCTGCCTCCCAGAGTGGGAGCGCTGTGTCCTTTAGGCAGCAAGTGACAAACCCAAGCTTGTTTCACTACATGTGTATTCCTAGTGGTCTTTGCTGTGGGGCATTAACAAAGATTTAGGAGTTCATCCCCCGTGGTAGCATAGTGGAGGTACATACACACACACACACACCATGTATGTATATGTTAATGCACATACATTGTAGATATGAATTTTTTGTCTGAGGGATCTTTCCCTCGAATCATACAGTATGGGTGACTTCCTATTCTCCCGTTTGGTCTAACCAGGCTCTGGTAAAATTTGGAAAATAACCATCATAGGCAAGGGAAGAGACAGAGACAAGGAGAGAGATTAATATTTCTGGAAATCTTAGGACGTGCCAGACTTTATCACAGTTAGTCCTGCCATTCTGTGGGGGTAGGTACAGTGTTATTTCCTGCAGTCTGCAGATAGGGAAACTAAGGCTTACAGAAGCTTGGTAAGTGTTTGGCCAGGATTCAAAGCCCGTGGTCCGTACACCCATCCTGTGAGCTCCTCTACCCTCCCAAGGAAGAAGGGATGAGCAGAGCTGGGTCCATTCTGTGCCCTTGTCCCTGAGCGCCCTGGCAAAACAGGCCTCCTAAATCTGGTTTCTCTAAACCCACAGGCCCGAGTAAAACCTAACAATTAGTCATGAGTAAAGCATAATCCATCAGAGATCAGAAGCCCTTCTTGCCTTCTCATTTTATAAGTGGGCAAATTGAGGCCCAGGAAGTAATTCCCCTGCCCTACCTGGGCTTCCTCCCAAAAGTTGCCGGAGCTGATTCCTACCAGCTTGCAAGGGGCGATGTCATGTCATAGCTCCTCCCAACTCGGCGTCCGGTGACGTCCCTTCCGGAGCTCACCATCAGCCACTGTATGAGTATTTACACCATGGATACTGGCGAACGCTATAAATCAGAGTTTCTGTTTGTGTGTTTTTATTCCTTCTGAAGAGAGCCCATTAAAACATTTACTAGCACAACGCTGGCTTCCTCCCTCCTGTAAAGAAAAGGAACTGCAAACAGGAGTGGGGATGTGATTGGGAACAGCTCCCACCAGAGCTCCCCACTGAACCTCTCTACCTGGTGTGGCTGTGATTTTATCACTAATATCCATATGCCCTGTGATTTATTTGTGTCAGAATAATCTGAGGGTCTTGATGAGAATGTCTTCTGGGCCCCACTGAGTCAGATGCTCTGGAGGTAGGGCTCTGAGATCTGCATTTCGATAGGTCTCTTCAGGTGACATTTTTGGCTCCTGAGTTTGAGTATCACAGCCCTACATCCTCACTGCTATACCACACCCTGCCTCAGACACACAGGGCAGGGTTTAGGCCCACAAAAATATGCAAGTCAGCCTCCATTCTTTTTATTGTTATTTTATTATATTATTATTACATATTTTATTATATGTTTTTATATTATTATTATTTTATTATTATTTCTTTGTCAGAGAGCACACATAAGCAGGGGGAGGGGCAGAGGGAGAAGCAGGCACCCTGCTGAGCAAGAAGCCGGATCATGACCTGAGCTTAACCAAGACTGAGCCACCCAGGTGCCCCCCCAGCCTCCTTCCTTGAATGCTCGCCATGTGCTAGCTGAGAGTGGATGAAGACAGGCCCGGGTCTGCTTCTGGCTCCTTTCCCCTGTCTCTGAGGTAACGTGGAGAGCTCATGGGCACAATGACACTGGAATCAGGCAGAATTCCACTCATATCACCTCCCAGAAAGTTCCACATAAGTTTGCCTGCTGGGAAGTTCCAGTAGAATCTAGAAAATGTATAGCTAATTTTCAATTATCCAGGCAATTTGAAGCAGAAGAATTGGGTGGAAGTCCTGGATATGTTCGCCGCTAGGTGTGAGATCTAAGGCAAGTCCCTTAAACTTTCTGGGGTTCAGGGGCCTCCTCTGTAAAACTAGCATCTTTCCTCGAGGTTTATAAGACTCAAATTTCATGGGGTACCCAGGTGGCTTAGTGGGTTAAGCCTCTGCCTTTGGCTCAGGTCATGATCTCAGGGTCCTGGGATTGAGCCCCACATCGGGCTCTCTGCTCAGCGGGGAGCCTGCTTCTCTCTCTCTCTCTCTGCCTGCCTCTCTGCCTACTTGTGATCTTTCTCTGTCAAATAAATAAATAAAATCTTAAAAAAAAAAAAAGACTCAAATTTCGAAATTACACTGGGAAGGCAGACTCATCCAGACAGTGCTAGACACACATTTATCTCCTTAGCTCCCTCACCTTTGCAGGTGGGCCCTCCTCCGCTCTGG
This sequence comes from Martes martes, assembly GCF_963455335.1. Lineage (NCBI taxonomy): Eukaryota > Metazoa > Chordata > Mammalia > Carnivora > Mustelidae > Martes > Martes martes. The sequence goes on from NC_137891.1 coordinate 159,941,439, forward strand.
CACCATGGGACTGTCTCCCTCACCAGGCTGTGAGCACCTCAGCGAGGGCCCTGGGCTTCTGTGCATGTCCGTCTGTGCATGTCCTGCACATAATAAATACTTCCTGAAGGTCTGTGATTGAGTATAAATCTGTGACTACATGTAGATATAGACAGATAAAGTCACCCACACACAGACGCACATAGATCCTGGTATGGGATTATTAACAGAGAGGGGACATGGAATTGTAGAGCACAGGGCTTGGGGTCAGGAGTCTCAAGTATTAGGGTGGGAAACTGTATCTACTGCTGTATAATAAATTATCACTGACACAGAGACTGAAAACAACACGTCTTGATGAGCTCACAGATTCTATGGAGCAGGAATCTGGTGTAGCTTAGCTGAGCCCTTTGCCTAGAGTCTCATAGATCTGCAGCCAAGGACCTGGCCAGGGTTGCGGTGTCATCTGAGGCCCGACTAGGGAAGGGTCTGTTTCCACACTGAGGTCATTAACAGAATTCAGTTCCTTGTGGCCGTAAGACTGAGACCCTCACTTTCTTGTGGGCTGTCAGTCAGAGGCAGCCCCCAGCAACTAGAGTCGCCTGCAGTTCCTTGCCAAGTGCACCCCCCAACATAGGCATCCCATAAGATGGCAGCCCGCTTCTTCGGAGCCAACCAGGGACTTAGAGAGGGATGCCAGCAGGATGGACCCTACAATTTTAAGTCATGTAACCATGCAACCACTTATGTAATAATGTTATGTAATAACGTACATCCCCTCCATTCCATCACCTTTGTCATACTCAATGTTAGCAGCAAGTCCCAGACTCATTGCACACTCAATGGAAGGACTTACACAAAGCCGTGAAAGCCAGCACATCTTTCCACTGCAGGAACTCAGATGAACCTCATGAAGGATCGGCCTTGTAAAACTGGCAAACAGATTTGGGGCATGGTAGAGGTCGGAGAGATCTTCTAACCATTTCACTTTCCACAGGAGAAAGCAGAAGCCCAGAGAGACTGAGTCACCAATCAGTATAAGGCAGAATCAGACAGGACTCTAGACCCGCCCCCCAACTTCCAATTTCCACTCTACTGCTTCTCTCCCTGCTTATTGTCAGAACTTTGGGGCCAATAGACAAAAATTTAGGTGACACTTTGAAGATGTAGCTCAGTGGACATTGGAAGGTCTTGGAATAGCTACAGAGTAAATCCAAATTCTTAACATGACATTCAAGGCCATTTGACTGCCTGGTCCAACTAAGCTTTCTTGTCTCAACTTTTACTATATCTCCCCCTGGTATGTTCCATCACGGAGAACTATGTGCAACTTCTCCACCAGGAATGCCTTTCTCTTTCTATGCCTAGAAAATAAACAAACAAAACAAGTCAACAAATAAATAAACCTATTTATCCTTTGAGTCCCAGCTCAGATGCCACTATCTCTGTGAAACCCGCCTTAATCCTTGTAGGCAGAACTAATGCCTCCCTTCAATCCACTCTCTTGGATTTTGTTCAGTCTCCTGTATACCCCTTTTCATATGTATGATAGTTGTTTTTGAGTTGTTTCTCCTGTGAAACTAGGACCTTAGAGCGGGGTTATTAGAAGGATGTGAAACTAATTTCGTTTAAGCGAGTCCATCCTGCCAGCTGGCCTTGTCAAGAGACCACCACAGCCTCTCCTGCAGAGCTGAGACACTGGCAAGTTTAATGAGAGTGTTTATTTCAAAGTACATGTCTCCACCAGAAGCTCACTGCAAGTCAAGAAAAGGCTAGCAAGATCCCCACCCAATTACCCTCTGCTCGATAGTTCCCCTAGCCCTTTGCTCCGATCAGTAAATCTTAACTGACTGATTGAACGGAATTGGACTGTCATTCAACAATCGTAATTGATGTCTATCAAAGGCCAGGCCTGTTCTAAGAGTTCAGGTTACAGAGACAAATAAGACAAGAAAAAGGCATGAAAAATCTAAAGAACATGGGCTTTAGAACCAAAGAAGTTTGATTCAAAGCCAGACTCAGCTACTTATGAGTTCTATGACCTTGAACAAGTCATTTAACTTCTCTGACCTCAGATTCCTCAGCTAAACAGGGGATAATGAGATCTGCTTCCTAAACACAGCTTCCTAAACATTGCTGTGTGGGTTACGTGAGAGGATATATGTGCCTGGCCCATGGCAGGTGTTCTGCCCTTGACCCTAGTCAAGAATCACTAGTCACGCGGCAATACCTCTCGTCCTCTATGATGAACGCTGTCATAGACAGGAAACACAGGCTGAATGGAGGGACTCCTTCTATCATACAGAAAAGGAGGAAAGGAAAGGCTTCAAACAGGATGTACAGGAATGGCCAGGAGAACATTCCAGGCAGAGGGACCAGAAAACATAAAAGCAAGCCATCTTCATACCTAGTCCTTATTTTGTCTGCTTCCCGCTTAGGTAGTATCTAGACCCTGAGGTTAACAGAGAGATAGGACAGCATCTTCCCTCTGTGACAGATGACTGACATTTATATTTCTTTGCCATACTGGAAAAAGCACCTTCTCTCTCAACCAGAAATATGAAATAATCCAATTTACAGCTAAGTTAATGCTGAGAATTGAAGTGCACTGGATTCTGAAATTCTGATTCTAAGAAGAATATCAAATGAGTCTCATTCCCAATACATGTGATACATTTTAAAATATGTTTTACCGAGTGTGAGGCTACCAAATTGAGACATATTATGGCCTGTGGGTGACAGAGTTGCTGCGGGAGCTCTTAGAACCTTTTAAGATTTTACATCCGTGATTTCATGATCTTAATGTCTTCAACTCCCCAAGCCCTAGAATGTTAGCTATGGAAGGCCCCACAGAGTTCAACCTCTGCATCTTCCTGATGGAGAAACTGAGGCCAAGACACGGAGAATGAACTGCCTAAGACCATAATTTCTGACCCTGGGATGTAAGCCTGTCAACGTCAAGTCCAGGACCCTTTCTGCTGTATGACAGTTACTTACTCCCAAGGGTCTGTTAAAAAGTTTACGGTAGGTCTTCTCAAATGGTGTACATCTGTACATCTTGAAGAGGATTCATTTCCTTTGTGTCCAATTGGTTGTTCAATACTAAAAGATTTTTTTTTTTAAGATTTCATTTATTTATTGGACAGACAGAGATCACAAGTAGGCAGAGAGGCAGTCAGAGAGAGAGAGAGGAGGAAGCAGGCTCCCTACCGAGCAGAGAGCCTGATGCGGGGCTTGATCCCAGGATCAACCCTGGGATCATGACCTGAGCCGAAGGCAGAGGCTTTAACCCACTGAGCCACCCAGGTGCCCCTCAATACTAAAAGATTTTATCAAACCTCAGTCTCTTGACTGTGCCCTTGGTACTTAGGTCCCGGAGGTGATAGAACCTTAAAGTAGGAAAGGATTTTGGAGGTTTATGTTGTTCAACTTCCCCTCCACCAGAGAAATAGCCTCCTTGAGCATATCCAGTAATGCATTCATTTTTCCCAAGGGGATTTGGCCCACTGTGTGGCCAGGACTCCACATCTCAGTGAGCAGAACTGTTTTTCTGTCTACTCTGTCCATTAAGAGAAAAGAAAGGAGGGAAAGTGTGCTAACTTACTGAGCACTATTTGGGTACCAGGCACATGTGAGGGGCTTGGATGTATCACCTCATTTGGTTCTTAAAACATCTCTCTAAAGTGCATGTGATCATCCCAGTATATGACCAGGAAAAAAACAAAAAACAAAAAAAACCAGACTCAGAGGGTTTCAATAATGTGCTCAAGTTCATCCACAGTAAGTGGAAGATTCAAGCCCATGTGTAACTCTTTGGAATGTCCCGCCTCCCCTGCCTTCTCTCTCTCTTCCATAAAGCCTTTCAGCATACCGCATTACAGCATCCTTTCAAAAAAAAAAAAAAAATCCCCCGCTTAAATGCCTATGATGACCCTTCAATGCCCACTCGAGGTAAATAGTCCGAGCTCTTTACCTTAATATCCAAGGCCCTTGACAATCTGGCTCCTGCCGGACTTTGCAGGCTCACTTCTGTCTGCTCTGCCAGGGCATCTGAGGTTTTCCAGGAGGCTGCCTTTCTGTCTGCACCTGCTGCACTTGCTGCCTGAATGCCCTTCCTTCTTTTTCTGCCCAGAGCTCCATAACAGATGTCACCTCCTCGGTGGGGCCCTCCAGGATCTCTGCAGAATTCATTCTTCTATGCCTTCCCCCAGCACATCCTACACACCCCCTTTTGCACTGTTTCGGTCCTGCATAGTCTAAGACCCTCTGGGGGCAGAGATTGCATTTTATTTTGCTTTGCATTCTCAGTTCTTGACGCATAATAGTAAATACCATAGATATTTATGGAATAGAACAAAGCTTAATCTTTTTCTGGATGTGAATCCTGCCATTGCTTGAAGACCTCTCTGAGGCCTGCCTATGCCATTTTTTCCCTAGTTATTTCTTCCCCAGGCCAGAGAGTCCCGGCTCCTCCAGCTGTTTCTTCTAAAGTCTGATTTCCAGATTCTCGGGGTACCTGGGTGCCTCAGTCAGTTAAGAACCTGTCTTCAAGATAAAAAAAAAAAAAAAAGAATCTGTCTTCAGCTCGGGTCATGATCCTGGGATTGAGCCCCACAGCGGCAGACTCCCTGATCAGAGGGGAGTCTGCTTCTCTTCTCCCTCTGCCTCTCATGCCCCGCTCCTGCTCACTCTCTCTCTCTCTTTCAAATAAATAAAATCTTTTTAAAAAAATCTGATTTCAAGCTTTTTATCATCTTGGTCATTTGCTTCGGGGTGACAATTTGTCAATATCCCTCTTTTAAAATATGATGCCTAGGATGAAACTTAGGAGCATGGATAAAGTCTGGCTACAGCAGAAGAGAGTTAAGAGGACTCGCTGCTGTCTGCTACAGAGGTAACATTTTTTTAACCATGTCCGCGTGCCAGGTACTTCTGCCTACTTTGTCTTCTTTCACTCCTGCAACAATCCAGCAAGGTAGGTGCTATTTTTCCTGCCTTATGGATGAGGACACTGGCCATCTGGTAAGGTACTTTGAGAGTTAATCAACTTGAAGTCACAGCCCAGGGCACAAAGTGAGCTTGCCACCAACCGATACCTCAAGCTCATTTTGATGCCAGCAGCCAACCGATACCTCAAGCTCATTTTGATGTCAACTGCTGCCAAGTTATTATTTTTTTTTTTCCTGTTACCAGCTAGTAACAGGCTTAAGAGTAACTAAGGACCCCCCCCCCAAAAATCTGTGCCCTTAGAAGGGTGTGGAGCCAGAGCACAAAGAAAAGGCAGGTTGGGTTAATGACAACTTCCTAACAATAACGGCCTTTATCTGGGACCTCAGACAGGGTCTGGAATTTCTCCGCCGCATAGCTTTCTGGAACTATTTTTATTTGGTATTTTACAGAAGGAAAAAGAGCAGAAGTGTCTTAATAAACAGTGAGATTTGGGTTCAGCAGCGCTCTGCAAAGCCTTCAGACCATCAGAATCGGAGCAGCCCGTCCAGGCAGGGACTTGTGAGTTACAGAGTGGGCAAAAACGAGACTGTCCCTCTTGTCTATGGCCTGGGCCTTCGAGGACCCCACTGCACACATCATCTCATAAATATCTACCGAGCATCACTGTGTTCCAGGTATGGAGTGAGGTGCTGGGCACATAATGAAGATTCTAGAGTCAGTTCCAACCTTCTGGAGCATATCATCAGCTGGAAGACAGGTGCAGAAGCAAATGATATGCATGTGACCTGGGAAGTGTAATGATGAAAGGAAGTGCTCAGACTGCTAAGGGAGCAAGAGAAAGGACATTTAACCCATCCTGGCCAAGGCAGGACGACCGAGGGATCCGGGAAAACTTCACGGATGAGTGGGAGTTAACCTGGTGAGGGTAGGAGGAAGAGACAGAAAAAAGAAGAAATTCCAGGTATGAGCAGAGGCTTGTAGGCATAAAGTTCCCATAAAGTGTGGAAAAAATTACAGGCAGTTTGGTACTTAATCACACTTCAAGAGGCTGGGGAGGTAGACAGGATTCTCAAGTGTGTTGTGTGTTAGGTGCTGTGATACAACTCACATACAAAACAACTTACTTCAGATCATCAACTCACTGTGTGACCTTGAGTGAGTGACTGCACTTCTCTGGGCCTCATGAGTAAAATGAGGATGAGATTAATCCCAAGGTCCCCACCTAATCTCAGCTCTGGCATAACAGAGGGGAAGGCATTCTCAACTACGGTCTGTCTACTACTATTTACAGGAATGCTAGTCAGAATGATGGAGCACCATGGCCCTGCTTCTCCAAGTTACAGGCTGAGTATTCCAGAGGAGGCAAATTCCGTTAGACTTGAAAATGTTTACCAAGCATCTAATGTGCACAGGATTCCAAAAAGACACAGATTAAAATTGCCACCTAGCAGGGCGGGTGATGAGAAATGCCATCAGCAAGGGTGGGACGGTGAGCTGTGGGGAGCTCAGGGCTGGGAGAGATCTGAGCCAGCTTGGAAGACGGGAGCAAGGTTTCCTGGAGGAGAAGGCATTTGCGATGGGCACAGGCTGCACAGAATGTCAAGGAAGAGGCTGAGCAGAGGCATTCCAGGCAAAGGAAGCAGCAAGAACCTGGCAAACCAATCCAAAACTGTACTTCTGCTCCCCCGACTTGAGGCCCCACTCCCCCCCTGCATGTCCTCTGCTCACCCCACCCTGCCCGCTCTCAGGATTCTTAGCTGACAGCTGAGACTCTCCAGAACTAAGCCTCCTTCTCTCTGCCCAGCTCACTGACCCACGACACTCCTATGCGGACCTCAGCTCCAGCCACACAAAGCTCCTCACCATTCCTTGCGCGCCCCCTCAGTTTTCTGTCCCTATCTCACTGTACCTTCTCCAGACAATGCCCCATTCCCCCGATACTTTCTCTTCCCCCCTCTAACTTTCCTACCCATCATTCAAGGTCCACCTGAAATACCACCTCCTCTATAAATCCCTCCTTGAATCTCTTCCAAACACGGCAACATTTTGACTTCCTTTCCCTCCTGGCACTTAGAACTTCCTGCCTTGCATAGGAATACGTTTCCTCATGAGACTGTAAGCTCCGTGAGCAGAATGTCATGCTATGTGGGCATCTCTCCCAAGGGTATTGTACAGGGGCTCTCAGTAAAAGAGCAGATGGTCAGCTCCCCCAGTAAACACCAGCCAGAAGCAAAGTGGTCAGAGGGAGAGAGTGAGCAAACCTGCCCTTGGACCGTCATGGAAGAAGGGGAGTTCTGTTGTCACGGGCTATCCAGCATCATTGCCCTAAACTCAGGAGAGGCATGGAGCTCACCTCTAGCTCCTGCAGCACACCCTGTTGGCCCATCCTTGTAATTGCTTCTAGGAGCTTCGGGGCTCCTGGCGAATCCAATCACAATATTTCCCACTGTTTTTCTGATGACAAACTTAGTATACAGATGAAATCTGTTCAGGGTGCCTGGGTGGCTCAGCCATTAAGCGTCTGCTTTCAGCTCAGGTCATGATCCCAGGGTCCTGGGATTGAGCCCCATATCGGGCTCCCTGCTCAGTGGGAAGCCTGCTTCTCCCTCTCCCACTCCCCCTGCTTCTGTTCCCTCTCTTGCTGTGTCTCTCTCTCAAATAAATAAATAAAATCTTAAAAAAAAAAAAAAAGAAAGAAATCTGTTTACACTGCCCATTTAATAATCTTAGGCAGCCTTGAAGCTGAAAAGGAGTCACAAAAGGCCAACAACCAGAAGGAGGTGTGAAAGGGCAAATGACCACATCAGGACGGAGATGAGGGTGTGAGAAGCTTCAGCTCCCCGCCCCCCTCCACCGCAGCCCCACTGGTTTTAAGTTCCAGAAGCCATCTTTTCCGTTTCCTACACCAATTCTCCCTTGGGGTCCCTGTCCACCCAAAAGTGAAAATGAAACGTTGGACTATAAAAGTAAACTACTGTTTCCTTGATGATCAGTCCCCAAATAATCATTCTTTCTAGCTGTCCCTTATGGAGGGCTCTGCCAGGTTTATTCCTTAATGTAATACGTAAAACAGCAGGCCTGGGGTTTACTGGTATTCCTTCTTAAACTTTTTTTTTTCCCCATTTTTTTCCCCTCTCTGTGGCCTCTACACTTGTGAGCTGCCGTCCCTCTGCAATCCTTTCCAAGGGTTGCTTATACCCCAAGTCCACATTCCACGTGCTTCTTGGCTTTGGAACTCCTTATGCCTCCTTTTTAGAAATTCGATCATTAAACACTGACATCTAGGATGCCCTGCGCTCTGGGACACTAAGTGGAAGAAACTGGAAGTGCTCTCTTCAAGGAAGAGACAGACTAGGCGAAGACGCTACCATGCGATATACATCACACAGAGATATGTACCAAGTGACAGCCCAGAGGAGGGAGCAAGGAATTCTTCCTAAGAAGTGGCAGAGACGTTTTGACCTGGGGATAAAAGAGAAGCAAGAATTCAAAAGACAATATATGCCCTCGTCTATTTTCTTAGCAAACCTGGAGGAATATGTCCTTCAGAAGATGACTTGTCTAAGACATTGGAGCTACAGGTGTGACCAAGGTTCCTGATTCCAAGAAACTTTCAACCTAGAAAAAAAGTTTAAAAATGTACCCTAATAATAGCAGGGCAATACATAGCGAGCCATGGAGTTACAGAGCAAGAGACTGGGAAAGAGAATGCTTCTCCCTGGGTGTAGTAGGCAGAATTCTAAGAAGGTCCCCAAGATTCCTGGCTCCTGGTCTACGCATCCTGCATAATCCCTGAGACAGTGTAGATGATGAATTTTATTCGTGACATTAGATTTATGTAACATGGTACAGTTGCCCTCGAGGAGGGAGGTTACCTGGCTTGACTGGAGCTAATTACAAGTTCTGTAAAAGTTCAGAGTTTTCTCTGACAGTTGAAGAAGCGTCTTCAGAGAGATTCAAAGAATGAGCAGGATTTGATGTGAGAGATTCTCTGCGGATGAGACGGAAGGCGGGGCATGAGGCAAGGACCTGAAAGTCTGTTCCTGATTGATAGCCAGCAAGGCAATGTGGGTCTCAGTCCTAAAACCAGAGAGAAAAGAATTCTGTCAAGAAGCTGAAGGAGGTGGGAGCAGACGTTTTCCTAGTCATGCCTCCAGATAAGAAGGTAGCTGGCCAACACGTTGACTTCAGCCATCTGATACCCTGGGTGGAGAACCCAGCCATGCCTTGCCAGACTTCAGACCCACAGAACTAATCAACGGGGGTACTAAATTTGCAGTGATTTGTGGTAATTTGTTACAAAGCAATCAGCACTTACAACACTGTCCTCTTGTTGGCTGTTAACATACCAACTTCCCCAACTGTGTGCTCCTTGGATTCAGGCCATATCTAATTATCCTCGTAACCTTAGGCCACTCGTAAGACGGGAACTCCCTGAAATTCCATCAAATAAACGTTTAAAGGAGACTCAGGGATGCAGACGAGGACTTGGAAGCAGATCAGGATCTGAATACACTCTGCCCATTCCCGCCTGGCAAAAGCAGGGAGACTGACATGGAGCCCAGTGCTCAGACAAAAGGAGGAGGCCCGGGATCAGTCCAGTGCCCTGAGGCCAATATATTCCACAGACAAAGCAAGTAGCCTGGGCTTAGCTGTTCCAGCTGCGGCCCCAAACTTGGCGTAGGCGGACTTGCTTTCAAGGAGCGCTGTTCACAGAGACAATCCTTAATCAGGAGTCCCTGTGTGACCTGAGAAGTACCACGTTCTAAATCATGCCCATTCCCATCTCAGTAGGGTTCTAGGGATTTATAGGTCATGGAAGATCTTAGCTATGGGTGAAAGCCGAGTGTATTTCAACCAGCCAAAGTAAAAGTAAACAAATTCTTGAATCTCATCTATTCATTTCTTGTGAAACACCGTTGTTTCTAATATGAGATTTAAAAAAAAACAACACACAATGAAAACGCATACCCTTCACTTTGCTTGCAAAGAGTTAAAATCCCCTGTGTGCTCTCCCTGATGGCATTCCCACCTCTAGCCCCCTAGCGATAACCACTCCCCTGAACTTAATGTTTCCATGTTAGTTCTTTATGTTTTCCTACATGTGTATGTGTGTCCTGGAACCAAAGTGATAAAGATTTGCTTATTCCTAAACTTTATATAAGTGGCAACATGCTGCTTATCCTTTTTGGTTCAGTGCTACTTCTAAGATATTTTCATGTTATTACATGTGGCTCTAGATCAGGGTTTGGCAAATTTTTCTATAAATGGCCAGATAGTCAATAATTTAGGCTTTGTAGGTCCTACGGCCCATTGTAACACAAAAGCAGCCATAGATAACCTGACTGGGTTCCAATAAACTGTTATTTTCATTTAAGTTTCATCTCTCATTGAAATATTGTTCTTCTTTTGATTTTTTTCAACCTTTTAAAATGTAAAAACCATTCTTAGCTTCTGGGCCATACACAAATGAGAGTCGGGGTAGATATGGTCCAAGGATTCATAATTTGTCAATCTTGCTTTAGATCACTTGTTCTTATTGCTGTTGAATATTCTGTTCATTTTACATCCTTTAAAAACATTCCTAAATATTTAAGGGCTCAAGAAATTTAGCTGACACTGTTTTAGATCAGATACTGGTCCTGCTCTTAAGAAATTTACTCTGTAAGTAGACAAGATAAAACATGTTAACTGATAATGACGTAGGAAGTGATAAAGACCCGAACAGATGTTTGAATGGCCTGTCATGACAGCTAAGAGGAGTGGAGGCAGGAGATCTCATTTCATTTTAGCCCAGTGGTTGAGAAAATGGGCTGTAGAGCCAGGCTACCGGGGTTCCTATTCTGACTCCACTATTTACTGGCTGTGTGACCTTGGACAAGTTACTTTACCTTCCTGTGCCTTGGTTTCCTCATCTGTAAAATGCAGATCATAGTCACGCTTACTGCATAAATTTGTTATGAAAATGAAATTGTCACAAGAATTAATTAAGATAGTACATGCAAAGTGTGTAGTAAAGTGTCTGGTTCAAAGTAAGCATTACATAAACATTGATTTTTATTGTTCGATCTGGAAGGAAGATCATGGAAGGCTTTGTGGAAGCAATATGAAATCAGAGTTTTAAAGGATGGGTAGGATTAAGACATATAGAAAGAGAGAGGAAGGCATTCTAGAAGACTCTGGAAAAGCCCGGAGTAGCAAAGGAGAAATGAAGAAAGGTACAAGTGAACCAAGTAAAGGGGAATAGAGAGAAATGAATTTAGAAAGGAAAGTTATGACCAGACCATGGAGAGCCTTGAGTTCAAGACTAAGGCAATGGACTCTGTCCTGTAGGTACTGAGGACCTATTAAGTTTTAGGAACTGGGGACTCTTATGATGCTTTCAGCTCCTGGCAGCTGTGGGAGGCAAATTTGAGAGAAGAGTCAGAATTAGGTTACAAATCCAACAGTCCAGGGAATGGGGCCTGAAAAGGCAGAGTGCTTTGGAAATAGATAAGATGTGGAGGATAGGGAGGCATTTTAAAAAGCACATCATAGGGCACCTGGGTAACTCAGTGGGTTAAGACTCTCCCTTCAGCTCAGGTCATGATCCCAGGGTCCTGGGATGGAGCCCACTGGGCTCTCTGCTCAGCAGGGAGCCTGCTTCCCCCCTCTCTCTGCCTGCCTCTCTGCCTACTTGTGATATCTCTCTGTCAAATAAATAAACTCTTTAAAAATAAGATAAAATCTTTAAAAATAAGATAAAAAGCACACCATAGATTTAAGACTGGGTGACTGGGAGGATGGCAGTGCTATCCCCCCTCTGAAATGGGGAACACAGCTAGAAAGAGAAGATTTAGGATGGAGAGTCATGATTTTGGTTTGTAACACATGAAGTTTAAGGACTCTGTATGGAATTATCTTATGGATTGGAGCTAAGAACAAAAAGGGTTGGGGAGGGGGTTGGTGACCTAGATTACATGCTTCGAATTAATCCTTCCAACAACCTGATGAGATAGGTATGTGATTAGCCTCCCTCTATTCTAGAGAGGAAGAAACTGAAACCAGAGAAGCCAAGGCTAACCCCACAGCTCATAATCAACCACCCCACTCTATTGCCTCTGCAGCTGGCTTCCTTAGGACTTCCCCTAGGACGGTCCTTCAGATCCTTACTCCCATTATCTGACACTCTGGGGAGCTTGGACTATTTACCTTCTTGGCTTTAGCAATTTAGAAGCAGGTGTGAAGGGGGGCACCTGGGTGGCTCAGTGGGTTAAAGCCTCTGCCTTCGGCTCGGGTCATGATCCCAGGGTCCTGGGATCGAGCCCCGCATCGGGCTCTCTCCTCGGCAGGAAGCCTGCTTCTTCTCTCTCTCTCTCTCTGCCTGCCTCTCTGCCTACTTGTGATCTCTGTCTGTCAAATAAATAAAATCTTTAAAAAAAAAAAAAAGAAGAAGAAGCAGGTGTGAAGGGGATGGGCCTAATGACAGCAAGGTAAGTGGCAGCGAACAACCAGAAACTTGAAGAAACCATCATGAGCACCCCAAGCCATAGCTTCCTGGGGACATTTGTTAAAGCGGAATATAGTCCTTCACTCTTCAGCAGCCCAAGAGGATTTCTTCATAATAAAGCCCGATATTGCTACCAGTTCGTATTTATAATGCATGAAGAAAATAATAAATCTATTTCCGGAAGTTCCAGATAGCTTGGAAGTTCCTAATACACCTTTAACAGATTTCCACCTGGTGTGGATAATTTCTTATTTTAATGTTAAAGGAACAGACTCTCAGCACTCTGGGGGGAACTTCTCTTCAAAAGCAGCTTTCTAGACAGCAGCAATTTTGACTCAGTTGTTTCCCCCTTGCTGCCTGAAGAGCCCTAGAAGGACGTGGAGGCTAGCCTGGGCTGTGTAGCTTCAGAGGACCCTCTGCCAGGATTCCCAGGCCCACTCAGGCTGCCACCGGTAACTTCTTCCCTTCCTCTCATCTGCCACCTTGACTTGCTTCTCAGAAAAGAGGCAATAAGAGGGAACAGTGTGCTGGGGTCAGAAGAAGAAACAGCACCTACAGCAAACATGGGCACGATCCTCAGTACATGGGGCCCAGTGGAGATAAAGGAGTAAAACACTTGCCCTGGTGCTGACGTGTCAGGTGGCCAGGCCACACCAAATTAGGAATAAAAAGACCAACATCATCTGTGTCATAGCTCTGTTGCTTAGCTGTCCTGCACCTTCTAATTTCTACCCCTCTGCCTGGAATGCCAGTGCCTTGTGCACATATCCCTCATCCTGGCTTGGGTCTTGAGAGCGCCTTCTGAAATGCGAATCTGATTAAGTTACTTCCCCATTTAACACTTCAGTAGCTTTTTAATGTCCAAGCAGATGCATTCATAAATCCTTTTTTTTAAAATTAACATATAATGTATTATTTGCCCCAGGGGTACAGGTCTGTGAATCATCAGGCTTACACATTTCACAGCACTCACAGTAGCACATACCCTCCCCAATGTCCATCACCAAGCCACATCATCCCTACACCCCCACCCCCAGCAACCCTCAGTTTGTTTCGTGAGATTAAGAGTCTCTTATGGTTTGTCTCCCTCCGGATCCCATCTTGTTTCATGTTTTCCTTCCCTACCCCCCCCAACCTTGCCTCTCAAATTCCTCATATCAGAGAGATCATATGATAATTGTCTTCTTCTGATCGACTTATTTCGCTTAGCATAATACCCTCTAGTTCCATTCATGTTGTTGCAAATTCATAAACCCTTTGGTCTTAAGACCCCTTTCCATGCAGTTTGTTCCTTCCGTCAATATTTACCATATTAGAAATTAAAAAACTGAGAAAGTTCTAAATTTTTATTCATTTAAAATTACAACAATAAACTCATTACAAGTTACCATAAACACATCTTCAATGAAAAATACAAGTTACCATAAACACATCTTCAATGAAAAATATCTGTATTTTCTACAACAAAATGTGAAAGAGTAGCGTTTTATACATTTGTGCAAATCTCTTTAACGCCTGGTGTAAGAGAAGACAGCTGGATCCTAAAATCTGTTTCTGTATTTAAGCTGTTGCAATATCACATGTCCTATATTCTATGGAAAACGTCACTGTATGCTCGTGAGAATGGGTTAAAAAAAAAAAGCAAACCACGTTTAGCATTATTCTGAAAATAATTCGGAGCTCACTGACCCCTGAAAGGATCCGAGGGACATCCAACAGTCCCAAGACCACTTGATGAAAACCGCTGGCCTACAAGGTGAATTCTAAGGTAGACATACAAGGACATTCAATGTCATTCTAGACCCTACAATACCTCCTCCCAGGTTCTGGCTTCCTTTCCCTGTCTAGCTTCAGCGGCATCATCACCATATCCATATGTCTCCCATACTCCCGCCACACCACTCACACCAGCCAGCCATACGGTATCACGTCTTTACGCCTTTGCATCCATCCTTCTCTCTGCCTGAAATTAGCTTTCCCCTTGCAGGCTCTTTCAAGAGCCAGCTTGAACGCGTTGGACTCTCGGGTGCCTCCTTTGATCCAGGCTAACAGAGCTGACCGCTCTCTGCAGGCAGAGCCCGGGCTTTGAAGTCAAACAGGCTGGAGATCAATCTTCTCCACTCAGTCATTTCCTGGCTGGGCGACCTTGGACAAGTGGTTTCACCCCCCTGCTGGGGATTATCCGCGGTGGATGTGGCGGTTAATCCAGGGGAGTGCTAGCGGGCACTGAAAGAATGGTCTTGTGTACAGTGCCTGGCACAGAGGGCTCAATGCGTACTTGTTGAATGGGTGAGCCATGAAGGGACCGCGGGAGCTTGTACTTAACTGAGCATTTACTTACCAACTCCCCGCACTGTCCCGTCAGCTTTGCAAGCATTAACTTAACCTCACAGTAGTCCCTTGGATATCAAGGGACTATCACGTGAGAGAGGAGGGCCCTGGGGGGAGAGGAACGAGGTCACTTGCTCAAGGTCATCCATCACACAGCTGGTCAGCAGTGGGGCGGGGACTCGAGTCCCAGAGCTCCGGCTCTGAGCCCGAGGCGGCGCCCTGCGTCAGCCGGTCTGCAGGGCCGAGAGCTGACCGCTCTTGCCATCGCTGTCTCGCCCCCCGGTCCCTGCGCCTCCTCGGAGTGGGTGACGGGCGGCAGGACTCGAACCCTAGCCCCGAGCCCTCTCCAGGCCTCAGTTTACCCTTCTGGGAGACGAGGCGCGGAGAGCGGAGCAGGGCGCGGGTCGGGACCCCGGACGGGAGGCGGCGGGGCTGGCCGGGCCGGGCCGCTCGGTGTCGCCCTCCCCGCGTAGCCCCGCCCCGCCCCCCGCGCGCGGGCCCGACGGCCGAGGCGCGCGCCACCCCGCGGCGGGAGGAGGAGGAGGAGGCGGAGGCGGCGGCGGCGGCGGCGGAGGAGGGAGGGGGGCGGGGCCGGGGATCCGCCGCTGCCGCTGCCGCCGCCGCCGCCCCCGCTGCCGCCGCGGTCGAGCCCCCAGCCGCCAGCCCCGCCGGCCAGCCCGCTCGCCGCCCTCCGGAGCCGCCCTCACCCGCCCCCTTCGCGCGTCCGCTCGGGCTCCCTGCGCAGCGGAAACATGGCGGCGGGAAGGGAGTGAGCCGCCCTGCGCCGCCGCCAGCCCGCAGGTAAGCGCCTCGGCCGCCGCCTCCGCTCCCGGGGCAAGCCCGCGCCCTGAGGGGCCTGGGCCGGCGGGGACCGCCGCCAGCCAGGCGGCGGCGGAGGGACTTGGCCGGCGGCCGCCCCCGCCCCTCGGGGCCCGCCGTCCGGCCGTCTGCCGGCTGTCGGGCCGGGGGCCTGTCTGCGGTCCGAGAGCGGCCGCGGCCCTTCGCGGCCGTGTCAGCCCGGCCCCCAGCCCCGGCGGCCCGCTGTGCGTCCGCTGCCGGGCCGGTGCGGCCCAGTGACCGGCGCGCGGCCCTGACGCGATAGGGGCGCCCCAGGGGGACCCGGCGGCGCCAGCCCGAGGGCGGGGGCGCGTCTGGAGGGTCGGCGTCGCGGCAGGTCCGAGCGGCGGCCGCCCTGTCCGGGTCGGCTGGGCTGGGGGCGGCCGGGTGGGTGGGCTTGGCGCCGAGGGCCGGGAGTCGGAGCGGCTGTCAATGTGTGGCGGGTCTGTCGCTCCGCTCGGACGCGATAACTGAGGGATGCCTGCGGGTCGGGGGCGGTTCGGACCGAGGCCGGCGGGCGTGCGGAGGGCCGGGAGCTGTCAGCGGCGGTCCTCGGGCTGGCTGCGGCGGCGAGAGCTGCGCCGGGACCACTCACGTGGGCCGCGGGAAACGGGCGGGGAGAGCCGCTTTCAAACCTCGGAGCCGCCGGGCACCGCGGAGGGCAAGCGGCCAGGCGGGAGCCAGGGGCACAGCTGAGCGCCAGCCGGAGAGGAGTGAAAGGGGCTTCCGGGAGACGGGCGAACCCCAGAACATCTCCAGACTGGAAGGGAATTTAAAGTCATCTAGGACTCCTTTCTCCCACCGCACACCGAAGTCCCTTTGAAAATCCCCAAATCCACCCTAATCGTTTGAACTAATCTGTCTGAACACGTCCTCCAGTGATGGGAAACCCATTTCTCCCTAAGGAAAACACATTCTGTTCCTGGACGGCTTTGGTTTTTAGAAATATTTTTTTGATTCAGAGAAACCGCTGCCTCCCATTCTTCCTGGTTATGGGCAGCTGTTGAGATATCTGAAGATAGTAATCATGTCCCCAGAGTCTTGTCATCTCCTCACTAATTCCAGTTCCTTCGGTTGTTTCTTGCATGCTGAAGTTCTCTGATCCCTTCTCAGAACGAGCTTGCCCATATCCTCTTCAAAGGAGAGCTTCTTGACCTATTAAGTTTCTCCAAGAAGTTCCTTGGTCCCAAAGATTGACCTGCTTAAATGAAAAGTATTCCCCTCCTCGTTTCTGTGCTGTATTTTGAACTAAAAAAAAAAAAAGTCCAGTACTGTGTTCAAATGAACTAAGAGAGATCCTGTTTCGTGAAGATGTTTGGGTTTCCCCTCATTAAAAAAAAAAAAAAATGTCTATAAACACGTAATCAGATGAGCTGATGTATATCATAGTGTGGCAATGCACCATGCAAATAGGAGAGCTGATTATTTTTACTCTGAAAAAGGATTGAGACTCAGTTTGGGGCCGATTGCAACTTAATATTTAGTTGGAGAGGGAAATGCTTATTATATTGAACTCTTTGCTCTGTTTCTGACTGCCAGCAGAAGGCTCAAAGTTACTATGAAAAAGAACACTTTTTGTTGCTCACTTACCAGCATTATTTTTTGCTTGCTTTTTCATCACTTTGCTTTGGTATGTGAGGATTGAGTTTTTAAAAAGTGTCTTTTACCAACATCCTAAACTACCCTAAGCAACCCTGCAGCTTAGTAATTTTTTTTTAAAAAGATTTTGTTTATTTATTTGACAGACAGAGATCACAAGTAGGCAGAGAGGCAGGCAGAGAGAGAGGAGGAAGCAGGCATCCTACCGAGCAGAGAGCCCCATGCGGGGCTCGATCCTGGACCCCGGGATCATGACCTGAGCTGAAGGCAGAGGCTTTAACCCACTGAGCCACCCAGGCGCCCCAGCTTAGTAATTTTTAAGCCCAGCAGAGATGGCGATGACCTTATAGATAAAATGCCAAATTTTTGTATCTGGGACCCTGTTCAAATTCTAAGCAAAGTTTCACTGTTTTTATAACATAGGCAAGCACATGCCAGCAGTCAAAATTGGTTCTTTATCTTTGTTCTTGTGTCTTTACTTTTTAAAGTGGTCAGTGGTTTTGAAGTTAGCAGCACACATGTCAAGTTTTGATTTCTGGTTTGTTTGTGCAAATGCTATTTCCCTTTTACATAAGTTGGGTAAAAATTTGTATAGAACTGTTCTGTGCAGACCTGTACAGGCTCAGGAAGGGCTCTGGTTCCTTCCCTTCAAAGAACTTGAAGTTAATGATTGGAAATACTGAAAACTCTGTGAGAAAGAACCGGTGTGATTATACCACTGCAGAGATAAACTCAGCATGTTCTAAGCTTTACTCTAAGCCTATCCATCTACTTTGTGTCAGGCACTATGCTTACGTACTGTGTTTAGCTGGGTATACAGATATGAATAAGATACACTTTCAATCCTTGTGGAGCTGGTAAATTAAATGCCCAAATAAGTCATCTCAGAATAAAAGGTGAGAGGGATGCAGTTGATGCTGTGGTTGTCCCAAGGAAGGGCGTTTAGACTAGCCAAGGACTTGAGGGAAGGCTTTGGGAAGAGGTGACAACTGACCCAAATAATAAATGGTAAGAAGAAGACAGTCAAGCAGAGAAGGGTAATAAGTGTGCTTCCAACAGAGAAAACAGCTCAAGGAAAGGCATCAGTGTGAGAGAAGGAATGGCTTGCATAAAAAATCACACGTGGGGGACACCTGTGTGGCTCAGTTGGTTACATGTCTGCCTTCAGCTCAGGTCATGATCTCAGGGTCCTGGAATCGAGTCCCACATCAGACTCCTTGCTCAGCCAGGAGCTTGCTTCTCCTTCTGCCTGCTGCTCTCTCTTTCTCCCTGACAATAAAAGTCTTAAAAAAAAAAAAAAAAGAAAAGAAAAGAAAAAAGAAAACCACAGGCAGTTTGAAATTGCAAAGAATATAACAATAAAGACATAGGGTACCTGAGTGGCTCAGTCACTTAAGGGTCTGCTTTCAGCTCAGATCATGATCCCAGGGTCCTGAGATGGAGTCCCAAGTCTGACTCTCTGCTCAGTGGGGAGTCTGCTCCTCCTTTTCATTCTCCCTCTGTGTTCTTCCTCTCTCTCTCTCTCTCTCTCTCTCTCTCTGTGTCTCTGTCTCTATCAACTAAATAAAAATCTTTTTTTTTTAAAAAAGACATAAATGTGAAGTTGTAAGACTGCAAATATAGGCAGAGACCATATCATAGTAGACCTTATACTTGCAATTAATTCAGTAGGTGATTTTTTTTTTAAAGATTTTATTTATTTATTTGACAGACACAGATCACAAGTAGGCAGAGAGGCAGGCAGAGAGAGAAAGAGAGAGAGGAGGAAGCAGACTCCCTGCAGAGCAGAGAGCCCGATATGGGGCTCGATCCCAGGACCCTGGGATCATGACCCGAGCTGAAGGCAGAGGCTTTAAACCACTGAGCCACCCAGGTTCCCCAGTAGGTGATTTTTTTTAATCACTGAAAAGTTTTTATCAGACATGGTGGAAACATTTTTAAAATGTCATAGGGATGAGAAGAAAGGGATAAAGTTGCCAGAGTCTGGATGTGGGGCTTTATGATTGATTGGATGTGCAGATGAGATGGCCAGGAGTCCAGCATGATGCTCAGATTTTTGGTTTGGGTGACTAGGGGGATGGCGGTGACATTAGCTGAGACAGGGAACACTGGATGATGAATTTGGTTTTGGACTTGAAGATTTTTCAGTAGCTTGAGTTAAATCAATAAACAAATGTAGTGGAAGTAAGCTAGAAAAGAGGGAGATTGTGCTCAGAAAGTGGAATATTGGAATTAACTTGTGTGGTATGGAGCTCTTCTAGGTGATAACTAGGCCTCTGTGTGTGGGTAGCTGAGGTGCCGCAGAGGTGAAGGTCAGTGAAGCTGAGTGTGACAGGAACTTTGAGTCTGTTGTATTGAATGGACCATCTGTGTGGATAGAGAAGTGATTTAGGTTGCTTGGGTGTGGGTAAGAGAGGATGATTGTGACCCAGGTGCGGTGAGTGGAGGGGATTAATCGGAAGGGTGGCAGATGACAGATGAGGAGGAGGGGTAGAGAGTGACATAGCCAGATGGCAGACACCTCAAAGGAGTAGTTTTTAAATGGAAGAGTGGAAAAGTAGTGTTTTGTTTTTTGGTTTTGTTTTGTTTTTTTACTTTTCCTTCTTGGGAGCAGGGTTCTGATCTCTTCCTCTTTATTCAGGACTCATAGTAATCACTTTTGGCTCTGGAGAGTCTGTTCTTAGTCTTGAAAAGTAGGAGGGCAGGGGCGCCTGGGTGGCTCAGTGGGTTAAAGCCTCTGCCTTCGGCTCAGGTCATGATCCCAAGGTCCTGGGATTGAGCAGCACATCGGACTCTCTGCTCAGCAGGGAGCCTGCTTTCCCCCTCTCTCTGCCTGCCTCTCTGCCTACTTGTGATCTCTGTCAAATAAATAAATAAAATCTTTAAAAAAAAAAAGAAAAGAAAAGTAGGAGTGCAAGTACCGTCAATCACATCCTTTCTGCTGATACTTAACAAAGAAAAGTCAATGGAGGTTTCCCCACTGATGATTAGTAGGTGGATCTGAAACAATAAGATAAAGCAGTGAGGTTATACCCATGGTTTCTGGGAAGAGCCTACATTTTGAGCTACAAGGACCAAGATTCAAATTTAGGCTCTGTCGCTGACTAACCTTAGGACTATAAGCAATTTGTCTAACCAGTGTGATTTTCGGTGTCCTTACCTGTAAAAAATAAATTCCTTTAACATAGGGTGTCACAGAGATTACATGAAATTATGTGTATAAAATCACTAGGAAAGGAATTCAAAGGAAATGTTAGTTCTCTTTCAGCTACCTTTAAGGGACTTAAGCTCTGCTGGCTGAACTTTTCTCATGCTTACTTAAATTAAAAGAGAGGAAAAGCAAAGGGATGCAGAGTTCAGAGGAGGGAGCCATCATTTCTCAATATTTGGAAGCAAGGTTAGGCTTCACACTCAAAATAAGTTTCATTTGGGCCTTGGAGAACAAATTTCAGCACATTAAATAATTTCAGTGGAGATACAAAGGGAGAAAAGTATAGGGTATGTTTGTTAAAAATGTATAATTGCCAAGGTCTGAGTATTGTGTAAGTCAGCAGTGAGCGATATGGCCGGAGAGATGGGCTGGGGCCATGGTATTAAAGACCTGGAACTATGGAGTTTGGACTTGATGCTAGATAGACTAGGGAACCATCGATTGTATATCCTCTTTCCCTACCTCAGTTTCCTATGTAGAATTTATAGTTTGAGAACTTGGGGTTTTTGTTTGAAGTAAACCAAGTAAGAAATTCCACATTTGAAAACAAGGCCAGTTTTAGCTTAAAACAAAACAAAACAAAACAAACCCCCAACTGTTAAGATTTGTTTTATAGTTGTAGTTTAATCTCTGAGATAACCTTGTTTGGTAGATAAGAAACTTACAAGATCTTACTGGTAGAAAGTGACTAAAGATGCTCTGATTTCAAAATCTGTCTTTTTTATACTAAATGTCACTAAATATTAATTGTACAAGCCTAAGCTGGTCACTTTGCGTCACTGGTCCTCAGTTCCCTCATTTTTGTTAGGTATAAGGTTTAACTAAGATAGGAAGTATAAAGTACTTTACATAATGTCAGTTACATAATAGCCACTCAGATCTTGCCCCTCCCTTCAAACCATTGCCAAACTCTCTAGCCACCACGGCACTGCTAGAACTAATTATTTTGATAACCTTATGGCCATATAAAGCCAGCAAGTCTTATCATCCTTTATCTTTGTCCTATCCCTTCCATTTACCTGTCTTCTTTACTGCTTTTCCCATGCTGACTTGGCTTCTTCCTCCTCTCTGCCAACACTGCTTGTTTGTTCCCTCTCATACCTTTCCATTTGCTCTCTGAAACCCCTATTTCATACCCTGTTAACCATTTTACTATATTTTCATGTGTGTTCTGGCCTTAAATGGAAGTCAGGCTTTCACTTCAGGAGTAATGGAGAGCACTATCACTTGCTCTGTAGTTCTTTTAAATGGGGGCATCCCATTCTCCCACAGTCTGTGCAAAATGAGAGAGACAAGGATGACCATGGCTTTCTGTGCGCCATGATTTCCAGACCATTACTTGTCCATCTTCCTAAAATCGGTGTGTTCGGTGGTGCAGGGGCTATACCACCCTTGTCTTCTTGTCTGTAGATCTTCTCCATCACTTAGGACCTAGCATGTACAGTCTTCCTTTCTACCTCGGTTTCTGTCTCATCCTTAGTAACTTCAGTATTCACACAGATGATTGTTTCAATGACACAATAGCTTCTTCAACTCAAGTGATCATAATGGTCACACCATAGGTCTTATCCCCCAGAGATGGCCTGCCTCTGGAATTATAAATGAAGACAGGCAGCATTGTTCAAAATGTCTTCTAGCTGACCTTTGACAGTCTTCATCAGCTCTGTTGTGTGATCTCATTGAAGCCTGTCTTCACTTCCTTCCCTATCCAGCTTAGTTTCCTTAGTCTATAATTTATTTTATTCACTCTCTTGCCATTACCCTTTATCCCCTTGCTCCACTGTTCTTTTGTCCTTGTCTGGGCAAAATCTCAAACCTTGCTGAATCAAACCTGTTTCTTCTTGGTGGTAGTAGCTCTGAGCCCTGCTGGAGAAAATCATACACTTATACAGATTACTGCCATTGAGCATTTAGTACCTAGTCATTTCTTTGCCCTAGTCTTTATGAGGCCTTATGTCAAACCTATTTCTTAAAACTATACCTCTATTTTCTTGTTTCTTCTTCTTTCCCAAGGCTACATCTCTGACCTCCATCTTTTCATTGCCTTCAGCCTCTTTCTCTCTTCCGTCTCCTTTTTTTATTTAAATCTGCTTAGAAGTCTCCGATCTTTAAGTAAATCTCAAAAAAAAAATCTTAAGTCCATGTTTCCCTCCAGGTACCATCTAGTCTCCTACCCTTTACTCAGACTTAGTGAGTTATATACATTTAGTATATAAACTTTCTCATTCTTACCTGTACATTGCATTCTGGTTTTAGTCTCCAACGCTTAGTAAGTTTCAGTTTCCTTATCTGAAGATGAGAATGATAATAGTCCCTATTAAGTACTATCGTACCTTAAGATTTTTGTGATTTTATGTGTGTATGATTTTTTTTTAAGTGAGGGAACCTGTATGAAAGAGCTCTGCACAGCGTCCAGCACATTGTAACAATGCTGTGTCTGTTCCATTCATCTATGTTACTTTTGTCATTGCTTTTTATTTAATCTCCTGAAAACTCATGAGGAGATAAGTCTCCTAATTTTGCAAAGAAAGGAAACTGAGATTTAAAGTTTTGGAGAAGTGCGCAAATCAGAGAGAGTCCCCGAGCTGCTCTGATGAGGGTCATCAGCCTGCCCCTTGTTGCTCACGCCAGGGGGAGGCGGGCAGTTTTCAGACTTTTGCAGCAGCATTTCACATTCACAATCATTCCCTCTTCCTCAAAGCACTCTTTTTCCTTTGGCTTTGGTACACTTCAGCTTGTTGGTTCCTCCCTGAGCGCTTCATCCCAAGTGTTTTTTGAACGAGAGCTTCCCTTCTCTTGCCTGTCTTTGGTCCTAAGCCACCCTCTGTACATTCCCTTAGCAGTCTCATCCACTGACTTGGTTACAATAACATCTACATGCTCATGACTCAAATTTTCATTACAGTCAAGATTATCTCTTCTGAGGATTAGAACTATATATTTAGCTACCTATGGTCAGCTTTACAAGTAGCTAGGTACCATATTTACTTTAAAATCAGTATATCCCATTACTCCAGGTCCCAATATACTATGTGAAAACCTGAAATTGAAATGGACCTAATAAAAAGATATTCCATAAGAGATATTTCTTAAAACAAAGTCAGTATGTCCCAAACTGAACATAACATCCTTGCCACCTTTCTTGCCCCGCCTCCTTGGGTTAAGAAAATTTCTCTTCCTCAAGAGTGATTCTGGTTTAGAGAAATTTATGTTTATTCAGTAAATAGTGATTGTTGGTCACTCAGAGATATTTAAGACATAGTCGTTTCTCTCAGGGAGCTCACTGTTTATAAGGGGAAGGTAAGACACATGCTTAGGGGGCGCCTGGGTGGCTCAGTGGGTTGGGCCTCTGCCTTCAGCTCAGGTCATGATCCCGGAGTCCTGGGATCGAGCCCCACGTCAGGCTCTGTGCTCTGCGGGGAGCCTGCTTCCTTCTCTCTCTCTGCCTGCCTCTCTGCCTGCTTGTGATCTCTGTCTGTCAAATAAATAAATAAAATCTTTAAAAAAAAAAAAAAGACACATACTTAGCTAACTCTAATATGTAACTCTCTATACACCCCAGAAATTCAGTGGAGTGGAGGAGAGGTCACTGACTTCTACAGTGGTCATGTAAAGTCTCCAGGTTCACTACTTAAGGAAAGCTCAGCATATGTAATCCAAGAATAGAACCTGCGATGGAAAGGTTGAGAATAGGGGAACAGAGTTGCTTTTGGAAAGATAAAAGTGAAAAATTTGTTCTTTCTCTTAAATCATTTGTCCTACTACAAATTCCATTAAAAAAATTCTCATAGGATAGATGAATTCTAATTGTTCTTCACAGAAAGTGTCATAGGTTCAGTTATCAGCAGTTTATTGGAGCATTCTATTGAACATATACTCTGTGTTAGACACTTGAAAGATAGAGATTAATAAGAAATACTCAAGGGCACCTGGGTGGCTCAGTGGTTGAGCATCTGACTCTTGATTTTGGCTCAGGTCATGATCTCAGGGTCATGAAATCAAGCCCTGTGTTGGGCTTTGCACTCAGGGGGAAGTCTGCTTGTCTCTCTCCCTCTGCTCCCCCCCCCCCATAAATAAGTAAACAAAATCTTTTTTAAAAAGAAATATTTGGTGCTGTGCAGGCATTCATAGTCCACTAGAGGAGACAAAAATGATAATTATATTACAGTACAGTAAGTGCTAGGGCAGTGGCAGGTACGGTGTGGTAGGATTTCTATATATCTCTGTTGGACTGAATTATGTCTCTTACTCCCCTCCCCCTCAAAATTGTATTTGAAGTCCTAACCCCCAGTATTTCAGAATGTTACTGTATTTGGAGATAGGGCCTTTAAAGGTAATTAAGAAAAAATGAGGTCATATGGATGGGCCCTCATCCGTTATGACTTGTGTCATAGTATAAGAAGAGGTTAGGACACAGATACACACAAAGAAAAGACTATGTGAAGAGAGAAGGTGAAAACAGCTATTTATATAAGCAGGTGAGAGGCTTCAGAAGAAACCAACCCTGCTAACCCCTTGATCTTGACCTTCTAGCCTGTGAAACCCTGAGGAAATACATTTCTTGTTGTTTCAGCCCTCCAGTCTGTGGTATTTGTTATGGCAGCCTGAGCGCACAAATTTACAATATCCATTCTGGAGGACTTTATATCTCCTTCTGCCTGGGAGTTTCAGGGATGATATAGATGACACTGGGATGACGGGGAGGTGAGGAAGGATAGATAAGGACTGTTGCATATTACTGAAGGATGTTACACACATCTTTTTAAATTTGAAATACATAATAACCCTGTTAGGTAGGATTCCAGATCATTATAAACTCTATATGCTGATAAGAAACTGAGGTGCACGTGGAGTAAATGATGTGCCCAATATCAAACAGCTAGTCAATGTCAGAACAACTCAAACTATGTCTTCTTACTACAGATTTTTGTACTGTGTCCAGAATGATCCATTGCCTCCTGTGACCTCCTTTTTAAGACCCTGTGGTGTCTGAGCTTCTTACTGTTTCTATTGCAAGTCATCATGTATTAATTTCTGTATATTTGGAAACATAAAGGCTGCTGCATTGTTTTTTCCCTCTACATTTACTGTAAGTGTTGTAATTGTTAGCTTTCAAAATTAAAGCATATGAGTATTGTATATTCATTTTAATGGCTATGTCTGTTGCTCATTGGCATATTATAATGTATTTCTAAGTGTTTTCTTACTTAATTGTTTTACATTCTTGTTTATGTAGACTTTTCTCTGGGGCATTTAATCATGATGGAAATAAAGGCTATTTTAGTCATTATGTCCTGTAAAGTATAATAGAAAACACAAGAGCCAGTATACTTGTTCTCGGAGAGATTTAAGAAGAGAGCAGACAACCATTTGTCTTAGATGATTTAGAATTTTAGACTTCCAACCTTGATATTTTGGTGTTCTGTCTTATCTCTAATTACCTCCAGTTGCCAAGGATTATCAGAAAGTCTTCAAACCAGATTACATTTTTTTCTTTAAAAATAAATGAATTTTAAAGATGAATTTGGAAGTGTAAAATTTTTTTTTTTTTTTTAAGATTTTATTATTTGAGAGAGAGAGTGTGAGAGAGCTTGAGTGGGGTTGGGGAGGGGCAGAGGCAGAGGGAGAGGGAGAGGTAGAAACAGACTTCCTGCTGAGCAGGAAGCCCTACTTAGGGCTCAGTCCCAGGGCCCGGAGATCATTACCCGAGCCGAAGGTAGACGTTAACTGACTGAGCCACCCAAGTGCCCTTGGAGTATAAAAGTTTACAAGGCCTAATAAGCATAGAGTCATAATTCCAAGTTAAGGAAATGTAGTTAAAACATCTAATTTCTTTATGTGTTTGTTCAATTTTTCATTCATTGATTCAACAAATATTTATTAATGTCTACCGACTACCAGACACTGTGCTACATACAGTGAGAAAGATGAATACCATCATTTTTCTTAATATCATAATTTTTTAAATGCAAAGGCAAGCCACAGAATCAAACAGTATATATGTGGTACATGTATCAGCCAAATATCTTATCTGTAATAATAAAGGATTCCTACAAATGGGTTAGAAAAAGACAAGTTCATAGAAAAATAACAAGGCTTAAAGGAGGCAATCTAAATATTTATTAGTCATTGACCAATAATTAAAGGCAAATTACAGCTTTAATGAGATGTCATTTCAAACCTATTAGATTGGCAAACTTTAAGAAGTCTGATAATATCAAATCTTGTTAGGATGTGGAGTTAAGGGAACTCTTGGACACTATTGATGGGAATAGAAATTGTACAATCATGGTGAAGAACAATTTGGCAATATCTATTAAAACTGAAGTACATATAATCTACAGTCCAACCATTCTAAGTCCAGGGTCATAAAACTGGAATCTCATTCTTTTGAGTCTTGGCCCAAGAAGTCTATGGAGGAATCACTAAACATTTGAGTGGCTTCTCTGTCAGGCACTGAATAGGTACCTGAAAAATCATGAAGGCATGTGACATTGTTTCAGGATTTATTTATCCAGTATAAAAGTAACAACCACAACCTACATCTTCTGTGTTTCTTTATACATATCCCACTTTTTTCCGGAATGTATTTAAAGCATACCAACCCTGTGTCACATACCACACTAACAAAGGGAATAACTCTTCAAGTATCTTTCAGACACATTGCAACACACAGATGTGTTGTTCTCACCACCTGCAAAAAGGTATTACTAGCTCCTCTTTATGCATAAGCAAATGGAGACTGAAAGATATCTGGCCAAAATCATACAGTTTATAAGTGATAGGACTCCATTTCAAACCCAGACCAGTCTGACTTCAACCTTAGACCCCTTCACATGTCACTTTGTGCACTCCCCACAAGCAGTGTTACAGAGTTCTGAGACTCTGTACAACAGGAGGCAAGGTTGACTTATAAGAATTAGGGGGTTTTGTTTGTTTGTTTGTTTGGGAACTGAAACCCGGGTTAAGGGAGGACTACTGTATATTTTAAGCCTCCGGTGTGCACTTCCAGGATTATTTCCAGTCTTTTCTCCCCACCTTCGGAGATGCCACTATCCATATAAACTTTTTCACCTCAGTGCCTCACATAGGTAGATGACAAAAATATGCCAAATGCTATTCAACAGGACTTAGATGTAAAAGATTCATATAACTTAATATTGCATGGTTTTTTAAAAAATATTTTTATTTATTTATTTGACAGAGAGAGAGAGAGATCACAAGTAGGCAGAGAGGCAGGCAGAGAGAGAGGAGGAAGCAGGCTCCCCGCCGAGCAGAGAGCCCGACTCGGGGCTCAATCCTAGGACCCTGGGATCATGACCTGAGCTGAAGGCAGAGGCTTTAACCCACTGAGCCACCCAGGCGCCCCTTAATATTGCATGTTAATTGAAAGCATGATGCCATTGTCTGGTAGGATTTTTATAGCCAAGTTCTCATATTTGCTTCTGAACAGAAGTGATGCCATTTATACAGAAATGTTATTTTAGGGGCGCCTTGGTGGCTGAGTGGGTTAAGCCCCTGCCTTTGGCTCAGGTCATGATCTCAGGGTCCTGAAATCGAGCCCCGCATCGCATCAGGTTCTTTGCTCAGCAGGGAGCCTGCTTCCTCCTCTCTCTCTGCCTGCCTCTCTGCCTACTCTCTCTCTGTCAAATAAATAAAATCTTAAGAAAAAATGTCTAAAAAAATGTTATTTTAGATGAGCTACTTGTGTGACACTAAAATAGTGCTAATACCTATTGCCATTACATATGAGTTGCATACTTATTTTTTCTGCAAATGCTTTATAAGGTTGATACGATTCTTGGCATGATGCTAATTTAGTAGTCCTGGACTGAGTTTTTAAGAAAAAACTTTTTGAGAAGTCTCTTAATCACGGAGTTTATAGTTCTTCTACTAAGTATATTTTCATCGTCAGTTGTAGTTGTACCTACATTTAAAGGAAACCGTTCTTTGAAATCTATCTTCAAAGACATATTCTATGAATAATTATTAATGACCCTAGATATCCTCTCTCTATATGGAAATCTTTGAAAATATTACTAAACAAATATCAGCAGAGCCAGCAGTTCTCTTGCTTCTTTCTTGCTCCAGAACTTACTCTCCAAATGATCCAGCTGTTACCCCTCTGACTTAATTACTTAATACAACTTTACCTAGTGAATCAACAAGGATTGTTTGGTTGGGCTGAATACGATTAAGTGCCTTAACAATGAGTAGATTTTTTTTATGCTGACCTGAACACTTAGGTGTCAAAGTTGTCTTTTTGAGAACCGCTATTTGAATTTGGTAAAATCTTAAGTAATGTTTTTGTTGACTTCTTTATTCTCAACACTAACAATTTTCTTTTGATAGTTAAACTCCTTAATGATGGTATTTAAATAAACCATTAGGCTGAAAAGAGAAATGTCAATTCAGACAATTTACTATTTTGCTGGTGTTTCTGAATATTAGTTATCAATGAAAACCTGTATTTAGGTGCCTGATACACTAAATGTTTACATAGTAAGTGCTCAAATACATGTCGATTAAATCCAAATTTGAATTAATGGGCTATTTTCATGATACATATATTTTTCTTTTTTGTGCTCCTTCACCTTATATTAAGAGGGAAATGTATTTTACACTGATGGTATTTTGGAAATAGATTTGTTGTCTGATGGAAAGGGATTTAAATCTTATGTGTTTCACACCTAACCTACCATAATGATACTCAGTTTATTCTATTGAATCCTGGATGTATTTGTAGGTCTTGCCTTTTCCATGAATTAAAGGCCACAAGATCCTGGTAGGCAAGGCAGTGTCTTAAATTGTCCATGCCCTGCTATATGCCAACTGTGGTGGATTCTGATATTGTGGTGGGCTCTTGGTATGTTTCAATAAATATTGTTATAATGTTTTTCCTCTGTATTGCTGGGAAGTAACAATTTCCTCTTCATCGGCACGGGAGGAGACAACCAGACTTTTGTTTTCCCAGTTTGCTTGACCCTCTGGAACACACACTGAGAATAACAGATACCTGGATTTGGAGATTCAATTTTAGTAGATTTGGGGCAGTGCCTCTGGTGATCCTTTTGGGAAAAAAACAGTGCTCTAGCTTTTTTAAAATGTTGGTAGTGTATTAACACTTTTTGGTTGTAAAGAACAGAAACCCAGCATAAATGGATTGAAGCAAAAAAGGAATGTATTGGCTCACTTAATTTGAAATAGGGCCTGGTGAAGGGAGTTATTAATAAACTTCTTGCTTCTAGATTGTATCCCAACTTTATCAGGCAAGGAGTGCATAACAGAGGTGCTTAAAAGGACCCTAGCAGAATAAAGACTCTGTTATGTCTGTCTTATCCATGGTTGTAGGTCCTGCCTTTCTGCCTTTACTTGTACCATTTTTAGCCCTGGGTAATTTTCCAGTTCAGCAAGCCTCCTGTGCAGGCTCTAGGCAGCATGAAACTTTTTTAGAAAAGCCTTATTTCCTACCCAGTGTTTTCAGATTGACCAGCTTTACTCAGGAGTTTATATTCCCCATTATGCACTGGTATGGCTTTACAGGTTATTCAATATTTTTAATATCTGCCCTATTTCATATTAAGCAATTTCTTTTTTTATAGGAACTGATTGAAGTCCACCTATATAGGCAATACATGTCACATCCTGCATTTTCCTTACCATGGCTCTGCAGTGTACCTCAGTAGTAGTGAGTCCTGATACAAAACAGACCACAGTGGGATCAGCTTTCTCATACCACATATGGATGGCCAACCTCTCAGCATGAGATAGAGGTCTGCACTCTTCTGTTCCTAACCTAAATCCAGTCAATTCTACATTTTAGGGACCCTTCTTCCAAATACCAGTTTCAGTATCATATGGATACTTGGGGTTGCAAGCAGTAGAAACCAACTCTGGTTAACTTTGTCTACAGCGGTGACTCCCAACCCTTACTGATTACCAAAAATACCTGGAGAGATTTTTAAATTAAAAATCCCATGGACACCAACCCACCCCCTCAAAAAAAATTAAATTAGGTTTTCCAAGGGAATGGAACACAGAAATTAGTAGTTTTAAAAAGCTCTCCAGGTGACTATGATGCCCACTATTACCTATTTCAGTGAACAACCTCGAAATTCATCTATTTGTCTTGGCCTAAAAACTTGATTTTTTTTTCCATTTTCAGTCCATTACTAATACCCTTTAGGTCTGTATTCTAAATACCTAATGAGTCTTTCCACCTGTATCTTTTGTTCTAGCCTAAGGCATAATACTTTTGGACTGTCATATTAACCCCTACATGGTTTTCCTGCTTCTACTTTTGCATGTTACCCTCCCTCTTCACCACCATCAATATAGTCAGATCCTGCCACCTCTTTGCCTAAAGTCTTTCAGTGGCTTCCCCTTGTGCTGAAAATACAAACAATATTTGTCCTGCGGTCTGCATGATACGGAGCCTGCTCTCTTAGCCTGTCTCACATGATGCCTCCATCCCCTGGCTACCCTCCAGTCACACTGGTACCCTTTTTGTTCCTTAAATATGTGAAGCTCTTTCCTGTCTCTGAGACTGTGCACACACTGTTCTCTCTGCCTGGGAAGTCTTCTCCTGATGCTTTGTTAGCTCTTTCTCAGCTTGAAATCACATCCCCATAGAGGTCTTCCTGACTGCCCTGTTAAACAGTCACTGTTCATTTGTTTTAGTACTGAATCACAAAAGGTAATTATTTATTTATTTGCTTGTAAGTTCCATTGCCAGTCTTTTATATTTAACATCTATCACAGTGCTTGGCATATAATAGCATTCATTAAATATTTGTTGAATGTACAAGTGAATCTTCATTGCTACCATCCTGGTCCAAGCTTCTGTCCTCTTTCTCCTGAATTACTACAGTTGCATCCTAATTACTCTGCCTACAGCTGTGCTGGCTCCCTTTAATACATTTTCCATGTTGTTTTCTAGGGTTAACTTTTTAAAGACTTGAAGTCTGAAAAAAAAGTCTCGATTATACTAAAATTTTTCACATGCTTCCTGTTGATCTTAATGTAGCTTATAGAACTTTAAAAAATAATATTTTGGGGCACCTGGGTGGCTCAGTTGACTAGGTGACTGCCTTTGGCTCAGGTCATGATCCCAGGGTCCTGGGATCGAGCCCCGCATCAGGCTCCCTGCTCAGTGGGGAGCCTGCTTCTCCTTCTCCCTCTGCTGCTCTGCCTGCATGTGCTCTCTCGCTCTGACAAATAAATTAAAAAAAAATTTTTTTTTGAAAATTGTGGTAAGATATACATAACAGAAATTATCATTTTAACCATTTTTAAGTGTAAAGTTCATTGGCATTAAGTATATTCAGACTGTATGACCTTTACCACCATCCATCTCCAGAACTTTTTTCATCTGGCAGAACTGAAACCCTGTACCCATTAAACAATAACTGCCCACTTCTCCCTCCCTCCTGCCCCTCCAACTACCATTCTACTTTCTATCTCTGTGACATCACATATTTTGACTCTTCCATGTGCCTCGTATGAGTGAAATACAGTCCTTTTGTGACTGGCTTATTTCTTTTAGCATGATGTCTTTAAGATTCATCTATGTTCTTGCTTATAGAACTTTCAGTGGCCTGGCCCATCTATCTTTGTGACCTCTCTTCACTTTGCTCCTTGGTTTCTGTGCATTAGTGATACTTCCTTTCTTTCTGTTCTGTGGGCTATCAACACCCCATCTCACCTCACAATTTTTTCTCATGCCTTTTCCCTCTGCCATGAATGCTCTTCTCCCTTCCTTGACTGGTTAATTTACACTCATTCTTCAGAGTTCAACTAAGATTTCACTTCTTTAGGATATATTGCCTTCATTTCCCAGAATCTCTTTAATCTCTTATGTTACAAGATTTCATAGTGCCACGTGACTTTTCTTTGTACTACTTATAATAGTTTTGTTTTGTTTTGTTTTGAGAGAGAGAGAGAGCATGCAAGTGGGAGGGGAGGGATGAAGGGCAGAGGAGAGGGCGAGAGAGAATCCCGAGTAGGCTCCACGCTCAGTACCAAGCCATGTGGGGCTCAGTCTCACAATCCTGAGATCATGACCTGAGCCAAAATCAAGTTAGATGCTTAACCAACTGAGTCACCCAGGCAACTCTGTTGTACTTATAATAGTTTTAAATGACACATCAGTTTGTATGTTTTGGTGGACTAATGTCTGTCATGGTGGCAGGAATCATACCTTATGTTCAGTAATGTATCCCCAGCACCTAGTATCTAATAGGTGTTTCAGTAGACATATACATATGTAATAAAGAATATTAAAATCATTGACTTAATGAATTTAGATCTGGAAATTGATGGCTTAAGGTCTTTCTAACCTCTGAAAATCTACTACCATGTCTATGCCTTCCTTGACTACTATAGCTTGCAGAGATCTACCTTTTCTGTGAACTTAAATGTCCTTATTCATTTGCCAGATGCTTGACATTTACACAGGTAATCATTATGTCATCTGGGCTGTTTTGTTTTGTTTTATATTTATTTATGCTTTATATTTACCAGTTGATCTTCCTCTTCTAAACAGCCACTGGAGTTTTTTTCTTTCTCAGTTACAGAGCTGGTAAGTTGTGGAACCTCTAGGGCATGCTTCTTAAACTACACATGTTGAAGGAGCCATATTTTTTTTTTCAACTTTTTATTTAAATTCCAGCTAGTTGGGACGCCTGGGTGGCTCAGTCAGGTAAGCGTGGGACTCTTGATTTCAGCTCAGGTCATGGTCTCAGGTTTGTGAGATGGAGCCCCAGCGTGGAGGGGTGGAGCCCTCCCTCCTCAGGGCTCTGCGCTCTGTAGGGGGTCTCCTTCCCTCCCTCTTCCCCTGCCCCTCCCCCAGCTGGCACATTGTGGGCACCCTCTCTCTCTCAAATAAATAAGTAAATCTTTTAAAAATAAATAAAAAGTAAATAAATTCCAGTTAGTTAACATACAGGATAATATTAGTTTCAAGTGTATAATTTAGTGATTCAACATTTACATGCAACACCCTGATACGACACAGACAACAACTGAAGAAGCAGTATTTTTCATTCATCTTAGACTAATAATTTTATAAATAAAAATAGATTATTAGATAAAAATTTTTGAAGTCCAAGTATGAACTTCAAAATTTTATTAGGTTGAATAACCTAATAAAAAGTACAACATAAAATTATTCTGTTAAATTGTAGTGCAAAGTTTCAGAGTGCTTACTCTCAATTTCTTTGCTTACTACAAACTGGGA
Organism: Martes martes; assembly: GCF_963455335.1. Taxonomy (NCBI): domain Eukaryota; kingdom Metazoa; phylum Chordata; class Mammalia; order Carnivora; family Mustelidae; genus Martes; species Martes martes. The sequence goes on from NC_137891.1 coordinate 159,975,072, forward strand.
ACATTTTGCTGATGAGGACTACACACTGAATACTAACTAGCACCACTTCAGGTCTCTGTGATGGGGTGTCAAGGTAAGGCAGAATGTGTAGACTGATTCCTTGCTTCCCTTCTATCTGATAAGCTCTGTAGTTATTATATATTATTGTGTTTTGCATAAAAAAAATCTGTCTGAAGATAGTTCTTTGACTGAAAAGGGTCTGAAAACCTCTAGGCTGCAGAATATAGTCTTGGATCTTTATCTAATTCTAACCTGGTTTTCTAATTAAGTCACTGCCTTATATGCATCCTCTGCTTGAGCTATCTATCATATTCCACAGGACATCATACAAGCCCTTTGACTACTTATTACTTTTCTATTTATCTTTGCTTAGTTAGAATTTCCTAAACTTCGTTCTCTGCCTGGAATAAGATGCATTCTCCAAATTCTCGTTCAGAAGTCACTGCTTCTATGAAGACTTCTATGAAGTTTTTCAATGCCTTTAGAGAAAATTGGTCTCTACCTCCACATACCCATAATAACTACATGTTACATTCCTTTGTAATGCATTTTGCTTATCTCTCTCCACTTCTAAATTAACATGGTTTAAGTCTTACCCATCCTTATATCCCTAGCCCAGGGACTGATAGAGTATTCAGTAAGTATTGATTGGATAAATTGGGAAAGTCCTCAATATTTGGTACATAGGTCAGATAGAGAAGCTTTTTATTTGGTCTTGGGCAAGCTGGATGATTTTCTCCTCACTAGGGAACCTATCTTGTATGTTGAGTATGACATATATAATAAAGGTTGAAATATGTGTCTTAGAAAATACACTTGATCTCAGCTCAGGTCTTGATCTCAGGGTGATGAGTTGAAGCTCTGCGTTGGGCTCCACCACCTTAAAAAAAAAAAAAAAAAAAAGATACAAATAAAAACCTCCTGGCCAGATAGCCTGTATGGATATGCCTTGAATCCCCAGGGCAGAATGTGGGTGGTGTACAGAGGAGGAGGTTATAACTGAATTAGCCTTGAAATTGGTTTAATTGAAAAGTTTGGAATCTGACTTTTTAAATGGCACTCTTGTTTTATTTTATCTTAATTGCGTTTGTCTGTTCTTACAGTTTTATGAGTGACCTTTAAGTGATCTCTTACTGGCAAGAAAGACTGGCCTGTGGAAAAAGTACAAGATTTGAAGTCACGTGACCTAGATATTATAATCCTGGATTTTGCAATTACTAGCATGTAACTGTTACCAGTTATTTAAACTCTCTGAGTCTTGTTTTCATTTCTAATGTACAGATAGTAGTATTTGCCATTTGTACCTCACAAGCTTTTAAGGACCAAATGAGGCAGACAGTATGAAGGTACAGGTAAACCCCAGCACATTTGCTGTTTGTTATCAGCTTCTTGACTTCAGAGAAGTTAAAATCTTTGTACCTCAAAACCTACTGACTGAGGTATGGGACCCCTATAAAATGAAACCCAATGACAGAGGTATGGGACACAGTTAATACCATAACTCAATTATGGTATTCTGTTTTAACCCAGTTCTTCTGACACCAGCGGGTATAATCCAATTCAATTCTAACACCAGCCACCCAGCATTAGTGTCAGATTGCATAGGTTTAAGGGAACACCTTTCCCAAACAGACTGCCCCCATTTTACATGCCAGCCTCAAGTGAGGTCCTCAGGCCATTTATACTTCTAACTGACTGGCTGCAAATCTGATGGTTCCTTTGACCTCCCTCTCAGGTTCAGTAATTCACTAGCACTACTCAGAACTCAGGAAACGGCCATATTTACGAATACAGATGTATTATAAATGCTACAAATCAGGTACAGCCAAATGGAGAGACATATAGGGTACAGTCTGGATGAGTCCCAAACACAGAGCTTCCATGTCTTCTCTCCATGGAATCAGGGCATCCTCCTGGCGCATTGATGTGTTTACCAATTAGGAAGCTGCACTGAGCTTCTGTGTCTAGAGTATTGATTGGGGCTTTATTAGATAGGCCCTGAAGGTGGGCTGACCCAAAGCCCCAATCGTCTAATCCCATGATTGCTCTTTCTCACAACTGGCCCCCATCCTCAGCCATCTTATTAGCACAAACTCATGTGATCCACAGGGCTTATGAATAACAAAGATATTCCTGTCACTTGGAAAATTCCAAGGATTTTGGAAGCTCTATGCCAGGAACCTGGGACAAAGTCAGGCAGATTATTATACAACAGATGGTACATGGGAGAAAATTTAGTATAGTGTTTAGAACAAGTATAATGGAAAGTTACTTTATTTATTTTCTCCACGAGGTGTAAGGCACTTAACACAGTACCTGGTACTTAGTAATTCTTGAATATATATTAGTATTAAGGAGTATTTTAGTTTCCTAGGACTGCTGTAACAAAGTACCACACATGCGTGGTTGAGAACAATGGAAATTTATTCTCTCACAGTGTGGAGGGCAGAACTCTCAAATCAAGGTGTCAGCTGGGCCATGCTCTGTCTGGCACTGAGTAGAATCTCTTCCGAGCTTGTGGTGGCTGTCAGTCCTTGACATTCCTTGGCCTGCAGCTGCATCACTCCAGTCTCTGCCTGTCATCTTGTGGTGTTCTCCCTGTTTATGTTTATCTTCACATGTTTTCCTCTTCTTCTCAGGACACCAGACAGATTGGATGAAGGCTCACCCTGTGACCTCATTTAGCTTGATTATGTCTACAAAGACCATTTTCCAAACAAGGTCACATTCAGAGGTACCAGGAGTATGTAATTTTGGTGAACACAACCCATAACTTGATGAATAGTGAATTCAATGCATAACAATCCACCCTCTGGCCCCCCAAAATTTATGAACTTCCATTGTGCAGAATACATTTATCCCCTTCCAACATCCCCCCCAACATCCTAACCCATTTCTAGCATTAACTCTTAAGTCCAGAATCTCACCTAAATATAATCAGCTCAGAAAGTCTCAGATATTATTTCTAAATCAAGTATGGGTGAGACTGTGGTATGGTCCATCCTGATACAAAACTCTCCATCTGTGGGCCTGTGAAACCTAGAACACAAGTTATCTGCTTCCAAGGTACAAGGTAGGACAGGCATAGGAAAGACATTTCCATTACAAAGAGAAAACGGAGGGAATAAAAGGGTCACCAGTCTAAAGCAAATTCACAAGATCTCAAGGCCTGAGAGAATTCTCTGTGACTTGATGCTCTGTCCTCTGGCCTGATAGCACACCTCCACCCTTTTACACCTAAGAGGGACCCATTGGTCCAGGCCTCTACATGTGTGGCTTTGCCCTTCCTTCCTTTTTTTTTTTTTTTTTTAAGATTTTTTAATTTATTTATTTGACAGAGATTACAAGCAGGCAGAGAGGCAGGCAGAGAGAGAGGAGGAAGCAGGCTCCCTGCTGAGCAGAGAGCCCCATGTGGGACTTGATCCCAGGACCCTGGGACCATGACCTGAGCCGAAGGCAGAGGCTTTAACCCACTGAGCTACCCAGGCGCCCCCTTCCTTCCTTTTATTACATCTTTGTTCCCTTCAGTCCAGACCAATAGCACTTCTGTTGGTATAAAATTCTCAAAAACCTCATCAGTCTTTCATGTCATTCTTGGGGATCCAGACCTTCTGACAAAGAGGCTCCAAATCTTTCTGGATAACCATATCTCTATTCCTAGCTTCTGAGATGGTTGACTGTATCCATGAGTCACAGGCAAACGATTGTCCAGCCACACCCTTGGCCCTATTTCCAGAGCATGTAGTCTGGTTAGGCAGCGAATTTTCCAAATCATCAAGTGCTGATTCCTTCTTGCTTAACAGTTCATTCCTCAGTTTATCTCTGCTCATATTTTACTGTAAGCACCACGGAGAAACTAGGCCAGACTTCAACACTTTGTTTGGAAATTTTTTCAGCTAAATATCCAAGTTTATCACAAGTTCACCCAATGACCAAGCACAATTCAGACAAGTTTTCTGCCACTTTATAACAAGAATTGCTTTTTCTCCAGTGTCTGATAATGTGTTCATTGTTTCCTTCTAATACCTCACCGGAAATATCTTTAGGGTTCCTATTTATACCAAACATCTCTTCAGGGCAATCTAGGTTTTTTAGATTAAGCCTCTACCCATTATCCAATTCCAAAGTCACTTCCCCATTTTTAACTATTTGTTAGAGCAGCACCCCACTCCCATCGGTACCAAAATCTATTGGTTTCCTGAGGCTACGAGAAGCTAAAAGAGGCAGGAAGGTATCTTCCCCTTCAAGGTTCAGAGAGAGCATTGACTCTGCCGAAACCCTGATTTCAGACATATAGCCTCTAGAACTGTGAGAGAATAAACTTCCTTTGTTTATTACATCCAGTTGGTGGTACTCTGTTGTAGCAGATTAAGAAGCCAAAACAGGGGTGTTACTTGGCGGTATCATAGTCATTAGTGAAAGACAGTGAGTGAGTAGTATCTGCCTGTATTCACAGGATTTCTTGCTATTTCCCTCTCCTTTTTAAACCATATTTATGTCTAGTTGCACTTAAAGTTTACTTTTGTATGTTAATGGCTTAAGAATTGCCTTTGTTTTGCCTCAGGAGAGCAACTTTAAATCATTGGTAGGAATGCTGTGATACGAAGAAACCTTCAAACTTTTGAAGGAGTGGTAGCTTTAGTTTTACAGACCTTCCTTCTGCCAGAATGCCTAGTACCAGTTCTTGGCTCTCATGCATACTGCCTCCATCAGCGTGGAGAAAGAGGAACCCCAGTGGTGTTTCAGTTAACCCTTGGATAGGTAATTGACCCTTTAAAGTGATGAATTACATAATGAGTCCTTTACCATCACTCTAATGGGTGTCTGTGTTTTTCAGTTTTGAGTTATTTTTCTGAAGCATTCTTTGCCTATGGTAATAAGGACCGATACTTTTTGATTCTCCTTAGTGCCAATCACAGTGTTTGTAGGTTTCTTAGAAGATACTCTGTAATTGTTTTGCATTGAAGAAGGCTTATCCATGGCACTGTTACTGAGAGACTAGCTCCAGTGATAAATAAGAGATGTTAGTTGCCAGGGCTGTCATTTCAATTTGTCTTGCTAGTGTTGAGCTCATTAATAAATTGCCACAGTGATAATATGAATGTAATGAACCTTCTGGAGGCCCAGCTGGGGCACACAGTGCTAGCAGGGACCTTCAGGGCAATTGCCATTGTTATACACAATTCTATTAAAGAGTTTCAGGCTCTTTTTTTTCCTTTGAAACTTTTATATTTTGGAAAATCCAAATCCTGTTTTAACACTTTTAAACTTTCTAAGTAAGTTTATTTGAATTCAGCTCAACAAACTTATATGTATCTAGTGCCTGCTACTTTCAGGCACTGTATTAGACCCTAGGGAAGGGTAAAGAAGTAAAGATGACCAAGACATCCTTAGGGCTTTGCTGTCAAACAAGCAGGAGAGGTATGCAAACAAATAATTGTAATACGGTATTGAAATGCTATAAGTATGAACCAGATATAAACATAGAATAGAATAGGAAATGATTATCTAGGGAAAAGAGCTAAGAGGGCTGAGGAAAAGGAAATTCATTGATTTCTGAGTTAAATTTTGAAGGATGAGTTAAGTTGACAAGTTGAGTGCATTATGGGAAGAGGAACTTACAGATGAGTTGAGGGAGTACAGCTAATTTAGAATAAGTTAAGGAAAGAGGCTAAAGAAAAGAAGATGGGTAGATGAGGCTAGAGAAGTAGTCAGGGGCCAAATCTCAAAGAATTTTGGCTTTGAGGGGCGATGTATGCAATGCCAAGGACTTCGGTAGATTTCATACCACAGGCTACATGGATCCATTAAAGGATTTTTTTTTTTTAAGTTTTATTTATTTATTTGACAGAGGGAGATCAGTAGGCAGAGAGGCAGGCAGAGAGAGACAGAGAAGCAGGCTCCTTGCTTGGGGAGCAGAGAGCCCGATGCAGGGCTCAATCCCAGGACCCTGAGATCATGACCTGAACCGAAGGCAGAGGCTTAACCCACTGAGCCACCCAGGCGCCCCCATTAAAGGATTTTAAGCAGAGAAGCAACATGATGGAGTTTTTATTTTAGAAGGATTATTCCAGTTGCCATACACATGATAGAGTGAAGTAGAGAGAAACCATTTAGAAGGCCGTTGACTAGTTGCGTGTAAGCAAATAAAACATAGGATACTGCAAAGAGCGTGACTGAGGTGGTTTTAAATCCCAGTTCAACTACCTACTAAGTCTCCCAGCTCTGAAAGTTCCTCATCAGTGAAATGAGAATAATAGAAATCTCTCACTGAGTATTACGGAAAATCAATGAAATAACGTGTATACATGGAATTGGTGTGAAGAGCTAAGTATGAATGTTAGCTGTTATATATCAGCTTCTGGTTTTGTTGAGTTTTAGGTTACCTGTAACAAAGTTTAGGATTTTCAAGAAGCATTTTCATTTTCTTTCTATCACTCTCCTAAAAGAAAGAAATCAAGAGGTTTACAAACCTTTTTATTTACATTAGGATCCATCTTTCAGGATTTCTCAAGCATTTTAAAAAATAACGTAACTAAAGCTTTTTCCTTTGGACACTCTGCCAGACTCTGAGTTGGAGAATCAGGCTTAACATCCTTTTTGAGTCAGTGGTGCAATAGGAAAAGACTGGAGCCCTAGTTCAACAAGTGAGCTTTTTCACAAAGAAATAGCATCAGAGTTTACTCTGCCTCTGTTTCTTCAAGTATTTAATATGTGAACAGGTGTCCTAGCTACCTTGTATATCTATTATGAAGATCATGTTTACTTCCTTTCCATAGGTAAACATTCACTAACTACTTGTATCTAATACAAGATGCTATTATAAAGAATGTAGAAATGAATCAGATATGGATCCTAATTTCGAGGAAATTACAACATTAAAAGGACTCCAAAAGATATTTACAAATGACTTTAATACAAAGAAGATAATATGCAAGTCAGTTAGCATTGAACATTAAAAAGGATTTTGAAACTAGAAGTCATTTATATTTTCTATAATACATTGTAAGAAGTATTGTTTTATAAAGTACATTTTATGTGTTCTCACTATTTGTAAAGTGCTTCTCCAAGCAAAGGTGAAATAGAGTCACTTTCTTGGAAACCTGTGGAAAATAAATGATAAGGGATGGATTAAGATTTTAGGTAGGTTTTTAAGCATATGTGTGTATTTTGATATTCACAGATAATCCAAATAACTTTGTTAAAGTACTCTTTGAGCCTCGGGTGTCTGTGTGTGTGTGTGTGTGTGTGTGTGTAGTGTGTAGTGTGTGTAATGGAGATAATGTCATGTACCTCTCAGGTTTGTTGTGATGAATGATCATTATATGTAAGAGTGCTAAAAAAAACAACGTTCATTCCTTCCATTACATTACCCATCTTTTCACTATTGCCTGCTGTTAAGCTTTGAGACAGCAGTTTCTTTGGGATATTTTCAAGTTTATTTTTACTTATGAAAAATTGCAAACATACAACAAAATCAGAAAGGTTTTGCAATGAAAAGCCTCATGTCTACCACCTAAATTTTGCCATTACTTGTAAATGTCACATATCTATTTATCTGTCCCTCCACCCACCTGGCTGTATTGACGTTTCTCTGGTGATTCTTTAGGACTTTTCTGAAGGAGGTTTTTTAAACGAGGTATTTTAACTAATTTGGAAGCCAGGAGTGCAAATACATTCAGATGTTTTTAATTAAATTACAGTTTTCTTATTTATATTGTTTTGCCCCTGTGAAGAATTTTATTTAGTGAGTTATTCGTTATTTGAATCTCTCTGTACTATTTGTGCTCCTACATTGTTTCCAACCTTACATCGTCCCATGGCATTTTCTAGAGAATGCCTTTTGTTAATCTTTTTCTCAGTGTCTGATTCAGAGTAGGCTCTTTGAAGTCCTCCTTGTTGTCTCTTTCTCCTTTGAAAGTATCTTTAAAAAATTTGTAAGAAACAATAGCGTGCATTCAGTGCCTCTAGAAGCTTCTTTGCATGGAGTGGGGTGCCTGCGCAGGTCTGCAGAGTTTGGGTATCTCAGCACTTCCCATCAAACTCCCACATTTTGTTTCAAAGCGTGGGCTTTTTCCCAGGACAGTTGGTCTATTTAGCGTGCCCTGCCAGGAAATACCCTTTACCTGTGTTGGTTATAGGCTCTCAGCATTGATTGATTTTCTCCATTATGCAGCTGTATTTAGATTATATATGACAGAAACTCCTCAAAGTTTCTGATGCTCTGATGGTACTCTTGCCTATTTTCCAGTGCTGCCAAGTGTTAGATGGATTTCCTTAATGAGCTATGAGGACTGTATTCAGAAAAGTCTTTGAAAAGCTAAGTTGTATTCACAATTATGTCTCTCAACTCCTTTCAGCCTCTCATTACCTGTTTATAATGATCCTGTCAGATTTAAGACTGACTTATAGTACTAAAGGACCCAGCTTGTTTTGTTCCATTTTGAGAGATTTGTCTTAAACTCTCATAAATCACCTGTAAGTTCTACTTAAAAATCACCCACATGTTTTTTAAATTCAGAAAGTAATCACCATGTTCTGTTTATGTAATTTTAAAATTATATGCCTTTTTTTTCCTTAATAATTAGGACTCACTCATTTCATTCAAAAATACTGAGTACCTCTTCCATATAGGCACCATTCCAAGGACGATTGTACATGATGCTAACTGTTGGGCAGAACTCAGAGCAGTATCGTTGAGGGCGTCTGAGTGACTACTTTAGGTAGAGTGGTCAGGAAAGGGTTCTGTGGGGAGGGGATATTTAAGCGGGGACCCAGATGATAAGAAGTGAGCCATATGAATATGTGGTGGAACATTCTAGGCAGTGCCTAGGTAGTGAGGAGTTTGGCCTGCATCTGGAAGAAAAGAGGAAGCATGGCTGGAGCAGCGGGAATGACGAGGGCTGTAGGAGAGGGGGGGTCAGATCCTGAAGGATGATGTGGGTCAGGGTGATAAAGGACTTGGATTTAATTGTAAGAGCTATGGGAGCCTTTGGAAGATTTTAAGGAGGGGAGGGACATTATCTAACTTAACAAATAACCAGGATAGGGCCATATGATGGAGAAAATCACCCAGTGCTGGGAGCCTCTAACCAGAGGCAGAAGATTGTGTTTACTCCTAGGGCATACTAGTCTAGTTTTCCTGGAAAAAACCCAAACCGCAGAGGCAAGAGATCGGCCAATTTACCTTGCTCTGAATCCCAACTCCAGCATTTACTAACTGTAGAATTTTGGGCAAATTCTAAGACAGCTCCCTGAATGGGTTTTCTCTATATCTTCATATAGATATAATAATAGTACCCACCTGGGGTGCCTGGGTGGCTCAGTTGCTTAAGCATCTGACTCTTGATTTTGGCTCAGGTCATGGTCTCAGGGTCGTGGGATGGAAACCAGCATGAGCTGAATGCAGAGCCTATTTGAGATTCTCTCTCTCCCTGTCCCCCTACTTCCTGCTCACGTGCTTTCTCTCAATAAATAAATAATAAAATACTAAATAAAATAATAGTACCTGCCTTACTGGGCTGTGAGAATTGAACAACTTAATGCAAGTTAAGTGGTTAGAACATATTAAGTACTTAATATTTAAGTTTATATTTATTTCCTCTAGATATGGATGGTCTAACATATAGCCATGTGGTTAGTGAACTGAAGTACTGAACTGTAAATTTTAATTAATCTTAATTACATGTAATTTTTTTTTTTCTTGAGAGAGAGAGTGAGGGAGTGTGGTGGGGAGAGGGAGAGGAAGAAAGAGAATCTTTTTTTTTTTAAGATTTTATTTATTTACTTGACAGAGAAAGAGATCACAAGTCGGCAGAGAGGCAGGCAGAGAGAGAGGCGGAAGCAGGCTCCCTGCTGAGCAGAGAGCCCGATTCGGGACTCGATCGCAGGACCCTGAGACCATGACCTGAGCCGAAGGCAGAGGCCTAACCCACTGAGCCACCCAAGTGCCCCAAGGAGAAAGAGAATCTTAAACAGACTCCACACTAAGTGTGGAGCCCAGTGTGGGGCTTGATCTCACAACCCTGACATTATGACGTGAGCCAAAATCAAAGTTTGACTCTTAGCCACTTGAGCCACCCAGGCTCCCCTTGAATTATGTTTCTTTTGGGCGACACTGCTCTAGACTCTCTGTCAGAGGGGAGGGTGGTGGAAGAAGCATGTGGACTGAGGGAGGTGCTTTTCCTAATTACACCAATACCCTTGGAGATTCCAAAACACCTTCATCCCGTGGAGCTTCTCTCCCCATCAAATAAGTCCGCCCTCCTACCCTGTTCTGGAAAGCCAGTGTGTTTAATGAGCCTGTTGTCACTGATAGTGTTTTGTATTCTTCAGATGTGTCAGAATGGTAAAAAAAAGGAACGAATCAGTGCCCTGTATTAGAGTGTTGTGCAGGCTTTACACCTGTCAGTGATTTTGATGAAATAAATTTCTGGGGTTCTCTGAACTAGTATCACCATATAAGATTGTTCTCTGAAATAAAATCTACCACAAATCCTGGCCCAGTGAACCCCAGAGACTTAGAATGAAGAAAAATTAAAGTAGATTTTAATTAAGGAATGAATTGTTGGTCAAAAGATGAGGAAGTTGAGAAAAGCATCTTGTGTCCCAAAAGCTAAATTTCCAGGATTAAAAAAAAAAAAATCAAAAAGCTAATAAGCAGGCAGAAACTTATCTCTGAGGTGAAACTGAACATAATATTTTTTTCTTCTCATGCCTCTTGGTTCCTGCTGGCTCTCTGATTCTGTAGAAAGGTTTTCCGACTTGTTAGCATAAAGAAGGTTCCTAGTAAATATGGAATGACTGTTAGCAAATGGCACCACTCTTCTGCCTTTGCTGTTTGGAATGTTTATATTCTTTAGCATACCCAAATAATTTTTAAAAATTTATGATATGAAAAAAAATATGATATGCCTAAGCTTAATACCACATCTCAAAGATTATCCATGCCCTCTCAGTCAAGTGGTCTTCTAGAGAAGAGAGCCCTTTCCCGGAATTGCTATACTGTTTCACACTCACATGGGACATATTTCACTAGAAGCCTCTTGGTCGTCTCTGGCCTGCCTGATGCAGAGAAGAAGGAGGTAGTCTCAAAGACTCCCAACCAGAAATGGGTGTCAGGGCAATTACCTGAGTAGCTAGCAAGAAGACAACTGATATCACTTGATAAAGTTCCCATATTTCAGTAACAGTAGGATTTTCCATGAAGCCATAAAATCATACTTTTGGAAGTGGATGATGAGGAAACAGCCGTGCAGCTTGTTTCTAGTAAACAGGGGACCTGCCTGGGAATGCAGTATAGAGTTCTCACCTCCTAGTTTTCTGGGGAAGAATTTGAAGCCCTGAGGAAGTGACTCCTCGGTAACCTGGAATGAACCAGCCCAAGTTTAGGCGTAAGTTGCAGCTCAGTTTCTTCTTACAAAGAAACCATAATTGCCCCAAGTTTGTAATTCTGTAAGATTCATGCAGGACCCTGAATAATGCCAGGGAGTCATAACTCACTTCTTTTAGGCTAATAACCTGAGACTTGGGGGGGATTTATAGAATGGTTTCTAGATGCCACTCTGTCGATGAGCCCAAATTACTTTATATACCTGTCTTAGTGACTTAAGCAGGTGAGGATTTAATCTACTCTCAGGGCTCTATGTCTGAGGAGGTAGTTTTCTCTACAGTACTCTATCTTATTAGATTCTAATTTTACTAACTTGATTCTAAGTTGATCTTGAGATCTCTGGTACCTGTAGCATAGACATTTTTCAAAGGTCTGCTTGGGCAGTCTGAACAGATAAAAGGTGGTAAATGGGTTAATAGTCTCTTACTGGTCCCCAAAGCCATATGAGCCTGACCTCAGATTTTAATTCTGTCACCATGAAAAGCTTTTATTAAGTGGTTCCTGTCTGCAGATGGTGACATGCATTCAAATCTTCATTCCAGGAAACCTTGGGGAAATAAGTCACTCTTAGAAGCTTAATGTTCTGGGTAGCTACAGGTTTGTTTGATTATACATTAAATCTTTATTTTTAAGAATCGTTTTAGTTGGAAATTACTCTAAAATGAATTGTGCTGCCCTTCTTTTTAATTTAGTTTGTTGAGCCTAATATAACCCTTTCTTAATGACCCAGATCCTTATGGTGTGTGTGTGTGTGTGTGTGTGTGTGTGTAAAGGATACAAAGTTCCATGAGTTTTTTAGTCTATTCCTAACTCTGTTTTTCCCCCAAGACCATTTTTAGTGCATAATTTTTACAAAGTGCAAGGTTTTCAGGAGTGCATATTGTTGTATATAAATGTCTGGTCTTAAGTCTGTGGGTCACAGTCATAAAAGGTTTAAAAGCCATTGTACTAGGTAACTCCTTCCTCCTGCTAACAATACTTTCTTTTTTTTTTTTTTTTAAGATTTTATTTATTTATTTGACAGACAGAGATCACAAGTAGGCAGAGAGGCAGGCAGAGAGAGAGGAGGAAGCAGGCTCCCCGCTGAGCAGAGAGCCCGATGCGGGGCTCAATCCCAGGACCCTGGGATCATGACCTGAGCTGAAGGCAGAGGCTTTAACCCACTGAGCCACCCAGGTGCCCCCTAACAATACTTTCTTAATTTGCATAGTCCTTGACTGTTTGCCAGGCTTCTACACATAAACCAGGAAAGGGATTAATTTTTTGTTGTTTTAAAATACAGTAAGCAGGGGCACCTGGGTGGCTCAGTGGGTTAAAGCCTCTGCCTTCAGCTCAGGTCAGGATCCCAGCATCCTGAGATCGAGCCCCGCATCAGGCTCTCTGCTCAGCGGGGAGCCTGCTTCCTCCTCTCTCTCTCTCTCTGCCTGCCTCTCTGCCTACTTGTGCTCTCTCTCTCTGTGTGAAATAAATTAAAAAAAAAAAAAACCCTTAAAAAATAAAATAAAATACAGTAAGCAAGCATAATGGAACCAGAAAGAGCATGGACTTTCAAATTAGACAGTCTTTAATTTTAGCCTTTCCATTTAGTAGCTATGTGACCTTGAATGCCTTAATTAATCTCTTTCAGTTAACGTCAGAATCTCAGCTTTTTTTTTTTTTTTTAAACTAAATGGGAGTAAAGCTTGAAATCAGAACACACAGAGACTCCCCCTCTGCAATCTCCGCTGCTGAGCACTGCACCCTCCCACAGGCGGTGCGCACTCCCAGCCACCGTATCAGTGGTCGCCCAAGGTCCCCGCTTGTCTCTGCACCCCTGTGCCACTAAAACTGCAAGCGATGTTGGTCTGGGGGAGCCTGATCCTGGTGGCTGTTGCGATACTAGAATTGTTGGGCTCTTTAAATTGAGTAATGAAGGTAGAAGTGGGCTAGGGGCAACATGGATGAACCTCACAAACAAAATTTTGAGTGGAGGGAAGCAGACATGAAAGAGCACATGTGGTATATTTTGTTTATATGAAGTTCCAAACAAGCAAAACTGTTCTGCAATGACAGAAGTCAAGACAGTGTTTACTCATGGAGTAGTGACTGGGAGAGGACACAAAGGAGTATTTCTTTGGGCGCTGGTAGCAATGTCTTTCTTGGTTTAGAGACAGGTCATAAAAGCTCATTGAGTTCTGTACTTAGGATTTGTGTACTTTTCAGTTTGTTATACTTTATTACAAAGTCATTTTTAAAGTGCATAGCACAGAAACTAGCACGTAGTTAATTCCCTTCCCCTATCATGCTTCCATAAGTTAACAGTATGAAAGTCTATTTAACAAAATGATCCTAGCCTCTTTTCTTTGTAACCTCTCAGTTTCTTTTTTTCTGTTATGGTTCTCTGTCTCCTGGTTCCAGTCTTATACCTATGCATGTTTAATAAATATATATGGTGGTAATCCCAACTGGTGTAGCTGAAGGAGTTCAGATCAGTCAGATAAGGTAAAATTCAATGTCTTACCACTGATTTAGGAATAAATCAGCAATACGAATTCTGATTTGGTGTTATTCTCTGACGATTACTTGATTTGATGTTTTGCTTTTTAAGTGGCGATGAAGTGGATTTTTAAATTTTGCCTGATTTCAGATCAACTTCATTATTGAGTTTTTTTTATGATGGAACATTGGACCTATTCTCTTATTTTGGCACTTTTGATACACGCCAGTTTTAGTATAGCAGGCTTTGAAATAGTCATGGTCGCACCCTGTGACACCTCATATATTTTGCTTTGGTTCTCATCACTGAAAGAGAACCATAGGTATTGTTTTTACCTTATTGCTTTGTACTACAAGTATAAAAACAGAACTTAGGTACTTGGAAATTTATGCAAGGTCCTGTTATAAAAAACTTAGACTTGTTGAAAAGCCAATTTAAAAAAAAAAAAACTCAAAAAGTTTTTTTTTTTTCCCCTAATATAGGCAATGTGTGTGATATAAAATAAGCCTATGACAGTCTCTGTCCTCAGGGAGGATAGATTTCCTGTAGGAGAGATTTGTGATATAGGCAGAAAATGAATTTTTCTATATTTACTTTTGGTCTTTTGGATATAGTTGGTTTTAGAGAGAAGACTTGGACTTGGACTTTGAATGAGAAGGTTTCTGACAGAGATACAGGAAGGCCCTTTAATCCACAGAGAGCTGTGGTGGTGATTGTGTGAATGGCAATGGAGCGAAGAGGACCCCACTGACTTTGTTAGGGATTAGTACTGTGACAAAAAGCTAAGGAGGTGGGAGGAGAACCCCCTACCTATCACATACTTACTTATATCCGTTCATTAAAATAGATAATGCTATTCAATCCTCACAAACCCTTTGGAGTAGAAACTATTATTCCCGCATTAAAGATGCAGAAATTGGGGAGCCTGCGTGGCTCAGTCAGTTAAACATCTGCCTTTGGCTCGGGTCATGATCCCAGGGTCCTGGGATCAAGTCCCACATGAGGCTCCTTGCTCAAAAAGGGACCTGCTTCTCCCTCTGCCTGCCTCTCCCCCTGCTTGTGCTCTCTCTTTCTCTGACAAATAAATAAAATCTTTAAAAAAAAAAAAAGATACAGAAACTGTGGCTCAGAGACATTTAGTAATTTGTCTAAGTTTACAAAGCTAGTGACAGAATTGGTATTCAGACTCAAAGCCCATCTCTACCACATGCTTTATATAGATAATAATGTTATCCAAAGAAAGGATGTATTTATCAGAGGATAGCTTGGAAGCCTGCAGAATGGGACGTTGTAAAGAAAATTGATAGCTGGTTTCATCTAGGATTGCTCAGGAAAGAGAATGTTATGACTCCAGAACTTAGTTTCTTTTAAATCCCTGTGAAGCTTTGTATATTTCTCTTGTGAGATGGTTGAATGGGACTGTGATGCAGACCCACCTGTTACGTGTTCTTTTCTTTCTTTCTTTTTTTTTTTTGGTGGTAAAATATATGTAATGTAAAATTTACCATTTTAACCACTTAAGGCATTAAGTACATTTACAGTATTGCGTAGCCTTACTATTATCTCCAGAACTTTTTCATCATCCCAAGCAGAAACTCTGTACCTATTAAATCATAACTCTCCATTCCCTCCTCTGACCCACCCCTAGTACTTCTACTTTCCATCTCTACGAGTTTGCTTATTCTAGTTACCAAGTATAAGTGGAATCATACAATATTTGTCCTTTTGTGTTTGGCTTATTTCATTTAGAGTAATGTTTTCAAGATGTGTCTCTGTTGTAGCATGTATCAGAATTGTATTCCTTTTTATGGAATATTCGATTGTGTGTATAAAGGACATATATATATAAAGGACATTTATTTATCCATTCATTTACTGACGGACACTTGGATTGTTCCTCTCCTTTGACTATTATGAATGATGTTGCTATGAAAATTAGTGTATAAGTATCTGTTTTAGTCCCTGCTTTTGGTTCTTTTGGGTATATACCCAGGAGTGGAGTTGCTGGATCATGTGGTAGTTTTATGTTTATGATTTTGAGATTATCCACAGTCACTGCATCACTTCTCATTCCTACTAGCTGTTTGCAAGGATTCTAATTTCTTCACGTCCTGGCAATACTTGTTATTTTTGTTTTCTTTTTTTATGATAGCTATTTGAATGGGTGTGAAGTGGTGTTTCATTCTCATGTTGATTTGCATTTCTGTTACTGATTAATGATGCTGAGTAGCTTTTCATGTGCTTATTGGTATCTGTATAGATAAACAGAGAAATGTCTCTCCAGGTCCCTTGCCTGTCTTTTAATTGGGTTGTTTGAGGGTTTTTTGTTGTTGAATTGTTGGAGTTCTTTATATATTCTAGATATTAATCCCTTATTGGATATATAATTTGGCAGTATTTTCTCCTACTCTGTATAGGTTGTCTTTCACACTCAGATGGTGTCCTCTGATGCACAAATGTTTTTCATTTTGATGAAATCTAATTTACCTGTTTTTCTTTCATTGCCTGTGGTTTAGATGTTATATGCAAGAATCATTGTCAAATCCAGTGTCATGAAGATTTTCCTTTGTGTTTTCTTGTAAGAGTTTTATAATCTTAGCTCTTGTGTTTAGGTCTTTGATGCATTTTGAGTTAATTTTTGTATACGGTATAAGGTAAAATTTCAACTTCATTCTTTTGCATATGGGTATTCAGTTTTCCCAACATTACTTGTTTAAAAGAATATCCTTTTCCCATGAATGGTCTTGGCACCTTTCCCAAAAATCACCTGACCGTATATAGTAGGGTTTATTTCTGGGCCCTCAATTCTGTTCCATTGGGGTGTGTGTCTGTCCTTACGCCAGTACAACACTGCTCTGATTACTCTATCTTTGTAGTAAGTTTTGAAATCAGGAAGTGTAAATCTTCCAACTTTAGACTTGATTTTCAAGATTGTCTAAGCTATTTGGGGTCCTTTGAAATTCCATATGAATTTTAGGATGACTTTTTATATTTCTGCAAAAGACATCATTGGGATTTTGAGAGGGATTGCATTGAGTCTGTAAATCTCTTTGGGTATTGTCCCCTTAACAGTGTTAGTCTTCCAATTCATGAACACAGAATGTCTTTTCCATTTATGTCTTTTTAAATTTCTTTCAGCAGTGTTTTGTAGTTTTCAGATATAGTGTTTTATGTCATGTGACTGTTAATATTTCTCACAATAAATAAATAAGTTAACATTCTTATTTATCCATCATTGTTTAGTGATCTGTAGAACTACCCTCAAGAATATTCTGTTTTTAACAGAATCAGTGTTCTGAACCCACAAAACTGAGGGAAGGATCCTAGAAATTGAAAACTTACCTAAATTGCTGCCTTTGGGAACCCCTGTTTGGGTGTCCAGCCTGTTGGTTTCCTCTGATAAAAACCTAATTTCACTGCATGTCTAATTTGATCTACAGTAGTTCACATTTCTAATTTTTTCTGTCTTTTGCTTCCAGATTTCTCCATCTTGCTAAGGAGGAACGCTTTCTTATTTGATATAGCTGATGGTACCATGCAAAAATCGGATCCTCGAAAAGGTCAGAACCTGTATTTATATGTAATAGGTATAGAGAATTTTCCTCTATTAGGTTGTATATGAATCTGTGTCAGAAAAATCAATTAGAATGAATAAAAGAATCTCACCGTCTCTTGCCAACTTAACCCTGCAATTTTAACAAATCTTGAGTGTCGTTTATACAGCTCTTTATAGTTTGCGAAGTACTCTTCACATAATTGTCTTACCTCGTTTTTACAGTAATCTTGTGGAGTAGGTACAGTTGCTATTCCTGTTTTATGGAAGCAATGAGGGGTTAAGAGACTTACTCAAAATCATGTACTATGTGCTGTGCAATTTAATTCTAGATCTTTTGCCTTTAAATCTTTTTCTTCTCACTGTATCACAAGTTGATGATCAGTATCAGAATTTAGGAGGCATGTAAGTATTAAATATGACAGCTACATGAGCGTTGGAAATTATGTAAACGTCTGTTAAAAATGTTAAAATCCCTTTATGGATATAAAATATTAATGTCAGATCTTGATATTGAACATAATCTTTGAGATGATACCAGGTGCCTCAATATGTAATATACCATTGTCTTGGTGTGGCAAATGAGGCTCTTTATTCGCAGCCTACCTACCTTTCTGTTATCATCTCCCTTTATCTCTATAGCTTACCCTATGCTTTCCTATCTATAATAAACTGCTGGCTGTTGTCCAAATATGCTGTCCATTTTCATGTCTTAGTACCTTTGTACTATATTCCCTTTGCCTAAAATGTCTATTTATCTTTCTTCTGACAGTCCTAGCTCAACTTCATCTCTGTGAAGCTTTCCTCACTTCCCCAAGCATAGTTATTCATTCCTTTCTGTTTTCCCAGAGCACTTTGTATAGGAAATCTCTGTGAGAACAAAAATCATATTATGTTATGATTTTGTATTTGCATTGCTATCTGTCGTACCAATCTATGAGTTCTTTGTGAGCACAGGCTAGGACTTTGTCTTTGTGTCCTTAATACCCCACATTACTCCTAGGCTTAGATATATTCGTTTAAAGAATTCAAGACTAGGGGCTCCTGGGTGGCTCAGTGGGTTAAGCCTCTGCCTTCAGCTCAGGTCATGATCTCAGGGTCCTGGGATCGAGCCCCGCATCAGGCTCTCTGCTCAGCAGGGAACCTGCTTCCTCCTCTCTCTCTCTCTCTGACTGCCTCTCTGCCTACTTGTGATCTCTCTCTCTGTCAAATGAATAAATGAAATCTTTAAAAAAAAAAAAGAATTCAAAACTAGCTCTCCTTAAAGGATGTGTACACCAATCTTAGTAGGAGACTGACCACATACAAATACTTAGAAGCTTGTAAATAAATATGGTACATGCTTGAAGTAGAACAGAGGGATGATCATACCCAAGCAGAATTTAAGGAAGAATGCCTCTGTATCAGGGATTAACAAACTGTGGCTCATGGGTCAAATCCTGTTGGCTGCCTGTTTTGTAAATAAAGGTGTTTTGGAACAAAGCCATATTTATTGTTAATGTGTTACCTGTGGCTTCTTTCATGCTGCAGTGGTGGAGTTGTTGCAACAGAAACTGTGTGTCCCATAAAGCTGAAATTATTTACTCTCTGGCTTTTTACAGAGGTTTTCCAAACCGTGTTTTAGGAGATGGGTTTTGAATAGAGGTATGAAAAAAAAAGGAACGTGAATTGGTGAAGTGTGAGTGTAACGTAATGAAAACGGGCTGTAGTAGTGGGTACGCTAAGTGAGTAAGTTTCACTTCAAACAGGTTTGTCAGAGGGAGCTATGTTGAAGTGTTACGAATGTTTCGGATTGATAAAGAGGAAACATAAAAATTCAATAGAAATTACCAAGTAAATGCTTAGGGTCTGTAGTAAGACAGTTTCCTAATTAATAGCAGGGCATGAGGATGATGATGACAGAGAAGAAGTAATCAGCAATGCACATTAACATTGATTGAGTGTCTACGATGGCCAGGTACTGGTCTAAGTGCTTCCTGTGTATCCTGTTTATTCTCCTAGCCCCTCAGTGAGCTAATTGCTGTTATTGTCTTTATTTTGCAGATGAGAAAACCAAGGCAAAGAGGCTTAAGTTACTTGGCCAAGGTTATACAACTAGTAAGTGATAGAACCAGATCCGAACCCTGGCAGTATTGCTGCAGGATCTTCATAATAGAAGAGAGAAATCTAGGGATATTTGGTAAAAATACCCTTGAGCTTGGACTAAGATAATTAGTCTGAATAATTAGGACATGTGCTAAGCCATCACCGTAAAGAGAAAATAACCAGATCGTAGAGGTGTAATGTTGGAAGGCAGACTGTCCAGTCAGAATAGTATACTTTGGATTAGGTGGAATGGGAGGGAATAAGAAGCAGATACATTTTACAGTGAGACAAGTTACATAGTCATTGAGTTTCACCTTGATAAGACCAGAAAGCAGCTAACTTTCCCTGCACACATGAAAGCTGCCCCCAAATGCCTAAAGAGCAGGCATACTCAATTGAGGTAGAGATGAGCAGTGATTTTCAAGGAGCTAGGTGACATTCAGCACCCACCCCCCCACCCCCAAGTATGTTAGAGTCAGTGGAGGTGTCACATCAAACACATGCCATTCTCTCCCTTTCTTTGTTGTTTCCCTAAGGGACCTTGTTCCTATGTAACTCCCTGCCACTGCTGTGATAAACATTTACCACCTTGGACCACTTTCTTTTTAATGTATGTGTGTGTTAAAATTATTTATATGCACTGTGAAAAATTGGGCAACAGAAGTATACCGAATAAAAAGGGAAAGTGTCTTACTGTCTTAAGATGTCTCTTTTAGGGGCGCCTGGGTGGCTCAGTGGGTTGAAGCCTCCACCTTCAGCTCAGGTCATGATCCCAGGGTCCTGGGATCGAGCCCCACATTGAGCCCTGCATCAGGCTCTCTGCTCAGCAGGGAGCCTGCTTTCTCATCTCCTTCTCTCTGCCTGCCTCTCTGCCTGCTTGTGATCTCTGTCTGTCAAATAAATAAATAAAATCTTTAAAAACAAACAAAAAAAGATATCTCTTTTAAAAGTTCAATTGTAGATGAAACTACTGTTACTAATGGAAGTATGATGGGATTCCCTCGTGGTTGTTGAGATGGAAAAAATACTGAGAATCACTTTCCTAAGGCCAAGATCCACAGGCAAGAATGGAAAGAACTTCCTAGAGAGGTTCAGGATCTTCATCAGTGGAGGTCTAAGACGGGATTCTGTAGGGATGCTAGAAAGAAGATTCAGACTCTGGCTGGGGTTGGTGGAATTGGAGGCAGGGAAGGAGGAGACATTGAACTAAGGGGCTTTTACTGTGTCTTCTAAACCTGTAGTTCTGTGTTATAACTTCTGACCCAATTACGAACCACAAAGGAGAAGATGCCAATTTGACTGGCATGGATGACTTGAGTGGACAACAAAATAGTATAAGAGAAAAATCCAATGTATAAAATCCAAATTTATAGAACAGGTTACTTTGCAGTAAAACATTGAACTTATTTTAGTAAAGGTTTCTTTAACCATCTTGGTGTGCTCAAAGTAGACTTCATTTTTTTATTAAAAATTCCACGTACACTAAATTTTGCATTTATTGCATAAAATAAAAACATCACACATTGTTCATTATTTCTTTTCTTTTCTTCCTTTTTTTAAAATTTATTTGACAGCAAGAGAGGGAACACAAGCAGGGGGAGTGGGAGAGGGAGAAGCAGGCTTCCCACTGAGCAGGGAGCCTGACATGGGGCTCTATCCCAGGACCCTGGGATCATGACCTGAGCTGAAGGCAGACGCTTAATGACTGAGCCACCCAAGCGCCCCATTGTTCATTATTTCAAAGAAAGAAGTTATCCCAGGTTATCCCACCTGGTTTTAGGTTGTAATGGATAAGGAGGAAATAATTGGCCTGCTACCTTGATGTTGCTTCCCGTAGACTCACAATGTGATAGAATTTAAAAGGGAACTTACAGATCATGAATGAAGTTCAGCCTCTTTATTTTACAAATGAGGAAAGTAAAAACCAAAGATGATGTGTTCCTGGCTCAGTCTCACGGTAGCCTAGCTGGAACTTGCCTCTCAAAGATTAGTGAGAAGGTATGTAAAGTGCCTTTCATGGTGCCAGTTCACAGTAGTTGCAGAAATAGAAGGGAAAGAAGAAGATGATGATGCTGTTATTTCTTCTGCTCACATCACATTTCTGCAAGCCTTCAGAGGAAAAGTTGGTATTGTAGAAATATGTGCCGTCCATGCTGTAAACCTAAAGTTGTGCAGTGTTGAAATGATGAAATCAGGAGGTCCATACCCCGATAAAATTGTAGGATATCATATTTGGAAAGCCCTTTTAAGGTTACCTAGTCCAACTTCCCTCTTCCTTCTCTTGATTTAATACTTCCACCAAGAATTTATCTTACCTTTGCTTCCATACCCTCCATGATGGCAGATTCATACTTTTCCTTCTCAGAGTTTATCTGATGTTTGGATACCTCTGACTGCCAGAAGGTTCTTCTAGTAATGAGCTGAAGCCTGTCTACCTGTAGCTTCCACCCACTAGTCCCTAGTTCTGTCCCTTGGCATACTATTGAACAAGTACAGTGAGTCTCATCTCTCCTCTACATGAGGACATGCTGGATATTTGCAAACAACTCTCCTATTTCCTGAGTCGTCTTTTCTCCTGGTTAAGCCTCCACAGTTTCTTGAACCTTTACTCTCCTCATTGCTTTCCTTTGAATAGATTGTGTGCCTATATCTCATTCAGAGTGTAGGGTCTAGACTTGAACATAAAACTCCACCTCCAAAGTGTTCTGACTGGCAGAGTAGATCAGCCAGTACTGTTAGGTCTTTTTCTCTGGATAGTGACAGGAATGATGGTGCATTACTTAGCTCATGACATCAGATCTATATATGTCTGCCAGGAAGTATGATGTGGTACCACTGGTTCACTAAATGTCTTCCCTGTTCAGGAAACAGGAGCCAGAAGATTTGTAGAAAGCATTAGCCTCGCTTATGCTCTGGATGCCACCTCTGTAAGCCTCTGGAAAGGGTACACATTATATATAGTTGAAGTCTTCTAGGACTGCCTGCAAGACAAAGGGAGTTATAGCCTCTCTGCATTTTCATTAGCTATTGCATGCTGCTTTGCTTGTTAAAGGAAATACTGATGTTCTGTGGGGTTCTTCTCTCTGTGTGCGCGTGCAGAGATGGATAATTGCTACAGAGGGAGTGGGGGAGGGATGATTGCCAAGGAGAGATCTGTTCCATCTTCTTTGTTCACATCTGCTGCATGCACAAGACAGGATTTATTGCTCTCTTCGAGAAGGGGATTGCTTAGCTTGCTTCCCCTTCCCCCTCTTCTGGCAGATCATCCCAGAGGAATATTACCATCTCATCACACCTCTCTCTGAACAGAGTAAAAGTCAATGAAGGAGAGCTGGAGGCAGAGAATCAGCTAAAAGGCACTAGGAATAGTTGCTAATAAGAGAGAGTGGCTAATCAGTGGTACATTCCAGACTAGTCCCTTGTCCTGCCTCCTCTGTAGGTTGTCCTCCATGGCCACAGTGGGGCAGGTGTTCTCCTCCCAGCTTTTCCTTTTTGATCTCTGTGCTTATTGGCATAGGATTATGGTTTATTAAAATCCCAACTGCTATCTAACATTGAAAGAGTTCTGTCTCAGTGGGTTTTCAGAAGTACATTTGATGAGTCTTTTTTCTATTTTCCAGTTTCTGAGAAAAACATCCCTTCTCTTCTGTCCCCTCTTCCCTTCCTCCTCACCCCCTCCCCTCTCTCATTGATATGTGCATGTAAGCCTGCATTACTTCTTTTGTGTTTTCCAAGCTCTATGAATATTTAAAACATGGTACCTTTGGACATCCTCCATTTAATCTAGTTTTGCCTCATTAAATCCCAGACTGTGCTTAATATTAATTCGGTGTCCAGATCAAGCTAATAAGCCTCAGTGCTTCAGTTTTTACCTTAGTAAAGTGGGTAGAATATCTGAGTTGGGCTATTTTATGTTAGAAGCATTTGTAAGATTTCTTTCTTGTATTTTTGTCTTTTTTTTTTTTTTTGAGAGAGGCAGTGTAGTTAAGAGCATAGTTTAGTTTCAGATACTGGCTTTTCTACTGACTATACCCTTTTAGAATGTTACTCAACCTCTCTGGGTATTATTTCCTCATTAGGTAAAAAGGAATAATGATACCATACTAAGTGGTATCACACTGGTGATGATTTAACAAGATGGTTTTATTGAAATAATTAGCACAATATCTGGCACATAGTAAACACTTAAAAATAATAGCTATATAATGTTAATAATTATTGTTACTATATAAGTGATAATTTATAACTAAATTTTTTTCTTAATATATGAAGAATTTCTTTTACTTTTCCTTGATTCAGGGGATGGCCTGTTATGATTGTTTTGCCATGTGTTGAAAGGATACTTCCATAGACTTGTAAATTTTCTGCTACATATTTTTTTTCTCTCAAGGGTTTCCAGAAATACCAGAATCTTTACATCCTCTAGATCTTGTATTACCCACTATAGTCACCACCAGTCACATATGTTCATTTAACATTAAGAGGGAAATCTGTGGAACATCCTAAAAAATATAGCCTCTTTGATTTCTGAGAAAAGACCAGAACATAACAGACCAGTAAAATAAAGCAGTGCTTTCCTATAGAACTTTCTTTGATGCTAGAAATGTTCTGTATCATCTAATGGGCAGCCATTAGCCACATGTGGCTCTTCCGTACTTCAAATGTGGCCAGTGTGTCTGAACAGTTCCATTTTGTTTGTATTTAATTTTTATTAAATTTAAATCTCTGGCCTTTTACTCTGTGGAGAAAGAGGGAGAGGGAGAGAGAGAGATCTCTGATGTCTCTTTCTCATCTTATAAGGACAGGTTAGGGCCCCACCCTTATGACCTCATTTAACCTTAGTTACCTCCTTGCAAGTCCTATCTCCAAATACAGTCTCATTGGGAGTTAGGACTTTAACATAGGAATTGTGGGGGTGCACATTCAGTCCATAATACCATGTTAATGGATTTTTTTTAAAAGATTTTATTTATTTATTTGAGAGATAGAATGAGAGGAGAGAGCATGAGAGGGGAGAGGTGAGAGGGAGAAGCAGACCCCCCGCCAAGCAGGGAGCCCGATGTGGGACTTGATCCTGGGATTCTGGGATCATGACCTGAGCCAAAGGCAATTGCTTAACCAGCTGAGCCATCCAGGTGCCCCATGATAATGGATTTTTAGTATCTTTTGAGTTTTTGGCTTAACCTGGTTAGTTGGAAATTATATTTATATGTAGTATTTGCATGGGACCAAATGTAGCAGATATCCGTATTCTTGATTTTGTGAATATTGGGGCTTAGTTAAATTAAACCAGTGGTCCTTGCTATAAGGTACTGTCCAACCCGGAGATACTCTAATAACCAAGTAAGATTTATCTAAATGTCCTACTTTTTAAATAACATAGCCAGTTCTTAACACTTACATCTCAGTACTTTACGGGGTAATAAGTGTCCTCCTTCCTTCCACCCCCATTTTACAGATGGAGAAATTAACATACAGAGAAACTGACTTGTCAGAGGTCAGAGTAAGGTATTGGTGGATCCAGGGATAAATCCCAAACTTCTTAATTCCCTGACCAGTTTTAAGTCCATTGACTATGCAGCCTAGTGGTAAGTATCTTTTTATCCTATTCTGGAATTAAGAGGGATTAAGAGATTTTAGTAAGGACTGATTCTAAGGAATTCCTCACTACTAATTATATCATTCATTATCCATTTCTTTTAGCCACGATGTCTTTTGTCATTTTGTCATTAGTTTTTCAGGTCATAGAAGGAATTGAAGTTTTGCTTTTTAAATTTCTAAGGATATTCCTGTAACAGCTCAGCCACACGTGAGATTATTAAGAAAATAAAGAAAACTATTACTTAATGAATTTGTTCTCTACATTAGGCACCATGTTAGACACTTTGTCTAGCGTTTAAGTATTTAAATGTCATTAAAACTTAACAACCATTTCACAAAGGTACGTATTCTTGCTATTTTTATAGTGATAGTTTTAATAGTATTAATTGAATTTAATAAAAACAACTTACAAGTTTCAGAGTTTAGATTCTAAAGAAAATTTAGAAGAAACTAAGAACCTTATCAAGAATCTTTAAATATAGAAACTAAGAATCTTATCAAGAATCTTTAAATATAAAAATCTCTATTTTAGGCATAGGTTTCTGGTTTATTATGTCTTATCCCTTTTTTATCCTTTGCTTGGGATTTTCTGAGGTGGGATGATTTGTCTTATCTGAGATTAAGTTAAATTTGCTTTTCTACTCGCCACTAAAATCACAAGAGTTTCTCTAAAGCCTTTTCTTCTATCCCTACATCTAAATAGTTATTTAATTACTAGAGAGGTTGAACAACTAAGCCATGTGAAAGGCAAGGGTGTAATGAGCCTTCAGAGCTAAGGTCCGATAAGCCATTAGTATATTCTCTCCTCTGTTGCTCACCTCTACTTCTCTGCCCATTGGCTTCTTTTTGCTCATTGTAGATCTACTTTCTCTATTATAGTAAAAAAAGTACAGTCACTGACATTGACCACATTTTACTTCTCTTAGCCCCCTAACATGCCTCCCGCTCCAGCCACAGTGGACTACAGTTGCCTAGCATGGCACTGTCCAACAGAAATAGAACGCAAGTCACATATGTAATTCTAAATTTTCTAGTAGCCACATTGAAAAAGGTAAAGAAGAAACAGAGGATTAATTTTAATAATATACTTTATTTAACTTAGTGTATCCAAAATACTATTTTGACATATAACCAATATAAAAATACTTAATGAGCTATTCTACATTCCTTTTTTTCATACTCAGTCTTCAGAATCTGGTGTATGTTTTGCAGTTATAGCACATCTCAATTTGGACACCAAGTTATGTCAGAAATACTTGATCTGCATTTAGATTTCAACAATTTTCAATTGAAAAAGTAGATTCTCATACCCAGTTTTATTCCAGACAAGGTAGGGGGATGGGGTAACTGGGTGATGGGCATTAAGGAGGGCACCTGATATAATGAGCGCTGGGTGTTATATGCAGCTGATGAATCACTAAATTCTATCTATGAAACTAATAAAAAAAACTTCTCCCTATAACTGTATTGAGTTTCAGTTATGAATTTAAGTTAATAAAAAATGAAAACAAAATTAAATATTCACTTCCTTAGTCATACTAACTACATTCAGGTACTGCATATGGCTAGTGGCTACCATATTGGACAGAGCAGATCTAACATAATGCTTCATTGCCCCATTTCTTTCTTTACATTATTCCCTCTCTATGATATACTTTTCTTATTACTCCATTCCCAAGACTCAGTTCCTTTTCCATGGTCTTAATTTCTTCTTCCACCCTCTCCCCAGATAGAACTGGCTCCTCCCCTCTCCTTTACCTTCTTAGCCCCTGTATACTTTTAATGTAGCACCTATAATTCTTTATCACACTTACTTAGGTATCTTTCTCCCTCTTCTAGACTAAGAGAGAGTACCTTGTTATTTTTTGAATCCCCCATTACCTGGCACAGGGCTGGAACCTATGTGTAGTCAAAGAGTTTTTGTTTAAAGAGTGAATGAATATAATTTCAATCTGGAAGTAGGAAAGGCTTTAGAGGGTTATTTTGAAAATAGCAAATTGGAGGGGCACCTGGGTGGTTCAGTCAGTGAAACATAATGCCTTTGGCTCAGGTCATGATCCCAGGGTTCTGGGATCAAGCCCTGCACTGTCAGGTTACCTGCTCAGCAGGGAGCCTTCTTCTCCCTCTCCCTCACTTGTGTTTTCTCTCTCTCCTTCTAATAAATAAATAAAATCTTAAAAAAAATAGTAAATTGGAAATAGAATTTAAATGTCAAATTGAACAAGATTTAATAGGAAACAGTTCACTCTCTTTTAAACCTATGACATTATATTCATTCATTCATTTCATGGACTGAAACAGTTGAGATGTAAAGGAGAATGAGACGTAATTTATACTGCTAAATAGTTCATAGTTGGGATGTTTGCATGTGCTCAAACACATGCACAGAAAGTATGGATGCATTGCTATCTCATAATATTGTTTGTTGCTTAGTGAAATAGAACTCCCAAGATTGAATAGGATCTTAGAAGTTTATGTAATTAATCCCTTTCCAACCCATAAATTCTTTCTCAGCTTGGAAAAGTTTCAGCATCTTTGGTGATAAGTGGCCATGCAGCCTTCTGCCTATACTCTTTAGAGAATGAGTAACCTGTCCTCTGCAGGCTAGCTCTCACTGCCAGGAAGTCTCATTCTGAAAACTGCTTCCCTGCAATGAATGCTGTTTCAGATGCCTCCAGTCAAAAGATCACATTTTTGGAACCTCTGGTTTAGAATGTCAGCTTCGTGAGAAGGAGGAGTTTTTATCTGTTTAGTGATCTATCTTCGGTGCCTACAACAGTGCCTGACAAATAACAGATAATACATGTTTGTTGAATTAATAAGTCTATAAAAACAGGATTCAGGCATTAATTCAATTCAATTTTTTATCTGTGAACAATTATTGCGTATCTTTCGTTGCTGTTGCCTGACCAACCATTGCCCCTAATGGCACTGTTAAACTTTCTGAGCCCCAGAGTCTTATTCTTCACCTGCAAATAGATACTGGTAATACCTGAGATGATCTGTATGAAAATGCCAGGTGCTGGGCCTCGTATGTGGTAATGATAGGTGTTAGTTGAATCTGAAATGGATTTGGTATGGCAACCTCTGAGCCTCCTGACATCCCAGAAATGCAAGTCCATTTTTTTATTAATTGAGTTTTAAAAATTGTGATAAACGGGGCACCTGGATGGCTCAGCCAGTTAAGCATCTGCCTTCAGCTCAGAGCATGACCCGGGGTCCTGGGATCGAGCCCCCACTTCGCAGGTTCCCTGCTCAATGGGGGCAGAAGTCTGCTTCTCCCTCTCCCTCTGCCCCTCCCCACCACTCATGCTCTCTCTCTTGCTCTTTTTCTCTCTCTCAAATAAATAAATAAAATCTTTTAAAAAATTGTGATAGAAGACATAAACTTGAAATATACCATTTTAACCATTTTTAATTGTAGTGGGATTGAGTACATTCACATAGTTGTGCAGCCGTTTCCACCACCCATCTGCAGAACTTCTTTCATCCTATAACACTGAAACTGAAACTCTGTACTCATTTAATGATAGCAAGCACATTTATTTTTAATATTAGCCTAGGTATTGAAATAGTAAATCTGTATGGAAAAAATTCCAAAATCAATATATAAATGACTACTCTATTATCTGAAGTTTTCAATGATCTATTTTAAATTATTCTTTATTTAGCATAAATAATTGATATCTAGTTATAATGAATTCTGTATCTAAGTATCCATTTATGTGTCAAAATTATCTTGATGAAAGTGTGCGTTTAAACATTGACTTCTTAAATATGTGTGATTTTCTCACATTGCATAACTGTTTCTGAGTTTGGTAAAAAGACACTTTTTTTTCCTGTTGGCTTTTTTTTCCCCCTCTTTCTCTTTTTGTGAGTGCTTGCTGTGTACCAAGCCCCAGGAATACTGACTAGGTTAGTAGCGTTTAGCTCTGACACTGTGGAGCAGGTATGGGAGTGGGAGATAGAGATGGTGCTCTGCTTGGGGATGTTGCCAGAAAGCCATTATGAAGTAACATTTATCCTGGACCATGGCGAATAAATAGGAAACTTCCAAGTTGAGAAGTGGGGTGGGGGGTAAAGTCCAGACGCAGAAAGCGGTATGGCATGTCTATTATGGAGACAGTCTGGGGCTTGATCTTTGAAGACTTTTAAAGGAGTGTGACAAGTTTAATCTGTATTTTAGAAAATGAGTGCCTTGAGTATGGATTAGAGAGGGATGGGGTCCCACATGGGACTGAAGTAATTGTTTCTGTCAGGGAGGTGAAAGAGAGTGAAATCTTAAACTCAGAATAGGAGCAGAGGAGATGGTCGTTTCAGAGGGAGAACTGACAGATTTTGATAGCTGGTTGGATCCAGAGGACGAGAGAAGAAAATTAAGGAGGATTCCTGGTTTCTGATTTGTCGCTGTTAACTGGGAGAAGGACGACCAGGGAAGAAATAAGAGAGAGAATATGCCTGAGGAGAGAGAATAAAATAAAACTGGTTATTTAAAAATAGTAGCTGCATATCATAATGTATTTTGAAACATGGCCATTAATCTTAAAATGTTTTGGGGGAAAAAAACGAGCTCCTTTTCTTTTATGTGTGGAATTCTATCAGAGGCAGCATTCTGTTCATTTAAGAATTGATACAGGATTCCCTAATCTACTGAGCAATTTATGGTGATGCTTAAAAATTAAGTCATTTGTAATGAATGTAGTTGTCTCCTTTTCTTCTCTGGGGGACTGCTTTCCAGGTCCACTTGTTTGTGTGAGGAGTTTCAAATATTTTTTCTCAGAAGTTCCTTTTTCATTGTCTTGTGGGGCCTTATTTGATGCCTTTATGCCCAGTTAAGTTTGTTAATTATTCTCTTCATTTTGCTTCATCATTGACTCTGGCTTTTGTTTTTTCTCTTTACTAGAATGTTTTTTTTCTAAATTGTATTGGTTGCTTTTGAATTGTTTTATTAGTTTGATTAGTGATCTTATAGCCTGCTTTCTATTTATTGTGGCTCCTAAATCTGTTTTGTGTATACCAGTAGCTCATCTTTACATAAGCAATAGAAGAGTGAAAACTTGTACATAAATGGAATATATATTGTATATTTAATTTTTAAGACTATGTTCTAATTACAAAAATAATTTTTGAAAATTTAAATATAAATTCATTTATACCCTAATATCTTTTGTCTCTGTCAGCAGTTTTTTAGCCTGATCAAGTTTACAATCTTTATTCATGATTTAGAGAACAAACGTGGCAGTTACTAGAAAGACAGGGGACATCCAACTAGGAGAGAAGGCAAACACTTAGGGTGGAACACTAGCCAATGTGACTGGAGTGTAGTGGAAAAGGGAAAAGTCATATGCGGCAAGATCAGCCAAATACTGCATAGCTGGGCAAGGCACCCTTAACTCATTTCGGAGCTATTGGGAAGCCATGCTTAAGCAGATGTTTTATGTTTTAAAATGCTCACTCTGGGGGGGCCTGGGTGACTCAGTCCATTAAGCATATAACTCTTGATTTTGGCTCCTCATGATGTCAGGGTCCTGAGGTCGAGCCTTCCCTCCCCCTCCCAACTGGACTCCGCACTCCGTGGGGAGTCTGCTTGAGGTTCTCTCCCACTTCTCCCCCTCCCTTCACTCTCTCCCTAAAATAAATAAATAAAATGATCACTCTGAGCCCTGTATGGTGAATAGGTTGGAGTAGGCCAAGAGTGGAAACAGGAATTCTAGTTAGCAGGCTGTCCTAATGGTCCAGGTAAGAGGGACAGTGCTTGGAACTGGAATGTGAGCCATGGGATGAGAGTGGTAAATGGGTTGGGGACATGGTCCAGCAGAGCTTACTGTGTGGATGTGAGTGTGAAGGAAGTAGAGGCATCAAGGATAACTAAAGGGATTTTTGGCTTGAGCAACTCGGAGATGGAGATGCTATTCACTGGTTTGGAGAAAACAAAAAGAGGAACAGTCTTCCCCAAACCAGTAAATGGCATGTCCAGCACATACAGTTTTACTCATATGTGGAATTTAAGAAACAAAACAAATAAGCAAAGGGGAAAAAAAGAGAGAAAGACAAACCAATAACAGACTCTTAAATGTAGAGAACAAGGTGATGGTTACCAGAGGGGAGGTAGGTGGGGGATGGGTGAAAAATATGGGGGTTTAGGAGGACACTTGTAATAAGCACTGGGTGATGTATGGAAGAGTTGAATCACTATACTGCACACCTGAAATTAATGTTACCCTGTATGTTAACTAACTGGAATCTAAATAAAAACTTAAGAAAAAAGAAGAATGGATTGGCAAGAGATAGCATTCTATTTTAGCCATGTTAAGTTTGAAGTGTCTGATTTGATAACCTTGTAGAGACAGCCTATAGGTGGTCATATACGTAAGCATGGAATTCCAAGAGGAGGCCAATGCCAGATATATGAATGATCTCAGTGGAGTAGTAAACAGAAAAACCCTGTTTGAATGAGGAGATAACGTGAGGAAGTGAGGAAGCAATGAGTATAGACAAATCTTAAAATAAATTTCCCTGAGAAATAGAAGGATATAGCAGGAGGGATATATGTGGGATTAAGAGAGGGGAGGTGATCTTTTGTTTTGTGTGTTTGTCTGGTTTTTGTTTTGTTTTGTTTTTTATGTTTTTATTTTTTATTATGTCCAATTAGCCAACATATAGTACATCATTAGTTTTTGATGTAGTGTTTAACGATCATTAGTTGTGTGTAACACCCAGTGCTCATCACATCATGTGCCCTCCTTAATACGCATTCCTGGTTACCCCATACCCCTACCCCACTTCCTTCTGTAACCCTCAGTTTGTTTCCCGGAGTCCAGAGTCTCTCATGGTTTGTCTCCATCTCTGAATCCTTCCCATTCAGCCTTCCCTCCCTTCCCCTGTGGTCCTCTGCACTATTCCTTATATTCCACATGGGAGTGAAACCATATAGTGATTGTCTTTTTCTGCTTGACTTATTTCACTTAGCATGATACTCTTCAGTTTGTCTGTAGGAGATGATGGAGCAGTAAGGATGCAGGTGCAAATGGTCTATTAGAAAAGGAATACTTGCAAAGTCCTTGAGAGGATGAGAGGAAATGAGATCTGGAGCAAAACTGGAGCGTTCCCTTTTGATAAAAACAGACACTTCATCCACAGCAATAGGTGAGCAGTCAGACAGAATGATGAGTGAGTAGATTCATTCATTCACTAAACACTAACTGAGGACCTGCTCCTGTACGGTACACGGGGATATAGGACTAAACATGATAGGTCTGTACCTTCCTGAAAATAGTGGCATATAGAAGGTTCCTGTCCCTTATTTCTGTTTTCTCAGTGAACACTGAATTAACATCATCCCTAAGAGTAAAGGTGAGGGAGGGAATATTTGGAGTATGAGGCGAGGGAAAAATATATGAATTTTTTTTTGAAGGTGGAAAAGCAAACACAGTAGGGAAATGTGGTATGATTTCTAGATGGTGTTAAGTGGCATTTGAAAATTATGGCCATGAATTTAAAGTGAGACCAGTAAGCTTGCATTTGTTTGTCTTTAGTACTTGTGAGCAGTCGGGGTAGGCATGGTATATAGGTGGATAAGTGGCTTTAATCAGAGTTAAGACTGAGGCTTTGCTAGGCAAATATGACCCCCCCCCCCAAAAAAAAAGAACTGGAAGGGAGTTAAGAGTGTTTGCCTAGGAGTGTTTTTAATGAGGGACAATGGGATCTGAGTTGGTTAAGAAGGGAAGTAAAAACATGATAGGTAGTTGATGGTGAGAAAGTGGTAGGGTCAGTAGATTAAAGTTTCAAACAAGGAAAATGTATTTACATTATATAAGTAACTTATCCTCTTTATAGAAAATTCAAAAATATATGAGATTAGAAGATGGGGGGGAAACAGGGTCATCACCTAACGATAACCAGATGTTTATATTTGCTATGTTTGCTTTTTTTTTTTTTTTTTTTCCCTAGTGATAACTTTGTAGGGTTGTATTAATTTGCTAGGGCTGCAAAGATTACAGATCTGGTGATTTAAACAGAAATTTATTTTCTCATGATTCTGGAGGCTAGAAGTCAGAGATTAAGTTATAGGCAGGATTGTTTTTTTCTGAGGCCTCTCTCCTTGGTTTGTAGATGCAGTCTTCTCCCTGTCTTCACATGGTCTTTTCTTTGTCCCTATATGTGTCCAGATTTCCTATTCTTTTAAGGACACTAGTTTTATCAGCTTAGGGCTCACCCTAATGATCTCATTTTAATGTAATTACTTCTTTATAGGCTCTATCTCCAAATACAGTTACATTAGAATGTCAGAGGGTGGTTGGACACAATTCGGTCCATAACAGGGGTGTACTTTGTTTTCATAATTGCGATTATTTCATGAATATAATTTTTGATCTGATATTTTATCAGGTAACATCATATCTTAAACATTTTCCTGTTTTGTTATGTTGCCTTTGTAAAAATTTAATAGCTGCAAAATATTTTGTCATGTGATTGATGTACAGTGATATCTTAATCAGTCTTCCGAACATTTAGTTGGCCCTCTTTTTGTTATTGCTAAACAAAAACGAAGCTTTATAAATAAAACCTTTTTTCTGTATTTTGGAGCATTTCCTTAGTATACAATCTCAGAAGTGGATTACTTTGTCAAAAACTATGAATACCTACTCTTAACTTAGAGAATTATTGAATCTTGCGTTTCCTTTTCACATGACTGTCTTCTCTCTTCCTGCAGACATAGACTGGAATGATGTTAGAAAACACAAATATGGTCACCTTTCAGAGTCTGCATCCCAATATCAAGGTAAGGAAACAAAAACCTCTGTGTATTATGGAAAAATTTAATCTGACATCTCTTACCATGAAACCTTTGTTATGGTACAAAAGAGGTCTGTGGTACAAAACACGCACTGGCTAACACACAAGCAAATATTATAGTTTGCGGAGGTATCTGCAAAAGAGGTCTGTGGTACAAAACACGCACTGGCTAACACACAAGCAAATATTATAGTTTGCGGAGGTATCTGCCCAAAGCAGTTTGCTTTGTTTTAAACCAGAAATCAGGAAACTTAGACTCTGAGCAGATAATTCCAAATTATCTAAGACTTTAGCCTTGCGAGTGAGGCAGAATTGGGTGATATAGTCCACAACTACTAGTAACACACTAATAACACACTCGGTATCTTTTAAAATGAAAGGGTTGGATTACACAAACTCTCAGGTCTTCATTTTACCCCAGAACGTCACCTTTTTATCTTTTTGATATGTTTGTCACAATGACTTATGCTGTAATGTTTTTTTCTTTAATAGAAGCTACTGACATCCTGGAACTAGGTAAGGTTTCTTTCTTGTATTTCTGTTGAATATGGGTACTAACCAAACCAGAGATTAGAGTGTGACTAGGAAAAGAATGCCATGCTGTCTGTCTCATGGACTAGCGAGTCCTGTGCTTGGCTGCCTCAGGAGCCCATACAGCCAGTCCTCTCAGCTGTCCGGCTAAACCCTCCTTATCAGGAGGTGCAGACCAAGCTAACAAAGATGGGGAGGGGAGAGTAGTTAATTACACAGAGTCCAAGGAGGCCCATACGGGAAGCTTCTCTTCACTCACCAAATCCACAGCTAATGCAAACCCCGACTATCCGTAAATTAGAACTTGGAGGGATTTTCCCAAAAGAAATTATTCATGAGATATATTGAACTGAAGTTTAACCTAAAGATTTTCTAAATTTTTTAACTAAATACAATCAGAAATATTAACAGTTGAAATAACAAGAGTCAGACTGCTACTACATTTAATTTTCATCCCTACAGGGTGTACCTCAGGACTAGGATTTGAGAAATAATGTTAATCATTCTTAATCAGCCTTCAGGATTTCTACATAAACAAATGTCAGTCTTCTTAGCCCCTTAAAGTCTTTCTATATGTAACATAAGTATGACTATCCTAATGCCTTTATCGGTTTTTGTTCAGATATTTTTGTATATTTTGTTACTGTAACTTCACATACTCAGCTCTATTAGTATCAGTGTCTTTATGCTCCCTCTTGCCTTTTCTTCCAAGAACATTACTTTTATTGCCCACTGACAAAGAAGACAGCGCAGAACACTAGACTAGGAGTCAGAACTCCTGGATCCTTTGAAAGCCAGCTGCACTTTGGAACTTTGTGATGTTCCTCCTTAGTTTTCCAGCTTGGAAAATGGGGATAATGATCCCATTCTTCCTACTTCACAGAGTTTTAAAGAAGATTATGTGAGCTAATGGATGTGAAAGCATCTTAAAATACTCTCAAATACTTTCCAATTTTGGAGGATTGTTATTTTCATTCTGTTGAGGGATTAGCCTCAGACATAACTCTAAGTCAACTCTTGGCTCATATTCTATGAATAAGAGCTGAAGAAATGAATGAAATGAAATAATGCAGGTAAAGGGCTTAGCACTTGATAAGCAATAAATGAGAATCACTTTTTAATGACTTCAGACTTGCCTCAAGCTTTCTAAGGCACTGGTGTATGGTAGAAAAAGCATAGACATGAGAATCAGATAGGCCTTGGTTCAGATTCTTATTCCCCACTTACCAGTTTTGTGTTTTGGGAAAATTAATCTTTCTGAGCCTATTTCTTCATCTTTAAACTGGGAATAAAACCTACTTTTCAGGTTATAATGAACGTGAGAGATAGCGAACACTGTGTGGCATGGTGTAGGCATATGGGAGGTACTCAGTGAGAGCTGCCGCTGGTTTGGGTTCTGTTGCTATTATGAATGGTGACAATTCCATATGGTTCATTGACAGAGGATGCTGTGAACAGTCTCTTTTGTTGATTGTGAAAAGTGGATACTCATAAAATTTGAAAGTATATTTTTCCTTGTGCAAGGAGTAGAGGCTGTTCTAACATAGCACAGGCGTAGCTAGGCACAGCCGCTGTCGAGTTAATCCTGCATATTTCATTTCCCCATCAAGCATGGAGAGCCACACCAGATATCAAATTGAAATGAAATTCAGTAGATTTCTTGAATTTCAGAGATTGGAAGAGGCCTCAAAATAATCTAACTTGGCTCAGCATTTCAAAATTGGACATTTTGAGTATCTTATAAAGATGCCTTGTCTTGAACTCCTCAAATTTGTTGGGGACTTATAGCCTCCTCAGGAACTTGCTTCATATTCAGAAAAATATTTATTGGGCCAAAATCTGTTTTTTTTTGTAAATTCTGTCTATCATACTTACAGCTTTTAGGGCAATATAGAATAGTTTAGCCAATTTTTCACTCACCAGCCTCTAGTTATTAGAAAGTGTTAGGGACTGCCTTCTCCCTGCCACTCTTACCTTCCTAGTTGAAGAACCACCATCTCATACCTAGATTATTAGAATAGCTTCCTAACTAGTCTTCCTGCCTCCAGCCTTGTCTCCTTCTAATCCGTCCTTCACACTGCAGACAGAATGCCTCTTCCCCCAGAACCTTCCGTGATTCCTCTTCTCATTAATGTGGTGTAGGAGGTTCTCTGGTCCCTGAACACCACTTTGATCTAAAACCTCTTTTCTAAACTACTGTTTTTTTAACTCTACCCATTAGCCATACTAAAATACCTAGTTTTTAAAACTACCTTGTCTTACTTCTGGCCCTTTATACATGCTTTTCTTTCAGTCTGATAAAAAAAAAATTCTTAAAAGAATTTTCTCTTGGGGTGCCTGGGTGGCTCGGTCAGTGATAAGTTGGGGTGTTTGGGTGGCTCAGTCAGTTAAGTATCTACCTTCCGCTCAAGTGATGAGCCCAGGGTCGTGGGATTGAGTCCCACAGGAAGCTCCTTGCTCAGCGGGGAGTCTGCTTCTCTCTCTGCCCCTATCCCCTGCTTGTGCTCTCTCTCTCTCAAATAAGTAAATAAATAAATCTTAAAAAAAAAAAGAAAGAAAGAAAGAATTTTCTTTCTCCTTGACTGACTTCTGCTTATGCTTCTACACTTTAACTTAGAAGTGGAGAGGTTACTTCCTCTGGGGATCCTTCCACAAGTCCTCCTGTAGCATCCTCCTAGCCAACCACAGCACTTAGCATAATTTATTACAGTTGGCGGTTTCGTCTCTGCCCCTCACTGAAGCTCTGTGAGGGCAAGAACAATATTTTGATCACAGTTGTATCTCTAGCACCCGGCACAATGCTTTGATACACACGATAAATATATTTGCTGGATGGATAGATGGAAAAATGGCTCCAGGACTTTTCTTTTTTTCTTCATGCTAAATGTTCATCATTCTTTCAGCTGCTCCTCAGGTGATGAGGTTTTGTGTCCCTTCCCCACTTAGGTCACCATTTAGGCTTTGGTTTGTTCTGTCCCTCTCAAACTATAGCTCCCAGAACTAAACGTAATATCCCGGGTGTGATTTCACTAGTCCAGAACAGAGTAGCACCGTGGCATACCTGCTTCTTCTTTTCACTCACTTTCATTCGCTGTACTTTTATGGAGCCTGTGTTAAGTGTCAGGCACTATATTAATCAGTGAAGATTTTAAAAATAATAATAAAGATAACGGCTATCTGTAAAGAACTTAAATAAATAATAGTGATGGTATGATGTGAAGAGTATGAAAATAAAGGTGTGAATAGGATGTTACAGGAGCTGGGAAATGGTGGGATTTGTTCTGAGAAACAGGGTGAGTCAGACATTTTGGTGGGGGGGACTTGGTGTTTTATCTTTAGTTGATTCATTAAAAATTATCAAATTCCTGATCTAAAAGGCTTATGGACACTGTTTTGAGAATGAACAGCACTGTGTATCTCATAAACTTAAACTTTAGACATTTAAAAATAACTGGGTTTTGTTAGTGCTGGTTATGCCATAACTTATTAATCATTTGAAAGTGCCAAGAAAGCATGGTTGAGGATATGCCTTATGAAAAGTACTTGCTCTGTTTAGATTGGTTTTGAAATTACATGAAACAAAGTGCTCCTCATGCTGGAATAGGTTGATGAGAGGGACAGAACATAAATGTATATAAGAAATTAATACACGATCAAAGTGACGTTTCAAATCAGTGGGGAGAAGTTGATTTATTTAATAAATGGTGCTGAGCACATTTATTGAATAGAGGTGAAAAGGAAAGCAATATCTTTGCCTTATCTGTCTCACAAGCTAAATTCAAAGTAGAACAAACATTTAAATGTAAAAAAAATGAAACCTGAGAAATCCTAGAAGAAAACATGAGTTAATATTTCTTGTAAATTGAAGTGAAGAAAGCATGATATGAAAGCCAGAAGTCATAAAGCACAAGACTGAGAAATTGAAGGGCAAATCCTAGCAGACTGAGACAAGTGTCTGCAACATACGTGACAGGCAAAGGACTAGTATCTTTAATCTACATGGAACTCTTAGAATCTGAGAAAACTGAAGAATACATCAGTGAAGAATGATTAAATAAAATACAAATAGATTAATAAGCCTAAAAAGATCTTTAACTTTATTAGTAATCAAAGAATTGCATATAGAAATATAACAGTATTTTTTTTTCTTCTCTGGTAAGATTTATCACAAGTATAGAGAATGTCGAAGCAGTTTTAGCAAGAATGTAAGAAACAGGGGTGCCTGGGTGGCTCAGTCAGTTAAGCATCTGCCTTCAGCTTAGGTCGTGATCCCAGGGTTCTGGGATCGAGCCCCGCATTGGGCTTCCTGCTTGGCAGGAAGCCTGCTTCTCCTTCTCCCTCTGCCTGCCATTCTGCCTACTTGTGCTCTCTCCGTCAAGTAAATAAAAAAAAAATTAAAGAAAAAGACTATAAGAAACATATTCTTATGCACTACTGGTAGGAATTACATTGTATCAAAATATAAAATCTGTCTGTTCTTTGTTCATTAATGCCCCCTTAGGAATTTGCCCTAAAGTGGTAATCTTAAAAGTGTTAAAAGATGTGTGTACAAAAATACTCATCAAAAATTAGGAAACACTCAAATAACCATTGAGATTATTTAACAAATACTTTTGTTAACTAATGTGAATTATGGCACATATAAACAATGGAACAGTTTTCAGACAGTAATTTGGAGTAGAATTTCTGATCTATGATTTATGATTGTCTTTCTCTCAGGAATTTGGGTTCTGCACTTAAGGTAGAATGGGGTGGAGTTATTGTAGAGAAATGGGG
This sequence comes from Martes martes, assembly GCF_963455335.1. Lineage (NCBI taxonomy): Eukaryota > Metazoa > Chordata > Mammalia > Carnivora > Mustelidae > Martes > Martes martes. The sequence goes on from NC_137891.1 coordinate 160,014,282, forward strand.
CCAAATAGTAGCCAGCATGGGTGAAGGTGCCTCATGTAACCAGATCAGATTAGCAGCATTTGAGGGGTTTGGGACATCTTTAGAGAGATTGTACGTATTATGCCCAGGACCAATGGGTAGAGGTTAGAAGAAGGCAGACTTCGCCCAACTATAAAGGGTAAAGTCTATCCATTTGTACTATTGAATAAGAACTGAATAAGGGGGTTTTCAGCCTTGGAAGTATTCAAGCAAAGGCTGGAGGGAGCTTCAGGTCTCAACTTATATCGCTTCATCAAGATGCCTTTCTTAACCATCTGCCTAAAATAGTACACACACCCTGTCAGCACTCTTTCCCTCTTACCTTGCTTTCTTCTTTATTTGAAAAAGGCCAAATAAAAAGTATTTCTGTTGCCCTCTAAACCAACTGACATATATTTATTTCTTTATTATTGTTTTTCTTCCCCCTTAGAGAGTAAGCTCCCTGTGGACAGAGACTTTGGCTATTTTATTCTTTGCTATATATCACCAGTGCCTGGAACTAGGGTTGGTACATGGTAGGTGTGCGATAAGTATTTGTTGAATGAATGAATATTAGAGAAGAGGATTCATGCATTCGACTTGGTGGATCCTTGTGCTTTACATTTTGGGGAATTTCAATTTTTTAAAGGTACTTCTCTGTAGTGTGTTATTCTCTTCACGGCAGGGATTTTACTTCCTAATAATTATCAAGTGGTACGGATTAGAGTTTAAAGAAAACTTTCATAAACATTATTCAGTAATATAAATGAGATGACTGGCTTTTTCTTACCTGTAACGTCTCAGTTCCAGTGTTTCCTGTGTAGAGCATCTGTCCATAACTTCACCATTTAAGATAGTTACCAGCCTCTGTGTAGTACATTATTTTATTTCCTTCAAATACTTACCACTCATTACTTTATTTATTGGGTTATATGTTAATTGTGCCTCATCATGCAGCAGAATGTAAATTCCGTGAGGGCAGGAACCTCCTGTCTTACCCCAGCACTGAGAATACTGCTTGGCACATAGAGGAATATTCAAACATCAATTGAATGAATAATTGAAATCATTCTGTAAACTATAAAACATTATACTTAAATGAGTTAATATTATTAATTTTCACACTAATCCTTGACCCCTGTAGCGGATTAAATTTTTCCCATTCTGCATTCTCAAGGCAACCTGTACCACCTCATTAACTTACATTGATCATAATTGTACCAAATTATTTGTGTTATTATTTATTTAATATCGCTCCTTATTACTCAACTGCAAGCTTTATGAATTTAGGAGCCATGTCTATCTTGTTCCTCTTACATTTAACACAGTGCCTTTGTACTTGGAAGTTTAATAAATATTTATTGAATGAATGAGTGAGTACGTGTACAATTTTGCATGATAGATATTATCTCCATCCTGATGAGTAAACTAATGCTTGGAAGGATTAAATAACTTATCCAAGATAGTTATAGAAACAAGACTTTAGGGGCGCCTGGGTGGCTCAGTTGGTTAAGTGTCTGCCTTCAGCTCATGTCGTGCATGATCCTAGGGTCCTGGTGTCTAGCCTTGCATTGGGCTCCCTGCTCAGCAGGGGTCTGCTTCTCCCTCTTCTTCTGCCCCTCCTCCCTGCTTATGTTTTCTCTTTCTCTCTCTCTCTCACCTGTAAATAAATAAGGTCTTAAAAAAAAAAAAACCACAAGACTTTATCCAACATCTTCTGACTCTGAATATTACATACTTTTAACTACACCAGTAATCTCTAGACACAGATATGAATCAGAATTACTTAGGGGACCTTTGAAAATACAGATTTTTCAGACCACACTCAAAGCCTACTGAATGAGAACCTCTGAAGCTGGGGCCTAAAACTCTATTTAAAAAAATGAGAAAAATTATTTAGGAGAGTCTGATGATAAGTAACATTTGGGAATCAATAATAATATGCCAGGGGTTGGCAAATCCAGCCCACTGCCTATTTTTATAAATAAAATATTAGTGTACACAACCCTGTTCATTCATATATATACTGTCTGTGGCCATTTTCAGGCTACAGTGCACAGTTGAGTATTTATGACAGAAAGTGTGTGGCCCAACAAAAGTAAAATTTTTACTGTCTTGTCCTTTACAGAAAGGTTGCCAACCCCTCCCTGATCTGCATCTTGCTGCCTGTCCTATTTGTGTGTATGTGTGTGTGTAGTTGGAGATGTAGTAGATATGATGGCATTATGGGCATTATAGCAGGTGCTCAGGCATTCTTATTGTGTCAGGAAAAAGTCAATTTATCTCAATTTACCTGAAATTAAGAGACAAAGCCTTAGGATGCCTAAGCAGTAAAATTTAAGAAAAATGCTAATCTAGGTATGGTTCAATCACAGTGGGTGAACTGCTTTTAATAAGGAGATTCCTTTTCATTCAGTTGGTAATCGGGTGTTCTCTGTAGGGAGAAAGGTGTGAGGTTTCTTGGCTATATAACAGGGATTGATTACCATAATTGATATGTAATAGAGAACTGTATTTAATATCCTAATTATTTTGGTACGCCTGATGCTGACATAATTCTTAAAACCAAAGTCTCTTGGGTGCTTGTGGTTAAAGCTCAAGCTACTACAAGCAATTACCCAGGACTGACCAAACCTCTAGACCTGCACTAATACAGTAGCTGTTACCCAGGTGTAGGAATTTAAATTAAATCAAATTAATTTAAACTTAAATTTAAATTCCTCATTCACATTTCAAGTATTCAGTAGTTACATGTGGCTAGTGGCTGCCTTACTGGACAATAGAGACACAAAACATTTCTATCATTACAGAAAGTTTAGTGGACAGTGTTGCCATAGATGCTGGACTTTCAAGAGTTGCAGTTCACTCAAATCCCAGACTTGCTATTGGATTTAATCCTTTATTTGTAAGAATGGAATAGTAATTTGTAGTGTTTTCTTTTCCTAACAGCAAATAATGATGAACTATATTCATTCCGTGCTTTATGGATGTTTCAGCTAAGAGCATACTCTTTATTACATTCTGATAAGCTCCTCAAATCTTGATTCCAGGAAATATCCATCTCATTTACCCTATGGATTCTATATTTTAGATAGTTAATCACCAGCGAGTTCATGAAGTGGTTCAGAACTGACTGTGATCCAGCCAAATCTGTTTGGCTTGCTTAAGGATGGTGGGAAAGTGACCAGTTTTAAAATAGAAGCTATAAAGTCAATAGAGTATAAAGTCTTGGCATCATCTTTGAAGTGATTTAGATTTCATCATTCAGTGAATCATTTTTTATTCCCAGCATCTAGTGCTTTTTATATGGTCCAAAGTGGCCCTGTGCTGCTCCACTGCAGAGGAAACTTCAAGAAATGTTGGTTTGCTACGGTGTTTTAGCTTGTGAGAGTCTCTGGGATCTTCCCTGCATCATCATGGGGTCACCTCTAGATGGGTATTAGTGTTCCTCAAACTTTGAGAGGCTCTAAAGCCCTCTTCAAGAGGCTAAAATATCCTGTAGACTCCCTTGCTTATTCTTAGTTACTCTCAGAAATGCTACAAGGACCTACTTTTCTGTAAATTACTACATCTTTGTCATTTTGCAGCTCAGAGCATTGCAGCTGTGGCAGGAATGGGAGTGGTTTAGGGGTGCGTGAGAGAGAGCGAGGATTCAAGTATAATCTCACTCATTCCAGTTTTTGCTGCCATCAAACCATCTTACCCAATATCTCTCCTTCATTCTCTCTAAGCTGAGAGGGTAGGATCCAACCATACTGGGTGTTAAAAGCTATCATTTGATGATATTAAGGGATCTCTTCAACAGGAGACAGGGTGTTCAGAAGGACTCTCCTCACCCACTCTCTACGTCTTCTGTTCAGCTGTCCAAAGCTTCCTGGACACTTTTGTGAGATATTGGTATATCTCACTCTGGCATTTTGGATCCCTTTAGGGACTAACATGAAAACCATGTGAAGGTCATCTTCAGACCATGATTTTAAAACATTGATCTAAAATGATCCACTCAGGTTACCTAGATTTCTACCCCTAATACTCTTTTGAGCCCAATAGGGGAAAATAAATTTTTTCTTACACTCAGAGCAAGTCCAAAAATGGCCTAATGTTTAGAGTAGATTACATCCCAAAAGCACTTTTTAGGAAGTTGACTGTGATAGAGATTTCTATTTCCTTTACAGGTCATTTTACCTGGGACAAATACCTAAAAGAAACATGTTCAGTCCCAGCGCCTGTCCATTGCTTCAAGCAGGTAATTGATTCTCAACATCTTTAGTAGGTGGGAGGCAAGTAGGTTTGTTCTGATTCTGAGACAAGGAAAACAAGTCCTTGGACTTGTCACCTGAAGGCCCCAGAATAAAATTCTGTGGGAAGAATACATCTCAAGGCTCAAAATTCATGAATTTTGGCAGTAGACAGTCTCCCCAAATTCATCCCAAGTAACACCTTTTTCTTTCTTAACCTCTTTGAAGCTATGTTTTGTTCCTGGGAACAATACCTAATTTTTATGAAAGCTCTTAATTCAGACAGATAGGAAGCAAAGTTGTAGCCTTTAGACAGTGCTTGAAAGTAGAGCAATATTCGTTTCTCTTTATGTAACACCCTGGCCGCAGTCTTCCCTTCCCATAAGAATACTGGCACCAAGTTCCATTGGAGAGTATGTTAGGACCTTATTAGAGGTTTCTCAGACCTTCCCATATAGGGGTAAGTGTCCCACAGAATGCACAAATAATGTTGCTATCTCAGCACATGATAAGCTGGTAAAAAAAGTATACTGATGCTAGGCAGAGCTAAACATCAGGAAGTTATTTATACCTTCCTTCCTTTATTAGTCAAGTGTTTATTTCCTCAAGTTGTCAACATTTCACTTTGAACTGTGTCTGTGTTCTAAATAAAAATACAAATCCAGGACTTCTGCTCATTTGAAATAATAGGGACTAAATTCATATTTCCACCAGAAATAATGATAAAAGACAGTATATTATACAGTAGTTTTCAGGTTACTGAAGATCGGGCAGCCAAGTACAGTGATACCTGAGCAATGAAAAACAATGAGTCCAGCCCCTTATGACTTCCCAGCTTACGGCCTTAAGAGAGTTTTGAGACTGTGGCCCATAGAAGAAGAGCCCAGGTTGGGCCAGTGGCTCCCTAATTTGAAGAGACAGAGCTGAGAGGAGAAACCAAGATGGCTAGAATTTAGAGGACAGAGTGCCTAAGAGGAGAGAGCTGCACAGAAAGAAAAGCACAGAGATCTGCAGAAAACCCTCTTCAAGTGTTCAGCAAAGTGATGTTGTTTCATGTATGCAGATGAGGAAACTACCCAAAGCCAAGAGAAAAACCATCTGACAGGATTGGGATTGTAAGGAATAGAGCCTCACATTCCCACAGGACTGGGGATAATGCCTGATTCCACCGGCTAGACTGGAAAACCTCATAATTCATGTGTCATAGGTCAGAAAACTTGGAACAATCTTACTCTGCAGTGGGAAATAATTAGCCTTAGAATGAGCACTTCTCTGGACCTGCCTATCAAATCATAAAAGCAAGACTCAAATGATCAAAATGTTTTCAGGTAACAAGTGCATTTAAGAACAGAGCACAAGAAGAAATGCAAAAATAACCAGCAACCAACATGTAAAAGTCAAATGTCAGAGGCAGGAAAACATAATCAGTCATGAACAGAATAATGTATCAACCAATTGAAACAGATTCAGAATCTATATAGATCTTAGAATAGCAGACAAAAACATTAAAACATGTATTTTAATTGTATTCCATGTGTTTGAAAGTTAAGCAAAAACATGAAAGATATAAAAAGACTCATATCGAACTACTAAGTGCAAAATGAAAAGTATACTGGATGGGAGTAATGGCAGAAGAGATCAGTAAACTTGAAGGCATAGCAGTAGAAACTATCCAAAATGAAACACAGAGAGGGAAAAGAATCTTAAAAAGATGAAAAATAACATCAGTGAGCCAAAGGATAACTTCAGTTTCCATGGGATAACTTCATAGGCTCTGTAATTAGAGTGCCCAAAGGAGAAGAGATGAGGGACGGAAAAAGATATTTGAAGATAAAATGGCTAGAAAATTTCCAAAATTGAGGAAAACTGTAAATCTACAGATTGAAGAAGCTCTATGAATCCCCTCCAAATAAAAGACAAGAAGAAAACTACATTAATGCATATTATAAATGCTCTAAGTTAGCAATAGAGAACGTCTTAAAAGCAGCCAGAGGAAAAAAGACGCTTTACGTAAAGGTTAACTAAGATAAGAACAATATTATATTTTCTTGTCAGAAACAATGCAAACAAGGAAGTTGAGTAACATGTTGAAAGTACCAAAAGCAAAAACTGTCAACCTGGAATTCTATACCCAGTCAAAAGACCTTCCAAAAACAATACCAGGTGGAATTACAGATCTGTAAAAAAGGAATCAAAGTCCTTGGTAATTGTAATTACAAAGGCAAATACACCAGGTGTTTTTCTTTATTATTTAAATCTCTACAAAGATAATCGTGTAAATAGTAATAATCATATTGTATTGTACAGGTGATAACATATGAATAAGTAAAATGTATAACATAAATGCCCAGGAGAGGAGACTTCTTAAAGATACTGTTGTAAGATTCTTATTATACTATTTTCTTGAAGATAGACTGATAAGTTAAACTTGTTTACTATAAACAGCAAAGCAACCACTAAAATAATAGAAAATAAATAACAGATGTTAAACTTAAATCCAGTTGTATCAGTAATCAAATTAATTATAAATGGTCTAAGTGCCCTAGCTAAAAGGTTGAGATTGTCACATTGAATAAAAAAAAAATCTAATTTCTTGCAAGAAATTATGCTTTAAATATAAAGACACAAACATGTTAAAAGTAAAAGGATAGAAAATGGTATACCTTGCAGACATTAGCCACAATAAACTAAAATGACAATGTTAATATCAAAGTATTTTTCAGAGTAGAGAATACTGCCAAAGATAAAAAAGGTAATTTCATCATGAAAATGGGTCAGACATTTTTTTTTTTAAGATTTTATTTATTTATTTGACAGACAGAGATTACAAGTAGGCAGAGGCAGGGAGAGAGGGAGGAAGGGAAGCAGGCTCCCTGCCGAGCAGAGAGCCCGATGCGGGCCTCGATCCCAGGACCCTGGGATCATGACCTGAGCCGTAGGCAGAGGCTTTAACCCCCTGAGCCACCCAGGCACCCTGGGTCAGACATTTTTACGTGAAGCAAGAAATGATAGAAATGTAAGGAGAGGGGCGCCTGGGTGGCTCAGAGGGTTAAGCCTCTGCCTTCAGCTTAGGTCATGATGTCAGGGTCCTGGGATCGAGCCCTGCATCAGGCTCTCTGCTCAGCAGGGAGCCTGCTTCCCCTCTCTCTGCCTGCGTCTCTGCCTACTTGTGATCTCTCTCTCTGTCAAATAAATAAATAAGGGGCGCCTGGGTGGCTCAGTGGGTAAGCCGCTGCCTTCGGCTCAGGTCATGATCTCAGGGTCCTGGGATCGAGTCCCGCATCGGGCTCTCTGCTCAGAAGGGAGCCTGCTTCCCTCTCTCTCTCTCTGCCTGCCTCTCTGCCTACTTGTGATCTCTCTCTGTCAAATAAATAAATAAAATCTTTAAAAAAAAATAAAATAAAATAAATAAATAAATAAAATCTTTTTTAAAAAGTTAAAAAAAATTAAGGAGAAATGAATAAACCTAAATTTATTTATGGATGGAGTTCTAATACTCCTGTCTATGAGTAAAGAACACATAGTAGGAAATCAGCAAGTGAATAGTAGACGTTAACAACACTGTCAACCAGCTGGACCTAACTGACATGTATAGAGCACCCTCAGCAACAATAGAATGTACATTCTTAACAAGTGCACACAGGATATTTGCCAAGTTAGACCATATTCTGGACCATAAAGTAAGTTTTGATAAACTGAAAAGGATGTAAGTAATAAAAAGTATGTTCTTGGGTTACACTGAATATAAATTAAAAATTAATAGCAAAAAGTTACCTGAAAAAATTAAAAATAGAGCTACCCTATGACCCTGCATTTGCACTGCTGGGTATTTCCCCAAAGATACAGATGTAGTGAAAAAAAGGGCCATGGGCACCCCGATGTTCATAGCAGCAATGTCCACAATCACCAAACTGTGGAAAGAGCCAAGATGCCCTTCAACAGACGAATGGGTAAAGAAGATATGCTCCATATATACAATGGAATATTACTCAGCCATCAGAAAGGATGAATACCCAACTTTTGTACCAACATGGACGGGACTGGAGGAGATTATGGTGGGTGAAATAAGTCAAGCAGAGAGAGTCAATTATCATATGCTTCACTTACTTGTGGAGCATAAGGAGTAACATGGAGGACATTAGGAGAAGGAAAGGAAAAGTGAGTTGGGGAAATCGGAGGGGGAGATGAACCATGAGAGACTGTGGACTTTGAGAAATGAACTGAGGGTTTTAGAGGGGAAGGGGGTGGGGGAATGGGTGAGCCTGGTGGTGGGTATTAAAGAGGGCACGTATTGCGTGGAGCACTGGGTGTAGTACATAACGAATCTTGGAACACTGAAAAAATAAAAATTTTTTTAAAAAAGTTATCTGGAGGGCGCCTGGGTGGCTCAGTGGGTTAAGCCTCTGCCTTCGGCTCAGGTCATGATCTCAGGGTCCTGGGATCGAGGCTCACATCGGGCTCTCTGCTCAGTGGGGAGCCTGCTTCCCCCTCTCTCTCTGCCTACCAGTGACCTCTCTCTCTCAAATAAATAAATAAAATCTTTAAAAAAAATGTTATCTGGAAAATAATACCTCCAAATATTTGGAAACTAAGTAACACATTTCTAAATACACCTTGGGTATGGAGAAATAAAAAGGGACATTAGAAAATATTTTCAACTAAATGGAAATGAAAATTTCAAAATTGTGGATTGCTGCTAAGCAGTCCTTACAATGAACTTACAGCACTAAACACTGATACCAAAAAGAAGAATTTCATCTAGTGACCTCAGTTTCCATTTTAAATAATGAGGGGGAGAAAAAGGGCACATTAACCCTAACGTAAGCAGAGGAAAGGAAATAATAAAGATCAGAGCATAAACCAATAATAGAAGAAACAGAAAAATAATAGAGAAAATCATTGAAGCCAAAAGCTGATTCTTTTCAAATATCAATAGAAATGGTTAACCTCTAGCCAGATTAATCAATAATAAAAGAGAGAAAACACAGATTACTAATGTCAGAATTGGAAGGGGTAACATTACTATTGATTGCACAAATATTTACAGACTAATAAAGGAATATTATGAACAAATTTGACAACTTCATTGAAATGGATAATTTTCATGAATAACACAGATGACCAAAGTTCTGAATAACACTGTTGCTGTTACAGAAGTTGAATTCATGGCTAAGAAATTTCCCATAAAGAAAATTTTAGGCCTGGATGACTTCACTGGTGAATTATTGCAAACGTTTAAGGAAAAGGTAATGCAAGTTCTACACAGACTCTTCCAGAAAGTTTAAGGGAAGGGAATACATTCCAGCTTATTCTATGAGGCAGGTATTACTCTAATACCAAAATCAGGTAAAGATACTGCAAGAAAAGGACCACAAGGCAACATCTCACATGAAAATACTTATAAAAATTCTAAGGAAAATTCTAGGAGATTGATACTAACAATATGTAATCAACCAGGTGGAACTTAATTCCAAGAATGCTAGGTTGATTAAACATTCAAAAGTCAATCAGTGTTTTATCATATGAACACACTAATGAAGAAAAAGTGTGATCATCTCAGTAGATGCAAAAAAGCGTTGACAAAATCCAATGTCCATTACTAATAAAAACTCTCAACAAACAAGAAATAGAAGGAAGGGCATTTGGGTGCCTGGGTGGCTCAGTTATTAAGCGTCTGCCTTTGGCTCAGGTCATGATCCCAGGGTCCTGGGATCGAGCCCCACCTTGGGCTCCCTGCCCAGCCGGAAGCTTGCTTCTCCCTCTCCCACTCCCCCTGCTTGTGTTCCCTCTCTCGCTATGTCTTTCTCTGTCAGATAAATAAATAAAATTTAAGAAAGAAAGAAATAGAGGGACATTTCCTAAATCTTAACCCCTAAAAGGCAGCTATGTAAATTTTAAAGCTATCATACTTAATGGTAAAAGTTTAAATGCTTTTCCCTTAATGTGAGGAACAAGACAAGGATGTCTGCTCTTGCCATTTCCATTCAACATTGTACTACCAATGTGACCAGGCCAAAAAAAAAAAAAAGGAAAGGAGGAAGGGAGGCTTTTAGGGAGGGAAGAAAGAAAAGGATTCAGATTGAAAGATTAGAGCAACCACCAAAGAAAATGTGTGGGTGACAAGTAAGTACATGAATTGATGGTTAACATTTTTTCATTATGGAAATACAAAGTAAAATGATAATGAGATATCTCTATCCATTTATTTAAATGTCTCTGACAAAAAGGACTCACCAGACCTAATAGTGGCAAGGATGTGGAGTAAATAAAACTTTCATAAGCTACTGGTGAAAACATAAAATGATTCAATTACTTTAAAATACAGTTTGAGAAAAAACGTCAACAAACTACTCAGCCAAAAAAAAAAAAATCACTAAATTAGGGATTGAATAATACATCTTTAACTTGGAAAAAATGTTTTTATATCTCAGTACTATGGTTAAAAGTAACTCAATAGAAGACAAAATGGAAGAGAAACTCTCATTTACAATGGCAGCAATATATGCATATTTTCCATACAAAGATTCATACATGGATGTCCATAGATTAATTTGTAATAATCAAAAACTGGAAATACACCAAATGTTTATCAACATGAACACAGCAATAAAAAGAAATGAATTATTGATTAATTCAACAACATGGGTAAATAGCAGAATAGTTACGCAGACTGATAATTTCTACAAAAATCCTATTGCCAACATCATACTTAATGGTGAGAAATGAGAAGCTTTCCTGCTAAGATCAGGAACAAGGTAAGGACATCTCCTCTCACCACTCCTTTTCAGTATCATAGTGGAAGTTTTAGATACTGTAATAAGACAAGAAAATTAAAGATATACAGATTGGGAGGGAAAAATAAAACTCTCTTTGTTTTCAGATGACATAATTGTCTCTGTAGCAAACTTGAATTGACAAAAAAACCCTCCTAGAACTAATAAGCAACTATAGCAAATTTGTAAGATACAAGGTTAATATATAAAAGTCAATCACTTTCCTTTATAGTGTAATGAACATGTGGAATTTGCAATTAAAAATACAGTTCCACTTAGCACCTCCAAAAATGAAATACTTAGATATGTATCTAACAGAATATATACAAGATTTGTATGAGGAAAACTACAAAACTCTGGTAAATGAAATCAAAAAACTAAAAAAAAAAAAAAAATGGAGTGATAGTGATGTTCAAGAATAGGAAGGCTTGGGGTACCTCGGTGGCTCAGTCAGTTAAGCATCTGACTCTTGATTTTGGCTCATGTCATGAACTCAGGGACATGTGATTGAGCCCCACGTTAGGCTCCACGGCTCAGTGTGGAGTCTGCTTGAGATTCTCTCTCTCTACCTGCCCATCCTCCTGCTTGCATGTGCTCTTTCTCTCTCAAATAAATAAAATCTTTTAAAAAAAAAGATAGATGTTAGTTTTATTACCAAGATGACAGTTCTTCCCAGTGTGATCTATAGATTCAATCCAAGCCTAATCAAAATTACAGCCAGTTATTTTGTGGAAAAAATTTGATTCTAACGTTTATATAGCGAGACAAGATCTAGAATAGCCAACATAATATTGAAGGAGAACAGAGTTGGAGGATTGACACTACCCAACTTAAAAGCTCGCTATAAAGAAACAGGAGTCAAGACGGTGTGGTATTTGCAAAAGAAGAGCCAGATGGATCAGTGGAACAGAATAGAGAGCCAAGAAATAGTCTCTCAAAAGTAAAGGCAACTGATCTTTGACAAAGGAGAAAAGGCAATACAATGGAGCTAAGATAGTTTTTTTCCCAAAGGATAGTGCTTAAACAACAATAGCCACACACACGAAAAAAAAAGAAATCTAGACAGAAACCTTACACCCTTCACAAAAATTAATTCAAAGCAGAGCACGGACTAAATGTATAACTTAAAACTATAAACTCCTAGAAGATAACATAGGAGAAAAACAAGATGACCTTGGGTGTGGTGATGACTGTTTAGATATAACACCAAAGGCATGATCCATGAAGGAAATAATGGAGAAGCTGGACTTCATTAAGATTAAAACCTTCTGCTCTGGGAATGACACTGTCAGAAGAATAAGGAGACAAGCCACAGACTGGGAGAATATATTTGCAAAAGGCATATCTGATAAAGGAATGTTATCCAAAATATACAAAGAACACTTAAAAAAGTCTCAAAAATAAGAAAGAAGACAACTTGATTTAAAAATGGCCAAAGATGTTAACTAAACACCTCACCAAAGAAGACATACAGATGACAAAAAAGCATGTGAAAAGATGTCCCACATCATGTATCATCAGAGAAATAGGAATTAACAGTAGTGAGATACCACAACACACTAATTAGAATGGCCAAAATCCAGAAGAGTGACATAACCAAAATCTGACGAGGGTGTAGAACGAAAGAAGCTGTCATTCATTGCTGGGGGGAGTGCAAAATTGTACAGCCATTTTGTAGGATAGTTTGTTGATTTCTTACAAAACTGAACATACTCTTTCTATACAATCTAGCAATCATATCCCTTGGTTTTTATCCAGAGGATTTTAAAACTTACATCTGCACAAAAACCTGTGCATAGATGTTTATTGCACTTCTATTCATAACTGCCAAAACTTGGAAGCAATAAAGATGCCCTTCAGTGGGTAAACGAAAAAAACTGTGGTGTAGCCAATAAATGGGACATAATTCAGCTGTAAAAAGAAAAGAGCTATTGAGCCATGAACAGACATGGAGGAAACTTAACTTGCATATACTGAGGGGAAGAAGCCAGTCTGAAAAGGCTGCATACTATATGATTCCACCTATATGACATCCTGGAAAAGGCAAAACTATGGAGACCCTAAAAAGATCAGTGGTTGAGTGGGTGAGGGATGAATACGCCCAGCACAGAGAATTTTTAAGGCAGTTAAACTATTTTGTATGATTCTATAATCATGAATACCTGTCATTATACATTTGATCAAAACCACAAAATGTAAACCGAGAGAGAACCCTAGTGTAAAGTGTGGAGTTTGGGTAATTATTGTGTGTCAAGATAGGTTCATCAGTTGTAACAAATGTACTGCTGTGGTGGGAGGTGTTGGTAATAGGGGAGACTGCACATGTGTTTGGGGTAGGGTGTATATGGGAGATCTCTTTGCCTTCTGGTCAGTTTTCTTCTGAACCTAAAACTGCTGTAAAAAAACAAGATCCTTAGAAAAAAGAAATGAATTATTGATATATCCAACAATATGGATGAATATCAGATTATGCTGAGTGAAAGGAGCTAGACACACACAAAAAGAGTTTATTCTCTGTGACTCCACTTAAAACTGGAAAATGCAGCCAATCAATCTACAGTGATAGAAGGTGATCAGTGTTTACCTGGGAGCAGGGGTCTGGGAAGGGCTAGACAGAGGGATTATAAAGGGACATAAGAAAACTTTGGGAGTATGTCCATGTTAATTTTCTTTATTGTGGTAAAGGCTCCTAGGGTGTTGTGATGTGTATGGTGTCATAGATATATATATATGTCAAGATTTAACAAAGAGTATAGTTTATGGTATGTCAACTTAACTTAAAATTGTTTTTAAATATGAATTGATTTGTAAGTTAATGTCAAAATAAGAAAACTTTTAACCCCCAGTAGTGTGTGTGGTGAATATACAAACCAATACACTGAAATGCTCCATGAAGAGACACTGAGGATATGCAAGTTTAATAGGATGATTTCTAAGAAGAAAATGTTATGAATACCTGGAGATTTAGGATATTGGAGAAGATAGGATGAGCAAGCATTTAAATCAGGACCATTTGAGACACTGCTGTGCTTTTTTTACTCGTGTGAGTCAATATTTGATGCCTCTGTGGAAAGTAATTTTTTTCCCCTTCATCTTACCTTCCAACGTTTCTTTTATATGAAACCCTTCCTAAGAATTAGGGAATAGTTCAAGGCAGTTGTCTTAGGCTCAGCTATAACCAGTTTCAGTCCTAAGCATAAATTGTCAGGTTCCAGCTCAACATCCGTACAGAAAATGCCATTCACTCTTAGTCTTCCTAATGCCCATGGCTTGTTTTTCTCAGTCCTACACACCTCCAAGCAACGAGTTCAAGATCAGCATGAAATTGGAAGCGCAGGACCCCAGGAACACCACATCCACGTGTATTGCCACAGTGGTTGGACTAACAGGTGCCCGCCTCCGCCTTCGCCTTGATGGCAGCGACAACAAGAATGACTTCTGGCGGCTGGTTGACTCAGCTGAAATCCAGCCTATTGGGAACTGTGAGAAGAATGGGGGTATGCTGCAGCCCCCTCTGGGTGAGTAACTAGACCTAAGCTCTCCTTAGCCAATTAGTTATCTTTCCAAAATTGTACATCCTATTATGGGAAACCCTAGGGTCCCCTGCCTATTCCTTCTTTTTCATATGGCTAAAAGAAAGGGCCCACCCAAAATGAAACGAGCTGTAAAATCTGGACATATCCGCCTCTACATTAACTTATAATATCCAGACTTCTCTTAAGGTCTCTTTTTTCTAACTAGAAACCACACCTTTCATCCTTCTTTGTCAGTTCTCATTTACCCTGAAAGAGAGAATAGAAGGAGATCTTACCATTTAATCTGCCTCAAAAACCACAGAGCTTTTACCAAATCCTACAATGGTAACAAGAGGTGAGAGAAAATTTCCCAGTGGAAATATGACTGTTGTAGGGATTCCTTCTTTCCTTTCTCCTAAATTCTCACTTGGTCCTTGTAATTTTCTCACTTTGAATTAATTTGCATTATTTTATTTAAACTAATAACCCCATTACATTTTTCTTCTCAATATCAGACTTACCTTTTTTCTTCCCCCCTCGATGTACCTCGGTGATGTAGCCCATCTCATCAATAGCAGTTAGTCACTGTTGCAGTGAGTCTCAACAGAGAAGAGAGACAGGTTATGAACTATGGGCTGTGTTCCCCTCAGAAGATTATACTGAATTAACTGAGCATTACATAGCAGGTATCATTTGCAAGAGATCCCAAAGTGGTTGCTGAACATTATCCTCCAACTAAAAACTTTATTTGTAATGTAAAATTCCAAACATATACAAAAGTAGAAGGAATAGCACAGTTGAGGTCCATGTATTCTTCATCCTTGATAATTACCAACACATAGTCAGTCTTGTTTTGTTATCCGCATGTACTCCCTGCCCCCTCCTGCCCAATTGCCCAAACATCATATCATTCTATCCTTAAATATTTAGTATCTATGTCTCATAGATAATATTTTTGAAACATAATCATAATAACATTATCATATATAAATTAATGATAATTCATTAATATCAACAAATATTTACTCAGTGTTTAAATTTTCCCTGTTGTCTGTCTGTCTCTTTCTCTCTCTCTGTTAGTTTCTTTGAATCAGGATCCAAATATCCACATATTGCAGTTGGTTGATATGTCCTTTAAGTCTCTTTTAACCTGTGGGTTCTCCTTCTCTCTTATTTTTGTCTTACAATTTATTTGTTGAAAAACCTAAATAATTTGTCTTTAATATCCCCCACAATTAGATTTTGCCAATTGTATCTCTGTGGTATCATTTGACAGGTTTCTCTGTTCTCTCTCTCCTAGAAATTGGCAGCTAGGTCTAGAGGCTTGATCAGGTTCAGGTTCAGTTTTTTTATAAGAATATCTCATAGATGATGGTGTTTACTTCTATTAGGAAGCATATATGGTCTTGTCTCTTATTTTATAACGTAGCAGCCATTACTGCTTGTGGCCTAGATCAAAGGTTGACAGATTTTCTTAAAGAGTTAGACAGCAAAACTTTCAGGCTTATTGGCCATACATTCTCAGTTACAACTAGTCAGCTTAGTCATTGTAATACAAAAGCAGCCAGAGACAATACATAAACAAATGAACAAGGCTGTGTTCCAATAAAATCTTATATCTATAAAAACAGATGACCAGCTGCTGGCTATAATTTGCTGATCCCTGATTTAGATCAATCAATTCATTATGGTTGCAGAATGGGAAATTTTAATCTTATAAATAATTCTATCCACATAAATTAAATGGAATATGTCTATTAAAATAAACTTCCATCAATTATTTGGCTATTGTGAGGATATCATTCATGGAAGAAAGCTTAAATGCTTGATTCTTTTATTTATTTACCAATTTACAAAATGATGAATTGGTTTACTACCATCCTTCAAAAATATTTAAGGATAGTTTTTTTTTGTTATTGTTGTTTACTATCGTAAACCCAAGAATTCATAAATACTTGACATGTTTCATTCCATTGCACTAATTATCCTTATTGATTCCTAATTTGTCCATTTGTTGGCTATATAGGAGCCTCATCAAATGGTCTTCTGACTCTTTATTGCTTGATAGCTCTCTTGGACTTTTGAAATTTCAAAATGTTCCAGGTTTATCTTATATATTATCTGCCCCAAATACGACTTCAGCTATTTCTTTTAGGTGCGTAGGTTCCTTTTAGTGGGAAATGATAGAGACTATAATCCAAACACTAGAGCGCTCAGAGCTGCTGGGTTGGTTGTTCTTTCTATGTCTTTTTGGCAGAGATAGGAACTGCCTTACTATTATTATTAAAGATAAAATTGTTAGTTCTTGCTGATACTTCCTACTAAAATTCAGGACAAATGGTGTTTTTATTTACTTTATCTTTGCTATCTTAAATCTCTATCTCCTTTGTACTACAACAAAACCCTAGTTCTCCATATCACTAACAAAATAACTCATTTGTTCTATTGTATAGACACATACAGTAGTCTCAGAATAACAGTAACACTTTACCACCATCCTCATTACTGACAGTGTTTGAGTTACTTGCATTTCTTTTTTTCTTACCCTCAAGTGAAGGATAGTCAATAATATATTATAAGATTGTTTGGGTTAGTTTCTCTCTGGGTTGCAGTGCCACCAACTTGATATAAACTGAGGTTCATTTGTTGTATTTTTTAAAGATTTATTTATTTCTTTGAGAGAGAGAGGGAATGTACATGAATGAGGGGAGGGGCAGAGGGAGAGGGATAGAATCCTCAGCAGACTCCCTGCTAAGCACGGAACCCAGGACCCTGAGATCACAACCTGAGCCAAAATCAGGAGTCAGATGCTCAATTGACTGAGCCACCCAGGCACCCCTGTATTTTCTTTTTTATTTTTAGAGATTGCTTTTTAGAAATGTTCCTTTATAAATATATATGTGATACAAATCATTCTTAAAGTCAAATCTATAGAGCAAAGTATATTCAGAGAAATCCCCTTCACCTTATTGCTTTCTTCTGCCATAGGCGCTGCTTTCTTTTAATTTTATAGTTTGTACTTCATTTTTTAAAAATACAAATATATTTGGGTGTGTCTGTGTCTGTGTCTGTGTATGTACATATATACATATGTATTTCCCACTTTCTTATATAAATGACAGCATACTATGCATAGTTGTCTTAACCTTGCTTTTTTCCAGTTAATGAAAGATCCTAAAGTTGATTTCTTAGTAGTACGGAGATATTTCTCATTCCTTTTTATAGCTGCATTAAACTGTGTAGTTCTCAACCTGCTTTATGAATCACTATTTAGAATCATCTTGTTAGGCTATTAAAAAGCACAATTGAGTGCTCGCTTCGGCAGCACATATACTAAAAAGCACAGTTGACCCTTGAACAACCCAGGTTTGCACTGCATAGCTCCATTGTACACAGATTTATTTCGATAAGTACAGTACACTATTATAAATGTATTTTCCGGGGCGCCTGGGTGGCTCAGTGGGTTAAAGCCTCTGCCTTCGGCTCAGGTCATGATCCCAGGGTCCTGGGATCGAGCCCCACATCGGGTTCTCTGCTCAGCAGATAGCCTGCTTCCCTCTTTCTCTCTGCCTGCCTCTCTGCCTACTTGTGATCTCTGTCAAATAAATAAATTAAAAAAAATTATTTAAAAAAAAAAAAATAAAAAATAAATGTATTTTCCCTTCCTTACTTTCTTAATAACATTTTATTTGTTTTTTTAAAGATTTTTTATATTTATTTGATAGAGCACAAGTAGACAGAGCAGAAGACAGAGGGGCAGGCAGAGGGAGAGGAGAGGCAGGCTCCATGCTGAGCGGAGAGCCTGATGTGGGACTTGATCCCAGGACCCTGGGATCATGACCTAAGTCAAAGGTAGACGCTTAACTGACTGAGCCACCCAGGCGCCCCTTAATAACATTTTCTTTTCTCTAGCCTATTTTAAGAATACTCTATATAATACATAAAACATACAAAATTGTGTTAATCAGCTCTTTACATTATCGTTAAGGTTTCAGGTCAACAGTAGGTTATTAGTAGTTAGGTTTTGAGGGAGTCAAAAGTTTTTGATTTTTGAGTGCATGCAGGGGGGGGCGGTTTGTACCCCCCAACCTCTGCATCATTCAGGGGTCAACTATATAAGGTCCCAAGGATAATTGTGGCAATTTAAATCACAGTCTTTCAATAAATTCTCTAGAAACGTGTGGATCAAAAAGGAAACCAAACCAATTTAAACATTACTGGAGTCAAGAATACCATAGATTTCAATTACATATTGTCTGCATGTTCAGGTATAAAGATCTGAAATCATTAAAGCTAGTACGTGACCCCCTGACCCAAACCAGAATGAATAGTTTTATGTAGGTAGAAATGGGATTTAGAAAGGTGAGGGCAGTGGGGGCCTAACACAGCCAAAATCAACTCCAGGAAAAGGTAGTTCAATTTAGAGTGGGAAATACTGAGAACAGAGCTAAGATCTATTTGATTAGAACATTGGCTACTGGGGAATCCAAAGGAAGAGAGTGGATTGAAAGTGTGAGGGACTAGAGATAGCTCTCTTGAGAAGATAACTACTTTTGGGGGAGGATAGACGTAGGTTGAAGGAAAAGAAAGAAGCAGGGGTGTTGTAATTCAGATTTATACAGAAACAGAAGAGAATCAGTCAAAAGACACACAAGTCTTCCTATTCCATCCCAACAGGCTCATCTACTAAAGAAACTGTGTTTCACTATGTCAACAGAAATTCATAACCCAAGATTCCTGCCAAAACAGAACCTCCTGTATTTGTTGGTCCAGGAAAATATAAGATATCTCACATGATTAAGAAATAGCAGTCTGTATCTACAAAAAGTTTCTATATGTTGAAAAACCAAAGATGAGGATAAAACCATTTTAACTACTGAAAATTCTGCCAAAATCAGTGACTAACCAGAAGAAAACTATTACACAACACAACTTGAATTAAACAAGTATTGACAGATATGAAAAAAAAACCTTAAATCATAAATTCTAAAAGTCAGACTAGAAATGCGGAAGAAACAGGAAGGTGTGAAAATAGGATTGTCCAAACTCAAGGAAAAAAATTGAAGAAAAACAAAATAATCCCAATTGCAGACTCAATTGCAGGGTGCCCAATGGATAATAGGCTTAACTGAAAATATAATAAGGGATATTGAGAAGAGAAATAAAACAGCCAAAAGAATAAAAGTAAATATTAGGAAAGATTAAAAAGTACCAGAAAGGAACCATTAGATATAGAATAGAATCAATAAAGATTGAATGTGTATATGTAAATGTATGTATGCATGTATAATTGGAGTCCCTGAAGAAGATGAACGAAATAATGAAACAGTTGATACTTAAAATTATAAGAAAGTTTTCCAAAAATTAAAGAAGACATGAACCTACATATTGAAGAGGCCTTTTTCCTGGAAAGATTGTTTCAGGTTGGTTACACTAAGATGTATCCTAGTAAAACTATTACACTGTAAGAATAAAGAAAAATCCCTCTAAGCCTTCAGAAAAAAAGGCCCAAGTTATTTACGAGGGAGAGAAAGTGAACTTTGCATCATACTTCTCTACAGCAAAGTACAAAGAAAGAAAGTAAGAACGGGGTGTTTTATATCTATACAAGCTGTTTTTCAGGTATTGAGCTTATACTGAAACCGTGTTCAACGTGCAAGAACTCGGGAAGTACTATAAACCCCAAGCCTACCTGAGGCATCAGTTACAGAAAGAGCTTCATCCAAACAAGGAATGATCAATGATCAAGCTAAGAAAAACACAGGTGGAGATAAGAGTAGAATAGTATGGTATCAGTATGGATCCTGTGAAGGGAAAGAACCCACACAGTAATTTGAACACAGAAAGTGTAATATAATTGTTAACTGTAACACAGGATTGAGGGATTGGCTAATCAAAAGGAAAGAGAACTTTAAAGAATATAAGAGCAGACTTAAGGAGAAGCCACTACACTGGCGCTGAGATAGAGACCCCAAGGAAGGACCTCCCCTCCCCCACCCTCAGGGCAGAGAAGTTGATCTTGGAGGGGGCACAGCTGTGGCTCACTGGATGAGAGAAGTCACTGTGGTGTTACAGCAGTGGAACTTGCTAGAAATTTGCCTTTTAGGGTACCTCTAAGGAAAGCGGTTCACAGAGAACTGTCTCTCTGGAGTGCTACAAAACCATCTGGGGAAAGGTGGTGGCAGCACTGACTACTGATACTGCTGGCTGTCAGGCACTGCAGGATATGGGCAATGGAGAAGGTGGGCGTACCGCAGAAGCCCACCACGCAAACACACTGTAACCAGGAAGCAAACCCCCTTCCTCCTGTAATATCCTTAGATGGGATCAAAGGATATCACCTGAAACTGATAAGCCAAATAGTAGAAACCAAAATGAGGAAAAGGTAAATTAAGGACATTAGAAAATATGTTAGTATAAAGGTAACCACAAAAACAAAATTCCAAAATTTCCTACATAACAAAGGAACAAAAAGATCAAGGAACAGACCATACAGAGAAAGAGATGAACTAAATATGGAAAGCACCATAAATAAAACATAATGTGAGAGAATTGAGACCAAATGTGTAATTTACATCAATAAATGTAAATGGTTTTAACTCACCTATTGAAAAAAAAATTTTCAGATTGGTGCTCAAAGTCAAGCCCAGCTTTATACTGTGTACGGGAGACATACCTATAGTAAAGTGAAGGAGAAAACAAAAGGATGGACAAGGGTATACAAAGGAAAGTCAAACAATATATACCGGAGATTGCAGTTCTGATATTAGACAAGGTAGAATTCAGACCAAGATGCATTAAACAAGAGAAGCCACTTTATAATGCTTAATGGTGACACAATTCACAATGAAAATATAATAGTTAAAAATATTTCAGAACCAAATCACAAAGCATCTGTCTTCACAAAATAGAAATGATGGTAGGTGCAAAGACGTAGAGAGACAAACGTACTAATAGATTTCACACACCTCTCAAGGCAAGGCAGCCCAAGAGGACAAAAAGTAAAGGTATTAAATACTTTATTTTCTATGAGTTGTACCAAAACATCTACTTCTTTCATTTGTACCATTCCTCCAAATAAAGTAATTTGGTACCAAAAAAATAAATAAAAAGACTTTAATGAATAAGGCAGATCATATATGTGTATGCATATGAAGCTTTATACCTGCTAAATGCCCTTCTACATTGAAATCTAAAACTCTAAACAGCTCTTGTTTGAAATATGAACTAAAGTTGCAAAATTTCTAAAAAGTAATGATAATAAACATCACATATCAGAATTTTGAGATCAATTAAAGCAGTAATTGGAAGAAAACTGATAGCCTTAACTGCTTGACATCAACAAAAGTGAAAAGGGTAAAAATTAAGAATTTAAATTCCCATTTCAAAAGACTAGAAAAAAAGTCACAGTACAAAGAAGATAAAAAGGAAGAAGAAAAATAAAGATAAAACAGAAGCTAATGAGGTAGAAAGTAAAAAAGCAATAAATCAAAATACTAGTCTTTTGGGGAGAAAAGTACACAAAATACATAAACCACTAGTTAGCCTATGAAAGAAAAAAAAGGAATAAGTGCAGATACACAAACATAGCGATGACAAAGGGAGGAAATAACTCTATGTAAATAAAATAGAAAAGTGAGATGAAATAAGAAAATACTATTGTCAAAAATGACCCTAATAACATTGTAATATTTAAACAGTTACATAGAAAACATATAAAAGATTTCAACGAATTGTACCTATAGCAAAGCACTATGTGCAGGTTATTTAACAGGAATCCTGCAAAACCTCTAAGACCAGATTTTCTCCTTCTACTTAAGTTGTTGTAAGTCAGTGATAGCCAAAAGAGCTTTCTGTGATAATGGAAATGTTTTGCATCTGTGCTGTCCAGTGTGGTAGTCAGCAGCCACATGTGGCTACAGAGTACTTGAAATGTGGCTACTACAACTAAAGACCCAAATTTTTAATTTTGCTTAATTATAGTTTAAAGTTAAAAAGCCTGTGTGGCTGGTGGCTACTCTACTGGATAGTGCAGTTCTAGATCATAGAAAAGTAGGAAAACATGCAGATTCTTTTTATAAAGCAGGTAGAATTTGGATACCTAAGCCTGATTTATATTACACACACACAAACACACAAACACACACACACACACAATTTCATGTATGAATATTGTTATAAAAATCTTAAAATATTAGGAGTTAGAATTCAACATATTTAAAACAATAATTTGTCAAGCAAAGTAACGGTTTTTTTTTCTGGGAATGAAAAGAAGATTTAACTTTAGAAAAATCGCTAGTGAAATTCATCATATTATGATAGCTAAGGAAGAAAGTCATCTGACCTTTGACAAAAATTAGCATTCCACCTAGGACTCACATTTTCTGATTTCACAACTTATTATACAGCAACAAAACTCAAGATATGTTACTGGTACAAAGATATACATAGATCAGTGGATTAGGTTTGAGAGTCCAGAAATGAACTCATACGTTTATGCTCGATTGATTTTCAACAGCAGTACCGAGACAGTTCAGTGGATTCCCAACAGTTGGTGCAGGGCCAACTGATTATGCACATACAGAAGAATGACGCCGGACCTTACCTCCACATTATGTACAAAAATTAACTCCAACCGGATGATAGTCCTAAATGTAGAAACTATAAGTATAAAACTCCTAGGAGAAAATATAGGGGAAAAGCTTCATGACATTGGAATTGGCAATGATTTCTTGGAAATAACACCAAAAGCACATGCAACCAAAAAAAAAAGAAAAAGTTAAATTGGACTACATCACATTAAAACTTTTGTTCATCAATGGACAATATGAGCAGAGTGAAAAGGGAACTCACAGGATGGGAGAACTATTTGCAAATCCTGTATCTGATAAGAGGTTAATATCCAGAATATTTTTAAAAATTCCTTCAACTCAACAACAATAAAAAACAACCAACCTGATTTAAAAATGAGCAAAGGACTTGAATAGACATTTTTCTAAATGACCAGTAAGCACATGAAAAGATGCTCAGCCTCACTAATCATTAGTAAAATACAAATAAAAAAAAACCACACTGAGATAATATTTCACACCCATTAAGATGGCTATTATCAAGTAGAAAAAAGTATTGGTGATGATGTGGAGAAATTGGAATCTTTGTGCACTACTTTTTTTTTAAAAAAGATTTTATTTATTTATTTGATAGAGATGACAAGTAGGGAGAGAGGAGGAAGCAGGCTCCCTGCTGAGCAGAGAGCCCGATGTGGGGCTCGATCCCAGGACCCTGGGATCACGACCTGAGCTGAAGGCAAAGGCTTTAACCCACTGAGCCACCCAGGCACTGCTCTCTGTGCACTACGATGAAGATATAAAATGGTGCAGCCACTATGGAAAACAATATGGTGTTTCTTCAAAAAATAAAAAATAGAATTACCATATGATTTAGCACTTCCACTTCTGGCTATATAGACAAAACAATTAAAAGCAGGGACTCAAGCAGATACTTGTATACCTATGTTTAGAAGCATTATTCACAGTAGCCAAAAGGTCAGAGAAACCCAAATGCATGTCAGTGGAAGAAAGGCTAAACAAAATGTGTCATATTCATACAATGGATTATTATTGAACTTTAAAAAGGAAAGAGATTCGGACCCATGCTACAATATAGATGTTGTGGTAAGTGAAATAAGCCAGCCACAAAAGGACAAATACTGTATGATCCCACTGAGACGATATACCTAATTTAGGTAAATTCGGAGACAGAAAATAGAATGGTGGTTGCTAGGAGCTGGTGGGGAGGAAAGAATTGCAAATTATTGATTAATGGCTACAGAGTTCCCTTGGGGAAGGTGAAGTTCTGGAGATGCATGGTGGTGATGGTTGCACAGCAGTGTGAATGTGCTTAATGCCTCTTACTTTTGAGAAAGGGAAGGGGAAATATGTATACACACAGGTGCACATTTTATGCACAAAATTCCATATTTCATTTACTTTTATAAGAAGAAACATGGGAGTGTTAAACCAGAAAAAATGAAAAGGTCACCTATTGGGAGTATCTGAGAATAGGGTAGAAAGTATAGCAATGGGAGTGAGACTTCTCTGAGAGTACTCTTATATTCTCTGAACTTTTGTGTTACGTAACTATTTTACTCAAAAAAAAAAAAAAAGAAACCAGAAAAAAAGAACAAATCGTAACCTAAAATTGATTACAAACAGAAACAAACTGAACTGTGTATCAAATGGATATCATAACAACCTTGAAAGAAAGTTAATTCAAATAACTTCAACACAGAACCTTCACAGTATACCCTTAATGGGACATATTTCAAAGAAAAAAAATGGAACTTGAAATAAATTCTGTTTTCTTAATCTTAGTGGTTTTACCTTAATCATCTGAAGCTATTTTACATGCATTGAAGATAGAGCCATTGAGTAAATAAGATACAAACGTGGGACGGGGGAAGATGAAGAACCCTGTAGTACAGAATTTGAGTTGCAGATATCTATATGAACTGTTAATTCAAAAAAATTTATATAATTTTATATATACTTGTACTATAATTCTATAAGCGCTGTTCATTGAAAAGGTCTAGAAGGAAAGACACCTCAGTAGCAATGTGGTTTCTAAATCCCACTCTTCACAAGACGGTATCATGCCTCCGTGGAGAAATGGCTGATTTCAAGGCTGAGCAGAAGAGAAAATGTAAGGTGAATTTGGAACATTCTGTTATTCCAGAAAGAAAAGAATTCTCAAAGAATGATGGGGACATATCAGAAGGACACAGGAGCCAGCTGGAAGGGGCTCTGACGTGCCAAAATTGGAGCAATATGATCAGAAAGAATGATGAAAACAAAAGAACAATGGTATTGGCTTCCATAGGTCCCTAGTGTACAAAAACAAAAAAATGTTACATTTGCAGGAAAAGGTCTAATTACAGAATGCCAGCTAATAAATATAGGAAGAATGATAGAAAATTACCATTTTGCAACCATTTTAATTGATTCAGTCAGGGATAATCAATGAATGTTAAAACGATTGGGTAAAAAAAAGATTATCGGAGAATAGGATATTCACATAATCTCAGTGTTTTTCCCCACGGATTACCTATTAATTACAAAGGGAAATTATAATGAGGAAATCTGTCAGTCACTCCTTTACAAGTGATCAAATTTAGTATCGTCAGTGATTAGATAAACAGACATTATGTGCTTCTTAAAGTAATGAAGTGAGAAGTATTCAACATCACTGGTATTTTTATCAAAATGGTTAGTATGAGTGTAATCATAAGGAAACAATCAGAAATCCAAGTTGTTGGGTTTTCTATTAAACAGCTAGCCCACACTTTTCAAAAACATGTTTCATGAAAAACAAAGGCAATAGGACTGTTCTAGATTAAAGGAGACTAAAGGAACATGACAACCAAATGCAATATGTAATTCTCGATCAGTTCTTGTATTTAAAAATTAAACAGCTATAAAGGACATTTTGGGGAAAATATTTTTAATTAAATTTCTTGGGTATTACAGTATTGCAGTTTTAAAGGAGAGTGTCCTTATTCTGAGGACAAATGTACTGATGTATTTAGGGGTGAGGTGTCACTGTGTCTCTGACTTTCTCATAGTTCAGAGGAAAAAGTGTGTGTAGATAGATGGAAAGCAAATATGGAAATGTTACTAGTGGAATCTAGGTGAAGGGTGCATAGTTCATGTACTGTTTTGCTACTTTAATCTAGGTTTAAGATTTTTCAAAATAAAAAGTTTTAATAAATTATGTATATAATTATACATATATATGTGTGTGTGTTCATGTTCCCCAGGCCTCCTCTGGACTTCTCCCCAGAGTTGCTGAATCAGAATCTCTAGGTAATGGGGCTTGGGATTCTGCATGGTAAAATGACTCTCCCGAGACTCTAACGAAATTGGTCTATATTTGGGAAATATCGCTCTAGAAGAGCATTCTCCTCCTGTAAAATCTCGTATGATTTGTGTGTATATGTGTGTGTGTTCTCTTCACAAAGGAAACATTCATACTCCCTTGCAGAGTCCTCCGGGGGAAAAGATGGAAAGGTAGAATGATCCTCAGGTGACATTATTAACTCAATGCTGCCAACCTTTTCCTCACACTCCCTTGTTTCACTGACCTATTCTACTACTCAGGACTGTGATTATTTCTTATAAACAGGACTGTTTGGATCACTAGTTCTCAAACTTGGCTGCCAGTTAGAATCACCCAGAGAGCTCTTAAGAATATCAGTGCCTAGGCCTTACCTCAGATTAGTTAAATCAGAATTTCTGATTCTGGGTGAGACCAGTGTAATCTTTAATGCTCCCTCAGGGGATTCCAATGTCCACTTTTGAGAGTCTAAAACAGAAGCTGGCTTCTGGTGAGGCCCCTAGTCGAGTGTGTCAGGATCCCAGTACAAAGTGCCCAATCAGCAAACTTAGTCACATGGTCTGGGTTATATGTGGATACCTTGACTTGAAAGGAACCCTTTGTATATTCCTGTCACTGATCAGTCTTTCCACTTGCTAGGTAGCTTCCTGGGCCTGTCAATAGAAAGGAGGTTTTAAAAAGATACACATCTCATTTTGTGATCACAGAATTTGAACTCTATAAAAATCTCTGGGGGTGGTTAACCCCAAAATTTGGAAGTTACTTTAAGCATGGTGTCTTAAAAATATTCACTAAACTCCCTCTTCTCTACAGCAAGGACCCTGCCAGACCCACCTACACATACCTATCTCAAGATAAGTCACGACCTCCACCCCCAATTAAATCAATCTGAGGTAACTTGTGTTTGTGAGTGTCTATGGGAATGGAACAGTGATATGGGGATAGAGTCCTATCAGAACTAAAAGGAATCCAGTCTTCCCAAATAGTCAGGCCGGATTTTCACTTCTTCCTCAGGGAAGACAGCGCGGTTGACATTTCTCTGCCAGTTTCACTTCTCCTTTCTTTCATGCGTGGGGTAAAAGTGAGATCATCCACTCAACTCAGTTTGGAAGCATGGCTTTAGTTCAGTGTCCTCATCTGACAAATACAGAAACAGGGAAAGGGAAGTAAGTTGTCTAGGGTTGTACATTGAGTTAGTGGCATCTTTCTGTACATAAATTTGTAGATGTACATGTATGTAAAGCTCCTCTGGGAGAAGAAAATGAGTTGGGAATCGTCTTGACAGCCTTAGAGTCTAATAACTTCACAAAGCTTGGAATTATTAGATGGGACTATGGCAGGGTAGGGAGTGGAGACCACAACCAGGTGGTTCCTGGTGTGAGTGTGGTTCTGCTACTCGCCACCAGAGGGCATGAACTTTGGTTAAATCTTAGACCTGCTGATCTGCATCTAAGTCCAGAGCTTCCTCAGGTCAAGGTTAGTTTAAACAGCTGGATCCTAACTTATTCAGTAGTCCCACTGTCTTGGGAATATCAGGAAGCTCCTTATCATTGGTTCTTTACAAATATTTTTTTTAAAGAAATCCTAGGTAAGCACAGAACAGTTGCAGCATGGCTGTGTTTAGATTTAGAGACCTGGCTTTGTCATATTAGCTCAGCTACTTAAAAGCTTAGCTATGTGGGCTCTGGTGAGTTCCCCTTCCTTGACTTTTAACCTCGAATTTCAATTGCCTCACCTGCCAGATTGTTCCTAAACTCTGCCATACCTGGTTTTGGTGAGTATTAAATGGAATAACATGATAAAGTATCCATCGATTCTTGGTACCTGTTTACCAAGTGGAGATTTTTCCTTTGTTCAGTAAAAACTCTCATGGAGTTTATATCGTAGTTGGAAAAGACAGACACATTACAAGGAAAAAAGAAAATCCAGAAAATGATAAGCACTTAAGGACCACGAGGAGCAGGATTTAGGAAGCTGTTTCAAGTAAGATGGCCTAGGAATGCCTCTCTGAGGAGATGGTAGTTCAGCAAGGAATTAACAAAGATTTGAGAAAGGGAAGTGTGTTTGAGGCAGAAGGATACAGCTCTGTGTGTCTGAGGAACAGAAAGATCAGTGAAAGGGGGCAGAGGAGCGAACAGGAGGTGAGTTATGAGAAGTAAGCAAGTTCCAGACCATGTAAGCCTTGTTAACATATCTGAAGACCATAAATTTATTTTGTGTTATGGGATGTAAGCACAACGGTAATGTGATCTGATTTATATTTAAAAATACACACACACAAGCATACCATTCTGACTGTTATGTGGAGCAGTAGGGAGGCAAAGGTAGAGGCAGGGAGTCCAGGTAGAAGGCTGGTGGAGCATTCTAAGCAGAGTGTGACTGGGCCTTAGATTGGGGCGGTCATTGGTGGGTGCGAAATCTTGAATGGCGAGAAATGGTTTGAAGATGCACATGCTGTCAAGCCTTGCTGACTAAATGTATTTGAGGGGTGCTAGAAGGAAGGCATCAGAGGTGACTTTTAGGCCTTTTGGCCTGAGCCAGCTGGGTTTAAATAAATGGTACCAGTGAGCTGAGATGACTGGACCAGTTGGGGGCGGGCAGCAGATCCAGAGTTCTGCTTGAAACTTACTCATTTTGAGACCTCTTAGCATCCAAGTAGACTTACAGAACAAGGCAGTTGGAAATATGAGCATGAAACTCAGGGCAGAGGTTTGAGCTGGGGATATAAATTGGCAGTCCTATTTTCTAGGAGGAGACTGGAAACCAAGAAGAAGAGGACGAGTGGCCGAGCGCTGAGGTGCTCCCACTTTCAGAAGTTGGGATTTCTGACCCACCTGTTCTTTTCCTCATAAGCACCCCAGGCCATTGTTTAATTCGAGGAGATCCTCAAATTACTATTTTTATTCTTCTTCTCTTCCCTCTTATACAAATTCATGACCCAAACTCCTTTTGCCAGTAAAAACATTACAGTAGGGCTGAGTGTTGAAATATTTGAAGACATTAATGTGCTGATTGATAATGAAGGTTCTGGAGACATAGGAATTGGGCTGAAGTCCTGCCTCTGCTATTGACTAGTTAGTATAGTACCCTTGGATTGTACTTCATTTCCCTAAGCTCAGTCTTTCCATCTGTAATGGCCAGCATTTATCTAACACCTGTCATATACCAGGCTGAGTTTTAAGTCTTTCACTTGTCTTAACCTATTTTAATCCTTAGAACAACCCACTGAGGTGGTTACCATTTTTATCCCACTTTATTGTTAAAGAAACTAAAGCCAGAGAGAGTTTTTGTAATTTGCCATAGGTTACGCATCAGGTAAATGGCAGAGCCAGATTTGAATCAAAGCAGCCTGGTTCCTGAACCAGTGCTACTTTTCTCATACCTAATTCATAGTGTTGTAGTGATTAAATGAGGTAACCCACTTAGAGTGCACAGCACATAGAGCCTAGCATTTCATATGTGCATGATATATGTTCTCTTTGGAAGGCAGCATAGTATGAAAGAGAACTTTCAGAACCCAGATGAAGGGTCCTAGGGCTCCATGCTGATTCTACAAGAGCAATTTGTGTGACCATAGTTAAGTTTTGTAGCCTCTCTGGACTTCAGTTTTAGACTTCAGTTCAATCTGCAACATAAAATCTTTGTACTGTATGGTCTCCGAGGGCCCTTTCCATGGTAAAATGCTATCTGTGACTGCCCAAGACAGATTTGGGATACCTTTGAATTTGGAGTGGGGTCCCACATCACTGTAAGCGTTGGGGAATAAGGTACCTCGGTAATTCCTTGGGTTGGTAATAGTTCTGTGTTACTTCTGTGCTATTCTTTTTTTTTTTTTTTTAATTTTTTTTTTTTAAATATTTTATTTGTCAGAGAGAGAGAGAGGGAGAGAGAGCGAGCGAGCACAGGCAGACAGAGTGGCAGGCAGAGGCAGAGGGAGAAGCAGGCTCCCTGCTGAGCAAGGAGCCTGATGTGGGACTCGATCCCAGGACGCTGGGATCATGACCTGAGCCGAAGGCAGCCGCTTAACCAACTGAGCCACCCAGGCGTCCCAGTTCTGTGCTATTCTTGAAGGAGCTTGCTAGGAGGTGGTGAAACAGAATAGTTAAGAGCCTGAGGTCTAGAGTGGGGCCATCATATATGGCAATCTTTATCACTTACTACCCTGGACAAGATACTTATCATGAGTTTCCATTTCATCTTCTGCAAACTAAGGGTAGTAACAGTGCATACCTCGTGGTGTTATTTCAGATATCCAGAAGGAAATTGCATGTGAAGAATTTTATGCATAATAAGCATTCAATACAAATTAGCTATTATAATATTATTATAGTGTTCCCAGAGCTGAGAGGACTTTTTTTTTTTTTTTTTTTTTTTTTTTTTGGTCTTCAAGTTCCAGGCGAGCTAGGAGCTCCAGAGTAACCTATTTCTAAAGAAATGGAATTGGTAATTACATGGCAAGGCACTCCTTGGAAACTGAGGACATGAATCTGAATGTTCTGATCATGCAGTCATTCCTCCTACTCCTCTTGTATCAAGGTATAGCAAGCATCTCCCTAGAACAGTTGTGCCTTGCCTCGCCTTGCCCAGAGGTGTGGTGAACAATTCACGGCACATCTGCTCTAGGTTTGACTTGCCTCAGCCCTTGCCTGACCTGAGGAGAGTTGTTTTCCTCACTCACAGACCAGGCCCGAATTTCTGAAGAAATTTATTTATTTTACTCTGATCAAAGGAAAAGTGGTAGTCAAGACTCCTTTGACCGTAAGTAACAAAACTCCACTCAAACCAGGTGAAAGGAGGTGAAAGGAGGAAGCAAGAATTACCGACTCTGTATGACCAAGAAGTTAAGGCCTGCAGCCGAGTGTTTTTGGACACAGGGTTTTAAACACTCTCATGGCTCCCCATCTCTTGCTGTACCATGGCTTTATTCTCAGTTATGTTCTACATGTAGCAGTGCCAAACCTACAGACATCCTTCTAGCCATGATCTCAGGGAAAGACAGACACTCCTCCAACATGCCTGTCCTGTCAGAACACAGTTGACCCAACTTGGGACATACATACGCATTCTCAGTGGGGGGAGTCTGATGCCTTCACCTGGCATTATTTTCTGTTCCATAACCAGGTTGGTACAGTCATGCGATAGGCATCCCCACCAAATCACACAGAATTTTTCCAGAAGGAAAAAAGACTAGGCACGCAAAAAAGTAAACAGTAGCAGTTCAGGCTGAAGGGATAGGAACATCTGCATCGCTGTCACCACTGCTGATATAAATGAGCGGCCACAGGACCTCGCCTGACCTGGGGGAGCTTGGCTTAGCCCAGCCAGCTTTGAGACGAAACGTTTACATCATGTGGGGTGGTAACTCTCTAATCTTCACATTCTTCTCTCTTTTCACTTCCTCCCCCTTAACTACAGCTATTAATTAATACTTAATCCCCAAAGTTGATTCTTCCTTTTTCATTTTGCTTGTACATTGATAGTCTAGCATACATAGTCCACAGTGTGGGCTGAAGGGTCCTACTGCCTGGATTTCAATTCTGTCCTTCTCATTTGTTCACTTCGAGATCTTAAGTTTACTTTATACCTCTCTTCTCCTCTATAAAATGGAGATAATATCTACCTCCCTGGGTTGTCTTGAGTAGTAGGTGGTCTATGGAAAGCTATGGGCACAGTGTCACATACACAGTAAAGTTCTCAATAATAGTTGTTATTTCCAGCTCTGCAGCTTTGATGCAGCCTGTCTGTTGTTTGTGAGGAATGGGGAAGCTGAGTATCTCAGGATAGAGAGTTGAAGCCAAATAAAGGGAAACATTCAGAGTTCTATTTGGAAGACCTAACTATGATAACAATCTTATTTTTACAATTTATTAATTAAGTAGTACATTTTTTCTGCTTTTACTTGCTGAACGACAATGGACAATTAATCTCTCTAGGCTTCTTTTTACTCTCTGGGAAAATGTGTATTTTGGGATAGGATTATCCCTTCCATCTTCATCATTGTCTCATCCTTAATTGTTTAAGGAAAAATGAGTATCAGAAAGTGTTTTGTACTGTGTGTGTGTGTGTGAGAGAGAGAGAGAGAGAAAGGAAGAGAAAGTGAGTCACAGAGAGAGAAATAATGAGTTAGTTTAATATGGAAAGAAACCAAAAAGATTTACGTGTATATTGGGTGTATCAGTTGACATATTTGGTTTCTTCTTAAGAGATTATCCTACCCCTTTCACACTCTGCTGTCTAGATCATTTCTAAGAATTGGTTAATCCTATCACACATCTATTTTGGACTTTTCAAGGAAAGCTTTTTAAACATTATAATATGTATTTTCTAATACTTGTCACGGAGTCAGAAAAGGTGGCTGGGGACTTTGTTCCACTTCTTACTCTGCAACATTACCTTGGGCAAGTTCCGTGCCCTCTCCCGTGCCTCATTTCCTTGGCTGTCTAATGAGGCATTTCTTCTATTTCACCTTTAAGTCCTTTCCTAACAGCCTGTGGTTCTATAACTGCCACAGCATATAGGTTGTGGCAGGAGTAGCTGGATTCCCAAGGGAAAACTTCATCTCACCACTCCCTTTTGAAACACATTTTTTATCTGTTCCCCATTATGTTTGCTGCAGGATTTCGGCTGAATGCCTCCTCTTGGCCCATGTTCCTTTTGAAGACACTAAATGGAGCAGAGATGGCTCCCATCAGGATTTTCCACAAGGTATGGTGTCCTTCAGATATCACCACTTGCCTAAGGTCAGATGCTCACGTTCCTTCATTTACTAAGCCCCTAGTGTCTACTTTATGACGTGAAGGTGCCTTCTCAGAAACTAGTTCAGAGGGAGGATTTTTTAGTACCTTAGGAAGCAGCACCTGTCCCTGGAGGATATTTCACTCTAAGTCAGGATTCCTAGGTTTGGGGTCCCCGCTCTGCCAATAATAAGCAGTGTCCTTTTGTCCTTACCTGTAAGTGGGATTCTGTCTCACAGGGTTGTTAAGTTAAAATGTGTTTAACAGCAAAACACATAAAATATATTATAAATCTAAAGGAGCTATTGTCATCCTAGATCTTGGAATTCCCTAAGGTCCATATGCTAAACAAAGAGAAAGGAAGAAGACTCTTTTTTGAATGTCTACAGTGTGTTTGGAGTTGCTATACACCATCTCATTTAATATCCACAGTTAACTTTCTGAAGCAAGAATTACAATTTCCATTTCATAGTTAAGGAAACAAAGACTTTTGAATAAAGAACTTGCCCAAGATCACATGGCTAGTAAGTGGTGGAAGAGGGATGTAAAACCTGTACCCATTCTTGCTCGTTTTTTAAGGCAGGAAGCAATCAGTCTGTGCTCAGCTGAATTCTTTAATGAGGTAAAGGGACTGAATAAGTTTTGCCTATCCTGCTAGTTAAGTCTAAACCCTAAGAGCACTATATGGTTCCCAGAATATAGTGTACTGGGCAACTTAAAAACCCTTTCACTACAGCATATATCAAAATGGTGGGGTTGTGGGGGAGGGAGACCAACAAATATTCTTTTACAGGCTTTGCCGAGCTTCCAGAAAGTTAGAAACTCTGCAAAGGCCAGAATGAGGCAGGAGAACCAGTGGCAAGTGTATGTGGTGCACCTGTAGATGCCTTAA
The DNA here is from genome assembly GCF_963455335.1 of Martes martes. Classification (NCBI taxonomy): domain Eukaryota; kingdom Metazoa; phylum Chordata; class Mammalia; order Carnivora; family Mustelidae; genus Martes; species Martes martes. Next base: position 160,048,323 of record NC_137891.1, read on the forward strand.
GGGGCGTTGCCAGTCTTACTTTATAAGGACCTTATATTTTAACAGCCACAATAGGATAGATGAGCACTTGTGGGCCTGTGCAAGGCAGGGAAATGGGCCTGAGACTGCAATGTAGAGGACCAGATCAGCTGGTTACTCCTTTGTGGAAAGACTGTTAACACTGATAAGGAAAGGCTCTGCGTGGGTTCTAGGGAGGGGTGAAAATGGAGTCACTTCCTCCGTTAAAGCGGTCTTGACCCCTGTAGGTCCACGGTTCAGATAGAGTGCCTGGAGATATTTCTGAGTGCCTGCAGAGGCAAACCCAAAGCCTCTCCAGATAGTTTGGTTGCTTTCAATCCAAGGTCATAGATGTCCCAAAAGTGAAGTACCATTGAAGATGAGCGTTTGTTTCAGAATTCCAGAGCCCTCAAAAACTCTCAAAACAAATCCAACATGATGGGACATCAGTAGATCCAATAAACAGTAAGGCTATACCCCAAGGGCTTTCAGATAATAGAAACACCATATAGAGATTATAAATTAAGTATTTAAAAATGATTAAAGAATGAAAAGAAGGACTTTAAAAATTGAAAGGATACAAAACACTATTTCTAAAAATATTTGAAAAAAACATGCTGAACATTCAGAAATGAAACTTAATGATTAAAAGAACAAATTAATGGGTAGGTATATAAGACACTAGGACATATAGAATTAACTGAAAGACGTGTATAAGGACTGTCCGCAGAACACAGTGCAGAGAGATAAAGAGATGGAAAATATTAAAGAGAAGAGACAGGAGAATAATATTAGAAGGCCTGATATATGCTGATCATGAACTTCAGAAAGATTAATTAGAAAGAACAGAGAATAAGGGTATTCAGGAAAATATTAACAGAATTTTCCAGAGTGTATAATAAAGACGAATACATACCTTAAAACATCACGATATGACTGAAGTCCAAAGGAGAGATCTGAACAAGTAATCACGCAGAACACCTTCCAAAGGATTACAGGTAGGCCTGCAGCACATTTCCAGACAGCAGCAGTACAAGCCAAAAAACAATAGAACAGTTATCTTCCAAGTATCGAGAAAAAAATTGTTGTCCACTTATGATTTTATATCTAGCCATATTATTATTTCATAATGAATGTAAAATCAAGACATTTCCAAACAATTTATACAAGTAGTTACTAATATAGACACTGAAAGAACAGCTGAAAATATATTTCAGGAGGGAGAAAACTGAATTCAGAAAGTAAGAATGGAAGAAGTAGTGGTGAGGAAATTGTTTAACATGAGCGTAAAGCTAATCAAGCAGTGCCTATAACTATATAAACTAAGTATAATAACAACGTGGAGCTAAATTACCAAACTCAGGAGTAGTAAAACAGTCTAAGGTCCTTATATTGCTTGGGACTATACATAAAGATGAGTTTAGATTTAATTACGTCAGCTGTACAGTTATAATCTTCAGGAATGATCCACTGGAAGAGTATAAAGAAAACGGTTAACATCTGAATCAATGGAGCAGTGGAAAGGGAAGAAAATTCGATTAATTATAAAGGAGATAAAGGAACCTGGAAAAATCAAGTTACATAGAAAGTCGGCAATATGATAATTGAAATAAATTTAAATACACCAGTTATCACAAAAATGAGCTTGAACTCATCAGTTCAGACATACAGTTAGATTGTTTTTAAATTTGACTACATGTTGTTTACAAGAGACACAGCTAAAATATGACACTAAAATATTGTAAGGAAAAGCAAAGACAACACTAGGCAAATCTTCATCAAAATGAAGCTAGTGCTAATCATACTGATATTGGGCAAGGAGACTTTGCTGCTGAAAGACATTCTAAAGAGCCCTCTATCTACCAATAAAAGAGTACACACTCCTGAAAAACAGTGCCTCAGATATAAAAGCAAAATTTGACAGAATTTGGACAAATTGGAAAATCCACAATTGCTATGAGATATTTCAGTACATGTCTCTAGTAATTGATAAATCAAGCACTCAAGGAAATTGACATATGAATCATCATAAGCTACTCAGTATTAAATTAACTGATCAGGTTTAAAAAATCAGTTGCCTTTCTATTTAATAGCAACAAGTGGCTTGAAAATAAAATTTTAAAAGATAGCACTTACCATAGCAATGAAATTAAAATATGCCTAGAAAAGTGTTAGTAAGCATGAGATATTTATAGAGAAAATTTAAAAATTCATATTAGAGAAGGAATCTACATTAAAGAATGCTTAATAAATGGAAAATACTATCATGTTCATGGATGAGAAGGCTAAATATCATTTATATAAAGGATATTTCTTCCTAAATTAATCTATAAATTCATTGGGATTCCAGTCAAAATCCAAATAGGGGTTTTCTGTGGACTTGAAAAGCTGATTATATGAAATCAGCTTTCATATGAAAGATCATACGAAATTCATGTGAAAGATCAAGGAGAAAGAATACCCAAAGCCATACCAAAAAATGACAAACGAGGGGACTTTTTCTACCAGATACCCATTTAATAGGATGGTGTTTTGGTGCAGGATCAGAGTGTAAGGCCAGGGAAAGAACAGAGTGTACAGCACTTTTTGGGAACTTTATCCTTGCAACTGCATTGCAAATCCACACTGTTGGAGAGAGTGTGCAATGCTACAACCACTTAGGAGGGCAATTTGACAGTATTTAATAAAGCATAAGATGCATACATCTCTCCTATAACCCAGAAATTCTACTCTTGCACACACCCCCAAAAGTAACCCTCCCACATGTGTGCAAAGGAACAGGTACAAGAATGGTCTTTAAAACTCTTGAAATAGTGGACAGTTTGAAACAATCATAAATGTCTGTCAAAGGGGAATGAGTAAGTAGTGATATACACATATAATGGAATACTATTAGCACTTGAAATGGATTGGAGCTGGAGTTATCAACATAGGTAAATTTCAAGAACACAATGTTAATGCAAAATTGTAGAATATGTACAGTATGATACCATTTACATAAAATTTTAAAGTATGCAAATGGATGTGTATATATATAGTAGAATACGAAAGCATGGAATGGGCGCGAAAGGGATTTACATTTATCTGTTACCTTTATTTCTTAAAAGTCTGAATCAAAAATGGTAAAATGTTAGGACTTAAGAAGTAATACTTTGGTACCCTTTGAAATTCATTTAAAACAAAGACTAAATCTTCCATTTAAATCTTATAGAGCAGCCCGTTACTTTGTCATCATCCAAATTTGGTAGCGGTCTTTTGGTGCACAGATGCCTCTGTCTTTGCATCTAGGTCTGCATATTTCTGTTTCTCATCTAGGAACCACCATCACCTTCCCACAACTTCTTCAAAATGGGAATGAAGCTAGAAGCTGTGGACAGGAAGAACCCTCATTTCATTTGCCCAGCCACTATTGGGGAGGTGCGGGGCTCAGAGGTGCTTGTCACCTTTGACGGGTGGCGAGGGGCCTTTGACTACTGGTGCCGCTTCGACTCCCGGGACATCTTCCCTGTGGGCTGGTGCTCCTTGACTGGAGACAACCTACAGCCGCCTGGCACAAAAGGTAAAGGCTCATCTGTGAGCTCTTGAACTCAGGGCCCAAGTCGGGAAGGGGCATTGCTTATCTCCCATGGGCAGCATCTCTTCACTCAACCACACTAGGAGGCGACTGAGGTGAAGACCAAGGTCTACCTGAGAGTAATCAGAAACAAGAATTAAATGTCAAAGAGAGCTAGATGCAGAGGTTGGGATAAAGTAAAATTTCCTCACTCCAAATATCCTAGTTTATCCTCAGGCACCTAGCCTCTCCTCTCTGTCAGTTTGGTTCCTGGCCTGTTTCAGAGTTTGAGGGGTATCTGTCGGGGTGCACCTCTGTCTCGGGACTCAGGGGCTTTGCACGTGAGCCAGAGTAGCACCGTGTCACCAGAGCAGTGGAGACGCGCTGTAGCGCAATGGGAAGAGCATGAGCTCTGCAGCGAGACAGACATAGGTTTGAGTCCCAGCTCTGCCTTTTTTTACCAGCCACGTGGCTTTGGGCAGTTAGTTCACCTTTCTAAACCCCAGATTCCTCGTCCGTAAGAGAACACCTGCTTCATAAAGTTATTGTGAGGAATAAATGAGATGACGTGGGTTAAATGCTTCCCTAGTATCTGCTAAATACCCAGTGCTAAACAAATGTTTTTATTCTATTACTGCTGCTATTATTATAGTTATTATATGCTATTACTGTATTTGTTACAATTACTATATAATGTATATTATATTATGCCATATTCTTATGATTGTGCTATTATTATAAAAATAACCACTCCCGGTGGAAGAGTATATATAAAATACTGGAAGAGTACCACAGAGCAGTTGAACAATAAATTATATTTCTAATGATGATGATTTTGGACATCACCCAGGAATAGAGTTTGAGATAGCTGCATCTCATTCCTGAAGTCTAAAAGTACTAGTGAATCTGAGGGAATAGAAAGCCGCCCTTCCTGTTGTCTGTCAGTCTCTCCTAAACCTCCGTCAATTTCACTCATTCAGGGCGCCCAATATTTATTGAGCACTTAATCATGAGCTAAGCTGAGGATACAGCAGTTACAAAGATGAAAATCATTTCTGCCCTCCTGAAACTTCTGTTCTAGTGGGATGAGATGGTTGATAAGCACTGAAATCAAGAAATTAACAAGGTGGCTTCAGATTTTCAGTTTCTCCTCAGGAATAAAGTATGATGAAGCAGTGGCAGTGGAGGAGTGATCGTGAAGGGAGTTTTTGCTTAACAGCTTTATTGAAGTGTAACTGAAATGAAACAAATGGCACATATTTAAAGTATGCATTTGAAAAGTTTTGACACATAATGTACGTACAGAAAACCGTAGCCATAGTCGAGATAGTGAACATATCCATCATGCCCAAAAGTTTCCTTGTTCCTCTTGGTGGAGAGGGGAGATTCTTTAGATACAGTTTCTTTTCAGAAAAGTTTGTCTGAAAGGTGACATCCAAATTGAATGACAAGAAAGAGAATTCCAAGTAGGGAAGGGACATACATGTCCTGGGACTGAGACATGAATGAGCGTGTGTTTCAGGGGCAGAGAGAAGCCTGCTTCTACTGGAATGCACTGTGCAAGGAGGAAAGTGGCAAAACCTGCTAGGACCCCAAAAGCCAGAGTGAGAATTTGGACTTTGTTCTAAACATAGTGGGGAGTCATTAGAGGGCACTCTGTAGGGGAGTAACAAGATCTGGTTTACTTTTAAAAAGTCACTTGGACACTTGTATCCAGAATTCAACTCAACAATGAAAAAGACGACCCTGTTAAAAAATGGGCAAAGAGTTTGAATAGGCATTTCTCCAAAAAGGAGAAAGGCCAATAAGCACTTGAAAAGATACTGTACATCATTAGTCATTAGGAAATGCAAATCGAAGCCACAAGGAGATACCATTCACACCCATGGGTGTATCATCAAAAGGCAGTAACAAGTGTTGGTGAGAGTGTGGAGGAATTAGAGCTCACATTGCTAGTGAGGTGGTGAAATGGTGTAGCCTCTTTGGAAACAGTTTGGAAGTTACTCAAAATGTTAAACGTGGAGTTACCTGTGACCTAGCAATACCGCTCATGGGTATACACCCAAGAGAACAGAAAACCTTTCCACACAAAACTGTCATGAATGTTCATGGCAACATTATTCACAGTAGCCAAAAAGTTGAAGTAGCCCATGTGTCCACCATGTGCCCAGCAGACAAATAAAATGTATCTCCATATGAAATACAGTTTGGCATTAAAAAGGAATGAAGTCCCAAAATATGCTGCACCACAGATGTACCCTGAAAAACCTTATTCTAAGAGAAAACAAGCCAGTCACAAAAGACCACACACAGCATGACTGCATCTGTATGGGGTGTCCAGAAGAGGTGGAAATACAGAGACAAAAGTCAGGTAGTGGTTGCCAGCGGCCTAGGGGAGAGGGGAAATGGGACGTGCCTTTGATGAGCGCAGGGATGATAAAGATGCTCTAAAATTAGATAGGGATGATGTTTGCCATTCTGTGTATCTACTAAAAACACTGAATTGTGCTCTTTAAAAGGGTGAATCTTATGGTATGTGAAGTACCTATTGATAAAGCTGTTCTTTAAAAAAAATCACTCGGGCTGCTTATGGAGAATGGGTGGCGCCGGGGTAACTGACAAGGAAGAGGTAAGGGTTGTTGGGATGAGGTGGTTGGCACTGAGGAGGAGAGCCCTTGAGATGGGGGCAGGGCAGCGGGGAGACACACTTCCTGCCTCAGGAAAGTGCTCCTCCTCTCTGCTTCAAGGAACAAGTGCCGGGCAGTTACTGTGAGAAATCCATCGCTGCGCGTGCTGTAAGCCCTGTGAGGCAGTTATCTCTGGGGAGGCCGTAGGAAGAGATGTGCCGCGGAGGTGGTAGTGGAGTCATTTTTGTTTACTTGAGATGAACAAGGTAACTCTCGGTGCTCCCGGCTGTGTTCAGTGAGTAGGCTGATTTTCTCACTTTCTTGCCTAGAGAATTGTGTTGTTTGGATTGGTAAATCTCTTAGAGCCGTTAGGCCTTTCTCAAGAGCCAGGAGAGCTGGGAGTTCGTGCCCAGGAGTCGTGGGGTGGGCGTTCCTTTCTGACTGTGCACCCTGCTGATAAGAAATATGACTCACTCTGTGGTTCTTCCAGAGGTGTTTGCTGGCTGTTTTTCATGCCCTTCTGCATGTCCGTAGATAGCTTCGATTTATAACAGAAGGTGACCAGAAGGACCAGGCTCAGAAGGTAGAGAGAGACCTTCTTCCAGTTGACATTTCCAGAGCAGGTCATTTGGCCACCATTCCAGCAGCCAGGGCTCCTCCAGTGACTCCCTTGCCCCCCCTTCTCATACCCTCAGTAGTTTCTGTAGTGTAGCTCTCAGAAATAGCAGAACGTCAGCCACATCAGTGTCCTGGCTAGGGAGCAAGTGATCCAATGTGGAAAAAATGCAGTTACTCAATTCATTTCTCAAAACAAGATGTTCTCTCTGTGTAAGCCTGTTCTCTTTCTAATCATACTGTCTCCTCCTCCCTTCCTACCTTCTTGGTAGGATAAGTTTCCTTGCTCACAATGAGTAGGAAAAGAAAAATAACGATTTTATTTAATGTTCTTTTACGTGCATTTATTTCATTTTATATTCCTGGTAACTCTGAACTAGGTATAATTATTCTCGGATACATTTTATTTATGAGAAAAGTGAAGTCTAGAGGATTAAGTGACTTAGTTTTCTTGATATCTGAGTCTAGGGGGCGAAGTCATGGAGATCTTCCAGGAGGGCCAGCTGTCAGGGCCATTTCGAGCCATATTGCCTTCACATGTCTCCCCTGTACTCTCCCCATTCTTCTTCAGGCTTTCTTCAAAGCTTCATTTGGGACCCTGGATTTTGGCTTCTGGATCCTGATATGAAATGGGAAAGAAGGGGCACCTGGGTGGCTCAGTGGTTTAAGCCTCTGCCTTCGGCTCAGGTCATGATCTCAGGGTCCTGGGATCGAGCCCCGCATCGGGCTCTCTGCTCAGCAGGAGCCTGCTTCCCCCTCTCTCTGTCTGCCTCTCTGCCTAGCTCTGATTTCTCTCTGTCAAATAAATAAAATTTAAAAAAAAAAAAAAGAAAGAAAGAAATAGGAAAGAAGCCATGTTGTATACGATGAGAGCTTTGAAATGGGGTCTTGTCACAACTGGGCCACAAACTTGTTTTATGTCTTTGAGCAAGTGATTCCTAATGTGAGAGGTTGAACAGGTGACCCTTGAGGGCCCTCCCACTCAGTGATATTGTCTCTTCCTGCTTTTGGGGATGGGTAACAAGTGACTCCTGTGACTGTCTCTGGCTTGATTCCCATTCCAGCTCACCTACTACCTTGCTGTGCCCCCCACCTGCCTAGGGCTCTCTCTCTCTCTCAGACTCCTCCATGCTGGTGTTTCTCCTTTGCTAAGAAGTAGTAGAGCTAAGGAGTAGAGCTCCTGAACTCATGGGGTCCAGCCAACTCTCATAAGCAGCAAATACCAAGCTTGCAACTAATCCAGGGTACTTGGTTATAAAAGATAAAAGCTTTTAAAAAAAAAAACAACTCATCGCTTTTTTATGTGTGTGACTTAACATAAAACTGAAATAAAGGCAAGCTTTACTTTTTAAGTTTTAAAAAGTAATAAAGAGTGCAGTCCACTCAGCATGACAATAATGCTTAATTGGGCTTTTCACCATCATAACCATCCACCTAACTCCCCCTTGCCCTGATTTCAGGCTGGGTAAGTCCATTTTAGATTATAGGTTATCTTCCTATGCAGTTTTACAGTAGGAAGAGAACAAGCTATTTCATCTTTACATTTTTATTATAAATTACTGTATTGTTATCTGGATTATACTTCAGTCTGTTGTGACTTCACAGACTGTAAACCAGTTCTGGCTGTTCTCTGTATGCTGATACAGATATGGGAGTCCAGGAGAGGTGCTGCCCTTGAGTAAAAGGTCAGCCAGGCCTCTTCTGCCCTTTCGTCCCACCCTATCTACCTGTGGCATCATACAAAGAGAAAACTTCAAAAGCTGACTCATTGCTGGGGTTGAGGTGTGGTCTAGAGAGTAAGAATTTGATGCTTAAAAACAAAACTTTGGAGGTTTTTTGGAACATTTGGAAGAATGTCTCTTCCAAATGTTTCTGTGAAACATTTGAAAGTATTTCCCTTACTTCATAGATGGCGTCTTCCTCTTGTAAAACTATGTAGGAAACAATACTATAGTCACTTTAGGATTCTGGGTCAGAAAAGGGGTTGGTTGAATTGTAATCCTAAACTATGCAGGGAAAAACTAGGGTAGAGGCAAGAATAACACAACCCAGGCCACACTATAAGTCACAGGATGTAGGTCAGCTGATAGGCTGGTTTTCTTCAGCCGTCCATCCATTCATTCAAGCTCTTCCAGATCATAGCTGAGTGCTGGTCTGTGGCCTGATTGATGGAGCTTCTCCCTTTAGAGTTTACACTTTGAGGAGCATACAGACAAATAGAGAATTATAGCTTTTAAGTAATAAAGTATGGAAGGGCCTACAACCTAGTTTGGAGGATGGAAGGTAGAGGCCAGAAGAGGCTTCCAAAGGAGGTGACATCTGAGCTGAAACTGGAAGAGTGGGGAGATAGAGGGAAAATTCTAGCTAGCAGCGGGAAAGGAGTGGAGGCCCAAGACTGGAGAAAAAAAAAAAAGTAAAAAAAAAGGTAATTAAAAAATAAAAAAACAATTTGTTGAGGACCTAAAAAATGTTTACACAATTAGATTGCAGAGTGTAAAGAGAGGACTAGAAAGAGGAAAGGCTGGGCAAGTAACACAGGAAGTACACAGCTCCTCTTTTACACTGTTTTAAAGATCAAGGTATTTGTCCTAAAAGCAATGAGAGCCATTGAATGGGCTTTCATTGGGAGATTACAGGTCATATTTGTGTTCTAGAAGAATCATTCTGGTAGCAGTGAGAGGACAGGTGGCTTCCAGAAGCTGGAGGCAGAGATGTCCATTAACAAGCTGTTATAATATTCCAGTGAAAGAATTGAAGGAGTGACATTGTGGTAAAAAGGACAAAAAGATTGGGGGGGGCATATTCTTTGAATAAAGAGCCAAAATATGAGTTCTTACAGTTCAACACCTATTTTATTTATGTAACAAATAATTGCCCCTGCAACATGTAAAATATTACTAGTTTTTCAGTATAAGCATTAGTGAGAGAGCTAAAATTTTTCTTTTTGTTTTGTCTAGGAAGTTAGGATTCATTACTGCCTGGAGTTCTCGTTATTTGGAACTAATTTATAATTTCATCTTTATATCCCCAGCACTTGACTCAGTAATAATTTGTCGAGTAAAATAGGTCATGCTATGTTTTCTGATTCCATTTCTATTCATCAACTATAAAGCTACTATTCACTTAATTACAAAAGTGAGAGTATTACTCTCACTTTAACAGCAGACTAAAATCTATTTAAACTAATGTTCTGTTTTTTAAATTTGGGAAACTTTATGACCAAAAGTGAGAATGGCAAGGGGCAGCTCAGTCAGTTAAGCGACCAGCTCTTGATTTCAGCTCAGGTCATGATCTCAGGGTTGTGGGATGGAGCCCCATATCAGGCTCTGCACTGGGTGTGGAACCTGCTTAAGATTCTCTCTCTCCCTCTCTCCCTCCCTGCCCCCACTTGCTCACTCTCTCTGTCTCTCTAAAAAAAAATAAGTAAGAGTGGCAAAGGGCACTCATCTCCAGAAACATTTGTACGGCTGTCCACCTACCCTTCCGGCCAACTTCTTTTGCTACTAAGCCACAGCAAACAGGAGAATGTCCTCTCTCTAGAAACTTCTGGCAACTAATATGCCCTGCTTGTCCCCTGAGAAGGTGTATTCACTAACCATGTCAGAAAAGGTACAGGCACACAGATTAATAAGTGAAACAAATTCTTTGGTACCTTTAATGAGGACAGCCTCTTGGCTTTTTGGCTATTTTCCTTTTTACCCTCTCAGATATCGTAGTTCCAGGCCTTGCCTTTCTTTAATATACCATTTCCTCCCTACACACACTCACATGCATGCACACATAATTTCTCATTATTCCAGCTTTGGCCTAGTACTCAACTCACACTGGACTCTGGCCTGTATCCATCCATGTGTCTGACACTTGTCGAGCGACCTCCTCTCAGTAATGCTAGGCTCAGTGGAAGTTATAGAGAAGTGCCCACTTTCCAGGTTGAAATGGGAGAATGGACATGCACACGCACAGCACCGAGCAGCACATGGCAGATGCCCACTGGATGTTAGTTCTATCTGAATTGAGATGCCTGGACATCCCAAGAAAAGGGAGCTATGCACAGAAGCATTTAAATGCTCTATTTTGGTCAGAAAAGATACACATACTTAGGAGATGAGGTTTGTGCAGTGAACCAGTACTCCCGTAACTGGCTTTCTCGTGATTGTATGTTTACAGTACACAAATAGAAATAGGCAAAGGGGGAAATGACTTGAGTGACACTAGATTAGGAGGCAGGGATCTGGGTTTTTCCTCTGATTCTCATTATATCTGCCTAAGGGACAAAAATGTCCTGTCCCATGCCCCTCTTCCAGCTTCCTGGAGCTGCCCCTTGGCCTGCCCACTTCCCTGGCCTTCAGCAGCCACAGATGCCTGGGAATGGTAGCAGTGTTCTGGCATATGTAGTGAAACAGCTGGAGTCCCTCAAACTCCTGGAAAAAATGAGATGTGACTTAAGCAGTTCATAGATTTGACCACACCTGCTGTTGTCTTCAGATTTCTTAGACCCATGTAGTTCTCTCTGGCTTTTATGACAGCACCTACTGGGTGCCAGCATCAGTACACATCAGCTTGCAGAAGCCCCTCTTTTAAATCAGTGTCTGTGGTTTTTAGGAAAGCCATGCTGGAAACCAGTAATATGAACTCTCTCTAATTACATTCTCTCCCTCAATTAAAGAGATTTTTTTTGAGGATATATTATAGTTATAATCTCACTAATGCCTTACTAAGTAGGAAAAACATAAACATTCACGTATATGAAGGAGATGAGGAAAACTTGGAAAACTCTTAAACAGAGCAAAGAAGAAACAAGATTTTGAGGGTGCAATGGCAAGAAGGCAGGAGTTTGACGATAAGCTCTTGGGACTCATTGTCTCACACTGAGAACAGCTGGAATGTGCTAGCGCGACCGTGTGGCTGAGCGGCGTCTGCTTCAGCACAGTGCACTCTCACACTGTATCCCGGAGGGCCCTGGGTTTCACCAGACCCATTTGCAGGTCATCTTCTCAAAAACACATAGCCCTCCACTCACAGAAACTGCTCCCAAATCCGTTTACCTGCTGCCCTACACAGCTAAGGTCAGTCACTCCTTTGAATGTCAGTAGTAGAAGGTTTTTAAATTTGTCTTGTGGTCCCACCGTGCATGATTTTGTTATCCTCTCTTTTTCCCCACTCTATAGATTTATCAGCCCAAAAGTTTCCCAAGAAAACACGAAAAGTTATAGTCGCAGAGGTCTTCTCTCCATCCTGTAGGAATTAGAGTCAGGAGGGAGAGAAGGAGCTAGATCTGGAGAACTAGAAGTGTTAACTGAGCTAGATCAGAGCAAGAGGCAACCCATGCTTTATTAAGTGAATTTGAATTTAGAGGAGTGGAGTTTTAGCCTTGGCATCAACCCAGCTGGCAGCACACAGCTGAACCCAGCCAAGTTGAGCAAAGCTAATGAAGAACACATCCTCTAAGTAACTATGCCAAGGCCAATGATAGACTGCAGTGAATGAAAACAAGATCCCAGTCTAGGAAACTGATAAATCAAATGGGTTTCCCCCTGTTCCTTTTTTCTTGTCCATTGTTCCTGTCCTGTCATGTAGACACACATACCCACACACACACACAAGCTGGACTTACTTACATTTTACAGATCAGTTTCCAATTCCATATAGTGCATTTTGTTGGAGGGAGAAGAGATCTGATAATGAATTCTTTTGGGCAGCTAAGACTCCTTACTAAGGATCATTGGAGAAACCTAGAAATCACCAAGACTCTGATGCCCTTCGTTATTACAGCTCGGCATGTTTTGTTCATTATCCTCTGTCCTTTCTTTGGGGATACACTCTTGTTTTGTTTATTGGTTCCAGGGTTAAATAGTGGAAGACCATGAACTTTAAAAACCAAAAGATCTACATTCAAATCCTAGCTTTAGCGGTGTGTGTTCTGGCAACTTCTGTGAGTTCGGTTTCTCCCGCTTTAAGATATCCAGGTGTAATGGTTGTCTCAGGTAAAGGCACTTGTGGGCTTGTTTGAACTGCAAGCTCAAGTAGCCACTTTTTCACGGAACATCATCTTTAATTAATAAAGAACAACTAACTTGTGCATTTGGCAGACTCTTTCTCCCAAATTAAGTGAGCTGGTCACTTCAAGGAAGACCACCTGTAAGCATTTGCTGTAAATGAGAAATTTAAACTTTCAAGTGAAAATCAGATTTGGAAGAAACTTGTAGCCACCAACATGAGCTTATCTTCCCAATATGTGAAGACTTCACAGTCACCCTTACAGGAAGTAAAAAGGCATAGAATCCTAGGATCACAGGATTAGAGGGAATTCAGAAGTCATAATTCAACTTCCACCTGATTCAGGACTCGAGATCATCCCCTGTAACTACGTGTCTAACCCTTACTTCAGTTCTTCCAGATACAGGGAAATTGTAACCTCCCAGAGAGGAAACTTTTCTATTTGTGATAGCTCTCATGACTAAAAACATTTTTTTTTAAATTTTGAACTGAAATCTGCTTTTCCCCAATATCTATCTGTTGGTCCTAATTTTATTTCTTATTTCACCTGAAGCCTTTTTCAGATAGCTCTTGATACTCTTGTTCCTCCAGGCCTTTTTTCTCCAGATATCTCTGAAATTGGATAGTTTTTAAGCCCCTCATCAGCTTGGACTTCCTTCTGAACCCATTTCAGCTTACATTGTTGTGCCCAGAGCCAACTCCACACATCAGGGATGGTCTGACTAGTGCAAAATGGAGTGGTACTCTCAGTTCCCTTAAAGGAGGACTATACTGTCTAGCTTCTTGAAGATAAGGGCTTGCATTGTCTTTCTTTTTATATTCTTAAAATGGCTATAGTCAGTGCTTAATGTTACTCCTTATCTAGTCTCAGCACAAGCTGAAGCAAACTTTCAGGGCACAATGGCCATCTTGCAGAAGGGGATTTTCTGGTAGTTAGGGTTTTTTTTTTTTTTTTTTCTTTGCCACTAAAGGATAAGGATGGTAAGATTTGGAATGTGCTTTTACAATTCTTTTTTATCATACTATCCAGGTTGTGATATACCCAAGTATTTTCCTCAGGAAAAGTTTCCATCAGTTAAAAGGATTCCACTTCTTTCCCAAGGAGAACTTTTCTTCATTCAAACCAGTAGGGATCATATAGTATCAGCTGTGTAGAAACATGGAAGCCGGCCTTAGAGCTGAATTCACTCATGTACCCATGGCCAATAGAATATACTTTAAAGCAGTCTTATTTGTAACTTTCCATGGAAAAGAATGTAGATCACAAAAATGCTTAACTTTTTGTGTATCTGCTATTTTAGTACTCCATTAAACTAACCACCTTTTTTATAATGTTGCTTGAAAGAATATTTAGTGAGCACCATTTTAATAAGAAAGAAAATTAACGGGGCACCTGGGTGGCTCAGTGGGTTAAGCCTCTGCCTTCGGCTCAGGACATGATCTCAGGGTCCTGGGATCCAGCCCCGTATCCGGCTCTCTGCTTAGCAGGGAGTCTGCTTCCCCCTCTCTCTGCCTGCTTCTCTGCCTACTTGTGATCTCTCTCTCTCTCTCTCTCTCTGTCAAATAAATAAAATGTTTAAAAAAAAATTTAACCTTTTCAGTGCCCCATACAAAGTCCCCAGTACAGCCAGCACTTTGCTACATTATCTTGGTAAATCCCCCAAAGCCCCTCCCCTTGCAGGATTTATATAGTACGGTAGTCCCCTCCTTGTCCGCAAGGAGTATGTTCCAAGACTCCCAGTGGATGCCTGAAGCCTCAGGTGATACTGATCACTGTATTTAATGCTTTTCCTTTACATACATATCTATGATAAAGTTTAATTTATATGTAAAACACAGTAAGAGATTAACAGTCACTAGTAATGAAATAGAATCATTTTAACACTGTACTGTAATAAAAGTTATATGAGTGTGGTATCTCTCTCTAAGTGTGTTATTGTTCTGTACTCACCCTGCTTGTCATAATGTGAGATGATAAAATGCCTACACAATGAGATAAAGTGAGGGGAACGAGGTGGGCATTGTGATGTAGTGTTAGCTAGTGGACTTTCTGACGGTACATGCTTCCAGACTGCATGGGTAGCTTTTAAAGTAAAACCCATGGATAAAGGGGAACTACTGCATTTAACCTTGTTTTACATATGGAGAAACTGAGCCTCAGAAAGTTTACCAGCAAGAAGAAGTGAAATTTGTTAAGTCCCTCGGTCATCTCAGGCGCAGTGCTTCTCATATCCATGTCCCCAAGCTTTATCTCAGTTAAACTTCATAATAACCCATAGCTCAGAGGGGTTAAATGATTTGCAAGGACCAGAACTTAGTTCCATGGATTTCTAACTTCAAAATCCATGTTCTTTCTACTATACCACACTTCTGTATGCCTCAGATGAACTTTAAAGATACCCATTAGGTAAACAAGTCTGAGATGATTGTGAATAAGATTGAGTTAATGAATGTTGAAGTAATTTGAGAACTGTGAACCATGGTTCTCATGTGAGAGGTTTCCATCAGTGATTTTGGAAATGCATGGTGAAATCAACCAGAAACTCCAGGGCCCTTTTTCACCCCAGCAGCTGGGGTGGGGATGAGTTTGAAGTGTGTGTTGAGGGTAGAATGGGAGGGAACAAGAGTGGAGCTAGGACCCTTCAAAGCATCAGTAGCTAGTTACTGTACGTCTGGACAAGAGAAGGCCGTTTTCCAGGCCAGTGTAGACCAACTGTTCAGCCGTAGAAAATGAAATACAGTAGCTCTCACAAGGGAAGTCATTTGTTTTTGAGTAGAGCCACGTGTATATATTATATAGTTATGCAGTCAACTATGCCAGTTGAGATATTCTTAGGAAATTTAACATTCATGGAAATAAAAGGGAAGGAGAAAGCAATCTAAGGACACTGGGTAGGATCCCCCAAGGATATTTTGAGTTCATGCAAGTTTCTCTGTTTCCTTTTCCCACTCTTGCTATAACTGCCGGTAGCCTGTTTCTGCTTTATATGACATGGAATCCTGTTTGGATAGGGGCTGATGGTGACTGTCTGGGTACTTGTACTTTTTAATGACAGTGTTTTACAATTTCTCTTCTTTTTGCTTTCATTTATTTATGAGCATCTTTGTTTTGAGAATTATGTTAACAAATCTCAAATAAAATAATATTCTCATCTTGATTAACTTGGCAGGAGCTCACCCCCAACCCCATCGGAATCTTTAACAAGCGTTAATTTTATTTTCCACATTAACATTGAGGAGTAATTGGATTTTCTTTATCTTATCTTTCCCAGTAATGTCTGTTGACTTGTTAATGGCTTTTAGTGTAATACGTGATGGAAAATTCAGTAATTCAAAAATATTTATTGGGTTCCTACTGTGTTTTGGCCCGTATACTAGGTATAACAGGGAATATAATTTCATTAGGGAGGATGAGATATAGATAAATAGAATATGAAGTAGAAACAACTGTTGCTGATTTGACTTTCTTCTGCATTCAGTTTATTTTTTTCTTTTTCTTTTTTTTTAAGATTTTATTTATTTTTTGGAGAGAGAAAATGCACACAGGCAGGGGAAGCGGCAGTCAGAGGGAGAAGCAGGCTCTCTGCTCAGCAAGAAGCCTGATGCAGGACTCAATCCCAGGACCCTGGGATCATGACCTGAGCTGAAGGTAGACGTCTAACTGAGCCACCCAGGCGTCTCTGCATTCAATTTAGACTTGAGTATTTTTTAGAACCATGGAATTCTCCTCGAACTTTCAAAATAATAGGCCTTTTTTAGAGATTTACTTGGTCTGTGACTTTGAACAAGTTACTTAACTTCTCTTAGCCTTAGTTTCCCCATCTATAAATTGGAGACAGTAGTAGTTCCTACTCACAGCATTGTTGTAAGGTGTTAAATGAGCTCATATGTTAGAACGATGGCTGGCACATACGAAGCTCTTAAAAAAATGTGAGTTATTAGTCATTCTAGCCTGATTCTGTTATTTTATAAACAAGGACATTTAGGCCTAGTAAGAGTCAGTCACTTTGTTGGGTTTTATTTGGGCTAGCTACATGATGATATGTCTTCCCTATGATGATAAATAAGGTGAGTCTTTCATGGGCCATATGAAAAATTTCAGTTTATGTGTCTTACGTAAATACTTGTAAGTTACATGTTACATAAGCACTCGTAAAATAGTTGTCAAAAATAGAATGAAATATTTAAGAGTTACCCAGAAATAAATGAAGTTCAAAATCATATCATTCATATTGAATCAGTGAAAAGAGGGAAGTTGGAGAGGGCCTCTTGGGATTTGTGTCATTTGCTGAAGGACACCTAGAATTGACAGCCACCAACAGAAGCTCTTGGGAGGTGCATTTGAGGGGAACTCACATGTACAAGACACAAGCTAAGAAGGGTGTATGTCAGAAAACAAAAATCTAATGAGGTAAGGTGATAAGCAGGGCCTGCTCAAGGGGCTTGACCCAGAAAATAAAAAGAGACCATTGGAGGATTTTAACCAAAGGAGTGACATGATTCTATTTGTGCTGTAGACTGCTCTCTATGACCTGTCATGTAAGGGACGGAGATAATGATGGGAACACATGAGAAAGAAGCAGGGAAACCAGTAAGCTGGCTGTTTCAGTGATTAAGACAAGAGATGATGAGAACGTGATTTAAGGTAGTGTCAGGTGGGATTGGAGTGAAAGAAATGCATTTGAAACATTCAGGGAACAATTTCTCTGGGAAAAGCCATGCTCTTCTCGAGCCACATTCCTTTACTCTCTCAGTGCTACAGAATCTTAGAACTAGAGGCAGTCTAAGATTAGATGCTGGGAAAGCATGCACTTGATGTCAAACTAAGTAAATGGAATAAATGCTGAGGTAGACCATATTATCAGCAGAATATGCCAGATCTAAGCATAGGCAGATAGAAAAACTAGAAAACTGAAACTGAAATCAGGCAACAGTTGCAAATCAAGAAGACCAGTTGTTCAGATGAATTTGTGATGAAAGATACAATGTCTCCTAACCTTAAAGGCACAGCACTCTCAGCCAGCTCCTGACAAGCTAACTTGATTTCTAGACATACTTTTTATTTCAAAGACACTAAAATAACAACTGTACATCCGTTGTTTCAGGTGAGGTGTACTTGCCCTTTCCTGTACTTAGACGTTCTACACATTGCCAGAGTTGGAGCAGAATTCAGGGTTCCCAGAGTGATTAAAAACTAACATGTGGGGGCACCTGGATGGCTCAGTGGGTTAAGCCTCTGCCTTCGGTTCTGGTCATGATCTCAGGGTCCTGGGATCGAGCCCCGCATCGGGCTCTCTGCTCAGCAGGAAGCCCCCATCAAGCTCTCTGCTCAGCAGGAAGCCTGCTTCCCCTCCCCCACCCCCTGCTCTCTGTCTGCCGCTCTGCCTACCTGTGATCTCTCTCTCTCTGTCAAATAAATAAATAAAATCTTTAAAAACAACAACAACAAAAAAAAACCCTAACATGTGAAGATGGCATTTCTTTGAACCAGGTTAAAATGGTGGAAATTGCAGCTAATATGTGCATCCCCGAAAGCAGCTGGTCCCAGAGACTGCCCAAATTACTCTGTGAATTAGAAAGCATTAGAATGGTTTCATGCTAATTATCAGCATAAGGGGAATGAGCACAAAAAGCAGGGAAGAGGGAGACAGGACACAGGCCCATCTCAGCCTCTTCAGCCTTGAGTGGGCCCACTTTGGTCTCAGGACGGGACTCCCAATGGCTGTATCTTCTGCTATACCAGTGATGCAGGGTCCCACAACCATCAGGACCACAAATACCATTCCGCCAGAGGTGCCCCTTGGATGCTTTCCTCTTTTCCTTTCTCTGTACAGCCCTCCTCAACCTGCTCTGCCCCTCTACCCCCTGTGGAGCAACCTAATGACAAACGGTTCACTAGAATCAGAAAGGAAAGAGGCTAATGTTTATGGAATACAATGTCTCCAGCGCTGTAGTGGTCCCATTTCATGTTACCTTGATAGTAGCCCCTTAGGTGAGTACTACTGTCTGTTTTACAAATGAGGAAACCACAGTGCAAAGAAGTGAAGAAGTGACTTCCTCAAAATCACACATCGTGTTCACGTGTCCCTGGTTCCACTCCAGTGTTGCCATTAACTTCCTGGGAGATTTTAAGCAAGTATTTTTTCTCTATAATCTTTAGTTTCTCCTTCTTTAAAAAAAAAAAAAGATTAAACTACATGATATGTAAACTCCCTCCCAGCTCTCGATACTCTAAGACTCAGTTTTGGGTAAATCATCCAGTTAGGAATTAGAATAAGGCATAATAGGTTAGTGCCTGTTTGTTCACATAATTGTGTTTGTTATTGAACCTGGTCTGCTCATCTGAGCTTCCCATCTTCCTCCTCTCTTTTCCCATTGTTAACAACTTGTATATTTTATTCTGATTTTTATTCTTTATAAATAATTTTTTGAAATACAGTAAATCACGTTTGAATATTAGATTTTAGAGCTTTTCACTTAACACGTCATCTGCCTGGTTCTGTTATTACACAATCTTTATAGCCATCATTTTTTTTTTTAAGATTTTATTTATTTGACAGAGAGATACACAGTAAGAAAGGGAACACAAGCAGAGAGGGGTGGGGAGGGGAAGCAGGCTTTCCGCTGAGCAGAGAGCCTGATGCAGGACACGATCCCAAGGATGCTGGGATCATGACCTGAGCCAAAGGCAGACACTTAATGACTGAGCCACCCAGGCGCCCCTATAGCCATCATTTTTAATGATTACATAATTTGAATGGATATGCAGCTGTTTGCTTAATTATTCCCCTAGTTTGATGGTCTAATTTTTCTTTTATAATAATGCTTTGATAAACATATAAGCATTTTTTTCAGTGTTGCAGAACATATCCTTAAGTCAGCTTCCCAGAAATACGAGATTAAATCAAAGAATTAAACTATGTTTAAGGATCTTGGCTGCAGAGTCAAGTGTGCTCATTTTAAAAATAAACCTTTGCATGTTAAACCAAGAACCTTCTGCTTGAAAACAGCATCAGAATGGCAGTTTTTTCCTGCTTCCCACATGTTTCAGAGTAGGAAACACAGAGCCAGTGAGCTGAGGTCATCATTGCTATATACCAATTACAGTGTTTCCACAATAGAAATTGTTGCAAATCAGAAATAGGTAAAATTTTTGCCAAATTTTCTGCCATTCCACATGTGTACTGGCTATACCCAGAGTTGACTATGGGACTACAGATATTCCCGAGGGAAGAGAATATACATAGCATGTCAAAGACAAGTGCCAGAAGCTTTGGGGACTACATGGAATCCTCTGTTCTTGGAGTTTGTATTCTGCTAGGGAAATAAGATATGAACTACTGAAAAAGCAATCTAAGCAAGCCAAAATCCTAGAATCAAATGCTGGATGTGAGTTACATTAATTGCTCAACTAAGATTTACTAAGCACCTGCCAAGTATAAAGATGATTCTAGGAGGTAGCAATAACAGCATTGCCCTTAGAAATTTCTGTGCTTGGGGAAGATGGAAAATAAATAGCAAGTTATAATTTCCCTGTACAAAGTTTGAGAAAAGGGAAGGAGGGAAATCGAGTGTGCAAGGGGGCTGGAGGACAGGGAGAGGCAAGGGGCGAGTGGAGGTATTATTTTATATAGGATGATCAGGGAAAACCTCACTGAAAGGTGCCTTATGGATAACTGTGCAAAAGAAATTCTTTCCAGGCCAAGGGAGCTGCAAAATTAAGTGCAGAAAAGCAATAGAGTGTTTAGTGCCACAGTTCTCAAACTGTGGTCCTTGGGGCCTTAGCATCCCCAAGATGCTTTAATGGGATCTGAGGTCAGAAGTATTTTCATAGTAATACTGACATTTTTTTGCCCTTGTTACTGGGTTGATATTTGCATTGACAGTGCAAACACAATGGTGAGTGAGAGTACAACTGCCTGCACCTTGGCACAAATCATGGCAATGGTCCCCCATGGGGGCAGGGCAGAGAAGCCAGGCTCACTAAGAGTGTTCTCGATGAAGCAGTAAAATTTATTTTATCAGGTTCCAGTCTGTGAGGACATATCTTTTTAATATTCTGTATGGGGAAAGGGGAAGTGTGAAGAAAGCAGATGCACTGCACACCAGAGTACTTGTTTGCCTCTAGGAAAAGCACTTGCAAAATTGAGCTGTCAGCTGAATTATTTACTCCTTTTATGAAGCACTTTTTTTCCTTGAAAGAATGACTAACAGGCAAACTGTGGTTATTCAGATTTGGTATTTGGCAGACATTTTCTCAAAAATGAACTAAGGGAGCCTGCCACTTCAGATGACTAAATAGCATTTGTTGACAGTGATAAAACTCAAGCTTTCAAGTGTAAATTTAAATTTTGGAAAACCTGTGTCTGCCACCATGATCTTGACACCATCCCAATACTTAATACAGATTTTTCTGAGAGAATTAGAATGATGGGGTGCCCGGGTGGCTCAGTTGGTTAAGTGACTACCTTTGGCTCAGGTCATGATCCTGGAGTCCCGGGATCGAGTCCCCCATCAGGCTCCCTGCTCGACAGGGAGTCTACTTCTCCTTCTGACCTTCCCCCTTCTCATGCTCGCTCGCTCTCTCTCTCTCTCTCATTCTCTTTCTCTCAAATAAATAAAAAAAATCTTTTTAAAAAAAAAGAATTATGATGATGTCAAGTATTGTGAATTTTTTATATTTGCATAATAAATGTGCCAACATTGGGAAATCTGCATAATTCAGTGAAACAATATTTTCCAAATGACCAATGCATGACGTTACAAAATCATGCATGCATACTTCAGATGGAAGACCCATTCAAAGTATAAGGTTGACCAGTGGATTTTAACATTACCAGAATATGAAAAATTCACCAGTAAGGTTTCAGATTCCATGTTTCAACTAACATTTAAGAAACTACCACTTGTTGTGTTTTGGTATAATATTAAAGGAGAATATCCACAATTAACTGAAAATTCTAAAAAAATAAAAATATAAAAAACTCACTTCCCCTTTCCAACTACATATCTCTGTGAATCTATATTTTTTTCATATACTACACATACTTCAGCCTAAAGGATACACAGCAACAAATGAATGCAGAAGTGGAGAATACAGCTGTCTTCCATATTTGGTTAGACTTTAAAGAGATTTTCAGGGTACCTGGGTGGCTCAGTGGGTTAAGCCTCTGCCTTCAGCTCAGGTCATGATCTCAGGTCCTGGGATCGAGTCCCGCATCAGGGTCTCTGCTTGGCAGGGAGCCTGCTTCCTCCCCTCTCTCTCTCTCTGCCTACTTGTGATGTCTCTCTGTCAAATAAATAAATAAAATCTTTTAAAAAAAATAAAAAATAAATAAAGAGATTTTCAGAAATGTAAAACGATGCCATTCTCACTAAATTCTTTTCTTTTGGAAGACATTAATTTTCATAAAAATATATTGTGTAAACATGTGTTTTGTTAAGTTAAAATTAATATGTTTAGAATGTCTCGGTTTTAATTTCCAGTATGATAGATATAACCCACATAAGCAAAAGTTTTTTGCAATCCTCCAAAATTTTAAGCATGTTAAGGGGTCCCAAGACCAAACAGTTTGCAAATCTCTAGCTTAGAGTAGAGTAATTGAGGGAGGGTGGTAGGAAATTAGGTCAGAGAAGTAATGAGGAATCAGGTCATGGGTTCAGTAGGTCTACATAAGGACTTGGCTTTAAATCTGGGCAAGATAGGAAGCTACTGGAGGTTTTGAGCACAGGGATGCTGATACCTGAGATATGTTTTAAAGAGGGGCGGGGACAGACTATTGCAATAACCCAGGTTAGAGGTGATGATGACTTAGACTGAGGAAATAGGAGAGGGAGTGTTGAGCAATGGCCTAAATTTGGACATATTTTGAAGTTAAGGCTGATGGGATTTGCTGCTGATGGGACATGGAATATGAGAAGGAGAGAGGAGTCGAGGATAATGGCAAAGGTTTTAGCCTGAGCCACTTGAGAAGATGGAATGGGGTGGAAAAAACTGAGAGGAACAGTTTGAAGGCAAGAGGTGGGGAAATCAGGAGCTTAGCTATGGACATATGCTCCAAATGCTTAATAGATTTTCAGATGATTGTGCTGTTTACATCTTCTTTATCCCCTATATTTTGTCCCCTCGACTTGTCTTGTTCTGAAAATGGCGTGTTAAAGTATTTTATTATTAGTGTTAATCTGTCTCTTCTTGCATTTTCTATAGTTTCTTCTCACTATTTTGGCGGGGATATAGAACTACTTATAACTCAGTGTGACAAGTTTATTATGCTTATGTAGAATAGTACCCTTCCCTTATCCTGAAGAGAGACATTAAAGGAATAGCAAACCATAAAAATAGAGCACATTGAAATTTGCCAAAATGGTAGAACACATTAGTTTCAGAATTATGTTTGCTGTGTCCTGGGCCACTGTTCTTTATACTGTCCCACAGTTCATTGGAATGTGAATGCTGGGGATTTATTTTATTCCTTCCTTCCCTGATTTCTTTTCATCTTTTGGTTTGGGGTCTTCTAGAATAGTGGCCTTATGTAATAGTTTTCCTTAGATCCCAGTTCTCTTGGTCTTTTTCTCCAATATATTTGGCTTTATTTAATGTGTTGGTTATATAATACTAAAGAGAGCCATCACATGTTTCCATGGAAACAGCTATAGGCTTTCATTCCTTGAGTCTTATTCCTCAGGCAAGTGTTTGTGATTAGTTTTCCAGTTTCTGGACCAGTTTTTTACTGATTCACACACTGACTTTACACATTGTCCTATTGCTGAGAGGCTGGGCAACCTTCACTTTAATGTATACACCTTCTCTTCCTCCCCATCACCACCAATTTGATACATTTTAATGAACTACTAATATGTGTTTGGCAAAATTCAGGGTGCTAGGATACATGCCATGTAACTTTGGCCATAGGAACCTTTTGGGATATCAACATAACCAAGAGAGTTGTACAACTGAAAACAAAATACAGGTCAAAATCAGACCCTAAGAACTCTAGGCCAGTCACCAAAGCTGTATTGAAGGGTAGGTCAGAAAGCAAGCCAAGTGTATGAATCAGGCATCAGCAAGGCCTAGAATCCAAGGACTAATTACAGATTTCAAAGAATATATAAAACATGGAGGAAATACAGATGATACTGTTCTTCTGCTATGGGTCCAGTAGGCCTGCTATTGCAGATTTGAAATGGGTGGCGATGCCTCTAGCACTAAAAAAGTATGCTCTGGTTAAATTATATAGCTAGTTGGAGAGAGAAGACTTACAATAGTGAAAGTAATTAGAGAATGAACAGCTCTTCCTATTCCCCCAAGATGTGAAGTTATGTTAATGTAGTATTTAGCCAAAATACTATTAGATTAATGAGGCCATCATGCAAATTAAAGTTTGGAACAGTTAAAAGTTTGATTGATAAGAAACAGCTAGGAAGTTAAAAAAAAAAAAAAGGCAGTAGAGTAGATTTAGACCCAATATACCAAAGAAGAAGTGTGTGTATGTGTGTGTGTGTGTGTGTGTATGCCCACATGTGAGTGGGAAGAGAGTATTGGATAAGGAATCAAGAGACCTGAATTATCTACTCCTGCCATTTCTTCCCTCCCCTAGAGGAAATGCCTAGTACTATCAATTTAAAAAAACAAAACAAAATCAAAAAACAAAACACCAACTTGATTTTCATCAGAAGTCCAGGACCTCAAGAGAAAATTAATGAGAACATGTATATGTGTGTTCATTTGCCCTGAGGGTTGAGAATCTTAGCTTGTAGAGGCTTCTTACATCCCCTGGCTTGTGGCCCCTTTCATCTTCAAAGTCAAAACAGATGTTTGAGTTCTTTGCACACTTTGAATCACTCTGATCTCCCCCTTCTGCCTCATCTCCCTGCTTCTAGCTGGAGAATGTCCTCAGCTTGTAAGAATTCTTCATGTGATTAGACTGGGCCCACTTGAATAATTTATGATAATCTCCCTATTTTAAGAGTTCAACCTTAATTATACCTGTACAATTTATTTTGCCATGTAACATACTTATAGTTTCCAAAATTAAGGTATGGAGTTACCAGAGGGCCATTCTGCCTACTACACATAGTAAAACTTCGGAAGGAAGGAAGGAAGAAAGAAAAGAAAGAAAACAGATCTATAATCACTCTATTTCTATCTCCCATTAGCTTCTCAACCCTTTCCAATTGCTCTTCAGTCACCACTGTTCTAGTGTACTGCTCTTACCAAGAACACATTGACCTCCATGTTGACAAAGCCTTCTCTGACTTCGTTTTACACAGTGTCTCTGTAACTTCCAGCACAAGTGATCAGTCCCTCTTTCCTCGGGGCACCTGTGGTTGAGTTGGTTAAGCATCTGCCTTCGGGGCTTGGGTCATGATCTCAGGGGTCCTGGGATCGAGCCCTGAGTCTGGGTCCCTGCTCAGAGGAGAGTCTGCTTCTCCTCCTCCCTCTGACTCTCCCCCTAGCTCATACTCTCTCTCTCTCCTCTCAAAAGAATAAATAAAATCTTCCAAAAAAATTTTTTTTTAATTAATAAAAAGATTCCCTCCTTCTTGAACCACTACGTTCTCTAGGCTCCTGGGATATTACACTCTCTAGATTTTCAATTCCTGTCCCACTCACTATGCCCTGTCGGTCTCCTTTGGCTGGCCTTTTCTACTTTTCAGCCTCTAGATTGTGAAGGGCTCCAGGGCTCAGTTCTAGGCCCTCTCCTCTACTATTTTATATACTCTATTTATGCTATAGTGTATCTCCTCCCAAGTGATTTCAGTCAATCCCCTGTATTTATATACTGTCTTTATGCTAATTAGTACCAAAATTATCTCTACCCTTGACCTTTCTGTAGAACTCCAGACTCATTTCTTTGACTACCTACTTGTTATCTTTACCATCAAAGTCATTTAGCACAAGATACTGCCAGAACAGATTCTCAAGTCCCAATCTGCCTCTCAAACCTCCAACTCTTTTCATCTTCCCTGGTTGGTAAATGATCAAAGACCTAAAATTTATCTTGAGCCATTCTTTCCCTCCCTCTGTTCCATCTCTCAGGTCTGCTTACAAAACCTATCTTGTATTATCTACTTCTTTGTACCTTCCCAGTTATCACGTTAATCACCACTGTCAACCTCTTGCATGGACTTCTACAGTCAACATCCTAACTGATGTCTCTGTTCCATATTTGCCTTCCCATAATCCATTCTCCACAGAGCATCAGGGAGATCTTTCTCAGAAGTAAATTGGTCCTGTTCTTATCATGACCCAAAAAGCCCTGCATGGTGTGACCCCATCTGTTTTCTGACACCCTCTTGTGCCATTATTTCCTCTATTCACCCTGCCAGAGTCTCTCTGGCCCTCTTTTTGTTTCTTAAACGAGTCAAGCTCATTATTTTCGTAGGGCCTTTACACCTACTGTCTGACTCCTCTGCTGGAACACTCTGCCCTAGATCCTCACATGCCTGATTCCTTCTTGTCATACCAGACTCAGGTCAAATGTCATCTTCTGTTACATTGTTTTTTCTTCATAACACTTACCACCATCTGAGATTAATTTGTTCACTTACACTCCTGGTTCATGCTGTGGAGCCTACCACATAATCTATTCCTGATACAGAATATTTGCTGGATGAGTGAATGGTATGATGGAAAGCTGTGTGGTATGATGGAAAATGCAAGGATTTAGAGTTAGGCATTCTGGACTTGAATTCCAGCCTTGCCTTTACTTACGTGGCCTTGGCCAAGTTACTCAAGTTTCAGTAGCCTCATGCATTGACTATAATAATAATAATAATAATAATAATAATAATATAATAATAATAATAATAGAATTATTATTATTATTACTTCATAGCAAGGCTTCACAGCCCATTGTTTTAACTGCCAGTATGTACTGGGTCATATACACCCTAGTAAATGTTACGGAAGATGATGGCTATCTGCATTGCCATACTGCCTCTTTCATAGTAAGTGCCCAAAAAATAAATGCCAGTTCCTTTTAAGCAAATTTAACTCCATCATTAAGGGACACCCATTTGTAAACTACTTTTATTCATTCGTGGTCTTAACAGTTTGTCTGCCTTTTAGCAACATTATTAGTCATGATTATCGCCAAGGGAATGAGGACTAGATATACACATATGCACACAGATCAAAAGAAGTTTATCAAGGAGGGGAGACCAGTTCTACACAACTTTATGTACTCCATCCTGCCTTAGAAGTGCTTTTGCCTTTGCAATGAACCTCACCCTTACCTTTGCCATATGGAGGGCCATAGGACCCACCCTGTGTCTGTTGGCAGAGTCTTTGTATGTTAGACCTCCTTAAATGTCATATGGACTCTTCTCAAGCTGACTCCAGCATCTCTCTCTAACCTTATCTGTTTCTCCTTCTGGACTTCAGCCACTCACAACTGCCCATGGATCTTCGTGTAACCATGCTTTTTTTTTTTTTTTTTTAACCACTCTTTGCCTCTCTCTGTACTGTCTCCTCTGTTTGCAGTACCCTTGCTCTCCCTCCACTTTTGCCCTTTTCCCAATGCAAGATCTATTTATTCTTCAAAGATTTGTTAAAATGTCACCTTGAAATCTTGCCTGACAAGTCTCACCTGCCTGTCTCCCTTGCACCCTCTCCCCTTCTTGCAGAGTTAGTCACTCCTTCATCCAGGTTCTTATAACCCCTGTGTACATGTACATTTTGGTACCACACTTATGAATCTCTTGTAAAACTTTGACCTAATTGCAGCCTTACAGAAAAATTATAACAGGAGTACAAAGAATTCTCTGAATATTAACATCGATCACATTTGTATTAGTAGTCTCTCTCAATAAATACATATTTTTTTTCTGAACCATTTGACACATGACTTGTATACATACTGTCCCTTTACTGTTAAAGACTGTAGTGTATATTTTCCAAAAATAAGGACATGCTCTTCTGTAAGTATAGTACCATTATTAAAATCAGAAAATTAGGGACACCTGGCTGGATCAGTGGGTAGAATGTAGAACTCTTGATCTCCAGGTTGTGAGTTCCAGCCCTACAGTGGATGTAGGGATTAGTTAATATCTTTTTAAAAATCAGAAAATTAATATTAATATATTATTTAGAGCTAATCTGTAGACCTTCTAATGTTATTAAAACCAGAAAATTAGTATCAATAGAATACCAGTAGCTAATCTATAAGCCTTACTCATATTTTGCCAACTGTCCCACTAATGTCCTTTTGGGATAAGAAAATTAGGTTCATGAGTTGTACTTAATTGTCATGTCTTCTTAGTCCTGGAGAAGTTTTTCCATCATTCTTCCTTGTATCTCATGACCTCAATATTTCTTTATAAATATTTGTCCAGTTATCTTATAGATTGGGTCTCAAGTGGGTTTGTCTGATGTTACCTCAAGATCAGATTCAGTTCATACATTTTTGACATGAATGTTCTAGAAGTGACTTTCTTCTCAAAGCATCACATTTGGAGACACATGATATCTGTTTGTCCCATTACTGGAGCAACTTTGGTTACTTGGTCCCGGCGGTATTTACTAAGTTTCTTCACCTCGTTCTTTTGTAATTAATTAATCATCTTTTGGAGAAATATTTTGAGACAGTAAATATCCTGTGTCTCACCAAATTTTCACCCTGTAGTTTTAGCATCTGTTGATGAGTCTCACCTGAATCAGTAGCCAAATAGCTACTTTCTAGTTCCCTCACTTCTTCCACGTTTGTTAGTTGGGGTTCTACTATAAGCAACAACTTTCCCTTCTCTGTGTTTTTTTATTTATGCATTAGTTATATCAATAGGATCCCACACTTTTTTGATTCATTACTAATTTCTTATTACCATTATTTGTTTTGATGTTCAAACTTTCCCAGATTTGGCCTGTGGAAGCCCCTTGAAGTTGACTCCCGTGCCCTCTTGACATGTCTCCATCACTCCTTGAGCATTCCCATTACTTTCTGACCAATATGTTCCGGGTTCATCTTGTACCTTCCCTACCTGAGTCCATACCCACTAAATTGTGATTGATTGTGTAAAGGTTACTAACCATCTCAACATTGTGCTTTTTTTAGGACAGCAGTGGTATTGGGTTTTCACCATGATAACTGGCAAACCTTGATACTTAGCATTTACTTAATTTTCAACTCATGGTCAAACAAATTAACATAAGAGTCATCCCCTTCTGGGCTCCTGAAGAAAGAGAGTTTGCTTCCTTTCTCCTAGGCTATGTGACAGAATGTGTGCCCTGAAGACAACAGAGACTAGAATCTTGCCTGGCTCTGCCACCATCACGTCTCTGAGGCTTGCTCTCCTTAAATGTCAAAGGAGGATGATATGTCACCTTCATGGGTTTGTTACAAAGGCCACATGAATGTGCAAGAATTTTGTCAAAGGCTTGTTGATTAAGAGTGTAATTCTGTCACACTTATTAGTGTCAAAATGTATTGGAGAATATTCTGATCTTTCTCTCTGAAGTAGGACAGTCATTAAATTTTTTAATTATTTACGTTTGGAAAAATAAGAAAAGATTGTGTTTAAATGACAGACTCAAGGTCACACCATAAGGGACAGAACTCGAATTAGATCCCAAGTCCCCTGACATCACTCCATTTTTTTTCCCCCAACTAGGATAATTAAGTTAGAATGTGGCAAAATAGGGCTTCCTGGTGGGAAGAACTTCCAAATCCTGGAATCCCTCAGGATAGCTTAAGAAATCCATTATTAAAAAGCTTTTAAATTAGTATGAAGCTTTAATCTCAGTGCTAGCTTCTCACACATGACCTGCATGCTCTGATTTTTTTGAACTATTAAATGTAATTTGTCAGTAGTTCTTCTGCCCAGATCTTTCAGGCCAGAGAGGTCAACCTCTTTGACAGTTGGCAACATGGATTTTTTTGTCTAGCTTTAAGAGAAAAGAGAAGAAGGAGGAAAAACTGTTTTCTGACTATTTGAAGGCCATGTAAAGACCTGTTCAGTTCATCTCTTATATCTGTTTTCTTTTTTTCTACAGACATGTGCTGGGTCTCTGCTAGGAACTTGGCACGTTATCATGTGATGACAGGAACTCCAAAGTAAATCCCTTACCTCCCTGCCTAGTTCAGTTCCTGGTCTTACTAGAGATACAGGGGGCAATCTTAGGGTTTAGAATAATCAGTTTAAATATTTGGCATGTTCAGTAACTCAGGTTTGGGTGTGGAATAGGTAGAGAATAGGCAGTTCTTTTCTGTAAGCATGTTAGGAAAAACAGGGCAAGGAAGTGATTATAATTTTAGGTCAATGGTTGTCAAACCCTTTGGTATCAGGAAACTTTGGTATCCTTAAAGACCCCAAAGAGATTTTATTTATGGAGGTGCTCCATATCACTGTATTAGAAATAAAAACTTAGAATTTTTTAAAACATAAGAATATACAAGTACACATCCATTAGCTGTCAGATTGATGATATCACATAGTCTCTGGAAAACTCCACTGTGAGAGAATGAGAGTGGAAAGGGGAGATAATGTTTTAGTATCATGAAAATAGTTTTCATCTTATAGACACGCAAAAGGATTTCAAGGTCCCGAAGAGGTTCCCAGATCATACTTTGAAAACTACATTTTTTAAGTGCATTTTACTAATAATAAATATCAGATCATTTCAAGTTTTCAGTTATCACAAGTGACATCGTATGAGCATACATTTACACATATCTGAGGTATACATATTCAAGAGTTTCTCTGGAGTTTATACCTAAGGTTGAAATTGCTGAATCATAGATTATGTACATCTTCAGACTTTTAGATAATGCCTGCGACTCCCAGGGAATCTTCTGAAAAATGCTGCTGTGAACATTCTAGTACATGTCTTTTGGTGGTCATGCCCCTCATTCTTGTTTGGTGTATGCCCAGGTGCGGAATTGCCGGGTGAGAGTGTAAAGCTAAGTGTCTTCTCAAAGTGATTTACATTCCCATCAGCAATGCACAAGAGTTCTGGTTGCTTCGTATTCCTCGCCACTACAGGTACTGCCGGTCCTTTAATGTTCGCAGTTTGGTGGAGATACAGTGTCCTGTAGTTTTAATTTTCATTTTACTGATAACTAGTAACTTTTCATATCCTTATCTGCTATTTGTAAGTTCAGTTCTGTGACCTAGTTCTTCAAGTCTCTTCTTTTGAAAATTGGATTGTCAGTCTTTTTATTACATATTATAGAAATTCTTTTGTATTTTCTGGATATTGCTTCTCTGACATATGTTTTGTGTATCCTTTCCCACTTTCTAGATTTCTTTTTTCTTTTTCATTTCCCTAATGTTGTCTTTTGATGAACAGAATTTATTTTACTGATGTCATATATGTCAGTCTTTTTATAATTAATGCTCTGTGTGACCTGTTTGTTTAATCTTGCTTACCCCAGAGTTTTGAAGATAGTACCTTCTGTGTTCTTGGAAAAGTTGGATGTTTTAGACTTCATGTTCATTGTTGTATCTGATATGAAATGCAGGGTTAAAGTTTCATTTTTTTCCATATGGCTATCTGTTTGACTCACCACAGTTTTATTGTAGAAGTGATCCCCTCCTCGACCACCACCACAGAATTACAGGGGCACCTTTATTATAAATAAGATGACTGTGTATATGTAGGTCTATCTCTGGACTCTGTTTTATTCCCTTGATCCATTTGATTACCTTAACACCAATATCACATGTCTTAAGTACTCCATCTTTATAATGAGCCTTGGTGTCTAATGATGCAAACACTCCCTCCAGCTTTGCTGGTGGGAATGTAAATCACTTTGAGAAGACACTAGATCCTTTGCATTTCCTAATAAAATTTAGAATTAACTTGTCAGTTTGGACATACACACATTAAAGAAAAACTGCTGGGATTTTGATTGGAATTTCATTGACTCTTTAAGTCTGTTTGATGAGAATTGAGAGCATAACTTGAGTCTTCTGATCCATGAGTGTGATGATAAGTGGTATCTAGATCTTCTTTAATTTCTCTTAGAATGTGTTACAGTTTTTAGTGTGGATGTATTGCATGTCTTTCACTGAATATTTGATTTGGGGTTTTCATTTTCTAATTGTTATATAGAGAAATAGAATAAATTTTTGCATATTGAATTACATCTAGTGACCTTCCCAGATTCATTTTTTTATCTTACTAGGTTTTGTAGATGGAAAAAGGTACAGTTGATGTCAAAAGTCATGTCATGTGCAAATAATGCTTGTTTTTTACAACCTGTATTTGTAGCTTTCTTTTCTTTTTCTTTCCTTGTTACATTGACCTTCAATACAATGTTGAATAGAAGTGGTGATGTTGGGACGCCTGGGTGGCTCAGTTGGTTAAGCAGCTGCCTTCGGCTCAGGTCATGATCCCAGCGTCCTGGGATCGAGTCCCGCATCGGGCTCCTTGCTCGGCAGGGAGCCTGCTTCTCCCTCTGACTCTGCCTGCCACTCTGTCTCCCTGTGCTCTCTCGCTCTTTCTCTCTCTGACAAATAAATAAATAAAATCTTAAAAAAAAAAAAAAAAAAAAAAGAAGTGGTGATGTTGAATATTTTTATTTTGTTCCATAATTCAGTAAGAAAGTGTTTAATATTTCACCATTAAGTATGCTGGCTTCTACTGATTTTTTTTTATAAATGACCTTTTCTATAAGGAAATTACAAATTTGCTGATTTTTTTATGATGAGTGAGTATTGAAGTTTGTCAAATGCTTTTTTTCTGTATCTATTGCAATGTTACGTGGGTTTTCTTCTTTTTTTGTTTATGTGGTAAGTTCAGCTGATTTTTTTTCTATTGTTAAGCAATCTTTGTATTTCTGGGATAGATTCCACATAGTCATGATATGTTATCCTTTTTATAAATTGCCAGATTGAATTTGCTAATATTTTGTTAAAGATTGTGCATCTGTGTTCATGAGCGATATTAGTCTATAGTTTTGCTTTCTCGTAATATCTTTGTCATGTTTTGGCATGAGGATTATGTTGGCCTCATAAAATGATTTGGGGAGTGTTCCCTCTTCCATTTATCTGAACAGGTTTTGTACAATCAGGCATCTGAGCCTGGAATTTTTTTTTTTTTTTTTTTTTTTTTTTTTTGCAGAAAAGCTTTTCATTGCAATTGCAATTTCTTTATTGTGTATATAGCTCTTTATATTTTGTTTGGTCTTCTGTCCATTTTAATAAGCCAATTTTTCAAGGAAGTTGCGCATTCCATCTAAATTTTCAGTTGTAGTTGCATAAAGTTATATATGATGTCCTGTTACTATCTTTTTAATACCCGAATCATCTATAATGAAATCCATTCTTTCCTTCTTGATATTTGTCTTTTTATATTTCTTAATCAGACTTGTTAAAAGGTTATCTTTTCAAAGTACCAACCTTTGTTGATTTTCTCTGTAGTATGTCCGCTTTCTTTTTTCCATTGACTTATCCACTCATCTCTATAATTTCCTTACACTACTTTTTTTGTTTAGTTTGCTGTTCGTTTCCTAGCTTTTTGAAATAGAAGCTTAGATCATTGATATTTAACCTTTCTCCTCTTCTAATACAAACATTTAAAGCAGTATGTTTTCCTCTGTGCACTGCTTTAACTAAATCTCACACGTTTGGATCTGTCATATTTTCATGAATTTTAAGTTCAAGGAATTTTTTTATTTCTATTTTTATTTCTTTGGTATTTGAATAATTTACAAGTATATGTTACTTAGTTTCTTAGCATTTGGGGTTTTTCTAATTAATTTTCTGGTACTGGTTCCTATTTAAATTCCACTGTGGTTAGGTAAGTGGGAGTGGGAGGTGCAGGCTTCCATTTATGGCATGAATAAGTCATAAGAATAAAAGCTACTGCATAGGGAGTATAGTCAATGATAATATAATAGTGTTGTATGGTGAGAGATGTTAGCTACACATTTTGGGAGTATAGCATAACATATAGAGATGTTGAATCACTGTGTTGTACATCTGAAACCAGTGTAATACTGTGTGCCAACTATACTCAAATAAAAACTTTAAAAAAAAAGCTTCAAGATATCAAAGCAAAAAAAATGTTAAGATTCTTCCTTTTGGGGTGCCTAGGTGGCTCAGTGGGTTAAAGCCTCTGCCTTCGGCTCAGGTCATGATCCCAGGGTCCTGGGATGGAGCCCCGCATCCAGCTCTGCTTGGCGGGGAGCCTGCCTGCCATTGCCTACTTGTGATCTCTCTCTGTCAAATAAATAAATAAAATCTTTTAAAAAGAAAAAGAAAAGAAAAGAAAAAAGATTCTTCCTTTTGACACTTTGTATTTCTCTTATAAGACAGACACAGAGCGGGGCACCTGGGTGGCTCAGTCGTCAAGCATCTGCCTTCAGCCCAGGTCATGATCCCAAGGTCCTAGGATCCTTTCGGGCTCCCTGCTCCGCGGGGAGCCTGCTTCTCCCTCTTCCACTCCCTCTACTTGTGTTCCCTCTCTCGCTGTGTGTCTCTCTGTCAAATAAATAAATAAAATCTTAAAAAAAAAAAAAGCCACACATAGTTTATGCTTAACTATATTAACGTAAAGTTTTTAAGCAGTGATTAGAATAAGTAAATGAATGCAGATGTGTAAATTGAATCAGCTGGCACAAAAGAATCTTCAAATTCTTAAGTTCCTGCCTGCAGATCTTTGTTTTCAGAGCTATAAATATTTCTGTGTTACTGGTAGTGGAGCTGAAACACTAACTTGTTTATCTTCCTGCTGGATTAGAATTTATGAATATAGGGTGATTATAAAAGTTTTTTTTAAACACCAAAGCAATAGAATTTTCTAAAAAATGTTGAAGATTGTGGCTGAGACTAAACAAATAAATTAATAAATAAATTCCACTGTGATTAGACAACGTGTTCTGTATGATTTCAGTTCTTCAAACTTTATTCAGGATTTCTTTTTCACTCAGCATATCGCATAATATCATATCGCATTTGAAAAGAAAATGCACTCTATACTTATTGAGTATAGTGTTCTGTAGATGTCAGTTAAGTTGGTTGGTTAATTGGTTATTTATGTTATTAGTCAGTTAATTGAGTTATTCAAATATTTCCTCCCCTTACTGATTTTTTTTCAACTTCTTAACCTATCAGTTACTGAGAGAGATATGTTAAAATCTCCCACTCATAATTTGGATTTGTTGGTTTGTCCTCTTTGTTATCTAAACTTCTGCTTTATATGTTTTGTGTTATTAGGTCTATGTAAATTTAACTATTTAATCTTGATGAAATATTCCTTTTTAGTCTAGTCATACTTCTTGCCTTAAAGATTGACTTGTCTGATATTAATATAGTCACATGAGCTTTATTTTGGTTAATGTTTACAGAGTATATGTTTTCCATCTGTTTGTTTTTATCTTTTTTCTGTGTTATATTTCTGGTGTCCTTATATTTCAAGGCCCTCCTATAAACAGATATAATTGAGTACTGGGGGGGGGGCAGGATTGGTGCAGAATGTTAACTTTTTCCTAATAATTGTTTTACTTAATCCACTTGTATTTAATATAATTATTAATTTGGATTTAACCATTTTGCATTTTGCTTTTCGTTTTCTCTTTGTCTGAGTGCTTCCTCATTTTTTTATCCTTCCTTTCTTGCCTTTTGGATTAGTCAGGTATATTTATTACCCCATTTCTCTCTCCTTAGCTTTTAGGGATACATTCTTATGTAATTCTTTAACTAGGTATCCTGTGCAAATATGTAGCCTGGACTTACCAAAGTCTTCTTTAAATAAGTACTTTGTAACCACTCCCCAAGTAATGCAAAATTCTTAACAAAGTTTGGCTGCATTGTCTCCTCCTTCCATCCTCTGTGCTGTTGCTTTCATATAATTTACTAATACATACATTATAAACTCTACAAATCATTGTACAAGTTTTTGTTCCAGTCAGTTCTTGTTCTAAATTCTTTTGTATCTAGCACTTTTTTATTTACCCTTTCTTATGCTCTTCATTTCTTTCAGTTCCATCTTTCTGCCTGGGATTACTTTTCCTTCAGCCAGAAGAACTTCCTTTTTATTTCCTGTAGTTTAGATTTGCTAGTGACAAATTCCCTCAGTTTTGATTTGTCTGAAAATATTATTTCACCTTCATTTTTGAAGGATTTTTTTCCACTGGGTATAGAACTCTAGGTTGGCAGTTTGTATATTTTAGCCCTTAAAATATATCTCTGCTGCTTCCAATTTCTATAGTATCTGTTAGGATGTCTTATTGATGCTCCTATAAGAGTAATGCTTCTTTTCTCTGATAAAAAAAAATCTGTTTTTCATTTCATTTATATTTTATCTTTTATTTTCAGCAATTTAACAGTTATGTGTCTTGGTTTAGTTTGAGGGACTTTTTTGGAGGGGGGATTTTTGCTGCTTGTAGATTGCTGAGCTCTTGTTTCATTGGTTTCTAAATATTACATTTGCCTAATTCTGTCTTCTCCTGGATTATAGTTATGCATATTTTGGATCCATTGACTATGCCCACATGTCTCTAATGCCCTAATCTGGGTTTTTTTCCCTATATTTTTGCTTCACTTTGGATGTTTTCTATTGATTTTTCTTCAAGTTCGTTAATCCTTTCTTCTGCTGGATCTTGTCTTCCCTTAAATCCATCCAATGAGTTCTTAATTTTCTCATGTTACATTTTTAATTCCAGGATATTCATTTAATTTTTTATATAGATTCCAGTTTTCTGTGGGTATTATCTTCTCCTACATTTTGTTTATCTTTTCCTCTACTTTCTTTAACATATTAACTATGATTTCTTTTTTTATTTAACTGTGATTATCTTAAAGCATCTGTTCCATTATCTGGATCATATATGAATCTCCTTCTATTGTCTGTATTTTCTCTTGGTTACCAATCCCTTTTTCTGCCTCTTTTTACATCTAATATTTTTTGTGATATACTGGATATTTTATATAAAAGAACTGTTGAGGCTCCAGCTAGTATCTTCCATTAGAAAGAATTCTTCCTTTCCTCTGTTAGCTAATAGGATAAGGGCCTATTCCTCCCAATCTAATAATGGATTGAGCTACTCCAGGTCTGGATTATATCTGTGGCTATACCTGTTTCTTGGGTGTGGGCCCTCCGGGGCTCTTGATTGAGAACCTAATAGATCTCTCTGTTTTCTCAGTCCTGAAAAATTGCAAGAGATTGTCCTACCTTTAGAGGTTAGGGGTTTAGTTCTTTAACCTTTTACTCCTTACAATTTCAAAATATGGCATTTATCTTGAAGAGGGGATATGTGCTTGAGGTAGATCTCCTCCATCTAGTGGGACCTTATTTATCCCTATAACCACAAGATTAAAGGAGATTTCATTCTACCTTGTAGAAGCTCTCAGCCTAGCTTCATATATCCAATGTGCAGGCTCAGAACTTAGCAAGTGTCCCATGGGGAAAATTGGCCACACATATGGAGCTCAAGTTCCGATCTGTCACAACAACTTGTTGGATTTCTCTCTCCTCCAGTAGAGGTCTTCTGCACAGACCACACCTGATCCTCAGTTCATGCCCCAAATTGGCAAATGTCCTCAGGAAAGAAAACAGTGTCAGCTACCTCAGAAGCCTTCCCCACTCATGCCTGGAATTCCAGTTCATCTAGTCCTTGTGATTTCTACAACACTGCAGTGTCTCTTCAAAGAACGTATCTGACTTTTCCTAACTGTTGCACTAGCAACACCACATTGCCATAATCTATTACATCCTGCCTAGACGCATAAGCAGCGTTACCCTCTACCTGCGCACTGTGATTAGTTTATGAGCCAGTCTCCCTAGTTCTTCTCATGCAGCTTCCCTTCATACTTAGAATAATATCAGATTCATTTTCACCATCTGCAGAGTCCTACCCAATCTTATTGCTACTCCTTTTCTTTTTTCTTTTTTAAAGATTTTATTTATTTATTTGACAGAGAGATCACAAGTAGGCAGAGAGGCAGGCAGAGAGAGAGGGAAGCAGGCTCCCCGCTGAGCAGAGAGCCCGACGAGGGACTCAATCCCAGGACCCTGAGATCATGACCTGAGCCAAAGGCAGAGGCATTAACCCACTGAGCCACCCAGGCACCCCTGCTACTCCTTTTCTAACCTGATCCCCTGCCACTCCTTTCTACTCACTCTGGCTATACTGACCTCCTTACCATTTCTCAACCCCCCTGACATGTTCCCGTCTCAGAATCTTTGCACTTGTTATGTACCCTCTACTTGAGAGGTGCTTTTCTCAGGTTTTCATTAGGCTTTGCCTTTATTTCATTTGGGA
Organism: Martes martes; assembly: GCF_963455335.1. Classification (NCBI taxonomy): domain Eukaryota; kingdom Metazoa; phylum Chordata; class Mammalia; order Carnivora; family Mustelidae; genus Martes; species Martes martes. Next base: position 160,086,317 of record NC_137891.1, read on the forward strand.
GCTCTGTGTAAATGTCACCTCCTCAAAGAGAACTTTCCTCACCCCTCTCTCTCCTTACCCTCCTTTAGTTTTCATCATAGCACTTACCTGGTATTATACTGTATATTTATTTGTCTGTTTTCTGTCTCCCCAACTAGGAGGTAAGCTCCATGACAGTGGAAACTATGTTTTGTTAACCTATAGTAAGTGCTCAGTAACTATTTGTGGAATGAATTAGATGTGCTTACCTTGAAGCATTTTCAATTTAAGGAGAAGATGAATAGTTGGGAGTAAAATTTAAAGTATCCTAACATAGATGTCTCCAGAATGCTTTGGAGGTAGGGTGGTACTGACTTCGTTGGGGAATGGTCAGACAAGGCCTCAGTAAGGAGGTGACCCTGGAGCTGAGTGTTGGAATCTGAGTATTGATGTTTTCTTGACTAAGAGGAATAGGGAACTCAATATATATGAATGAATTGGTGTTCAGAAAACAAGTGGGCTAGAACACAGTGGAGGTGTGTGTCAGGAAAAGACATCAGGCATAACTGCCTAGTAAGGCAGGAATTAAGTACCAAAAGTCCTTGGATATCAGGATAAAGAATTTGGACTTTACATTAAAGGTCATATGGAGCAAAGATTTTTGAACTAGGGAGAGATGCTGTCAGATATATGTATTTCCATGTGTTTCACTATCATTGCAATAATCACATGAAAATTTTAAGTAGATCGGTGTAGAAAATGCCTAACTTGCTTGTCAGGGCCCAGTGTCAAAACATAAGTCCTTATCCCAGTTCACTGTGTAATCCGGAGAAGGCATCATTTCCTCTGCTAAGCCTTGGATCTGCATTCTTAGCAGGAAGGGATTGTAGGCTTCTAAAGTCATTCTGTCTATGAGCCTATGATTCTGTTTATATGCTTTAACTAGATGCCTTGGGGAGAAAAATTTAATATTTTCTCTGCATCTGCCAGAAATAATTAAAACTTCCAATTCTAACCAATATAAATTCAGTTCTCCTCTGAGATTTTCTAACATTTAGGTCAGATACCAGGAAACCAGCTTCTTGGGATAAAACTACCCAAGCAGAAGTAACAAGTCTTTGCCACCCCCCCACCCCACCCCCACCCCTGCTGTTTGGGATGGGAATGCAGGTGGGAGGAGGGGGTGATAGAATGAGTCTTTTTCTTGCAGTTGTGATTCCAAAGAATCCCTATCCTGCATCTGATGTGAACACTGAGAAGCCCAGCCTCCACAGCAGCACCAAAACTGTCTTGGACCATCAACCAGGGCAGAGGGGGCGTAAACCAGGAAAGAAGCGGGGCCGGACACCCAAGCCCCTAATTCCCCACCCCATCTCTACCCCATCCAAGTCAGCTGAACCTTTGAAATTCCCAAAGAAGAGGGGTCCCAAACCTGGCAGTAAGGTAGGTAAAAATGTGGGTTTCCTAGAAAGGGATAAAGGGTCATAAAGGGGTAATGCACCCGTATCCATCCATCTTGGAAAGGGGCATGTCTGGCCCTATTTTCCACCTTGTGTATGCTTTTAACAGGAATTTCTTAAATTGTCGTCCCTGTTAATCTACTTAACTGGGAGTTGGTAATATTAGAGATAGGATGGTGTGGATAAGAAACAAATTTTGACTTTAAAAGCTACTCACATTTGAGGGAATTCTGGTCTAATATCTTCCCTAGATGGAAGACCCTGTTCCTAATTGTTAACCTACCCAGATTAGACCCAGGCGCAGGAACAGAAACAGAAATCTGACTCTATAAATGTATTTCTTTTTCTATCCCTGCCCCTTCTTTTAAAAAGAAAGAAAATTACCGAGTACCTAGTAAATATCAGGCTCTGTATCAGACACCTTTACATACATATCACATGATGATCACAAAACTGTAGGAGATGGGTAGTGTTAATGTTATCTAATAGTTAAGTAATTTAAGACAGATATTAAATGACTTCCCTAAGGTCACATAGCTAATAAACAACAAAGGCTCCAGAGATGGGGCTCCAGATGTTCTAGTTCCAAGGTCACTGCTGCCCTGCCATGGGTACCACGGGCACTCTCCCACATTTCCTGAAGGAGATAACACTTACCTCTCATGCAGGAAAAGACTGCTGAGTCAAGCTTCACTGAGCACTGTTAACTGCGAGTGCCACTTTTTAGTCATGACTAGTTCTTCATTCATGTCCTCCCTAGGGAAACCATCGATAAAAAATTTCCTCAGCTATTTCTCTATGGCTTCCTTTAGCATCACCTTCTCCACTCACTTTTTGTTAAGGGATTTCTTTGCAACTCCTTCCTGAACTAGACTACCTGAGTTTCAGTATGGAAATGATACCTAGTTCTCCCTGGACACCCCTTTCTAATCCCATGAGTTCTTCTGTAAGTTTGATTGGTTGGTTGGTTAGTTGGTTGGTTGGTTAATTGGTTTTGTTCTGTTTATTAATTTCAGCTGACTTCAGTTCTTCTAGAATATAAGCTCCTCAAGGTCAAGAACCTAATCTTGATCTTCTCTTTTTCTCCTGTAGTGCCTTCCATCTCAATCTCTTTGGAGATGTTCAATAAATGCAGCATGGATGGATGATTTTAGTTATGATGTTCTAATTGAGATTATCTCTTGTTTATTGGCTTTGAATTCTTGCTGTCACATCCTGATCTTTCTATGTAACACATATGCTCCTGATCTAACCCCTAACTCAGGTCCTGGTTCATTTTTATCTCCACTACTCTCTTCTTATTCTTCTGCTATGGAGAGAGACTGAAAGCTCTAAAGATTCCAAGGCCAGAGAAGCCAGGCTTTTGATGATGTGAAGACATTTTGAGGACATCCAATTAAAGAGGAAAAAAATTTGTAAAGTTTCAAAGACAAAACCAGAACCAAAAAGTAGAAACTCAAGTAGACAGCCTTTGTCTCAACATAAAAGGAACAGTTAAATCTATCACAAAATGGATGTAGTGATCTGCCAAAAGAAAGAAAGGAATGGAGGGAGGAAGGAAGAAAGGGAGGGAGGGAGGGTGGTGATCTGTCAATACCATCATTAGAGGCATTTTGTCAAGGGCTGGATGACTCATATGGGATGGATATTTTCAGGAAGAGGGAAGTAGGAAAGGGATGGTTGGATTAAGTGGCCTTTAAGATCCTTCAAAACCTAAACACTATGATTCTACGATTGCCTCTGTTCTGCTTCCTCAGGCAGTCCTAAACATAGTAATAACCAAAATCCCCTTTCTTTCCAATCCTCTTGAAAACAATAATTCTCATCTTATCCTATATTTTATGGGCTGGCATTTGGCTCACTAATTTTCCCTCCTGTGCTTTTGCCTACTTCTATAAATGTCTATGCCTTCCACTTAACTCTGACCCTTCTGTTCCTTTCTGGGTAAAGTGGTCTCGTGATGAGAGCAGAGGCTTCAAAGCTAGACAAACAGGTTTATATCTCATCTCCATTTGTTACCACTTGTGTGACTGTGGGAAACTTTGAATAAGGCCCTGAGCCCCAGTTTTCTCGCCAATAAAATAGAGATGAGGTAATATATGAAGAGATATAATACATGTAAATGCACCTATCTCAAACAGAAATGCCTTCCTTTTCTCTGCTTTCTGCTACAATATTTGGGCACCGAACTCACGAGGCTTGTTCCTTCAGGGACCCCATGGAATCCTACCACCAACTCTGTGAAGTTGAACTGCTATTTCCTTTCTTCCCTGACTCCTTGCTTATTTAGACTTTGACTTTTAGCAGTATCAAAAAAATTTAAAAATGAGGAAATATCCACGTCCCATGTATGCTTTGAATGTTTCATAAGTGTTTGCATGATAACTTCCACAGACCAGGCCATCGTATCTATGCCTGCTGTCACTGGTGTTATTGCTTTACATAATACTCTCCTAGAAGCCAGACAGGTTTATATAGCTCCCAACAGTGGCCCCTACATGGGACATTTAGTAAAAAAGGGATTTCTGGATCTCAGTGATAATTACGTTTTCCTTGCTTTCAGAATGGCTTTTAGAAAACTGTTTCTTGAGAAGAATCTTCTGAGATCTTTCTCCCCTAGAGACTCCCTGAACAGCATAGAGAAGATGTTAGATTTTTCTCAAATCATTTTTATTACTTCCCTCAATATTGGTATTCTGTACTGCATGCTTCATTGGAAATATTTATTGAGACTTATCATATGGCAATTGCCATGCTAGGAGCGGTACTCAGAATCAGACCCTCAAGGAGCTCCAGGCTAATAGAGGACACCAGTATGTAAATATTTATGACAATTCATTGTGACAGATGCAACACAAAGTACAGACATAGCACAAAAGAGACTAACTGGAGGAAATCTAGAAAATTTTCCTGGATAAATAGATATTAATAAAGTTAAAAAAAAAAGGTGGGGGGCATTCCAGGCAGAAGGGACAGTTTATTACTCTAAAGGAATGGCACAGGTAAAGCTGCAGGGTTTTTAGAGAAGTAATTTAGTTAGAGATTTAGACCTTAGAGTTTAAAGTTTAAGATGAAAAATGGCAGTTGATGAGCTGAAGAGGTAGGTAGAAGAATGAGTCTACAGTTAGGGGAAGGGACGTTTCCCTTTTTTAAGAGAGAAGCAAAGTACAAAATAATGTCAAAGTAGGCTTAAGCCTCAGCATTTTTTTTTCCTTTTTTGCTTTTGTCTGCCCAACTGATAAAGAACCTGGTATTTCAAATGATAATATTGAATCTAGTATAAAAGATATAAAAGACTGAGTTAAGCTCTGGCTCGATAGGAGCCCAGAATCTTATATGCAGATTCAGAAAATATTTACTAAGCATCTACTATAGGTAAAGCTCTAGGCAAGATTCTGTGTGGAAAACAAAGATACAAGAGCCCCATCCACAGAGATATTTCCATCTCATGGGTGAATTGAGAGCTAGGAAGAGAGGAATCAGAAGACAAGTTACCTGTCACAGGTAGCAAACTTCTCCCCATCCGTTTTGACAGAGGAAGCCTCGGACTTTGCTGAACCCACCACCCACCTCACCAACAACCAGCACCCCTGAACCGGATACCAGCACTGTACCCCAAGATGCTGCCACCATCCCCAGCTCAGCCATGCAGGCCCCCACAGGTAAGAGCAGATCATGTATTAGCTGCCACAAGCCCCAGTCCCCCCATCTCCTTTCTCTTGTCTTGCACCAGTAGTTAGCAACCCCCGCAAACCCATCCATTTGTAAACCTAAATCCGATCTTTAAACAAATGTTTTATCTCTGGCATTTGAAATAGTTTCAGAGAAACCTTCATCGTTTCAAAACAATGGAAGGAACTTAGGTAGATGTCCTATGAACTCAGAGTTGGGGAACTGGGGCATGGGGGTGGGGTGGAGGTGGGGCCAGCACCAGGAACCTCCATCCTCCAGTTTGTACTAATATGCATCCTTTCCAGTTCCGGGTGCTCCCTTTTTACTGATCCCTTCCAGAATCCTTCCAGCATCACAATAATCCTGCCACCACTCAAATACATGTGCAACTGCTCTGATTTTTTTTTTCTCATGAAAATAGTCTTTACCAGATATTTAGGAAACATTTAGGATTGTCAGAGTTATTTCTCCTTAAGAACCTTCCCACAGGGCTGTTCACTCAGACAGCACAACTGTAAACCAACAAGCTGCCTAGCAAAACCTTAGCAATTTAAAATCATTGAGATACTTTAATAAAGCTAGAATTTTTTCTGTAAGTCCAATTTCAAAGTAGAGCTTACTCTTCTGACTGTTAAAGAAGTGGCACTAAATTAAGCTAATCAGTTTGGCTTTTTGTGTTTCTTTTCTTTCTTTCCTGGGGGGAATTCAGCCTTTCCACAGCCACTTGAGTTTCACAGAGCTCTTAGTCAAAGGCACACAGCTCTTCGTCAGAGAAACCAGGGCTGTGAGCCGCTTCACCGCCTAGGGCTCCCGGCTGGCCCTCAAGGGCTCACACTTCAGTTAGTGCAGACTGGGAAAAGAGCTCCTGCTGTGGCAAGAACAGGACGGTCTAGGGGTTTTGTCTGCAGAGCCAGCTTTTGAGGTATTCATTTGATGTAGTTTTTTTCCTTAAAGGAGTCCTTTTTCCTATAGTGTAAATGCCCCCCCCTCTTGTCACCAGTCATTGTCTTCCTAGCTCAGCCCCTCTTCCCCTTCCCAGCCTTCAAACTCTCCCTCAGTAGTTTCTGCTACAGCAAATTTTGAGGAAAACTGCATCAGTGGTGAAACATCATCCTTGGGAACCATCATCTCTGCCCTCAGTTCAGATAAAATAAAAATAGTTGCTACAGGCTTCATTTCTGAGATCATATCAACAAGCCAGTCCAAGTTAGGATCTTGTAGTGGCTTCTTTTTTACTTGAACTGGTAAACTCTCCTAAACCCAGTTCTAATGGAACCTTAAGCCTCCTTTCTTGTGACACTTTTGGTGGCTTGGTTTGGTCTGGCTCATCCCCACTTTGTACAAGACTGGTCTTTAGAGGTAGGCTTGATTTCAAAGGCTTGGACTCTTCAATGAGTGGAAGCAGAGTAGGAATGGCCTTTTGCTCCCCTGAGGTAACAGGTCTTACAGCCGTGGTTCCACCTCCAGGGTTTATCTCCGAATTTTAGCTGCTGGGCTCTCATCCTCAGCATCAGTTAGTGAGCGGGGACTTGACAGTAGCACAGGCTTCTGTAGGACAAATAGGTACATTGATGGTTTGGGTTACAGACTCTTTTGGCTAGTAAGGTCGCTCTTCAGCCTTTTTAGACCTTAATGGGAAGTTTTCACTGTCTTCTGAGGTCCCTTTTACATCTGAGATTCCATTCGTGGGAAATTTACCAAGTCGAAAAAATCAATCACCTTCTGAGGAAGGGTCCATAGTTTCCATAGAACTTGAGGCAGTGTGTTGGAAGCTGCTGGTTCTTTCTCCTCCCACCATCACCTCTGGTCCCAGGAGAGAGCCCAGCACTCCTAGGCTGTGAAGAGTAACCAGTGCAAGGGAACCGCTGGTACCATGCTGGCCGGGTGATGCCTGAGGCAAGGTGACTTTCTTCAGCGGCTCCTGAGTGAAGTGCTCCAGGAAGGCCTGGAGGTGAGACAGCAGCACCTTCCGCATGTGCTCGCTGTGAACCTCAAACCGCTGGAGCGGCACGTGACCGGAACAGGACCAGCGAGAGCAGGCAAGGGGCTTCTGGGTTTCTCCCTGTGCGTTTTCAAGGGACCAAGCAGATGAGGAAGAAAACTCTTAAAGGCTACTGGCCCTGCACACAGCAACTGATAAGCAGGAGAGGCACTGACCGTGGTGCTATTAAGTCCTCTCACAAGCAGCTGAAATTGGAAGAATTCCATTTTTTTCATCTTTACTCTTCAATGTTAAACTTTTCAAGAAATTCACAACTTCTAGAAAATCATTCCTGAAGAAGTCATGGGACAGTAAGGTGCAGAGTGCTGGCTGACATTTTAGAATGGGATTCAGCAAGGTATGTTGAAAGCTGGAGAGAGCGTCCACCAAAACTGAAGTCCAGAGTTACCATTAGTTCCCAGTGAATGCTGCCTTCTGTTCAGGACCTCTATAGCTGGAGATTGATGGGAGCAAAAACGAACCTATAAAATCCCAGACAAAGCCCTGGCTGATTTTTTTTTTTTTTTTAACATCATCGGTGGTGGCAAACCTTATTACTATGAGAGTGAACTTGATTTTGGAGACCAACCAATGAACATGTGATTCAAGGTACAATGTGGTGGCTGCAGTGGGCAGGTAGTCAACCGGGGCCATGCGTATCTGCTTCCATTTCATAAACTAGCCATCTGGGAAGATAACTTGAAAAGAGCTACACCACTGGAATAGATACACAGTCTCCCCAGGGGAATACTAGAAAGAACAGTGCTCGTTTCTTATGTGAAAAGTAGAGATACATGTGTGAAACCTTACTCTGATTACTCTGCAGGTCCTCCACCTTGTTTAGAGAAGTTGAAGGTATGGGAATGGTCCCCGGGGAAGTTAGCATAGCCTTTTCCGTAGGACTTAAGTATGTTTCCACCCAAATTCTAGAACGCTAGAGCTTGAAGGGAAGGCCAACTCTAGTGTCTTCTCCACATAACCTGTGAAAGACCACATATAGCCTGCCTGTGGTATTTATGTCAGCTCTAGTAAGAGTCCTACTACATGATTTCTCCAGGTACATCATCTGCATCTAGCTCCAGCCAATTCCTGGGTTTGCTTAGTCCCAGAGTGTCATTAGATTTATGAACAGTGGCCTTTGCCCCAAAGCTCTGTGGATGAGGAAGAAAAAAACAAATACAAACCTTGGTAGGAATATTCTGTCTGACTTCCCACTTCATGGCATGCCCCTAGATACCTGTCTATTTGCTCGGGTCTCCCACATCATTCTAGATACCACTGAGGTGCCCGTGTGCCTTTTCAGCAGTACCTGGAAGACCCACAGCAGTGGCGGCTTCATGACTGTGCCACACCATTCCATTTAAATGTTTTACATCCCATTTACATCTGGCAGCCACTGAGCTGGTATCCCTCCCTCAGCCTGAGTCTCAGAGCCTAGGAAAAGTAGAAACTCACTTTCCTGCTCTTGGCCAGACTGTGGCAGTTTTATTGACTTTTTATTGTGTGGCCATCCTCTGCCTGGGCCTTGGCTCATTCTGTGTGACCTTGATCTCACTTCCCTTTCTGAGCCTCAGTTTCCACACTTAATGCAATGTAAGGATTAGTTGAAGTTGCCTTATACAGACCCTTCAAATGGTAACAGTAAAAGCTATCATAGATTGAAAGCTGGGTGCCACACTATATCCTTTATACCTCCCTTGCATTTTTTTACCTGCACAATACTTTTTAAGAGTTAGTTTTATTTTTTATCAGAGTTATATACATCCTCATAATTTAAAGGAATGACAGGTTTCTAAGAATTATGACGCAAAAGACAAAACAAACTGGCTCCCCTTTCCCCTGTCGTTTATTTCTCACCACATGGCAATCACTTTTAATTCAACCGATTGTCTTATTTACCTCCATATATTGTTTTTATGCTTACATTTTATGTGTATTGTTTTTATGCTTCAGGCATTTTTTAACTGACAACCTACTTTAGAAGTTGAAGATTTAACTCTTATTATAAATCTCCTTGTCCCTTACCCACCCACATATACTTCCCTATCTTAATACCATGGTATTATCATTTTGATTAGAGTGAAATTTAGTATTTTGTCATTGAAATTTACAGAATGCTATTTTCAGTTGAGCCAAGTAGTGTATTTTGATTACTTTTCCTTTGTTGCACATTTTGTTTTCAGAGTAAATCTTGTTGATTTCTTTATGTGTTAATTTTGCTGGTACTTAATAATTCAACTTAAGCTCTGTTACTACTATGTACATCTCTGTGTTCAAGCACAATATATACTCTGTCCATTTCAAACTCTCAAAAAGAAGTTTTCCAAAGCCTTCTGAGTTCCTTGACATCTTCTTCACCCCCCTTTTGTATTATTCCCAGTTTGCTCCTTCCCCTGTCTTTGTCTTCCCATGTAAATCTTAGATTTCGTGTTTAATTTTATATGAAACCTGCTTGGGTTTTTCTGCTGGTTTTTTTTTTAAGATTTTATTTATTTATTTGAGAGAGAGAGAGAGATAACATGAATGGGGATGGGGGAGGGCAGAGGAAGAGGGAGAAGCAGACTCCCACTGAGCAGAGAGCCCCATATGGGGCTTGATTCCAGGACCCTGAGATCATGACCCAAGCTGAGGGCGGACGCTGAACTGACTGAGCCACCCAAGGTGCCTCCTGTCTGTTTTCTTTGAAGCTTCTCTTCATCCCTACTGTTCTACAGTCTTACCTAGGATGAGACACTGCCATGCGGCACCCTGTATGTGCCCATCCATTCTTTAGTTTCTTGAGATTTTTAAAAATTCTTTCATCACTGATTTTTTCCCACTTCCTTGTCTCTCTGCACTCCTTCTGGCACACATTATTCAGATGCTGAACCTCTTGAACTCATCCTGTTATATTCTTAAGCCTCTTTATTCTTCTCCCTATTCTTGTTGACTTTTTGTTCAACTTTCTTCAAAATTTCCTTAAGTCTATCTTCCAGACTTTGTATTGAGCTTCTCATGTCTAGCATCTTACTTTTAAAGTATCATTATTCATTACTCCAGTGGCATTTCCCAAAGGGTGTTTGGTGGAAAACCAGCCCTGCAAAATGATCAGCATGAAAGAATTTTACATACATTTAGGAAAGGCTTATACTGTACTTCCCCACTCTTGGATATTTGCGTCTTTTATGAAGTGCTCTTTTTTGTTTTCTGAATTTTTTTTACTAGACTGTTTTTTTAGGTTCACAGCAAAATCAAGCGGAAGGTCCAGACATTTTCCATATACCCCTGCCTCTGCACATTCACGGGCTTCTCCATTATCAACATCCCCCACCAGCGTAGGAAGTACATTTGTTTCAAGTAATGAACCTCCATTGAAACATCATTAATGCCCAAGGTCCATAGTTTACATTAGGATTCTCTCTTGGGGTTGTACATTCTCTGGGTTTTCACAAATGTACAATGACATGTATCCACCATTAGAGGATAATACAAAATAGTTTAACTGCCCTAAAAATTACTGCCCTAAAATTCCTGTTCAACTGTCTTTACCCCCTAACTCATGGCAACCACTCATCTTTTTACTATCTCTTTAATTTGGCCTTTTCCAGAATGTCATTTAGTTGAAACCATGCAGTATGTAGCCTTTTCACATTGGCCTTTTTACTTAGTGATATGCATTTAAATTTTCTTCATGTCTTTTTCATGCTCATTTCTTTTCAGGGCTGAATGATATACCATTGTCTGGCTATACCACAGTTTATCTATTCACCTACTGAAGGACATCTTGATTCCTTCCGAGTTTGAGTAATCATGAATTAAATGGCTATAAACTTCCCTGTGTAGTTTTTGTGTGAACATAAATTTTAAATTCCTTTGGGTAAATACCAAGGAATGAGATTGCTGGATCGTATGGTAAGAGCGTGTTTAGGTTTTTAAGGTACTGTCAAACTGTCTTCCAAAGTGGCTGTACCATTTTGCACTCCCACCAGCAATGAATGAGAGTTCCTTTTTCCACATCCTCACCAGCATTTGATGGTGTTTATGTTCTGGATTTTGGCCATTCTAATAGGTGGATAGTGGTATTTCATTGTTTTAATCTGCATATCCCTAATGACATATAGGAAAAAGCATCTTGTCATGTGTTTATTTGCTATTTGTGTATCCTCCTTGGCAAGGTGTCTATTTAACAGAGTTGGCCCAGTTTTTAACTAGGTTGTTCATTTTCTTACTGTTGAGTTTTCTTCAATTCTTTGTATATTTTAGAAAATAGTGCTTTATCATGTGTGCCTTTTGCAGATATTTCCTCCCACTCTATGGCTTTTCTTCTCATTATATGGATTGTGTCTTTCACAGAACAGAACATTTTAACTTTCATGAGTCCAGCTTATCGATTATTTCTTCCATGGATCGTGCCTTTGGTGTTGTATCTAAAAAGTCATTACTGGGGCTTCTGGGTGGCTGCTCAGTTAAGCAGCTGCCTTCAGCTCAGGTCATGATCCCAGGGTCCTGGGATCGAGCCCCAATGTTGGGCTCCCGGCTCCCTGCTCATTTCCATCTGCCTTCCGCTCTGCCTACTTGTGCTCTCTCTTTCTCTGCCTAATAAATAAATAAAGTCTTTAAAATTTTTTTAAAAAGTCATTGCCAACCTAAGGTCATCTTGTTTTTCTCCTATTTTATTTTCTAGGAGTCTTACAGTTTTGAATTTTACATTTAGGTCTGTGAACTATTTTGAGTTGATTTTTGTGAAGGGTGTAAGATCTGTGTCTAGATCCCTTTTTTTTTTTTTTTCATGTGGCTGTCCAGTTGTTTCAGCACCACTTTTGAAATGACTATGTTTTTCTCTGTTGTTTTGTATTTGTTCCTTTGTCAGAGATCAGTTAGCTATGTCAATGTGGGACTGCTTCTCAACTTTCTGTCTGTGCCATTGATTTGTCTGTTCTTTCATACTCTCTTGATTACTGCAGCTTTATAGTGAGTCTTGAAGTTGGGTAGGATCAGTCCTCCAAACTTGTTCTTCTCCTTCAATATTGTGTTGACTATTCAGAGTGGGTTTTTTTGCCTCTCCATATAAACTTTAGACTCAGTTTGTCAGTAGCCACAAAATAACCTGCTGGGAGATTGGAATTGAATTGAATCTGTAGATCAAGTTGGAAAAAACTGACCTCTTGACAATATTGAGTCTTCCTGTCCATGAGAATGAGCTGTCTCTCTATTTATTTAGTTTTCTCTTTCTTTTTATTTTTATTTTATTTTATTTTATCATAAGTGTACTCGTTAATCCCCATCACTTACTTAACCCATCTCCCCATCCCTCTCCCCTCTGGAACCAAACTCAGTCTGTTCTCTATAGTTAAGAGTCTGTATGTTAAGAGGTTTTTTTATTATTATTTCATTCATCAGTGTTTGTAGTTCTCCTTATATAAGTCCTGTACATATTTTGTTACAGTTATACCTAAGTATTTCATCTTCGGAAGTACTAATGTAAATAGTATTGTGTTTTTAATTTCAAATTTCACTCATTTCTTACTGTTATATAGGAAAGCAATTGACTTTTCTATGTTAACCTTGTATCTTGCAACCTTACTGTAATTGCTTATTAGTTCCAGGAATTTTTTTTGCCAATTTTTTCACATTCTCTACATAGACATTTGTGTCATCTGTGAACAAAGAGTGTTTATTTCTTCCTTCCCAATCTGTATATGTTTTATTTCCTTATCTTATTACATTAGTCAGGACTTCTAGTATAATGATGGAAAGTTGTGGTGATATGCTTGGGTGGCTCAGTCAGTTAAGCATCCAACTCTTGGTTTCAGCTCAGGTCATGATCTCAGGGTCATGAGATCAAGCCCCGCATGAGGCTCCGCATTCAGTCTGGAGTCTGCTTGAGATTCTTTCTCGCTCCCCTCCCAACTCTCCCCCACCCCTGCTCACTCTCTCTGTCATAGATAGATAAATAAATAAATAAATAAATAAAATCTTAAAAAAAAAAAAAAAAGGAAAAGTTGTGGTGAGAGGAAACATGCTTACTCTGTTGCTGATCTTAGTGGGAAGGCTTCTAGTTTCCTACCATTAAGTGTGATGTTACCTGAAGTTTTTTTTCTAGATATTTATCAAGCTGAGGAAGATCCCCCCTATTTCTCATTTGCTAAGAGTTTTTATCATGAATGGGTCTTGGATTTTGTTAGATGTTTTTTCTGCATTTATTAATATGATTATGTCATAGTTTTTCTTTAGCCTGCTCATGTGACAGATTGCATTAATTGATTTTTAAATGTTTTGAACCAGCGTTGCATACCTGGGATAGATCTCATTTGATTATAGTGTATAATTATTTTTATATATTGTTGGATTTGATTTGCTAATATTTTGTTGAGAATTTTTGCATCTATGTTTATGAGAGACATTGATTGGTCTGTAGTTTTCTTGTAATGTTTTTGTCTGGTTCTGGTATTAGGATAATGCCAGCCTCCTAGAATGAGTTAAGAAGTATTCTCTCTGCTTCTATTTTCTAAAAGAGTTTCTAAACAGTTTATTGGTAAAATTTATTTCTTAAATGCTTAGTAGAATTCACCAGTGAATCCATCTGAATCTGGTGCTTTCTATTTTGGAAGATTATGAATTGTTGATTCCATTTCTTTAATAGATATAGGCCTATTCAGATTATATTTTTCTTCTTGTATGAGTTTTGACAGATTGTAGATTTCATGGATTGGTCCATTTCATCTAGATTACAAATCTGTGGGCCTAGAATTCGTGATAGTATTCCTGTGTTACCTTTTTAATGCCCATGGATCCATAGTGGTGTGCCCTCTTTTATTTCTGGTATTAGTAATTTGTGTCATCTTTTTCAAAAATTTAGCCTGTCTAAAGGTTTATTAATGTTAATTGTTTCAAAGAACCAAATTTTGGTTTCATTGACTTTTTTTTTCTTCTATTGACTTGTTTTCAGTGTCTTTGATTTCTGCTCTAATATTTGTTATTTCTTTTCTTATGCTTACTTTAGATTTAATTGGCTCTTTCTTCCTAAAGTAGAAGCTTAGATTATTGATTTCAGATCTTTCTTCTTTTCTAATATGTTACATTCAATGCTATATACTTCCCTCTATCCATGGCTTTTGCTGCATCCCAGAAATTTTGATAAATTATATTTTTATTTTCATTTAGTTCAAAATATATTTAAATTTCTCTGGATATTTGTTCTTTGGCCTATGTGTTATTTATAAATATGTTGTATAACCTCCAAACATTAGGTGATTTTCCACCTACCTTTCTGTTACTGATTTTTTAATTTAGTTCCGTTGTGGACTAAGAGCAAACACTGTATGATTTCTATTCCCTATAAATTTGTTAAGGTATGTTTTATAGCCCAGTATGTGGTTTGTCTTCATGAATGTTTCATATGAGCTTGAGAAGACTGTGTGTTCTGCTGTTGTTGAGTGAAGTAACCTGTAGATATCAATTATATCCAATTGATTGATTGATATTGTTGTATTCAACCACATCCTTACTGATTTCTGCCTGCTGGATCTGTCCATTTCTGAGAGAGGGATGGTGAAGTCTCCAATTATAATACTGGATCCATCTGTTTATTCTTGGAGTTCCGTTAATTTTTACCTCTCATATTTTGATGGTCTGTTGTTAGGTGCATATACGGTAAGAATTGATATGTCTTCTTAGGTAAATGATCTCTATATCATTATGTAATGCCCCTCTTTATCTGCAGTGACTTTCTCTACCCCTTTACTTCTTGTCTATATGTTTCTTCTTATTTAAAGTGGGTTTCTTGTAGGCAACATGTAGTTGGGTCTTGTTTTTTGGTCCACTTTCAGAATCTCTTTTATTTTTTTAAGATGATTGATTGATTGATTGACAGATTTGAGGGAGAGAGCAGAGCAAGCAGGAGATTGATTAGGGGGCAGAGTGAGAAGGAGAATTATGCAGGGCTTGATCCAAGGACCCTGGGATCATGACCCCAGCTGAAGGCAGACACTTAACTAAATGAGCCACCCAGGCACCCGAGAAATCTGTCTTTTAATTGGTATATCTAGACAGTTGATATTTAAAGTGATTATTGATATAGTTAGATAAATATCTACCATATTTGATCCATCTTCTATTTGTTGCCTTTATTCTTTGCCTATTTTTGTCTTCTACTTTTTCTTTGCCTTTGGTGGTTTTAATTGAGTATTTTATGATTACAGTTTTTCTCCTTTTTTAGCATATGTTATACTTCTTTTTTATTTTTTAGTGATTACCTTAGAGTTTATAGTATACATTTATGACTAACCCAAGTCTACTTTGAAAATCACTGTGTCACTTCACAGATAAAATAACAAGTAATCCTAATTCCTCCTCTCCATCCCTCATATGATTTCTGTCATTCATTTCATTTACACATAAGTGTAAATAAGCGTGTGTATATATCTATAAGCATACACGATCAAATACATTGCTGTTATTTTTATTTTGAAAAATTGTTATCTGTTAGATCAGTTAAGAATAAGAAAATTAAGTTTCTGTTTTGCTTTCATCTATTCCTACTCTAGTGCTCTTCCTTTCTTTAGGTAGATTTTAATTTCTGATCTATATAATTTTCCTTCTCTCCAAGGAATTTCTTGAACCTTGCTTGCAACGTAATCTACTAGCAACAAACTTTTTTTTTTTGGTCTGAGAAAGTCTTTATTTCTCCTTCACTTTTGAAGGATAATTTTTGCAAGGTACAGAATTCTAGGTTAGTGGTGTTTTCCTTCAACATTTTAAGTATTTCACTCCAGTCTCTTTCTGCTCGCATGGCTGCTAAAGATGTAATTTTTATTTAGTGTTCCTCCTATGTAGGTAAGAGGGGTTTTGCCTCTGATTTCTTTCAAGATTTTTTCTTTGTTTTTGATTTTCTGTATTTTTATGTAATATACCTAGTTGTAGGGGGTTGTTTGGTGTCTGATATTAATTTAGGGAAATTCTCTGTCATTGTGTCTTTAAAAATTTCTTTTGTTCCTTGCTTTCTTCTCTGGGTATTCCTACTGTGTGTAGTGTTCCCACAGTTCCTAGATAGTCTTTTGGCATTTGTTTCAGTCATGTTTGTCTTTGCTTTTCAGTTTGGGAAATTTCTATTAAGATATCATCAAGGTCAGTGATTCTTTTCTCGGCCATGTCCCCTAATGAGCCTACTAATGAGTCCATCAAAGGTGTTCATTTCTATTACAGTGTTTTTGATCTCAAGCATTTCTTTTTTATTCTCTCTTAGAATTTCCATCTGTCTGCTTACATTGCACATGCTGTCTACTTTACCTTTAGAGCCCTTAGCATATTAATCATAGTTCTAAACTCCCAGTCTAATAATTCCAACATCTCTGCCATGTCTGAATCAAGTTCTTATGCTTTCCAGTCTAAGGCTAGTTTCTTATGTGTGTGCTTTAGTCTTGTGCTCTGTCTCTCAAAACTGCAGTTTTTGCGTTTTAGTATACCTTGTAATTTTCCTCTTGATAGCCAGACGAGATGTACTAGGTAAACGAAGTTGTTATAAATAGGCCTTTAGTAATGTGATGGTAAGGTGCTGGGGGAGGAAAAATATTCTGTAATCCTATGATTAAGTCTCATTCTTTTAGGAGGGCTCGGGCCCCTAGATGGTGAACTTCACCAATATTTCTTATCCTCCCTGCCCTTAGGTAGGACAGGATGGCTGGAGGGGACTGGAATTGGGTATTTCTCTTCTCCCAGATAGGTTGGGCTCTGATCAAATCCTGGCAGGATTTGGTAAAATAGCTGTGGTAAAACACTTTTTCCTGAGGTCAGGCCTTGTTAAGAAGAGTAGAACACTCTGGCGTGTTTTTAAATGATTCCTTTCCTGCACTTGCTGCTGGAGGCATGAAGGGATTTTTCTCCAGTATTCACTATGAGAACATAGGCTGAGATCCTGAAGGTAACTGACAAACGTGTGGGACACCCCTCCTCCATGCCTGGGTCCCCCTGGAGTCTCTAACTCTCAGACTTGTCCACACTAAACTTGCAGCGATTCATCAGTTGCCATTTAGATTTTCCTGCCCTGGCACTGGTTATTGTGGAGATTTATGCTTATGGGTTTCTGCTTAGTAAAATGTGATTTTCAGTATTCATCTCTCTCTCCAAACTTGGGTGGCGGCAGTTTACCCTGTGATCTCACTTCTCTTGTGGATCTAAAAAGGATTGTTAATCTTTCCATTTGTTCAGCTTCTCACTTGTTATTAGACTGGAGTGGCCATTTCCAAGTTCCTTAAATACTGAACCCTTCTCTGATGTTTTGTTTTGTTTATAACCTTTGATTTCATGGCTGCAGTACAAAACTGAAACATGACAGTTATAAATATCTTTACAACCTTAAGATTAGGAAGAATTTTTAAATTAAGACAAAAGCATAAACTATAAAAGAAAAGGTATATAACCTTTTATATGCCAGGGAAGAGTAATATCAATATATTCAACTGTTAATTTTAACATTAAGACAGCTCATCTCTCTTCCACGTGGCATCATTTGGGGTGGCTTAGTTGGGGCTGGAGGATCCAATTCCAAGATTCATTCACGTGGTAGCAAAATTGGTGCTGGCTGTTGGCCTCTCCAAAGGGTAGCTTGGGCTTCCTCACACCATGGTTGCTGCATTCCAAGAGCAAGTGTCCCAAGAGACAGGAAGTGGAAACTTCCATTTTCATAAGACTTAAGCCCCTAAATTAGCATAGCATCATTTTCACCATATTCTACTGATTAAGCAGTCACAGAGCTCAGATTCAAGAGAACAGACCCTACTCCTCTATGAGAAGAGGGTCAAAGAATTATGGACCATTCCACTTCACTCTACTCCCTGGACATAAATTATTTACATTTTTCCTACTTGGGAAATTTATTCTTCTTACAAGATTCTTCATTAAAGTTCCATCCCCTTATAACTCTTGATCCTAGGATCGCATTACCTAAATCAAATCCAGGAGCAAATGAAACCTCTCGGGTGCAGATTCTCGAGTGTAATAGCTCCTTGAGTATAATTCTTCTCAATCTGAAGGTCTGTGAACTAACAAAAAACATTGTCTACTTCCCACATACCCAGCATACAGTGGTGGGACAGGCATCGGATAACTTATAGATAAACACTCGTTTAAAAGGGAGCAGTCGCTGGTCTATAGAAATTATGAAATCCAACTGGGCACATGTTGCCAGATCCTTAACTAGATCCAGTACTGCTTTCCTGGGTGGTTTTCCATGGGTCTTGGTTTTGTCTTCTGAATCATCCTTCCTTTTCTGTAGGAAAACTGAGATTGCTTTCTTAGTCTTCATCAAATCTTTGAAAGGTTTGGGTCTTAAAGGATTCTTTTCATTTTGTACCATTTCTGTCCCTTTTAGTCTGAGCTGGCAGTGCTTCCACCAGAATGATTCTCTTAGAAACCCGAGGGGTTTTCTATGAATATTGTTGAGATTTCCTTCATTAGACAAAAGCCACACCTCAAATCTTTTGAAGATAAGCCCTTCTCTACTTCAGGCTTCCTATATCACTGCTATGAGACAATGCACTTAAGATTCTTAAACTTAAGGGAAAGAATCTGCAAAACTGGCCCTTAAGATTCTTAAAGGGCCTTTTGGTCAGAAAGAGTATGAAGCATAGTCTTAATCATTCTGGCCCCTTTAAATATTTTATTGCCCCATTCTGGATTTGACCCTTTCTTAATTTAGAACTGTTTGTCTTCTGGAAGGACTGGAAATGAGAAGCACATGTGGACTCTTGAATCCTGGGCTTTTTTATTTTTAATAGTTTTTTTTTTAAGATCATCTCTCTCATTTTGCATTTTTTATCATAGGCAGTCAGAAGCCACCTGGCACTTTCATTACTTTGTCTGGAAATCTCTAGCTTTTTCTCTGAGTCCTCCAGCTACATTTACATCCTGGTTCCAGGTTACTGAAGGCGACAGTGTTGTCAGACTCTAACTCACTACCTAGCAAGTGTCTCCCGTCCTCTGTCTTCCAATAAGGTTTTCCCACTTGCCTTAAGCTCTCACTGGCAGCTTCCCCAAAACCTGTAGGCGTCCATTCTCACATTTCTAAGAGAATCATTCTGGTGGAAGCATTGTCAGGGTAGACTAATGGGGATAGAGATGGTACAAAATGAAAAGAATCCTTTGACCCCCAACCTTTTACAGGCTTCTCTTCAAGCCCCTTTATGCTTTCACTCATACCCTTTCTGGGGCCTTTATTGCTTCTTCCTGCTTCCCCAGTCCCAAAGCCAGTGCCGTGTATGTTGGGCTTTTGTTAATGCAGCACCCTTTTTCTGGTACCACAACCCTTTCTAGTAATCTTTTGCTTCATGGCGAACCACCACCAAACTTCATGGCTTAAAACAACAGTGTGGGCAGGGCTAGGTGGCAGTCACTTGCATCTTTTCCATACCGTATCGGCTGAGGTGGCTTGACTAGGATTGGAGGACCCCCTTCCACCATATGGCTGACAAGTGGGTTTTGGGTGTTGATTTCTCTCCACATAGACCTCTCCACAGGGTGGCTTTGCCTCTTCACACATGGTAGTTGGGTTCTGAGAGTGAATGTCTCAAGAAAGAGGACATGGAAACTGTCAGCTTCTTAAACCTGGGCCCAGAAACTGGCACAGTGTCATTTCTACATAGTCTGTTGGTCAAGTGTCACAGAGTTTGATGGAAGAGTTGTCAAGCCATGTCTTTATTTATTAATTTATTTAATTGTTGTTGTTGTTGTTGTTGTTGGCGAGGGGAGCCACATTTTTATACTGCCACGGTCTTCTAAAGGTTTTATATTTCAGGGGTGTCTGGGTGGCTCAGTCAGTAAAGCGTCTGCCTTCAGCTCAGGTCATGATCTTGGAGTCATGGGATTGAGCCCCACAAAAGTCAGGCTCCCTGCCCAGTGAGGAGTCTGCTGGAGATTCTCCCTCTGCCCCTTCCCCCCACTCATGCTCGCTCACTCTCACCCTGTCTCTCTCAAATAAGTCTTTAAAGAAAATAAAGGTTTTATAGATTGCCTTTTATATTTCATCCTTTAATCCATGTAGAATTTCTTTTTTATAGTCATCA
Source organism: Martes martes (assembly GCF_963455335.1). Classification (NCBI taxonomy): domain Eukaryota; kingdom Metazoa; phylum Chordata; class Mammalia; order Carnivora; family Mustelidae; genus Martes; species Martes martes. Next base: position 160,106,425 of record NC_137891.1, read on the forward strand.
CTGGACTGGTTTTATTTTTTCCTTTTCATGTGTTTTAATTAAGTAAAATTTACATGCAGTGAAATGTACATATCTTAATGTATAATTAGATGAGTTTTAATCTGTGTAAGCACCATGTAAACACAGCCCCAGTCAAGATAAAAGTCGTTTCTACCACCCCTAGAAGTTACATCATGTCTCCTTATGGTCAGTCTTCTCTCCTAACTTTATTCTGATTTCTATCCCTGGAGATTGGATTTTCCTGTTCTTGAACTTAATATATGAATGGACTTATACCGTATGTACCTTTTGTATCTGGTTTCTTCCACTAAAATTAACATTTTGAGACGCACGCTATCAATAGTTCACTCTTTAGTACCGCTCTGCTGTTTCCATAAATGAATATACCATAATTTGTATATGTGTCCTCTTGTTGGTGGACATTTGGGGTGATTCTAGTTTTAGGCTGTTACGACTAAGCTGCTATGAACATTCTTTTCGTAGATCTAGGTCTTCGTTTATTTTCACTACTCTTCTTAGCTCTTTGAGCTCCTACATTTTTACTTGTTTTGTTTTCGGTGACGGAGTCATATCATGACATGCAAGTCCTAGCTATTTCTTAACAGAGGTCACCCAGTCCTCCTTTCATTAGATCTGCCTTCACACCCACCTCCAGGGACAAATGCCCATTCTTGGGCCTTTTGTGAATTAGAAGATGACACAGCTGGTTTCTCATCTTTGCCCATTCTTAGTTAAGGATTTGGCTCTCTTGGGTCTACTTGGCCAATTGCTACTTTGCTTATCTGCTCTCTAGCTTCCAAAATTTTAAGCTGTCTCCTTTATTGTCTGGCTCATTTTGGAGAGTTTTAGGAGAAAACGGAGTTGAAGGTGTATTTCAGTTCATCTTCCTTACCCTCTACTCTTTCCCTTTCTCACCTTCCACATCCTGCCTTTCTCTTACTATTTTCCATTTCCTTCTCTCCATCTTGCTTTCCCTTTGAATGAGGTGAGGAGTCTTCGCTCACCTCAGCGCCCTCACTTTACAGAGGCTAAAGCCGCGGCCCCACAGACGAGGATGGCAGTCCGTCCCCAGCCAACACAGCTCCCGCTCTTAACTTTTTTGCCCTTAGTAGCAAGAAAGACCTTTTGCCCACCTGTTCCTCTTTCAGTTAGTGATCCATGGCAGTGTGAGAAAGCAGAGTGCCCTGCTCGAGTGGGGCCTGGAAGGCCCATCAGAAGAGAGAATGTCATGGCTGACCAGGCTGCCGTGGGTCCTCTCCAGAGAACGAAGAAGCAGCTCTGTGGCAGACTGCCTCTCACTCCTGAGCGAGTGGCACTTAGCCCCGTGCCAGGAAGAGGGCTGCAGTAGGAGAGCGCCCAGCTGGCGTGACGGGAGGAACTACTGAAGCAGACGACACTGTCTAACTGGGCCCCTCAAGGCTCTTTCTGTGCTTTTCTTCATTGCCATATTGGTCTGTTTTACTACGTTCTTTGGGCCTGAGTGTTAATAAAGAAGATAACAAAGCGACTCCAAGGCCCAGAACAGAAACCAAGGCAGGTGACCTATAGTGTGACCATTCTAAGTGCAAGGCCAAAGACACACCAGCACACTCTGGCTGACAGTGCCATGGACCTGACCTCTCCTTACACAACATGAGAGATCCAAGGAATGTGTGAGGTGACTGAGTCCTGAAAATGAAAGGATGTACATCCGGGGAATTGTTTAGATGCCCTGTTCAGCGCACAGAAGACAAAGTACAAGTTCTGTGCCTTGGCTTTTGGTCTGGGCTGTCCTTCCAGCAGGCTGTGTTCCCAGACCCTTTGGTCATGCAACTTGGGCTGGTTGCAGCTGGACACAGCCACCCTCTGCACCCCTCCCCACAGTGTTTCACCAGCCTGGCAGCTGGGAATCCTGCTAGGGACCAGAGCCCAGAGTGTGCGAGACAGAAGAGAGCACTGTTAACGTCACTTCTGTATGGGCGCTCTCTAAGCAGCTTTGACTCTTTGTCTCCTGCAGTTTGTATTTACTTGAACAAGAATGGCAGCCCCGGGCCCCACTTAGATAAGAAGAAGGTCCAACTGCTCCCTGACCATTTTGGGCCGGCCCGCGCCTCCGTGGTGCTGCAGCAGGCAGTCCAGGCTTGCATCGACTGTGCTTACCACCAGAAAACCGTCTTCAGCTTCCTCAAACAGGGCCACGGTGGCGAAGTGATCTCAGGTAAGCCCCCTGGGGTTAGTGCGGCCACCTGGCGGTGGGGGGGGGGGTGCGCAGGCCTTCTCCAGGGGGTGATTTCTGGCAAGGCTTCCTCATTCCTACTTCATGCCGGTAGGCTCTGGAGACATGGGAAGGGATTCCATTTCTCCAAGAGTCCTCCTTTTCAACTCCCAGAACCCCTCTGAGCCTTGTGCACACCTGTGCCAAGTAGAATACCTCCTGTCCTGTCTCCCGGCTCGGCCTCTGCATACAGGAAGTAGATGTGTATTGCTGTAAAGGCATTCCAGAAGAATCCAGAGGGGCTGCACTGTGGCAACAGGAGCTTCTCCAGACTGCCACAGCCTCCCACCTGGCCTCAGGCGACCACGGGACTCTTGTCATGTTCTTGGACTCTTTAGTTGCCCTGTCCTACGCCAGCCCTGTTACAAGGAAGTTGAATCCCAGGGCAGAGTGGGAAACACCATTCCCTCTGTCTCTCCTGCTTTGTCTGATTCAGCTGCACTGTGTTTTTTTGTTTCCACTGAGAATATCCACTTTTCCTGCTGTGCCCTGGTTCTGTTTCAATGTTCCCAAGTCCAGAACCCCACTCCTTACCCGCCAAACCTATGAAGACTTGACCTGCAGCCCTTCAGTCTCAACTGCACGACACTGCATGGTCTCCCACCCCTCCCCGCTAACGAGGTGCAGCATCCGGCCTCAGGAGCCCCACTGACATGGAAGACCCCAGGAGTCCCTGCATTCTTATAGAAGACCCCATAAATAACTGTATTTTGTTAGCACACCTTCAGTGAGCCTTTATTATATGCCAGAGGCTGTTGCCAGGCCTTGGCCAGGGGAGGGGGAGGAGAGATGACAGGTGAGAGGTGTTCTGATGTGTGAGAAATGTGTACAGGTGGTGTGGGAACCCAGGCAAGGGAGCAGTTGGCTGTGTGGAGGATGAGGGCGGGCATGGAAGGCATTGTTCTAGAAGGCTGAGGACTGCTGGGAAATCAAGCCTGCCTTTCCTTGTGAGGCCAAGGCTTCTGTGCGGTAGTCTGCAGGGACCCGGCCTCCTCTGCTGCCTCTGTGGAGTTGCTGTCACCCACACCTCCTCTAGGGTTCTTCTTCTGCCCCAAAACTGGTTCCTGGGAATGGCCTATCTCCCCATTTCCTTGCTGCCCTCAGAGACAAATGCGAAGGCCTTCTGCTTTGTGAGGATTATACAGATACTTCTTGAATAGAAATAGATAAGGAGTAAAATAAAACCAAGCGTGGAACGGTTCCAAATGTTGCTGAAACTCTAGTGCCCTCTTACAGATCAGATCGTGCACCTAAACCATTGCTGGCAACAGCTGTATTCTGCTCGTCTGCCTAGCTTCTCTGTTCCTGGGCAGTTCTAATGGAAAGAAAACCCGAAATGAGCAGATTTCCTGGAGGAGGCCCTGCCAACTGATGGAGCAGATAGAGTTATGTTCACAGTTGTTTTCACAAGTTGAGTAAAATCACTTCAGAGCCCCGGTGCAACAGACTTGGCCTGGCCACTCCCATTACAGCAAGCCCTTTGGAATTGGAGGCAAAAATCAAACCCTTGAGGGAGGGAGGGGAGGGGAGGGAGGGACAACCTGGGCACTGATTGCTTTGTGTAACAAGGTAAGCCGGAGGCAAGCAGTGGGCTGGGCTCCTCCTGCCCTGCGCTGCCCTGCACTGCCAGGCTGACGTGCTCAGCCCTGTTTCCTTAATTCCACAGCCGTGTTTGACCGTGAACAGCACACTCTCAACCTCCCAGCAGTCAACAGCATCACCTATGTCCTGCGCTTCCTGGAGAAACTCTGCCACAACCTTCGCAGTGACAATCTGTTTGGCAACCAGCCCTTTACACAGACCCACTTGCCACTCACCACCACCGAGTACGGCCACAGCCGCGACAGGTACCTACCAGGTAGGAGCTGGGATGGGGTCTGGGCTAGGAATGGGACACAGGGCTGGTCGCCGCGCCAGCCAGGGCCCAGGGCCTGCCCTCACGCCTGCCAGCATGGGACTCCTCGGTCTCTTCCCAACTCTACTCTCTCCAGGGTTTTGTCTCCTCTCTCTAGGTTTAATCTTCTGTCCTCTGGATTTTTATCCCTAGAAAACAGTGGTTCACAGTTCCCTTTCTGAGCCCCACGCGGCCTGTGGAGCCACCCTGAAGTCAGAGCACCCCTCCCTGTGTGAAGCCGGCAGCCAAGGCCTGAGGGAGCTCCCCCTTGCCAACAGGAAGGTTTAGTCTCAGGCTACAGATTGAGAAATGTGCTCCCCAGTGATTGGCCGTCTGCTCTTTCCTTTGGCGCGTGGCCCTAGCTCCGCCAGCACTGCCTGTCTAGCAAGTCATTTCAAGTTCCTGCCATCACGACCCGAGCTGGAAAATAGCTCTCCCAGTTAGCAGAGCGGACCCGCAGCGGGAAAGCGGCGGCCACGTGGCTGGGGCCAGATCAGTGACTAAGCACTTCCGAGAGGGGTACAGAGGGAAGGGAACTAAGCATCGCTCATCTGGAGCCCGGGACCCAGCACGACAGGGAGGGGAGCCGAGCTCAGCCTGGCACATAGCGAGGTAGGTGGTTGTGGAGAGAGGGAGTAAAGGCCCTTGAAACGAGTCCCAGGGACCTTTCCTGGGCGGAGGAGCAGAGAGCTGGTGCACTCAGTGCTGGGGCCATGCTGCCCGTTGGTGAGGGAGCTGAAGTCTGAAGGGTGCCCCCTCTGAGTCTTGTTCCCACACTGCCTCCTCCAGTGTCTTTTTATCATTGTCTTAACTCACTCCTTCTAGAAGTGCCACTTCTCGAGAACGTGCCTGGGGAAGTGACTGCTCACCCAGCCCCCCCACGTGGCCACTATCTAGACCTCTGCACCCCCATGAGCACTGCTCTTATGACTTGGTACAGGGCAAAAAGATAACTTGAATTTCAAATACTCCTTGAGAGGGCCACACCGGTCTGGTCCCGCAGATGTGTCTGTGTCCCCCTCACTGCTCCATTTCTTGGGAGGCAACTTCTGTAACCTGCTCTCCTGCTTGCCCTCATATCAGAATCTGAGAACAGAAAAATACGTTCTTAGCATGTTGCACTGGGGGTCAGGGCTGGGCATGGCGGCAGTGGGGACAAGGCAGGTGGCCTTCAGGAACTTTGAGCTGCACTCAGGAATAAAAGTGAGGCCTCCCTGAGCTTCTGGAAGAATGGATACACAAGAGGGGGTAGTGTACACCAAGGCTAGCTGCTAGTCTACAGACAGATTTCTCCAAGACCCAGGAACCCAGAATTCGTCAGTGGAGTGGCAGCATTAAGAACGAAGAGAATCGTACTGGTAGCGGTGTGCCGAGACTGGCGGGGCTGTACCCACTGGGCCTGCAGTCATGGAGGGAGTTTGGAATTGAAGCCTGAGGTTTCCTGGGAATTCTGTTGCAGCTTGCATCTCTCTGATTCAGCTACCAGATAGGAGGAAGCAAGCTTTAGCCACTCTGCCCTCTTACCTCACCAACTAAGAGACAAAGACCAGGTTATCATATTCCACCATTGGCTGCCCCTCTCCCTGCCCTCATTTTCAGACCGATTCAGCCAACTTTCTGGGCCTTCCTTTGCTCACTCTCTCTGAACTTCTGTGTCCCATCCTGGGTGCTAGCAACTTGGCTGCCCTCCCCCCAGTTTCTGTTTGCTTCCCTGAAGTGAGTGTTCTAATTGTGCCCAGACAAGCCAGAGCTTTGCCTAGATTTCTCACTCCTCTGTGCTCCTTAGCCTGTCTTTCCCACCTGCCTACCTGGCTGCCTTCCTGACCCCTTGCTGCAGCTCTGATCATCTATCAATTCCTGTGCTTTCATGATGACTTACCCCCACCTCTGCCAAAGAGCCTGATCTGCACAGGGCCCTCTTTTGCTTTGCCTCTTGTATCTGGAGTCTGTCACTCCCACCCTTCTGCCCGGCTACATGGTTCTGCTAGTTCATCATCCAAAACTACCTTTTCTCTTATCTGGGTACTTACGGAGCCTCCCTCTCCCCTGCCCTGCAGCTTGTCTCCACATTTCCTGGACCCTAGGGTCATGCACTTCAGTATAGCAGATAGTGACCAAAGGCAGAGCCCATTAGACCTCCTCACCTAAGGTGAGATTGGACTTTTTTCCTCCAGTGTTTTGTTTTGAAAAACTTCAACCCTACAAAAAAGGGGTAACAAATAGTGGTGAGCAGCCATGCGCTCTTCATCTAGAGTTACCACTTCCGTTTTGCAATATTTACTATACCTGTTCTCTAAGTCTACGTGTTCTTATTTATTGAACCATTTGAGAGTTACCTGCAGATGAGAGACTCGCTCCTTAATAAACTTCCCTGTGTATCTCCTAGGAGCAGGGAACACAACGTTCTCGCACTCAAGAAATTTAACATTGGGAAAAAAAAAAAAAAAAAAGAAATTTAACATTGGGGCACCTGGGTGGCTCTGTCGGTTAAGCCTCTGCCTTCGGCTCAGGTCATGATCCCAGGGTCCTGGGGTTGAGCCCCGTATTGGGCTCCCTGCTCAGCGGGGAGTCTCCTTCTCCCTCTCCCTCTGCTTCTCCCCCTGCATATGTGCTTACTGTCAACCCCTCTCTCTCTCTCTCTCTCTCTTTCTCTCTCTGTCAAATAAATGAATAAAAATTTTTTAAAAGAAATTTAATAAAATCTAAGATATATATAGTCCTATCAGGTTTCCCCAGTTGTCCCAATAATGTCATTTTAGCTGTTTTTCCCCTAATCCAAGATCCAGTAAAGGACCATCCACTACATGCAGTTGTTCTCTTTACTTCCCTTTTATGTGCAGCAGTTTTCCAGATTCTGTTTTCTACCTTCCATGACATGACACGGGCATTTTGGAAAGTGCAGGCCAGCTGTCAGATACTCTGTGCCAGCTGCTGTGCCGGCCTCTGGGGAGCCAGAGGAGCAGCTGACTCCATCCCTGCTCCGAAAGTGCATCCGCGGGGAGAGGGGTACAGGGTGCCGTGTGCATGTGCTGTGAGCCAGGAGGGACGATGAGCAGGGTGAAAGAAGAGGTCTAGCGGTGTTCCTGGGAGACACAGTGTCAGATTAGGGTCACTTCTTCAGAACTCCCCGTAGGTCCGTGTCAGCTGAGAGGCCCCTGAGGGTTGGGCGAGAGCGCGCTCCTTCCAGCCCTCAGAACTGGCAGCAGGAGACGGAGACGGCTCATTTAGCTGGTCCCAGGGACTCTTCTCTCGGCTGTAACTGAAACCACCCAGCATACCCCTCCAGGTCTGCTGCCTGGGGTCTGCCCACATTCCTCTCTGCTGGAGGAACAGGTCCATTCAGCCCATGGCGGTAAGTTCCGCAGCCCTGACATTCTGGTTGCCAGCCTGGTCTTCTGAGCTTATAAAGTGGTTCTCCTGTCCAAATCCTAAAATTCACAGGATTAAAGCCAAATAACAGTAAGATGTGTTAGGATGCCCCCTCATCCCCATGCCGGGTTTCCTGGTAGAACGGTCAGAGTTCTAAGATGACACAAATGTTCATAATTAATTGAACCTGTATTGAGTCCATTATTCAGTCAGTCAACCCAGAATTTATTGCTGCATGACACCAAGCTCTGGTTTAGGCACAGAGGGTCCCACAGTAAACTAGGAGTCCAGGTCCTTCCATGCAGACTTTACAGCCTGGTGGAGAAGAGGAGCAAATAAGCAAACAGCTCATTTGTGGTGATACGTACTTTCACAGGATGAGTTCAGAGTTCAAAAGCTCAAACCAGATGTCAGGGAAGACTTTCCAGAAGAAAGTCTTGGACCTGGAGGAGCAGGATAACCAGGTGAAGACACCACAGACCCAAGGTGATGGAGGGAGGGGTGTGATGAAGAATGCGCCAGCTGACTGAATGGCCTGTGAGACCGGGAGGGACAAAGGGGAGCACACCCCGCGTCAGAGGAACCGGAGGCTTGTGGGAGACGGGTCTGCAGTGCAAGCAGCAGCCCAGTGGGAAAAGCTAACTGACCATATTAGTGGCTTTGTATCACTGAGCAGTGAGGACCCAGGGAAGGGCCACAGCCAGGCCTGTGCTTCTGAGAGGTGGCTCAGGGTCCCATGTGGGAGAATGGATGAGTATGGAGCAACCCAGTAGGCAGGGAGACCAGCTGGAGGTTTGTGTGGGACTCTGTGAGTCCTCTTAGATTTGGGGATAATCCTTTCCTTCAGTATCCACATCTAAATAACATAAAATGAATTCCCACCCCACATAATTCAGACTAGGTTTCCTGCTCTGACTCCGTTCTTATTCCCTCTTGGCCTGACCACTCTCCTAGCTGACTGTCTCTCCCCAAACTGCTTTACCCCAAACATTTGATCTGGTTCCCCGGCCTTCATTTCCCTAAGGAGAAACGAGTACAAGGCTATCAACTGTGATAAACTTATACTGAAGTTTGGGCGGGGGGAGGAATTGCCACAAAGAACAGTAAGCATTTTAACGTTTTCGTTTTATCTTAATATTTGTCAGTGGGGTGCCTGTGCAGCTCGGTTGATCAAGCTGTTCACTCTTGATTTCGGCTCAGGTCGTGGTCCGGGGTCATGGGATCCAGCCCTGCATCAGGCTCTACACTCAGTGGGGAGTCTGCTTGAGATTCTCCCTCCCTGCCCTCCAACTTGTGCGCGCGCTCTCTCTCTCTTTCTCTCTTAAAAAAAAAAAAACACTTTGTGTTCATGCTTTTAAGCTGTTACAGGATATATCTTACCAGCCTCTTTCACCTTGGACCTCAGCCTGCTGCCATTTCTGGGACCCACTCTGCGTTCGGGGCATTTTCTCCTCTGTTCTCTATTCCTTTCATCCCATACCTCCTCCTTTTCCAGCTACCAGCAGATAACTCCAAATTACCTTATCCTGTATAATGATTGTGTTCCCTTTGGTCTCAGCTTTCCCTGACCTTGTCTTTCATAATCAAAATTATGTAAATATAACATTGTAATTATATAAATGAAGGAACCAGATCTGTACTTTCAGCAACTCAGAGAACAAAGACAAAAGCTATTGGTGGAGAGATTTGTCCCATCTTTCCTCTGTTCTCTTTTTTTCTGCCTTCCTATGGATTAATCCAGTTTTTTTATGATTTTGTTCTATTTCCTTGCCGGCTTATAAGCTATAACTCCTTTATTTTAGTGATTGCTTTAGTTTATATTATACATTTTTTACATGTCACAACCTACCTTAAAGCCATAATCCTATCCCTTTACATATTGTGTAAGAATCTTACACCAGTGTATTTTCACTATCCACCTCCTGGCCTTTGTACTGTTGTCACTGTACATTTTACTGTTCCACATTTTGTAAAACCCATTCTACATTGTTATTATTTTGCTTTAAATAGATAATTAACTTTTGGGTGGGGGAGGAGAGAGGTAGGGAGGGGGCAAGAGAAGAGGGAGAAAGAATCCCAGTGTAGGGCTCGATCTCACGACCCTAAGACCACAACCCAAACTGAAATCAAGAGTCAGTCACCTAACCAAGTCACCCACGTGCCCCAATAGGTAATTAATTATCTTTTAAAGACTTTTTTTTAACATACAAGAAAAAACGTTCTCAATATAAAAGAAAAGATTTTTTTTTTAATTTACCCTTTCATAGTTACCATTTCTGGTACTCTTCATGTTTTCAGTGTAAAGCCAGAGTTTCAGATCCTCTTCCTGCCTGAAGGACCTCCCTTCACATTTCTCCTTTTTATGGCTCTACTGGACACAAAGTCTTTTAGCCTTTGTGTCTCTGAAAAAGTCTTTTTTTAACCTTTGCTTTTGAAAGATACTTTTGCTGAGTTTAGAATTGACTTTTTTGTTGTTCAGCACTTTCTTTAAAAGATGTCACCCCATTGTTTTCTGGTTTGCATTGTCTCTGATGAGAAGTCTGCTGTCATTCTTCTCTTTGAGTACATGGGTCCCCCACCCCCACCCCATGGGTGCTTTTAAGGTCTTCTGTTTATTGTTGGTTTTTAGCAATTTGATTATGCTATGCTTTGGTGAGGTTTTCTTCATGCCTGTTGTGCTTGGAGTCCACTCAGCTTCTTGGACATGTGGGTTTACAGTTTTTATCAAATTTGAGAAAATGTCTACTATTCTTTCTCCATGTATATTTTCTGTTACCTCTCCTTTGGAGACTCCAATTAAATATATTTGAATTTTCTTGAAGTTTTCCCACAGTAATAATGTTTTTTTTTTTAATTTAGCCTTTTTTTCTGTTTTATTTTGATAAATTCTGTAGCTATGTTTAAGTTAGCTAATCTTTTCTTCTATATTGTCTGATCTACTCTTAATCTATCTCAATGTATTCATCTCAGACATTGTGTTTTCATGGACACTTCTGATGGTTAAAATGCCCTCCCTTTTGAGCCAAAATCTGTCTTCTTATAATGCCTGCCCTCTGTTTTACTCTCTGCTTTTCAGAAGACCCAGTCTACGGCCCAGTTCTCTTCCTTTCCCATGACTGCCCTTGGGGTGTTTGTCTCCTCTGACTTCTCTGTGGACTGCACATTCCCAGGCTCTTTCTCCTTTGCGTAATTTCTAGACTTCTCCCCACCAGTTTTGCTATCCTCCCTTGGGAACTCTAGTTTTTAAGGTAGCCTTGCAAGATGATAGAGAAAAATCTGCTTCTCACTGAAAATCAGTGCATACATAAGGAAAGGTCCTTACCTGTCTCCTTCTGCGTACCCCTCCCTAGCATAGCAGCTAGTACACAAACGTGTGTTCAGTGAAAGAATGAGCTCCCTCTCATGCTGACTGTTCTCATATGTCTAGCACATCCACAGCAAATTTCATTTAAATTGATGTTTAACAAATGTGAGGTTAAGCATCTTGTTATAGGTGGCCAACCTGAATCCCAGAAAAAAGGCAGTGATCATGACCAGTGGTCATGCCAGAAATAGAACTCAAGTCTTTCAGCCCTAAGTTCTGATCTCTGGGCCAGTGGTTGCCAAGTTTCTTTTGTTTTAGCAGCAGAACTCCTTGTTGCAGAGGTAAGATTATATGAAAACTCTGGGGCATAAAAGTTAAAACCATAGCTCTTGTGCTAGCAGCTGGGATGAGGCCCAGAGCCCTACTCACTTGACTTCCCTGCGGAGGCCCTCGGGACACCATGGAGCACAGCATGAAGGCACTGCAGTCTCCTCCACTGCCCTTGTCTCACTGAGGCAGCTGGGCCCTTGTCTCATCGGCCTTAAGGGCACTGGGACCTGCCAGAGCAGTGGGCGTGATGCTGCATCTCAGTGGGAGAGATGTGATGACATTGCCAGTCCAGCCACCACCTGTCCTGATTGCCAGGCCCCTCAACTCAGACTCCAGGTCTCAGCTGCCTTTCCTAGCATCCCTGAGAGCAAGACAGGCTGACTTGCATCAGCAGCTGGGGAGCCCTGGTACTATCGTGATTCTTCACGTCTGTGAGCTCAGGTGAGGCGAGTGGTACTATCCCCAGTGTTTGCCAGATAAAATGAGGTCTAGAAAGGTGAGGTTGCCCTGCCAGCACACACAGAAACTAGATCTCAGCTTTTCCTTGAGCTATTGCAGAGGACTTGGGTTTGCCCTCTAACTCTGAGTGAAGAAGAAATCAAATGACAGCTCCCCACCTTGGTAAATCCGTCTTCTCATTTGATTTCTCAGCAGGACAGAGGGTGATTTTCCCCTTATTTTACAGATGAGGAAGCTGGTGCTGAGAAAACAGACAACTTGCCTGGGATCAAATACTAGTGAAAGGCAGGAGCCCAGGCCTAGAACACAGGCCTCCTGTCGGCTGACTTGAGTGCCTGTTCTTGTCTCAAATGTGGGACGCTGCTGTGGTCATCTTTCCTGGAAAACAGGAATCTGAAAGCTCATCTGCAAAAAGGGGTGGGCTGTGGTTCAGGTGCCCAGAGTTCTCCCTTCAGAACCATTCTTGGGGAAGGGCTTCACCGTCCCTCTCCCTGAGAGAAGGGCCAGTAGCTGTCTCCTGCTCGACTTGCCTTTATGCCCCTGGTTACCAGGCAAGTTCAGGTGAGTATTAGAAACTAGTCCTAAAATCCTAAGCCATCTTGCCACAGAGGTCTTACTGTGTGCCAGACAATGTTCTTGACCATAGTGTTGGATCACTTGACCGCAGTGAGTCCCAAGCATGACCTAAACAGCCGGCCTCTAAGAAAAACCACAAAGCATACTGGTGTGACCCAGGCCCCAAGACACCCTCCACAGGCAGAGACGCTGTGACCAGGGCTGAGGAACTAACCCAATGCGGGTAGAGCCCAGCCATGAGAGGGAGCCTGCTTCAGGTTCTGGAGCGCTCTGTTAGGGGCTGCCTGGTACTGGTCTCCGTGGCCCCGCTCTCACCACTGTATAAGCCCAGCTTCCTTGGGGCGTTTCTCTTGAATGAGGCAAATACCAAAGGAGGGAGAGAACATAGGAGCAGACCCTTCACTGACAGGCCTTTACCCAGGCATCGAAGAGCATTTCTGGAATGTCCTGCTGGCTGAGAGGGTCACCTTCTAAAGTACTCTCACCCAAGCAAGTGTATCTCTTCTCCAGTGTCTCTGTCCCCTGTGCTGGCATCTCATGTATAGGAAGGCAGCCTCTTCCTAAAATAGTTCTATTTGTTTTAAGGTTCGCCTTATCCAGAAAAAGCATAAGACATCCAGACCAGAAGAAACTCCAAAGACCATCTAGTCTAAAAGGAAGAGTCTCTAAGTAGACCCAAGCCCATAGAGTGGCACTGGCCTTGACCAAGGCCACCTAGTGAGAGCCAGAACCATGACTAGTATACAGGCCTCCTGAGACACAGCTGAGGGCTCTGTCCGGCTGCCTCTCGCTCCATCCAGACAGGTACCTGGGAGGCCAGTGCCCTGGAAGTTCTTCCAGGCTAGTTCCTGCTCTAACTCTGGTTTTCCTATTTTCCAGGTGAGAGCTTTGTCTTGGGGAAGAGTCTGACCCGGTCTTTGGATCCACACTCAGACTCAATGGACTCTACCTTGAATCCCACCAACCTTGTCAGCAGCTCCCAAAACCTCCGAACCCATGGGTACCGGCCTTTGGTTCCATCCTGCAGCCTCCCGCTGGGTACTGCCTCAGCTGTGCGCCGGCTCTGCTCCAGGGGTAAGCTTACCCGGGATCTCCCACCCTTCTTCCCTCCTTCCCTCCTTCACTCCTTCCTCAGCGAGCTCTACTTGCCCCCCGCCTGGGAATGGGAGTTGGGCTGGGCTCTAGACTTACATTTGTGCCTGGCTAGGTACCCGGAAGGCAACTGAAGCTCTGGGATTGGCTTGAGAATAATGGAAGCTGAGAGCCAAAGGCCTAGAGCCAAAGGGACAGGGAAGGACACACCCATTCTTTATTAGCCACTGATTTGAACACCACCTGCCTTTGGCAGGGGTAACAAAAATCAATCAGTTCTTGCCCTCAAGGAGCTCAGTCTTACGGGAGAGAGAAACACTTCCACACATAATTGTAACCATCGTCTTGAGTACACAGATATGCCTTGGGTGGTAGGAAAAGGAAGGTAGGAAAAGGTGGCAAGAAGGAACACCTAACCAAAGCTGGGGCTCCAGGGGAAGCTTCCTTGAGAAAGTGACACCCTGGCTGTGATTTAAAAGCTTGACCATGTGAGTGGTGACCAGGGGTAGTCGGGGAGGGAAAGCTGTCTAGGAAGAGCATGCAGCAGGAACAAGAACACAGGTAAGAACTGGTACGGATGGTCTGCATGGAACTCTACGCGCCGTGCTATTGCTGAGCATAAAATGCCATGGTGGGACATCAAACAGAAAAGCCTGGAAAGGTCAGGGCTACTTCACAGAGGACCCAAATGCCATGGTAGAGTTCGGAGTGGATCCTGCAGGCAATGTGAAGCTGCTGAAAGGTTTTGATTAGAGGTGAGACCTAAGCAGGTATGTGTTTTGAGTAGCTACCTGACTACTGCGTTGAGGATGCATCCGAGGAACGACAGCCCAGAGAGACCAGTTAGGGGGTGTAGAATGGGCCGGACCAGAACAGATGAAGGCCTGGGTTGGGATAGTGGTAGAAGGTTTGTAGAAGAGTGAAGCAATTAAAAAACTATTCACGAGGTAGATCTAATCAGATTTGAGGATTGTGAGAAAGAAGGGAGCAGGAATGTCTCCTCAGGTTCTAGATGGGGTGACAGGGAGATGGTAGTGCCATTCGCTGAGAGAGGAAACCAACCTTAGAAGAGAAAGAAGGGCAAGGAGACCATGGGCCATCTAGGTGATCTCCAGCAGGCACTGGCTCTGCAGGGCTGATTCTCAGGGAAGAGAGCTGAGCTGAAGATAAACACTGGGGAGTTATCAGCATATAGATGGTAGTTGAGGCTGTAGGGTGAATGACCAGGAGCGTATGTGTAGAAGGAAAAGAACAATTGGCCAAAGATGGCATCCTGGGGACCAGCAAAGTTCAGGAAGTGGGAATAGGAAGAGGATCCCAGAAGGAGACCAAGGAGTAGTCAAATGTGAGCAGAAACAGAATCTGATATTATAGTGGCCAGGATTAGAGAGAGTATTTTCAGGAGAGAGCAGCACAACAGAGGTTTCGTGAGACGAGGACTGTCAGCTGTCCGTGGAATGTGGTGATGAGTGGGTGACTGACGACCCCAGCAGGAGCAGCTTCAGTGGTGGTGGAAGGCGATGAGGACAGATTGCACGGTGGGGTGTAAGGGAGGGTTTGAGAAAAAGAAAACTAGTGACCTTCCAAAGGAGGTCTTCAAGAGCAGGAGCACACTGGGCGTGTTTATCAGCAGACAAGTTGAGCCTTCCAAGGAGAAATGAAGACTACCAGAGAGAGGAGAGAGTGAGGTGTGGCTGTGGTGGGAAGGCTTAGGGATCAAGGGCATAGAGATGTGTCGGTCTGAAGCCATGTTCTCTGAGACCGGACGGAAGACTGATGGTGGCCCTGAGTGAAAGGAGAGAGGGCCATGTAGGGAAGAGCTTAGGGGTGCTCGCAGAGTGGACTGGTCCAGAGAAGATGGGGGAGTGGAGTGAGAAGAAGGGAATGGTCTGCGGGAAACTCCGAAGCCCAGCTGTGTTTGGAGACTAGTTTGCCATTTTGCAAGAGACGTGGTTTTCTTCTCTGGTTCTTGGAAACCTAGACGTGGGGTGAGAAAAGACTGAGAATTAAAGTTTTCTGTTGAGCTAGATGGGCAAGAGGGCTGGGGTGGGGGAGCATGGGAAAGAGCGATGGAGCTGCGGGGACAGCTGTTTAGATCATGAGCACTGGAGCTGGGCAGACTGGGCTAGGAGCGCCACTGGGGCAAGGCTGAAGGATGGGGGAGACTGCAAGTCAGTCTGATGTGCTAAACCTCTCTGTGCAGTGATAGGGTTAGTGGACTGATGTCCAGGGCCGGTGCCCAGATGGGAGGTTGGGGTCAGAGAAAGTGATGTTTAAATGTCTGAAGTGGATTTGTTCCAAGTGATGACAAGAAGCAGACAGCGGCCTTGGCAGGAGGTATTTGAAGTAAAGTGGAGGTGAAGGTCACTGGAGGCAAGGTGGCTAACAGGTGTGTGCCTCTCAGGGTGATGACGGGACTTGGCTGGAGCGCAAGGCAGTGACCGATGTACCAAACGGTCTTCATTTAACAAGGGGTGAAAGCCCAGAGATCTGTAGGCACAGTGATCAGGAAGAGCAGGTGGCTGCAGACTCATCTGGCTTCTGAAGAACATGAGCTTTCATAGGAGAATGGCCTAAAAGCAGCCTTGGAGAGACAGGAAAATGCCACCTCCACACCCATGCTGTGGCCTCCCCCTGCCCCAGGCTATGGAAGTGTAAGAAGGTTCCATGGACAAGGCCTGCAATGGAGAAAGGTGGTCTCAGGAGACACAGTTTTCAGAGAGACTGAGCAGGAGGAAGAGGTAGGAAGATGCCGGGATACCCCTCCCAGGCCTCACCCCAGCAAGGCGGCGTGGGGTGTGGGGAGCTCTGCAGTTCAGGTAGAGCTGTGAGTTGATTCCCTGCCTTGTGTCTTGAAGGAGTCCTCTCACCTCTCAGGCCCCGATCTTCCTCTTGTGTACTAGGGACGTTGTGACAGTGGCCTGGTGTTTTCACAGGAGCGTGACAAGGCTCAGTTGGAAGCAGGGATGTGGGGTCATTTGGGAAGCTGAGTCAATCCCCAGTGTGAGGACATTACTGTCCTCTCTTGTTAGGACTGCTTCTTGACCGCTGCCTTGTGGGGCACTGGCCTCAGAGCCACTATTGTCCTCAGGGCACTTCTGCTGTCCCTCTGGAATACAGGAGTCTGTTGGCCAGGTCATGGTCTAGATCTCTTTAGATCCTGAAGAACCTCATAAGGCTATGAAAGATTCTTTCTGTTTGGTGCTGGAAGTGTTTCTCTCAAAGCATTCAGCTGTTGAGTCTGTCCGCTCCTGTTTCATTCATGGAGGATGAGTAGGCACCAGTTTGTGAGTCTGGCCTCCTGCCTTAGCCGTGCCACTCCTGTCTTAGTCACTCTCAGACTGAGACCCTTGCCTTCCTTGAGGAGCAACCACCAGCTGCACTCATCCGGCATGAGAGAGAGTCCCGGTGCAGACCGTGCAGAAACCAGGATAGGAAAAGCCAGACTTGGGGCACTAACTTGTCATCTTCCTAGCTGTGTGGTCTTGGGAAAGTAACTTCACTTCTCTGGGCCTCGGTTCCCTCATCTCTAAAGTGAAGATGATGCTGCCTCCTCCAAGAGCTATTTTTTTTTATTTTTTTATAAACATATAATGTATTATTAGCTTCAAGGGCTATTTTAAGGGGCAAACAAGCTCCCAGTGGTAGGGTTCCCTTATAATGTTCACATGCCAGACCCCCTTCCCCACACTCACTGCTGCCACCTGGGGCGGGCCACAGCCGTCTCTTGTTTGGACAGAGAGAGCGGCGGACTGGTCTCCCTTCTGCCCTTGCCTGGAGTCTGTGTCTGTTTCCAGCACGGACTGAGAGTGCTTTCTTCCCTTGTAAGCCGGTTCAAGTCACTCCTCTGCCCTCTGCTCCACGACCCACTGCACAGGAAGTCAGTGGTTTTTCAGTGGTACACGAGGTCTTCTGTGACCCGCACCACCACGCCCTCTCAGATATTATCCCCTACCCCTCTCTGGTCTTTCGCTCCCTCTGGCCTGCTGGCCTCCTGGCCACTCTCCTGCCTCAGGGTCTTTGCTCAAGGGTCCCCATCTCAGAGATGTCTCTCCCAACCCGCCACCTGCCCTCCTAGAGTATGTGTTTTAACAGAAAAAGGCTGACAAACTCATTAAATATTTATGTATTAATATATATAAATGTATACATATTTTTACATCTACATAGATCTGTATACATAGATCTAGATACATAATAGATACATAGATACAGATATATAAAACATCATGGTGCGTGTGTTTGATTCCTAGCTCCCCTGGGTGGAGGAAGTGCCTGAAATGGGCCGAGACACACCCATGAGTGTATCTTCTCTCTGCTCCCCACCATCCCTGCCACTGCTTTCTCTGGGCACATCATGGTGGATGGTTAGGGCCTGGAGAAGTGGCTGGCTCACAGAGCCCTCTCCCACTTCCTGTCGCCTCCGCCCCTAAAAAGCCATCAGAATTTCTGTGGCTGTAAGCACCCTGCTTGTTCCAGCATCTTCCCCCCAATCTGTCGGTGCCGGCTCTGAGTCTGAAACGTAATGTGCTGGAGTCACTT
The DNA here is from genome assembly GCF_963455335.1 of Martes martes. Lineage (NCBI taxonomy): Eukaryota > Metazoa > Chordata > Mammalia > Carnivora > Mustelidae > Martes > Martes martes. The sequence continues at coordinate 160,124,245 of NC_137891.1, forward strand.
CCCCAGGGAGCAGGGCCAGGCCAAGGCAAGCGTGCTTTGACATTTAGAACTGGGACCCAGAGTGAAGGGAAATGGAGAATTTTAGCCTTTGCAAGAGACAGTTGAAGAGTACGCCCTGCTGCTTTTGTAGGCATGGTTCAGCTCACTGCTCAGCTGTGCACCCGGCATCTCCTGAGTGGGGAGCATACAGACAGGAGCAAGGCAAGGTCCCTGCCTCAAGGCAAACATAGTCCAGCCAGGGAGACAGCAAAGTGCACAAGTAGCTATTATGTGTGTGACCCTCCACTTAGTGAGCAAACCTGTTGGAACACCTACTGTGGCAGACCAGGCATCCTTTGCATGTTGGGGACTGTGAAGGAGCAGCCTGCCCCCTCCTGCTACCCAACAGGACCTCACCCCGACACCGGACAGTTGGTGTCTCCACACACCCAGCAGTTGTGCCAAACCCCTGGGGGCCTGACAGCTTAACTCCATCCTGACCCCATCTGGAGACAGCGTCATATCCCACCAGCCTGCCCCCCACCCCATGCCACTTCAGATGGGACCGTCTGTCATCTGGGCTTCTGACTGGCTGGCAGGCAGGGGTTCCCACCATCCCCCCTCAGGTGCACTCAGGAAAATGGGTACTTACTAGGTTATCAGCTTTTTATGAAAGGATACAAGTCAGGAACGGCCAGTGGAAGAGCTGCCCAGAGCAAGGTCTATGGGAGGGGGCACAGGCTTCCATGCCATGTCTAGGGGTGCCACGCCCCCCACACCTCTGAGTGCTCACCAGCGGGGTGCTCTCCAAACCCCATCCTTCTGGGGTTTTTTTACGGAACCTTCATTACACAGGCACAATTGATGAAGTCATTGACGACTCCCCTTCCCAGAAGATTGGCAACCAGCCGCCATCCTTAGGGGCTTTCCGGAAGTCACCTCCTGAACGTACTCAGGTGTGGCTGAAAAGGGCTTGTTATAAATAACAAAAGACCCCTTTATTTCTCTCACCATTTAGGAAATTCCAAGAATTTGGGGAGCTCTGTGCCAGAAACAGGACAAAGACTACATATGTATGTTTCTTATTAAAAACCATGAATATCACAAGGAAATAGCAGGACAGAAAATAGGAGAATACAGACAATAAACATAAATACATGAAATTATTTTAGGTAGTGGTATGTGCTGGGTAAAGGGGAGAGTAATTAGACTGAGAGTAGCTCTGTGGGGATTGGAGTACTTTTACTAGGAGGTCAGTGAAGGTTTCTGAGGAATTGATATTTGAGATAAATATTGAGAAGGAATCAGATATGCAAAGCCCTGGGGAAAGAACGGAGGAGATTGAAGGTCAAAGAATAAAGCATAGCTATTCACGAAGCAGAAAGAAAGCTAGTGTGTCTGGAGCATGACGAGAAGGGGATGGGGATAGGGGGTTAAGATGCAGTCAAAGCCAGGTGGTGGGTATTAAGGAGGGCACGTATTGCATGGAGCACTGGGTGTGGTGCAAAAACAATGAATTCTGTTACGCCGAAAAGAAATTAAAATATAAATATATATATATATATATATATATATATATATATATATATATATATATAAAAGGTAGAAAAGGCTGGATGACGGGAGAAACTTCTAGACCATGCGTGGTAAGGAGTTCCGATTTCAGAGAGTCCAGATCGCACAGAGGAAATGGGAGGAACTGTATTTGAGCCAAGAATGAGATAAAAGCTCTAAGCCAAGCCCTGAATTAACACTGAGATTCCTGGCAGCCCAGGCAAAACTGTTTTCTGCCTCTATGCATTATTAGGCTGTCCCAAGGTTAGCTACTCCCCAGGCCTTGGATGAGACACAGGGTATCATCCACCACTTCTTTTCTCCCTCGACCCCAAGGATTTGGCTCTAATCTTGCCCATCTCCCAAAGTCTCTCTGGAAATGGTCCCCAGAGCCAAGGCAAAAGCAGCCTTACCCCCCAGGCCCCCACTGAACCCATGACATCCCCTTACTCATTGTTACTGCTGACTCAGGTCCAGGCAGAACCACAGCCTTACTGTAAAATTCTTCTGACTCTCCCCAGAATCAGATCTACTCCTAAAGAACAAAGATTTGCCTTCAGAACAGTCTCAGACCCGCATCCCTTTGTGGAAGAACGCTTCCCTCCCTCAGCCACCTCCAGTTCTCTGCTCTGCCCCGGCAGTGCCGTCAGCCTCCCCCTAGGGCCATGGGGACATGCCAAGGAGAGTGGTAGGCATGACAAACCAGTCCCCACCCGTTATGGCAGGTTCCCTCCTGTCCTGCAGGCTCCGACCGCTACCTGGAAAGCCGGGATGCCTCTCGACTGACTGGCCGGGACCCCTCCTCATGGACAGTGGAGGACGTGATGCAGTTTGTGCGGGAAGCCGACCCTCAGCTTGGACCCCACGCTGACCTCTTTCGCAAACACGTAGGTGCCCCTGCCTGACCTCTCCTGTGTCCACTGGGAGTCTTGCTTCCACAATTTGTAGACTCTTAGAGGTTCCTCTAAACTGACCACAGGAGACACCCTGAACAGAGACAGAATCTTGGGTCTCAAGCAGCCCTCAGTGGGCACTGAATTCAGCCCACTCATGTAGTGTAGGCCTGACTTGGTCACATGCCTGCTGGGTGCATGGCCAGTGGGCTCAGGCCCAGGGGAAGGACTCTCCTCTTTTCCTAGAAGCGCTTGTTCTCCCATTGGCCTGCCTTGGCCTGAGAATCAGGGGCCTCAGCCCAACTTAGAGTCTCCAGCCAGGTGGCTCCCACTCTCCAGCCACGTCAGCCCCCGTCTTGTCCTTGCTCTTCTGTGAACCTCCAGCATCTCTTCAAGTGACCGTTGGCTGGGTGACCAGGCACTGTTTCCGACCCTCCTGCAGTGACCATACTCCTGATTTGGGGTGCAAACCCATTTCCCTGCAGCCCCTACTACTTGGTACTGTTCTGCTCTTTGGGCACTCAGGCTGCCTTTCATGGATCATTTCAGTCTTTCATGCTGGTGGGTTTGGGGGTGCTTTTGGGTCAAGCCTAAAGATCTCACAGCTGCTCTGAGCCTAGCTCACACAGAAGGGCCCTGGCCACTCAGGAAGGAAGACAACTCACAGAGTAACAGTTGATGAGGGCCAGGGGTTGGGGGGACTTACTGGAAGAGATGGAAGGGAGCCGGACCTCAGTGGTTGGAGGGTGGGGCCACGGTGTCAGGCAGCAGGGACAGGAAAGCAGAGGAGCGCTGGGAAGGAGCACCTGCTGGGCTCGGTAGTAGGTGTTGGGGTGGGAGGGGCAGGGGCCACAGAAGCTGTGGGGAGCCGGTCGGCTTTAGTGGTGCAGAACCTGCTGGCCAGACCAGCCAGGCCTCTGACAGCCCTCCCTGCCCCCCTAGGAGATCGACGGCAAGGCCCTGCTCCTGCTGCGCAGCGACATGATGATGAAGTACATGGGGCTGAAGCTGGGGCCCGCTCTCAAGCTCTCCTTCCACATTGACCGGCTGAAGCAGGGCAAGTTCTGAACCGGGAGACGCAGCCTGGACACCTGTGGGGTCCGCCAGAGGGGGTCAGCATTCTCCCTGGAACAGGGAGCCAAGCAGCCCCCAGCTAGCGCCTCCGTGGACTTCAGGGCCACCTCAGGACTCCGGAGGCTGTGCGAGCCACCGCTGCTCCCCCTCCCTGCCATGATACGTCCTTCCATGAAGGACTGAGGAGGGGAGAGTGTGCGGCCCGGGGCTGGCGCTGCTCTTCCCCTCAGCCCGGCCTTGCCTCTGAGGTCCCTCCGTATTTATTTCTCAAGCCTGGTTGGCCTCTCACTGGGCGTTTAGACTGAACACCTTTCAGGTGATGGAGGAAGGGGCTGACCCCTGAGGCCTCAGAGGATAGGGCCCTGAATTGATACTTGGGCCCAGGCCCCCAGCCACCTGCTGGGCCCAGTGTGGCACCCCACTGCCCCCCAGCACCTGCCACCTCCTCACAAGAGCTCCAGACTCCAAACTCGTGGTGCACACCTCTACCTTTTTTAAAAAAAGATCTTTTCTTATTTAAATTTATTGTTTCTGGCACTAGGGCAAGCCCCCCAGTACATATTCCTCTCACTCCAGACACTGGGTTTCGGGAGGAGAGAGTCTGTGCCGCCCTGGTCCCAGAGACGTGTAGGCCCTTTACAAGGACATCGCCCGAAGGCACTTTCTCTGTGGGGTGGACAGATCCTTCAAGCCTTGACCATATCACTCAGCATAGGGAGGACAGAGTTCCTGTCACGTTCCCCTCTTCCTCCACTGGGCCTTTTGCTGCCCCGGGCCTCATCTGTGGGAATGGGAGTCCCCTGTCCCACACTGCCCCCTACCACAGCTACTTGCCTGGGCCGGAACTGCTGCCGAAGAAGGTTAGGCCCCGTGATTCTCGGCCACGAAGGCTATAAGGTGGATGGGAGGAAAGGGTTTGCAGGCTGGAATCTGGTTGTACCCTCACCTGTCCAAACGCTTCCTTTATAAGCAACTCAGCAGCACAGCTGCCCCCGCTGCCATCTGGACTTCTTTTATGTCAATTTGTTTATAAATAAAAACCAATTTAGATGCCAGTGTGGTTTGAATCAGTCAACAGAGCACTGAACCTCCAGTGGCCGATCACTTCCCCTTTCTTGGCCCTAGTTTCCTCATCCTTAAAGGAGGCATGTAGACAGGGTGATCCCCAGGGGTTCTTCTGATTCCAGGAAACCCTAAAAAGCAGGCTGGCTGCCAGATGCCCACTGGAAAGGTGGTGTGGAGTCTGTTCTCTGCCCTCAGGGGGCAGCGCTCTGGTGCAGCGAGACAGGGAGCGCGGAAGCTGCGTGAAGGGCGAGCGGGAAGCAGTTTTTGGGTCAGCAGCCTCAAGAGCCACCATGGCTAGGTTCGTCCTCGTCGCCATCATCATGGGGTGAGGAGAGACACTGGCTTGCCCAGCTTGCGCCTACCTGGAGCCAGACATGCCAGGCCAGGGCCCCCAGACTCGTCTCTGCTGGGGGAGGTGTGGGGAGAGCAGCGGCGTGCAGGAAAATCTGTAATAACGGGCACTCTCGTGTCACTGTGGGCCCCGTGAACTACTCCACAGGTATTAGAATCAGCTCATTAAATCTTCACAGCAAACCCATTTGATGGATGAGGACATGTAAGGTTAGCTCACAGGAAGCATGAAAGCAAGCGTTTGAAGCCAAGTGCTCTGACACCAAGGCCAAGGTGGAAGTTCTAGTCAGACTATTTATGGTGAGGCTTTGGGTGGGTCACTTCCCTTCTTTGGGCCCATGTGGCTCTGAGGGTTTCAGATGAGGAGACTTCTGAGCGTCCCACCAGCTCTCCCCTGGCTGGTGCCACCATGATGACTAAGAGATAATGTCCTTTGCACATGGCCCCTGTGAGGTTCTCACCACAGCGCCTGTGACGCGGTCTGGGTCAGGGCTGCCCAACCAGAGCAGGGCTCGGTTCTCCACAGATTCCCGGACACTGGGCTGTGATGGGCTGTACCGATCATTCACAGGACTCCCAAAGAGGGCCTTACGGAACCCTGACAATAAACCTCTGGATGTGATCCTTACCCAAGAGACAGACGTGGGGCCTGAAGGACCAGCACGCGGGGGCCGGCCAGACCCGCAGCAGGGCTGCGCCTGTGGAGCCGGCCAGCATCCCCCTCAGCCACGCCCTTGTCACCAAGAGCATACAGTTTGCCAGCTTCCTTGTGCGGAGTTGTTTTATGCACATTTTCTCAGGCCAGCCTCACCCTGCCCTTTGCAAGTGGGAGAACTAAAGCTGGGAGAGAGTTGAAGTACTTGGCCCCAAACTCCATAGCTAAGCCTGGGTGCCTGCAACACCCCCCAGGGGGTCTGCTCCCAGATCCTGCTGACCATTCAGACTCAAGACTTCCGCAGGCTACCCCGGCTGGGGGTGGCATTCACCTTGACGGCTGTCAGAAACCCCTGCCCAGCGGACAGTATGAAACAGCCCCCCTCTTCGGTGGGGTAGTCCCTGCAGAGCCCACTGCCATCCAGGGGACAGCTCGGGTGCAAGGGGATTGCACATATCAGGGAGCAGTGGGCTTCACCTTGGCTTAGCAGCAGCATGTCCTGAGGGAGCAATAACTCCCAGTTCGTAGGCGTGATGACTCCGTAGGCGTCGCTTCTGCATCCCTACAAGGGCCACGCCCCATGGAGCCTGCGCACTAAGGAGGCCCAGAGCTGTGGCTTTTAAGCTATGTTCAGTCCTGATGATTCACAGCTCAGGTTCATCCTCACCATAAGCAACATTGCCTTCAAACACTTGACATTCCACGGAAACAGAACTAGAAAGGTAACCAAATGTCAGATTCTGTAGGAGGGGAAAGGATTCGTTACCCCTTCACTCTTACTGCCCTGACTCCTGGGGTCAGAACTGAATGTCTTCTCAGGAGGGGGGAAAAAAACTTTTGAAATTATTTCCCACAGCCAAGCCTTCTAATAGTGACCCACAATCATCCAGAGAAGCTGAAGGGGCCTCTGGCAGGCCTGAGAGCACCAGCCGCGGCTCAGGGGAGACCAGTCTGTGAACCCCCACAGTCCAGCCCCCCACAAAATGGGAAGGCATCTGGGACTGGGGGACAAACGCCCCCCGGCACCAGCTTCACATGCCCCCCCAATACTGTGACAAGGAGAGGACATTGGCTCCAGCGCTGAGGAACCTCAGGAAGCCCGCATGCTTGAGAAGATGACAGAAGAATCCAGGCTCTACTTAGATGCCACCGGCGATCTCTGCAGGCTGTGGCTCTGATGGTCCAGGTGGACATGGTGTCTGTCTTCACATTGATGCCACCATTCCTCCTCAGGAAGAGCTGGAAGGTGGCCCCCGCCTCCTCCCCACAACCAAAACTAAAAACTTGGAGAACCTTCCTGCGAGCCCAGACACCCCTCTCCTCACCATCCCTCACCTTTTTGCAGCCTCCTTACCCCGACACCCCAGTCACCCCATTAATCAGGGAGGCTCCACAGCTGGAAACCTGCAGTCCAGGGACCATGACCACCAAGGGTCACAACTCCATTTGTGCCCCACCTGCAACACGAAAGCCACTGAGGGTGCTTCCAGGAGCCCACAGCTGACAAGTCCCAGTATAAAGACACTAGACCCAAGACACCTGTGGGTGGCTGGGACTAGACCCTGGCAGAGGTCGGTGGGAATCAACAGGCAGATGCCCATAGGCCAGGGGTGGGCTCAAGACAGCCGGGAGTGCCATGGGGCCCAAATGGCAAAGGCAGCGTCCACACCACTTCTCCCCCAAGTTCCAGAGTTTGCCCTCCTGACCCCTCCCACACGAGGTCTGAGCTCAGTCCCCACCTCTGCCCCAGCACTCTGCTCCTCGGCTGGCCTCCCAGGGCAATTCTTGCAGACATCCATCCTTGACGTGGTTTCAGGGATTATGGCCACGTGGGGCCACAAAGTGGACATCCCTCTCCTCCCTCGTCTTTGGGTTAGCCTCACATTCTTAACTTTAAGTTCGAGAGTTGTTTCCCTCTGGCGCAAAGCAGAGTTTGTCAGGAAGGTCACAGACATCCAGTGAGGGGATAAAGGGACGGCTTACCCCGTAACACTGAGCCCATGTCTGCCCCTGCCCAGCGGCCTGTTAGAAAGCCCAATGCCCTAAATAACCCAGTTACACTGCAGTACGTTTCAGTATTTGAAATATTACTGTGTAAACGTATTTGGTGCCTTCCAGTGACTGTTTCCACCCCACCCCACAGAAGGAAGGGGAACTAACGTGCATTTCAACATGTGCTGGTTAAAGGTCCCAGGGACACATGCAATTCGGGGGTTTGAGGACACCCCCAATAGGAATGGGAGGAGTGTGGGCGGTCAGATCAGCGTGGAAAGCCTGGTGCACAAGGCGGCCTGACAGCAAGGCCTCAAGAAGGGAGTCCTGTTCTCTGGGGGTGCTTACATGCCTGGTCTGTCGGGGCCCCTCTCCTGACTGGCCATTTCGGGGCAACTCGGCCCAACTGCACTCCACCTGCCTTCTTGGGCAGCTACAGCCCCTGCCCTGGGGTAGTCCTGAGAGTGGCCCATGATGGCCGGGGCTGGACAGGCCTGAAGAGGGGTGGGGGGAATGCATGGGGAGCTCGCAGCCCTCCTCCTCCTCACTGCCTCTCCCAGAGCTGGACACCCCAGTCCAGGCTCTCTCTGCCTCGTCCCTAAGGGCAACAGAACTCCCTTGGCCTCTGCAGGTTGGCTGCCCAGAGGAGGGGGCAGCCCCCACGGCCCAGCAGCTTCCCCAGCCTGAAGCATCTGCCTCTGCCCTCCCTCCTCCCTCCCCGCCTCAGGACTTCCAGAAGGACCCAAGCTCCCTGCGTCTGCCTAAGGAAAGCATTTCTCCAAGCCCCCTCCCCCACCCAAGAACAGATTTCTGCGTTAACAAAGGCTGTGTATCACCCATGTCCCCATCCCTGTCAAACAGCAGCGACAGCCCTGTCCTTGAAAAGGGATGGCAGCTCTTGACAGAGTGCTCAGGGCTCCTCTGGCCGGCAACTTCCGTCGTGGGCACAGAGCCAGGCCTGCTGCCCGGGGCAGCCCTGAGACCAGCCATGTGTGCTCAGATTCATCCTGGGAGTGTCCGGGCTGTCAGTGCTCAGCGGAGCCTGGGTTTGGTGACCGAAGGGGAAGGCGGGGATTTGTGGCACCAGAGGCCTTGTGTGGCCACAGGGGCCAGGAGAGACATTACAGAAGGAGGAAGTGTGTCCTTGGCCCCTGGACTCCGGAGCAGCCCAGAGGGAGCCACACAGACAAGCTGTAGTGTGTGTCTCTACCTTGGTGTGGGAATAGGAATAGGATTGACTTCCCAGCCCTGGGCCTCAGTCCAGCCAAGAAGGCATTGTTGACTCCCGTGAGATCACAGAGGTGGTTGCACAGGCCCCGCCCACTTCTCCTACAGCTTCGGTTCTCCTGCCAGGCCCCCAGGGGATCCCCCCCTCCAGGCAGCTGCTGGTCAAGGGTCAGCGGTCCATGGGAGCTGAGGGCTGGCATCTCCCACGCTCCCCCAGCAACCATCAGGATATGAGGGTCACAAGCCTCCCTTTTCCTCCTGTTCCTGCTTGTCCGGAAGGCCCCCACCCCCGCCGCGCTGGTCCCCAGGCCCCGACTATCTCAAGAAGCCAATCTGAAAAGATGCAGGCCGGTGGTCGCTGCCCCACAGAGCGGAGGCCGGGTGTGTGGGGGTGAGTGGAGGGGCCGCTGGTTGCCAAGGGCACATAGTCAGGCATGAGGCCCCCGGCCCGGCGGAAGGGGGCGTACTAAAGGGCCCTGGCTTGGCACTTCCTCACTTCTGCTCTCTGGACTCTGTCTAGACCAGACCATGAGCCTCCTCAAATTAGCTGTAGACGTGCAAAGGCCATTTTTCTGGGGGAGGGGCCGAAGCCTTCATCTGTCAGGGGGCCTCTGCTCTAAAACCCTCCGGCCCAGCCCTGCCTGGTTCAAAGCCTCCGCTAGGCTCACACCAGCTCGGACCGGGTGAGAAGCAGCAGCAGAGTGGCCACTGCCAGTCCTCAGAGCCCTGGGTGACACCTTCCTCACCAAAGGCCCCTAAAAAAGGCTTCCCTGGGGCCTGGAGGCAGCAGTCATCTCTGATGGGCAGGAAATCCAAAGTGTTTCCTCCCACCTGTGGACTGGTCAGGGGGAAGACAGGAGGTCTGAGGCCCAGAAAGGGAAGTGGCGGGGCCCTCAGACCTGAGTCCTGGGCCCTTCTTCCCCTCTTGAGACACATTCCCCCTCGGTCTTCCCTTCTGTGGAATGGAGGGGCAGGCCCCCAGGCTCTCTTGTCCACCTCAGCGCTGACTCCCCTCTTTCCTGTCCTAGGCCTTGGGTTGGTGGCAGGCGCCTTCGGCTGGCCCTCTACCCTCCCTCCCTCTCTCTGGCCCTGCCCAGCCCCTGCCCATCTGTGAACCTCCCAGGAGCCTCGGCACCCACTGAGCCCCCTGGGAGGCCCCGGGAGGAACAGCCGGCCGTGAGGACTCCCAGAAGCCCTTCTGAGGGAGACCTCTCCAGAGACCCCCCAGGAAGAGATCCCAGCAAACCCAGGTGCAGGAGCCCCTCATGGAGCCCCCAGGCAAGCAGCCCCTGCAGGAGTCCACGCCTGAGGACCCAGCCCCCGAGACCGCCCCCAGCGCGCACATTCTCTACGTGGACCACCTGAACCCCCAGTTCTCGGTGCCCGTGCTCGCCTGCCTGCTGCGGGACACACTGGAGCGGCTAGAGCTGCCGGTGGCGCGCGAGCACATTGAGGTGGTGAGGCGCCCACGGAAGGCCTATGCGCTGGTGCAGGTGACAGCCCACGAGGCCACTCTGGCTGCCCTCCCCTGGCGCCTGCAAGCGGCCCTGGAGGAGCACCAGATCCCCAAGGAGCTGGTGGCCCGCGGGAAGGAGCTGGTGCTGGGTGAGGGCCCAGGGCCCTCGAGCGGCAAGGAGGTAAGTGAGGCTGGTCCGGAGCACCCCAGCCAGCAAGCCCCAGAGCCTCGGGGAGTGGGAGCAGGAGAAGCCTGGGCCAGGATGGCCTGTGCTGGGGGCGCAGGGCAGGGGGCGGAGGTGTGTGTCTGAGGGCTCAGGAACAGATGGGCAGACTGGCCGGCAGCTGCTGACTGCTGTCCGCTCGCTCCCAGAAGCAGCTGCCGCTTACGGTTCGCCTCCAGCCTGGAAGCTCGGGAAGGAAGGCCAAAGTGTGGGACCTCCTCCCTGGGTCCTTCTGAATCCCATCCTCTGGGTCTGGGCCAGCTGGGGCCTTTCCTCCTCAGCCCCCCTCATTCCTGCAGTTGACAACATCGGTGTCCGCTCCCGGCCAGGCAGCAAAGCGGAGAGCAAAGGCTTGGCCCTGCCCTTGGGGGGTCCGGCTCTCTGAGCAGAGCCAGGCACAGCCAGTCACTAAGCTGTGGGCTGCGGGGACAACTGCACAGAAGAGCTGAAATCCCAGCTGGGATTTAGGGAGTGGAAGGATGTTCTAGGCAGCGGGACACAGTGAGGGGGGTGACGGCCCGTCTGCAGAAGGGCGAGCCCGCTGAAGGCTGTGAGGAGCTAAGGAAAAAAGCTGGGCCAGAGGGCGGGGTCCGGGCCCCGAAGGGCCGCAAGACCAAAGCAGAGCAGGGAGGGTGTTGAGGGGGCCGGTGTGGTGGCCTTCATGGGGGATGGGAGGGAGCACCAACTCACTGCGGCTATGGTTGGGCCCTCCGTGAGAAAGGTGATTTCGGTTTTCCTTTTCTTTTGGGATGAAAACTCTGTGGTGTTTAAATTGTTGCAGAACTGAGCAGCTCTGTGACTGACATTTCAAGGCCTGTGAGCCTGACTTCATGTTTGTGTGACCATTTCCTCATGTTTCTGATAAACTGTACTCTCTGGGAGGCATGGGGCTAGTAGGGATGGGCTCCTCGCCACTGCCCCCCAGCCCCCACGGCACCTCCAGCCCCCATGGTGCCCCCAGCCACAGAAGCCACTGCTGGAGACAGGGAGGCAGCAAGGAGCCAGGGACAGCTGCAGAAAGCCCAGTAAGGGGGAGTGAGAGAGTCATCCTGCCTCCAGGGTCAGTGGATGGGATGGGAGGAGCTGGAGGTGGGGAGGCAGTGATGAGGCCCAGACTTGGCCCGTCCCCAGGAGCCTGCTCATGCGCAAAGCCCAGGAACAGAGCAGAAACCATTGAAGGGGTCTCGGGAGGGCTGGAAGAGGGCTGAGATTCAGGAGGACTGGTCAGTGGTCTAGAAAGCGACAGGCCGGCGTTTCAGGGAGACCAGGAAGGGCATGGGTTTCTGGAATCCCGTGTCATGATTCAGAGACCTGTCACAGGCGACCTCAGGTACTGAGATATGTCCTGTTGTGATCTGGCCCCGGGAATCTGAGGCCTGTCTGTAACTAAGAGGGAAGACATCGGCCACAGCAGCTCCAGCTCCCAGCCCTGGGAAGGAGAGCGTGTCAGACCCGCCCTGCTTCCCACCACCGGGCAGGAGGGAGCAATGGCGGTTCAAGCCCTTGGCTCGGCGGGTTTACCGCACAGGCCCAGGAAGGTGGGCAGAATTAGGCCCCTCCCCCGGGCGGGGCATCGGGGTGCCTGAGTGTGTGGGCCCCAGGCGGAAGGAGGTGCCCTGCCCTCTCGCTGCCAGGCTCGGGGCTTCTGACTCTCGGTCCCCGCCCCGGCAGGAGGAGGACAGCGGCCCAAGTCCCCATTCCAACCCCAGCCCCGCCCACAGCACCCCAGCGCGGGCCCTGCGGGGGCCCCGGGGCCAGCCCGGCGGCACGCGCTCCGACAGCGCCATCGTGCGCCAGGAGATCGTGGGCCAGGAGCGCCTCTTCCAGGGCGCCTTCCTGGGCAACGAGACGCGCAGCGTGGAGTTTAAGCGCGGGGGCGGCGAGTACCTGAGCCTGGCCTTCAAGCACCACCTGCGGCGCTACGTGTGCGCCTTCCTCAACAGCGAGGGCGGCAGCCTGTTCGTGGGCGTCGAGGACAGCGGCCTGGTGCAGGGCGTCCGCTGCGGCCACCGCGACGAGGACCGCGTGCGCCTGCTAGTGGACTCCATCCTGCAGGGCTTCCAGCCCCAGGTCTTCCCCGACGCCTACACGCTCTCCTTCATCCCGGTGGTCAGCGCCTCGGCCGGCAGCACGCCCCTCAAGGTGAGCCGCCGCCGGGACGGTCTCGGGTCTGGTCCCCGGCGCTCAGCGAGGGACGGCCAGCCTCTCCTCGGCCGAGCAGGGATGGGCGGGGCCGGGGGCAGGGGCATTGGGGGCAGCGACCGGAGGAGAGGCGGGAAGCTCCCTCCCCCCCCGCCAGGCTGCCCCCAGGAGTGAGTGACGTGGGATGTGGGGGCCTGGGTGCCTGCCAGAGCCGCTGTCGCCCTTTCCAAGGTGATCCGCCTGAGCGTGCACGCCCCCAGGGCCCAGGCCGAGCCGCAGCTCTATGAGACCGACCGGGGGGAGGTGTTCCTGCGGCGGGACGGGAGCATCCAGGGCCCGCTGTCTGGCCACGCCATCCAGGAGTGGTGCAGGGAGGTGAGTGCCCGGAGCCACTCACTGCGCGGTCGGGGGCATGCCATCAGCTTCCCCCACTCCACGTCCCCACCCCCACCCCCCGCGCCGTGCTCCACCGCCGGGGAGAACACCCCTCCCCCCCCCCCCCGGCTGTGTGCCAGCCCCTACCCCACGCGGCTGGGGAACTGGGAGAAGACTGTATGGAGAAGGCTGAAGACTTTGGGAGGAGCCCCTTACGATGCGGAGGCAGTTAGTGCTAGACACGGTCCCAAGAAAAAGCCTCTTCCAGAGGGCCACACCAGGTGGCCCAGAAGCAGGGCAGGGCAAGGACGCTGCGAGGCAGCGGCCAACCCGGGTCTGCCCCTGGAACTCGAGGAGGTGGCAGAGGATGGGTCAGCCCGGGCTCTGGGATGCAGGCAGGCCTCAGGTCAGCCGGCTTCCCTCAAGACCCAGGGCTGACTGACTTGTCGGGGGCGGCCGCACAGCCGGGGGCCTGGCTCCCATTGGCCTCGAGTAGCCCCCCCTCCCCCAAGGCCCTCCTGGGTCGCGTCCTCCTCGGTAGATTGGACCCCGGGCAGAGGGGGCGTGGCCCCGGGCAGAGGGGCGCGGCCCCGAGCGGCCCCAGCGTGGACCTCTGCCTCTGTGGCCCCCGCAGAAATGGGCGGCCGAGCTGAGCAAGCTGGAGCAGAGACTGAAGGCGCTGACGGCGGAGAAGGAGCAGCTCCAGCAGCAGCTGCAGCAGCGCGTGCCCGTCTCCTGCACCTGCTGCGTCCTGTGAGCGCCGGGTGAGTGTGCGAGCCTGAGGGCTGGCTCCACCCGGCAAACACGGGATCGCCTCTTTTTGAACCTAAGGTCTCCCTTCAGAGCTGTGTGGGCTGTTCGGAGGCAGATGCCAGCAGCACGTCTGTCCTTGCTCCTTCAACGACTGCTAGTGTGCGGGCTTCGATCCCGAGCAGGCCCGGTCTATGGAGCTGAGAAACGGCTCTTAGCCTGATCCCCCAGGAACCTTACTTCCAGAAAGAACTGGTAAAAGCTCGGCGGGAGCCCGCCTACGGCCGAGCTGTCAGGGACTGCCCTACTTCCTCAGATGCTCACTTTGCCCAGGCTGGGGTCCCTGACCCATCGGCGAGATAGGCCACAGAGGAATGTGTCCTCTTGGGAAATCGCTTCTGCAAATGGCCAGACACACTCAGGTCACTGTGGCTATGCGGCAGACAGGCCACCACCCTGCAAACCCCACCCTGAGCTTGCTGGAATTTATGATTGTCAATAAAGAACATGCACCTGGAGCAAGGATGGTTCTTTCTAGGCCTCTCGGTCAGCCAGCTGGATGCAGCTGAGTCCTGAGTCCCATGCCCAGCCCATCTCTCTGTCCAGGAGTCTGAGCCAGCCAGAGATTCCTCCCACCCAGAGCTGTGGGGCCCAGACAGTTGCAGTCTGTTCTAGCTCGGCCTTAAAAACCAGGTCCCTTGGGGGAAAACTGCTACCTTTTTGTTCAGTTCTTCGTCTAGGAGACAGTGAAATGGACAGGAAGCAGGGGCACTCGGTCATCATCACCCCGGCACCGTGTCTCCCCAGCACCCACCAGCACCTGCACAGGGTGTGACCTCCAGCCCAAGTACCCTCCAGCCACTGGTGAGGACTTCTGCTCTGGCCATTCCCCTCATCTCCACCAGTAGAAACAGACACACTCGAGCCAGTGTCTGATCATGCCATGCTGGGCTCAAAGCCCTGCAAGAGCTCCCCATTTCATCAGTGTCAAAGTCCGAACAGCAGCCTACACAGTTCTTCACAACCTGGCCCACCTGACCTCAGCCCCTTCTGCCCCTTGAGCGGGTGTGCCCCGCTACAGTGACCCATTGTCTCCAGGACACACCTGCCGCAGGGCCTTTGCACTGGTTGCTTCCCTACCTGGAAGGCCGCTCCCCCAGAGCTGTAGGATGGTTTCTTCTGGGCTCCACCTCCAAGTGGAGGGGATAGTCAGTTCTCTACCCACCCTACTGCACATAACACCTCCCTCCCCCACTTTCCTGCTTCCAGCCTCGCCACACTCCGTAGCTTTCCTTGCTGTCCCCTCCCCGCAGTAGAATGCACCCTTCCGGGGATAGGGATTTGGGTCTATTTTGTTCATTGCTGACGTTCAGAACCTAAAACACAGCTGGCAGGTCGTAGATGCCCAACAGCTAACTGCTGCAGAAACAAGCAAGGACACTCAGCTTCCGGTCTGAGCCACTAGAAAACCATGGAACCTGGTCAAATGGGGCATTTCCCGGGAGGGCCCACAACACACCTGCGCAGACCTGCTCTTCCTCGTTGGTCTAGAGGTCCTTGGCCATATCCATGGAGTAGATGGAGCAGCTCCAGCCCCACAGCCCCTGGTTCGTCAGCCAGGAGACCCCACCTGTGTGTCTCAGCTGCTCGGGGACTTGCTGATCCCACTTACCCACAAGCTAGTAAGGGAGGCCTGTCTCATGACACGTTACCTACCCAAGTCCTGCTCCTCGTCCACTGGGCCCCTCAGTCACCCAAACATAGTGCCCAAACCAAGTTTTCAGAGGCTCCGTGAGAACCGCACAGAGGATGTGCTGCTGAGGAAGTCAGAGGGGGGCCAATTGTGGGCAATTTCCGTGTGCCCGGCACAGGCCAGATGCTGGTCTGGGCAGTGCAGTCCTCGGAAGTGCCCTTCCTGGGACACAGCCGATGGCAACAAAGAGCAGCCGTGTTGCTGAGCTGCTCCAGGCTGCTAAGCCCGGCCCAGACCAGCTGGCTTGAAGGGCTCCGGTCCCTCTGCCGCAGCCTGGGGGGCAGGGCCACTCAGGCTCCGCCAGCCCAGGAAAGCCAGCGGGATCCCTTCTCCACAAGGTCATCCAAGTGGCCAGCACTTAGCAGCAGGTCAGCGGAGGCCACGGGACATCTGCAAACCATCCCATACACAACCGAGTCCTCACCGTTGTAGGGACCGCTGCTGTCACCCTCCTCAGTGCCCTCAGTTTGGGGAATGGCTCATACAGAAATGACTCAGACTGTGTGACCAGCTGGGAATGGTGGTTAGAACCCATCCCATTAGCCGCATTCCAGGTAGCAAGACAGGCATGAAGAGCCCTGTGAGGGACCCATTTTACTTCGGTCCATGAGAAGCGGAGACAAAGGGGGCTCACTCGCTCTTGCTGGGTCAGGGCGGGCACCCCAGCCTCTAGGCCCCAGTGCGGATGGCAGCCTTGAGCCATGAGCACAGGCACACAGGGAAACCCACTTCTTCTCCAGATCCCCCTGACGGGGAAGCTGGGCTAAACGCTGAGAAAGAAACATTTTTCTCCCTGCCCTGGTTTCTCAAATGTCCGTGAGGAAAGGCGGTTGACCACAGACAGACAACCCAGCCTGAGCCTCCCGTCTCGGACTGAACGGAGCTGGCTCACGAGGAGGCGAGCTTGGTGGCTGGAGGGTGGGTGGTTGTCCACAGCAGCAATGGGCCCCTCACTCTGGGGAGAAAGCCCTCAGGATGCCGCCCTGGACACACAAAGCCGGAGGATGGGAGGACCAGCAGTGGAGAAAGTGGTCCTGCTGGCTGACAGCGGTCAGTCTGCTGCTCCCGGGTCACATGTATAAGGGGCCACATCCATGGCCAGCAGAGGGAGGGGACCCCCGTGAATAACACACACCACCCCCCCAAGACCAAGCAGCCCCCATGCTTCTTTGCATCTCTATATGTTGGGAATCTGAATTTGAGGCCTTCGGGGGGAAATTCTGATTTCCCACGAAAAAGAAAGGCTCCTCTCAGGTTCTGCACAGACGATCAGCTCATGCACTTAAGGCCATCCCACCGAGGACAGCCGGGTGCTGGCCACTGAGGTGACACAGGCACGTCCCGGACCGCACTGACATTGCCCACCCAGTGGCGACATCAAGAGCACGGCACACAGAGCATGTCTCATTCTGCGTTATTTATTTCTTAAGTTAGAGGATACACGGAGTCTTGGCCAGAGGACAGCGGGCCCACGGCAGTGCCTGTGGTGACACCACGGTAAGAAAATAGCTTTTCAGGTTGCATTTCAACTGCAGTAACACCATTCTGGAAGG
Organism: Martes martes; assembly: GCF_963455335.1. Classification (NCBI taxonomy): domain Eukaryota; kingdom Metazoa; phylum Chordata; class Mammalia; order Carnivora; family Mustelidae; genus Martes; species Martes martes. Next base: position 160,141,287 of record NC_137891.1, read on the forward strand.
ACACACTGGCCTCGAGCAAAGTGGTCTGTATAGCAGAGGCTTTGAGAGGCAGTTTCCCCAAAAGATTCTTTGTTCTTTTTTTTTTTAAGCAACCCCTTGATACAAGGAGTACTTCCCAGCCCGGGAAGGGACGCGCGGCTGAGGACAGGCATTCTGAAACCACACCGCAGAGGGACAGACTAGTCGCCATTCACGGGACACCAAACGAACCATTCCCTTTGGCCACCACACCCCCGCTGCCCGTGGGCAGTGAGGGGCCCTGGGGAGCGGACCCGTGCCGAGGCTGCTTCTGGTCTCACAGCTCCTGGTGGCAGGCAGCGCCCTCGGGTTCCCAGCACCAAGCGTTGCCGGCACTCACTAACACAACCCCTCCTAGCATGCAGTCCACGGGGCACACATCCTCCAGGAGAAGCGACGGGCTGCACGCTTGAATCCACGATGGCGGGAGGTAGTTGGAGATGACCGACGGGCGCTCCCCCAGTGGGGGAGCATCCCCCACCCCCGCCCACAGGCCCCCCTCCCTGGCATGGTGCCACGGGGACCATGTCGGGTGTCGACACAGGGCGGCACCGGGTAGGGGCCAGCACACGGGATGGGACATGTGAGTCACAAAGTCTTCCAGATACCTTTCCCCCATAATAAAATAATCTTAATAAAAACATAATTTAAAGGAAGTGTCAAAAGCTGAGTGTAAAATCAAAGCTGTAAACTCTCAAAGTCCGAAGGCTCTCTTGAAGAGTCACGCCTGTTTAAGAAAAGCAAACAACACGGAGCAGTTACGGGGGTATACACAAGTGGGGAAGTTAGAGTGTGTAGTCGGCTGCGACCGCAAACGAGGCCGCTTGCCTGGGAAGACCAGCAGGAGTACCCGAATAGGATTAGACGCTAACTCTGTAATCCCTGCACAATCCTACACCTTCCAGACCATACGAGGCTTCTCCCACCCCATTCTTGTCAGTGCACCCAGCGTCCTCACAGGGCTGCCGGCAGGGCGAGATTCCAGACTTCACCAACTACCTGGGCCGATGGGAGCTTTTGCTTTCTCTTCCGGGCACTTGCTCAGACTAGCAGGCAGCCGGCAGCAACGGGCGAGACGGAGGAGGGCATCCGTGCCCCGCACGCCGCCACGGCCCTCCTCCAGGCGGGAACCCACATCTCCCAACGGCCTGCTGGGGCCCCACCTATGGGATCACACCACATCCCCTCCTTTTGGACCCCACAGATTGGACCCCCCCCCAACCCTCTCTTGACACTGGCATCAGCAGGAGGTGAACACAGTTCACTCAGTTATCACAGTCCTACTGAATGTCATTTACGTCAGCGCCCGCAGCCCTGGGCCGCGTCATAACATACAAACACTGTTACTGTCAAGACTGACATTCCAAGTTTGCCCGAGAACTGTTCGGATTTTAGGGGATTTCCAGAATAAGCAGCAATCAACCCAAGAGCTGTACTTTGTGTTAGTTTTAAAGCACTTCCTGATGAAAGCCTGCATTTCTGCAAACGTGACCATTTTGTCACACCGGTCACCTCCTTCAAGATCTCAAGTTTATGGCTGCATGAGATAACAGGGTCTCAGAGCCCAGCTCCCCCAGAGGTGGTCAGACTGGCTCCTGAATGTCGCAATCAGCGACAAGACAACTGCCCTTTGGTGGTGTCCCCTGCGCCCCGCACCGGAGGGCCCAAGGCCCAGGGACACCAACGTTGTAACTCGGGGGGCCCTATCCACCAGGGCCCACACCGCCTTTACCACTTACACACTCTGGCACATAAAATCCTCAACATCAGACTTTCCTGCTATCTTACAATTCTAGCGTATTTGCCATTAAAACACACGAACAAAAATACTAGAACCGAGAAACGCCACTTACGTTCCCATCAGTCGTGATTTATTGACGGGAACTTCAGTTCAGTGATTTCAGAGTCCGGGGAGCTGCTGCCACTCCTGTCACTGTAGGTGTCCCTGTGGAATTCGGATGCTTTATTCATTGTCTCCCACCACAGACCCGCTTTCCTTCTCTGTGCTCCTAGCCACCTTCACCACAGGACCCTTGTCTGCACACAGCAAGAACCAGATATACTATCCTGCTCTATTTATGTACTGAGCACAGAGAACTAGAGGGATTTTCGTCTTCTAGTTAGAAAGGATATAGGTCCGCTTTATACTTCACTCCTGGAACTCTTAACCCCCAGCTCCAAGTGAGGAACTGGCTCCAGAGGAAGGCAGCAGCGAGGCACGGACACACTGGGCCTGTGGCCACCACCAGCCCATGAAAGCCAGCGTCCCACAGACCCAGGGCCCCACTGTCACGTATGAGCCCGGGGTCAGGTGCTACAGTGAGGGCTCAGCCCCCGCACTGGGGAAGGTCCGGCGGCATACAGGCAGCCTGAGGGGACCCCAGGGAGGGGCGCATGCCCACTGCGATGAGCCAGGGGGCCCCCCGACGGACTAGAGAGGAGTGACCGTACCTGGGCGAGAGCCTGCAGCCCTTCTGGAGGTAATGCGGGAGCCTCCCCACGGAGGCCAGCAGAAGGCCAAAGTACGGAGGCGAAGGCTTGATGGGCCTGGACAGGAACTCAGGGTGGTACTGAACCCCAACAAAAAATGGATGATCTGAAACAGAAACATAAAACAGTACTTTGGTCATATGCATAAAATAAAGAAGAGCAAACCCTGTCAGGTGTTTCATGTTTCTATAAACCCTAAAATTCTCTCAAAATAGCATCTTAACCAGAACCCGGGTTAAGGCAGCCCCAAAGCTAGGGGGAGGAGATGCCCTTGCCCCACAAGCTGTCACCCAGCTAGCTGATGGGGCCTCCTCCAGGGTTCCCGCCTGGCTGGCCCTGCTCTCCAGCTTCCCCAGATCAGAAACGGGGCTCAAGGACCAAGGGCGAGCCCTCATTCTGGAAAATGAAGACCAAGGCCAGATGTGCAGCACCGCCCACAGGAAGAGGGGCTCCCAGGGCTCCAGGCTCCTCTTCCCCAAGAGCACACCCAGCAGGGCAGGGCTGTTTCCTCCGGCCACCAGGTCAGTGCTCCCAGCCACCCCCCTGCACCCCCACAGCCGCCCCGCTCTCACCCTCCAGCTCCACGATCTCCATCCTCTCGCCCCCAACATCCTGGCCAACAAACTTCAGGCCCTGCTCCTCCAAACACTTCTTCAGGACTGGATTCACCTGCGGACACGCCAAGAGTAAGGCAGCTGACCTCCCAGCTTACTGTGGTTCCAGAGTCGCCAGGAGACAGGGTGAAAGGTCACTGAGCTCAACTCCTCACCTCAAACCTGTGGCGGTGCCTCTCTTCCAGGTAATCTGGATCTCCGTAGAGTTTCCCTGGCAAAAGAAAGCAGACTGATGCAAAGAATTCTTATTGCTTCCCAGTGTACTGTCCAGCGCCGAAACAGCCCAGCCCCCTGAAGGCCGGCTCTGGGCTCTCCTGACAACCACAGCCACCAGCGTGCAGCAGCGCAGCACAGACTCGTTCCTGGGCTCTGACTTTTCTGACCACGCCGGAAAGACCATCACAGAGACAGATGTTTCCATCCCACCCCCCGCCCCACCCTAGCACACAATTACTGTGGTACAAAGCACTTTCTGCTAGAAACTACCCTGGAAAACCCACCAGGACACAGGGAACAGCTGAACGGAGAAGGACACTTGAAGAGCTAGGGAGGCAGCCCACTCGGGGAGCCGTGCAGGTAAGTCACGGTCAACAGAGCACCATGGCCTCCACGCTGCCGGGGGTGGAGGGGGTCCCCAAGTCCACAGAACACAGAGCTGGGAGCAATGCACGGTCACCTACTCAACTGACTCAAACAACGACAGACACAAGGGGCCCCCACTTCTACAAAGACAGAATTTTCCCCAGTGAGCAAGAGAATGAGACTGACCGCAATCATTCTCCTCGGGATTTTCCTGCCCCAACTTTTCCTAAATCTGCAGTACCTATTAGTACCTTCAGAGTAAAACCCATCTAGGTTGGGCTGCACAAAACTGCCTTCCTGGGGACAGTGCTGACACTGGCAGTTTAATCTGGTTCACCCGAGTGGCCTAGAGAAAGGCCAGGCTATAGGAGACTGCATGTCCTGGCCTCCTCCCAGGGAGCCACCTGCCCCCAAGGCCCCCGCCCCCCCCCCCCGCGACTACGCAGCCTGGGGCCTAAGAGCCACACTGCTTCTTGGGCTATCCTGGCGCATCCTGAAAGAACGTTAGCAGGAAGGGGGAAAAAACTCGAAAGCAAGAACGAAACCCAAAAGGCCAGCCTGGCTCTTCAGAGCCCCAGGAGCAGCCCAGGATGGGCGTCCGGATGCGCCATGGTGTGCTGCTGGGGGGCCGGGGGAGGCAGCTCTTACTCATGACTGAGTTCTTGGTCTGGAACAGGGTTCTCCTCTTGCCCAGCCTCATGGTTCCGCCCATCTGCCCAGGGTTGTGTTCCGGCATGTCTATGACCTGGAGGTGTTGAGAAACAAGCACTCGCTACCACACGCTGCGTCTGTTAGCAGAAGGACCGCCAGCGCTGCGGGCCGAGGGCCCGTGAGAAGCTCTAACCCCGGCCCTTGCTCAGAGGGGATGGTCACCACTGAGCAATGGCCTTCCTCTCGTTGTTGAGAGCCCGTGCTGGGTAGGGCCTTGAGCCCTCGCCTTTGGCGGGTCATCCTGAGCTGCGGGAACAGCTGCCCGCAGCACTCTGGGTCATGAAGGCTGCCGGACCCCAGCACGTTCTGGAGACTGACGCAGCAGCGTGGATGCGAGATGGGAAAGGCCAGGTCTCCCCCACCAGACTGAGCGGCTGCTCAAAGGAAATGGATGCTTCTCAGGGTTTGCCTGGTGCCATGTGTGGGCAGCAGAGAGGCGGAGGCCCCAAGCCACAAGAGCCCAGCGCACAGCTCAGTCCCCGGCTCCTCTGAGTACCTCCTGGCCTCAAGGACCGTCTCAGAGCCCTGCTTTCCCACCACTGAGAGGAGGCGCCCCTCCAACCCTTCCCTCCTCTCCTCCTGTGCAAAGTTCAGTTTCAAGTCAACAAGCATACACTGATGCTGTTCAAATGCCCTGGGATCAAGAGCTGGGCCTGCCCTGTTTATCACAGCATCTCTGGTATCGAGAACAGACCTGTCACCCCCGGGCAGGAGAGCTGAAGATGAATAAAGGCGCGATCCCTCCCCAGGAGCCACATTCCTCTGACAGGAGACACCACACGAGGGACGTGGGCCTCCACAGGCTTTGGTTACTATTAAACATGTTAGTTCAACACCCATGTTCCACAGGTCTTGAAGAACAAGCCCATGTCCCCGGGCTGCCGGAGAGGAAACGAACGAGCATCTGTAAAGGGGTGAAAACAGCGCATGGTGCGCAGCAGGGGTCCACGTCAAGTGTTTCCTGTCAGCAGTGGGACGGCGCTCCTGGGGACTGAGGGGAGCGCGGAGAGAGAATGATGCTAAGCGGGAACCGCCCTGGCTGGCTGGGGTGAGGTCTGTCTTAAACATTTTCTGTTGCAAACTGGGAAGAGAAGTGAGAAGTTACACAATGAAAACACAGTAAAAGTTCTTTCCATGGGGCGCCTGGTGGCTCAGTGGGTTAAGCCTCTGCCTTTGGCTCAGGTCATGATCTCAGGGTCCTGGGATCGAGACCCACATTGGCCTCCCTGTTCAGTGGGGAGTGTGCCTCCCCCTCTCACTCTGCCTGCTGCTCTGCCTACTTGTGATCTCTCTCTCTGTGTCAAATAAATAATAAAATCTTAAATAAAATCTTTAATTTTATAACCGTAAATAAAATATTAAAAAAAAAAAGTTCTTCCCATGCAGTGAGTCTGAGGGACCCATGGACAGACCCAGTGGTCTCCCTGAGTCCGAGCCCTGAGCGCTCTCACAAGCGCCCCCTGTCCCGCCCCACGCACCCTTCTCAGTCCCGGTGCGGCTCAAACACGACTCACCACAGGATGGTTGGTCTTAGGGTCAAACTCTGTAGAATTGGCATCTGAAAAACGGAAATACTTCCGTTAGGAAAACAAACAACACTGATTATTTTCAAGTGTCGTTCTTAAGCTCTTTATTACAATTTCCCTCCCCAGTTCAAAGTGACTGTTCAGTGATTCGAACAAAAACTGGAGTCACATTAATATGAGGTACTCGGTGCACACAGATGGCTGAGTATTCTCCATCTGCGAGCACCGGGAAGCCAAGCCGTGGAAAATGGGGGAATCGAACCAGGGGCACCCCTCATCACCTTTAGCTCGATATCACCTCCCCATGACAGCTCACACGCTGTTGCCTCAACTCCCCCCTTCTTGCATCAGAGTGCATCTTTCCAGGACGGGCAACGCACTCCTCTCATCCTTGGCATCTTCTGTGTCGCCCTGCCCAACCACTTCATGCAGCAGCTAAGTCAGGAATTCACTGATCTCGAGACCCGAACAGCCTTCCTCTCCCTCACCAAACGGGGATGGTCTAGCCATAAGCAAAACCACTGAAGACTATAAGGAAAAGAACCCTGTTCCTGGTACCATCCGGCTCCCTATGCGTGACAGGCCTGGTACCTTCCCTCTTGGGCCTGACCAGAGCCAGGTTCCAGCTGAAGGCAAACTCGTCGCCAGGTCACCCACCCACCTGGGGACCCCATCGGGCAACTGGTAGTGGCTGGGAGAGGGTCCAGAGTGCCCAGAGGGCCAGCTCCAGGGCCACGGGCGGCTAGGACAGTGCCTGCCAGGGCTCAGGGGCCAAAACTAAAGGGCATGCGGCCTACAGAGCAGCTTGAGTGGGCTGAGTGGGAGGTGAGGGGGTGAATGAGTGGGAGGTGACCTCTCAAAAACATGTCCAAGGAGCCCAGCCCTAACAGTAAGCTGGCCACGGGAAGGCCACTCGTCCCTCATGGAGCCAGGCCACTTTCACATTGCTCAAGATGCTCGGCTTCTTTTTCCTACAACTTCCGAGGTCTTCCTGAAGATATGTTTGTCAGCTGGGCTACAGAGTCGAGAGGAGCTGTGTGGACTCTGCCATCAGTGGTCCCAGGGAGCCTCGCCCCTGCCGTCGCACTGTGCACTCCCCTCTCCCACCAGCTGCACAGGCCTCGGGACACGAGCAAGCTTGTTAAGTGTCCGCACACTGGGCCTGTCATTCTGGGAGGTCGCCCTGCTGTGAGACGCCTCGGCTGAAGTAGTGAATGATGAACCTTGCTCCAGGGAGAGAACCATCTCGATGTCCCTGCTGGGCAGAGCTGAATGCACGGCAGGGAGATCTGATACACCACAGGGAGTAGAAAGCCAGCCAACCGGGCCCACTCGCCCCACAGCACTCTGAGACATGGTAAAACCCTGCTGGGAGCCACGGAGTTTCCAGGTAGTCTGGACAGATAGCGAGGCACAGAGAAGTTCCTACTGGCCAGGCACCGCACTGGGACTATTTACAAGCATAACTGCGTTCGATTCTCACAACCAGGAGAAGCAGGTACCAGCATCACCCCATTTTACAGAAGAAACAGAAGCCCAGAAAGGCTAAATAACTTACCTAAATCACCCACAATAAGGGAGGGTCAGAAGTTAAGCCCAGGTCTGACGGGTACCAGGGCCCAAGCTCATAGTAACTGCACAGCCTCAGGCCAGAGTTTCCTTGCTCAGCACCAGCTCAGGGATGGTGGCTACGGGGATGGGAGTGCGGGCATCTCTGAAGCTGGAGATGCAGGGACAGAGACCCAGGATGCCTGGCCAGCTGTGACTCCTTGTTCCTGCCATCGGCACGGCTCGGAGGAGCTGTGCTTTCCCTTCGTGCACACAGCACTTCCCCCTACTGCGCCCCACGAGGTACCAAGAAGCCGCGCCTGGCCTTCTCCGGGGCCCCCCAACACCCAGGGGCCACCAGGCTCCACGCCCTCCAGAAACACTTCAGCAAGAATTGTAACAAGGTTTGTAACGAACACTTACCTTGCCAGCCCAGCACATTTCTTGAAAATTCAACCACTGCCAACTGCATTCCTAAGCACACACCTTGTAGGTGGAAGGGAAAACACAAAGGAAGCGCCACTGAAAAAGCAGCTTCTATATTTCCCACCAGCCTGCCCTGACTCCGTGTTCCGTTTGCCCACAGAACGACAATCACAAACTCTCCTACTTTCCCTGCTACCAACAAGCACCCCCGCTGTGTTTTATCTGTTATCAGCTTTCACAAAGTGGGTCTAAGCTTTCAAGAAGTCCTCATGTGAAGGGTCCAAGTTTTAGAAGCTACTCAATTTTAGAAATACACAGTAGCGTATTCATACTTAAAAATTCAAGTTTTCCTATCCTCTCTCATTAAGTTCCCATTTACAAATGATCAAGCTGAAAATTACTAAAATTTGCAGCTCCGGGAAGCATCCAAAATCACAAGCCAATATGAAGTGAGGGTGTGAAACTCGGCGTCAGGTGTCCTGCCGAACAGCTGGGTCCAGCAAAAGGACCAAAATTTCCTGATTGCTTTTCATTCTCCCCAAATTCCACGGCATCTACATGTGGATGTATAAGCTCTTAAACTTTTCACACTAAGAAAGTCTGAATTTCTCCCAAACAGAACCAAAACAACTTCTACTTGAGCTGCTACCTAGAAAGACAGCATCTGTGCTTGGTTCCAGTGACCTCCCTGTTTTACTCGCAGGCTCCCACACGGCCCTTTTTCCTGCTCTTTCCTACTCCTTACCCAAAAAAGGCTTCTTCTGTTTCCGAGCCCAGGCGATGGCTTGGATTTTTCCTTCTGTCCCCCGAACACCGAATCCCCCTGGAACCAGCACTCCACTGTACGAGAGAGCATAGCACACGGGGATTGGCCCTTCCCACCAGCCCAAGCCGCTGATGCCACAAAGTCACTCCCCCTCTATTGTGCTACTGGGGCTATGATGGTGACTTGGGAGACTGCCGGTGAGCTGTCTGTAAACACTATAGGCTCAGAAAATGTGCACTAAATGCTTACAAGGGGAAAAAAAAGATGGCACACATGGGTTCTTTCATCATTTTTAACATATGTTAACATAAATGCAACTTCTTACTTCTTGGCTTAAAGAGCTCCCTTGCGTGGGCAGGGAGCCTCTCCCTGTCAGCTGGGATTGTCTGCCGAGCGGGGGCCTCGGTCATGGTTGTAGGGCTCTAGAACATCCCACTGCTCCAGGGAGCTGGAGTTTCCTTCTGATTGTTTACTATTATAAAGAACAGCTGCCAAAAAACTAACGGAGAGACTCTGCGGACCGGTCCTCATCAAACGTTCCGGAAGAGAATCTTTAAATAAGCCTCATCCATCGTCGCAGACAGCAAATGTCCGTGAAATCAGAACGCGTTTTCTTTAGATTCAACTATATTGATTGTATTTTTGTAAGGCTTAAATCTTACAGACTGCAGCCTTTCAACAATTAAAAGATCTTTAAAAAGAAGACTGCCTGGGACGCCTGGGTGGCTCAGTTGGTTAAGCAGCTGCCTTCAGCTCAGGTCATGATCCCAGCGTCCTGGGATCGAGTCCCGCATTGGGCTCCTTGCTTGGCAGGGAGACTGCTTCTCCCTCTGCCTCTACCTGTGCTCGCTCGCTCTCTCTCCCTCTCTCTCTCTGAGAAATAACTAAATAAAATCTTAAAAAAAAAAAAAAAGCAGATTGCCAGCTACAAGCCCGAGAGCACAGGGCTCTGCTCAATAAAGCCTCCCCTCTCCCCACCACCAAAACCCCCAGAAACCCAAGGCCGAGGGCCCTACTCACTGCGCGCTACACAGCTTCTGCCAGGCTTCGTGGTAGCGCACGGGCTCCTCCTGCAACGTGCTCGGCTCCAAGTCCGTGGAATCTATGTACTGGGGACCATTCGGGCAGGGGAGACAAGAAGCAGTCCATGACTCCAGAGCCGCATTCTTCCTAATTCCTAAATGATACTATCAATGCCCGGTCTTTCTTCACTTAAAGTTTTAGGGGCTCAGATGGTTAAGCATCTGCCTTTGGCTCAGGTCATGATCCCAGAGTCCTGGGATCAAGTCCCAAGTCTGGCTCCCTGCTCAGCGGGGAGCCTGCTTCTGCCTCTGCCCTTCCTCCCCACTGCTTGTGCGCACGCGCTGGCTCTCTCAGATAAATAAAATCTTTAAAAAAATTAAAAATAAAGTTTCAAAATTATAATCTTCATATATTTAAACCCAATAATTTTAAAATAAACTTTAAATTCTTTCTTATAGGGATGCCTGGGTGGCTTAGTCGGTTAGGCTGCTGCCTTCGGCTCAGGTCAAGATCTCAGGGTCCTGGGATGGAGTCCCGCATCGGGCTCCTTGCTCAGCAAGGAACCTGCTTCTCCCTCTGCCTCTCCCTGCTTGTGCGCGCTCTCTCTCTCTCTCTGACAAATAAATAAATAAAATCTTTAAAAGTAAGTAAGTAAGTAAATAAATAAATTCTTTCTTATATTTCAAAATACAAATGTTGCCTTCAAAAATCATTGGCCTCCCCAGTATGGCTCTCCACTGGCTCTACCCTCCGCCTGCTGGAGTCCAAAGTGTTCTCGCTGGGGCCCCTGGGTGGCTCAGCTGGTTAAGCATCTGCCTTCGGCTCAGGTCATGATCTCAGGGTCCTGGGATTGAGCCCCGCATTGGGTTCCCTCATCAGCAGGGAGCCTGCTTCACCCTCTGCCTGTCTGTGCTCACTCTCCCCCATCTCTCTAACAAATAAATAAATAAAATCTTTAAAACTAAAGTGTAATGAAAAAAAAAAAAGAAAATAATAAAGTGTTTCCTCTGCTCAGAATGCATTTTCCGGGGCGCCTGGGTGGCTCAGTGGGTTAAGCCTCTGCCTTTGGCTCAGGTCATGATCTCAGGGTCCTGGGATAGAGCCCCAAGTCGGGCTCTCTGCTCAGTGGGGAGCCTGCTTTCCTCTCTCTCTCTCTCTCTGCCTCCGCCTACCTCTCTGCCTACTTGTTATCTCTGTCTGTCAAATGAATAAATAAAATCTTTAAGAAAAAAAAAAAAGAATGCATTTTCCTCCAGCCTGTCTGCCACCAAGACTGCTTTCCATCTTCCCCTCTTTACTGCAGTATAACTTACATGCAATAAAACCTAAGCATTTTAAGTGTACACAGATGAGTTTTGTCAAACATACACACCGAGGTGTGACCACTACCTCAATCAAAGATAAGGAAAATGACTGTCATCCTAAAAAAGTCCCTCTGCACCCCACCCCCGCAAACAACCTCCTCTTGGCCTCCTGCCCGGACACCCTGGCTCTGCTTTCTATCACCACAGATGCCCCTTTTAGAACTTGATAGAAATAAACACACAACATGCAGCTTCTGTGTCTGTTTTTTGGCTCGGGATGTTTCTGGGATTCATCTCCGCTGCTGTGCATGTCACGGGTTTATTCCTTTTCGTCCCTGAGCTGTTGCCCACCGAGGAAATACAGTACAACGTGTACACGAACTCGCGCTGGATATGTGGATTGGTTCCAGATTCTGGCTATTAAGTATCGGTCCTCTTGTATAAAAATATTTCTTGTGGGGGCACCTGGGTGGCTCAGTGGGTTAAAGCCTCTGCCTTCAGCTCAGGTCATGATCTCAGGGTCCTGGGATCGAGCCCCGCATAGGGCTCTCTGCTCAGCAGGGAGCCTGTTCCTCCTCTCTCTCTCTCTGCCTGCCTCTCTGCCTACTTGTGATCTCTGTCTGTCAAATAAATAAATAAAATCTTTAAAAAAAAATATTTCTTGTGGACGTATGTTTTCAGTAGGTATCAGGGAGCACAAGTGCTGGGTCATGGAGTAAGTGTATGTTTCCCTTTGTAGGAAAGCGCCAGGCTGTGTTCTCACCAGTCACACCATTTCCCCAGCCCACCAGCAAGGCACGGGGTTTCCCATCCACGCCAGCACGCTCGGTCTCTCCGGCAGGTGTCCGGTCACAGTGGTTTAATGTGCATGTATTTCCCTGACAACTGAAGCTGCTACCCTTGTCTGCCTTTCCACATACATCAGGGGCAGCTTCTACAGAAGTGTCCACTCACATCTTCTGCCCCCTTCTTATTAGGTCGTTCACCTTTTTCCTACCGCTTCCTGCCCAGGACCCTGCGATGGCTTCCCTGAACCTCAAGGGAAGACCCAGCTGTGTGGCCCAGGTGACAGGATTCATGACCTCACAGGCCTGTCTTGACATCCTCCAATTCACACTTTCCCACCCACTGAGTTCCCAACTGTTGCCCATCTCCAAGCTCTGGGTACACTCTACCTTCGTCCGAATGCCCTTCCCTTCTGCCTCCTCCATCTTCCCAAACTCTGCCAGAGACCCTCTTGGAGGAAGTCTGCCCTCCTCACACGTCTACCCAGACAGGCTCCCCCACCCCTTCTGTGTGCTCCCCTCACACCTTCGAGACCCCACAGACTCATTCACCTCTCGGCCCCCACCACAAAAGGCACAGACAATGTCCACGTGGAGACGACAGATGAATGAGTCAAAGAACGAGCAAAAGTCGGGGAAGTGTAATGAGATCCCATAGTTCTTGGGGCGCCTTGGTGGCTCAGTTGGTTGAGCGACTGCCTTCGGCTCAGGTCATGATCCCGGACTTCCGGGATCGAGTCCCATATCGGGCTCCCAGCTCCTTGGGGAGTCTGCTTCTCCCTCTGACCTTCTCCTCTCTCATGCTCTCTCTCACTCATTCTCTCTCAAATAAATAAATAAAATCTTTAAAAAAAAAAAAAAAAAGATCTCATAGTTCTTAAAATGTATACCGTAGGTCCTTCTGTAGGAAAGTGTTTCCCAGCACAGAGCCAACTAAATTACCACGCTGAGAAACACCCAGAGGAGGAGGCCAACCCCGATGCCAGCAGTGAGGACGGCCAGAATCGGAGCCCAGAACCTCAAGACTCCAGGCACCCGAAGACGACAAGCAGGGACCAAGCCCTGACACTCCGCCAGCTGGGCTTCTGCGCGTCCCGTCACGGAGCGGAACACAAGCAGGACTGCTCTTGTGTGCCGCACGTGTTCCAGGCACTGGCCGGGCAACCGGACACACATTTCAGAGAAACCTCCCCGCTCTCGGAGGTGGGTATCAGCGCTCCCACGTCCCAGACAAGGTAAGAGAACAGCAGTGCGCCTCTGGCCCACCAGGGCAACCCCGTTCCCCTGGCACAATTGTACTTGGCCACCTGCTACTCAGAATCAACCATCTGCACTTCCGCAAGCACTACCCTGACCACCTCTCTCCCCTTCACTGTCTCCTGAAAATGCCCTACTGCTCTCTCACTAAGCCAGGAGCCAACCATGAATCCTTTCTAGTCCAAAAAAGAAATTCCGAGTTCCAAGAACATATGGCAGATATGCCTACGGCATCTATGAGACCCCAGAAGCCCTCCCTGTCCAGGCCTCGCTATACCCGTGCTGCCCCTCCTTACCTTGATTTCTAACTTGTGATTGATGGCCAGCGCAGAATGCTCCAGGGCTTTAATGACGGAGGCGTACGAGTCTGAGAACTTGGTGTATTTGCCCACAAGGGCAATAGAGCAGGTCTCCAGCAAGCGATCGTATCTATCACACAAAGGCCAAGAGACACCAAATTATTTAAAATATAAATACCACCACGAGATCAAAACTGCTTTCTAAAAAGAAAGAAAACCTCTCTGGGAAGCACACAATGGGAGCAGGTATGATCTGAGTTCTCCATACACTACAGTAAAGAGGAAGCAACTTTCAAATCCATGTGGCAGGCTTTTCTTGGCTGCCTATGGATATACATGGAAATGCACAAAGATTGGAAGGGCCAATGGCGAAAGGAAAACGCCCCTCACAGAGCAAGGCAGGAGTGCCCCCCGCCCCGCAGAGCCAGCGCCGAGGCTGCGGAAACACCTCTGAAGTGAGGCGAGAGCATCACTGAACTGTCCGGAGGAATGGGGACGGTTCTCAAAGCGAGCAGCTTTGGCAGCAGCAGTAACACAACACCAGACACTCCACTCATCCTCTTCTGGGCGGTGAGCGGCACATTCCCAAACGGCTCAGCTATCCGGGGGTGGGGGGGACCTCAGGAGCGCCCGGCCATGGTCAGCCAACAGGGCAGGCCTCGGGGACGAGAGCTCACCCGCGGCCACTAGACGCCCTTTCACATGGATTTCCTGGTCGAGTGGACACGAGGCCACAGGTGTGTGATCTGAGCTCAGCCCTGCCAGGACTTCCTCAGTCCTGATGCAACAAGCTGAGGGCTAAGAGCCTGTCTCTGCCTCTCTTACCACCAAGTCTTTACCTAGGGTGAGCTGACAGTGCGAGCAAATTCCCTGAGACCCTCCCGAGAAGAGAAATAAGGCCCGGACTGGCAGCTCCTTATCACGAGGCAAACCTGTCTGCCATCTCTTTCCACTTCATCAGCATTTTTCGCGGCTGCCTCTCGATCGGAAGGTCAAGTCTCCGGAGAAAATAGTCTACGACCCCCTGCTCCTCTAGCAATAAGGGGACTCGGTAGATGGAGGAGACATCATGGACGCAGATCACCTGTGTAAAAACAGGCAAAGGTTATTTAATAAAAACAAACAAAAACGAACTGGGCTGGCAGCCTCCTACTGGCTCTATCACCCTCAGAAAATAACTTCTACATCTGAACATGGCAAGGGCAATTTTCTAGAAAAATATACATTTTGAAAACTGACTCACAAACAGAATAAAAAATGAGAGGCTAATCTCTTAACAAACAAGACTGCAAAAATCCTTTAAAAAAAGAAAAAAAATCAGGGGTGCCTAGGTGACTGAGTCGGTTAAGCATTGACTCTTGATTTCAGCTCAGGTCATGATCTCAGGGTCACGGGAATGATCCCCACATCAGGCTCTGCACTCGAACTCAGCACAGAGTCACCTAGAGATCATCTCCCTCTGCCTCTCCCCCGTCCACCCTCACTCTCTAAAATAAATAAATAAAATCTTTAAAAAAAAAATCAAACCAAACCACAAATGTAGTTTAAAAAAAGAAAAAATTCACATCCAAGTAGGATTTGTCCCAAGAATAGTGGCTGTCGAACTTGGCTGTACACTGGAGTCACTTGGGTGAGCTTTTAAGGATTCGCAAGCCCATACCGTACCCACCACCACACGGACTAGAACCTCTGGGGGTGGCAAGCAGGGATGTCATTTTTCAGGTTGAGTCCAAAAACCACGGCGTTAAGATATATAACAGTGGAATTCACTACATGAACAGACAAAAAAAGGAAAAAAAAGTCACCTCAGTGGATGAAGCTAATAAAAATTCAAAACCAACCCACAGTAAAAATGCTTGGTGAATTAGGACTATTAGGGAAAATGTGAAGAACATAAAGAAGGAAAAAAAAAGCCCACAGCAAACATCATTTGGTTCTCAGCATGTAATATTAACATTTAATCTTTAAAGTCTGAAACAAGGCAAAACTGGCCACTATTATACATTCTATTCAGTGATGTATTAGAGATATTACCGATTACAATTAAATAAGAAACATACGAAATGGAAAATAAAAAGCAACCACCAAGAACTACATTCAGTATTATTTCTCATCCACAAAAACCCCTAGAATTTACATGTAAACAAACAGAACTAGCAGAATTTCAGTGAGGCTGCCAGGCTTGAGATCAATGAGCAGAGGTCAGCAGGGTTCCTATACATGGTCATATCTAATTAGGAAAAGTAATTTTTTTTTAAGCAGGCTCCACACCCAGCATAGAGCCCAACATGGGGCTTGAACTCACAACCCTTAGATCAAGACCTGAGCTGAGATCAAGAGTCGGGCACTCAACCGACTGAGCCACCCTGGAGCTCCTAGGAAATGTAGTTTTTAAAATTTTCCCATTCATATAACTACAAAAATTATGAATACCTATAAATAAATCTAGAAAAAAAAACTTTACAAATAAAGAAATCTTTAAAAAGCAACTTTACGGGGCGCCTGGGTGGCTCAGTGGATTAAAGCCTCTGCCTCCAGCTCAGGTCACGATCCCAGGGTCCTGGGATCAAGTCCCGCATCGGGCTCTCTGCTCAGCAGGGAGCCTGTTTCCTCCTCTCTCTCTGCCTGCCTCTCTGCCTACTTGTGATCTCTCTCTGTCAAATAAATAAATAAAATCTTTAAAAAAAAAAAAAGCAACTTTACGAGAAAACACCACAGATTACTGTTGAAGGATGGTCTTTCCAAGGAAAGAAGCTAGGACAACTGGCTATCCACAGGCAAAAAGACAAATTTCGACTTTTACTAGAAAGTTGCTATCCATAAAAGGGAACTCACAATGGATCCCAGGCCTGAATATAAGACCTAGAATTATAAAACTTCTAGAAGAAAACATGAAATCTTTTTGTTAAGTGGAGTTCTCAGGCAGAATACCAAAAGCACAACCAATACAGAGAGAAATGGATACACGGGAGTTCAGAATGTAAAAGCTTTTGTGCTCCAAAAGATACCACTAAAAAGGTAAGACAAGCCACAGACTTGGAGAAAAATGTGCAAATCACAGATCTGATAAGACTATTCTTCAGAATAGACAGAGAATTCCTATAACTCAGTAAGATAAGCAACTCAATTTAAAAATAGGTGAAAGATTTGAAATGCGAATTTAAATCTAGAAACACTTGTTGCATTTTTAATAGTAAGTATTTTTTAATAACTTACTCTTTTTGTTTTTTTACGATTTTTTATTTATTTATTTGACAGAGAGAGAGACAGTGAGAGAGGGAACACAAGCAGGAAGGAGTGGGAGAGGGAGAAGCAGGCTCCCCGCTCAGCAAGGAACCCCAATGCAGGGCTTGATCCCAGGATCCTGGGACCATGACCTGAGCCGAAGGCAGACGCTTAACAACTGAGCCACCCAGATGCCCCTTAATAACGTATTCTATCATGGAATTTAATTACCTTCACTTGCTGGGATAGAAATACCTCAAATAAATGAAATGCATAAATAAGAAGGCTGTTCATAACAACGAAGTTATTCTGACGCTCTGTACAGACAGCTCCTGACTTACAATGGCTTGACTTGATACTCTGCTTTAGGGTGGTGTGAAAACAACACACATTCAGTAGAAAGGATACTCTGCATTTTGAACTCTGGTCCCCAGGCTAGCAACAGGCCATACACTCTCTCGTGTCATGGGGCCACAGCAGCAAGCCGCAGTTTCCAGTCGGCCCCACAGTCACAGGATAAACAGCCGATAGCTTACAACTGTTTGTTTCCACAACTACTGTTCCCACTTTCAGTACAGTGTTCGATGAATTACACGAGATAGTCAATACTTTATTGTTTGTTTTTTTTTTAAGATTATTTATTTATTTATTTATTTGTCAGAGAGAGTGAGCACAGGCAGAGAGGCAGGCAGAGGCAGAGGGAGAAGCAGGCTCCCTGCTGAGCAAGGAGCCCGATGTGGAACTCGATCCCAGGACCCCAGGATCATGACCTGAGCCGAAGGCAGCCCCCTAACCAACTGAACCACCCAGGCGTCCCAGTCAAGACTTTATTGTAAAACAGGCTTCGTGTTAGGTGATTCTGCCCACCTGTAGGCTACATTTAAAGTAGGCTAGGTGTGTTAACACATTTTCGACTTAGGGTATTTTCTTTTTTTTTCTTTTAAAGATTTTATTCATTTATTTATGTGACACAGAGAGAGATCATAAGTAGGCAGAGGGGCAGGCAGAGGGAGGAGGAAGCAGACTCCCCGCTGAGCAGAGAGCCTGATGCGGGGCTTGATCCCAGAACCCTAAGATCATGACCCCAGCCGAAGGCAGAGGCTTAACCCACTGAGTCACCCAGGCGCCCCAACTTAGGGTATTTTCAACTTACAACAGGTTGCCTGGGATTAGCCCATCGTTAAGTCAAGGGAGATCTGTATTTAGTAGGAAGCAGAATTCCTGACACGGAGCTCCCAGCTTGGGAAGCACTGGGAACACTGATCTCGGGCCCCAGGCCATGCTCACAGCCGGACTCCTGAGTGCCCATGGAGATGGGGTATCAGAGGCTGCCCTGCTCTCTTCACTTCAATGCCATTGACTTTGACTTTTTGACCCGCACTGCCATACCCCCTATAGTCCTGCAAATGAACTGCTCTCATTTCAGCACTGCTGCTTCCTTCTCTCCCCGCTAGGCCAGCCGGGCCCTCCTGCTTCACTTCTTGATCCTCAGTAACCCAGCAGCAAAGCAAACCACTCACAACCTCAACACAAATTCCTGGACCTCAACTTCCCTGCTCCCGCCCTTCAGCCGGCCTGACCGCAGCCACAGCCTCAACTAACCAGCACCAGGCCTTCCCTACCATGCCCCACCCTGGACATATGACCGGTCCCCAAATTCTGAATTTCCTATTTAAGAGGTACCTTCCATGAGCACATGTAACGAAAAAGACTAAATCAGATTTAAAGCCTCCGCCACCTTAAGCACCAGGCGCTAGGAATATAAAGCTGGTTGAAGCGGTCCCTGTCTTCAAGAAGCCGAGTCTATGAGTAGAGACAAACACGGACAGACGGATGGACGGACGGACACACACACACACACTCTCTCTCTCTCTCTCCCCGAGGGGCCGAGTCTATGAGTAGAGACAAACACGGACAGACAGGTGGACGGACACACACACACACACACACACAAACACACACACTCTCTCTCTCTCTCCCCGAGGGGCAGTAGAACTTGTCTCACCATGTGAGACACATAGGTCGCCCAAGAAGGATCAACCTTGAGGCCTGAGGGGGAAGCAGCTTGAGAGGTAGAGCTTCTCGGGCAATATTGGGTCCCAGGGGAGCCCTGGAGGGTGAAAATGAATAGGAGACAGCGGGGCCAGCGGGGAGGACGAGGCCATGCAGCATGGCTGGAGCCAAGGGTACAAGGAGTGGGGAGAGAAGAGGCCAGAGAGGTCAAGTATGTCCAGAAAACCAGAGCCAACAGCATCGGTTCCAGCCAACAGACTCCTGCCTCGAACTGTGAAACAAGCAGCAAGCCTCACGAAAGCGGCTGCGGCCCCTCAGGATAACTAGAACCAAAACCCGACTGATGCGGAGACGGAATTTCGACTCACTTGTTCAGGTTCCACGTGGCAGAACATCGAGATTTTCTCTTTCACTGACGTGTCCAGAGGATTGGAGCACCTGCACACAACCTAGCAGGAAACAAAGGATGGCGTTCAGACAGAAGAGGGATGACGGAGCCGGGGTATTTTCCTGACTGACATGAAAACAGACATCACCTCGTGAAGCCGGATGAAAATGTGAACTCCAGCCCAGTGCAGGCCAACATGAAAGTAGGACCTGTTTTCAAAACTGAACTCCTAAAGTCCCACTCTGGAGAAACGGGAGGGGGGTAGGCAGTGCAGATGAACATGCCGATCATGAACTTCGGGAACCCAGTGGGTTTTCCTCAGGTGAAGTCTTGGGTAGGAGGGAGGGGACATTGAATGATGGGCGCAGAGGAGAGACAAGGCATGACCTCACACAGGTCCATCAGGAAATCTTTGTAAAAGGCAACCCCCACTCAAAGCACTCACCCTGTTTCCCCACCAGCATCGAAAAGCAACCCAACGAAGCAAAGGTCTTATCTGCTGCGGAGCTGAGATTTTCTTTCTTTTTTTTAACTGAACTACAGCTGACAGACGATGTTACATGGGTTTCAGGAGCACAACGTAGCGACAGGACTCTCTACGCCCTACGCTGTGCTCACCACGAGGGCAGCCGTCTGCGCCTCTCACCCCCGGGCCTTATTCTCTCCCTGACCTGAAGTCTGCAGCTCCCATTCTGCACCCCCCACCCCCTCCCCTTGGGCAACCACCAGTGTGTTCTCTCTCTTTCTGGATCTGTTTCCACTTTTTGTCTTTCCGATTCCATATAAGAGGAGTCACATGGTACATGGAGGAGAGATTTTAATTAGATATCCAAGATCGCGCTGAAACCAGGGAATCATAAAACCTTACCAGATCTGGAGAAAGCCCGAGGCCTCTGAGCTCCCGAACGCTATTCTGGGTGGGCTTAGTCTTCTGTTCCCCTGTTGAACTTGGCTATTTTACAAAAGGGGAAAAAAAAGTTCATTTCTCTAGGATAAAGAATTTTCAGGCATGACTTTTCTCTGAACCCCTTTTATGGATCAGTGTCTAATTTAGTTTTTATTTTTGTCAAAAGAATCATGCGCATGTATTTTCCACAAGGTCTGTCCTAAGCCCCTCCCCTTCCCTAAACCCCAGGGGCAGCCACTCTCCCATGATCCTTCTGGTATGCTTCATGCTGCTTCTTGACACGTGGTTTGAGATATTTCCCATCGATCGCCCCGTTAGACAGCGGGAACTATAGTTAGAAAGCTACGACACATGCTCCTGTCCTGTGCCTACAGCCCATCTGACGATACCTCTCCACAGTTGTGTGTGTTTAAGCACTTAAATCCTGCCATCATAAACATGCACCACATTTTCCTTTCTGTCCAAATTTGGTTTGTTTTCCTTGGTTGGTGTTTGTTTTGTCTTCTTGGCGTGCTGAGTTTCCTAAGTACTAAATTATCCCATTTCCCTCTCACACTTCACAGATTTGCTGGGTACAGTATTCTAAGCTGGAAAGCATTTTTCCCTGACCACTTGTAAAGAAACAGCTTCCCTGTCTTCTAGCTTCTAGTATTGCTACTAAGAAAGTATAACAGCTTACAAATTCTTGGTTTTTCTCTTTACAACCTTTGAGAATGTCTGCCCCATTATTATGAAATTTCAGCAATGTGCCTTGTTGGGGGTCATGTCCCATTCAGTATGGTGGGCATTTGGTGGGTCCTTTCAATCTAGAAACTAATGTCCTGAAAACTCCTTGAATTATTTAGATCAAAGGATCGGAAAACTTTTCCTATAAAAGGCCAGGTAATGAGTACTTCAGGTTTTATGGACCATACAGTCTGTCACAAGGACTCGAACTCTGCTGTTTCCCTACAGAAGCCGCCACAGACAACACATACAGAGGTGAGCACAGCTGTATTTCCAAAAGAGCTTTCCCGGCGAAAATGGGGTACACTGATTTGGCCTGTGGGCATAGTTTGCTTACCCCTGGTTCCGATGACACATCCCTCTCCGTTTCTCTATTATTTTCTGGAAACCCTAACCCTGTCCTCTCATTCTCTTACCCCTGCTCTCCTATTTCCTCTCTCTTGCTCTTCTTATGTATTTCCTGCAATAGTTCCTCTACCTTCTTTCTCTCAAGTTTTTCATTCCTGTTATCCCATTTTTAATGGAAATTAATATCCCATTTTTAAATTTTCTGTTCTCTGAATGCCCCTTCCTTAGGGTATCCAATTCTTGTTTCACAGATGCAGCTGATCTCCCCTTTGACTCTCTGAGGACACAAGTGACAGGCTGTTCTAGTTCTGAAGTTTCCTGCTTCCTCCAGATCCCAAACTTCTTCTAAGTTCCCCTATGTCCCGCTGTTTTGATATCTTGCACATCTAGGTGCTTTCTCCAAACGTCTGGTGACCACTGGCCATGAGCTGACATTTCAAAGCCAACTGGAAGTTCTGAGCGAATAGGGTAGGCCTGTTCCCCTGGGATCCTCACTGTTTCACTGGGGAGCCCCTGAGGGTAGTGTGTTTTCTCCTGGGCTGGTCATACACCCCATCGTGAACCTCACAGGCACAATTCAAGCCTGGCTCTGTGATGATTCTGGGAACCGAGTGGCAGAAGAAGGAAGGGTGTCCCAAGAGCATCCAAGTGCACTTATCCCCGTGATTTTACTTCAGTATTACCGCTCTGAACTACTGCTACTACTTGCTCATCTAGAATCCCTCTCTGGAGAAAAAAAAGCTTCAGCCTTCTGCCAAGGTGGGAAGGGGACTGGCACCCAAGTGCACACATTAGGGAAGGAGAAGCTGGGTTCTAGCTGCTTCTCAAATGGCAGTTATCATGAGCCGCCCCCAGCCTCCAATGCACCTGGCGCAGCCCCTTCCTGAGCTTCTAAGGGTTGTGCAGGGCAAACACTACTGCTTCTCTGCCGGCCCTGCTACAGGCTCACGAGTCTGCTCTCTCACTTCCTACACGGCACCTGCTTTCTGGCTTCCTAGGTTTCGTTCCCATTGACCCTTTCACATTACCTATGGGACTATTTCTCTTAAAAAAAAAAAAAAAAAAGCCCATTACTTTAATTGTAGCAGGGTTTTACCATGTAGTAGAGACAAATGGACATTTTCAATCCATCATCTTCAAATGCAACTTCCCTGGTTAGCTTCTAAATGTTCTCCCGCTTATCTTTTCAAATAGTACGATTACAATCATTTTAAATTCACAAAGATCTTTATTCCCTGCCCCTCACATATCTAAAACACATAAGGGATGAAAACCATCCTCTTCTCTTTCTTCTCCTTCCCCCGCAAAGTAAAACTTGAGTGCCTTACCTGAGGAACGAGACTGACATGAATATTACAAAAGTTCTCTCTCTTGACCTTGAACTGGAACTGACGGAAGGCCTCAATAAAGGGCATGCTTTCTATATCTCCCACTGTTCCACCGAGCTACAAGAACAACGTTATTATAGAGGTCAAATTCTCCTCTTGTGGTTTAATTTTCTAACAACCACACCTTATCATCTCAGCCCGGTGACCAGAAACAGCATAATGTGGACTCTCTGAGCCTGGCTAATGTCACTTAGCAGTAACCGACATTCCCTTATGCTGAAGAGTTACTTTTCTGGATAGGCTCTCCACTCTCCAGGGCTATGGATCTCGCCAAGAGAAAGATCAGGTGGAAGATACACTAGGAATTTTATTTGTACAATGTCAGGAAGCAAAGAAACCTAAATCTTATCTACTTAGTTAGCCGTAAATAACTTTTGTATGAAAAAGTATCAGTTATAAAGAAACTGCTGGAATGTCTTGAGTCCCCTATTTCTGCAGGAACACAGATTCAGCAGCTAGGACCAGCAGAACATGAACGTTCCTACCAGAGGAGAGTGGAAGGTCAGCGACATTCTCAAGAGATAGAGGAGAATGTGTCCTGCCACCGTTACTGGCACAGTCCACGGTGAGTGAACGTACACAGGCTGAAGAGAATCGCTCACACAGAGGACTGCTTTAGATGGTGTGGGTGTTCCCATGACCGGTACTGTGCCCAGACCCACCCCACCGTGGCGAGGAGGGTCATGGGCCTCACAGGGGAATGGTCTTATCAGGTGCTGCTGGCTGAGTAAGGAGGTCAGTGTGTCCTCTCGGTTAGAAAAGACTCGTACGAACCTCAATAACACACACTTGAGGTTCCAGGCCATCTTCATCCACGGGTATCAGCGCCTGTCTCATGACCCACTCCTGGATTGCATCTGTGATGTGAGGGACAACTGGAGAAGAGAAAAGAAATACATACCTTACCCTTTTCTGTCAGCTCTGCTGGAGGCAGACGCGTTTACTATGAAAATTAAGTGCTGTAATCTTCGCCTGGAATAGTGACGGGGTCATAAAAATATTGTTGAGGTCACTCTTTTTTTAGATTTATTTATTTATTTGAGAGAGGCAGGGAGAAAGAGAGAGCAAGAGAGAGAGAGAGCGCGCGCACGTGGGCACATGAGCAGCAGGGAAGAACAGAGGGAGAGGGAGAAACGGGTTCCCGGCTGAGCAGGGAGCCCGATGTGGGACTCGATCCCAGGACCCTGCGATCGTGACCTGAGCCGAAGGCAGACGTTTTAACTGACTGAGCCACCCAGGTGACCCCGTTGAGACCACTCTTAAACGGCATTTAATAATCTCTGGGCTCACACTTCCTGTGGTCTCCCCTCCAGGTTTCCAGGTTGTGGCTGGACGCACACGAGGGTAAGGCCAAGAGTGTGTCCGGAACCCACATCAGAGCCCTTGCACCCCATGCAGAGACGACCCCGGCTGCCCCCCATGCATCAGATCCCACGGCCACCTGCACCACTAACTGCCGAAAGCAGCCACTTCACACTGGGTGCTTTCCAGGCCCCTGTTCCCATATGTTCCAGTTCATGAAAGGATGAACAATCCACGGGTAAGAGAGAGTACGGGAGGGCAGGGTGGTGAGGGGGCAGCATCCAGGGCCAGAACGTCTGGATTCAAGCCTGAGTTCTACTACTCATCAGGTACAGATCCTTGAGTGAATTACTTAACTATTCTTAAGCTCAATTTCCCTATGCGCTCAGTGGAGATGACAGCTTCTGCTGCCTCAAGCTGTGGGGATCTCCTGCGACACCACTGGGAAAATGCTAAGCAGCAGGCCTCACAGGCCAGTCCTTTGGTAAGCCAGCCACCGCACCACGTGTTAAAATCCTAGTTGTAGGACTCAGGAGGCGAGCTCCTCGGGGGGCAGGGATTACTGTTCAACTCGCTCCCAATTTAACCAGCAGTGCCTCAGGCACAAGGATATTCATTATTCCACTGTGCAGCCAACAGGACCTTTTAAAAATGCAAAACAGAGCTCCCCCGCTCCCATGTTTTTAAACTCTTCAATGGCTTCCCACGGCTCTGAGTAAAATCCAAACTCCAGGGCAACCGCCCTGAAGGCCCTGTGTCACCTGGCTGCAGGCTGCCTCCCCCACCTCTCCACTCATCGCCCTGGTCACCACGCCCGACGCCCTCTGTCCCTGACATCCCGGACGGAGCGTCCGGCAGCCCGGGCCTCTGTGCGGTCTTGCCCCCTCCTTCGCAGGCCCCCTGCCGGCCTCCCAGCACAAACACCCCCTCCTGGAGACTCCCGCTAACCACCTGTCCAAAGGGGCTGCCCCACGCTCTCTCTCTCCTATTTACTTCCTTCACAGCACTCATCAGACATCTTGTTTCAGCTGTTTGTTTGTGTGTCTCCCACACAGTAGCCTCCGTGGGGACAGCAGACTCGCTGGTCTTGCTCGTCACGTAGCCCCAGCACCAGGGGGGGTGTGATGGCCACTGAGTATTCAAGAAACACGGGACCGCTGAAGGCATACACAGATGACTGCACTGGAGGCCTAGACCAACAGACTGTGATTAAGTCTGATTCCTAACTGATCCCCTTCGTGTCGGGAACTCAGAGAGTCTTTCTCGCCCTCCCAACAATCAGGAAAGGCAGGGAGTTATCTCCGTTTGACAGAAAAGGGAACCACATCCCAAAGAGGTTCAGCAATCTGTGTTCACAAAGCTGTAAGTGGCAGGGCTATGTTCTAAGCGACCCCTCGCACGGACAGCCCCAGACGAGAGCTGGCTGACAGCACGACCCTCAGCTCTCAGTTCAGCAAAGTCTTAAGCCAAGAGTGGCAAGTTTCTCAAATGCATGCGGCAGGGAACCCCCAGGGCAGCAGACAGACACAAGTGAAGCTCTCTGGGGAAGGCGCAGGAGGATGAGAGCCCCGCGTCTCTGGCTCCCCCGGCCCATGGGTGCCCTTGACCAGCCAGCAGGCTGCACAGAGGACATTCTCTTCCTGCTCCCGTCGAAGTCAACCCCAGATGCATGACAGACACACAACACGGGGCTCGCTGCCCTGACCTGGCTGCCTTCATCAATCCACATTCATCCCTGCAGAAGGATAAGAGCTCTCTGGACTCACACCCTATTAGGGGCCCACAGCTTCGGTGCCTTTCATGGGGTCACAGGGGCTTCTTCACGCGAGCTTTTAAGCCAACAGCTGTACAGCTCTGAACTTTCAACCAAGGGCACATGTCAGTAACAATACCTTAATACTTTCAGGCTGAAATTCTATAGAAAGTACATTTCTGTACTTTCAGGCTGAAATTGCATAGAAAGTAAATTTCTGTACTCAAAAGAAAGCAAACTGGTTAAGATTCTTTAGACTTTGAAGGCAAATCCAGTTCTACCTTGGACGGTTTTCCCCAAGTAATCGCCTTTGCGTTCCTTGTTAATGACGTACTGGTAGATCTTTCCCGTGGTCAGATTATTGTCCTTGGTGAGGCGGATGTCAAGGAAGCGCTCGTAGTTCCCCAGGTCAAGGTCGACTTCCCCACCGTCATCCAGCACAAAAACCTCACCTGTGACAAACAGCAGACATGGTCAGGGGAAGTGGAAAACCTACGTCAAGGGCAAACTTGAGTCTCAAAATGTAAATACTCGCATAGAATGAAGTCTGCATTACCTTGATATGAAGCAGAGACATTTATTTCTAGAGAACTAAATATGACACAAAAGAAAGACAAATCACCAACCATTCTTTTTTTTTTTTTTAATTTATTTATTTGTTAGAGAGAGCGAGCGAGCGAGCACAGGCAGACAGAGTGGCAGGCAGAGGCAGAGGCAGAGGGAGAAGCAGGCTCCCCGCCGAGCAAGGAGCCCGATGTGGGACTCGATCCCAGTACACTGGGATCATGACCTGAGGCAAAGGCTTAACCAACTGAGCTACCCAGGTGTCCCACCAACCATTCTTTAAAAGTTAATAACACACTTGCAGCCTCTCCACAAGCTCAGTGAGGATTGGGAGGTAACGGGAGAGCGTACAGTGGAAGGAAATCATGGCCTCAAGGGCCGTGGGCACGGGGAGCTTTATAGGAGTGTCGTGTCTGCTGCCCAAAAAGAATTAACAAAGCCCCCTAACTTGAGCAGAAAAAGGTTTCAGACGGGATAAAAGCATGATTTCCTTCAGAACTCACATTGGGTATTAAGGGCCTGTTGGTTAGAAAAACCGAAGTCTGGGCTACGCTTCAGTCCCAAACAAAGTGGTGAGACTCAAAGTTTCCCCCATTCCTTTGTTTCGCATTCATTCCTTGAGACGTTATTCTTAGAAGTCTTGCCCAGGATGGTTTGTTCTTACCATCACAATAGGAGATGAGCTCAAAAATGGGAAAGGAGAAAAGGTCTTCTTTCCCCCCCTCAGAGAGAGGTTTCTAGTACAGAAACCTCTGGACTCTCATCACCACGTTGACTGTCTGGATTTCTGCTCCCTCCCTGTCTAGGTGAGAAAAGCAAATTCTGCTACACTAAGGACTTTTTAGAAGGCAGGAAATACAAGTCACGTTATACAAAATACACACAAGTTCCGAGGGCTGACCTGTTCTTTCACGTACTCCACAATTACTATTTTAGTAAAAGAAAGAAATGCATTGTGCTTACCATGTTCATACGGAGAGAATGTTCCTGCATCAATGTTAATGTATGGGTCAATCTTAATTGAAGTTACATGTAAACCACATGACTTCAATATTGTGCCCACGCTGCTGGCAATGATTCCTTTCCCGATTCCTGATATAACACCACCAGTAACTAGAATGTACTTCATTTTACTTTTTGACCTGGGAGGGGGAGAAGGAAAAATTACAAATAAGATAGATCTCCCCAAAGCACACATATCTGGGTTCAAAAGCTAGCTCTGCCCCTTACTACCTCTGTATCCCCCAGGAGCCTGTTTCCCTATCTGCTACACGACTCTAGAAGGCTGTTATGTGGGACCCTAACAAATACTTCTTGGGATCACTGAATGGCTTTAGTCAAACAGGAGTTGAAAAACAACTCGCTAATCAAATAATGCAGCTTTTGTTTAAAGCTCTGACAACGAACAACCTTGAGAGACAACCTAAGAAAAAATAAAACGTAAAAATTTAAAAACAGCTCTGTTGACAGAATGCTCTGCCCCAAATGTTGGCTGATAGAACCACGGGACCCTGGGGTATGGAAGGAGGCGCCTCATTATTTTCCCTGCACGAAAAAAAAAAAAAAGATTTCAATCTTGGGTGAGCACTCCGATTGCCCATGAAAGAGAGAATGTCTCTGGTTAGCGTACAATGTATCACCAAGAACACACAGCTTCTCCCAGTTATGGAAGACAGAATAAAAGAACTTCAACATTTAAAAGGAGTTGTAATGAAGCCGAGAAATCCTGTAATTACAGGTTGTTGTCTCCTGTAATTAATAACAACTTACTCCTTGTCAGCAATCTCGCTCAGGTATGCCCCGAAGAGAAACTGTGTATCTTGGAGGAGAATATCAGATACCAAACCAGCCTGAAGCACAGAATGGGGGCAGAACACTCAAAGAGAGGACAGATTTGATTAAATCCAAAGAGCAGTGCAGCTGTGGCCGGGAAGGCAGGAAACAGATGTGGTGAGAGATAAAGGAGTGGATGGACGCAGGACCAGCGGAGGGGACAGCAACAGGTTTGCCAGGGAGGACTGATCACCGGCTCCTAGCCTCAGAGGCCCAGACACATCAGCCGGTCGGTAAATCCAAACGGGACCAAAATGAAAAACACAATCTCCTTTGGCATGGTCAGGACATGTTCCTCCTCCGGGAACACTTCATGTGAAGCCAAATTATAATACAAATAAGCTAAGAAAGGAACAAGGAAACTGGAGAGTTCTGCTTCAAGCATTCCCCTGCCCTACTCCTCCCCAAGGCAGGAATGAATACACTTGGCAAAAGAAGAATGCTCAAAAGGACTTCCCCCTTGGACTGCAAGGAAGACACCAGACCATGACTTGCTCTTTCCATCTGTTACAGCATTTCCAAGAGCGCGCTCCCTGGTTTCTGCAAAACGTGTATGGGGTTCCCATAAAGCCTTTTTACAGACATATAAATCAGAGAAATGCTGTTAAACAGTGAGTTGGTTTAATGTCAGACCTCCAGTAGCCTTTAATAAGCTAATGCACACTGTGATCTCCCCAAATGGGAATACAATATGCAGTTTTCCCAAACTCATTGGACCCCAAGTCCCTAATAAGGGGCGGGACACTACTCTTGTCACCTCAAAGTCAAATGGCTCCTTAGAGACACATGAATATCAGACATGGCTACATTTTAGATGGGTTCTAATCAGGTATATCCCTGACATTACACCCGGTCTCAACCTCAATTTTAGATGATCCTAGAAAGTCCTCAGCCTCCCTGAGTCAGTTATGGAGCAGGTTACTTTTCCAGAAGACTCATCTCATCCATTTGCATTTGATTTGCCCCAATTTTACTCTAAGAGGGTAACAGCTCTTTTGAGGGAAGATTCCTGGAGTCTCCCACAGTGCCTGGCAGTAAAGATTCCACGGTGCCCAAAGACCAGGTGGGAGAGGCTAAAACGACCCACTCACTCACACTGATGGGCGACGACCCCCTATGTAGGTACTACTGTGCTGCACACTTTGGGGACCAAACACTTTTTTTTTTTTTTTTTTTTAAATTTTATTTGACAGAGAGAAATCAGAGCTAGGCAGAGAGGCAGACAAAGAGAGGGGGAGCAGGCTCCTGCTGAGCAGAGAGCCCGATGCGGGGCTTGATCCCAGGACCCTGAGATCACGACCTGAGCTGAAGGCAGAGGCTTAAACCACTGAGCCACCCAGGCGCCCCAAGGAGGTAGCGGGCTCCCGGCTGAGCAGAGAGCCCGATGCGGGGCTCGATCCCAGGACCCTGGGATCATGACCTGAGCCAAAGGCAGAGGCTTTAACCCACTGAGCCACCCAGGCGCCCCACTTTTTTTTTTTTTTTAACGTGTATTTGCATTTATTTTATGCAGAATTTACTACCAGGCTGTAAGTTTTTGTTTCTTCAGTTTCTTCTGGGATATTTTTTTCTTCCATGCAACCTCCTTTTGTGGTTCAGGGACAGTCTGCTCTTTCTCAGTAAGGACCACCTCAGTACGGCAGGGAGAGCTCAGGTGTGGGTTAATCCAACCATAAGCCCTGTGACACCACATCCTGGGGACTTTGTTCACCTGGATGTGCTCAGTGATGACACTGAGGGAGGACACTACTCTGTCACTCTAAACCCTTATGTTCAGCATTACTCTCTGCATTTTTAAGCATGTGCAGTAAAAATTCAGCACTCTTCTTAGGCCACCGACCCTGTGTGCAGCCCCACCGTTGGGCCTGGGCACATCTACCAACACCACCACTGTAGCGACAGAATGGCAAATATGGCTTCTACAAAGTGACATCCTTCAGCTACCTGGTGGCTTTTTGCACAGGCATACCCTTGATGACCTGAGCAGTTTCACATGTGTTCTTACAGTAAACATGAAGATTTGAACCTCCTGATTTGCATGATTTTGTAGGGCTTTCTGGGTCAAGTGAACAGCAAACCATTATCAGAGATCACCTCAGGCTGCTTTACGGGAAGAGCGGGGACCACAAAATGTAATCAGATCTGGGCTCCTAACTCAAGCTGCTGGCAGTCCAGTTAGAGACAAAACATTTACAAATAAATGAGTAATCCAGTGATGGAGGGAAACAGGGACAACATATGAAAGGCGTACTTGGAGAAAAGAGAGCAGAAAGCTTTCAGTGACAAGACCAGGGTATAGATCATGGCCCAGCAAAAGGTGTGAGGAATGAAGGCAGGGAGAGGACCCAGACTGCTCCTGGTTTCTTGACCTGAGACTTGCAGTGGGTCTTCAAGAACCCACTGAAAGACCTAAAGCATGGGGAAGGGAACAGACGCAACAGGAAGGTGAAGGCCAGCCACAGAAAACAGAGGTAGGGCCAAGAAAAGAGATAGGGAGGGGCACCTGGGTGGCTCAGTGGGTTAAGCCTCTGCCTTCAGCTCGGGTCATGATCTCAGGGTCCTGAGATTGAGGCCCACATTGGGCTCTCTGCTCAGCAGGGAGCCTGCTTCCCCCTCTCCCTCTCTGCCTGCCTACTTGTGATCTCTCTCTCCCTGTCAAATAAATAAATCTTAAAAAAAAAAAAAAAAAGAGAGAGAGAGAGATGGTGAAGACAGTGGGAAATGAGTTGGAAATGTAAGCAAGGGACCACATCATGGGGAAACTTGAGTGTCCTATCTGAACTTATTCTGAAGGCCACGGACACATCAGAAGGTTTTCAAGCACAGAAGTAACAAATTAAGACACATCAGAGGCCCCTGGATGGCTAAGTAGGTATAGCAAGCAACTCTCGATGTCCCGAGAGTTTGAGCCCCAATTTGGGTGTAAAGATTACTTAAAAATAAAATCTTTAAAAAACAACAACAACAAAGAATTCTTTAAAAAAAAAAAAACAAAAAAGAAGGTGCCCAGCTGGCTCAGTCGAGGTAGCATGTGACTCTTGATCTGGGGGTTGTTGAGTTGAAGCCCAATGCTAGGTGTACAGATTACTTAAAAATAAAAAATCTTTTTAAAAAATGCATCAGAGGAATTCAACAAAGATGGAAAGGAAAAAAAAAAAAAAAGCTTTTTTTGTTGTTAAAAATGTTTTGAGATCCACCTCCAGCCCTACCACTTGCGTAGTGAGACCTGTCAGGTCACTCAAGCTGCCCAAAGCCCGGGTCCTCGCATCTGTAAAATGGGATGAGAATCTCCCGCATCGCCTGTCACCAGGACTGCTGAGGATTGGACATTATAATGAGTGTGGACCTAAGTGTGCCACGCAAACGTAGTGAACTTCTTTAAAACGCAGCATGCTCACTGAGGGCGGCCGGGAGGGGAGCCGGCCGGCTGTGGGGCCGGAGGGGCTGCACCCGGGGCCGGCGGGCGGGCGAGCTGCAAGGCCCCTTCCGCCCACGGGAGTCGGGGCTCGCCGGAGGGGCCGTGGCCAGGCCGCCGAATCCATCCTCCACGCGGCGCCGCGTCTCGGACTTTGAGCCGCCTCCCAGCCAGGCCGAGGCCGTGCGCCGAGCCCAGAGGGGTGACGGCCGGGACAGTCCCCACGGAGCGGCGGCCGCCGGGGCTGCTCCGGGAGGGCTGAGCAGAGGGGCTCCCGCGCCTGTACGGCCCTCCCGGTCCCACGCGTCATCCCGGGCCCCCCTGCCAGCCGATCCAGGCCGCGCTGAAATGGGCATTGCCGGCCCCCGCCCCGCGGCCTTTCCCGCCGCCCCACGCCCCTTGCGGCCCGGCTTCCCAGCGGCGCTCGGCCACGCGGCCCCGCGCGCGGGAGCCGGCTCCTCGCCGGCCTGGCCGCCCGCCCGCCCCACTCCCGTTAGGCACTGAGCCCATTGGTCAAGCCTGCGAGCCACCTCACCCTGATTGGTGGGAACGCTGTCTGTCAGCCGGCGGTGTGGCTGTCCCGCGCCGAGCTCAGCTGGCGCTGCCGATTCCTGCACGGGAGAACAGCTCCCCCGGGATCCCTGGAGTCAGCCTACCTGAGGCCGGCTTCCAGGCCTGCCGTCCGCTAAGGAGCTAGGGGTGCGACGCGCGCGCTGAGCCCGGGGCCGCCAGTGAACCAGCCCGGCCGCATGCGCCCGGCAGTCTTTCACGGAGGCGGGCTCCAGGCGGTGCGCACGCAGAGGCGGGGGGCGGGGCGGGCGCGCGGGCCCTCCCAGGGGCGGGGTCTGAGTGCGCGGGGCACAGGGCCCCGAGTGCGCAGGCGTGGGGCGGACGCGTTTTCTCGTCCGGGTGGGCGGCTTTGCGGCCCTGTCCCCGCGCAGCTGACGTGTTGGAGACCGGGCAGTTCGAGACCAGGCTGGTTGCGGCCTTTCTGCCTCGCAGCCTTTGTCCGCAGTCGGTGGTCCGGGCTTCCTCTCCTGCAGTAGAGGCCGTTTTTGGACTCAAACCTGGCAAATCTGTCGTCTGACTCCAGCCCCCTTCTAGAGGAGGCTAGAGACATCACACCCTGTCTGAACAGTCCGACCTTGTGGGCACCGCGTTTGCGGCTGTTGGTGGTGCGGTCCCAGCCCATCTCTCCCGCCACGCCCTCTGGACCGAGGGACCGCGGCAGTGTCACCCCTGGCCTCTAAATGGGAAAGCCTAGAAGGATGGCTGGGCACCGACTCCTTCCTCCTCTGGCTTCCTTGCCCCCGCATCTCCATCCAAAGGGGCTGCTTTGGATGGAGAAGACTCCAGGGACAGAGTTTCGTCCAGCTGACACTCACGGAGCACCCCCGCCCGTGTGTCACACGCTGTGCTGGGCTCCAGGGGACCCTATCCTGGGTGTAACGACGTCGTGGGGCAAAGTGATCAACTAATTGCCCTTCATCGTGATTCTCTTAAGTTTTGGGGGGCTGGAGTGCCCAGTGTGGGAACTGACCAAGTCTGGTGTAGATTGGGGATGCAGGCAAGAAAGACTCCCCTGGAAAAGTAGTTTAAAACTGACAACTGAAATTTACTGGCAAAGAAAGGGAAGGGAGACATTGGGAGTAAGAATGAGTGAGGCAGAAAGAAAAGTCTGTGAAAGGGCTCTGAGGTCCAGAAGAGTCTAGCATAGATGAATGGGAAGGCCAGCATAGAAGAAATCATGAGATCAGGGTGAAGTGGTGGGCACGGCCATACCATGAAGAGCATTATAGACAAAATGAAGGAATTTCTTTCTCCTACTGACAGTGGAAAGCCATAGAAATTTTTTTGAGGAGGGGATTTTGTTTTTCTTTTGAATAGTGAATACGTGCACATAGCTCATTTTTTTCCCTTCAAACACTACACAGGATGCATTGAGAAATATCTCACCTCTCTATCCCAGTGTTCTTGTTTTCTTCCCTAGAAGCAATTTGTCACAAGCTCTTGCAGTCTTCATTGAAAGATTTAAAGGGAAGATGTGACATGATCAGGTTTGTTTTTCAGGAAAACGACTCAAACACATGGTTTCCAAGAAACCAGTTAGGAGGCTTCTGCTGTGGCCCAATGAGAGCTTCTGGCTTCTTCCAAATCTGGATCACCACTGCTCCTACCCTGCCAAGCTACCCAAGCGGCACTCAGCTCCAAATCTAAAACATGCTTGGGATGTGTTTGAAGATGTGCTATGGCCACACATTCTTTCGAGAAGCATTTGGTGTTTATCTTAGCGCTGGGACATGGTAGACACTGAGAACATACTTGCTGAAGGAATAGAGATGCTGTAGGAGACACAGGAATGAGCTAGTCAGTATTCCGATGATCATTTCACCCTTTCCTCTCTTTCTCTGAACCTCTGCCTTCTCCTCCCCCATACTCTTTCTCAGCAGTGGTCTTGCTTCTTCTTTCACTGAGAAAATAGAAGCCATCAGGAGAACTTCCTTGAGCTCCCCGTGTCATATCCATCGGCCTGCTTCTATCTCTGCTCACAGGCTCTGCCTTTTCCCCTGGGCTGCCAACAAACTACCCTCATTGTTTCAAGCGCCGTATCTTCTCATCAACTCAAGAATGTCACTCTGGCAATTCTCCCCTCGTGCATCAGTTCTCCCTTTTCTACCAGATCATTTCCACTAGTATGAGGCAGTTTGTCCCATCTTAAAAGCCCTCTCTTGACGGCACATGATTCTCTGGCTACTCCTCATTTCTCTGTGTCCTTTTCAATACAGCTCCTAGAAGGTGCGTTTGTACTTGTCTCCAATTCCCTCCCTCTCTCTGGAGCTCGTTCTGATCAGGCTGTTGCTCACACAATTCCACCGAAACTGTGCTTATCGAAAATTAAGGCTGTGTTCCTAGACCTCTGTGGTCCAGCCTGGTCTCACACGTCCCAGATAAAGATGCCAGTGTGGCTATACGTGCATCATGAGAGAGAGAGAGAGAGAGAGAGAGAGAGTGAGAGTGTGTGTGTGTGTGTGTGTGTGTGTGTGTGTGTGTGTGTGTTTGCATGTTTGGACTGCCCCATCTCCCCAACCCTGAGCTCACACACTCCCAGGCACACTGTCCCCAGGTCCTGCTTCTCAACTGACTACTTTCTATCAGCATTTGTCACAGCTAGTCGCTCCCTCCTTAAAGCGTGTTCTTTCCCAGGCTTCTAGAAAACCATTTTCTCTGTTTTTCTCCTCTTTCCCAGGGCTCTCCTTCTAGGTGCCCTTTCCTGGAGCCGTTCCTGTTTCTGACCTGTAAACATTGCTATACCCCAGGGCTCAAAAGATCCCTTCTGCATCTATAATCATTCTCTACATGATCTCATCCAGACTTTAAGTACCATCTCTATTCTGACGACTCCCAAATTGATATTTCCAGCCCAGACCTGTCTCCTGAACTCCAGGTTTGGGGTTCTTCTAAGCTTGAACGTCCCAGCATGAATAAACAGCCACCTCCTCTCCAGGTGGGACAATTCAGCAGTGCCGGACCTGCTCTGGGGAACCCCAGGGACCAGGCCCAGCCTACACCTCGGGGGTGGGGGGGAAGCAAACTTTTCTGAAAAGGACCTGATAGTAAATATTTTAGGCTTTGGGGGCCGTAAGGTCACATTTCCTCAATTCTGTCTTGGTAGCGCAAAAAGTGTAATGCCTGAACAAAACACGCGTCCCAGAAATAGAAATACGGATTTGATTGGAAGGCCAGAGTTTGCCAAACCCTGAACTAAACACACCTCTTGTCTGGCGTAGCTCCTTCCCTGCCCTATGCTGCTTCCCCCTTTCAGGTTTCACTTGAGAGCATTACTCAACTCTTCACTTACACAAGAACCCCATCTCTGTCCTTGTTGCTAGGGAACGTGACCCAGGACAGCGCCTCTCCTACACGTCCCTCCTGTGGTGTGCTCCCTGCCTTCCCTAAGACATTTGTCACCAGGGGCTGGAATTGCAGGCCTTCTTGGGCGTCTCCTCCCCAGCCGATGGCAATCTCTTCGAGATTACTTCACGTTTCGATGTCTCAGATCCCTTATCAGGGATAATTCTCTTTCACCTTTTAATAACTTTAATTCCCACTACCACCCTGGGATGCGAATGCCGTGCTTATTACTATATTCCATATGATGAAGTAAGGATTCCCTCCTGAGAGCCCCTGTGAACGTTCACTTTGAATCCTTTCTGTTCTACCCTGCCCGCCCCCCCCCGCCCCCCGCTTTCTGCCCATCACCAGATCTTGCTAATTGTTTCCCTGCTCAGGCTCCTTTGAGTGGTTTTCTTCACTTTCACATCACTGTGTGTCCGCCTGGCCAGGTGTGCTAAGAGCTTCTCTGGGCGAGCCACAGAGCAGGAAGGAGCCCATGACTACTGACTTAAAGTTGTATGTTTTGCCCAGATGGGGGCTACTTATACCAAAATTAAAAAAAATTTTTTTAGTTTTTAACAAATATGTTAATGGTACAAAATTCAGAAGGTAAAAGGGAAAACACAGGGGTGCCTGGGTGGCTCAGTCGGTTAAGCGTCTGCCCACAGCTCAGGTCATGATCCCAGGATCCTGGGATCAAGTCCCGAGTCGGGCTCCCAGCTCAGCGAGAAGTCTGCTTCTCCCTCTCCCTCTGCCCCTCCCCCCTGCTGTGCTTTCTTGAACTATCTCTGTCAAATAAATAAATAAAATCTTAAAGAAACACACACACACACACACACACACACACACACACACACACGGTAAAAACTTTCCAAATGTATCTATTCCCCAGCCACCTAGTTTTCCTCCCAGAGGCAACCAGTATTACCAGTTTCTTGTTTGTCTTTCAAGAGATACTCTGTGCATGGTCTGTATCTTCTCTTACTGGTTATGTATTATTTAAGGACGAATACGTTAAACTGGGTTTGCCTCATTTGGGCCAGTTTTCTTTAATGCTGTTTACTGAATTAGTTGGTTATACCCTCACTTGGACATGAGAGGTTTGAAAGAGGTGTGTGTGTGTGTGTGTAAAATATGAGAGAAAAAATGAGGCAAAGCGAAAATTGGGGTAGGAATTTTTCTCCTCAATGACACTCCACTGCCTGCAGGATAAACTCAAAACCACAATTGGATTTAACGAGGTTATGCACCAACTGGCCTGCGTTTACTCCCCTAGTCATATGACACCCCCCTATGTTCTAGCCACGCCGGACTCTTCCAGTTGCCTAAACATGCCCTCTGTTCTCTTTCCCACATCTGGATCTTTGCGCAGACCTCTGTTGGAAAACCCCCTTCCCTTTGTCTTCCTAATGTCACGTTTCAGCTTGGCCTTCACTTGCCCCCAGTAACTTTCCTGGACAGCCGTCCTGGGGCCTAGCACCTGTCCTCCATTCCTCTGTGGCTGCCTGGACTTCAAGCACAGAGCTCACGAGTTGTGTTTTGATGGCTCATTTCCCTGTCCAGATTTCGCCCTTATCGCTAAGCTCTGTGAGGTGTAGGACCTGTCTATCTGATTTACTGGTGTATACCTAGTACCTAGCCGGTCCCAGCACACAGTGCACATCGGGAAAATATTTTTCCTCTGCAAATAAATAAATCCAGAAATTAAACTAAATCCCAAATCCTATAAGCTTTCTAGAGGTGAGTCACAAATTTTACTTTTAACTTCCTAGCAGCCAAAGTGAGAAGGATCACAGAAAACTGTATAATAGTTGCTCAGGAGAAATATTTCCTCAAGTAACCCTTCACTGACCCCCTCAAGCCCCTTATTGGCACTCTTAAGTGCCCCCCCCCACACACACTATTTTTCCTTGGTCATATTTATCAAAGCTGTAACAATGAATGGGGTGATTCGTTATTTGATGTCTGTCTTCCCTACCACACTGTATTTCGTTTATGAGTGTACCCCAGCACCTCTCACATTGCCTGTAGTTAGTGTTTACTGAATGAATTAAAAGGACCTTTATTCCTGTAACTGAGATCAGAAATCAATTTCTTCTGAGAGTCTTCCTGGAGAAGACACAGGATATGTAATATACAGAGAATGGTCTCAGTAACACCCGTACAGCAGATCTGTGCTCACAGGGCTCCTGCATGGAATGATTCTCAGTAAGGGCTGGAGGCAGTGCCACACAGGGCGAATCCGGCAAAGCAGTTCTGCTGAGAGCCAACAAGATGCCGAGAGTATGCAGTGTGGGGGAGAAGCCACCAGAAGCCCAGCTTATACAGAAGCAAATTATGAAGCATCTTCTTGTGCTTGTCTATAAAGAAAGTTCTCTAGGGGTACCTGGGTGGCTCAGTTGGTTAAGCCTCTGCCTTCGGCTCAGGTCATGATCCCAGGGTCCTGGGATCGAGGCCCGCATCGGGCTATCTGTGGAGCCTGCTTCTCTCTTTCCCTCTGCATGCTGCTCCCCCTGCTTGTGCTTTCTGTCAAATCAGTCAGTCAATCTTTGTAAAGAAACTTCTCTAGCCTGAGTGCTGGATAGACTGTGAGGGGTGGTGATTATTACACTCTGGGAGAGACATGGCATAAAACTATTCACCTTACATTCAAAGGCTTTCAACAGTTGTTGGAGCTTGGGGCAAAATTTGTATGTCATCTCAGAATTAATTGATGTCCTTCACCAGAACATGATGGGATGTTAGAATAATCTAAGAGAGACATCTGTCTCATGTAGGGCATATAATAATGTACATTATTAGTACTATATATGGTCCTATGGTATAATCATACACTAGTACCTCAATAACACATTGAAGGAAAAAACATAGTAAAAGACAAAGAATAAAAACACTGTATTAAAAACATGTTATTATGCAAGCATAAATTAATTCTTTGATGAATTATATCTAATATCACCACCTATCCCAGATTCAGGGGGACAGTTCTGATTTCTTAGAATTTTACTTTTTAATAAAAGCAATGTATTTCATGTATAAATAAATGTCATTTTGTTATTACACTCATGTAAGACTTTTAATGCAGGGGTGCCTGGGTGGCTCAGTGGGTTAAAGCCTCTGCCTTTGGCTCAGGTCATGATCCCAGGGTCCTGGGATCAAGCCCTGTGTTGGGCTCTCCGCTCAGCGGGGAGTCTGCTTCCCCCCCCCCAACCCCGCGCCACCTGCCTCCCTGCCTACTTGTGATGTCTCTCTCTGTCAAATAAATAAATAAAATTTTTTAAAAAGACTTTTAATGCAAATAAATAGGCAGATGAGAAAGTGATTACTTTTCAGATCATATATTTTGACTTTAGGGTTCAGAAAACCTGGCAAACAGGACTCATTTCCAGTAGCCTTGGCATTAAGAAGCCCTCCCCGCTTCCCATGCTAGTTAACTATTACACCTCTGATCTGCAGAGTACTCTCTCATTCATCTGTTCCAGCACTTTCTGCATTAGATTGAGATTATCTGGATTTGCTTCTCTCTAGACTGAGAGAAAGAATGGCCTTTCTTCAGCTCCAGTAGCTTCAGGAACGGGTCGCAAAGCCTCCCTCAAATGTCACAAGCCCCCCAGAACCACCTCAAACATCTCATCTCCCTAAAAACTCTGTGTTCCTTGTGCAAACAGCTTCAGGACAAGCTCCCATCGCTTGCTTCCAACCAAAGAGTGGCCCCTCTACCTTTCCCGTATGAAAATCGCAGATGCAGAGCATTCTGTCCATGCCTAGCACAGTGCTTGGCCTACAACAAGCCCTCGATAGATATTTGATGAACCAGATTAAGACGATGAGATTAACATTGTGATGGTCAGCTTTCTCGTGGTGTGGCTTTTCCCCACCTATTTGTCCGAGCAAGACAAACAAGTGTTGTTGCAAGAAAACCAATTGTGGGGCACCTGGGTGGCTCAGTGGGTTAAAGCCTCTGCCTCCAGCTCGGGTCATGATCTCAGGGTCCTGGGATCGAGCCCCACATCAGGTTCTCTGCTCAGCAGGGAGCCTGCTTCCCCCTCTCTCTTTCTGCCTGCCTCTGTGCCTACTTGTGATCTCTCTCCCTCTGTCAAATAAATAAAAAAATCTTAAAAAAAAAGAAAAAGAAAACCAATTGTATTTCAGTTGAGAAGACACCGCGAAAGCAATCCTAACCTCAGCCCAACTCAGTAATCTGAGGGACTCTAATGTTCCCAGACAATGTTTCCCCAGGGTGATTTGCGGACTGAGAGTCACCAGGGGGTCAGTATGTCAGTATTCTCCAGACCCCCACTAGGCATCTAGCATTCTCCCAGCTGCCACAGGGTTGCATGACCTAACCAATTGGCACAAGAGGATGGACAGTCAGGAGATTGAGAGATTTGGAAAGATTTGCCTCTGGGAAACACCCAGTGGAGCCCTGGATGTGTACAAAACTCCATAGTTATCATTGCAAATTCTGGGGCCAGGCTCCAGACATCTGTATCCCGGATCTCTCTCGGAGATCTATTTCAGTCTCCAAGAACGACTCATACTCCTGCCATTAGTGCCACCATCACTTGAAAGTCACCTTTTAAACCTGGGGGGAAATAGGGACAACTTGTGTAGGATCTCCAACAACTCCCACATTTGCATAATTAGCCCTTCAATTCCTGTTGCACATGATGAGAGCGTTCAAAATGATTCAACCTTTTAAAATACCTGCATCCAACACGTATTTAACTAATCTGATCTCAAGGTGCTATGGGGAAAACACCCATCTGTTTGCAGGTTTAAATAACTGGAAAGATGAATGAGGATGATAGGGTAGAGGTGATGATATTCTGGAGGAAGAAGTCTAAGGCTGGATTTTTGTTTGTTTTGAAAAATCATATTTTGGGACGCTTGGCTGGCTCGGTCAGAAGAGCATGAGACTCTTGATCTCAGGGTCATGAGTTCAAGCCCTACATTGGGTATAGAGATTACTTAAATCAACAACACCTTTAAAAATCTTTTCAAGGGCACCTGGGTGGCTCAGTGGGTTAAAGCCTCTGCCTTTGCCTCAGGTCATGATCTCAGGTCCTGGGATCGAGCCCCACATCCGGCTCTCTGCTCGGCAGGGAGCCTGCTTCCCTTCCTCTCCCTCTCTCTGCCTGCCTCTCTGCCTACTTGTGATCTCTGTCAAATAAATAAAATCTTTGAAAAAAAAATATTTTCGGGGCACCTGGGTGGCTCAGTGGGTTAAGCCTCTGCCTTCAGCTCAGGTCATGATCTCAGGGTCCTGGGATCGAGCCCCATATCAGGCTCTCTGCTCAGCTGCTCAGCGGGGAGCCTGTTTCTCTCTCTCTCTCTCTCTCTGCCTGCCTCTCTGCCTACTTGTGATTTCTCTCTCTGTGTCTAATAAATAAATTAATTAATTTTTTAAAAAATCTTTTCAAAATTATATTTTGTAAACCTTTTTTGAAATGTAACATCCCGCAAAAAATTGTAAAAATTTTAAATGCACAACATGATGTATTTTTACCTATTGACCACACCCAGGAAAGTAGGACCCAGACTAAGAAACAGAACATTACCAGCACCCCAGAGGGCCCCTCATTCCCCTCTAGCTACCACTTATACACTGCCCCCCACACCTCCCTCCACATAACCACCGCCCTGACTTTTGACAAGGTAGATTCGTTTCCTCAAGGCTCTTTTTAAAGAATAATATGGTCATCAAAGCTCTTCTTTCTTTCAAGAACAACATTTTATTTGGCTCCTTTAAATTGTAGCTGTCTCCACTCTCCCCACTCCATGCCAGATCCTCTTCCTTTTTAGGTAAATAAGTCATCTTCCTCTGTTGCCTTGTATGCAAACAAAGCAAAAGGGTCAGCAAAATGGTTATCTATTTCATTCATTCACTGATGAAACGTGTACCCGTGCCAGGCACTGTCCCAGGCGCCTGGGTCACAAAGACAATGACCATACTGAGGTCAGTATAAGACTAGGGGGAAAGGGTGGGGCACCTTGAAACCCCCAAGAGGGGCACCTAATGCAGCCAGAGAGTGTCTTTAAGGATGGACAGACTGGCAAAGTGGGGAATAGAAGGGGCTGGAGGAGAGGTTCATGGGCTGAGTCACAGATCCTGGTAGGAAGCTGTCAGCCATCCCTGAGACCTCAGTAGTGAGAAAACCTCTGCGTTACACTGCTAGATTGAACAAACATGCCAAACTTTCCCTCCCCACTGAAACCTCATTAAAACTATAATAACGAAATGTTTTTTAAAAACATGTTAATCCAGGGGCATCTCTATGGCTCAGTTGGTTACGGATCTGACTCTTGATTTCAACTCAGGTCATGATCTCAGGGTCCTGAGATGGAGCCCGGCGTGGGCTTTGCGCTCAGCAGGGAGTCTTCTTGAAAACCCTGTCCCTCTCCCCCTCCCCCTGCGCTCGCACGTGCTCTCCCTCTCAGATAAATACATAAATCCTTAAAAATAAAAATAAAAGCATGCTAATCCATATAAAGTCAGGAGAGCAGGAGAGATAGCAGGAGTAAAAACTTGGGCAGCAAGAAATTGGATGATCGAGTGAAAACGGAGAGACTCAAAGAAGCCAAAAGCCGGGCCAGCATGGGGAGCACAGAGAGCCACCTCGACTTGCTGAGGCACGAGGGATGTACTACGGTAATTAAACTGTGCACAAGAGTAGGAGTTGCTGAGGAAGTGAAGGCCTGGGGTGGGAAGATGGGCATCATAGAAGGGTCATTAACAAATCCTTGTGAAAACCCATCAAGGTGGACACCAGGGAGTGGCTGGGGTGTTGAGAAGCCGGCCATGCCCAGCCACGGGGAAGGGCTGTGGGAGGTCTGGCGGTGCGCCCCCTCAGGGGCCCAGGCCTCTGATGGAGCACCTAGGGGGCCACCGCGGTCAGCAGGGCCAGCCCTGGAGCCGAGACGCTGGCTGAGGAGCACAGGACAAGTGGGAAGCCACTCAGCACATTGGCATCCCTCTGTCACCAGAACTCCCTTCAAAGAACAGTGGCCATCGCTTTGCTTCCGCTGCCGGGTCTCCAAAGCAGGTCCTCTGGGGGCCACCCTTGCGGAACCCTACAGGGAAAGGGGTGCTGGAAAATGCTGCTGTAGTTCAACCAAGTTGAAAGTAAACCTTGGAGCTCGGAGTGCAGGGGAGCAACGAATCAGACAAAGGCCAGACTCTGGCTCCAGGGAGCACGGTTCCGGACCCCCACTGCTTAGGCCTGCATGACTGAGTGAAGGAAATTCTACCTTGGGCCAACTCCTGAGGCTCTGGGCTCTGTCCCTTCAGTGGAATGCATAGCCCAGAGAAAACATCCCCTGCTTCTCCACTTGGAATTTTCACTTTAAATGTCATCTTCCTCCAGGTTGTGGATCTGCTAACTGCCTTGCTGTCTCTACCAGGCCCTGGTTGGCAGCCTCCACACCCGCAGCCACTCATGGTCCAAGGAGACCCTTGCCCCCACTCACTGTCAACCCCCTCCCCCCATGGCCTTTCCTCCAGGCAGAAGAGAAACTGCCGCCCCGTGGAGGTCCTCTTTCTTCTATGGGAGCCCAGCCCGCCTTTCTTGCTTTCTTGGTTCTTCCCACACTGGTCTCAGTCTGCACTTTGCCTGCACTTTGCCCTGCAGCCTCCCAGCTCTGGCAGAGCTCCCTCACCCCAGAGAACACTTGCTTTCCCTTAGAGACCTCCTTCCCCGCCAGCTGGCCAGTTGTGTGAAAGCTTTCAAGGGCTCCATCAGCTCCGAGGGCCCTTCGTGGGTTCTCCTGTCTTAATCGGAGGCTACCTTGCTCCAGAGCTCAGGGCAGAAAACCCAAAATGTGTGGCTTCCATAAGATTCATGTTTATTTCTCACCATGTAACGCCCTCCGGATGAGTGGTCCTGGCTGACAGGCCGGCCACCCTAGACCCAGGTTCCTTCTACCTTGTTGCTCTGCCTTCCCGCATGGCCAAGCCTGGCTTCCTGTCATGTCTGTATTCACACCGCCACAGGAGTGGAGAGAGAAAGGAAGTGAGGGAAAACGATTTCCTTTAAGGCAATAACGTAGACGTTGCCTGCACCCCTTCTGTCCCATTCTACGGGTCAGAATGGAGCCAGAGGGCCATGTGTGGGGTGCAGGGGAGGCTGGGGAATGTGGTCTCAAGCAGGTGACCATCTGCACAGGGAAGCTCTTATTACTAAGGAAGAAGCAGAGAATAGCTCACTTCTGGTAACATTCTTTCTCCATTCCAGGAAGAATGTAGGGTCCACACAGACATTTTCCTCTAAAAACATAAAAAAGGCAACATCCAGTATAGCAGATGTTGTCATCTCCCTGTCCGTGTGTTTAGC
Organism: Martes martes; assembly: GCF_963455335.1. Taxonomy (NCBI): domain Eukaryota; kingdom Metazoa; phylum Chordata; class Mammalia; order Carnivora; family Mustelidae; genus Martes; species Martes martes. Next base: position 160,184,725 of record NC_137891.1, read on the forward strand.
GTCCCTCGGCACGTTATCCTGACTTCCAACTGTCCGCTTCCGAAAATCTTCACCTAGATCTTCCTGTGGTTGCCGGAGCCTCTGTGCACACGGGGCAGACCTGAGGTGCTGGAGAATTAGGATCCTTCCCCTGAGCTCAGTCCAGTCCTACTCATCTCAACCAACACGGAGGTAGACCCACCTGTTCGAGGCTCTGTGCTGGATGCCAGGGGTACAGACAAATCCTGAGCCCCATCAACCCACGCTCTCCACTAGATGCAACACTGAGTGCTTGTCCCCCCCTTCCTCATCTAATTCTCCTGGCAGCCCTTTGAGGTTCATTCTCTTCTCCCCATTTTACGGATGAGGAAACTGAGCCTTGGGAAGGATAAGTACCTGTCCAAGTCCCCAGCTTGTAATCAGCAGAGATGAGGTTTAAACCCATGTCTGTCCAGCTCCAAGATGCTTCATCCCGTGAGAGATGCTGCCTGCCCCAAAAGTCTGTGGCCAGGAGGGGAACAGGGGAAGATCGCTGTCCCCTGATGAATGCAACAACGATGAAGGTAAAACTTATACCTTCTTACTGGTCAGCATTTGTTCAAGTGATAACCCAAGGAGCCAACATAGCATCCCGGACTGCTTACATTTGAACTGTTACCAGATGGGGCAATACAACTCTGTATTTTTAAAATTTATTTATTTATTTGAGAGAGCGAGCTTGCATGTGTTTGGGGAGTGCAGAGGAAGAGAGAATCCCAAGCAGACTCCAAGCTGAGCTTGGAGCCCGCCGTGGGGCTTGATCCCAGGACCTTCAGATCGCTAAGATCGACCTAAGCCAAAACCAAGAGTTGGTCGCTTAACCGACTGAGTCACCCAGGCGCCCCTACAATTCTGTATTTTTAAGCCCCCATAATTTGAATCTTTTTACAGCAAACTCTTTTAACTCAGTGCTTCCCAAACATGTTCCCCATGATGGGACCTGTAGGAAATGGCAGTATTTATATGGCATATTAGAATATACTCAAGATGAGAAAGATATACTTTCTTTCTCATACATAATTATGAAAGGAAACAAAACACAAAGTAGTTAGGCAAATAGTAAATACTGAATTAGAATAAAACTTCCAAATAACCTCTTTTCAAATGTCTGATAGGAAATTTGCTTGCTCTCATGAACATTTTAGACTAGATTCTATCTCAGAAATGGCTGCCGTACTTCTGATTATGTTTTTCTAATTACGCTCCCTTCAAATTCATGATCCTCACTACCGACAAGAAATAGTTTACAAGTAGATACTGTGAATGGCAGTAATATCTACCATTTTCCCCTCCAGCTGTCAGAAACTCCTTTCTTATTCTTAATAGAATTAGGATCCTTTGAATTTTGCTGTGATGAGACCATTGTTCTCAAACACTAACAGTTCTGTTTTTTCTTTCATAGACAACACATAAGGTTGAAATTTCCAGTAGTGATATAAAGGGCTTTAGAATGCCATTGTACTTTTCTCAAGTCAGGTGTTTTGAAGTTATGATGAAATTTTCTCCCAACATACAGAGGCATTGGTCTGTCAGCCTCAGCAGTTTCTTTTCAGGATTCAAATCATAACTCCAAGTTAGTTCACTGGTAATTTCACTTCTCCAAAGGCAAATTTTTTCTTTGTCCCTAAGTGTTGGTAACATGTATTAATACTGGGAGGCTAATCCCAAGACCGCCCCTAGGCTCTGATTTGCTAGGGGATTCATAAAAGGAAATCAGTACAGGGAAAAGGTGTTTGGGTGGAGAAGTTCAGGAGAAACTAGGTACAAGCTTCTAATTGTCCTTCTGTGATGGAGTCACCCAGAGAGGCCCTAATTCTGCCAGCAATGGTATGTGAACTCAGCTACTTCATCTCCAGTTCTCCAAATAGTAAACTAAAGCCTAAGGGCTTAGAGATCATCTTCCAAGAGCTGGTCAAGGGCTAGTCCTGAATATCTTTGGAATGTGCAGAGTTTGGGCAACCCAGGCCTCCTGAGTTAACTCATGACTGCACGAATGTACTTTTGCCTAATTCTCCCAACTTTTGTTCAAGTTCATTGAGACTCAAGAAATGTTAACTAAGTAGGTCAGATTTTGAAGCCACTTACAATCCTTCCAAAAAAAAAAAAAATTGCAAAGTGAGACGGGTTCACAATTCTTACATTTTATTTTTGTTTTTTAAGCTCACAAACTCTTGACATAACCCTTCTTTAGGCGAGTCGATGCATTTCTGACCCAAACAGCAGAGAGTCATTTTATTGTCCTGTTTCTTCACATGAAGCTGAAAACACACAGGGCTGACAGGCTTGGGGGTCTTTTTTGGGTTTTTTGGTTTTAGTTTTAAGGCTCCAGGGCCAGCGTGGAGCCCAAGGCAGGGCTCGAACTCACAACCCTGAGTTCGAGACCTGAGTAATTGGATGCTCAACTGACTGGGCCCCCCAGACGGCGCAGGGCTTGGGTTTTGATTTATCATTTTGATCCCATTATTTCTTGTGGAATTCAGATCTTTACACACGGTAGCTTTTTGTGAACAAAAGAACATGTTTCTCAAGTCTCAGGATTTGGAGGACGAACTTGTGAAGTCAAGCGTCTACGTCCTGTTGCAGCAACCACCCCAGGAGAACACAACCCAGGGCGCTTGTTTACCCCTGACTGCCCAATCTTCACTGGCTTCTGAGAACTCTGCTTGCTGCTGCTTCTGGCTGAACACCACTGCTGATGACTGGAACTTCAGCATCTGCAATGGAAGGTTTTTTGAGCTTCTGGACTATGTCTGGTTCTGTATCCCCTGAGATGGCTTCGGGGAGTCCCGAGGATTGTTTGGATGAGGCAACTTTTCTAGACACTTCTCTCTCTTTCTTTCTTTCGAAAGAATTTTAGAAAATACAATTTGAAGGAACCAATTGGACATTGGAATAACCTTGAATTGACAGGAGGAAAAAAACTCCCCCAATAATCCTTTACTTATATCTCGATAAAAGGGCAGGGAAATTTAGGATGATTCACGAGAAAAGATGCAGCAGGCACATTGAGCAAACATATGCGTAAGGTATATTCCCATGTTTACTTCGGAGCAGAGACTTGACATCAGAATGAGGTGAAATGTAGTCCCTGATGTCAGGAGTTTATCTTAGGACAAGGAGAAGGGCCTATGGACCTGCTTGAAGAGCTCGTCTAACATGGACGGGGTCTGAGGCTTGTTGTCTCAGGTAAGGAATGCAGGTCCTTGTTTGTTCATCGCCTGGAACCATACCAGTTGATCTTGAGTTCAAGCTTCTGCAGAGCCTTGAGTGAGTGAGTGGGGTCTGGTAAGGCTGTTGGGAACTCTGTAAGTGAAGTATCAGGCTGACATTTCCAAGGGCCTTCCTTGGCTCCATAAAGTCAACCTTATTCCCTTAAAGCTGTCCGGGTCATATCTGATTCAATGCTTGTTTCTCTCAAATACGTGATTCTAGTCAAGGCTTTGGTAATATGGACAACAATTCCAATGGTGTCCTCTGTGAACAAGGATTCCTCCTCCAAAGCAGGGGGGTTTCAATGACCGAAACCAAACCTCTATTTGCTTTTTCAGCCCCAAGCTCAGTACTGATAATTTTCATGTGGACTGGTGAGGTGAGTGATTGTGCACATGGGTGAGATATTTTGACTTTGGCTATTAAGTGCAGGAACTTGTAACTTGTTTCTTGAAAGTGTTGTAACAGAGCTTATAAAAGAACTTTGTTTCTTGCTTTGGACAGACAGACATTTCCTAAAATCAATTATTTTCCTGCGGTAGCTGAATGGTTCGCAGTCAGGTGTGGGCAAGGATGACCTGACCACCTTGCGTCACGTGATGAATTTTCCAGAACATTAGACTTCTGGGTCAACGAATAAAGCTGGAGGGTCCCAGAGTCCAAAGGGAGGATATCTTTGTGTATTTATTGACTACTGAATGACAAACATTTTTTGTAACTACTGTGTATAGTGATCCTGATGGGATCCTGATCCCAGTTTTTTTTTTTTTTCAAAGATTCATCTATTTCTTTTAGAGAGAGACAGAGCGTGAAAGCAGGGGCAGAGGGGGAGGGAGAGGGAGAGAGAGAGTCTGAAGCAGACTCTCAGTGGAGCCCAATGCCAGGGCTGGACCCCACAACCACGAGATCATGACCTGAGCCAAAACCAAGAGTCTGACGTTCAACTGACTGAGCCACCCAGGCTCTGATGACATCCCAGTTTTAATTAAAAAGTTTTTCATTATAATGGGAAAATAATTATCCATAAAAATTACACAATGAGATACCACCTCCGATAGCCATCGGAATGGCTAACATTAACAACTCAGGAAACAACAGGTGTTGGCGAGGATGCGGAGAAAGGGGAACCCTCACATTCTTTGTTGGTAGGAATGCAAACTGGTGCAGCCACTCTGGAAAACAGAATGGACATTCCTCAAAACATTGAAAATAAAGCTACCGTACAATCCAGCAACTGCTCTGCTAGGTGTTTATCCAAAAGATACAAACATAGTGATTCGAAGGGGCACCTGCACCCCAATGTTAATAGCAGCAATGTCCATAATAGCCAAACTATGGAAAGAGCCCAGATGTCCATCAACGGATGAATGGATAAAGAAGATGCGATATATATATATATATATTTATACATACACACACACACACACACACACACACACACACACACACACAGTGGAATACTATGCAGCCATCAAAAGAAATGAAATCTTGCCATTTGCAACAACGTGGATGGAACTAGAGGATCTTATGCTAAGTGAAATAAGTCAGAGAAAGACAATTATCATATGATCTCACCCATGTGTGGAATTTAAGAAACTAAACAGATGAACATAGGGGAAGGGAAGGAAAACTAAAATAATGTGAAAACACAGGGGGAAGCAAACCATAAGAGACTCGTAACTCTAGGAATCAAACAGGGTTGCTGGAGGGGAGGTGTGTGGAAAGATGGGGGTAACAGGGTGACAGGCATTAAGGAGGGCACTTGAACTAATGAGCACTGGGTGTTGTATGCAACTGATGAATCCCTAAATTCTCCTCTGAAACCAATAATACAGTATATGTTAATCAAATTGAATTTAAATAATTTTTAAGTTATATCTATTTAAATAAAAGATAGTTAAGGTTACTAGGGGCCTCTATGCCTATATGTCTCCTGCAACTCTAAGAATGTTAAATACACACAGCATTAAATTTTTTAAAAAGAATTCAGCAGGCAAAATAGGAAGTACTAAAATGTTAATTTTCATTTAATTTAGTAATTAAATTTCTGAAAATTCATGACATTAAGATGTTACTCCTATTCAAGCATAATGAAAATATTTTGAAAATCAATCTTCTGGCGCCATAACGTCTGGGTCTTTTAAATAATTGATTTGATTTTCTTCAATTACTTTCATTTTTAGACATAACATTTTTATTCTTTCTTTTACATTATTTTTATTGAGCTTCAATGCATAGAGTGAGGTGGGTGAGGTACACATACCTAGAAGACACACTTGGTGTATCTTTTTTTTTTTTTTAGATTTTATTTATTTATTTGACAGACAGAGATCACAAGTAGGCAGAGAGGCAGGCAGAGAGAGGAAGGGAAGCAGGCTCCCTGCTGAGCAGAGAGCCCAATGTGGGGCTCGATCCCAGGACTCTGAGATCATGACCTGAGCCAAAGGCAGAGGCTTAACCCACTGAGACACCCAGGTGCCCCACACTTGGTGTATCTTTCCAATTCTGTGTGCCAGCTCCAGATAGAGACAACCGCCATCCTTCTAGGAGGCAGCCTCCTCCCTTCCCAGGGAACCCCTGATCTGATTTCTATCCCCATAGGTTACACTGGCCTGTTCGAGGACTTGAAGTAAATGGAATCATATGGTGGGTACTCTTTCAGCTGGCTCTTTAACTCAGTGTCACGTTTGAGAGATTCAGCCTTGTTGTGGGGATATGCCACGATTTCTTCATTCATCTTTTGATGAACATTTGGGCTGTTTCCAGTTCGTGGCTATTATGAACACAGCTGCTAGGAGCCTGCTCGTGCAAGTCTCTTCCTGGACGCGTGCTCTCCCTGCCATTGGATCAATCAGTCCTGAAGATGAGAAGCACAGGGACCGAGCAGGTTATGTTTATCTTTAGAAGCGTTTTCCTGTCTTTAAAAGCTAACCACAACAAAAAATAAAAATAAAATAAAATAAAATCCAACAATTCATTCTGAAATTCCACCAAGAATCAGACTGTGTTAAACATTCGTGCTAGAAATCAATAGTCATTCACTCAGTCGAGAAATGACAAGTGAGAAAATTAACACGATATGTTCTTTTTAATATGGAAACAACATTATTAAATAATCATATCCATACTTCCACACTAGCAACATATGACAAATAAGAAAATTAAAGCTATGTCAATATTTTCTAGGTCCTCATAAAATAATGTTGCAGGTGCTAAGCAAACAGGAACTAGAGTGATAATGAGCCTATCTGAGATGACTTTCTGTGCACCTCCGGGGGGGGGGGGGTGGCTGTGGCATAACGTGGCCCAGACAGAGCCTTGTTGGCAGCAGGGACTTCACATAAAATCTTGGCCACAAAAATAATTATTGCCAATTACAGAGGGAGCCATCTGATAGTGTTCAAACACGTTTTCAGCTGCAGCCACTTTCTGAGGGGTCGAGCAGATCAACATGCCCACAGCCCATTCGTGGCAAACTAGTTGGAATGCTCTGTCCTAACTAATAGCAAAAGGAATTCCAAGACTAAACATGTTCTGTGGTTATTTTTAGAGGATTCTATGCTAGAGTTAAGCTCCGGATTTAATACCATGGGAATTTTCAGAGCTTTTAAGATGCCAATGCCCAGCTTGAGTTCTTTGGGGTCCCCAAACGAAAACAGGCAAAGCGCAAAGGCATGCAGTTCATGTAAACATAAACATTCAGTAAACATATAAAAACCCTCAGCCCCACTTGTAGCTAAATAAATGCACAATAAAACAAGATAGGATTAGTCACACAGAAGATCAGCAAGCCTGAAAAAGCTTTACAACATCCACCCTACTTGGGTGGGAACAGGCGATCTCACAGAAGGTAGGAGGCTGTGTAGACTCACAAACTGTTTGGAGGTGGTGTCACTTAGGGATGACGCTCAGCTGCACGTACTAGAAAGCCAATGACTTCATCAAATAGGAATTTATTATCCTCTTCCTGAAAAAGTTCAGAGATGGGCATCTCAGGCTATGCAGCCTCACTGCCACATCCCCAACAACTCAGACCCCTTCTGTCTATCCGCTCCACCATCCTTAGCGTGAAGCTTTTATTATCACATTTGCATCATTATGACCTCTTGGTTACAAGATGGCTGCTGGACCTCCAGTCTCAGGTTCACATTCCAGGTAGGAAGAAGGGAGCAGCAAGATGGAAGAAGTGGTGCTTCCATAAGGAAATCAGTGCTTTCTCGGAAGCCTCCAGCATACTTCTACTTAGATCTGTGTCTTGAACTGGCCACTTTTAGATACAAGAAAGGCTGGGAAGTATAGATTTTTAGCTTGGCACTTTGCCTCATTGAGCAAAATCAGATATTGATTTACCTAATCTGGCCTCAGCAGACTCTTGGATCTCATTTCATAATTCTTCCCCTTGGCTTCTGTTCTTCAGCCTCATTGATTACAACCGATAATGTTAGTGTTCCACTAATAATGTCTGATAATGTTGGGATTGCTTCAGATAACCCCCTTTCCTCTCATTGTGTGTGTTCTCCAACTTTGGTATGCTTTTGTTTTCAACACTCATGTGTACATGGCTCTTTTGGGGGCAAGGCTGCCCTCAAGCTACTGGAGTCCACTTTGCCTGCATGAAGTGTCTGAGCATTTACATCTCCCTGGGGTGGCCCTAAATCAAGGGCTGATGGGAGTATGAAAGTCTCAGCAACCTTGCCTTAGCTTGGGACAAACTCTAAGGCATAACTCATGCACCAGATCTCCCTGCGGAATCAGGCTGAACCCACCCCCTGTAGCATTCTGCCTGAAGCCACATCTTTGCTTGGACTCCTCTTCTCAGCCTTGCCTTCCCCATGGCCTTGGGGCTCACCCAAAGGGAACACTTAATAAGTCACTTGTGCATATCCTCATCCCAGAGTTTGTTCCTGAATTTCCCAACTTAAGACACTGGTCTTCTTGCTGTTCCTAGAATATGTCACAGGGCCTTTGCATGTCGTCAGGAATGTCTTCTCCCAGATATATGCATGGTTCAGAGTTTCATTTTGCTCAGGTCTTTGCTGAAATATCATCTCATCAGTGAGACTCTTTAACCACACTACCTAAAGTAAACCGCCTCCATCAATTTCTATCTCCTACCCTACTTTTCTTTATAACACTTATCACTACTTAACAATATATAATATATTTTGTTTATTATCTTTCTCCTCCACTGGAATGTAAGTTCCAGGGCTAGGAACTTTGTCTTTATTCTCCTCCATATACCCTGCACTAGGATTAACGCCTGCCAGAAGACATGCCTCAAATATATTTGCCGATTGGATTAATGAATGAATTATATGGAAGGATCTATGCAGCCTTAGGAATTAGAAAGTGATTTTCAGCTTTGAAAGGGGGGAGTTGAGAGAGTATTGGAGCTGTGTGTGTGTGAGAGAGAGAGAGAGAAAGGTGGAAAAACAGCCTTTTGGATTCCATAATTATTTATTGAGACACCAAACCTAAGTCAGGAGCCCCAGAGAAGCTCCTGGTCCCAAAGACAGTCCAGGCCCCACAAACTGGTACTTACAAGCACCATGGGGTCTCTCTAGTGGCCTGTGCACAGGGCTATAAAAACAATTACTTCTGTCTGGAGGAGTCTAAGAGGGCTTCATGGAAGAGGTCACATTTGACATTAAAGAAAGAGTCCATTTCTAGAAGGAGAACGTGGGCAGCGGTCCCATTAGGAGGACTAGCATACGGGAAGGCATAAAATCCACAGCCTGTCTGTGTGTTTAAAACAGAAGGTTCTGGGGAGAGCCACGGTGTACTGAGGAGCCTGAGGCAGGAGAAGAGGGGCCAGGCAGCAAAGGACCTTGAATGTCTAGCTTTGTCCAGAAGTCAGCAGACAGCCATGGGTAAGGTTTAACCTGGAGGAAGAACAAAAGGGAGAGTAGTCAGAGCCAGGTTTCAGCAAGTTGCCTCTGGTGGTGGCATAGACCAGGCAGCGAGGGAAACCTCATCCCTTCCGTCACCCAGCTCCTCCGAGCTCGAGACGCAGAGCTGAGCTGTTGCCACCAGAGGGCGCTATGACCTAGGACACAGGCCTCTTGAGTTCCCTGACCGCTTGGAGGGCTCCTCACCTTGAGCCTTCAGGCCCGTGACACTTCCGAGCCGGTCACCACTGCCGTATGGCTGTCAGCACACAAAACCTTGGGAAATCTTCTGTATTATATCTTGTTATTTGACACGGAGGAGCTGCTGCAGGTGCCAGGGTATAAACAGGTGAGATCCTTGGATCTCTGTTTTAACAAGTGCTTTGTTTGGTTCTGATGCATGGTCAAGGTTGAGAATCACTGGTCTAAGAGAGCACTGCACACTGTAGTGGGTGACATCAGAGGAGTGAGCCCGGTGTGCTGGGGAAGGCCCACGGGATACTTCCTGGAGGAGGTGTCCTGGGAGGAGTCAGGCAGGCAGAGAGCGGGAGAGAAAGGCTTTCCAAGCAGAGAGAACAATTGTACCAAGGCTCCTACGAGGAAAGGCCTAGTCTCTTATTAGACTCTGGCGGGCAGGGAATTTACACAAAGGGGCTCAATCTTTGTCCCTCCATGTACGATCTTGATTTCTCTCTAGGGGTCTCATGTGTTGAAAGATGTTCTCCTCCAAAAGCTGCTCTAAATAATTAATCATTCGTTCATTTCCTACTATTTATTAATCAATATATATAGCTCCAATCAGAGTTTCTGATTAGCATGAGATGTCCAGACTTCCTCCCCTGAATTAATAATGATAGGAACTACCATTTGCCGAAGGCTCACTCTGGGCCAGGCTCGGTGCCAAGTGCTTTACCTGTGCTAACTCATTCCACGGCCACCATCGTCCTCTGAGTGGGGGACTCTTATCACCCCCATTCCACCAAAGAGGAAACTAACACTTGAGAGAGGCTGACTTGGCCAAAGGCCCAACAGGATATGATCTAAGCTGGGTCAGCCCTCCTGCAGAGTGAGCTGGATCCAAATGCTTTCCTGTTCCTTGGGAGGAATGGAGTTCCAGCCCCAAAGAAAGATACCTGGCCTGTCAGCACATACAGTCTCCTCCCGAGCCAATGCACAATTCCTGTTATGCATTTAGAAGTTCTAAAATAGCTCATGGTACCCATTTCTATCTTGAGAGCTCCCTAGGGTTCTGGGACTCCAAGGCCAGAATCACTGAACTAGTCCAACATTCTTGCTCCCTCCCGACACCTGCTGTAGAGACGAGAATACAGTACAGCCTGTCCCGCCTGCCACTCTAGCCCCACTCACTTCTCTGCCCCCTGTTCCTACTATGGGCAAGCTCCATGCCCCAGGAGTCCTGCCTGAGATGTTTGGGGGGTGCTGGCTGCCTCCTCCCTTTTTCCCTTTGATAAACTGACTTACTATATCTGCCGTTTCTCCCTCTGGCCCTCCTGCCATTGATGGCTCATGGCTAATGTCTTTTTTCACTTCTTTAGGTCCATTTGATAGCCAGCCATCACTACCTGCCTGCTGGGCAGGTCCTCTTTGTCTGTGTTTGGGTTGATAAATTAGGTCCAAATGCCTCTCCTAGGCTGGCCCCTAGAAATATAGACAACAGTGGGATGTGGGGTCTGTCCTGTCACAGTCTGGGATAGATGGTATTACTGTGCCGTGAAAGGCCAACCCAACAAAGTCGCTTACTTTTTCAGGGTTTGCCTTAATGCCAAAGGTATGCGCTTGGGCTACATTTATTATGCCCCAGCAAGTCCTGGGGAAACACAAGTGGCTTCTCTGGCTCTCTCAGGAAAAAAGACAGCCCTTGCAAAGTCTAGCTCCAAAAGGGAGTCAGGGTTCTTGGTGGGAAGTTTCTAAAGCCAGGAGAGGGAAACGTGATCTAAGAAAAAGCCCTACCTGTTAGCAGGATGGGAGTCTGTCCTCAGAGGCAGACTTTAAACCACCAACCCACAAACACTGATATATTAAGCTAAAAAAGTCAGTTAAAATAGTTTTAATAAAATGGTTTTCCAACATTGTTATAAAAGTATTATGTGCTCATTGAAAAAATTTTAAAGGATACAGAATTTTTCATTTTAAGGGATACAGAAAATGTGAATTTCAACCTTTTCCTTCAATCTAAATCACTGTTAAGACTTTGGTGTGTAAATTTGCAGATATATAAAATCACATATAATTGTATATGTGTGTGTATGTGTGTGTTTTATACAAATATATATGGAGAGAGTGAGAGGTCATTTTTAAAATATAAATAAAAAATTAATAGCATTTGGATGTATATGTTATAATATATATTAGTGATATAATAATAGTACATATACAGATACTATATAAGCTATTCAGCTTGGTTTTTTAAGATTTTATTTTTAAGTGATCTCTACACCCAACACGGAGCTCATACCCACAACCCCAAGATCAAGAGTCACATGCTCCACTGGCCAAACCAGCCAGGCGCCCTTCAACTTGGTTTTCTTTCTAAATAGAATACTAACTTGTGGGTACGTTTTCACATTGGCGTGTATAGATAGATCGCTCTCATTCCTCAACAGCTGTATAATATGGACATACTATAAATTCCTCAATCATCTGCTGATACACAGACATTTCCAGTCTTCTGTTACTACAAACAATGCGACAAAGAACTGCCTGTATATTTCTCTTTGGTCCCCCTGCTAGAGTTTCTGGAAAATAAATTCTCAAAGTCAGAGTTAACTAGATCAAAGTCACAATCTAAAGTCTTGAGAGAAATGGATGAATTTCCCTCCAAAAATAATGCACCAATTCGCACTTGCCCAGGGATCATGAGAGGGGCCCACAGACACTCTGTCCCTTTTAACTTCCGCCAACCTGATGTATGAAAAATATCATCCCCTTGTCTTTTTCATTTGGATCTGTTCTTTGCAGAGTCAAGCATCTCTTCGTGTGCATTTTGGCCCTTTGAATGTCATTTTCTATAAAATGTATTTTCCCACGTTATTTGCCTATTTTTCTCACTCATCTTTTCCTTTCTTACTTTTCTTCCTCTGTCCTTTTTAAGAAATGTTGGGGGGTGAGAGTTCTTTGCAAATCAGTTTCTCAGTCCGCCTCTGTCATGTGGAAAGGAAATCAATATTTTCTTCAGTTTAGTGTGTCATTTGTTTTGTGTGTATGTTTCCCCCCACCCATAGAAGTTTTAAAAATATTTATGTAGTCAGAGCTGCCCATCTTTTTCTTCATAACTCCTGGGATTTGTGTCATGTTCTAGAAAGATATTCTCTACTCCGTGATTACAAGAGCAAACATTCTCTGATAGTTTCTTCTATTATTTTTATGGTTTGGGTTTTCATTTTTACACTTTGGATTCATCTGGAATTTATTTTAGTTTATGAAATGAGTTAGGGGCACAGCTAGATGTTTTTCAAAATGACCCATCAATTGCCCTTAAATGTAATATACTGTCACATGTGTGAAATGCCGCCTTTATTATACACCAAATTTCTTTATATGTTTGCATCTGGTTGTGGCTTCTATTCCCTCCATTTATCTCTCCATCAGTTTCTGAGCCATTTCACATTTTAATTCTTGCAACTTTTGGTACATTCATACTCTTTTCTGAGCCCCTTCTCTCTTTACGACTTTACCAAATCGGCTGGTAAGCGGCACACCTTTTCCCTGGCTGTGTTAGTGTCTTTAGAATTAGGTTACGCTGTCCCTTCCAGGTAACTCTGCATCTCTCTATGTTAATTAATTCATTTATGAGCATTGGCATGCCAGGGACAGTGGTGGGATCAAGAGAGACAGAGGGAAGAACACAGACGTGGCCCTACCTCAGGGACTGATTTTAGCCATTAACCCTCAAGGGCACTGTGACGTTGATGATTCCTGATTTCTGAGTTCCAGGGGGCGCTTCCCAGTCAGCCCAGGGATCGTCCCAGAAGCCAGGCCCAGACCTGGCTGCTTTCGGATGCCCCTGATCCATGGCTCAGCCAAGGCCTATGGTAACAGGGCCATAACAAGTTGGATTTTAAATAAACCTGGCTCCCTCTCCAACATTGTTAGCGACCATTATCTAGCTCACTCTGTTCCTGTCAGATAAGAAAAGGCCGAAGCAGCTGGAGTTGTGGGGAACTGTGGTGTGCCATGAGCTTTCAGAGATGGATTTGGCCGGGAGAGGGGGGGTGGGTGTTGTTGGGAAACAGAAGAAAGAAACCGAAAAGACTGACTGAGTTGGAAATTATCTTTGAATCCCAGCAGTGAGAAGTCAGCATGAGTCACGTGACCTTGAGTATATCATTTAGCATCTCTGGGCCCCATCTCACAAACACTCAAGGTCAACAGACAAGTGCTGGGCTGAGATCTTTGCTCAGATGGTTTTATCTGATGCTCAGACCATCTTCGTTGGGTAGCATCCTTACACTCGGTTTATGCACAGAAAGTCAAGGCTCAAAAGGGAAACTGAGGTGCCTGAAACCACTCATTCAGAAGGAGCAGAGTTAGGATGTCAGGGGATTTGATTTTGAAGCCCCCACCCTTTAGGAGATTGTCCAACTCCTCTCCCACCCCAGCTCAGGGTGCCCTGCTGTGCTGCGGGCACTTCTCAGGAGGGCAGGAGGGACTGGCCCCACTGGAAGTCAGGACTCACTAGGCAGCTGGGCTCTGACAGCCGGATGCTGCATTGGGACAGATGGGCTGCTAAGAAGGAATGGAGAGACCCAGAATCAGACCTGCACAGGACTTCGGTCTGTGGACTTCTGTCTGTTCCACGGTGAACAAAAAAGGAAGAGGGCACAATAACGGCGCTACGAAAAAATGACTTCGCGGCGTAGAAAGAGGTCAGCTCTCCGTGGATTAAGGGCTTGCGTTTCACAAAGAAGACTTTAAAACTCCTAGTAGGAAATAGAAATAAGTATCTTTCAGAGTCTGGGGTAGAGAAAGATTTCTTAAATAAGGCCCCAAATGCATTTACCACAAAGTAAGAGAGTAATAAACCTGACTGTATTAAAATTAAGAATTTATGTTCAACAAAAGCCACCTTACAGGAAGTGGAAAGACAAGTGGTGAGGTGGGAAGAGAAAATCTCAACACACAGAGGTAACAAGGGAATGATATGAAGAATATATAAAGAACTATGTACAAGTCAGTAAGAACAATAACGACAAAAAAAAAAAAAACCAGAAAAATGGAGAGACGCTGAGCACGGTATTTCAGAGAGGAAGAAACACAGACAGCCACTCAGGACGAAGAGACAAGTGTTGTTAGTGATCACGAAAATGCAAATCAAGGCCTCTGTGAAACACCATTCTACATCCATTCAATTTGCGATAGTTAAGAATCCAATAATACCTGGGGCACCTGGGTGGTACAGTCGGTTAAGCATCTGCCTTCGGCTCAGGTCATGATCCCAGAGTCCTGGGATCGAGTCCTGCGTCCAAGTCCCTGCTCAGCAGGAAGCCTGCTTCTCCCTTCCCACTCCCCCTACTTGTGTTCCCTCTCTCACTGTGTCTCTGCCAAATAAATAAATAAAATCCTTAAAAAAAAAAAAAAGGAGTCAGATAATACCACGTGTTAGAAAGGGCGTGGACCCCTAGGGTCTCTGGCACACGGTTAGCAGGTGTGTATGCGGGTGAAACCACTCGGGCGGAAAGTCTCGCATTATCTTCTGACGCCGAGCATCCACGTAGCTTCTGCCCCAGCAGCTGGGCTGTTAGCCGTGTCATAGCAGAGCTGCCCGTGTAATAAAAGCCAGAAACCAGCTGGGATCGACTGCGTTCCTTATTCGTAATTGTTCATTCCTTTTCACCCTTTGCCAAGTCTCCCTGTTGGCAGAGACTCTTCCCCGGCAGAGCTGAGGCCGGCCCTCAGCCTCGCAGAATGAGGACTAGAAATAACTTGGGGCTGGAAGCCATTGGAAGCCATTGAAATATTGGAGTTGTTTGTTCCTGCAGGAAATGATGAAAAATGTCCATTTCAAAATGCCCGTCAATGGGAGAGTGATGAATAGACTGTGATAGGCTCAAACAGGACATACAATAGGCAGCAGTGAAAATGAGTCCGCTCCAGGGACATGCCTCACATATAAATTAATTTTACCAATCTAACACTAAGCAGGAAAAGTAAATCTCCAAGGAATACATGCAATGTGATAGCCTTTCGTGAAGTTAAAAATGACTAACATTAAAAGGATTCTTTAAAGGAATACATACAGGTGCAATCAATTATATAAAAAAAGAAAAAGGATTGATAAGCGTAGGATCTGGGACGATTGGTACCTCACTGTGGGGAATAGGGCCAGCTTGTCCATTGGGCATGGCAGACTCAGTGCCTTGGGTCCATAATATTTGTAGGGCTCATCAGACTGTTTTATTTCTCTTTAATCAGAAGCAGAGGTCAAAGGAAATGTTTTTTTAAAGATTTTATTTATTCATTTGATAGAGAGAGACACAGTGAGAGGGAACACAAGCAGGGGGAGTGGGAGAGGGAGAAGCTCAGCAGAGAGCCCAATGCGGGGCTTGATGCCAAGACCCTGGGATCATGACTGAACCGAAGGCAGACGCTTAACGACTGAGCCACCCAGGCATCCCAAAGGAAATGTTTTAAAGTATAATATTAATATATTCTTTATATCAATGCAGTCATATGATAAACCTACGTGTGTGTGTGTGTGTGTGTGTGTGTGTGTGTGTGTGTGTGTGTGGTGTGTAGGAAGAGGCCCACAAAGGCAGAAACATCCAGATCCACGCAAGTCAAAATGTGATACTGGGTCAGACAAGAGATGGGGTGGGGGTATTTAAGTTACTTGTAGACAATAGCCAAAGTGCTAGCTTTGGTTTTGGGTAACATGTTATGTTATTATAAATAACTAAACCAAGTGTAATATACCTGGACCAATATTAAGCATGTACCATAGAGGCCCCTGGGTGGCTCAGTGGGTTAAGCATCTGCCTTCAGCTCAGGTCATGACCCCAGAGTCCTGGGATCGAGCCCCACATCAGAGCCCCTGCTCAATGGGGATTCAGCTTCCGCACTTACACCTCCCCCCTACTTGTCCCTCCTCTCTCTCTCTCTTTCTCAAATAATAAATAAAATCCTTAAAAATAAATACATACATACATAAAAAATTAAATAAAGAGTGTATCATAATCCAAGGATTATGACCATTTATTTCTGTATACCTAGGATCCCCTGGAAAAACAGTTAGCAAAGAAACTAAATGTAGAATTTGTAAACACATTCCAATACAATATTTTTCAGAGTTTTTACTTAGAGATTTGAGCTTGCTTCTGTGAACATAAATGTTTAGGTTAGATTTTGCATCTGCAACAGTTACACAAAATTCCCGCTCAAAACTTTCAAATAATTACCTCGACAAATGACTATCACTACCTTTTTGCAACCACAACTGAAATTTTATTTAAAGCATCTGACAGCCCTTCCTTTTCTGTCATTGATGAACGAAATGGCTTGAAATAAATGGGCGTTGAATTCAACAGGGCTTCGCGGTACCAAGTGTTTCAAACTAGTCATCAGCCTCTCCTCTGCGGAACGTTCACTGCTGGAGCAACCGTCCTCAGCCCCGTCCAAAGAGCTCAGCCACCTGAGGGATCAACACAATTTGGGGAGAGGAGCTCTTTAAGGTAAAGATTATGACATTAGAGGTGTAAAATTAGGTCTGAACAGAAGATTGCATGATTGGGCCCAATTCTTTACCCCTCCCTGTGTATACATTTCTGCCCTGAGAACTTGCAGGTCAGGCTGCTAAAGACCGGAGTGTATTTCCAGGGTTCCTGACCCTGGGTGTGGCCACGCGACTTGTTTTAACCAATGGGGTGGAGTGAAAATGACAGTATACCATTTCTGAGGCTGGGTCTTGCTGCCTCGCTTGTCACCGCCACAAGAAGGACATCCCCTGGGGTGCATGGGTGGCTCAGTCGGTTAAGTGTCTCTGCCTTCAGCTCAGGTCATGATCCCAGGATCCTGGGGCCGGGTTCCCCACTCAGCAGAGAGTCTGCTTCTCCCTCTGCCCCTCTCCCAGCTCATGCTCTCTCTCTCCCTCTCTCTCAAATAAATAAATAAAATCTTTTTAAAAGGTGGTCCCAGGTGGAAGAGGAGACCCTTGGAGCAGAGCCATCCCCCTGAGCCTGTCATAGGTCATCTCACTCCCCCTGCTCTAGCCTAAAGCTGGGGGGTCCCCAGCGGATCTGCAGACCTATGCAAAGAAATAATTATGCTTGTAAGCCACTGAATTTGGGGGTACTATAACAGCATCACAGACGTAGCTAATGACTTTAGGTGTAGGAAGATTTATTTGCAATGAGAGAATAAACCACAGCAGATTATACAAGTTCAGCAGCCAACGAATGGCTCAGTGGTCACAGAATCCAGAAAAGCATATAGCACTTTTTTTTAATTACCCATCTGACATGCCTTTCTGGTTTCCTACCTTTGGGGCTGCATTTTCTTTGGTTGCCTCTTCACACTCAGAACAACGATTTTGTAAGTCTATGCTTCTAGACAGAGAAGAAAGGGACAATTGAGCTTTTCCTCCAGCCTGGTTTCTTTTCCAGCATGGAAAAAGATCGTATGGATAATTCAGAAAACTTTCTTCCCATGTCACAACTTGCTACTGGTTACATCGTGTACATTTTCAGGATCGTTCTCCAACTCGGGAAGACCTCCGTCAGGTTTCTGTCGGAACACCTTACGTCTTCTCGTGCAATGACTAATGCTAAGTCCTCGGGGAATGGATGAAACTCCTCACTCAGTTAGCCACCGACGTCCGTTTGTCAGGGCGCATTATACCTTCTTTGTTCTCCTAGTCAGTGCAGTAAAATTCGTGTGGAGTCCACAGAACATGTTAGTGTTTTTTTCCGAGGCGTCCCTGGGATCCACTCTCTGTATGAAGTGGACCCTGAAAGACTCCAGGAGCCTCTGCGTACCCTCTTTCCACACTTACCCATCCCTCTTAGGGAGGTACTGCTTTTGGAATGACTGGAAATTTTTTTTTAACTTTTTAAAAGATTTTATTCATTCATTTGTGAGAAGGGGGAGGAGCAGAGAGAGAAAGAGGGAGGCGCAGGCTCCCTACTGAGCAGAGCTCCCTCTCAGGATCCCAGGACCATGACCCGAGCCCAAGGCAGACACTTAACCGACTGAGCCACCCCGGCACCCAAGAACATTTTTTTGGTTACAATCTTCTTCATTGATTTCATGGCTCATTTTTATGGCTTTTATTTCAAAATTCTAAATAGTTATGTCAGTTACTTAATAATATACATTTAAAGATGACAAAGAAAAATATGAAAGTAACCTTCCATATATTTCCAAATCAGAAATCTGTGATTTCTCAATGGTTTTATTGAAACCCAAATGCGTCTCCTTCAGACAGACTTGAGTGCATCTCCGCTCAACTCCGAGAGCTTCCCTGTCCCTTTCCAATCTGCGGTCCTCCCTTCTTTGCCTTTACAGCAGTTGACCTGAAATGAGTTATACGCTGAAGCTTGTTGTCTGTGCTCCCTCGCAGAAGCTAAGGGATCTTTAGATTCGTTATACCCCTAAACTCTAGAAAATTGATAGATAAATAAACAAGTAAATGTTTGTTGAATGAATCAGTGAGCGAGTGACTCTCCTAAGTGACGCCAAAGTGTGTCTGCATGGTAGCTCCTGTCTACGTACTTTACCCGCTTCCGGGGCTGGCCAAAGCCCCCACCTGCCGGGAGCCTGCTGGGGTCCAAACCCCTCTCCGTGCACACCTCTGTTCAAAACATCTCCATCTACAGCCTCTTCTCCATTAAAAAAAAAAAAAAAAAGCAACATGTCTCTCAACCCAAAGCCTCTGTTCAAGCAATAATTACTTCGCCTGCCTTTGTATTCTTCAAGTGGCATGATTTGGCATGATGTGTTAATTTTACTCCCCTGAAACTGTTAACACCTTTCCATCCTCAAACCCAGTCTGGGCGCAGCACGTCCCTTCGCGTGTGAGCGGCTTGGTCGTCTGTTCCCCCGTCGCTCAGACCGAGAATCTCCAGGCATCTCTGCCCCTCGTCTCTCCCCCCTGCTCCCACTCAGGCGCCCCTTCCTGTCCACTCTTTGATCCCCAAGCCTCTCCCTGATCCCACACACCTCTCCTTCGCCACAGCCCGCGCCCCAGTCTAAGTGCCGGAGACCAGTCTCCCGCTGATGTCCTTCACCACCTTCTGGAATGGTCTGTTGAGATGCAGGTACCATCACTGCCCTAGTCAAAACCTCTGAAAGCTTCCCAAAGCTCCTGGGATGAAGCCCCAGCGCTGGTCGTGACCCGCCCCACTCTGCACATTCATCTGTACCCCTGCCCCCTGTTCTCTGTACTTCCTGGTCTTCTCAGAGTCCCTCCAAGATGCCAAGCTCCCTCCTGACTCTGTGTCTCTTCTCATGCTGTTCCCTCTGCATGGAACACCCTCCGCTTCCCACTTGGCCTGGCATCTCCTGCTCATCCTCGGTCTTGGCTTAAATGTCACGTCCTCTGAGGAGCCTTCCTTGACCCTCTGGACAAGTCCGGGCCGTCTGTTTTATACCCACATTGGGCACTGTTCTTTTCTTTCTTGATACATCTCAAAAACATTTATTTGTATAATTAGTTTTTCAGTGTCTATCTTCCCTATAGTCAGCAAGGTCTGTGAGGCAAAAAACATGTATTGCAATAATAATAGCCAACATACACACGGGCCTTACTCTCTGCTGGGCAATATTCTAAGTACTTTGCATTTATCATCTCATTTAATCCTCACAGTAACTCCTTAAGATAGATCTGTATCTTTCCCTGTTTTAGGAATGAAACCTGCCCAGAGATGCACTGTTAGTAAGTGGTGGAATCGGGATTTGAACCCAAGCTGTCTGCTTTTCCCCACTCCCTTGCTGCCTTCCATGTCTGTTTTATTTCCCATGGTAGCCCCCAGCACTCAGTATGGGACACATAATGGAAGTTTTGTAAATACTGGCCAAATGTATGAATAAACATGCTTTCGCCGGGCACCTACTAAGTGCAAAGCACTGTGGAGAAATTAAAAATATGATTAAAATAAAAAAAATGAATACTGTTACGCTGAAAAGAAATAAACAATTTTAAAAAATAAATTAAAAAAATTTTAAAAATTTAAAAAAAGAAAGAAATTAAAAACATGGATCCTGGGGCGCCTGGGTGGCTCACTGGGTTAAGCCTCTGCCTTTGGCTCAGGTCATGATCTCAGGGTCCTGGGATCGAGCCCCACATCGGGCTCTCTGCTCAGCAGAGAGCCTGCTTCCCCCTCTCTCTCTGCCTGCCTCTCTGCCTGCTTGTGATCTCTGTCTGTCAAATAAATAAATAAAATCTTTTTAAAAAACTATGGATCCTATCCTCACTGAGCTTTTGCTCTGAAAACATGAGGAAAAGAGAGATTTTTCTCGACTGAAGCATATAGAAGAGGTTCTCAGAGGAGATGTTTTTGCTGTTCCTTGGAGAACAGAGGACTGGTGATAGGACCCAGTGGGCTCAGGGGAAAGGGAGAGCAGGGAGGCAGACGCTGGGGAGCTGGGGGTGGGACCCGGCAGCCTGTCGGGGCACCCTCATGCGGGTGGGGGGTGTAGGGCAAAGGAAGGGGCCTATGCACAGAGCTGAGGGTACCCCAAGGAGGGGCTTACACTCCCAGAACAAGGGGAGTCTCCAATCTGGGCCTCCAGGGATTAGTAACTTTGTGCTGGGGAGGAAGCCTTCATGGGAAGCGAGACCCACCTACGCAGAGCATGCCGGCAGGAAATCGCAAAGGGTGTTCAGGAAATACGAGCATGTTCTGTGGGATATTAATAGGGTTTCACAGTCAAACTAACTTGGAAAATTCTGGATTGAACAAGGTTAAACAGATTTCTTTCCTGAAGGGGCTTTCTCAGAACGCTTAATGTATTGAAGTGAATCGGGTCCACAGGACAGGGAGGCTCATGCCCCAGCTCTGAAAATGGCCGTGGACTAGCTTGTTAACTTGACACCACGTTAGTTACAAAGAGATGGCAGAGGTGGGTGGGGGTAGGGAAACGGGGGGGGGGGGGGGGGCGGGGAGGGCGTTAAGGAGGGCACATGATGGAATGAGCTCTGGGTCTTATATGCAAAACTGATGAATCCCTGACCTCTATCTCTGAAAGGAATAATACACTGTATGTTAATTAATTGAATTTAAATAAAATAAAATGTTAAAAAAATAAGTAAAGAGATGGCAGGAAAGGGGGCAGGTAGACTAGCCTGGGGTATCCCAGATGTCAGGCTGGGGAGTTCTGACCCTAAGTGGGAGGCCCTGGGAAGAGTGGAAGTTGGGGGATCAGGGCTGTCCCCCCAACCGCGGCTGAGGGGTAGGAGGCTGTCTCTGACGCTCGCGTGGGGAATGGAGCTGAGGACAGAGGGAAACAAACATTTCTTGTCTGCTCACCGCGTCCCAGCCATTGTGCTCACACTTGCCACATACACATGCATCTAATCTTTACAACTCTGCGAAGCTATGTGCTGTTTGTGCTGTTTTGAAATTGAGGAAACTGAGTCTCAGAGAGGTCGTTGAACCCTCGGCCCACACCTAGGGAGGCTGGGAGCACACGGGGTGGAGGGGGCGGGGAGCCTGAGCCTCCCAGGACCCACACCGGAGCTATGTGCCACCAACCTGCGGGGGACCAGGCCAGCTCACACCCCCTTCTCTGGGCCTCGCTTACCTCAGGAGTCCGCACAATGATTGCTGCCCTTCCCCTCAGGCCTGTACGCCCTCCCAGGGTGCTGCCTTGCAGGATCCTGGCTCTGGTCCTCTGTCCGGGGGGAGTCTGGGGACCGGCTACCATGTACCCATGGGACCAGCCTCACAACTCCACACTCTTACCACGCACCTTCCCTCTTTTGCCAAGGGCTGTCCTTAGAGCTGCCACATGTTCTCTGCAAGGCAGAAACCACGGTGGCCCCGTGTTGCCCCAGGTCCTGCCCTGGGTGGGATGTGAAGGTCCATCTCTACCCACAGACCAGCCCCTGCCCACTCTGGTTTTGTGGCTGCCCATGTAAGCCCACGGGCTCGGGGGCCGGGGCCGGGGCCTGGGCCTCCAGAGCTGGGACAGTGATGGGGGGATGGGTGGGTACCATGACCTCCCGTGAAAGCTGGTGGCATTCCTGGTTCTGCCACCTGCTGGCCGTGTTACACCACCCTGAGTCTCAGCCCTGTCACCTGTGAGACAGCCCTAACGGCACTCATCTCGTGGAGCTGCTGGGAGCATGAACATTCCCCCCAAAAACCTGCCCCTTCTCATGCTCACTCGAGCTCACTCCCAATCCAGAAACAAGGAATGGAGTGATTTCCTACAGTCCCTGAACTCTGGTGTTAGAAATGAGCTGTTTCGTGTGTCTGTATGGCCTGCGTGATATTGGCAACGACTAGGATTTGGTAAGTATATCAGGCCCTAGGAACCTCTCTCAGTGGTTTCTAGACCACAGCTATTATGGACCAGAGCCAGGACTTGAACCCAGACTATCTGGCTCCATGGCCGGGCTAAGCACTCCATCTTTTGTTCAGTATAAATCTTCGTGGATTAGACTGTGGGCCTCCAGGGGGCATGAACCTGGCTTTGGCAGGAGCCAGGAGCCAGCTAGGGCCCAGCCCTGTGTGAGTTTCAGTAAATTCATTCATTCACTCACGGAGTCACTCATTCATTCAATGAGTATGTATTGAGCACCTTTGATAGGCGAGGTGCTGTTCTAGGAGCTGGGGATAAAGCAAGGAAGAAGGTAGAAAAGCCCCCTGTTCCCATGGCAACGACATCCTAGTGGGGATCCAGGCACTAAACAAAGAAACAGAGGCACATGAAAGAAGAATGTCAGCCAGTGGGGACACCTGGGTGGCTCAATTGGTTAAACAACTGCCTTCAGCTCAGGTCATGATCCCGGAGTCCTGGGATTGAGTCACTCGTTGGGATCCCAGCTCCACGGGGAGTCTGCTTCTTCCTCTGACCTTCTCCACCTCATGCCCTCTCTCACTGTCTCTCTCTCAAATAAATAAATAAAATCTTTAAAGAAAAATGTCAGCCATTGGATTTGGTTATATGGTACCCAATGACTGGGTGACTGCTTTTTTGGGTGGTCAGGCAAGGCCTCTGTAAGGAGTTGGCCTATGAACCAAGATCGGAATCATAAGAGGAAACTATCCATCTGAACATCAGTGGAAGAGCATCCAGACAGAGGGAACAGCAAGTGCAAAGGCCCTGAGGTGGGAACAAACTGGCAGTGTTTGGGGAACACAGAGGAGAACCCAAAGCAGCTGGAGTCTGTGAAGGGAGACAGTGAGGCAGGGCCCCATCATGGAAGCTTCATCGGTTGGAAGAGGGGGTTTTATTATTTTTTATAATTTATTATTTTTTTCAAAATGCAATAGAAGCAGTTGTGAGAGTTTTAAACAGGGAAATGACATGATCTGACTTTTTTTTAATTAATAGGGATTATTTTTTTAAAGACTTTATTTATTTATTTATGACAGAGAGAGAGAGAGAGAGAGAGAGAGAGAGTACAAGCACGAGGAGGGGGAGGGGCAGGTAGAGAGAGAGGAGGAAGCAGGCTCCCCGCTGAGCAAGGAACCCCAATGCAGGGCTCGATCCCATGACCCTGGGATCATGACCTGAGCCCAAGGCAGATGCTTAACCGACTGAGCCACCCAGCGCCCCAGTAAGCTTTATATTTTAAAGTAGTTCTAGGTTTTAGGTTTAGAGTAGTTTTAGAAAAATTAAGGGGAAAGGAGGAACGTGCAGAGAATTCCCACATACCCTCTCACTCCAACACACGCACACACACACATTTCCCCTATTATTAACCTCATGCATTAGTGTGATACATTTGATGCAGTTAATGAGCCAGTATTCATCTGTAGGTCCACAGTTTACATTAAGGCTCGCTCTGTGTGGCACAAATAGGGGATGAATGACAAGTATCCACCATTACAGTACCCTACAGAATAATTTCTCTGCCCGAAAAACCAGCTGGGCTCTACGTGTTCCTCCTTCCCTCCCCGTGTAATCCCTGGAAACCGCTGATCTTCTTACTGTCTCCATAGTTCCGCCTTTTCCAGAACATCATGTAGCTGGAAACATACAGGATACAGTCTCTTCAGACTGGTTTCCTTCACTTGATCCAACTTTTTAAATTTTTTTTTTTTTTGAGAGAGAGAGAGAAAGCGCGTGTACACCCAGGTGGGGGCGGGGAAGAGCAGAGGGAAAGAGAAACTCTTAGGCAGGCTCCATGCCCGGTGCAGAACCCCACTTGGGGCTCGATCTTACGACCCTGGGATCACGACCTGAGCCGAAATCAAGAGCCAGACACTTAGCCGACCGAGCTACCCAGGTGCCCCTTGATCAGACTTTTTAGAAGATCATGTTGGCTGGTTTGTAGAGAACAGATTGGAGGGAGACAACATAACAGCCCACAGCCGACTGGTCAGGAGGCGAAGCAGTTGTCGGGGCTCAGACAGACAAGCGGGTGGCCAGGCTGGTGGGCACAAGTGGACGGCCTCGGACACCTGTCCTAGGCTGTCGGGTCTGCCAACAGACTGGCTGCAGAGGGAGGTCGAGGTCTAAAAGCAGATGGTTCCACCCCAAGGTTAGGGTCCTAGAGAGCGCGGTGGCGTAAAGTTTTCCTAATACTGCTGTGGGGTTTTTATTTACCTTAGTAAATAAGGACTTTTCTCTTAGAATTGAAGGAGCAGGTCTGGAGAGATCGCCTGGTGTCCTTAGGATCACACAGAAAGCAGGTCTCCCTGGATGGCAGCCCTCCAGCCTCTTCCTCCAGAGCTCCGCCATCGGCTGCCAGCTCCTGGTCCCTCTAGTGCCTTTCTTAAGTATTCGCTCTTCTCTGGTGGTCGTTTTGTTCCATAATCAATAAACCACTAACAAAGTAAAAGGCTTCCAGATTTATACACTGCTGAGTCCCTGCGTGGAAAACCTTCCCCTTTGCCCTCCTTAAAACCCTCCTGGCTTCTCAGTGCACCTGGGGGAAATGCCCGCTTGGAATTGACTCTCAGCAAAACTCCTTGTTAACTTATCCTGACCCCTGATTATTTCAGCTTATTTTGGTCTCAAGTAGCTACCTTGTGTCCAAAAAAAAAAAAAAAAAAAAAAAAAAATGGAGGTAGTAGGGGTTGATGGATTTCCTGGGAAGCTATAGAGACATGTCACAGATCAAAGGAAGAGGAGTTGAATAGACTATCAAGCTGAAGGGTGGGTCCAGAAGCCTGCTGCCTTCCGGGAACAGGGCTATAGTGACCAGATCCTGTGTTTCTCCACCCCCATTCACAATCCTAGAAGGCACTGTATGCTCCCAGCCTGGGTCAGGAGTGCACTCGCCCCTGCTTGAACCTCAGATCTTGGGGACGGAGCACAGCCCTACATGGTATGAACTGGGCAGCTCCCTGTGAAGGCAAAATCTTCACGCGGGATGGAGCTGTGGATGTCCTGCCAGGTAGAATTGGGCTCCTATCCCCAGTAATCCCATAACTCAATCCCAGCACTTCTCTGTCTTTCCATCATTTCTTGTTATGTGTCTCCCTTTCACTGGATGGTGGGCTCTTCAAGGACGTGGCCTCAACTTACTTAGCTTGGCACGCTACAACAGAGGTCCCCCCCACCCTTTGCCATCCTCCCTATTTCTCCATGAGCTTGAATTTTTAGCTAGGCTCATGGCCTCCCAAAGTCGTGCCATGTCCCAGTCTGCTCTGCAGCTTGGGGTGACCACATGACAAGGTTTTGACCAATGCATAAGGATGGAGGTGATATGAGCAATCACCAGTCCTACCTTTCCTGCCCTCCCCTGCCCATCCACATCCTGCTGGCCGGCAGGTAAATGGGGTGGTGTGTCCTATGGGACCACCTGGAACCAACTTCCTAGGAATGGCAGCGTCATCATACAGAGAGATCAGGGGCCATATCAGCTTTCAACTCCTTGGCCCCCAGAATATTCTGAAAGGCAATAAAACCTCTTTCCTCTGTAAGCCTTCCTGCTAACATAATCCTAATATCATTCACACAGCCATGCTTAACGTAGTGGCTAACATTTGGCAAGTTCTCAATAAATTATGGTTGAATCATTAAATCCATTGCAAAAGTAAAGAAATCCTTGATTCCAGCATTTAACACATCAGCTGTTTGCATGTTCCCTCTCAACCCTTCTCTACACTCAGGTGATAGTTTTAATAGAAGTATATTCAGAGGAGATATAGAATTTTATACCCAGCTTTCTCCCCTCAACAGTAACTGCATCACAAATATTGTCCATGTTAAGTCAGATTATCATCGTTTTAAAGAGCTCAACCATAATTTACTAAATCACTTCCTTATTGCTTGAAACATACATTTTTCCTTTTTTTTTTTTTGGTAATGACTGATCATGCTGCAAAGAAGTTTCTTATGACTCTCATTTTTACCTCTTATTTTTGTCAGATTTCTTGTTGCCTTTTCTAATATCTTAGGACACCCTCGATCTTCACCAGCCACTCTCCAGCTTTTTGATTTCCAGTTCGCTTCTGAACGGTGGTCACCATGAGGCTAGTAATTGTAATAACAACAGGTGTACGGCTGAGCCCCTGATTACATAACTGCTCCACGCTGGCCGATGGTCCTGTGTCTGTATCCGCCTGTCTGCATGGACTTCAACTTGTACTTGCCACCTGCCAGGCAAGGTAGCAAAAAGCACAAACCCCAGCGTTAGACTGGATTCATATCTCAGCAACAATGTTTCCTGTGAGACCTCGGGGAAACCACTCAACCTCTCTGTGCCTCCATCTCCTCATCTATAAAATGGGGATAGCGACCCTTTCTGCAGGGGCTGCTCCACTCACCGAACAGGAGACCAGTAAGAGCCGTCATTGCTTGAGTGCTTCGAGGTGCCAAGCGCGGTGCTAAAGGCGTTTTGGTGATGACCTCACCCGTTCCACGTCAGAGCATAGTCCCCACGCCCATTTTGCAGATGAGCCATCTGAAGCTCCAAGTGGAGACACACAGCACGGAGCTGAGCGACTCTAACACAGTCAGTTGTTGGTCTCGAAGCCCCAAGTTCCTGCCGAAAGGATCCTTTTCTTTCCTGTGCTCACAGAGCCAGAGCTAGAGCCCGAAGCCCGGCTTCTGCAGCACAGTCTCTCCCTCCGCCTGCCCCCCACCCCATCCCACAACACTCAGCCTGCCTTTCAGACCTGCCGAGCCATCCACTGTCCTTCTCATAGTCGCTGTTGAAGCCCGGAATGCCCCAGAAGCTCAGGTAGGAGCTATCACAGTTTACCAAGCACTTCCTCTGGCCAGCCCCTGTGCTTGGTGCTTTATGCCATTATCTCATTTAATCCTCAAAACAGTCCCAGGACATGGGCATCATCACCCCTGCTTTATAGGTGGGGAAGCCCAGGCCCAGCTTGCAAAGCAAATTGCCCGGTGTCCCAGAGCTATTGCATTCAGGAGCTGAGTGTCGCAGCCAGGCAGGGAAATGCGAGCCTGGCATCTTGCTGCCCTCACCCACCAGCCTTGCCTGGGGGGGTGGTTTCCGTGGGATGGGGAAGGTATGATGGTCCCGTGTGGTCACTGTCCACCCCAGACCAGCCATGCAGAGGGCAAAGGCACAGTGCCCACCAGCCGCCCACCCTCCCGCCCCTAGCCTCTCAAGGCCCAAGGCGCCAAAGGCAGGGACGGGATCCAAGACAGAGTTGTTGGGTGAGCTTTCCGAGCCTGCCGCCCCTGAAATAGCCCAGCTCTGCAGCTCCTGCTCTGGGAGGAGGCAGGCAGCTCCCGGAATAGCGCTTTCCTACTGCAAGGTGACCTAGTTAGCAGGTTCCTCTTGTCCTGTGAGTCTGGCTGAGCGAGACATTACCTGCCTCTCTCGACACAGAGAAGGCCCAATCCAGCCTTCCCCAGGGTGACTCCAGCCTGTCCCCCTGTTCGCTCGTCCTGGAAGTCTGGGGAGCGCATAATAATACACTGGGCACGGTGGTGCTTCATGGCCTCTAAACACGTTCACAAACATCAGCATGTTTCCTTACCATAGCAGACAGAGAGGGGGACTTACCATCATCTCCTTACTGCAGGAGGGGAAATGAGGGCACAGAGAAGGTAACAACGAGGGCGGGGACACACAGCTGGGAGGAGACAGAGCCAAGATCTGCCTGACACCAGGCCCAGTGTTCTTGCAACGTCCTGACCATCCCTGGCTGCAGTCCCCTCTCTGAGGAACCCCGGGAACTACACCTGCCCCCACCCTCACTGCCACCTGGGATAGGTGTCCCCAACACCTGTGGCAGAATGGGCGGCAGCAGTTGAGACCAGAGACTCTGAGGTCCACCAGACCAGGGGTGGAGCCGGAGGCAGCTTGTCAGCATTCAGCAGCTCTGTGACCTCAGGTAAGTTTCTTTACCTCTCTGAGACTCAGCTTCTCAGTCAGTAAGATGGGAACCATCCTCACGTCTGCATGCTGGGGCTGTTACAAGGGTTCAGTGAGATAATCTATGTGAAGGGCCCAGCAGGCTCCTTGCTTCTGCATGGCCTTGATAAAGTAACTATTTTTGTTTCTTTCTCCTACCCTTGAGATCTTGAATTTAACCAAACAAGGAAAAGTTCAAGATTCACTAGTGCCAGTGAAGAGTTACTATGTTGAAGGACTTGATGGCTTTTCCCAGGCCATCATGCCACATACCTGGGAGAAACAGCTGTTATTTCCAATAATATGACCCTAGGATAGGACTTTTCCAAAGCCTTGGGCCCTGGCTCCCGGGATGACTGAGTGGCCCTGGGGTGAGGGTGATGGTTAGAGTGAGGTCTCTCCCTGACTTTCATGGCAGAAACCCACCGAAGGACGGGACAGGGAAGTGGTGGTGGGGCTCCTGCTCGGATGCCCCCATTCCAGGCCTGTGCGTGCGCTCACTACTCTGCGAGTGGGCCGCCTGGCAAGGCACGCAGAGAAGGGCAGGGTGCACGCCCCAGTGCTCCCCCGGAGCACAGGGTCCCTGTGCAGAGAAGCTGGGGAAGGAGATCAGGCCGGGCCTGAAGGGCCCTGATTACCTAACCACGTTACCTCAGGGGAGAAGTGGCTGTAGGAACAGAGCTGGACTGTGGTGTCAGAGGCTGTCCCTTCAAATCCTGCTCCCCTCCTTAAATGTTAAGTTGCTGAACACAGTTAAGTTGCTGAACCTCTCTGAGCCTCATTTTCCCCATCTGTAAAAACTGGGCATCGTATGAACCTCACGGGGATGGGGAGGTGGCAAGGATTGGATGAGTCACCCACATGTTCCAGAATCTGAACTTGACAAGTTTAGGTAAGTAAGCCCCAAGACCGGAGAGGTATCATCCTAGGATTTTGGAAGTTGACATGATTGCATTCTGGAGGAAATAAGGAAGGCTTCGGAATGACGGTGAGACTGGCACCGGGTCCTGGAATCCAAGCAGGACAGAGGCAGATGGAGAGGCCTGGGGAGAGCATGTCGGGCAGAAGACCAGTGGGACAAAGCCCGGAGGCAGGTAGGGACAGGACCCAGTGGCAGGACAGCAGGCCCTGATAGCCCTCTGGGGGGAAGATTTAAACTCTTCCCTGCAGCCACAATTCCTGGGTCCCCCCCCGCACCGACCGCACCCGCTGCCTCCTGGCTTCACACACTCTGTCCCCGCTCCCCAACCCCTTACCCGGGGTAGCCTGCCCTTCCTCAGAGCATGGACCCCACTCTCCCCTGTAGTATTATTGGCGCATGGATTTACTGTCTGTCCTCCCCAAAGAGGCTGTGGGAGTTTGAGGGAGAGGACTCAGTCTACCTGTTCACTGGAGCATCCCCAGCTCAGGACAGGCTCAGGAAACAACACTGAGGCGGGGTGGGGGGGGGGCGCCGGGGTGGGGGGAGATGAATAAGCAGTGGAGAGTCCAGGCCAGCAGAAGAAGGGGGCCTCCAGGACACAGGCGGGTAGGTTGATGCCAACTTGGGGAGCGCTGTGAAGGCCAGGCTAAGTGGTCAGGGTGACTTCAAGGAGAATCAGCAGGGCTTGTGCCGAACTGGGTATTGATTGGGCCGGTCAGGTTTCTGGCCTGGGTGACTGGGAGGCGGGCAGTGCCACCGACAGAACTCAGTTCACCCGTTCCTCGAGACTCTGATGGGTCTCTCCTGGGCCCAGCTCTGGGCTGGACGCAGGGCTTCAGATAGGAACAAGCCATGCTTTCTCCTCTCAGCAAGCTTCCCATTCTAGCAGGCATCTGAGCCAGGACCTTGAGAGGGAGGGAGGATGTGAGCACTGGGAGATCTGGGACTGGACCCCGCCCACCCTACCCCCACCCCCACCCCCACCCCCAGCAACACCCAGCCACCACAGGGTGACAGGGAAGGGTGGAGAGAGCCCGGGAAATGACAGAGAGGAGCGACAAGAGACTGCAGGACATGGAGGCCTCCTCTGGGAGCTAGAGTGGTGTTCTGTCCCTTACTTCCCTTTGGGGTCCCCGCAGGAGGAGCTGTGGCGGGGCGGCTTCCTACCTGAATGCCTCTCCTGTGGGCAAAGACACGGAGGAGGAGGGGGAAGTGCTCAACAAAGGGGCATTCTTCTAGCCACGACCCAGAATCAATGGAGGCTTGTTTGCCCCGCTGCCTGGGGAGTAGCCAGGCATGCTGGCTAGGGGACCTGGACAGCAGGGTGGGAACACGGAGTTCTGGGCTGCGCCTGGAGCATTGTTCTGGCCCAGAGTAGGCACACCCTTGTCTTCCAGCAGCTTCAAAAAAAAATCCACCCCGGTGTGGGGAAGTGGGGGAGGGTGCCTCCAGAGAACACCTGCGCCCATCTTAACCTGCAGGGGGAGCCCTTGGGCTCAGAGAATGTGACTTTCCCACGGTCCTGGGTCCAATTTGCCCAAGGGCCTCGTTTCCCCAGAGCAGCAGCCAGTGGGCTTCATGAAGCCTAAGCCCCAGTTCTGTGATCTCTCCCAGCCTCAGTTTCCTTATCTGAAAGATGGAACTAATGATACCCTCATCCCAGGTAGGAATTACTGGGTGGATCCAAACAGACAGTGTATTCAAAGTGCTTTGAAAACTGCATGGTGTCTGCCCGCCTGAGGGTGCTGGGAGTGGGGTCGACAGTGGAGGACTCGGCGGAGAGAACGTGAGCCTCAGCGGGGTCGCAGACCGGGGTCTACACGGACGTGGCCTGCTGAGCGCTCACTGCTTCAGACAACCCACCTGCCTGGCCCTGGCTACTCTCCTTGTGCCACCAGCACATATCCCCTATCTCCTAAGTATCCTTTCTCTTTTACACCAGATGTTTATTTCAAACTGAAATTTCACAGGATTGGAAAGGAAGACAACAGCTACCACCATGGAGAGCTTCCTACCGCAAGCGTTAAGGAGCCAGAGCTCACAGAATCCCCGTGGCAGCCTCATGAGCTAGATCCAGCCGCCATCCCCATTTTACAGACAAAAAAACTGAGGCTCAGAGTCGTAAATGAACTTGGCTGACGTCCAGCTAGGGAGTGTGCAAACCTGGAGCAAAACGCACATCTTCAAACTCCAAGCCCAACGAACGTAGCTCCTCCCCAACTCAAAAGTTGCCCACTTCTGGGGATGGGGAGGGACAGCTACCTCCCTCCAGCAGCCTGTTTCACTGTTGGGGCACCCAAGTCCACCCCTGGAGAGTAGACTTGGCTTGAACCTGGGGTGTGACACGGGATGGATAAGGCGACAGGAAAAGGGGGAGAGGTCTGTGGCCCAGGAAGGTGCTGCGAGGGTGAGCTGAAGGTGGCCCAAAGTGGCCTTTACCGGACCCCCTGCACCTGCCCAGGGGGTCTCCAATTCTGCTTCTCCAGAGGGTGGGGCCCTCCTGAGGGAGCCAAACAGGGGACAGAAGGACCTGAGGCTGGATTCGCCCATGCCGACACGCCCCACGGTAGTTCCTGTCTGCTCCTCACCACGGCCTTGAAAGGTAGACAGGAAGGAGGTTAGTGCCCTCCTTTCACAAATGACGAAACTGAGGCCCAGAAGTGAGGTGGCCTGCCGGAGAGCATTTGTCAGACATTGGTTGACACCTGGCCAGGTGCCAGTCCTGGGACATGGCTGAAGGAGGCCTGGCCCAAGGCTGAATGAAGCCAGGCCACCAGACCAAAGCCCGAGCCCATCCCGCAGAAACAGATTGTCACTTACTTCTCCAGCCTGGCCTCTCTCACCGTTGTCTTCTGCCTTGGCATTCTGGAGACTGAGTTCATGTTCAAGGATTTAGGGGAAGGAAAAATAGCATTTGTGTTTACTGATTTCAAAGGAAATAGAAAAAAATCTCCAGGAGAGGGGAAAATTATATCCCTCCATCCCCCACGACCAATACCAAGGAGAATAGATGCTTCAAGTCGGAAAGAGGGGCTTCTGTTTGCTGGGAGGAGCCACGTTGGCACAGTGGGAGGGGCCAGGCCATCTCCACATGGCTCTGCCCAGGAGAGGGGGGCGGGGGAGGACAAGGACCAGGGAGGGGCGAGGGGCAAGGAGAGATGGGACGCCAGTGGCCAAGAAGGAAATTTCTGGGGTGGGAAGAGAGAACGGAGGAGTCTGGTCAGCATTTGCATCAGTTGTGCTCTGGGGCAAACACCATCATCCCGTCCTCCATCTTCTGATGCAATCTTCAGTAAAATCGGCCTCACTCACTCTGTCTTCATGGGGTACTTGGATTCGCTTTGGGGGTCTTGGCCAAAGAGCTTGGCCCTCATGACGGGTGGCTGCAAGCTGCCAAGAGAACTTGTTCCTCGGGCTCTCAAAACTGCTTTCCATCTCCAGGTGATTTAAAAATCGTTCGGTACAAAGCAGAACAGAAAGATCTTTTGTCTTGAAACACAATGAATAATGAAAGTCCCGTTGTGTTGCATGAGCGATCGTCAAATGTGATACTGCTCTTCCATAAGACTGGAGGTTTTTTTGGTGGCAGGTTATTTTTCCTCCTAGACCTGTTTTTCCTGGCTTCAGCCTCATCAGTCGGGGCACTTCTCTCTGCTAACTCCGAGGACAGTGCCAGCCCAGGCCCTTCCAACTGCCCAGGCTCCGGCTGGCCACACACAAAGGGGCTTTGTGGGTTCCTGTGAATTAAGCACGGATGGGTGATGGGGACAAGACAAAGTTGGTGACCAGGAGTGCTGAGTCTTGCCAAGTCCCCCTTCCAGCAGTCATCCTCCCCTGGAGGGGGGATGTGGCAGGAGGTCATTGTCATTCTTCTATAACTGGGAAAAAGCTCCCAGGGTGTTACCATTTTCTATTCGAATTGAATTTAAAGGGTCCTGAGCACCTGCCTCCGGATTAACAGAGTCTAGGATCGCCTTTTGTGGGCAGTGCCTTCCCTCCCCGTCACTCTGACCACTCTGGATCATTCGAGAATAGCCAAGGCTTCTAAAATCCAAACGAAATGAACCTACTTAACTTTCACGCCCAAGATGGTGACAAGAGTCTTGAAGTCCAGACGCAGTCCCGTGATGGCCCTATCTCTGGCCACGTGTGGGGGGATGTTGCACTACAGCTAATCTCCCTTCCTGAGAGAGAGCTCTCCTGCCCGTCCTCCACAGGTTCCAGTGAGAGTCTGTGGGCACCACTCCCCCTGCACCAGGCAGGGCCCCATCACCTATTGGGCTCCCCTGTTAGTGTCCCAGGTCATCCCCTGTCGGAGCCCGCACTTCGTTCTCAGTCCCAGGCCCCAAATATTCGGGGAACTCGTTTTAAAAGAGATTTTAAATTGCCCCTGAGTGGGGACCGAACTTAGAAACGCAAAACAGTTCACCTGTAGAGGAAACCCCTTCCATCCCTTCTCCCCCTTGGAGGAGAGACTAGAAGGAATTAGGGGCATCTTTTACGCTGAAGCAGAAAAAAGGTTTTCAGCAGATCACTCCCATTTTTATTAAAGAGAAGCCTTGTGTTTGTGGTTGTTATTGTTCTTGGTGGTGGTGGTGGTGGGTTTTTTTGGGGGGAGGGGGTTCGGTTTGCACGTAGTTTGTTATCTTCAGAATTTTAGGAAGTTTTTGTAAGATCTAAGAAATGGATGTCTGGACAGTCATTCTCCAATAGACACCCCCAGACCGAGCTTTGGTCGGGGGAAGGGGCAGGGGAAGGGGCAGGGGAAGTATTACCCAATGACTGTTTCTGGACAGTTACACTCTGCCAGCCAAGTATCTCATTTCATGTTTGTTTCTGGGTAACTGCCTGAGTCTGTGTCTTTTTAGTCTGTCTTCCTCTTGCTATAAAGTTATAAAAATAAGTACCAAAGCCCGCTGATGTCAGAAATATTTCGTAAGAAGCCAAAGGTCTCTGTGTAGCCTGTAGCAGGAGCTCCCAACCTGAGGGCTACAGAATTCTGGAAGGCTTTCGAGTTCTTGCTAGGGATTGGTGAGCACCCATGCATGTTTGTCATAGGGGCGTTGATATCAGGCTGCCTGGGCTGGAATCAGCTCCATCAACATTCTGTGTGAGCCTAAGATGTGTTACTTGAATTGTCTGAGACGGGATTTCATCATCTGTGAAATGGGGGAGATACGAAAAGCACCTAACTCATAGAGTTATTATGGGGATTAAAATAAATAATATGTGGAAAGTGTTGAGCCCTGTGCCTGACATAGTAACTGGCCAAGACATGTTTATCGTGGTTAGGAATAGCCTTTCCCATTTATCAAATTACTTTCCAGGCACGGTGCTAAAAACTTCCTCTCCATTATCTCAAATCCTCACAACACTCTTCATTTATAAAAAGTGAGGTTCAGAAAGTTGCCTGATGCTAGACCTTTCCGGGACTTTTATTTTTATATTGGTTTCCAAAACTAGCTCTTTTTGGCTCAAAAGGCTCTGCTTCCTCTGAGTCAGATCAAACCGTACCTGAAGCAAACTGTAGGCTGATGATTTCACGTGTCTTGTGTGTATACCCAAAACTTCCATTCTCTTCAAAGGGTTTCATAGCCAGCCCAGCACGGAGAGGAAGGTCCCGAGTCCCGAGCTAGGGTTGAAGGATGAGGAGGGCTCCACTCCTGTGGCAAAAACAAATGCTTTAGTTGCTGAATGGTGTCAAATTTGCAAAATCCTCCCCAAACCCCTTTTCCAAATCCCATGCTCCTGCCTTACTGAGAATCAGGCAACATTCTCTTTTTCTTGCTAATCTAACAAAAATTATTCTAGTCCTTCTCTTTTCTCATAAAATGTCTCTCCCAAGGGTGAATCTGTGAATTGGCCTGCTGGAGATATTTCCCCTTGCAGTGAGATTATAACAAACTTTGGTATGTACTCATAACTGAAATGTCTGGGGAGTTTTTTGTTTGTTTGTTTGTTTTTTGTTTTTTTTTTTTTAATGGTGGAGACATGAGGAGAAATTACCAAAAATTTGGGGAGGGTGGGACTTGGAATAGGGTGGAGGCAGTCACTATTTACCAGTGAGGGCAGAAGTATTTCAATAATCCCAAACCAATGTGCCCTCAGTGGTGGGTCCCAGCTCTGACTCAGCCCTGAATACAATATGTTTTAAATCCAGCTAGACCCTGTAGATTTTCTTGTGGTTTATACAATATAAAAACTGATTTCACAAGAGCTTATTGACATTATAAATTTTCACAAACAATGGATACCACGGTATTTTCTTTTTTTTTTAATGTTAAAAGTATTCTTCTCTAGCACGTTACTAACTGCTGCGGGCGCTGATGCCTGTGAAACAGTAGGGGAAATTTTAAGGAGAAATAAAATATCTGCTTAGCCTTAGAGTATCTCGTTCACAATATTAATTACCATGGTGGCTTTAAAAGATGTCCACAGATGCTTTGATACTTCTCCCTCTGGGAAGCAGAGCTGAATTCTGGCCCCCTCCCCGGACCGGATTTAGTGACTCACTTCTGAAGTATGGAAAAGAAAAAAAGAACAACTTTACTGGGGAGAAACCTGGAACACATTACACTAGCCAAGGGATTAAGGTTAATGTCACCAGTAACAAGACACGTTGCTATCATACAGCCCCAGAAAGCATGCAAGGAGAAGCCCACCTCACCTCCATGATATTCTTTCCCTCCCTCCGCCAACCCCCCCTCCCATCCACAACCCTGGTCTAATCATGAGAAACCTGGAACAAAGCCTCAGAGCCATCCCATAGCACACCTGACCAGTGTTCTTCAAAAGCCAACATCATAAGAAACAAACAAGGAAAGACTGAGAAACAGCCAGAGACTGAAAAGAGCCTAAGGAGACATGATGACAGAAAGCAGTGTGGAAACTTCAGTGGGATCTGGAACCAAGAAGGGACATTAGTGGAAAAACTGGTGAAATCCGATTAAAAGCTGTAGCTAATAGTGTTGTCCAATGTCAATTTCTTACTTTTGATGAATGTGCCGTGGTTATGAAACATGATGTCACATTAAGGGAAGCTGGTGAACTCTCTGTACCATTTTTATAACTCTTGGGTAGATCTAAAATAATAGTATAAAGAATCAGAAAAATCACAAAGCCTTCCAGTTTCTCGATTACAAAACAGAAGTGTTCATCCTCACGAAAATTGGGAACTGTGGTTTACAGAGAGCTGAATGAAAGAAAAAACCACTAATGAAACACCATGGGCTGCTTCAATGTTTTCAGTCGTCCCAGTGGATGCACTGTCCAGCGCCATGGCTATTGTCCTCCTGTGCCTGTCCCCATTCCCGGCTCCGAGCTGTGACCTCAGGGTGGAGTCCAGCAGGAACAGCACAGAAACTGTGAGGTTTCCCAATGGGGCTGGGTGGGAGGAGGGAGAGTCTCCCAGAATGAATGGACGGAGATCGTGGGCATTGAAATAATTAACACATGTAAAGAACTCAACCCTGTGTCAGTAAACACTATTTATTATTGTTTTTATTAGTAGCAGCCCTAATGGTAATACCATTCATCATATACCTGTTGTTTTGTAAGCCCTGTGCCCAAAACTTCCCATGCATTATCCCCACTTTATATAAAAGAGGTTCCATGACCTGCTCGAGGCTAGACTGCTCCAGAACTTGTGTTCATTCCTGGTCTGCTCAGCCCCACTCTGAGTCTCCGTTTTCCATGAGGTGAGAGGATAGAACCAGACCCAAAGGGCGGTGTGGCACAGTGAGGGGGGGAAAAGCCCAGGCTCTGAAGTCACAGAGACCTTTGTCCTTTGCTCCCAGGGCTGTTGAGACGACAAGCAGGACTTGGAGCCAAGCCCATAGTTAGTACTCACTCAGTCTGTGTTATTGAAGCAGGATAATATTGGGAATTTTTAAATTGAGGTGTTTTTTTTTTCTTCGCCCAAATGTTTCTTGCTGTTTAACGGCCCTTCGCTCGTTGTCTGAGGGGGCGGCAGAGAACAGCCTTGGAGAAAGAAGTCATTGTTCCTCGCTGAACGTCAGATTGGACTCTTGAAAGTGTCCGAAGCAAAATTGCTTTGAAGAGCCAGGCATTCAACTGCAAGAGTCAACATATACAGCAGAGGGGGGAAAAATGTCCAGAATTCTAGAATCTTCTCTTTAAATAAATGTTCACAGAAAACTTTCAATAAAACTCGGACGACTCGGAGAATAAAAGTTTTGCTGACGTCGGAGAGCAGGCCGTTTCCCGAGTCAGACAGAGAGCTCTTCCTGCCTGGGTTGAGAAACTGAGAGGAAGGAGAGCAAGAGCCTGGGATTCGAGCCTGGAGCCTGCCTCTCGAATCTTCTGCCCCCGGGTTGGGGGTGGGGGGACACCCAGCGGAAGCAGACAGAAGAGCCCAGAGCCAAGAGGCTTCCCCTGGTGCTGGAGAGGACAAGGCCTCTTAGAGGGCCCCGGGCCCCCAGGGAAGCCAGGCTCGTGCAATGGCAGCGAGGCTTACTGAGGGAGAGGACCTCACATCCACCCTGCCCAGCTCCACCCCCACCACCTGCCCCTTCCCAGTCAGTGCCCCCTATTAAGCTGTGAGCTTTTAACCCCAAACCCACTTCTCTTGTCTTGAAACATTTGTTTCCACGGCAGGCTGTGTCCACAGGGGGCACTAGAGAGCGCAAGACTGGCCGTGGGGCAGAGGACTTGAGGCTTTCTGCTGGATCTTCCTTGGTGCTGTGTCACCTCCCAGCAGCCCTTCACCCTGGCAGTGGCAACTGGTTCCAGTAACACCTGGTTTACACATGCCAAGAACCAGCCTCACTGGGAACCATTGGAGGTATGAGCACCGGCCGCGGGCATGCCCTCATCAAAGGTCCCGACTCCCATTCCCATTCTAATGATCTCAGCTTCTCCCTCTGGCCTCTCATCCCGAGAGGCCGTGTCTGTTTCCTGCAGTTATACCTCTGATATCTCACTGTTTGCTTTTCCACTTGTCCAATACTGTTTAGCCAATTCCTTATATTAAGATTTCTCTCTGAAAACAGCCATGTGATTTCCGTTTTCCTGATAGGACTGACTCACAGAGGGCTTGACGCCCCCAAGGCCTTTGTGGGTCATGGTAAGCATCAGAAGTTTCCAGTGGGGCGTATCCAAGCACTGATAAGACATTGATTGTGAGGGGCTTGGGGTCAGGATGAGAAGGGCTCAGAGGGCACAGCCTTGACACCAGGGGCCATGACCGCAAAGTTACACTCCAGGCCCAGAGCCAGGCTGGACCAGCTAGGCCAGCAGAGAAGTGATGGAGAGTGAAACCGATACCAGAGACCCAACAGGGCAAGGCAGCAAGCCCAGAAGCCTAGGCCCAAGGCCCCCGATGTCATGGGAGGCTCTGCTACCAGATGTCATCCTGAGGTGGGGGGAGTGGGCACCACCAAGAAATGGAGCAATTCTAATAGAGTTTGGATCCTAATTCAACTTTTTTCCCCCACCGAACAAGCATACACTTTTTAATTTAAATTTTTTGTTTTTGACATCATTTCAGGTTTATAGAAAGGTTACAAGAATAGTGCAAAGAATTCCAAGATACCCTTCTTCACCCCAATTCCCCAAATGTTAATATTTTACTGCCTTTGCTTTACCCTACTCGTGTGTTTTTTTGCAGTGCATGTATAGTTTTTTCTGAAATATTTAGAAGTTACAGACACGAAACCTCTTTACCCCTAATTACTTCAACATGTATTTATCTCTCTTTTTTTTTTAAGATTTTATTTATTTGACAGAGAGAGGTCGATCACAAGTAGGCAGAGAAGCAGGCAAAGAGAAAGAGGAGGAAGCAGGCTCCCCGCTGAGCAGAAAGCCCGATGCGATGCGGGGTTCAGTCCCAGGACCCTGGGATCATGACCTGAGCCGAAGGCAGAGGCTTTAACCCACAGAGCCACCCAGGTGCCCTTTTTTTTTTTTAAAAAAGACTTTATTTATCTGTTTCAACATGTATTTCTTAAAAACAAGGACAGCCTCCTACATAACCACGGAATAATTATTAAAACCGGGGAATCACCGTTATAGGGTACTTCTATCTAAGCCATAGACTTCCTTCGGATTTTACTTGTTGCCCCCAAATGTCCTTTATAACAAAAGAAAATGCAGGATCATACGTGGTATTGTTTTGCAGAGAATAAACTTTAACCCAGAAATAAAATTGGGGGGAAGGGAGCTATGATCAAGTCGGGCTCAGTTGTAGAAGGAATCAAGTCTTATTTCTGCATGTCTGAGCCATGCGATGTCAACGCTGACCGTGCCATGTTCGTGATGAAGAAGAACGTCAACGATGACAGTCATCAAGTTCATGTCCCTTTCTGTCTTGGGTCTGTACGTCTTTGAGTCATATTTGTGGTCATTTGTTATCAGCCAGTTACTCACGAAGAAAGTTCTTGAGACAATGTCGTTTCATGGGAAAGGCAAGAGTTCTGGAGTTAGACCCGGGTGGAAAGCAAGCTTCGCCACTTGTTAGAGGCATGACCCTGGCCCAGCTTGAACCTTTCAGAGTCTCCACTTCCGTGGCTTTACCACGGAGGGGAGAGGAGCACAGCAAGACCTGGAACCCGGCAGATCCACGCTCACATCTTGGCTCGGGGCTTACTAGTTCTGGTAGCCCAGGCATGTGCCTTCTCCGGTTTGGATTTTGGTCTGCTCCTCTGTAAAGTGGGGAAACATGAACAAGGCTTCTTGCTGGGCTGTGGAAAGGGGGCCTGGTTCTTGTATGGAACAGGCCTGGCTTATAGCGAGTTCTGGATGAAACATTAATTCCTTTCCATTAGCCCATCTGAGTTTGGACATGTGATTCTTCCTCTGGGGACCTCAATTTCCCCATATGTAAAACAGAGCCGTGACACCCCTCTCTCATGCTGTGAAAAACAAAAATTGCAGTTGGGAGGGCTTAGTGCTCTGAAAAGCCTGGTGTGCTGTGGCCTTGGCCAAGTAAGGGACTGGCAGATGGTGACAAAAACAGAAAGTGCTTTGCAATCCTGGGGCCTGCCAAGAATGTGGACAAACCTGTCCTTCCACTCCTGCCCTAGAGCTCGAGGACGCCCCATGCTCCCCCAACCAGCAGGCTCCTCCTGCCTCCCCTGGGTGCGTCTGACGCGGGGCCTGTCCTGGAGCTGGCTTCTAGGAAGCCAGCCAGTCCTGCCTCCAAGAAGGGAGGAAGGATGTCACCCTGTCCTCGGCAAGTTGTTGGGCAAGAGGAGGCATTTCCAACGCTGCCCCATGCTGCTGGGGAGAGAGGAAGGAATCCGCAACCTGCCAGGCTTTCCCCAGAGGAGTCCCGCCCATTGGTTCCAGTCCTGCCAGTCTCCTCCCTGGCTCAGGCACAGACCAAGTTCACCGTCAGATCAGGAAAGCAGAGAAGCATGGCGGAGAGAACTCTAGCCTGGGAGGAGGAAAGCCCACCTTAGCATATAGGGGATCCAGAGAGAGCTGGCACAAGTCCTCTTTGGGCAGGAGGCCTTTTACCAAGAAAGTCTGCTCCTGGGGAGTCCAGCCAAGGGAGGCAAAGGGTGGACGTGTCCTGTCCCAGAGAAGGGGCAGAGGTCCAGCTCCTCCACCACCCGCCTAGATGGTAGAATGACACACAACACACCAGCCTTTGAGCTATACTCTTGATATGATACTTCTATCATCTTATGGAACTTCCTGAGCCCTAAGGAGCTTGGGGGCATCTTCCTCCTTTAATAACAGGAGAGACTTGAGGCCTAGAGAATGAAACCACTGACTCTGCTCGGGATTGAAACCTGGATCTGCTTGATTCCAATGCCCAAGTTCTCCAGGTTTGCTATCTGGAGCTGGGCCAGGGCTGCCCATAACCTTCCAGGGCCGAGACACCTTTCTGGGCGCAGCCCTGTAATCTTGCCAAGTCAATCGCATATTCCTTTCCCTGGGCTGACACACTCTGGGGATCCCAGATCTGGTGGGCACTGTCCACGTCAGCTAGCTCTGGCCGAAAGTATCTGGAATCACACGTCAGCAGTGCCTTCTCCCCCACCCACCTGGCTGGGTTATTCCAAGCGCTGAGTCTAATGCCCCTATTTATCTGCCCATGTGCCAAGCAAATGCCAGGAATGAAGTAGGAGTTCAGTAGATGTTTACTGGGTGAACAGAGGTGGAGTTTAACTCTCTGTTTATCAGAGGAAGCATCTGAGGCCAGTGCAGAAGGGCAGGGACCTGCCCAAGGTCACTTAGGCCCGTCCCGCTTCTATCCAGGGTGGTTTCCCCTCTATTACTCAGTCCTTGCTCAGGCCCAGGGTTTTGCCAAGAAAGAAAACTGGCATTTAGGGATCCCCAGGGGAAACCAAAGACCCCATCTGGTTCCTCAAGACCCTCCCTGCTGTAAGATTAGAGACAAGTCCCTAAAGGGAGCTGGGCAACCGGACCCTAAGACACCCACCTTGGAAGGTAGACTCCATTGCCCCTGAAGCTGGAATTTGCTGACCTGAAAAAAGAGAAGAGTTTTTGTGCATAAGAGACTCAGTACCTGTGAGGCTCGGCTGTTTCTTGGGGGCCACAGTGATTTTCTGATTTGAAAGGCAAGAACCAGGAAGTAATTCTGAGTCTGGAAGGAAATGAAACCCAAAGATTCCACTGTTGCCCATTATCTAGTCATTCATTCATTCATTCATTCATTCATTCATTCCTCTGTTCATTCACTCACTTATTTGTCAATGTCATGTCTCCTAAACTTCACCTGTGCCATATTACTGTCATCACTCTGCCTTCTCCAATATAAATTATGAACTTATTTATTTCATGTTTGTCTTTGATTATTTTACTTGAGCGAATTTAGCCGTAGTCTGGACAATGGTATAGTTTATTTAAGTATCACTGTGAGTACAACGTCCTGTTTGTCCACATGCTACCCGAAATCCCTCCCACACCATCCTGGGTGCCTCTGCGTCCACCCATCCTCCTCTCTGGTCTCAGTTCCCCCATTTGAGGGGGGGGCTGCATTTGGAAGCAATGATCTTCTAGTTCTGACCTTTTAGAAGTCTATGGTTCAAAGAGTCACACCCAGTAAAGAAAAACACGGAGACTGGATGGAATCAGTGGGAGACATAAGTAGTCAAAAGTCACAGGTTTATCTGTCATGTTTCTGAGCAGTGACTCAGGAGGCAAGGCAGGAAATCCCTCAGGACTGGTCTGTGAACCACCCTTCAGGGACTAAGAAAAACAAGTAGGCAAGTCCCCAGGAGCCTTAAACAGCCCCCAAATACAAGCTACACACTCTTCGCTAGACTCTCCCAGAATCTTCTGGAGTTTCCGGAGGTGCTGGGATCCCTGATAGATAAATCTTACTCTTGAAGATGCTTGGCACTGAGAAATGACTAAGCAGAAAAACGACCCAGCTGGCTTCCTCCTACTCCCCAGGACAGGCCAAAGGGAAATAGATGTCTTCTTGGGTACCTGCTTAGTCCCTAAGTGTCTGTTTAACTCCAATGTGGGCAGGGAAGGAGAACAGGGCCCATGTTTGTTCTACACATCCAGGCCCTCCTCGTCCAACTGACTGGCCAGAGATGGGCACCTGTCTCAGCGGGAACCACTGCAGAGGCCAGCCTGGGCCAATCAGATTCCCAAATTTTAGAATGAGGACAAGGAGAGCCCAGACAGTCAGCTGCCGGTACAGGTCGGGTAAGGTAGCAAATACTCGCAGAGGAGATCTGCTTAGAACACGCATCTGAGAGAAAAGAAGGAAACCAGTGTTCTGAGAGAAGCACGGGGTTGGGGTGGGTGGGTGGGGTGGGAAGCTGGGCACTCCCAGAGAGCCTTCCGTCCTGATGGCTTGCCTGTCCAGGAGTGAGGTCCTTGTGTGACCCGCCTGCCCTGGAGATCCTTGACATAGCCTTGACTCCTCGTATTAAATTACACTGTGTGCTTCGGTGAGCTGGAGGGCTTCTGTCTCATGTAACCAAATCAATCACGGATACAGTGAAGCCAGTCTTTCAGCCTCCCAAATTAGACTTGGCAAGCCAGGCACTAGGGATCATGATCGTAATGACCCCCGCCCTACCATGTGATTGGTGCATTGTAACTTTAAAAGTCCTTAACACAGGGTTCATCCCTTCCAGTCTGGGAGGACTGGCCCCAGACCACTTGTGCGCAAGACTTTTGTTCGAAGAGCACAGGGTTTGGAATAGCCCAGTTTTGGAGCCAGACAGACCTAGGTCCCTGTCCTCACTTAATCTGTCCACTTACTATCTATATGAACTATTGAACCTCTCCGAATCTCACTTCCTCATTTCTACAAACTGGAAAGCAGAACAGTGTGGACCCTGGAGTCACCTCCTCCTGGTTCTCCTGTCTATTGGCTGATGACCTTGGGAAAGTGATGTCATTTCTTTTTTTTTTTTTTAAGATTTTATTTATTTATTTGGGACAGAGAGAGAGAAGACAGAGAGAAACAGAGAGTGGTGGGGAAAAGCAGAGGCGGAGGGATAAGCAGACTCCACGCTGAGTGCAGAGCCTAATGTGGGGCTCAACCTCACGACCCTAGGATCGTGAGCTGAAATCAAGAGTCGAACACTCAACTGACTGAGCCACCCAGGCGCCCTAGTAATGTTATTTCTTAAAGCCTCAGTGTCTTCAACAAAAAAGTGGAACTAATAAACTGGTTGCTGTAAAGCTTGAATGAAATATGCAAATATTTAGCACATGAAACCTGATCAAACTGTGCCTGAAGCCTTTCGATCCCTAGACCTTTGCGTTACATTAGCCAATAAATTCCCATAACATTAAAAACAATTGTTTGGCACAATATCTGGCTAAAAATGTTCAGTATGTAGTAGCCATAATAATAATTTATTATGTAAAATACCTAGCATGAGGCTTGACACACAATTATTAATCAAAAATCATGTATTATAAAGTGCACATTGCTGAGTACAGAGGGTTTGACTTGACCTAGCTTGGCAGGATCACTTTTAACAGAAAAAGAAGTCTTAGTTGATAGCAAGCTTTAAGTGAATCAACAGTAATCTCACTACAAAGCTTAATGTGATCTTGAGTCCTCTTTTAAAAACTGTCTCTAGAAGATGGGAGGTGTTAGTTCTATCTCCCTTGCCCTGATCAGACAGCACCTAGAGATGGGAAGGGGTTGGGGCCTGGGAAAGCATCATATAAGGAAAATAAAAGTTCTTTCTTGGCAAGTGTTCCTATTTGAAAAAAATGAATTATACATACATATATATACACACATATGTGTATATACACATATGTATATGTATATACACACATACACACACACAAATTTCCCCTTTCTCCCCTTCATGTGTTATGTCTTTGTTTTGGAATAGGCCACAGTAATCAAGATAGTGTGGTATTGGTATAAAGCCAGACAAATACACTATTAGAGCAGAACTTAGAGTCCAAAAATACACATATAAATACAACTGATTTTTGAGAATTGTATACAAGCACATCCATGGAGAAAAGACAGTCATTTCCACAAACGGTGTTAGA
Source organism: Martes martes (assembly GCF_963455335.1). Taxonomy (NCBI): domain Eukaryota; kingdom Metazoa; phylum Chordata; class Mammalia; order Carnivora; family Mustelidae; genus Martes; species Martes martes. The sequence goes on from NC_137891.1 coordinate 160,229,699, forward strand.
ACAAGCACTTGTCCATATGTTAAAACACACACACCCACATGCACACACACACACACTCACACACACACACCCCCCTCCAATCTACTATTTGCTTTCTACATAAAAAGTAACTCAGAGTAGGGGGTGTCTGGGTGGCTCTATGGGTTAAAGCCTCTGCCTTCGGCTCAGGTCATGATCCCAGGGTCCTGGGACCAAACTCTGCATCAGGCTCTCTGCTCATCAGGGAGCCTGCTCCCTCCTCTCTCTTTCTGCCTGCCTCTCTGCCTACTTGTGATCTCTGTCTGTCAAATAAATAAATAAAATCTTTAAAAAAAAAAAGCAACTCAGAATAGATTCATACACCTAAATGTATGTAAATGTATATGAGTATATAAATGTATAAATGTACATAAAACATGGAGAAGAAACATAGGAGGAAATTTTTATGGTTTCATATATTTCATAGATATAGATAAGATTTCATAGATACGACACCAAAAGCATAATCCATAAAAGAAAAAAATCAGTAAATTGGACTTCATAAATAATAAAAGTATCTGTTCTTTGAAATACACTGTTAGGGGAATGAAAAAGACAGTCTGCAGCCTGGGAAAAAATATTTGCAAATGATACAGTCTTTACGAAACTTGCATTCAAAATATATAAAGGATTCAAAACTTAATAACTAGAAAGCACGTAACTCTACTTAAAAATGGGCAAGCTGGGGAAGCCTGGGTGACTCAGTCGGTTAAGCGTCCGAATCCTGATCTCAGTCAGGTGTTGATCTCAGGGCCGTGAGTTCAAGCCATGTATTGGGCTTCACACCAGGCATAGCGCCTACTTTTAAAAAGCGGGGGGGGGGGGGGCGGGGGGCAAATTATTTGAGCAGACACTTCACAAATTAGACATATGGATCACAAACAAGCACATAAAAGATACCCAACATTATTAGTCATGAGGGAAATGTAAATTAAAGCCATAATGAGATGCCAGGTCACGTCAATCAGAGTAGATAAACTAAAGAGACTGACCTATAGCCAGTGTTGGTAAGAATGAGGAGGGACTGGACTTTCCTACGCCACTGGTGGGGATATGAAATGGTATAACCACTTTGCAAAACAGTTCGGCAGTTTCTTAAAGATGTCAATATATCCCTACCTTATGACCTGGTCATTACAGTTCTAAGAAATATGTCTGTATACGAGACTGGTACATGAATGTTCACAAGCAGCCTTATATACAATAGCCAAAACCTGGAAACCCAGCTGTCCATCAACAGATGATTGGATAGACAAACTGTGGTATATCCATATAAAGGATACTATGCAGCTGTAAAAAAAAGAATGAACTAGTGACAGGTGCAACAAGATGGAGAAATCTACACATAATTATGCTGAGTGAATAAAGCCAGACATAAAGAAAGAGTACTTCCTGTGTGATTCCATGCTTATGAAAGTTTCAGAGTTGGAAAACAGATTGGTGGTTGCCTGGGGACAGGGGAAGAGGCTGGAGGGAGGGGTTACAGAAGGGCATGAGGGATCTTTGGGGGGAAATGAATTTGTTCATTACCTTGATTATGGTGATGGTTTCACAGTACGTACATGGATCAAAACTTACATCATTCCGCACATTAAATACACACACTTTAGTCAGTGTGGGTACAATACCTCAATAATGCTGTTCGAAACAACAACACAAAAAATAAATAAATACATACATAAATAAATTAAAAACAACAACAACAACACAATAAACAAGGGCCTTCCCTGGGGTTCTTCTATCCAGGGCTTGTCACAGGTCCACACAACATCCCAATACGCCCATCCTCATTGAGCACCACTGTGTGTGCTCAGTCAGTAGGCCCATCTGCCTCAGCTGTCTACACTGCAGCCTACACCACCTGGAAACTTCTCTTCCTCTGGGCTACATTCCAAAGGGAAGCCTTGTGGCTAACTTGGCCAATGAGTAGGAATCATTCACCCAGATATGGAACACCACGCCCCCACATTCTATAGGCCCACCAAAGGCAATGCAGCAACTTACCCTTCACTTTGGAGGAGCAAACATGTCATATCCAGACCTCGAGACCTCCTGAGACCTCACAAGGTAGTACCAGTCCTTGAGTATTTGTGATCTGGATCTCCTACCTAGGCAGGCAGGAATCTTGCCAGGGGACTTGGGGTGTCTGCTACTTCCTGCTTCCCAAGTCTCATCAGCAGGATGCCATCAAGATAGTGGACCAGCATAGTGGTGGGGCGGTGAGGAGACCAGGCTCCCTCACATTGACTCGTGGACCTCGGTGGCACTGTGTCTCCAGCAACCATATTATACTCAGGGTTCAGGGGCGTCTGGGTGGCTCAGTCGTTAAACATCTGCCTTCGGCTCAGGTCATGATCCCAGGGTCCTGGGATTGAGCCCCACATCAGGAGCAGGGAGGCTGCTTCTCCCTCTCTCACTCCCCTGCTTGTGTTCCTTCTCTTGCTGTTTCTCTCTCTGTCAAATAAATAAATAGTTTAAAAAAAATTTTTTTAAAAATAGGGGCGCCTGGGTGGCTCAGTGGGTTAAGCCTCTGCCTTCAGCTTGGGTCATGGTCTCAGGGTCCTGGGATGGAGCCCCGCATCGGGCTCTCTGCTCAGCAGGGAGCCTGCTTCCTTTCCTCTTTCTGTGCCTGCCTCTCTGCCTACTTGTGATCTCTCTCTGTCTGTGAAATAAATAAATAAAAATCTTTAAAAAAATGTTTTTAATAATAAACTCAGGGTTCAGATATCCCAAAGATCTGGATTTCCCCCCACCCCCAAGTACATTCACCCTGGTAAATTGTCACCGTTTCCTTGCAGGGAAAAGACATGTAGTAGGTGTTTGTGATGTGCTTGCGGGGTCCAATCTTGGCCTCTGGCTTCCCTTGAATCCAGGGTATTCTCCATCTATGATGGATTTAATTCCCAAAATTGAATGAGGAGCTTTGCTTCCTATTAAGCTGACTCAGAATTACATGCATATTAGTAAATAGAATATGGCAGAATCTGCTTAACAGCCATCACGTACCAGGCACCTGCTGGGTTCTAAGCCCTTCACATGCATTAGTTCGTTTGGGCCTCACATAACTCGATGTAGGAGCGCCTATATCCTGATATTTTCTTAGGGACGAGGAAATGGAATGGACTGGCACAGAGAGGCATGGGCTGGACTGCAGCAGAAGCAATTTGCAGAGGAGAGTTGGCTGGCACCCTCTAGAAATAGCTCTAGTCAATATGCTTCAAAGTCAGCCCAGATACAGGCCTTGGGCAGGCCACTGTTAGGTGGCGTGAAGGTAACCTTGACCAGGAGTGACATGGGCAGGGCGTGGGCATCAAGCCAGTGGCAGAGAAGCTCATCTCACTGCACCCAGCCCTGGGAACATTTAGTCCCAAAACCTCCTATTGGCAGGGTGGGGCCCCTAGGAGGACAAAGGTATGTCCCCGAAGGCCACCAAACTGGAAAAGGTGAAAGGCAGAGAGAGATAGATAGTAGAACGAGGGAAGGAGAGACAGAGTTGAGGGCTGGGGAAAGGGGGCGGGGTGAGGCTGGGGAGGACAGATAATGGAGGAGGAGGAGAGAGAGAGGCCCAACGGCCAGTGTTTGAGCCCCCCCCCACCCCGCATTGGCTCTGATCAAGAAACCTCCGGGCCCCCTCCCTTCTGGCCCAGGGATCGGGGGCCACTGCCCTCAGCATTTTGTGGGTGTTCTCATGTCTCACAGCCGCCTCTGAGGGGCAGGGACGGCTCTCCCATTATACCACTGAGGAACATGAGGTTTGTGGAATAGGGAGACCTACCTGGGTCCCATGGCTGGGGAGAGTCGGACTTTCCTCTGTGACAGCTGCTCCCTGATTCCGCCCTCCCACCACACCCCCTCCAGAATCCGGAACCAGGATCCTGGCTGCCGGTCCCCCGAGTGGAACCCCTGAGTGGAGCTGTCATGGGAATCCCGAGGCTGGGTGCCACTGGAAACCTCCTACCAGAGAAGTTCCCCGACCATAAGGGGACTCCCCTACAGAATTCGCCCCTATATTAAGTTTGCCAAGCTACAGAGCTCTTGAAAAGCTTTGTAAATAAAACCCAGTGACTTGAACTTGGATGTTGCATCCAGAGGAGCCAGCATTCCAAGAGAGGAGGCAGAAGCCACCAGGCTTCTCCTGACCCCGCCCCTGAGGTCCTGCTGCTGGGAGCAGGGAATTATGCCAAGGCACATTTCCTTCTTCTGAACTGAAATTTACTGAGCATTCACTGTGCACCAGAGCTCCGTCTGGGGCTCGCCACGCCTCCTCTCCTTAACTCTTCCCAGTGGTCCTGCGATACCCAGAAAGCAGGGAAATCCACTGGCCCCTTCTGTAAAACTCAAAAGCCGCTTCCTCGGAGTGAACACCTGTTTTCTTCTCTCCCTAACCCGGGGCCCTTCGTTTCCTGGACTGAGGGACGGAGACTGGGAAAGGGAAATCTGAGAGTCCTGGGATGGTAATGGATCACGGGATCACAGCGATGGGAAGGTTCATCGCGAAGGAGATACGCCCCCTTCTTCCTCTTGAGGCAGGTGCTATGGACCCACAACCCTGCAGCCCCAGGGGCTCCTTCTCTTCTGAGCCACCTGTATCCCCCCTGCCCCAACAGCATCATATAATCGATATAAAAATTAGCGAACTATTTCCCGTTTTTCATATTAAATCTGAAATCTGGTGTATAGCTTCTTAGTTGAGATTTTGCCCTGTTATATTAAACACTGGGTAAGCACAGAAACATTTTCTGTAATACACAGGTGGGTTGTAAAGGTGAGGGAGCGGAGGGAACTCCTATGCACCTCACCTGCCCAGCCACCTTTGTGCCACCCACGCATGCTTCCTGCCCTGGGACCTTCCCTCCTTCAGGACAGAGGAAACCATTCTTTTGAATTGTGTGCCGACCCCCCTTATTCCAAAAATTATTTTCCTATATGTGTTTCTATCACTAAAAAAAAATGCCACTTCGTTTTGCATTTTTGTGAACCGTGTGCAGGAATCACAGGGAATGTATTCTGCCGTGACTGGCTTTGTGCATTCAGTGTTATCACCCTACGGTTCCTGGACGTGAGGAGCTGCCAGGCATGCATGTTCATGGCTGTTCACCATTCCACTGGAGAACAAACCACTCTCGCTTATACATTCTGCTCTCGGTGGATATTTGAGAAGCCCCAGCTTTTTGCTATGACGAACACCCTGCTATGAGCATTTCCGTACATACCTCCCACTACGAGGGTTTCTCTAAATATCGAAGAAGGGAACACCTGTGTCATAAGGCAGGTGGTCTTCAGCTCTACTTAGGAATGTCAAACTGGTTTCCAAAGTGGGTACACGAACAGCTGGAATCAGACCCTGTCCCCCAGCAGCAGCCAGGCTGATAGGGAAGACTGGCGATCATCCGTTCTTCGAGATCCAGAATGCCACGCGACAGCCTTGTTTTGGGCGCAGGGCGAAGAGGAGGCAGCCCTGATTCCCCTTCCTGTCCGGAACTTGGAGTTAATGAGCAAATATATACATCATCGCAGGTGCCTTGCCTAGACCACTTCCCTGTATGGGCAGACCCATACATCAGGTAGGTATCTTTAGTCTCATTTTACAGATAAGGAAAACTGAAGATCAGAGACGTTAAGGAACCAGCCCAAGGTCACACATTTCGTTAAACCTCAGATTCTGGATTCCAAGACATTTCTGTCTGATTCCAAAGGTGACTGTGTTCTCCTGCCTCCCATTCTAAAGTCTTATATATTAGAATGATGGTTCTGAACCCTGATGAAGGGAGGAATTTTGTCATTTTTATTATTCTTCCTTCCCAAGTATTATTACTCTTTCAAACATTTTCTTTTGATTTGTCACCAGCTTCTACAAAGCCAGCTAAATAAGCAGTTCATCCCATCTGTCCTTCCAGAATGCCTTCTCTGATCCCCCGCCCCCCATGTCCCCTGGACGTACCCCACACAGCCCCAGCCCATGGTCTGTGACTGCCCAGGTTGTCCGATTCCTCCTTGTGGGGCAATATCTAGCCCAGAGCAGGCTAGGTGCCAGTAAGTGAGGAAGGAGGAAGAGAGAAGAAAAAATTGGAGGGAAATTGAACCCATAATAAGTACTATTTATGGCATGTTTCCCTGGTGCCTGGCACTGGCTCTGTAGTTCTAACCGCATGCACGATTTCTCTGAAACCTTTCAATCCCATGAAGGGGGGATAGTTTCCTCTTCAATCTGTATTTGGAGAGGGTCTCCAGCCCAGGTTTGCGTCACCCGTAAACGAGTCCACAGCCTGTGTTCTTAACCACCCCGTTGCCCCTGTGGGGTCAGAACCCCATACTCTCATAGGAGCAGAAGGATTAATCAATTAGAGTTTTGGCAAGAAATTCTAAACTGTGCTATTCTGGGGTTCACTTGGGTTCTTTAGGGTAAAATGCTCCAACTTTCAGGATTTTTCACTCCCCTTTCTTCTTTCCTTGAGTAACATCAGAAAGGGGAGTTGGAGGGGAGGGCCTGGGTAACCTCAGGGTAGGGAAGGGCATCCGTGGTTCCAGTGTTGCCTCCAGGCTCATCTCTTCCCTTGGGTGACCCTCCTCTACAGACACCTAACCTGTCCTCTGGGGAGGTCCCCACCCACCCACTGCCCCCTGACTGCTCCTGGCCACAGCTCCTACACCCACCCCTCTGACCCCAGCTCTCTCAGGCCCGCAGTCCTCCTGAGCATTTCTACACCCCTATTCCCCAGGGTCCTGGAGACCCTAGGTTGCCTTCCCTTCTCCATACCTCCACCCTGGAAGGGGTAGGCTCTACAAGGCTGCTGCGTGTGGTGATGAAGAGCAGTCCTGACATCAGGGCTGTTCCAGGTGTGGTCGGGGCGCCTGGGTGGCTCAGTCGGTTAAGCATCTACCTTCGGCTCGGGTCATGATCCCCGGGTTCTGGGTTGGAGTCCCACACTGAGATCCCTGCTCAGCGGGGAGTCTGCTTCTCCCTCTTCCCCTGGCCTTCCCCGCTGCTTGTTCTCTTTCTCTCTCTCAAATAAATAAGTAAATAAAATCTTAAAAAATAAAAATGCGGTCGACATCACCTGGGAACTTGTTCAAAACGCAGATTCTCAGGCCTGACCAAGGTGAGAGTTACTGAATCAGAAACTCCAGGGTAGGGACCATCTGTCCACGTTGGACTAAGCCCACCAGGTGACTCTGATGAATTTGAGAATTCAAATTTGAGAATCACGGCCATACCTCATACCTTCCCTTCTTCCAGGGCTCGGAGTGAAAAATCTGTGCTCCGTGTGGCCAGACTCCAGGTCTTAACATGTAAAAGGAAGTTGGGGGTGTGGCGGGGCATTCAGAAAAATTCTTTATAGCCCTCCCCAGGGTGTAGTAGGTCTTTAAATTCTGAAATTCTGGATCCCGAAGCTGTATGTCTGTTCTGTTCTTTCAAAATATCCACTTAGAAAGTCAAGGGTGAGGGTGAGGTTCTTGTCGGCTGCTGAATCTGCCTCCCATAGAAGTAGTAGATGCCTCAGTGTCAAGGGTGAAGAAGGACAGGAAAGTTGCCGGGAATTAAAAATTCATGGGATAGCTTTGCAAAAAAATCTTTTTTTTGCTACATATACAATGTGTTTTCAGTTGCAGACTAACTTAACCTTCATGTCTACCCTGAGAGGTCCCACAATATCAGGTTTCCTGCTGGTGCAGCAGGTCAGTTCACAGTCTCGGGACCCAGTCACCTGAGCCCAGCTGGAGAGTCCCCGTTGTCACCCACCCCTCCTGTCCCCTCTTGCTGCTGTCACTGCCCGGATTCTGGGCTCATCCTCCCAGCCCAACTACTTACTAGTGTGCGATCTTGGACAGACAACTTAACCCCGTTGTGCCTCGGTTTCCTCATCTGTCAAGTGGAGATTCCAAATTCAATGTTCAAAACAATTTCTTTGGGCACCTATAGTATTCTAGGCACTGGGATATGGCAGTGAAGCAAATAAACACAATTCCCTGTCCTCAAGGAGCTTATATCCTAGTGTGGTGGGGAGCAGAGGGAGAGGAAGGCAATAAACAAAAAAATAAAATATAAAATGTTTCAGATGGCGATATGTGCTAGGAACACACAGGGAAGGGGATAGAGAGCACCTGGGGGTGAGGAGGAAGACAGTTGTTACTTTAAATAGGGTGGCTAATATCCCACTAACAGATCCCACTAAGAAGGTCCCATTCGAGCAGAAATCTGAAGGAGCAAACTGCATGGATGATGGTGGAAATGGCATTCCAACTCAAGGGAACAGCAAAGTGTAGAATTCGGAGGCTAACAGGAACTTGGAGTGTTGGAGGACTGGCAAAGAAGTCAGTGTGGCTGGAATAGAGTGACAGGGGATAGAGTATGGAAGAAGTCTGACAAGCTGGGGAGAGAGGGACTAGATCATGGAGGGATCTACATGTTATTGTCATGACCTTGACTTTGAGGCTAGGGAGATGAGGGCAGATCTGAACAGAGCAGGAACCTGATTGGACTTTATATTTGAAGGTCACAGGAGCTGCTATGTGAAGAATCAACAGGAGGGGCCAGGGCAAGGGCTGAGGCAGGGACACCAGTCAGAAATGGGGCCACTACAATAATCCAGGCAAGAAACAGGGATCAGCCCAGCTGGCCACAGCAGGGAAGTGGTCAGACTGAGGACATGGGGCTGAAGTCAGAATGGACAAGATCTGCAGATGGACTGGATATAAGGACTGAGGGAAAGATGGGAAGAGGATAGACAAGGATGACTCCCAAGTTTTTAGCCTCAGCAACTTCAAGAATGAAATTGCCATTTACTGAGATGGGGAAGGCGGAGAGGAACAGCTTTGGGAAGACTGTTTTCAGACATGGGAAGGTGAGGATTCCAGTTAGAGGTCCCACAGAGAAATCTGTGAGCTTTTAGGCATGTAGGTCCAACAGTGGGGAGGTGTAGGGTGGAGATGGAAACGTGGGAGACTTTTGTCTCCAGGTGGTATTTCCAGAAGATTCTGAGAGCACCTACTATGTATGGGTATTGGGGGGATCAAATGAGTTAAAACAGATGAGCATTTAGGAGTGCCTGGCATGTAGTAGGCACTCAGTACCTCCCTGCTTCCCACCATGCTCACCTCCATGCTGTCCTCCCTGTTGCTGGTCAGGGTGATCTTGCTAAAACCCAGATCTGACCATCCTTCCCTGCTCACATCTGCAATGGCTCCTTATTGCCTACAGGGTATAGTTCAACAGCCAAAGGCTCCTCAAGGCTTTTCCTGATCCAGACACCACCACCCTCACTAGCCCCAATTTCTGCCACCACCCCCCACCTCCCACTTTGTCCTCCAGCAATAATAGAGCAACCTTTGTTCCCAGCTTGGTGTCTTTGAACAAGCTGCTGCCTCTGCCAGGACTTGCCCAGCAAACTGATTCTCACATCCCCTGTGAAGCCTCCTTCCTATCACACCCCCCGGGAAGACACCCAGGGGGATGTCTCCCTTCCTTGCAGCCCTGCCTTCTACCCTAGCTGGTGTTCCTTGCCCTCAAAAAAGGCTGCGTTCTTGTAGCACCAAACACTGACCCTACCACAGGCAAAGGGCTGGGGGGAGGGAAGGAGGGAGGGACAACTCTCCATGAAGGGTTTTATTATTGTTACTATATTTTAGATCAGCGAATGGAGGCTCAGAGATGTGAAGTCACTTGCCCAAGTCACTCAGCTGGTGAACACCATGGCCAGAAGTGGACCCCAGGCTTATCTGATTCAAAGTCCCGGGCTCAAGTGCATATGCACACATGTGCACACATACACAGAATTAACAATCTCAAGGCACTTGGGGGATGAGAGGGACTCCCTTGGTCTTTCAGTCGTTCCCTACTCAGAAAGGGATCCAGGGCTAGGGAGAGTTAAGGATTTAGGCTCAGAATAGCTCTTCACTTGTTTATTCAATAATTCATTCACTCATTCATTCACTTCCTCCATCACAGTTGTTTTTACTCCCAGTTTTCACTTCCAGCAGATTTGAATGCTATCCTCTAAGAGTTCAGAGACTATGGAGACCCTGGCCAGGGGACAAAGTGGCACAAGTGGGGAGTAGAACCCAAAGGGCTTACCATTGACTTTGGGAAAGGTGAGAGATGACCAACTGGCCCCAGGAAAAGGATGTCCCAGCGGGAGGCCACAGCATGTACAAAGGTCCAGAGGCTTTGAAACAAGCCTCAAGAGACCTCAGCAGACCTTCCAGAAGGAGGGTACCTGGAGGTGGGGAGGGGGGGTGGAAACTGTGGCAGGGGATCATGAGGAGAGAAGGTTGGTGACTTGGGCAAGGGGCCAAGGTCAAGATTAATTTGGGAGTTAGGTGTGGAGCTAAATTAAGGTTTGGGTTGGGTTTAGGATTAGAGATTAGAGCTCAAAATCCGATTATTTCTTTTTAACCTGCCTTTCCCAGAAGGATTCCGTCTGTCAGTGGCAAGGATCTGTGGTTGTGAGCCGGGCTGCCAAGAACCGGAGCATCAGGGATGGGCTGCAGGGTTGGAAGGCAAGGTGTAGTAAAATAGAAATACTCGAGGAAGCAAAACCAGCCTTTGCGGCGTATGGAGTCTTCATTTTCCTCCTCTCTGAAGCATGGACGCACTGGCTGTGTCATCTTGGGCACAGTCGCCTCCGAATGCCCACCTGCTAAACTGCTGGGCAGACCATGGCAAGGTGCGGTGTGTTGGGCCCCTTGTCTGGGCCCGCACTAGAAGATCCCATGCGCTCGGTTCAGCAGGAACGGGGGAGCAGCCGGCACGCAGAAGTGCTCCATGGAGACCAGCTGTCTCCCTGTCCCGCGTCTCCCCACCAAGCCCCCCGCCGGGGCCCCTTCTCGTCTGGGCGCGCCCCAGCGGCCCCGCCGCGGGTTAGGAGGGGTCCCGAGCTGCACGGCGGGGTCCCGAGCTGCCGCCCGCGGGGAGCCGCGCAATTACCCTAATTACAGCCCGGCCTCCGCGGCGGAGGCTCGCGCGGCCACGCCGGCCCGAGAACGCCCCCGGCCCAGGCCGAGCGTGGGAACGGCCGGGCCCTCCGCCCGGGGCGGGGGCGGCGGCGGCGGCGTCGGGAGCCCGCCCGTCCGGCAGGCCCGAGTGGCCGATAAGCCTGCCCCGCCGCTCTCGCCCGGCGGCTGATTTCTGCGCGGCGCTCGCGGCCCCTTTCATCTGCCACCTGCCCGCGCCCCGCGCCCCTCGACCCCACACCCCGCGCGCAGGCGGGGAGAGCGCGGGGGGCGCAGCCGCTTGGGCCGCAGGAAGCCGGGGCGGGGGACGCAAGCTCCCGGGGCGGGACTCACGCGCCCACCCTGGGTTGGGTCGTCCACGCACCCTCTCTCCTCAAGCATCCGTTGGTTCGTGCATGAAACCGACCTTTGCTGAGCACCTTCTACCACTGCCTCCTCCACAAAATGGCAGTAATGACAGTCTGTGCCCCACAGGGCCCTTCTCGGGGTTAAGGTGGTAGTGGGGGAGGAGAGGGATGGCGCGTCACCAAGTGCCCGACCTGTGCTAGCCCCATCCCAGATACTCACTAGCTCACTAAAACCCCATTGTACAGACGCGGAGACTGGGGCACAGAGAAGCGAAGGGATTTGCGGAGGTCACACAGGAACAGGAGCCTCGGTCAGACTTTTGTCCTCCGCAGCCGCTGTGGCCGCCCCACCACGCAGGGACCACGCTGTTGGTGCCTGTGACGCGGGATGAGAAGAACAGTTAACAGCTGACGTGTCTGGAGCGCTTACTCTCCATCAGGCACTGTGCGAAGTGCTTTCTTTTTATTATTATTATTATCATCATTATTATTATTATTGGGTTTTGGGGGGGTTTGTTTGTTTTTGTCAGAGAGAGAGTGTAAGCACAAGCAGGGGGAGCAGCAGGCAGAGGGAGAAGCAGGCTCCCCGCTGAACAAAGAGCCAGATGTGGGACTAGATCCCGGGACCCTGGGATCCTGACCTGAGCCAGAGGCAGACACATAACCACATAACCGACTGAGCCCCCCAGACCTCCCGCTTTCTCTGCATTATCTCGTTTAATCCTTGCAAGAACCACCTCAGGAACCGAGCTACTGTGTTGCATTCACACTTTGCAGATGAGGAAACTGAAGTCCAAGACCTTGGTGCTGAAGTGGCAGCAGTGACGTTTAAAGCCACCAGGCCCAGCAGGGACACCGAGGCTCTGTCATGCTAGGCGGCTGACAGCGCAGCCTCCCCTTCTCCCGGGTCCCCCTCTCTCAGCGTCCTTTCCAGCCTCAAGCTGAGGAGGGGCCAAATTCACTGAATGCCTTTTCTTTGCCCAGCTGCCTCCCACCCCCGTGACCCCCTCAAAATACTCAGGGGACAGTTTAAGGGAAATTTGGTGCTGGTGAAAAGATATGAAAGATGAGCAAACCCAAAAGCTCAAACTCTCTGGGCCTCAGTTTCTCATCTATAAAATGAGGACAGCAGTCACCATTCTGTCTCCATCCCACCGCCCCCCCCCCCACACCTTCCCAGCACTGTTGCTCACTGGCTCTTTACTTCATTGATTGTATTCACTCAGAACATTTTTGAGTGCTATGAACTTGAACTTGGTGCAGGGCTAGGGTGACCGACTGTCCCCACTTGCCCAGGACCAAGGGTTCCCAGGATGCAGGATGTGGACTGCTAAGATGGAGACAGTCCTGGGCAAACGGAGCACTTTATCACCTTGCCTGTGCAGGTGCTGGGGGATTTGAGCCACCTCAGAGCCTGGCCGGTCCCTCTGAGAACTGGAGAGGCCGCTGCCCAGGGGCAGGGATGCCCCATGTGAACTGTTGGCACTGGAACAGGGCGAGGCGTCGCTGCGATGCGCTGTGCTCAGCTCTTTCCCAGTCCCCTGGCTCCAGGCCCAGGCAGATACGCCAGAGCAATCCTACCCATTGCCTGAGTGGGAAAACCAAGGCAGAAAGTCTCACAGTGGCTTTCCCACAGCAGCTGCCGTGAGTCAGTGCCCAGGGGCAGGGGTGGGCAATCCCACCTGTCCCACCCCCTCACTATATGACCTTGAACAAACCACCTTACCTTCCATCCTTACCTGGGGGTGGTGGAAGGGGAGGGTAGTGGATGATCCCCAAATCCAGTGAGGGTAGTGACTGTTCCGGGAGGCCTTTCCAGGAACCCCCCATTTCACCAGGAATTCCCAGTGAAGCAGTTCTTTCCAAAGGTGGGGGTGCCTGCCAAGAACTTGGTCACTGCTGGGTTCTTGGCAGTAGCCAGTTGAGGCCTTGCCAGGAAGAACCTAGAAAGATTGGCCCTTGAAAACAGACAGAATAGGCCTTAACTCCTTATTGGACCTCTCTGAGCCTCATTTTCCTCACCTGTAGAATGGGGGCAATACCACCTCCAACTACTGGGGTTGTGAGTGAACTTCTGAGATGAGGGGACAAGGTGTGTGCTTGGACACACCTTCCTGCCCCTCTACCCGTCCCCATGTCCCCCTGCCCAGCTGGCTTGACCTCACCCGAATGTCCTCTTCATCTGCTTCCTTCTTTCCCCTCCATTCACTGATTACCTATCATGTGCTGGTCTCCTTGGGACCTCAGGTGGGGCAGACATAGAAAAAAATGGAATCTTTCTTCCTTTATGGGAAGCCATGCAGGCTACTGAAACCTCAGGGTTGAGGAGAAGAAAGCCATCACCCATGGGAAAATAGGAGCCCTACTCCTTTACACCTCCCCTCTCTCTCTGTCCCTTTCTGCCCGGTGGTCCTCTTCCTTCATTCCCTACCCCCTACCATCCCCCACAACACCCAACACACACCCAGTTCCACTGCCCCCTCACCCCCACCCAACACACACGCACCCCCACCAAGTTCCACTCCTTTCAGTCCAGCAGGGAAGCCCGCCCTGGTTGCCCCAGGCAGGGTTAATTGCTCCTTCCCCCAGGAAGTCTGGCCGGTCTTTTATCTGCAAGCACAGGGTCTAGCTCATCCTAGACGGCAATAAATACGGAAAGAAGAGAGGAGGATCAGAAGAGAGGGGGTTGGGCCTGAGGTTTAAGGATTCATCAAAGGAATGCCTGCCCACTCTATGCCCAGACTGTGACGTTCCCTCCAGAAAGGGAGAAGGTGGCCGAGAAGAGGATGCCTACTGGGGGAGGGCACGTCCTTTCTCCTTCCAGTGTCTCCCTGCCTCACCCTCTGTCCGGGGTGATACCTTAACGGTGGCCATCAGCAACCCAGCTCCGCTGGCAGGGGCCTGCTGGGACAGAGTGGTTATCGGAGACTGGGACACAAACTCACCCTCAGCTTTGCTAAGCGTAGCCAGGCAGTGGGTCTCCTTGAGGAAAGTCTCTTCCTTCTGTGTGACGGACTGGGCCAGACGACCTTGAAGTCCTTCCAAAGGCAGTCTTAGAATGCAGAAATTCTGAGACTTTCTGATCTTCCTAGAATCCATGGTGTAAAGCTTCCAGAATCCATGGTATAAAGCTGCTATCCAATATGGTAGCTAGGGAGCATTTGATCTGTGGCTACTCCAAATTATGCTGTAAATATGAAATAGACATCAGATTTCAGATTTAATATGGAAATGGGATATAGCTCATTAATTTTTATATTGATTATATGATGCAATGATATAATTTCAGATCTATTGGGTTAAATAAAATTTGTTATTAAAATTAATTTCACTTGGGACGCCTGGGTGGCTCAGTCATTGGGCGTCTGACTTCGGCTCTGGTCATAGTCCCAGAGTCCTGGGCTCGAGCCCCACATTGGGCTCCCTGCTTGGTGGGAAGCCTGCTTCTCCCTCTCTCACTTCCTCTGCTTGTATGCCCTCTCTCGCTGTGTCTCTCTCTGTCAAATAAATAAAATCTTTTTAAAAAAAATTAATTTCACTTGTTTCTTTTTACCTTTTTTTTTTTTTAAGTGACTATGGGACCATTTACAATCTCATGTGACTCACATTCTGTTTCTATTACACACCCCTGGCTGAAGAGCTGGTGGTCACCCAGCTAAGCCAAGACTTCTCTCCCCGGCACCAGTCAGCTCTGGGTGTGGCGAGGTCTCTTTCCAGAAGGGAAAAACCGGACCCTGAATGATAACCTTATGAGAAAGCATTGCTTCCTCCCCCAGAATGAAGGCACCCCACCCCAAGTCTCCTCTTTCCCCTTGAGCAGCTGGTTTCTGAGGAATTAGAGAGCAGGGCCCATCCTCCAATGCGGTGCTCCTTCTGCAATAAAGACATGGCTGGGAAATTCCTTTCCAGGCTGCCTTCCAGCCCAGCAGGAGCCAGGCCGGCCCACCCAGAGGAAACCCCTAGCTACTCCTTGACCCAACCCTGCCCCCGGAGTCTGAGTCAGGCTAGGGGCACCCCCCTCCCATAGCCTCCAGCCAGAACAGCACCAGGCTTGGGCACAGAAGGAACACAGGGCTGCCCCCGCCCCCTCCCCCTGGGGAATTTATGTACCAGAGTCCAGGAGACAGGTCACACCCACAGTAACTGGAGATGATCGCCCAGCAGTCCCCGTGGGCTAGAAAACAGCGGAGGTTAAGTGAGATTTGGGCAGACGTGGGCCTGGTTTCTCCACACCCCAACCCCAGCACTCTTCCTTGCCAGATTTTGAGAAGGAAATAAAGACGAGGACGTTATGGACAGTAATCGATAGTGAAACCATAGCACACCTTCAGACAGAAGTTTAAACCCCAGTTTGGCCCGCTGCGTGCTGTGTGACCTCAAGCATTCACCTCCCTGTGTCCTCGGTCCCCTTTTCTGCAGGAGGATGGCACTTGGTACTACCCTCATGCTGCTTTAAGTGTTGCCAAGGGGACTGAGGGTTATTACAAGAATTCAGTGAGGTCATTCAAGCACATTGCCTGACAGAGGGAGGGCTCACCAAAGGTCGCTGCTGTTACTACTATGAATAACAACAGAACCCGTCTTCATTCGCATACTTCTTTTTTTTTAGATTTTATTTATTTATTTGAGAGAGGGAGAAGCGAGTGGAGAGAGAGAGCACAAGCAGGGGGAGCAGCGGAGGGAGGGGGAGAAGCAGACTCCCTGCAGAGCAGGGAGCCCCATCCTGGGTTCGATCCCAGGACCCTGGGATCATGACCTGAGCCAAAGGCAGAGGCTTAACTGACTGAGCCACCCAGGCATCCCTATATACTTATTTTTGTGATTAAAATCAGCCAAGCCAAGGCTGTCACAGGGACTGCTCTGGGACTCTGAGAACCAATCATCAGACTGTAATGGGACTGGAAATGGGTTTTGCAGGATGTCTGGTCTAGCTCTCCGTGACAGTCTGCGCTGGTCACCTCCGGTGGGGGTTGGCTGGTCAGGTCCTTGAAGAGCATGGAAGGGTGGAGAAGGGGACAGGTGGAAGGCAGCATGGGGTGAGGAGGACCCTTCTTGTGCTCCCCTCCCACACACACCCAACAGCAGGGTCAGAAGGGCCGGGGTGAATTTCAAGGAAAAGTGGCTGGAGAACCCAGAAGCTGTTTTTTTTTTTTTTTTCTCAATCCCCCACTGTTTGTCTGTAAAATAAAAGGACTGGAAGAGTATTGCTTCCATTTCCTTGAATATTCCTACTGAGAACTGGATTTTTAACAATAAGTGGCATTTTTTTAAAGTCCCAGAAATTCCAGATCCTCCAATAGATAAACTTGTATCAGGAAAATGGTCATATTAGCATGTCATCGTGTCAGACAAAGTGTTGTGCCCTAATTTTTCTGTCTTCAAATTGGTTTTTAATATATCCTTTTCTTTGCCATGTTTACATACCTTTGTCAGCTGCTCTTCCTTAAGGGGAAACAATGGCTTATTCTAAGATAATTATCATTTGGATATTTTGGTGTTGAAATGGCCTTCCTCTCATGCAAAATAAAACTGCTGGGAATTGCTTTTGGTCTGTTTGGCCGGCTCATTAAGCTATCCTATATGTCCTAAGTTGGTGGGAAAAAAAACCCCACAAAAACCAAAAATGGTCACCTTATACCAATTCCTAAAATTCAGAAGAGGATGGTTTACTGACCCAAAGACCTGGGCTCCACGGATCCAGTCCAGCCGCCTACACTCTGGGCATCTTCCACGCGTCCAGCCTGAAATGTACCTTCAGCGATGGACTATAGGGAGTCTTGAAACCATACCCTGGCAAGGAGGCCCCCTAACTTCTGGCAACAAGGTTCTCATATTTCTAGGGGCTACATCCCAGACATCATGACTCTGAAGAAACTCCTTCCATTGAACTGAAACCTATTTGCTGGTAATGTTTACTCACTAGTCCTAGATTCATTCTCAGAGGTCCTCAGAACATTCTACTCTCGCTGTCTCTTGACAGGCATTCAGTGATGTGAAGGTCATGTGATGTAGGGACCCTAGCTGCTTCCTTTCTCTGAGCTAAGCACTCCAGTTCCTTCCATGGAGGGCCTCTGCCCTGCTCACCCCTCTACACACGGGACCACAGAGGAGCTCAATACAAGAGACAGAGAGGTGCGGCTGGCCACACTTCTTTCTGGCTGTGTGACCTTGGACAAGTTACTTCAGCTCTCTGTGCCTCAGTTATCCGGTCTCCTTACTTCAGAGCAGAAATCATCACAGCTCCAGCGGGATTGTTGGGTGATGAGGATATAAAGCCAGTAAACACGGGTTAAGCCTCAGAACAGCGCATGGCACGTCTTGCACTCAATATGGGGCAGCAACGGTGTGTTTTACAATCCTGCCCTCTCCCCAACGCCCCATCACCAGGTGACTGGTCCCAGGGGGCGCTTGACCCAAGCGGGTCCAATGAGTCTTTTCCCAGGAATTTTTAGACCCGAGATGCCCAGAAGGGAGTCGGTTTTTCTCTATTAGCTACAAGGGCAAGGTATAAAACTCAGCCATGTTTTCTACACCAGGAAGAAAATCAGTGTGCTGTGAAAGAGGAGTAAGGATAACGCTCGGAAAAAAATAAAGACAAGAGACACGGAGAGGAGGCTCTGGTTCCAGTGGCTCCTAAAGATCTGTTCCGTCCCTACACTTCCTGGAACTTCACGTTTGTCTCAGTCAGCTCTTGCTGTGTAACAACTACCTCAAGACACAGGGCTTAAGGGGACAATCGTTTATCAGCTCCCGGTTCCATTTCTACACTTTGGCTGAGCTCAGCTGATACTTGCTTCTGTGACTGGTAACTCTTGGGCCCGTTCATGCATTTGCCACACGTTGGCAGGATGGTCCCAGGATGGCCTGAAGGGGACCTCACCTGATGGAATGTCTGCCCTATCCCTGGCACTGTGGGAAATACCAGAGTGGAGAAAGTTAATGCTACTGAACTCCTACTTTGTGTCAAGCCACTGATGTAAACTTTAGGTATATTATCTCATTTAATCCTCTGGATTACATGATCAGAAAGGCATTATCACTCTCATTTCGCATGGGGAAACTGAGGCTCAGAGAGAAGGAATAGCTTTGCATAGGATTTCAAGATCCAGAGAGGCAGAGCTGGAAGGAATTCAAGGCAGGGACTCCTGAGACTGAGTGTCTGCAGAGCCCACACTTTTGCGCTGCACTCTCCTGGCCGGTCCCTCACCCAAGAATAAAACTTGGTACTACCCTCATGCTGCTTTAAGTGTTGCCAAGGGGACTGAGGGACACAACATCCCATAGTGCGAGATTCAACACCATTCATCCAGCAAATGTGCCCCCATACCCATTTCGTGCTGGGCATCGCATGAGGTGTGGGGTTACGGAAATGACTCACCCACAGGATGCAGGAGCAGCAGTGTGGAGGAGGAAATGATTAATCATGCCTGGTTTGGCCTCAGCGTTGACTGGTTCATCAGCCTGACTTTTAAGGGATGGGTGATGCTGGCGAGAAAATGCAGTTCTGGCAAACCTCCCCCTCCCACAGATGTGCAGGGTCTTGGAGCCCCAGTTACACAACCATCAGAAGTCAAGGTCATCCTCAAGAGGAAGCGGGAGGGTCAAGGGCTCTCAGGCCATCATTTGCACCTGGCTCTAGAGCTGGGCACAGGCTTCTTGTTCATGGGATACCTGTAGCTGCCAAGTCAAAAGTAGCAGCTTCCAAGGTGATGTGACACCCTCATCATGTTGTCAGGCAGCTCAGGAATTCCTGAGCCCAAGAAAGCAATTTCTGCCAGTCCAGAGCTGGGCTCCTCAGAGACGCAGCATACACAGGCCCAGAGACAGTCCTGACCCCAGCGGGCAGGCATGAGCCATGGGGAGGCAGGGCGAGCAGGGGAATGAGCCTGACCTGGGACTTAGCCAGACCCTGCTGTGAATCTTAGCCCCGTCGGTTTCTGGCTCTGGTCCCATCAGCTGGTGATGCAACCTTCCTGACACTCTTCTCATCACCTGTAAAATGGGGATTAAATTCTGCATCTTTGCCAACACTTCCTTGTCTTGCTAGCTAGCTGACGCAACATCTGGTCTGTGTCAGGAGGACACCAGGGCAGTCCTGGAACTCCAGGACAGAGGGTCACAGGAGCCTGGCGCTATGCCCACAAAACCATCTGGAATTCAGGCAGGACTCCCTCTCCATCTCCCCTCATCTCTTCTCCCTCTATGTTGGCTTCATCTTTCTCCTTCTACAGATGGGCTCTCTCCACTGACCTGGTGCCTGTGACAAAAGTTTGCTGCTTGCAGAGCTCACACGCAGTTTCATGCGAAACAGTCCAATCATTGCTCAGTCGGACTTCCATCTTTCAGTCCTAATTCCAAACTCCTGGGAGGAAGAATCCAGCCCAGCTTGGGCTAAGGTCTGCTGTGGTCTGTGACACAGGGAGCAACATCCAGGAAATGTGCGTCATGGAGCATTAGTGGGGATTGCCACAGGTAAGTGAGGAGTGGGCACATCTCAGAGAAGGAGTGTCACCATGAGTTGGGCA
Organism: Martes martes; assembly: GCF_963455335.1. NCBI lineage: Eukaryota > Metazoa > Chordata > Mammalia > Carnivora > Mustelidae > Martes > Martes martes. Next base: position 160,249,539 of record NC_137891.1, read on the forward strand.
GACCCTCCTGAGTTATTATGAGGATTAGATAAGACAATGAATGTCAGTCTTGGCAGCTAATGGGCATGCACTTCAAGGGAGGGTCTTGGGTCAGGTTCCCTAGAAGCACAGGTCTGGGGAAAGAGAGGCAAGCAAGAGAAAGCCGAGAAAGGATTCAGTCCCCGCCTAGCCCTCAGGGAGCTCTGGAGCACCAGTCACCCCACAGAGTCAGTCTCAAATTGAGCAAGGGGATGAGTCTTTTGTGCCCCTCACCAGTCTGTCCCCAGGACTGGCAGGGGCTGGGTTGGGCAAAGAGGAGGCTTCCATTTGATTGAGGGCAATCTGCAAGAGAAGGAGGCAGCTGTGAATGGAAACAACATCTGGGCAGCTGGGAGGCGGGGCACCAGTCGGGAAAGGGGCTCCAAGTGGGGCCCCAACAGCATCCACTATGGGGAGCCTCTCCCAAACACACAGGCACTAGTTGACTCCTGCCTTTCTTTCTCTTTTATGTGTTAAGAGTAATATGAAATAATACCCTTATTTTTGTGCTTTTTATATAATATATGGTTTTTCCTATACTATATATTACTATATCTGATGCATACAAACATATAGACTGAACATGCAAAAATGTAAGTATAATAAGTTCTATGGGGGATTTTTAAGGACTACATGTGACTTTTGCCTTACATGCTGATTTTAAAACTTAATGCCACACCCTTACCTGACTCCACTAGAAGTGGTTGAACGCCTACTCCATCACTCCCTAGGCTCCCTCTCCCATGGGATCATGGGGTTCTGGTCCTAATGGGGGTACCAAGGGGAGCATCCTGACTCCAGCGGCTTCCTATCCCACTTGAAACACATCCAACCCCTTGACTCAGCTCCACAGCACCTTCACGACCTCACCCTTGCCTACCCATCTCATCATTGACCCTCAGCTCACCACCTTCCTGCTTGAGGGCTTTTGTTCAGTTCCTCAAACCCACCACCTTTTTTCCCCTTGAGCCTGTGCATGTGTTGCTTCTTTGCCCAGAATGTCTTCCCTCTGTTCTTTGCAGGGTTAGCTCCTCTTCTCTATCAAGTTCAATTTATTTTATTTTATTTTTTTATTTTAAGAGATTTTTTAAAAATGTATTTGAAACAGAGAGAGATCACAAGTAGGTAGAGAGGCAGGCAGAGAAAGAGGAAGGGAAGCAGGCTCTCCGCTGAGCAGAGAGCCCGATGCGGGGCTCAATCCCAGGACTCTGAGATCACGACCTGAGCTGAAGGCAGAGACTTAACCCACTGAGCCACCTAGGTGCCCCTCAAGTTCAATTTAATGTCACCTGTCCAAGACGCCAGTCCTGAGCCCTCTTTCTAAAGTAAGTTCAAATCACTCTGCCTGCTTCTTTCCTTCCTAGCCCTTGACAGTTTGTAATTGTTCGTTTTTTTCACTTGGTTCTTGTCTCTCTTGTCACTAAATTGTAAGCTCCATGATGTCAGGAAGTCCTGGCACACAGTAGAGGCTCAGTAAGTATTTGTTGAATGAATGAATGAATGAATGAATGAACGAACAAATGAGTCTGTTGCTAAGGCCCTCCAGTTTGCCTCAAATTCATTCTGTCCTTCCCACTGGCAGGAGAGAAAGTTCTAATAGGAGGATCAGCACCTTCTTGCTCAGAACCCTTCCATGGCCCCTCCCTACCCAAAGAGTTGCTGACCATCCCTTGCTTGAGTAAACAAGTGCAGTGTATGAATTAAAAGACCCAGGGAAAAAAAAAGACCCAGGTTCAGGTCCTGCCCTTGCCTTGCTAGCTATCCAACATTACCCAAATTGATTCACCTCTCTCTTTCTCATTTACTTTCTGCAAAATGGGTGAAATATCTCCTGCCTTTTCTCCTCCTTGGGTTGTTGAGAGGAGATGTAGAACACTCTTCATGAATGATTTTCATTGTTAGGAGCACTGGCTTTCAAAGACCTTCAGTGTCCAGGCCTGATTGCCCTCTCCAGACACAAATGACCATGATTCTGGCCCCACCCAGCTACCTGGTACTCCTGAACTTCATGCTGCACATGCATGCCTTCATGCTTTCATTCCAAATCTACGCTTTTTCTCCAGAAGGGTCTTTCTCCAAAAGCCTCATTTCCCTACCATCTTCATCTATCCAGATCCTGCCCATCCAGGAAAGCTCACTCCTTCATGACGTCTCCACCACCCACCCTCCACCAACACATCCCCAGGACTCATTGCATCTTTGACCTCTGTGTTGTGCTGGGAATGTGTCCCTCCCTGCAGTCCAAGCTCCTTTCCTGGATCCAGATGGCTAATCCCAACCGCACACCACACTCTGGTACAAACTAGGCCCTGTGCCAGGCAATGAGACTTTGGAGAGGAAAGAGACCCCATCTCTACCCTAAACATGACCACCATCCAGTGGCATCTGGGTACCAAAAAGCCCTTGATAACTGATTTGCAGACCAGGAGGGCACAACGTTGTTTTGTTGTTTCGTGCACAATCTTGCAGTAAAGACAGACACACCTGGCTTTGAACCTCAGGATGCATGGGACAGAAACCTAACTACAATGGCTTAACTGATTTTTTTTTTCTTCAAATAGTAAGGCCAAAGTAGGTCTCCCAGAACTGGTTGCAGAGGTTCCATGGTACCTGGAGATTCCTCTCTGCCATCTTAAGCATGTGCCATCGTTTTTCTTCTCTGTACCAGTTTTTTCACCCATAAAATGGGAATAGTATCTTCCTCATAGGGTTGTTGTAATTATTAAGTGAACTAATATATATAAAGAGCTTAGACCAATATCTAACACATTTTAAGCACTCTGTGTGAGCTATTAACTCATCCTCCTCCACTCCCTCCTCCTCCTCCTCTGTCCTCATGCTGAAAAAAATGTCTACTGTCTCTCTAGGCATCACATCCTCATCCCTGGAAGGAAGGGAAGATGGCAACACAAAGTGAGTGATGGCTGAATCCATTTTTCTTTAATTGAGGTGAAATTCATATAACATAAAATTAAACATTTTCTTTATTTTTATTTTTTTTTTTAATTTTTGAGAAAGAGAGAGTGTGTGTGCAACAGGGGGAGGAGCATAGGGAGAGGGACAAGCAGACTCTGCGCTGAACACAGAACCCAAGGCAGGGCTTGATCTTCTGACTCTGAGATCATGACCTGAACCAAAATCAAGAGTCTAACGCTCAACCTACTGAGCCACCTGGGTGGCGCTAAAATTAACTATTTTATTTTTTATTATTTTTTAAGTTTTTAAAAAAGATTTTATTTATTTATTTTAGAGAGAGAGAGATGGGGGGAGGGGCAGAGGGAGGAACAGACTCCTCGCCTAGCAAGGAGCCCAACACAGAACTCGATCCTAGGACTCTGGGATCATGACCTGCGCCAAAAGCAGACACTTAACCGACGGAGCCACCCAGGCGTCCCTAAAATGAACTATTTTAATGTGAACAATTCAGTGGCATTTAGCATAGTCACTGTGTTGTGTAATCACTATCTAATTGTGAAACATTTTTATCACCCCAAAAGGAATCATTAAGCATTGCTCCTATTCTCCCTTCTTCCCAGGCCCTGGCAACCCCTAACCTTGGTCTTGTGTTTGTGGATTGACCTCTTCCGCACAATTCCATCTGTTTGAAAGAGCTTTCCAGGAAGCCCCACCCAATCCCTTCAGCTCACATCTCATTGGCTAGGAATGTGTCTGTATTGGGGCGGGGCTTACTGCTGCCTTCGCCAAAGCCAGCCTGCTGTCGTTCTACTTTCTGATACTTACTGAGCACCTACCGACACATTTTCTTGATTCTCACACCCATGAATTATTTTCCCGTTTCAATTTTTTTCCAAAATAAGAATTGTCTTATATTGATAATATCTCATTTTTAATAAAGTATAATATGTGTCAGGCACTGCTCTAGGTGGTAGGGATAAATCAATAAATAAAACAATGTTCCCTGCCTTGTAGTGCTGACACTCTAGTGGTAGGGAGACAAACAATTAAATATGATAAGTAAATGAATTATTGAATGTGTTAAAAGATGATGAATGCGGGACGCCTGGGTGTCTCAACAGGTTAGGCGTCTGCCTCCGGCTCAGGTCATGATCCCAGACTCTTGGGATCGAATCCCGCATTGGGCTCCTTGCTCAGCGGGAAGCCTGCTTCTCCCTCTGCTGCCACTCTCTCCCTCTGATAAATAAATACATAAAATCTTAAAAAAAAAAAAAAAAAAGATGATAAATGCTTAGAAAAAATAAAAAGTAGACCAAAGTAAGGCGCATTTAGGGATGAACCAGGGACAGGTTGCTATACTCATGTATTATCTACTGCTGTGTGACAAAATTGTCCCCCAAACCGAGCAGCTTTAAACAACAAACATTTATTATCTCAGTTTCTCTGGTTCAGGAAGCCAGTAATGGCGTAACTAGGTCCTTCTGGCTCCAGGTGTCTGGTGAGTTTGCAAACAAGATGTCCGCTGGGGCTGCTGACTTCTAAAACTTTGGCTGTCACTGGAGGGTTGGCTTTGGAGGGAGCTCGCACATAGCGCTGTTGGCATAAGGCCTTAGCTCTCACAGGTTGCTGGCAGGAAGCCTCATGGCCCACATGCAGCCATGTGGGTCTCTCCCTAGGGCTGCTTGACGTCCTGGGGGCATGTCAACTAACTTCCCCCGAGCAAGTGATTCAAGAGAGAGAGCAAGAAGAAACCTGCAGTATCTTTGGGGATCGAATCTTGGAAATGACACCGTCAACTCTGCTATATTCTCTTTGTCAGAAGTGAGTCACTGTGCCCAGCCCACATTCAAGGAGAGGGAAATTTAAGGAGGTGTATCAAAAAATTGGGGACGTTTGGGAAAACCACGACAATGAACTAGCTTTCCTACATTCAACTCTGGCTCCATGACACACACCTTGTGACCTCAGCCAACCTCCTGAGTTATTTCTGGGCCTCAGTTTCCTTCTTGGTCAAAAAGGACAATAACTTCTACTCTGCCTAATTTATTCCCTTGACAACTGTTTCAGTCCTCTCTATGGGCCAAGTACTGTTCTGATGCCTCAGAAATACTATGTAGATCAAGAGAATCAAGGGTTCTGGTCTCAGGGAGCTGACCTGCTAGTGCAGAAACCTTCTTTCCAAGGAAGCCAAGTCGTGGTAACCGCTAAGAAACAAAGCAGAACTGAGGGGATAGAGAGGGACTGGGAGTGACCAGGGAAGGTGTCTGCGAGGGGCTGACTTTGAGATGGAGATATGAACACAGGGAAGGACTGACTCAGGGAAAAGCATCCCAGGGAGAAGGAACAGCAAGAGCCCTGAGAAATTAATGTGCCAGGGCAGTCCAAGGTAAAGCAAGAAAGTAGTTCATGGGCATGCTGGGAGCAAACAAGGTCTGCCCAGAGCTGTGCTTCTGCGGCCTAAGTTGCATCAGGCCACTCATCAGCCAAAGTCCTTAGGAGGCCCAACAAGGCCCTTACAAGCCCCACGTGATCTTCCTCCCTCCTCCCTCTCTGACCTCCTCCAACCCAGAGCTCCCTCTGCTGCAGCCACATACCTTCCTAGCCCAAGGCTTTACCCTAATTTAGGGGCCCAGAACCACCTGCAGTTTCTGAATCAGAAACTGATTCCCCGGGCTGGGGCAGATCCTTGGTGGCAGTACCACCCTGGTCCCTGGCGCCAGGATTTTAGAAGCACACTCCATTTGTCTCCTCTGGTGGGATGGCTCTTGCCCCAGATCCCACATGGCTACAGCCCTCCCCGCCTTCAAGTCTTTGCCCAGATCTCAGTCTCAGTACAGCCAACCCTGGCCATCCTGTGCAATCCTAGAAGCTGCCCCCCACCCATACCCCCAATCTCTTCCTGACCCTATTTTTCTTTTTTTTCCCACTTTCTAACATGCAGATAATTATTTTATTAGCTTATTCTTTACTATATGTCCCCAAGGAAGAACAGGGATTCTTAACCCAAACCCCATGAACCCCTGAGGATCCCAAGTGTCCCCCAGAGATCGGCTAGCCTGCTGCATTTATGTGCTATAATTTGTGACCATGATGCCTGCAGCTTTTGTTAGGTTCTTGAGGAATTGCTTGATCCCCAAAGCTTCAAAACCATGAGTCGATCAATGTCTGGCATGGAGTAGACGCCCAATAAATATTTGTTGACTAAAGGAAAGAACTTTCTAAACATTATTCTCATTCATACACTTTTTTTTTCTTTTTAAGGAAAACTGTTTCATGGCACAATGGCTCCCAAAGGTTGGTGTCCTTAGACCAACTCTGTCAGAATGACAGGATCGTTTTTTAAAAAACACCAATTCTCTTGGCTAAAATTAACAAGTCAAGAAATGACAGATGCTGGCGAGGATGCGGAGAGAGGGGAACCCTCCTACACTGTTGGTGGGAATGCAAGCTGGTGCAACCACTCTGGAAAACAGTGTGGAGGTTCCTCAAAAAACTGAAAATAGAGCTACCCTACGACCCAGCAATTGCACTCCTGGGTATATATCCTAAAGATACAAACGTGGTGCTCCGAAGGGGCACGTGCACCCGAATGTTTATAGCAGCAATGTCCACAATAGCCAAACTGTGGAAAGCGCCTAGATGTCCATCAACAGATGAATGGATAAAGAAGATGTGGTATATATACACAATGGAATACTATGCAGCCATCAAAAGACATGAAATCTTGCCATTTGCGACGACGTGGATGGAACTAGAGGGTATCATGCTTAGCGAAATAAGTCAATCGGAGAAATATAACTATCATATGATCTCTTTGATATGAGGAAGTGGAGATGCAAGGTGGGGGGGTTTGGGGGGAGGTAGGAGAAGAAAAAATGAAAAGATGGGATTGGGAGGGAGACAAACCATAAAAGACTCAATCTCAAGAAACAGACTGAGGGTTGCGGGGGGGAAGGGGGATGGGAGAGGGTGGTGGGGAAATGGACATTGGGGAGGGTATGTGCTATGATGAGTGCTGTGAAATGTGTAAACCAGACGATTCACAGACCTGTACCCCTGGGGATAAAAATACATTATATGTTTATTAAAATAAAAAAAAAATAAAAAAAAAAAACAAAAAAAAAACACCAATTCTCATGGTTCAAAAATACCCTCACGGAGCCTGAGTCAGGAGATTTGCGTGGGGCCAGGGATTTAGTATTTTTCAAAGGCCCGCCCACCTTCCCCCCTTGGACACACACCTCTAGATGAGTCCCAGATGCAGCCAGGCTTAGGAATTTCCATGTGAAGCCTTAATCGGGGAGAGTTTCAGGAGAATCAATTCTACCATGCAGCTTTTACACTTTGCATAAAATATGATCCCCTCCATGGTCACTTGTGACCTTGCCACAAGCTCTCAGGGTGACCAGGCGGGGCTTACAATCTCCCTTTCGCTGAGCAGGAAACTGAGGCCCTGGAGAATCAAGGGATAACACCCTCTCCCAACACCCAGTGGTCACAGTCCCTGCCAGTGGTGGGCATATGATTAGAACTCGGGCTTCTGAAGTTCTTTCCTCTGTACCAACTGGATAAACCCAAGTTCCAGGAAGTCCCAAGGACACTACCAGGGAAGAGAAGCCAGAGAAGGGAGGGGCAGTGGCAAACAAGTGGAGAGCAAGGTTCGGGTGGCTGTCTCCTAGCCACCTGGATAGACTCCAACTGCTTTAAGAACACATGCATCCTCACGCTAGTTCTATTTGTGCAGGGCCCCAGGGAAGGCCACTTTTCCTTTGTGTGCCTTGGTCTCCTTATCTGTAGAATGGGGCTGCTAATCCACACCCCGCCCCCCACCCCCATTATGACGTTTGTGGAATGTGAGGCACTCTAAACATCCAAGTTGTTACTGTTATCAAGGGAAGGTACAACATCCCAACTCAGAAAATCTTGAAGGACAGAACTAAGTCCAGCCTTTCATTCATTTGAGGTATATTTTTGAGGACCTACTGTGTGCCAAGCCTCATGATTTGGTTCTCTGAATGTTGGTGTGTTGGTGAGGTTGGTGTGGTCCAGAGTTGATGGCCAAGAAAGAATCCATGAGACATTTAGCGTGCAAAATGGTCATTTTATTAAAGCCTGGGGACAGGACCTGTGGGCAGAAAGGGCTGCTGCTGCTCCTGCCTGCTGCTCTCCGCTGCTCCCAGATTGTGAGGGCCAGTGATTGTACACCTTGGGGCTGGGAGAAGTAAAAATAAGGAAGTTCCAAAGGGCTTTCCTATGCAAAGAAGACACACAGGATCCCAGTGGAATATTATAATCTGCCTATCTCAAGTGTTTGTCAGTGGGCTGCAGGTTAGAAGGAGATTTCTTTTTTTTTTTTAAGATTTTATTTATTTATTAGACAGACAGAGATCACAAGTAGGCAGAGAGGCAGGCAAAGAGAGAGGAGGAAGCAGGCTGCCCGCTGAGCAGAGAGCCCGATGTGGGGCTCGATCCCAGGACCCTGAGATCATGACCTTAGCCGAAGGCAGAGGCTTTAACCCACTGAGCCACCCAGGCACCCCGGAGATTTCATTTTATCTACATTTCCTTCTGCCTTTGTTTCCCACATCAGCTGGACGTGTCTTACTTCATTTAACCTTCACAAGAACCCAATAGGACCAGTGCTGCTTTTGCCCCCATTTTACAGATAAAGAAACGGAAGCTCAGATGAATTCCAGTTTGTTCAATCATTTTTTCATTCACCAAACCTTTACTAAAAGCCTATTCTGGGCCAGCCTCTGAGCCAAGTGCTGAGGACATGAAGATGAACAAGTCCTTCAGGAGACATGCCCATAAATTACCTTAATAACAACTCAGTACATGCTTCCACCGACAAGTAAGTGGAAGCCACTGGAGGAGCACCTGGTTCCCCTGGGGTTATGGGGACAAGCAGCTGGCTTTCCGTGGGACCTTGTGAAGTGGGTGCCTGTGCCTCTACACATGGGTGCCTGTGCCCTGTGTAGAGGTGACAGTCGCAAAGCCTATGTTCCAGTCTCGCTTCTCTTAAAGCTTTGGTGTGTATTTCCAGGAAACCCCTTCCACCACCAAGCTTCGGGTTCCATCTGGAAAATTAAGAGGTTGGCCTTGTGATCCTGCAGCTCTGGGGACCTAAACCTCTGGCCCCTCCTAAACCACCTTCCGGTCTGTTCGAGCTTAGTCCTAGCCAGTCCCAGGGCTGAGTCTGGGACAATCAGACAGGCACCCCTTGAAAAGTGCCAAACATACCCAAGCAGCTCTCTTAGCCCGCTGCACCGCCTGGGGTCCAAAGGGCGGAGCTCCGGGAGGGGCGGGGCCGAAACCTGGAGGAACGGCATGGCCCGCCCAGGAGCGTCCCATCCAGCCAATGAGCGCCCGGGGGCGGGGAAGCCACGCCTCTGCTATAAGAAGGTGCTGAAGTGGGGGGCGCGGCGCGGAGGTCGGAGTACCGAGCAGTGGTGTGCGGTCTCCTAGCTGCCGGGAGCGGCAACCCCGGGGCGCGCGGGAGCTCTGAGTTCGGGGCGCCCTGGGCTGAGCAGTACCACGAGTCGGGCTCCGTTTTCCTTCGCCTGACTGAGCTGTGGGGAGGGCACGGGACGCGGATCCCTCGCCGCGGGAAGGAGCTGGCCCGGACCCGGGGACGCCCGCGCTGACCATCCGGCCGCCGCCCCCGCAGGCATCCGGCCCTTCGTCATGGCCGACCACCTGATGCTCGCCGAGGGCTACCGCCTGGTGCAGAGACCGCCGCCCGCCGCGCCCTCCCACGGCCCCCACGCGCTCCGGACGCTGCAGCCGTACGCGGGCCCGGGCCTGGACAGCGGCTTGCGGCCGCGAGGGACTCCGCTGGGCCCGCCGCCGCCGCCGCCCCCACCCGGGGCCCTGGCGTACGGGGCCTTCGGGCCGCCGCCCGCCTTCCAGCCCTTTCCGGCCGTGCCACCGCCGGCCGCCGGCGGCGCGCACTTGCAGCCGGTGGCGACGCTGTACCCGGGCCGCGCGGCCGCGCCCCCCGGCGTCCCGGGAGGGCCCCCGTGCCTGCAGCCGGCGCCCGGCGCCCCGGCCCCACCGCCACCCGCGCACGCCCTGGGCTGCATGGACGCCGAACTCATCGACGAGGAGGCGCTGACGTCGCTGGAGCTCGAGCTCGGGCTGCACCGCGTGCGCGAGCTGCCCGAGCTCTTCCTGGGCCAGAGCGAGTTCGACTGCTTCTCGGACTTGGGGTCGGCGCCACCCGCCGGCTCGGTGAGCTGCTGAGTGCGGCCGGGCGCCTGCCTGGCGTGCCCGAGAGGAGAAGGGGGTCTGACAGCCCGCCGGAGTCCGCCCCAAGCGCCCGGGCCCCGCGCGCACCCTCCGTGAGGGTGGAGGCAGCGGGTTGGCGCTCCGAGCCGGACGCCGGCCTGGGACGCCTGGCCTCAGTCCAGGCTCGGCCTCCTGCAGGATGACAGTTCAGCTCCACCTCTCTGACCCGGAGCCTCAGCGGTAAAGTGAAGGGTACTGGACCCCCTTTCGGACTCCCGGTTCTTGGACTCTCTGTCCTCTCGGATTCTCCCCTACCCCACCCCCCAATCTGAGCCATTGCAGGCTGCTGCCTGATTCCCCTTCTCTCCTTGTGCAACCCGCTGCGGTCACTGGGCCCCTGGAGCCGCCCATCCACGAGGCCTCCACCCCGCCGCCTGGGCCCCCAGGTCGCTGGGGCCCCCCGCCTTGGGGAGGGGAAGCTTGTACAGCCCTAATCCCTGTACAGTGGAGCAAGGCCCCATCTGGCCTCCAAAAACCAAAATAAAACTGGGTCACTTTACAGTCTTGCGTTCTCATTTCTTTACCACCCCAACAACCCTGCGCCATATTTGGCTTCTCAAATCCCCAGGCCGTTGGGGGTCCCTGGGTGGGATGGAAGCCACAGCCCCTGGCAGTGCCCAGGAGAGGAAACTGGCAGTTTCTTTCAAAAAATATCATGAGTTGTGCAACTGTTACATCATAATCTGGAAGGCAGAGGCTGCCTGGCGGTGGAGTGAAACCCAAAGGCACCTAGGTTGACTTCTCAGCTCCTGGGAGGGGTGGGAGAGCTTGGTGGTGCTGCCCTCACCTGTTTGCTCCGGGCAGACACCTGTTTGCTGGAGGCCAGAGGGAAACTGGGTGGTACCTGAGGAGTCAGACACTTCTGGCTTTGAATCGTGGCTCTCCTCCCTGGCCAAGACACCGTCCATTCAGGCTTCTGAGGATATTTCCTCAAGAGCTGTGGTCCCCATCTCAGGTGTTAGGAGGACCAAATGCCATGTGAGGATTTTAGCAACCTAGGGCCAGACACCTAGGCAGCCTCAGTGAATGGTAATGACGCTTATCCACAGACTGGCACTGGCTTTATTCTAGGCCTTGTGCCAACCTGGTCAGCGCCCTGCTGGAGTCACACTCCAGGTGGAAGGGGATGACCTGGAAGTCAGCTCACCTTGGTCCAAGAAAGAGTGCCAAGGACTAGAAAACTGGATGGCCAGGTACACAAACCGAGAGGAAGGAGTGGTTTCAGCTGCTTGGAGGTGTGTCCATTCAGGCTTCCTGGAGGCAGCGACATTTGATGTGAACAGAGCCTTGAAGGATGAGTCCACGTTTAGGATTTGGAGAAGATGGCATATAAGTGAAGAACCCGTTCAAAGGCAGGAATCATACGACTACAGGGTGTGCATAAGGCCTCTCTAGAAAGGCCAAATAGCTTTGCAGTGTGAAGTAGGCATAGTCCCCATTCTGCAGAGGAGAGGCCTGGCAGGATTTGTCCTCGTCCTGTTCACCAGTGTGAGCTCCCGGCCCACCCTCCACTGTTGACTCTCTGGAAAGATCCCTAGGTGTTTTGGGGATCATTTCAGGGGGATGGGAGTCCAGGAGAGAAGTTCTGAAGGCAGAGAGGAGACAAGGTCAGAGATGCTGAGGACCAGCTGGGACAGGGCAGCGGGCATGGAGAGGAGAATGAATTCCAGAGACTCTGGAGAGGAACACTGGCTGGGCTTCACTCTAATGCCAAGCATGCTTGTTAACAGGACTCTTCTGTCCAGCCTGTGAGATCATTCAGGGTACACTCTGTCGGCGTTGGCTCTGGAGCTCCCAGGACAGGCATGGAGTGGATGACGGGAGGTGTTTGGCAAATGAATAAAGGTTTCCCTTAAGAAAATGAGGCTTTCTGGGACAGGATGGGGAGGAAGGACAGATAGGCTTCTGGAAAGGAACTGTCCTGAGCTCTGGGCTCAGAATGGTGAATGTTTGCCCCAGCTTTGCCCAAAACCCAGAGATAAAAACCAGGGAGCTGGATTGGGATAGGAGGGTCTGGCCCTTGTCTGGACACTGTCCTGATTCCCTTCTCTATGAGCCTCAGTTTTCCCACTAGTAAAATGAGGTTAATATCCCCGCCCTGCTAAGGCAGTAAGCCTCACACAGTAAGTGAAAAGCAAATTCAGGGATGGGTTAACAAGCAGCTGGTTAACATGAAGTGCTCTCCGTATGGAAGGGATTACAATGAAAACTCAACACCTGCTACTTTGTAGCGTCAAGGCAGGGTGGAAGGGGGTGTATAGAAGGAATCCAGCTGCTGAGCTATTTCCAGCCCCCAATCCTTCCCAGCCGGGCTCCTGACAAGTTGGACAGCAGACAGGTGGACCGAATAGAAGGTAAGGCTGGGGCAGCCCATCACCTGGATCCCCAAATCCCTGATACCCTATGGAGGATTCTTTGGAGGATGGAATGTCCTTCTTGGCAGCATGAGGAAGTCTGTATTCTGACAGTCTCGGGATCCATTTCCAGAAGCAGCTCTTACTAGCCTCCCGACCTCAAGCAAGTCACCTTACCTTCTGAGTCTTGGTTCTTAGACAGGGGTCCCACCACCTTCCAGCAGATCCGTGTGTATCTTTCACCTCTTCTCCAGGGCTACTTCCTAAAGCCACCTCGGGCTTGTGGATTTCACTCCCATACCCAGCCTGGGTCTTTGGGGTTAAAAGTCAGGCTCCCTCAAGGTTAGGAGCTGAGTTGTGGCAGAGAGAAGATATTTTTCCACCTTTTTTTTCTTTCTTTTCAGATGAAAGTTTCCCCAGGCCGAAGTCCATCATTTTGAATGCTCTTTTCAATGGTGACTGGATTTCATCACAAGGTAGTTTTTTTTCCCCCCAAGACTTCTCTTGAATCATGTACAAAATGGAAATGCTAAGAGCACCTCCCCACAGAGCTGCTGTGGAGATGAAATAACTCAACTCATATGAGTGGTTTAGAACAGTGTCATTTCTAGCTTTTCCTCCCTGAGCCTGGGCTTTTCAGGGATACCTTTATATTCAAGTCTTCAGAAAGACTAGTTGTAACCAGCTAGCATGGGGTTACTCCAACAGGCACCCTGTTGCAGGTGCCCCCCTGGCCCCCAGGAAGCAGAGTCTGTTGCTGTTCAGCGCGCAAGGAGTTTATCAGGGACTGCCCTAAGGATCAGCCGCTGTGGATGGGAAGGGCTGGAGAAGACCAGACAGAAGAGCCTTGGCCAGCCTTATTGGGGGCTGCGGTGGTGGCTGCCACCTCAGGGCGCTGCCACCGGCACCGGCTAGGACAAGTCATGGAAGGGGGTCTGGGAGGCACAGCGCCCATCACAGGCACAGGTGGGGACAAGGGGAGGCCAGCAGCATAAGAGTCCTAACAGCGAGAGCCTCCTTAAAGTTGTAGTCCATATGTTTCTCCTTTGTCCCAGGCCTGATTAGTACCTTCCCTTATAGAGGGAGAAAAAAAAAATCTTTGTAGGGAATATCTTACACACCAGCTTATAGGGTTGGTATGATGAGACTCTGCGTGAGTACCTGGTACATGGTAGAAATAAATGAGAGTCGCTGTCACCATCATCACCAGGCCAGCTCATCTAAATGTTCAACAGTCATCTGTTGAATAAATTAAGTGAACTGTCTGATCCTAGTTTTTCCCAGGCAGCTTAGGCATTCAGCTGATCACAAAATAATCCTCTTGAATTCCTTCATCCCTCCTTGCCTAACTCTTTATGCCGACCTGCTGTTGGCTGTGCCGGGTCACTGAGTCCCAGCTTGTTGAGTGCCTACTGTGTGCAGGCGTGGTGGGACCTAACAGCACCCAGTAGGTGCTCTTTCTTTTCCAGTCTCTCCTTTAACCACCACCCAACCCCATAAGTAGCACTCCTAGGTACTTTCACCCCCATTTCAGAGGTCAGGGAATTGGGGTTCAGGCAGTGAATTGCTCCTCTGGGTCATACCGCAGTAAGTGCTGGAGTGAGCACGTCCACTCTGGTATTCCCCCAGACCTGCTTCTGCCACTTTGTGGCCATGGGATACAGAAGTCCCTGAGCCTATTTGAGCCTCAGTTTCTGTACTGCGGGGAGGATAATCCCCTCAGTGTGTGTGCAGGGATTCAAATGGGACCGGGTTTCCGCGTGCACGTTGCAAACAGGGCAGTGCTGCTTGCTTGGGGTGAGCTGAGGGTGAAGAGCCACACATTCCCTCCCAGGCAGCTGCTCTGGAGCGAGACCGGCCTGCACACCCTGGGACTTGAGCTGTGGGCCAGCCCGGAGGGCAGGATGTACAGTCACGTGCCAGGGTTTCCAGGCAGGGGCTGCTAAGCAGCTTAGGGCCTGGGAAGTGCTGAGAGCTGGTGCTGATGGAAGGGTAGGGGTGGTTCCACCTGGGGGAGGGTGGGGGTGGGGTGGGGCAGCATCCAGGTAAAAGCCAAGGCCCAGAGTGTGCTGGGGCAGATAGAGGAAATAAAGCTACTTGGAACTCAGTGTTTTCATCAACCAAAAGGAGACACCACAGTCTTCTTTCAAGGATGAATGAAGGTGACGTCCAGTCCCGGCCCCTGGGAGCCACTCTGATGTGCCCGCTCTGATGTCAGGAAGCATGACGACAGGGACAAGGAGAGAGCCTTGACCCATCCTGCTTCCAGGAACCTTCCCACCCTCCATTCCAGCCACTGCAGGCTCCTTAAGCCTTAATACTTCGCCTGTGCACTTTCCTTGACCTGAAAGTCTCCCTCCAGGGCCTTTTCCACCAGCAAAGGGCCTATTTCAGCACGTGTCAGGGTTAAGGAGGACTGTTTCTCACAGAGTGTGAGGTTCTGAAGACAGAACCCGATTCGTCTCTGGCCATCTCCACTCCACGTGGGGCTCCGAGCATGTATTAGGATGCCCTAGAGTGACTGCTTCCTGGCCCCCGGCTTGGGAAAGAAGGTCCCGGCCAGAGACAAGATGGAGTTGGGAGGACTAGTGCCGGCTCAACCATGAACTTGTGACCTAAGGCACGTTATCTGAGTGCTCTAACTGCGGTAGCTGGAGGACCACGTTCCCCACCCCTCCCACCTTGCCAACTCGGGAGGCAGTGAGGCTGGACCAAGTGAGGAGGGCAGGAAGATGCAATGCTTCCCCGGCACGTGGTGGACCAGCACTGTGCGTGTCTTCCTTGGGTCTCACAGCAGCTCCAGGAGGCGGCTGCAGTCACTGGCCTCATTCTAGTCCATTGGCTTCCTTCTCGGCAGCTGAGGCTCCAACGGATCAAGCCATCTACTCACCAATACACAGGACTCTTGGGAATAGGTTGTTCTCATTTGTAGGATGAGGGCTGTTGGACCTCAATAAGCATGAAGTCCAGTTATGCCCCACAGAGCTGGGGTGAGGCAGGGACAGGACCGGGAGTCCTACACGGCTGGTCAGAGGGTGGTCTCCAGACGGACTTGCTCCTCTGCCCCTTCCTAGTGAACAACCCCAGGTAAGGGCCATGCCATCAGATTGGCACATCCAGGCAGCAGGACCCTCTTGGCACCCAGCCTACCTCAGTCTGGCACAGAATATGAATCAAGTATTGCTTGTTTTTGAAACAAAAACTCCATTTTCAGTCAAAAGTAATATGCACGAGAGGCAAAAAATGTCAAATCATTTAGGAGGTGTAAAGTGAAAATTCAAAGGCCTTCCAGGTTCTTGCACACGCATACACACAATGTGTACATTTACGTATATTATATACATCTACATCCCTTTTTCACATAGATAGGATCATACAATTTTATAGAATTGGATTTTTTCAATTAATGTATTTTAGAAATCTTCCCTTGTCAGTAAATTCGGCTCCTACCTTATTCTTTTTAAGGACTGCCTTGTGCATAATCGACTTAAACTGGTCTCCTGTCCATGGAAATTGAGCTTCTTTGCTGAATTTCGCTGTTACTAAATAATGCTATGGGGAGCATCCTTGTGTGTTTGCCCTTGAACCCTTGTGGGAATATCTCTGTAGAATGGACTCCTAGAAGAGGTGTTACTGGATCAGAAGATACGAGCAAATAAAATTGTGAGAGCCCAACAGTTCTCGAAGCGGCTGCCCCCTCTCACCTCCCCGCCAGCACCGTGACCTAGCTCAGCCCCTTGACCACCACACTGGACATTAGCAATGTCTTTCATTGTTACCTCCCTGAATTAAAAGAAAAAAAATGTTATTTCATTTCTATTTCTTTGGTTATCTATAATGATATTGTTTATTTGTATTTCTTCTCCTAAAAATCACTTGTTCATGCTCTTGCCCGTGTTTCTGCTGGGCTGTTTTCCTTTTTGTTACTGTGTTAGAAGAGTTCATGATATATCATGAATAGCAAACCTTTGTCTTTTGTAAATGTTGCAGGCATTCTCTCCTGATCGGTTGCTGGCCATTTGACTTTGTTTAAGTTATCTGTTGCCTTTTGGAGTTGTTAATTTTTAGATCATTACATCTCTCCATTTTTTTTTATCCCTCAAGAGCTTCTGGATTTTTTTTTAAGATTTTATTTATTGGGGCGCCTGGGTGGCTCAGTGGGTTAAAGCCTCTGCTTTCGGCTCAGGTCATGATCTCAGGTTCCTGGGATCGAGCCCCGCGTTGGGCTCTCTGCTCAGCAGGGAGCCTGCTTCCTCCTCTCTCTGCCTGCCTCGCTGCCTACTTGTGATCTCTGTCTGTCAAATAAATAAATAAAATCTTTAAAAAAAAAAAAAAAAAAAAAAGATTTTATTTATTTATTTGGCGAGAGAGAGAGATAGCAAGAGAGGGAACACAAGCAAGAAGAGTGGGAGAGGGAGAAGCAGGCTTCCCACCGAGCAGGGAGCCCGATGTGGAGTTCAATCCCAGGATCCTGGGATCATGACCTGAGCCAAAGGCAGAAGCCTAACTACTGAGCCACCCAGGCACCCGAGTTTCTGGATTTAAATTAAGGGCAGGAGTGCTCTGGTCCTCCTCAGAGATAGTTGGAGAACACAGGCGGAGTTGTGGTTCTGCCGGGGCCCTGCAGGCAGAGAGCAAGGTCAACCATCAGGCCACAGGGGCTGAGGGATGAACCTAGGTTTCGGGGTCATTCAGACCTGAATTAAAATTCTGGCTTCAGACTACATACATGGCATCTGGCAAAGCCAACCCACTCTACCACTGTGAGCTTCTGTGTTTGTTTTCCTCTCTAATCTAAAACATGTATAAATAGACACCAGACCGGTCAGAGTACGTGAGCTAGAGGCTGATCTCTGTGTGCTCAGCACAGTGCCTGGCCCGAGGCAAGTTCCATGTATGTGATTGCTGGGGCCAGTGTGAGTACAATGGGTCCTGAGGAAGCAAGAACTGGAAACAGTGTCCAAAACAGAAGGGCAGTGTGGGGACAGTGACTTCAAATCATGTCCCACATAAATGCTGGAAGGATGGGGGCTCTTCCACGAGCAAAGGGAGACCCGGAGGCAGGAGTGCACATTTGCTGTTTATGCCTTCCAGAATCCTTAGTTTGGGTAAGTTTGCCTCTTTATAGGTGATTTTACTGTAAAATGGTTGTAGAAATCCCAAAAAGTTCTCCAGTTTTCCTATTTCCAACTATTTTGAAATAGCTATGTTTTATCTCCTCCTCTTCCTCCTCCTTCTCTTCTTCACATCAAAGTCTTTCAGATTTCCAGCCAAACACACGCCCTAACGACATGAGCTGTCTGCTTGTGAGGTCACTGAGCATTGACTCCTAATGTGTCACCTAATTCTCCCAGTGATCTGACTTAGTACATTACTATTCCAAGCTACACAGAGGCAGGGAAACTGAGGCTCATGGAGGTGAAGGGACTTGCCTATTGCCACGCAGCTAGTAATTTATTGAATTTAATGTACTTACGATAGCACATATAATAAGAGCTATGTAAGTGTTAAGCCAGCTGCTGTACGAAGGGAATCAGAACCATTTTTAAGTGGCTTAAAGAGCAGAGAATATTTCTTTCTAGTTTAACTCATTCAGAGCCGGATTGCTTCCTTCTTGATACTCTGCTGTTCATGACCCCAATCTCATGAGCCAGGGTGACTGCTCCAAGTCCACACTGGCTCTTTTGTTTCTTGGGGTTGGGTTTTTGGGGGGGGTGGTTTTGTGGATTTTTTTTTTTTTTTTTTTTTTTGCGGGGGTGGAGGGTTGTCTTTGTGGCATGGAACCTGAGTCACATACGTCTCCATGCCCAGCTCTCAGGAAGAATATAGCATGGAAATAAGTACAACCAATGTTGCCCAGATGCACGTGTTACTTCTACCCAGAATATCTTGACAGTTTATTCACAGGACCATGTCTAGCTGAAGGGAAGACTGAGGAATATGCTTTTTCTATTAGTATGGAAGACGGGAAGGATGGGTGTTGATGGACAACCAGCAGCAGGTGGTAGGAATGAGTGGCCCAACTGAGATTAGAGCTCAGGTCTCCCATGCCCCAGGATGTTTGGTGGGGGCAGGAAAGACGTCAGAGGATGTGTATGAAGAGAACTGTTGGGACTGGGAAGAGTTAGTGTTAATCACCACTGTGCATGTGCGGGTAATTCACTTCCTTTCCTTGAGTCTCAGTTTCCTTATCTGTGAAATGGGGTTGATGACGGTACTTACCATGGATTGTGGCTGTGAAGGCACTTTCCAGAAGTTTATGACACATACTAGGTGCTCACATGGTGGAATGGATGGAGTAGAATTGGACATGAGCACCTGACAGAAGTAAATCCCAGAGGAGGTGACGGTGTGTCCAACAGCCAAGTGGTGTGAATGAATAAGGCTTGATTAGGAAAGGTAATGCACTGGTGTGTTAGCATGTAGGGGGGTCAAGTATGTCAGCCAAGCAAGTGACATACTTGAAGGAGGCAAGGGCCAAAGAGGGATGGCCCTTGAATGGCGGGCTGAGGAGCTTGAACTTGGTCCTGTGGGTAATGGGGGAGGAGCGTGGAGTCTTTGTGCAGCAAGAAACAAGAGATAGGTTGTTGTTTTTTTTTTTGGAATGATCACTCTGCTGTGAGTAGAATGAATTCAGGAGGGTCACCGTGGAGAAATGGAGGCCACTGAGAAGGCTGTTACCCTGATTCAGGGAGACAGGAGGGCCCCAGGACAAGCAGTGGCAAGGGTGGCTTACATGGGAGAGATGGTGAAGCCAGAAGGAATGAGCCATAAGAGAGATTTGGTTTGAAAAAATGTGGCACTCAATGCTTAACATTGCCATAAATATACACTCTTGCTGAATGGATTATAGATTTCAGATTACTTAGGATTAGGTGAGCGGCTTTAAGTGACAAAATAACAACAGCTTGCATAAAATAGCCCAGGTAGGTGGTCCAGGGCTGGTGTGGCTACCACAGTGTCAACATCTGGGCTCCTCTACCTTATTGCTTCATCACTCATGGCTTAGACCTCATGGTCCCAAAAGGCTGCTCCGGCCATTATATCAACATTCCAACCAGAGAGAAGGAAAGAAAGAGGTGGGCACTTCCTGGAAGTTGCCCACACCTAATCACAAAAGAGGCTCAGAACTGTTGTCTTTATTGAGTGGCCATTTGTCTAAGTAGAATTTGGGGGTTCTGTTACTACTACGGAGAAAGTGGGGATGGATATTAGGGGCAAAAGGCGGTCTCAAAAACGGGCTACGAGGGGCGCCTGGGTGGCTCAGTGGGTTAAAGCCTCTGCCTTCGGCTCAGGTCATGATCCCGGGGTCCTGGGATCGAGCCCTGAATCAGGCTCTCTGCTCAGCAGGGAGCCTGCTTCCTCCTCTCTCTGCCTGCTTCTCTGCCTACTTGTGATCTCTGTCTGTCAAATAAATAAATAAAATCTTAAAAAAAGGAGGGGGGCTATGAAAGTGGAGGCTACAGAGAAGAGAGGAGCCAGAATGATTCCCAGGAGTGTGGCTTACAGGACAAGGTGGCTCTTCCCCGCGATGGGAACAGGAGAACAAGCAAGTTGGGAGACTAGGATGAGACCACCATGGGTACATGTTGGCATCCGGCGTTGATGGCCAGCTGGAGGCAAGCAGGACAAATGGGTCAAGTGCTAAGCAGTGAGGTCTGGACCAAGAATAATTGTGCTTTGGAGTTGTTAGCAAATCAGCAATCACCATCAGAATGGCCATGCAGAGTCATAAAAGAAAGTGGCCAAAGACGGAAGCTTGGGGAACACAAGAGAAGGGAGGGACAGACTGAGAAGCAGTCGGGGAGGTAGGAGGAGAACTGGCAGAGAAGGTGTTATGAAAGCCACGGAAGGAGGTGTGGCCAATAGCGTCTGATGCTGCAGAAAAACTGGACAAAATGAGGGCTGAAAAGAGGCCACTGAGTTTGGCAACCAAGAAGAGAAAACTGACTTTACCAAAGCAATTTCGGGGGAGTAGAGGGGCATTAGTTAGCAGGTCGGCAGGAGGTGAGAAAAGAGGAAGGGCCAGCAAAGGTAGGTGGCGTGGTTAGGTCATCTTTTGGACCTCAGTGTTTTCATGGGTCAAGTGACCCACGCCTGGGGCTTCTAGGTTGGCTTATCCCTAAGTCCTGACCCAGATAGCGCCAACTGGACATGAGCTGCAATACCCGACTTTGCTCGGGAGGTGGCAGCACCACACTGAGTGACAGCGCCGGGACCCACACTGCACAGAAACGTATTTTCAGGGAAATGAAGCTTAGTTCCCAAAACAGCAAAGCTTTGGGGGTTTTCGCCATCTTGGAGGAGAGCCTTGAGCAGACAAAACTGAATGGAACTTTGGGTTCCAATCCTGAATGTCACTTACTGGCTGTGTGACCTTGAGTAAATCCTGCTTCCTGGTTCACAAACTGGGGAGGATAACCAGTCACACCCGCATCACGGTCACTGGGCATCTCCAGGTGAGTGTGGTAGCATCTGGTGGCCTTGCAGGCAGATTCGAGGCAGGGGTGGGCCGTGGGCACAGGCTCAGAAGCAGAGGGAGGAGACCCCGACCAGTTGTGGCCAGGGGGATGCCTGTGGTCACACAAGGACTGGATGGAGCAGCAGTTCGGAAGTCAGGAGAGCCGGACTCGGACTCTGCGGATGAGGGAACTGAGGCTCGCAGAGAGGAGGAATGACTTTTCCACGCTCACACCCCTCAAACGGGCAAAGGCATCAAAACCAACATTTGGAAAAGAATTTTATTTTTAAAATATTTTTAAGGCATTGAAATTGTATCATGGGAAAATCACAACTCGGTGGGACTTCTTTGCTATGGCAGGGTTTGTGTTTTCTACACTTACGACTTCCGAAGGTGTCCCTCTCCTCTGGTCCCTGTTTAACCCGCACATTCTGGGAGAGGCCCTGCGTCTACTCTTTCCTCCCAGGGATGACACACGGCAGGTTCAGGACCTGAGAGGAGGAAAAGGACCCAAGGAAAAACCCCGGGGTCAAGAAACTTGGGCTCAGCCTTAGGCTCCACTCTATAGATTATTGGGCCTCAGTCTCCCCATCTGAAAAATACGACTGTTGGACCAGCCAGCCCTGGGATCCTTGGCAGCTCTGACTTTTTATGAAGGCTTTTGCTTCTCCTTGAGCTTCCTTGACCACTCCTCCTAAAATTGCCTCCCCTCAATGCTGCCACTTTCCTATTTCCGTTTTCTTGTCTTCAGAACACTTACCACTCTCTGAAATTATCTTGTTTGGCTTTTGTTTAGTTTATTTTCTGTCTAGACAGTAATCTGCTGTCTAGTCCACGTGAGCAGGGACTTGGTGAGTTTGGGAGAGCCACAGTGACCTTGGCACCTAAAAGAGTGCTTGGCCCGTAGCTGAGATGAACAAACAATTGTGGAATAAATGAATGAAGGGCAGAGAACATAGCCCCTTACTCTCTGAGGCGAGTCCTGGAGTCTCCATTTCACAACCCCGTGAACTGCTCAGCCCTGCCACACCTCTCTCTCTTCCGGGCATGCTGGTCCTAACAAATGGGCCTTCATAGTGGGGTGTCCTACCCCCAAAGTCCAGCCTCCTTCCTGACTCCAGGCTGGGGCTACACCACCAAGCCAAGGTCTTTACTGACGCCTTGTGGCCACGGAGACATATAACAGGGACTGGGAGGATCCCTGGCTGGGCGATGGTCAATCCAAGTGGCCCTGCTCCCTCCCTGCCTGCAAACCAGCACTGATCCATCACCTGTGCTCCTAGGCTGGGGGGGGGGGGGGCGGTGGTGGATGGTGATGACTGCAGACAAGAAGCAGATGTGCTTCTTGCCCGCCAGGAGCTGAAGGGACACCTCAGGCAGGGGTGGTAGGGAATGGGTCATAAGGTCCAGGAGAGGAGCTAGGGGAGAGTCTAGAGGGAGGGCACGACACACCCGGGTTCTGAGCAAGCAGGGCAGCCTGGGCTTAGGCCTCAAGATCCTCCTCCCAGGGTGTCTGTTTTCCAGCAATCTTCCTCCTTTCTTCCAGGAAGTCCTCCATGTCTCTCACCCACTGCGTGGGCAAGGAGGAGGAGGAGGAGAGGAGGAGGAGGACAAGGAGAGGGAGAAGGGAGAAGAGGAGGAGAGGAGGAGGAGGAGGAGGAAGTGGAGGAGGGAGGGGGAGGAGGAGGAGGAGAGGAAGAGGAAGAAGGAGGAGGAAGGCAAAGGGAAGGAGGGGGAGGAGGGGAAGGAGGCAGAAGGAGGAGGAAGAGGGGTTGGGGAGGAGGAAGAGGAGAAGGTGGGGAAGAGGAAGAGGAAAAAGAAGGAAGAGGAGAGAGGAGGGGGAGGAGGTAGGGGAGGAGGAGGAGGAAGAGGAAGACGAAGAAGAGTCTTTCCACAGAAGCCACTGGGGCAAAAATAAAGGTATGTAAGGGGAGTTTAAAGAATGTTCTGCTTTGTGATACGTGTTGTAAACCTTGAAACTCACTCTTCCTGTACAATCTACCTTACTAGCTGCTTTAGTCAGGTCTTGCTGTGATAATGCTATGAAACAAGCAAGTCCAAAATCTCAGTAACTTTGATTTTGATGCAAAATCAAGTATCATCTCACACTCCTGAGTCTGTAGGTCAATGGCAGTTCAGCTGATATGGGCTGGGTCAAGCTCGACTCCTGACTTTGAGCTTTGTTCAGGTCTGCCCTGCCTGCCTACATTCTGGACTCCGGATGAAGGAACAATAGCTATCTGAGTCTTCTCGTGGCGGAGGGAGGATGCACCGAGAGGAACTTGCCATGCCTCTTCGGGCCTTACCTTGGAACATGCACACTGTCCTTTTCCCCTGACATTCCACTGGCCAAAGTCAATCCCATGGCCAAGGGCAAAGTCACTGAGGTGGTACAGTGGATGCCAAGATGCTCAGATCCCTTCAGGACCCGTGTACCCATTCTCCAGCTGCTGGATCACTCACTGAGAATGGCCCTTGGCCATAGAGAACCACCTCACTCAAAGTCATGCCCTCCCAGGGGCAGCTCACGGCCAGTGATCGCCCGAAGCATGGAAACGAAGGCCTGCCTCCTTCCGTGAATTTGGCACAACCCTGAAGGGCTACATGAGCTCCAGAGCTCCTGAAGGTTAGCAGATGCCCCTGCTGAAATTCCATCACAGATCAATTTCTCCCTCTGCCTGGTTGTGTCTTCCTGACATTCCCACAGAGGCATCTCCCGGGAGGACTCCCCAGTGGGCTGCTGTGCACCACTCAGTCTGAGCATCTGTTTGTAGGAAACCCACTGTAAGGCAGGTAGGGGGAAATATACTCCGCCCAAAGTAGCTATGGCATCGACGAAGGAAGAAAGACTTTCAGACAAATGATACAGTCTACTACAGTTGTTAAAGAACGCATCAGGGAGACAGATCTGACTTATTTTGGTTGCAGCCAAATGCTGGGCACATGCTCAGTGTGTATGCACTGATTTTATCTCTTATACTGGAGTTCCGAATAGGTTAAGTTGTAGCAAAGCTTCTGGGGCTTTAAAAGAAAAAAAAAAAAAAAAAAGGTCACCCAGTCTGTAACATTTGTTACTGCAGCCCCAGAAATCTCATATGCCAGGAGAGCATCTTTCACCATCCTGTTGCACACACCAGGTGGATGGAAGGGGGTTAATGGACCCCTCAACTTCCCAGAGGGAAAACAAAGTATCGGCGACTGGAACTGTTCAAAGGACATCAAATAAGCTATCCAAATTGGGAAATCTGTAGCATGGGGTCTTTTGATCTGCAAGAGTGTAAAAACTGCAACAGATTCAGAGCAGCCCAGGAGAGCTGAGCAGTCCCAGGCTGCTAGGTACAGCTTCTGAACCAGAGCCTTTAAGAGGCTCTCCGCTTCTGTTTCTGCCTTCTTGTCCTGTGAAGAAGCCCAGCGGAATCTACTGGAGGCTGATAAGCCACAAGGAGCCAACGGAAGCCATCCTGTCCATGGACCAACCAGGGCGCTGACAGCCTGGGAGCGAGGTCATCTCAGACCATCCAGTCCCAGTCAAGATGCGACCACGTTAGTGATCCCAGGTGAGACCAGCAGAACTGCTCGGCTGAGTCCAGCTTAAATTGCTGACCCACCGAATCAAGAGCAAATAAAATGGTTTGTTGTTTGAAGCTATTAAGATGTAAGGGGAGTTGTTGCATAGCAGTAGATAAATGACACACCAAGCTAAAATCGTCTCTGCTCTCCAGGCCGTATTTGATGACTGTTTGGGGACTCCCAAGGCCACCTGCAAACCCTCCTTGCTGAACCAGACAAACTTAGAAGATAAAGAGCAGCGTGTGCATTGGATAATCGCGCATCTGTTTCCCCCAGGGGCCGGATGACCTCAGGGCCAGGACAGGCCTCCTGCGTCTGTTCGTCCCGTGTATTGTGCTGAGCCAGGACCTGACATACAGCAGGTGCTCCACGGACATTTACTCAATTAGTGAAATGCTGTGGGGCTTGTCTAGCTTAACAACATCTCCTGCTCGGATTACCGCAGCAGTCTCCAACGGGGAGCACCCAGGCCTGCTCCCTCAAACCCTTCTTCTATCCGAGGAAGAAAACTTTCTAAAATGGAAATCTTTCCTGGTTTAACCCCGGCTCAACATCTTCCGTTGGCTCCCAAATGCCCTCACGGTTAAGTCCTATCTCTTTGGAATGTTTTATGGAATCATAAACCTGCAGACCTTGACCTCTGTCTAATTCCAAAGCCCCGCCTTGCATCAGTTTCTCCTTTGCTCTCTGGAACCCCCACAGGGACTTCTGTGGGACTGTACCAGCGGTACCTGGTGCCTCTGGACCCTTACCCATGCCGTATTTTCTGGCTGGAACATTCACCACCACCCGGTTCCCAAGCCTGGCTTAATCGTACTCACGTACTCACCCTTCAGTACATTTGGTACTGGATCCACACTGCTGTCTTGGCGGTGGCTAATGGTTTGGCTGCATGGTCAGAGACTTAGAAAGCACAGAATTGAAGGATTTCGGTGAACTTCCAGAAATGGCCACAGAGCGTAGAGGTATTTCTGGTCCCACTGCAGGGGAGGCTCTTGACAATCGGATGGCTAAGATGGCACAGCCCATGGACGCCAGTTGGCAACTCCTCCTGTGCTTGCCCAACACGCGTCTGCACAGTGTGGTCATGGCGGCAAGCATGGGGAGCGCTTACAGGTTCAACAGTGTGGACTCGCCCCACCAAAGCTGACCTGGTTGATGCCACCACCGTATGTCCGATCTACCATCCCGGCAGGGACAAATACTGAATACCCAATATATGATTCTTCTGTAGGGATTCTTCTGGCTGCCTGGTGCCAGGTGGTTTCCCTGGGTCCTTGCCATCCTAGAGGGCACAGTGATTTAGCCTCATTAACACAGCAAAATCTACAGTTCCAGCAATCAATACCTTCTCTCACTACTATACCAAAGAACCCACAGAATTAGTTTCTTGTATTTGCCATGACAAATTACTATAAACCGGGTGACTTAAAACAACAGGATTTATTGTCTCCTGGTCCTGGAGGTCAGAAATTCATCATCAGCTTCACAGGGCCTAAATCAAGGCATCCACAGGGAGGTGTTCCCTCCGGAATGCTAGCAGAGCAGAAAATCGTTCCTTGGCTTTTCCAGCATCCAGTGGCTGTGGGCCTTTGCCGTGGCCACACTCCTCCAGTCTCTGCTTCTGTCTTCATACGGCTCCTCCTCGTCTCTGTGCAGGAGACTTGCCTCTGCCTCTCTCTCTCTCTCAAAAGGACATTGACAATCGGATAATCCCGATTATAATAATTATAATCCCACTGGATAATCCGGGATTATCTCCCCATGTCAAGATTATTAACTTAATCACATCTACAAAGATCCTTTTTCCTTATAAGGGAACACTTAAAGGTTCCAGAGATTAGGCTCTGATATCCTTGGGTGGCCATTTTTCAGCCTACTGTGCCCACTCACAAACCTTTTGCTGCTGGGCGCCTGTAGCTTGGAGGTCTTCGTTTTCAAAGGAAGGGAAGAAACGGTTTTCATTGAATTGGAAGTTGAAACTTCTAACTGGCCATTTTGGACATCTCACGCCACTAAACCGGCAGGCATAGAAAGAGTTACTCTACCGGCTGTCTGACTAGTCCTCTTCACCAAAGGGGAATTGGGGTGCTGCGGCACAGTAAGGATGGGGAGAACTATGTCTAGAACCCAGGGATCCTTCGGGGCCCCTCTTAGTACTTCCTAGACAACAGTAGAAGTTAGCAAAAAGCTTTGGCACCCCAAAGGATCATGAAAGACTCAGACCCTCCAGGATAGATTATTTGGGTCACCCCACCATGTCAAGAACCCCAACTGGCTGATGTCCTGGCTAAGGGCAGTTATAGATAAGAGAATTACAAAGACACACACACACACACACACACACACATTTACCCAATTAGCAAAATATTTATTTTTCGTATATATACACTTACTCAACTAACAAATACCTATCTATCAATGATGGCACTGGGACCAGTTACCAGAAGGAGGAGTCCTGGGATCCTGGGTGGCTCAGTGGGTTAAAGCCTCTGCCTTTGGCTCAGGTCATGGTCCGAGGGTCCTGGGATCGAGCCCCACATCGGGCTCTCTGCTCAGCAGGGAGCCTGCTTCCCCCTCTCTCTCTGCCTGTCTCTCTGCCTACTTGTGATCTCTGTCTGTCAAGTAAATAAATAAACAAATGATCTTAAAAAAAAAAAAAAAAAAGGAGGAGTCCTGTACTTACACATATTTCCTTCCTTGTGTGTGCGCGTGTGTGTGTGCATGTGTGTGTGTGTGTGTGTATTGTATATTAAGCAATTCGTTTCCTCCTCCCTCCTCCTCCTCCCCTATTATTTTATATAAAGATTGTAAGTGATTGCAAACTTTACAGTTTACTGTTTAGTTGTCGGTGGGCTTGTGACTGAATCAGAATAATTAACATCATCCACATATGGATTCAGTGATGAACTCCTGGAGATAGATACATCTGTTGGACGGTGGGACTCTGTGCTTTTCCTGTTTGGGGGGAGAGGGTTCATGTCTTCATTTGTATGCAGGGTAGTTTCATCTGATAGAGTGGAAGCTACTGTTGTCTTATGGAGGTTCAACTGTGTGTGGAACATTGTGTATGGATACTGAGGGCCCAGAGGGGTGGACTGTGCCAGTTACGAAGCTATTGTCCTGGCGTTCCAAACACAGCCTCTATACTCTGCTCTGCGGTCCTGGGGCTGGAACTCTGCAAACCACATTACCTTGGTCAGCTGACCTTGACAATAAGGGGCACTAAGGAAAGGTTGGGAGGCAGGAGGAGTGGAGACTTCCTCCTTCCTTTGCTTGTAAGCTTATCAGTGCAGCTTAATGCCAACGGTTGATGCCAGCCTCCAGCTGTTTTCCTGCACTCCCAAACAAGCTTCACTGTATCCCGTAAGAGGTATGAGCACCAGCCAGACAGAATCCCTCTTCAGATTCCTGAACCCCAGCACTACAGGATTCCTGTGGGTTCTGCTAACCCCAGGTTCTCCCCTTTATTCCTGCAGCCCTAGAGGCAGCTGTTTCCTGCAAGGATCTCCTCTCATTTATTCTAGTGTTCCTTTTGCTCTTTATATATATATATTTATATATATATATATATATATATATATATTTTATTTATTTATTTGACAGAAAGGGAGCGATCACGAGCAGGCAGAGAGGCAGGCGGGGGGGCGGGCAGCAGGCTCCCTGCTGAGCAGGGAGCCAGATTCGGGGCTTGATCCCAGGACCCTGAGATCATGACCTGAGCCAAAGGCAGAGGCTTAACCTACTGAGCCACCCAGACACCCCCTTTTGCTCTTTGAGCACCCCCCTACAGCAGTGCAATCCAGCCCCTTTTGTAAATTCTCTTTGTTGAAAACCTCGCCTAGTTTCTGTTTTCCTAAGTGGACCCTGACTGACACTAACTATTAGCAAACCGGTACTCACTTTTCACTGGGGCCCTAAGCCAAGAGAAAGTAAATGTGTAAGCGCCAGGGGTCATCATGAGAGTTCAGCCTGCATGAGAGGGAGGCTGAGACAGAAGGCAGATCCCTGACATGTTATGTACCTAGCTCTAGCTGTGCCGAAAACCATTCTACCCTCCCGACAGTTTAGTTATACGGGCTAATAAGTTCCATTTTATTTTATTTTATTTTATTTTATTTTATTCTCTTCTTTCCTCTTCTCTTCTTTTTTCTTTTCCTTCCTTCCTTCTTTTTCTTTCCTTAAGCTATAATTTCCTTAAGCTATAGGTTTTTGTTGTTCACAACCAAAGAGTGCTGACTAATCCGAATTTCTTCATCCCCACCCCCAGACCACGTACCCCATCCCGCCGCCACTGAACAGCCAAAAGCAACCACCTCCTACTGAAAACTTTAATGAAACCAATAAGTTAATAAGTTAACAAAGTGAGGTACTTGCATATCCGAGAACTGGGTTGGTGGGGGGGACCTTGATTGTGGAAGGAGGGAGGGCTTCATCCCAAATCTCCTTTGGTCATAGGGTAATCCCATTCTCCTGACCCTCTCCACAGCTCTGTCTCTGAGGGGTTAGAGGGTGGCTCTCTGGGGACAGTGCAGTGCAGGTGAGGAGAGCCAGGATAGGCTCCATCCAGGGCATGATGGTCACATGCAGAGGAGACATTGGGGCAGAGGCTGGGCACCATGGGGCTGCACGAGATCCAACCCCAGCCCTGGCGCTGGTGCATGCAGGTCCCCAGTCATGAGATGCAGGCTGCTGGGTCTGAGCCCCTCCTCGTTCCCTGGCGCCTCACGGAGGGTCACCATCAGTCCGCTACCCATCCCCCTCCTGCTCCCTGCATTGGCTTCGCAATAGAGGGATAGAAGGGTTGGGATACCAAAGAGGTGCTGGGGGCCTGGCACTGGGGGGGGGGGGACTTTTGCCAGAATGGGGGGCTGCCAAGTGAAATGAAGAGTGAGGTGCAGAAGGAGGGGACACAGTGCCTGTGGGTGCCAGGTGCACAGCTGGGGCCCAACAGATTGGAGCAGCTGGATGCATTATTATTCTCTCTGGGAGTGAGAGTACTAGGAAAGGGGTAAGTCTAGTGGAAGCAGGCCTGGTAACCATCCTGGGGAAGGGCCTGGGGTTTTTCCAGTGCTGTCCAAGCCCCAGGGGCTTAGGCCTGAGTTGTGCTGTAGGGATGCCAGGGAGGGTCCTTGTGGGGCAGCAGAAGCAGCAGTTCGGGCTCCTGGACCAGTGAGAAGTAGAGGTTCTTGAGAAAAGGGAGCAGGTAAAACTCGGAGGTAAGGCCTAGAGAGGCCTGGTGCCACTTCAGAGCTCTCTGTCCTACTCAGATCGAGTGGCAGGCTTCCTCTTAGTGGACGTCACCCTGCAGAGCCAGTCCATTAGCATCAGCTGCAGAACCCCAAGGAAGGCTGACCGGCTGTGTGAGCACATCTCCAGGTGTGTGTGAGACTGTGCATGTCTGTGCACGTGAGAGGCTTTCTGCATGTTGGGGGAAACTTTGTGTGACCATGGGAGCACTGTCCGTGGGAGATTTGGAGGCAAATACAGAAACTTGTGCTGTAAGGTGTCTGGAGTGCCAAGGGGGGAAGCAGACATCCAGCAGAAAGAAGGAGCCCCTGGGAGGGGATACCTGCCAATGGGTAGGGGAGGCAAGGGAGAAACAGGCCCCATGCTGGGTGAGGAGCGGGTGATAAGCCAAAGAACAGGGATGGGGGTCATGGCCAAGCAGCCTGAGACCAGCTATTGCTGGGGGCCCATCTCTCAATGAGGGAGGGGCAGAGGGACCCCATAGGGGTCCCCCAAATTGCATATTTAACATAGTTTGCATATATGGTGTCCAGCTGCCTTGTGGCAGGGTCCTATGCTTGTGGGTACCTAGGGGCACCTTGGGCCCACCCCCAAGTGGGGCGGGGACTTGGCGGGAGGGTTTCCCTGCTCTGTCCGAAGGGCGGGCCAGAGACCTCACCTTGCATAGCTGGAAGCTGGGTCAGGGCCCAGGACCCCAGCGCCCCACTCCCACTCCCGGGTCAGTACCCCTGCCAGGCGGGCCATGTCGGGCCTTGATGGAACGGGCAGGGCACTGGGGGGCCCAGAAGCCGCGGGGCAGCCGCTGCTGCTGCCCTCCGTGCGGCCTGGCATCTCACACTCCTGAGATGGGGCGGGTCGCTGGCACCCCCATGGCGAATATCTCGCCCACCCAGGCAGCTCAATACTGCGTGTGGCCTCTCTCCCCGCAAGGGAGCAAGTTCAAGTAAGAGAGGAGTCCGGAGGCCTCAGAGGGCGGGTCCGACCGCCAGGCCCAGGGGCTGGCCATGTGCTGTCCCGCCCCTGAGAAGCCCCTCAGTCCATGTTGGTGCTGACCGAGCGGGAGATGCTGAGCGTCTGTGCGGAGACGGAGATGTCCTCGTGGTCCACAGGACTATGGTAGTCGGAGGTGATGTCGGGGTCGAAGAGCGGCACTTGCACGGTGCCCAGGCTGGCCGAGGTGCCCGAGCGCAGGCAGCGCGAGTAGAAGCCCAACAGCAGGTCCAGCTTGTGTTCGATGGACTGCACCTGGGGACGAGGCGCGGCTGGGGGCGGGGCTTGAGGCTGGGGCGGAGCTTGGGGAGGGGTGCGGTCAGGAGGCGGGGCTTGGCCGGGGAGGGATGCTTCTGGGAGACGCGGCTCCTCCCACGGGAAGGGCGACAGAAAAGGCGGAGTTGGCCGGAGGGCGGGACGAAGGTGGGAAGGTGGGGGTTCATTCCCGAAAGGAGATCTAGTTGTGATTGATTGGAATAGTCCGGGAGCTAGAGACAGGCAACTGAGGCTGGGTTACATGGCAGTACAAGAAATTTAGACGGGCTTATCTGAGACCACAGCCACCTGGAGACGGGGCTTGGCAGGAGAGGGTGGGTTTATCGGGGTCGTCTAGCAGGAATGGGCGGGCTTCCTGGGAGGCGGAGCTGTCTGTGGGGCGGGGACCCGTGGGGCCGGGAATGCGAGAACCCTGCTCAGGCCTCCCAGGCTGGTGGTCTGGGCTGCGGCTCCGAGAAGTGCACCCTCCCCTTGTGCTGGTCCCCGCGGCCTTCGGGAGCTTCTTGGTCGACGACCAGCTCCGCCATACGAGCGAAACTCCATCCCATACTCACCTGCTTCTCCACCTTGACCACGCGTCCCATCATACTGATCTCATCCACCGCCTCCGTGTCAGAGGGCCCCTTGTCTCCCTTCTCTCGGGCCTTCCGGTCCCCGGGCCCCCGCCCCACAATCTGGTCCACCCTGTGGAAGAAAGTAACCGTCAAAGGGCTCAGACACACGCCAACCGTCCCTCCCTCAAGAACTCTAGGTTGCCTACTAAACGGGGAGATGCAGCCTGCAGTGGTAGGAGGACAGGTGGGAAACGGTGGACTGGGAAAAAAGAGATACAAACGGGAATGTAAGTTATAAGGTGGACAAGGCTGGAGCTGGTCCGACCTTATTTTTCTGCTCTCCCTTACAGAGTGATTCTTGAAAGCGTTATCTCGGCCTGCTGTCCAATTTCTCTCCTCCCTTTCTCTCTTAAACCTCCACCAGTCAGGCTTTCATTCCCACCATCTCACCAGAACTACTGTTGTCAAGATCCCAAATGACCTCCGTGTTGCTAAATTCCATGGTCGACTCTCAGGCCTCATTATACTTGACCTTTAGCAGCACTCCAGCCCTCGGCACATCTGGTCACCCTTCTTCCCGCATATCCTTCATGTGGGGTCGCAAACACCACCTTCTCCCAGTTCTCCTCCTGCCTCACGGGCCTCTCCTTCTCCCTCTCCTTTGCTGGTTCTCCTCCTTTACCTCCACGAAACACTGCAGGACCCAAGGCTCACTCCTAGGACCTCTTTTCTCTCTGCACTCTCACTAGGTGATGTCTTCAGTTCCAGATTTGCAATTCCTCTGTGCCCTGTTGACACAAATCTGTATTTCCAGCTGACAGCTCTCCTCTGAAGTCCACACTGCACAGTCTAACTGCCCCAGCAACACTCCAGTGGATGTCCGATTGGCCTCATAACCCAACACCTCCCAGTTCACCTGAG
Source organism: Martes martes (assembly GCF_963455335.1). Lineage (NCBI taxonomy): Eukaryota > Metazoa > Chordata > Mammalia > Carnivora > Mustelidae > Martes > Martes martes. The sequence continues at coordinate 160,282,139 of NC_137891.1, forward strand.
CCAAACCTGCTGCCCTTGTTGGCTTCTCTGTGTCAACAAATGGCAACTTTTTCCTGTTGTTTCCTGTTGCTCGAGCCACAACCCTTGGCTTCAGCCTTAACTCTCTTTTCTTCTCTTATAGCCCATCAGAAAACCCTACCAGCTCTACCTTTAAAATCTATCTGGAGTCTGCATACTTCTCCCACCCTCTCCACTGCTGCCCCCTTGGTCCAAGTCCCCATCATCTCTTGCCGGCACGTCTGACGCAGTCTCCCGTCTGGTTGCCCTGCTTCCACCCTCGCTTCTGTATAGGTCATCCTCAGCACAACACCTTGGGTGCTTCTTTAAAAATGTGCTCAGATCTTGTCCGTCCTTGGCTCCAACCTCTCCAAGGCTTGCAGCTCCCCCTAGGTAAATGCCAGTGTGTGTGCTGTGGCCCACAGGGCCTTATACAGCCCAAGGGCCATTCATCTTCTGACCTTGCCTACCGCTCTTAGGCCACAACAGACACACTGGGCTCCTTGGTGTTCCTTAAACAACACCCTAGGACACCAGCCCAAGCCTTTGCTCTTGCTGTTCCCTCTGAAAACTCTTTACTTAAACAGTCACAGGGCTGGTTGCCCCCACCTGTCATTTTTTTTTTCCCTCAAATGTCACCTTCTTACCTATTTAAAATCACAAACCCCAACACCCTAACCCTTATGTTTCTCCTTAGGCTTGATCACCATCTGACATGGTCTAGTTTCATTTATTTATCATCTGTTCTCTTCCACTAGAATAAAAGCTCCATGAGGGCTGGGACTCTTGTGTTCCACCAGAGCCCCACTGTCTGGCAAGTAACAAAAGCCCAATGACTATTTCTTAAGAGAACAAGTGAATGAATGCGCAGTGAGAATGCTGGCTACAGGAGAAGGGCAAGGTGTGGGTGATTACGGTCTTGGTGCAAGAATTCTTCTTATATGCTGGGTGGAGAGAAGAGGTGCGGGAGGGTTCCACAGGCAAGAGGGGGCAGCATTGAGGACAATTTGCCTATCCCCTTGGGAGATGGGAGATCACTAATTATTTTACTCCTCCTATTATTTCAGGACCAGGAAACAGCCATCTAAAGACATCCCCCCGAGGAGTGCAGGTCGGTAGGGATCGCACAGAGGACGTGAGCCTGGGTCCTTCTTCTGGCTCAAGACAGGTGCGGGGTCAGTCCTCAGTGGCTTGCAGCAAGCCAGAAGCCTTGCCCAGGCCAGAAACTCCAGCTCCCGCTGAGGGCTCTAGGGGGCGCCCGTGGCTCTGCTCGGGCGCGGGCGGGGGCGGAGGGGCGCTCAGCTCACAGTCCTCGCTTTGCGGCTGGGGCCACGGTCTCACTGCGAGCGCACCCACCGAGCCTGCAGGCTCTTGATCCGGCCCAGCATATCCAGGTGCCCCGCCGAGTACTGCTCGATGACGTCCTTCACGTCGTATGGTCGCAGCGTCTCCTTGAATTTCCTTTTGGCCACCAGGAATTTCAGGATCCTGTCGGGAGAGGGGGTCTCAGCGGGAAGGGTTTCTTTTCCAGCCCGCTTTCCATCCCTTTGCTAACCTTTTGCTCAGCATGAGGGCACCTTCTGCTTGGGTCACTGCAAACAGCCTCTGCTGGGTCTCCCAGCCTCCCACCATGTTCCCACCATGTTCCACTCCCAACCCCTTGATGTCTCTTTGTTTTTGTTTTGTTGTTGTTGTTGTTTTTAAAATGTGGTTGTACCTGCAGTAGCATTAGCCTGGGAGGCCTGGGACTGGGCCTCGTTTCTCCCTGCTAGCTGGGACGCAGGGCAGGCCTCTGTGAACCCTGGTGATCAAGACGGCTTGGGGGAAGGCATTTTTGCATTCACTGCATAAATGCTTGTTAGCCCCACTGTGCTAGACCTGGGCACCCAAAGAGGCATCAGACCCAATCCCTAATCTCAGGAACCCTGTTCCGGAGTGGTAGACAGGACACACAATTATGGGGTGACGAGGGCCATGTCAAGGAATGGAGACAGTGGTCTGGGATGATGAGAAAGGGGCTCTCAGCTGGGGAGGTCAGAGGGCAAGTCTGGAGAGTGGTACATTCCAGTCCCAAAGGCAAGGGGGGCGGGGATGAAAAGAGGCTTTCTGGACACAGACAGACATGGAGGCATGAGTGAGATTCAGTTCCAAGTTGCTGGGCCAGAATGTGCAGCCGAGGGATTGAGCCACCGGGGGAGGTGGGGCGGCATATAAGAAGAGAAAAAGATTGACCTTGAAAAGGCCACTGGTGGGCAGGCGGAGGAGGCACTCGGAAGAGCCCCGAATCTCTGACAGAGATTGGTTAGTGAGCGGCAGGGGTGTAGGGGAAGGGTTTCCTCTGCATTAGCAGGATGGCTCTGCCTGCCTGCGTGGGCAGTGCTTGGAGGCCAGAGTCTTGGGCAGGAAGACCAGACCCAGGGGCGGGGCCTGATCTGGGAGTGGGCAGCTGGGAGCAATTCAGGACTAAAAGGGACTTCCAGGGTTCTGAGTCTGGGTCCAGAATAATTCCCATGGCTTAGGCAATGGGGTGGGTGGTGGTGCCACAGGCTGAAATGGGAACAGGGGAGGAAGAGCAGGTCTGGGGCATGCCGGGGGTGAAGGGTCCGTGGGGCGGCCAAGGAGACCTGACCTGGGCCATGTGGCGGCTCAGGCGATGTGTTCCAGAAGCTGGTCGCTTGGAGGAGAGAGACAACATGTGTAAAAAGGGTGTGGGGAGAGGACTCAAACTCTCTGGGGAGCAGAGAGGGGCCCAGCTGACTCTGATCTTACAAGGAACACAAAACAAAGAGGCTTGTGCGTAGATGCATCAGACAGAGAGGAGAGGAGGCGAGCCTGGAAGGCCTCGGGTTACCCCGAGGTTTCTGGAGCTAAAGCTGCAAGCCAGAGACAGAGTCTAGGCCAAGAATCCATGCCAATAAGCTTGGGGGCCAGAGCCATGGCCAAAGGGCTCAGGAGACTCTGGCCCACTCTTGTCAAGGCAGGGAGACAACCAGTAGAGCCAGCAGGATGGGGCTTGCAAACTTGTTTGACCAAGACCCACCATAAGAAATACATTTCACAGGGCACCTGGGTGGCTCAGTCCGTTCAGCATCCAACTCTTGATTTTGGCTCAGGTCATGATCTCAGGGTCGTGGGATCCAGCCCCGCAGTCTTTGGACCCCACACACTCAGTGTCTGCTTGGGATTCTCTGTCTCCCTCTCCCTCTGCCCCTCCCCCTGCTTGCGCTCGCTCTCTCTCTCTCTCTCTCTCTCTCAAATAAACAAATCTTAAAAAAAAAAAAATACATTTCACATCAGAGACCAGTACACACACACACACACACACACACACACACACACACACACACACAAAACTGAAATGTCGGTTTCATCAACACTATTTGCCCTTCCTATGAGGGAATGCACTCTGCTATTTTCTATTCTGTTCCTTCTTGTTGTTGTTACATGCTGACCGTGGCCCACTACATTGATTTCACTAAGTTGATGTCAAACTGTTGTGATCTGTGGTTTGAAAAGCACTGCTCTAGAGGAAGTCCTGAGGGAGATAGACAAGCTGAGGTCAAGACACCCAAGGAGAGAGACACTTGGAGACACAGAAGCAAAAGGAGGATGAAACTGAAACACAGAGTTGGAGGGAAAGAGGACACAGGACAGACACAGGGAGAGGCAGGTGCCTGGCTGGGGGTGGGGGGGAGAGACGTAGAGAGGACACTGCGGGTGGAGGAGAGGGACTGTGGTGGGCAGCCCTCCAGACGTGAAGAGGATGAGCAAACCCTGCTGGGAGCCATATGCCACCTCCCACCCCACCCACACTCCAGGGTCCCCGCCAGCCAGCTCAGCCAAGGGTGCCAGGCGGGCAGCAGCTGGCCTGCCTGGGAGCTAGGCCAGACCTAGCCAGCAGGGCAGCCCCAGATGGGGAGCAGCAATGGGTGGCAGACGAACTGTTGGGGGGGCACCTCGGGCCTCAGACTCACCTGACGGAGCGGATGACCGTCTTCACAGCGGGCATGACGTCATCCACTGTGAGCTCACACTGGTAGCTTTTCTCTTCTGCCACGTCCTCCGAGGGGCCCTCTGGAAAGTCAGGGGGCCCAGGTAGTGGCAGCAGAATGAGCCACTCCCAACCCCCACCACCACCTGCCGAACCACCCTTAGAGACACCGATATCCAGAGACAGATGCTCAAAAAGGGTCCAGAACCTTCCTGAGGGCACAAGGCAGACCAGGCTCCTGCCTCCCTGGCTGCCTTACCCAGGGTGGAAAATCCTGGTTTCCTGCACACCCATCTGCCCTCTGGCCAGTCAGACTAAGAATCTGCCTGGTGGCCAGGTAAGTGGGAGTGGTTTTGGGGTGCATATGATTTGGCCTGCAGCAAATTACACAAATTACACAGCCCTGGAGGAAGCCCCACAGGTCCCACCAGGACAGTGAGCCTCAGAGAAAAGGGACCTGAGACCTCTGCACATAATCACACACACAGTCTTATCCTCCAGCCGAGAGGGAAGGAAGATCCAGGGGCTGGCTCCCATGCCCAGCTCTGCTGCAGGGAAAGGCCCTGGGAGCACATCCTTCTGTCTCCAGGGGAGAAAAACGCTTCTCCCAGGCTGGCGCACTGCACGGAGAGGGGATGCTGTCCTTGAGGAAGGAGAGGGTTGGAAGACCAGGCAGCTTCTGGGTAGGGAAGAGGAGGCCCTGTGCACCAGCCATGCCCAGACTCCCATAGGCCAACACCTCGCAAAGATTGGTCTGTGGGATTCTGTAACTTTCCAATAAATGGCAAAGCCAGGATTCAACCCCAGCAGACTGGCTCCAAAGCCTGCGCTCTTACCCGCTACCGAGTGGCACCCTCTGCGTTCCCATTTGATTCTTGAACAGTCTGGAGCCCAGCAAAGCAGGTGTTGTGATGCCCAATTCGCAGACCAGGAGATGAGTCCCAAAGGTGGTCCATCATCAGGTATGGGACTAGACCCATCTTTCCACCCCTAGCCCAGACTCTGTCCCTGTCCTGCACCCCCCACTCCACAGCAGGTAGGTCCTGGGCCCCAGGCCCCCGGGGCTCACCCTCAGCAGAGGTGCGGGGTTTGAGTCTCAGGGAGGCCCGGAAGCGGGTGCGATCATTGAAGCTCCAGCTCTTCTGTACCTTGGTGGGGCTGGCGGCCTCGCCCACCTGCTCGCTGCTTGGGGAGGTGGGCATCGGCGGAGGGGCCAGGTGCTGCTTGGAGGGGCCTGTCCGTCGCTGGGAGCTGCCCATGCGGATGCGGTCCTTGATGCCCATCCGGCTGCTGGCAGGGCACGTCGGGTGGGGGAGAGAGCCAAGTCAGCCGGAGCTGGGGATGGGTGTGCAGGGGATATAGCTGGCTTAGGACTTGGGGGTGGCTACTGGGTTTTGATTCTCCACCAAGTGGAGACTTCCTGGAATGGAACAAGGGTGTGGCGAGGGGGACCCTGACCCCTACAGGAAGCTGATGCCGGGTCAGTCTGAGCAGATCCCCTCCCTACCCCCATCTCCCACCCTTCATCGCACAGACAGATAAGGGGTGCACAAGAGACAGATGTCAGAACGGAAAGAGCGAGAGAGACCCAAGAAGGGAGTCAGAGACAGACAGAAGGATGGGAGAGCTGGGCCTGGCTCAGGTGGGTGGGTGGAAGTGGCCACCCCTTTGGGCACAGACAGGCTGCCGAGAGATGGAGAGGCTTGCCTGGCCACGCACACTGAGAACGGCCTCCAGGTGCTCGCTGTACACAGAGGAAGGCTGTGCGGAGTTGATGGTGTGTGTGTGTGTGTGTGTGTCTGCATGTGCGTGCACGCACACATGTGACAGTGTGAGTACCCAGGTCCCAATGTGTCTATATGTGTCAGTGTATATTTTCCTCCTTTCCTGCTGGAGCTCTTTGATCCCACACTGGTCAGTCACGCCCGGTCTTTAGGACCTGGTCCAGTTTTGCAGCATAAACAGGGCCGCCAGGGGTGCAACGTGCCGGCTGCAGAGGGCCTTGGCCTTGTGGGTCTAGCTGCTGGGCCCACATATGTGCCCCAGACATGTCTGGTGCCCGCCCTCCCAGTGAAGGTCTTAACCCATTCTTCTGTGGTCTCCCCTGCCTGAGTTCGACCTACCTGGACAGATGCTGACCCTCCCAGCTCCTCAACCCCCACTGCCTAACGAAACCCCATTTCGTTAGGCAGTGCGCAGGAATACACATGTGTGTGTCTGTGGGTGTGCTCAGACTTCCTTTCCCACACCCCGACTCCCCACCATGTCTCCGAACCTTGGGGAGGCCCCGGGTTTCCCAGGACAGGCCCTAGTTAGCCAATACCTGATAGAGTAACTCTGTGTCCAAGGGTTTCAAGGACCATCTCCTCACTGAGTAGGACCTATGCAAATGTCCCCCATCCCGTGCCCTGGGGTGTCACCACTGCCTCCCTGCTGTGGCTTACAGACAGGCTGGGAACATTCCACCCCAAATGTCCAAGGGTGCTGTCTCGGGAGAGCACCAGCCAGTCTTAGAGGAGGCCTAAGGTGAGGCACAGATTGGGGGAGGAGACTGTGTCACCTACTGTCAGGGACTTTCAGGTCAAGAGTTGACCAGAGGACAGATTCTGGTTTCAGGACTGGGTGGGAGCTAGGGTTCCCCATGCCCTGGGCATGGGGTACAGGGTACAGAGCCAAGGTGCTGAAGAAGATCTCGAAACCAGGGGCACCTTCGGGAAGGCAGCCAGGATGTAGGGCCATCCTTAGAAGTAGGGGCCTCTGCCCTTCTAGAAGGGAGAGGTTATAGGTCATGGATTGGGGCCCTGAGGATATCAGAAGGGAAGGACCAGGCAGCCCCACAATCCAGCATGCTGTTTGCTGGCCCAGGATCCCCTCAACACCTCCCAGAGATTCCAACCAAAGTTTGAGGTTGGCTCTCCCAAACTTTCCTCTGCAGAGCCATTCCTTCAGGCTCTCCTCATGCTGGCAAGCACCCCCCACCCGCCCGGCCCGTGCAACCCCTCTCTCTGTCCTCCACTCCTCCAAGGGGGAGAGCAAGAGGGAGGTGGAGAGGACCCTGACACATAGACAAGGGCCTGGACCTCCGGATCTCTGCGCCCAGCACATCACATTCTGGGGGAAGGGGGTGACCTTCCTGTCATGAGAAGTGTACAAGCAAGACTGAGCTTGCTCTCAGCAGGACTTAGGGAGAAAGGGGTCTGGAGGCTTGCACTAGAGGCCTTGAAAGGTCCCTTTCCAGCTCTGATTCTGCGATGGTTGAAGGAGCTTCCAGCCTGGTTTGTGGGGTTCTGTAACTTTCCAGCCAGCCAGAGGCCCTGGGCTCCTCTTCAATGTAAGAAGGCACTGTTTTCCCAGGGGTGGCCCTGGATTCCAGCTCCTTGGGCAAGGCCCAGGAAATGGCTCACGTCAGCCTCTCTGGAGCCTAAAAGCTCAAACAAAATGGAAAGAAACCTGGCACGCAGTGGACGTCGGAAGAGCTCCTTCCCGTCCCGGGCTCCACAGCGCACGCACAGTCCTGTCTGACCAGCCTTGGCCCTTGTAGCTCTCTCTCAGCCGCTTTGTGGGGTGGGCTCCACATTTACCATCCCTAGTTTGCAGCCTGGGAAGGAGGGAAAGTGACCTGCCCAAAATCCCAGAGCCACTCTGGATCCAGCAAGGATCAGCACCCAGTTTTTTCTGACTTTAGACACTGTTCTTCCTCCGAAACTAGCGATCAGCATCTAAGGCATAGTTCTCCATGGGCGGCAATTTTGCTCATTAGGGAACTTGTGGCAATGTCTGGAAACATTTTTGGTTGTCACATTGGAGGGTGGGTCGAGGCCAGGAAAGCTGCTAAACGATGCTAAATGATGCATGTGACAGCCCCCCACCCCCCAATCCCAACCAATGAAGAATTCTCCAAAACTGGACTTCCTTGGGGCTGAGATTGAGAAACGGGTCTAAGGGGTCTGTTCGTGCCTGGGACACAGATGGGCTAGGCTTAACTGAGGCTACTGTGTGGCAAAGGGTAAGCTCTGGACACAAGCTGCCCTCTAACTGCCCTACTGGGTCAACCCCTGCGCTCACGTCCACAAGAAATGACTTTAAGGATTCCATCTGCTACCAAAGGCCAAGTGCATGGGGAGATGAGGCAGCCTACCCCTTCCGGTGCTGTGTACAGCCCCTCTCTTCAGGACTGTGGATGCAGCCTCATCACTGGCCCCTCTGCCCCTGCCTTGCCTTTCCTGCCCATCAAGCCCACACAGCTCAAGTCATCTTGCAAAGGGGCGGGTCTAACCTAGAGACTCCTTGGCTTAACCCTTCAGGTGTGTCTCCATTTCCTTCAGCCGAGGTTTCCAAGCTATTTTTAAAAATAAGACCTTGACTGTTCAGCATACCTCACTACACAAGGCCGACCATTTACACAGCACCCGCTATGAGCCAGGGATGTTTTGAGCTAAGCAGACGCCATTACCATCCATGTGTTATATCTGAGGAAACTGAGGCCCCCAGGGCTTAGGGTGATGATCCCCTAGCTAGCAAACAGTGGCCAGGTTTGGTTTCAGAACACTAGCTCCTAAGAAGCACTGCCTCTTGGATGAGCCTCCAAGAGCTCTGTCACCCACGTACTCACGGGCCCCTCAACCCACAAGGCTCCAAAAGCATTTTTGGGCAACCCAAGACTCAAGGAGCCCAGACTGCCAAGCAGGGCTTAGAGGATGGCACTCATACAGGGCTTTGGGGTCCTTCAGGACCCAGCTCTGCCCCCAACTTCACTCCTGGCCCCGCACCCTCTGATCTGGCCGTGCTGGGCTGCCTGCTCCTTTCCCGTGGCTGTGCCCTCTCTTGCCTCCTCACCGTGATGCACGCTGCTTTCTAGGCCTGGGATGCCCTCCCTCACGTCCACTCCTTTTCGGGCCTCTTCTAGGTGAAGGGCCTGACCCTGGCTCCATAGCTCCTCTGCTTCCTCCCTTCACTGCATTCATCACACTGAACAGGACTCGCTCTTGGCAAGTCTCCAGGCGCCATCTTTTTTATTCATCCCAGTGTCCCTAGCACTGGCCCTGGAACGTGGTGGCGATGCAGCTATCCGAGCTGGGCTCTAGAGTTAGCGAAAGAGGGCCAATCCCAGCTCCTTCAGGCATCAGCTAGGTCCCTGGTTGGAGGAGGAGGGGGCCGTGGGAAGCCAGGAAGCTAAGCCCAAGGCTGGGCAAAAGTCAGAGTGGGAAGGACCCTCAGAGAGCCTCTAGTTCAATCTGCCCATTCCACAGATGGGAAAATGAGGTCCAGAGAAGGGAAGCAACGTGATCCAGATTACACAGCAGGTCAGCAGCAGAGCCAGAACTCATCCCAAGTCTCTTACAGATGTCCCTCCTGGCAGAGTGGGCACCAGGCCCATGCCCCCCGACCTGGCAGGGGCATCCCCAGGAAGGTACGAGCCTCGTCAGGGCCCCAAGGCAGACGGCAGGCGGCAGGCACATGCACCTTGTCCTTGGCCTATCCTGTCCCCCTCTCCAGCCCCCGAACTGGGTGGGGCAAGGAGGAGTGGGGACAGGAGGAGCAGGCGAGGGGGTACCTCGGTCTCCAGCTGGCGTGGATCCGAAAGAAACTCCGTTTATTACTAAACATCTGGCTGGAAGTTGAGAACAAGACACAAACAGAGGTTAGTGGGAAGGGAGCAGGCGGGCAGAGCATGGGGAGCTGCCAGGATGGGGCTGGCTTCCTGCGGCTGCTGGGAGAGAAGAGCCCCTACCCAAATCATCCTCCAGCCCACATCCCCAGAATGCAGAACTTCTCAAGATTTGCATTAGGATCTTCAGGGCAGCACGTTAAAGATGCAGAGTTCTGTGCCTCTCCTCCAGAGAGTCTCATTCTGTGGGCTTGGGGAGAGGTCCAGGTATCTGCATTTTGGAACGAACACCCCGCAGATGCTGATGCACGAAGTCAGTGGACCGAGCCTTGAGAAACATCATCTTAGCGCCTCATGGAACAACCCCAAAGAGGGGCAGTGCTGGCCTTGGCAATGCCAACCCCCAGGAAGTCCTGCTGCTTGTAGTCCTGGGAGCGTGCTCAGCCTGGGTCCATCCGCACGCACCACTAAGGGTGTGGCCAACCAGAGTAAGTGTGTATGTGTACGTGGGTGTGGGTTTGCAGGGGGAGTCCTGTTCGGAGCCCCCACCCCATAGGACCCAGACAGCCAAGAGTAAGGATATGGCCATTTGGCCTGAGCCTGGTAACTAGTGTCCTAGAAGTCACAGCTCCAACTCATGGGGTGCCTGGGAAGAAGGGACACTCCACCACCATCACCATGAGCCCCGGCCACACAGACACGGCAGGGCAGACGGACACAAGGGTGGGGGTTAGTGAATGCCAAGCCCTTGGCAGTCATCTGGTCCTAGGCTTTGGGGACCCACTGCCCCAGAGCAGTTATGGGTGGGAAACGTGCTGGGCTCCAGGTTCGTCTCGTTTTTTCAGTACCTTCCTATCCAGGCCAGGTGAGACCAGAGCAGACCGGAATCTCCAGAGAGCATGGACCCAGGCCCTGGGCAAGGCTGCTCAAATAAAAGCTGTGGCTGGGGTGGAGGTGTCAGGGGGAGGGGGACATAACACTGAGGGGCCTGCAGGCAGGGACAGAGAATCCAACCCCGGGGCCATACCATGGACTCTCTTCCAGGAAGTTCCCAGCCTGGCCTGGCCATCCACGCTTCCCCTCCTCCAGCCCCTCACCTGGAGGGACCCCCCCCCCCACCCCGTCTCCCTGCTTCTGTTCAGCTCCTGGCCAGAGATGCCCTCACCAAGCACAGGGAAAAAATGCTGTTCCCAGCATCCTCTGCACCAACCCCTCACCACCACACCCTCCTCCACCCCATCCCCAGGCCTCTGCAGCATGGAGAACCCAGAGCCCCTGATCAGCCTAAATACTGCTGATGTTCCGCCTAGGATCCAGAGGCCCAGAGGGCCTCAGTGACTTTCTCAAGGACACACAGCCTCGGGTGTCAGAGGCCAGCTTTCACCACACTGCCTCCTTCCCATTGCAGCATGGCTGGCCTCCTCTCCCCTCCCCTGTTCTGGGCCCAGGGCTCGGAATCGCACCTGAGGCTTAAGGCCCAGATGTCTACCTGGCTGCTCAGGGATGATGTGTGAAGATGAGACAAAACAAAGAGATGGAGAGGGGTCAAGGGAGGAAAGAAGGGGAGCTGAATCCTTGACCTCAAAGCTATACCTTTATAGAAACAGCCCTCTTCCCATACTGTGAGTCAGTGAGCTTCCCTTCTCCAAAAATGCCTGAAATTCCACTACTTTGAACATGTATCTGGGGGTAAGCATTGTTCTTTCTTCTTCTTTCAAGATGCAAAAGCTCCAGGAGAGACAGGTCAAGGGGAAAAAGACTGTTAGGAGCAGCAAAATGTCCCTCAGTAAGGAAGAAAGGCATTGTGGGAGAATCCCAAGAGGACCTTCTGGGATTAGCCAAGCTGTGGACAAGGGTTACACAAGACAAGAGCATTAGTCATTGGCTGAGTTTATGTAGGTCCTACAGCAGTTCTTAGTCACAGAGCTCTCTCTCCAGCTGGTGTCTCGTTCCCAGGAGGCGAGTTCAGTGGTGAGCCCCTTCTAGAGGAACATGCTAGGGGACGGGGTTCCCGGCCCTCATGCCCCAGAATGGTGCCCACGATTACCTGAGCCGTAAGCACCTGTGGCCAGCGGCCTCCTCCTCTCTCCAGCTGCCCAGGAGGGATGGGGGTGCAGGGATGGAAGAGTGAGGGGATGTGGAAACAGAGAAAGAAAGAGGACAAATGGAATGAATGGAGAAGGTGCCGGGAAGGGACGGTGCGGATATCTCCCCCACTCAGACCCTTAGCGCCCCAGGTGGCAAGCAGGTGAGTCCAGCCTGGCCTCTCCAGGAAGGCTCTCAGTCTGTACCTGTCAGGCCATCCGACGACAACTGCCCAGGCCTCATGACAAGGCCTGGGAGTCCCCAGAACAGGCCCAGACACCCACATGGTGGCTGCAGGCAGGTCTGAGAGAGGGTGAGACAAAGAATGGAAGAGGAGAAGGAGAAGCAAGAGGAGGTGGTGGCCCCAGGGGGCCCCTACCTTTCCCCAGGGCAGAAGGAGGCGCTGCCCGGCCGGTGGCAGGTGGCAACGGGCGGGTAACGGGAGGGCGCTCCATCAGGTACCGGCGCCCGCCGCACCTCCAGGGGCCGTAGGCCCCCATTGCGGGCCCGTTGCACGTGCTCAAACAAGAGGGCCAGCTCTCTGCAGGAGAGGGCGCCATCAGCAGCAGGCAGGGCCCTGGCACCGCCTGCTCACCTGGTAGGCACAGAGCTCTGGTGCTCGGATCCTGCCAGGCTCTGCCTCTAGAGGTGCTCAGCAGACACCCGAAGCCAGAACCAGCAGGGTGGGGGGGGGGTGGGGGAGACTAACCTTCCTCCCTCTCTTTCTGCACTCAGTTCCTGGGAAATCCTCAGGGCTGCCGAGTACAGTTGTGCAGGTTGGGCACAAGCTAAGGGCATCCTCAGAAGGCGGCAAGTGGGAGCTTGAATCTAACCTACTCTCTGCTCATCAAGTGGAGTGCCTAGACACAGAGCTGTCCCTCCCTAGAGACCAGCAGTCACCCTGAAATCCTCCCCCTCCAGATCTGATGGGGTTTTAAGGGGAAACTGAGGCGCAGGAGAAAGATTTGATAAGGTAGCTAGGCCAGCTTCCCACTCTTCTAGCATCCACTCCTGCCACTGGGTTCTTAGAGACTAGACTTGGGGCTCAGCTTCTTACTCTCCAGGCCACTTCCTGTTTCCGTAACCGAAGGAGGCTATCTCCCCTCTGCCTTCCCAATATATGCACAAGGAAGCTGAGCTCCAAGGAGCTGAAGGCCCATGGGCCTAGAATCTCTAAACCAAGCTCTGTCCCTCTTACCAGAGGACCCAATATGACCCCCAATCTTCCCTCCCCCTCACATGCACCAGCCTCTGCCCCAGTCCCCAACGCCTGGCCTTGAGTCCTTAGAGCTACCCCCACCCCACCCGAAAGGGAGGCTCCTTCCAAACCAACCACCACGCCTATCTCTGAGGTGGGAACTTGCCTCTGCCAAGTGGAGATGGGGGGAATCCCCCCCTCCCAGGCCCTTCTTTCCCCCTCCTCCCCAGGAAGCTCCTGGAACTGGGAGGGAGCAGGGAGGGGGAGCCAGGTGGAGGGGAGAGCGGGATCGCACAACTGCTCTTGGAGATCTAACAAGGGAAAAGGCCCCCACGGAAGCCCTGAGCACAGCCGCCCGGCCCAGCCTAGCCCAGCCTCCGGCTTGATTCCCTGCCTGCCCATGGGACCGAGCCATGCTCTGCGGTCTTCATCCCTGCCCAAGGGCCTTGGTGATGGTTATTAGTTAACTTCCGCATGCAGCCACCCCCAGGAGTACCCTCACCCAGACCTAGGCCAGAGGGATGAACCCGCTTCTGGGCCCTAGGGCCCAGAAAAGTAGGGGCCTATTCACACGCCAGGGTGCTGGGCTGGGCCCCTGCCCCCAACTCTGGCGTGCACATTCTTGCCCGTACCGTGTGTTCTCTGTTCTCTCCCAAGCCACGGTATGTCAGGCCGGCAGGAGCTAACATGGCCCTCAGCTCAGAAAGAGGGGAGATGAGCTGGCAGCCACCCTACAGGGTGGCACCGTGGGCTAGCATGCAGACTGCCAGCGCTCCAGAGCCCGGAGCGCAGCTGGGGGGGGAGCAGGCAGGGCTCCACCCCGCACCCTGTGTACAGCATCCACCACCTTCCCGGGGCAGGGCGGACAGGGGGAGAAGACGCTCTGGGCTGTGCGTTACACGGGATTTGCAGAGCTGTCCCCCCTCTCCCACCCTCCAGGGCCAAGTCCCAGCCACTTGTCCTCCAGGGGACTGCCCCCCACCCATGTCCCCCTACAGCAGGGCCTACCTGAAGGATGGGAGGATACTGTCATAGTAGTACCAGGTGGCCGTCAGGTAGGCCCGGTTCGTGTCGGTGGAGTACAAACGCCACGCAGCCTGTCGTATGAGGGAAGCGGGGGACAAGGCATCAGCGAAGGCTCTCTGCTCTCAGAGGAACCAGTCCTTGGGTCAGCGGAAGGAGACCCGGAGCCAGAGGCCAGCTCCAATCCCATCACCACAGGCAGGGCCAGACAGAAACAGAGGCCCCGAGAGAAAGGACTTCCCCAAGGTAGTAAGTGGGTCAGCGTCAGAGCCAGGGGTCTAAGGTAAGAGCTGGGCTCTGTCATCGGGCAGGCGTGGCTTCCGGTCCCAGCTTTGTCGTTTACTAGCGGAGGCACATGCAATAAAGCTGCAGAGCCCCTCTGGCCTCATCTGTGAACTGGGTACAGTACTACTTCCCTACCAGCCTGATGTGACAGTGCAAAGGGCAAATGTCTGTTAAGTGCCAAGCACGGTGCCTGGCCCACAGAAAGCACCATATACCGGGCTCGCCTGTTCAACACTCCTGTCATCTGCTGTTGCCATAGCTAGGAAGTAGCTACTCATCGCGTGTTTGAGCAGTGTCCTTCTCTGCCCCTAGACTCTAAGCTGTGTCTTGGTCACCACTGTGCCCTTTGGTGCGTGGGAGGAGCTCTGCAAAGGTATGGGGAATAAATACTTCACTGAGTGAATTCTTCCTGCTATGAATAAACCCACCTCATCTTTCCCAGCTGCCTGTCACTGCCGACAGGGTTGAAGAGGGCAAGGAAGAGCATCAGCCGCCAACCCCTCAGCATCCGGGGAAATCCGGCATCTTGCAGGATTTCCTCTGCAGCAGGAGGGATGAGGGGTGGACCAGAGGAAGGACTGTCTCTCCCCCTCCAGGTAAGAAGACGAACCAAGGAGGGACTCTGAGTGTGGTGATTAGGAAGGGCAGGGAGGCACGGACAAAGCCTAACTGAGCCCTGGAGGCCCCCCTTCTTTGGGTTCCTCTTGTCCTTAAGGGATGACCCACTGCTGACCTCACTGGCCAGGCACCCTCCTAGGACAGGAATATTTTTACTTCCTGCTTGCCTAGTCCCCTGGCTTGAGCTGGGGAGCAGCTGCCAGAGCTGTCTCATTAATTATGGGCACCACAATACCAGCTGTCTCTTGGCATGGACAGTGCCAGCCGCCTGGCCCTACAATGCCCCCTTGGAAGGCCAGCTCCCAGGGGATGACGGCCATTGTGCCCCAAGGGACGCTGAGAAGGAAAGGCCGGGCTAGTGGCTGGAGATAGCAGGGATGGGGAGGGGATTCCAGCCTGGGGAGGAGAGATAAGGAGGGGGTGCTGAGTCAGACGTGGATCAGGGAATGAGAGGGTGGCATGCTGGGAGCAGGCCTAGGTGGGATATGCCAGTGTTCCCTGAACTACTTCCCCTAGGGGCTGCTCTCATACACACCCTGACTAGAGAGAAGCCAGGGCTGAGTCACAGAGGCCCCCCAAATTGGAGCCCTTGTCTCCCTCCCACCCCATGCCCTATCAAAAGGTCTCAATGCCGTGGGGGAAACTGAGACCACACATGCCTGGTTTTCTGGTTTTCTGCCCATCCTTCTGGTCGTTCCTCTGTCTCCTTGACTGGCTCAGCTCTGCGTGCCCAGTCACTGAATGCTGAGGTTCCTAAAAGCTCAGTCCTGGACCATCTTCCCTCCTCCATCTTTGCTCTCCACACTGGGCGAGCTCATCTGTGCCCTGGGCTTCATGGCTGTCCAGGTGCAATGGCTCCCACACAGTCCCCTCCTCTTAGCTACAGACCCGTATGTGCAGCTGCCTCCTCACCAACACCGCTCGGGGGCTGAGGCCAAGCACACTCTCCATGCTCCCGCTGAACTCACATTCCTCATGCCCCAAATCTGGTCTCCCTCCAGTGGGGAGGGCCATCAATCATCCAGTTGGGCAAGCCAGAAACCTGGGAAGTCACCCGCCATGCACCTCCCTCACCCTCTCCCTCACTCCTGATGCCACGGATTTCACCTCCTAAAAATACAGAATCTGCCCACTTCTTCCCATCTCAACTGTTGCCGATGCCAGCCCAGCACCCCACCTTGCCCAGACGGTTTCCAGAGCCTCATAACATCTCCCACACGCACTGGGAGCACTCTCCAATTCATTCAGCTCTTTTTAAAACACAAATCTGATCATGTCATCCATTCCACCTACTTCATACCTGTCAGTGGTTCCTCATTGCTCTTAGGAAAATGTTAAAGTCCTCTGTGCAGCTCTCAGGCCTGGGCCTGGCCCACTTACCCAACCCCTTCCACTATATACTCTTTGAGCTTTCTGTTCCAGTCTCACTAGCTGCCTGCCAGTTCACCAAACACAACATGCTCCCTTCCACCACAGGGCCTTTGCACATACTATTCCCTTACTTTGAATGCTCCCCCACCCACCTTCACCTCTTCGCCTAGTTGACTCCTACCAGTCTTCCAGCTCTCAACTGAAGCATCGGTTTCCCAGGGTCATCATCCCAGAGTTCCCTCGAAAGGTCAGATCAGACCAGGACCCCATTAAATGCTCTTCAGGGAACTATTCTTTCTTTCAAGGTGTTTGTCTCAGTTTATAGTTACCACCCTCATTTGTGTGAGTGTTTGGGGAATGCACTGGTGTTGGGAACAGTGCAGGCTTACTGATGACTGCACAGCCTTTGGCTGGCAGGACAAGAGGCCCCAGGCCCCACTCCACTGCCGGCCATACAGAGCTGGGGCTGGAGCAGGACAGTGGGAGCAGTTCTGATGACGCCTGAACTGGGCATGTGGCACAAGGGAAGCTTCTGACAGTCCCACTTAGCATCCCAGCTCTAGCCCTGACTTGACATGTGACCCCAGAGAAGTCACATCTGCTCTCGGAGCTTCA